>NC_062216.1:126463044-127713044 GCF_902686445.1 Sciurus carolinensis | reverse complement strand
TTGTCTTCAGAAATGCCCTGTTACAGTAGTCCATACTACCTAAGAGTAAGAAGCAGAGGTTAGGAGTCTCCTCTAGCTCTCTTATTAGCGCAGGTTAGTGTGTCAGTTAAGCTAATTTCCTCCTGGAAGGCCTAGAAAGACAGTTTCACTCCTGACAAGAAAGTGAGGCCAGCAAGTCTGGACAGAGTTCCTGAAACCTGAGTAGTGATGGAGCAGCTGTGGATCCTGGACAGATAGAATGAGACTCAGCCATGGATGTCTGTGGTAGTGATGGTTTATTGCAAGCAACAGACACTGACCTGGGCTAACTTAAGCAGAATGGAAATGTATTAGAAGGACACAAGAGGTATTTCAAGGAACCATGATGGTCATGGAACTCAACCCATGACCATCCAATGACCTGACTTGGCTCCCAATTCCAGTGTTTCCCAAGCTCCAGTGGGAGTGAGAATACCACATGACCATCTTAAATTATTGTTCACTGTTGGCTCACTCAGCAGCAGCTATGCATAAGGAGATGCAGAGAGGTCCGGGGGAAGTTCACATGTTAGAAACAGGAATCTCCCTGTAGCAGACAGGTCAGTTTTAGAGAAGAGGGCTGGAGTGATACTGTATTAAACAGCTACCACATACCCCAGAGAGTCATTCTGTGGGGGAGATTGCTTAGAGATGGTATAGCATATTGGTTAGAAGCACATGTCTCAGGACTAGATTGCCTGACCTTAGACTCCAGCCCTGCCACATCCTGGGCAACTTCAGTATTCTTTGTGCCTGTTTGCTCTCATCTAGAGTGGTGATGATAATGATACTACACAAGAGCAGTAGGATTTAATGAATTAATACCAACAAAACTCAAAACAGTGCCCAGCATACAGAGTGTCCTTGATAAATAACTATTATTATCTTGCCTTTGGAACATCATAATATTTCCTGAAATCATCAATTGGGTCTGCCTCACTTGAAAAATACCCAGTGGTATCATTAAAGTAGAAGTAGGGGACCCAAGAAGAGGGGAGAGGGAAAGGAAAGGGGAAGAACTGGGGAATGAAGATGACCAAATTGTGCCATGCACATGTATAAATATGTCACAATGCATTCCATTTTGTGTATAACTATAATATACCAATGAAAAAATAAATAAATAGAATGAAGACCAGTAGAGTGGAGGAAGGGGGCTGGAGGAGGAAGGAAGAGAGGAAAGGGGATAGAAAATACCCAGTGGAGATTTTTTTAACACATAATTTTATAATAGAAAGAGGTAAACAATAAGATAAATGTTTTGTTGTGAAATACCTATTTAGTTAACTTAGGCAAAAATACTGATGCAATAATTTAAAAAAAATATGGATATGAAATTTTTAAAAGCAAAACAAAGAAAAATATAAATATAACACTCAAAGAATAATCAGCAAAAGAAAAAAATTAGTTAATTTGACTTTATCAAATTGAAAATTGTGCTCATTACAAGGTGCAGGAGAAAGAAAAGACAAGCTACAGAGTGAGAGAAAATAGTTGTTAATCATATATCTGTTGAAGGACTTAGAGCCAGGAAAAAAAAAAAAAGAATACCATAGCTCAATAATAAGAACACAAAACAATTAAATAAAAATCAGGCAGACTGGGCTGGGGTTGTGACTCAGGGGCAGAGTGCTTGCCTAGCATGTATGAGGCACTGGGTTCGATCCTCAGCACCACATAAAAATAAATAAGTAAAGGTACTGTGTTCATCTACAACTAAAAAAAATTTTTAAAAATAAAAAAACCAGGCAGAAGATTTGAAAGGGATTTCATCAAAGAAGTATGAATGTCTCAATAAACACATGAAAAGGTGCTTTAACACCCTTGATTTGGGAGACCAATTTAAAAATCACAATGACATCACTCACTTCACTAGAAACTCACCAGAGGGACTGTGGTCCAAAACGTTGACTGTATTAAATACAGGAGACATGGAGAAACAGGAATGCATACATGGGAACAGTGAGGATGCAAAATGACACAGCCACTCAGGCAAATGGTTTGGCATTATCTTAAGAAGTTAAACATGAATTTAGCATATGACCCAGCAATTCATTCCCTAGATTCCAACCAAAAACAAACAAGTAAATATATGTTCACACAAAGACTTGTGTAAATATGTTCAGAGAAGCATTACTTACAATAGCTAAAACATGAACACAATCCAAATGCCTATTAATTAAACAATATGTAGTATTATACAGTGGAATAGTATTTGGCAATAAAAATAATTAAATTGTTGATATATATCCACTATAGATGAACCTCAAAAACAGCATACAAAATAAAAGAACACAAACATGAAAGACTATATCTTGCATGATCTTGTTTGTAGGAAATTTCTGGAAAAGGGAAAATCTATAGACAGAAAGAAGAACAGTAATTGCCTGGATCTAGAGCTGAGATTGCAAATGTGAGCAAGAGAAATTTTGGGGGTGACAGAAATGCATGAAAATTGGATTGCAAAACTGCAAATTTAGTAAAATCATTGAGGAATGCACCTAATAGGTGAATTTTATGATATGCAAATTATACTTCAGTAAAACTGCTTCTATTCTATTTCAGTCATTTTCACCAAGTTACCAGTAAAAACAATTGCCAGAAATAAGGAGGAAGAAATCTTTCTTAGTCCAGTGGTGTTTGCTGAACCTTTGATTGTTTCATGATTTTTTTTGCTTGGTCTCACTAGTCTCCCATACTGATCAGTCCTAGAGACTAACTTTCTCTCTCTCTCTCTCTCTCTCTCTCTCTCTCTCTCTCTCTCTCTCTCTCTCTCTCTCTTTCTCTCTCTCTCTTTTTCTTGTACTCAAAATAAAACTTTATTTATTACATTTTGAGACTCCTCTCTCCACACACTGTCATTCCTTGTATACAATATTCTGGCCAAGTAGACTTTATCTTACAGGAAGGAGATGGGAAGAACATTTTCCCTGAGAAACTTGACTAGCCCCAACAAAATAGACCTAAAACAAAACAAAACAAAACAAAACAAAACTTTTGAGGGTTGCCTGTGGTCCAAGCATTTCCTTCCAGAGTAATCCATGAACTCAAGACTTTGCATCAGTGTTTGTTTTCTTCTAATTTACTAAGAAAATCTTCCACACTACAGAGAAGTTGAAAGAACAGTGCAATGATCACCATTATACTTACTACCTGGATTTAGTGATTCTTAATATCTTGCCATATTTGTTTTCTTTCCCATATAAGTATTGTATGTATATGCTTAACCATTTGGAAGATATACATAGCAGTTACTTTTCCTCTGCATAACTTCAATCCTCATATCCAAAAAAATTGAGGACATTCTTTTAAAAAAATAATACTATTATCATAACTAAGAAAGTTAACAATTCCATAATATCATCCAATATGCAGTCTGAATTCAAATTTCTCCATTCATTCTTTTATAAAAAGATTTCTATTTTTTTAAAATCAAGATCCAAAGTTTGTGTATTGCAATTGGTTGTTAAAAACCACCACAAAATATTCCTACTTTCTTTCTTCTTGGCATTAACTTTTGAGAAAAGAACAAACCAGTTATTTTGTAGAATGTCCTCTTTCTTAATTCATCTGGTTCATCATTGTATTACCATTTGCCTCATTTTCTTTATCTTCTGTTAAAGACTAACTTTCTTTATCAGGTTGATAAACCATACATAGACAATAGAGTCTAAGTGAGAGTATTCTACATGGAGACTTTGGGTAGAATCTTTGTGAATTCTGTTTATTGGCTGTAGCTATTTGCATTCCAATTTGATATTTCACAGATCCAAGCATTACTAGGATGTGAGAAACCACTCTGCAAGGAAAACTTGTCAGTGCTGATTTCTACAACTGCCTGTTTTGTTTTATTTTTGTGGCACTAGGGATTGAACCCAGAGGCACACTACCCTTTTTATTTGAGACAGGTTCTCGCCAAGTTGCCCAGGTTAGCTTGGAACTTAGGATGCTCCTGCCTCAGCTTCCTGGGTATCTGGGATTATAGGCATATGCCACCATGCTCAGTTTACAGCTGCTGCTAATACCTAGGAATTTCTTTTCTCTGCTTTCAAGAAAAGGCATACTGTCCTACCCTGACAGGAAGAAAACAACCTTCAGGTTAAGCACCACATCAAAAAGACCTCTCCTCTTACCAAAAAAAAAAAAAAAAAAAAAAAAAAAAAAAAAGAAAGAAAGAAAGAAAAATCATAGACTCAGTAGTTAACTTCCTGTGTTAAACTATTAAATGTTCCTTCCCCCTGACTGCAGCCATCTGGGGGTGGGTTGTTTGTTTCATGCCAACATGTTAATGTAAGGCCTTTGGAGGACCAACACTTATGCATTTACATATTCCTCTGTCCATTCATCCACCCATCTATCCATCCACACATTCAACAATAGCTTTTTGAGCACCTGTTCCGTACCATCGACTGAGCTAGGTATTAATAATGCAGCAACAAGCAAGAAAGACATGGATTCCGCCCTCACAGAACTTTAACTCTTTTTCTGATGACAGAAAAAGGTCAGCACTGAAGTCACACTTTTCTGCTTTCTAGTTTTTCTTGTGCCAGCCTTGATGGCACTGGTGATATCTTGAGTGACATGGTGGTAGATTTAATAGTAGAGGCAATGTGCTCGCAGGTGCCGGTGGTGGTTTGGATTCATTGGCAATGATCACTTCGTTAAATTCCACAGGGATGAAATTTGAAGCAGCTTGTTCTTTAAGGACAAGTGCAAAAGTCTCAGCGGAGGTCACAAGAACTTTGGAGGAGGTAGTGGTGGCTCTGCCATTGTCAGTGGTGTCTCCGACACCTCTGCAAATTAAATCGTGAAGTCAAAGGCAAGTTATCAGTCTTTTAATGAGAAGTTATTTCATGTACTTGCTTAGTAACACATTGTTCTGTAATGTAGAGAACACTTTTGTACCATAATTTTCAAAGAAATGAGAATTCATTTGTTTCTTCAGTATTTCATATTTCTGTGATTACACAGTAAATCAAGATTATTTTCCAACTCTTGTAGTATTTTCAGCTCAGTGGTATGTGGTAGCTAGGCAATGACATTAAACAACATTGTTTTCAGAAAGGGAAATGTGTCCAGTTGAGACTCTAGAGATAAAAGAAGACAGTAAGTAATTAGCCAATTTATATCTAGGACCAAAAATTGCAACTCCAACCTTTCCCTTTGAACAAAATAATAAAAAAGTATAAAAATGGAGCAGAACCTCAGGTAATTTAACTGAGTTAAAATGTCTTAAGAACACTGTATTTGCTGTATTGCCTGTCTGGCCTACATTGACCCTTCAGGTATTGGAGCCTAAGGTTTGCAGAATGCCACATACTGTGATGGAGTTAACTGCATTCATCACAAAGGACTATTATATAGCCTTTTCCTCTTGCCCGTCTGGAGAATCCTACCACGGAAAGCACTTCCTTTAAGGTTAGGGGTGACAAAAATGTGGCAGACATGCCCACTTACCCATTTCACCCCTCTTCACAAGTCCAGGTGTGGCCTCATTATCCTTCTCAGTTCAGCATCCCAGGCCAGTTGGAATTAACTCAAGATAAAACCTATTTGGCACGGTTGGATTAGGGAATTGAAATAGGCACATGGACTCCAAAGGCTACTTATAATGAAAGGTAACTGGAAAGGAAGAGAGTGCCTTAACTCATAGGAGGGGCTCCTTTTTATTTATTCATGTATTTAAAATCAGATTAGTACCTGGTCCGGAAGAATCAGAAGAAAAAGAGTTTGAGTGGGAGGAAGACAAGAATGATAGTGACCCAGTTTGGAACTGTGGTGGCTATGGGGCATGGCCAAGGGAAGCAGCCCAGAGAAGAGTGGGAGATGAGAGAAAAAGCCAGACTTGGCTTGTTTTACAACTCCCTGGGGTTATGATGTTACCTCTCAGCTTTTCTCTTTTCTTTTTAAAATATTTTTTGGTGTATTATAATTACACATAATTTTGGAATCTGTCGTTTCATATTTGTATATACACACAATATAATTTGGTCAATTTCATTCCCTAGTACCTCCCTTTCTTACCCTTCTCTCTTCCTCTTCCTCTTCCTTTACTCTACTTGTCTCCCTTTTATTTTCACAAGATCCCCCCACTATTTTTCCTTTTATCTAACTTCCTCATTTGAGATAAACTATATAACCCTCAACAATCTGAGTTTGGCTAATATCTCTTAACATAATGATCTCAAGTTCCATCCACTTTCCTGCAAATGATAAAATTTCAGTCTGGTTTATAGCTGAATAAAACTCCATTGTGTATTTCTTTATCCATTCGTCTGTTTATGGACACCTAAGCCGGTTCCATAATTTGGCTATTTGTGCCCACTCAGCCTTTTTCTTAGTGCTATCCTGAAGAGTTTGGAGGAGAATGACTCAGAATGGGAGCTGCTAACAGTGAGTCACTGACACTTCCTGCATTACCTGGACTTTTCTGGAAGTCTTCCATCAAACACTGGTTAGGGCAGCCTGGGTACCTTGTGACAACTGACAACATCTTGCTTGAGGCAAATCTGAGTAAAAACAGTCAAACTCCCATGGGCTGATCATTTCCAATGAAAACAGAAATAAAACATTCAGTGGCCTCAGAGGCTGTGAGGTTTGTGGGTTTACAATGAATGGCCTGAAGTTATGTGTGTAGCCAGCCAAGTATGGGAACTTCCACTTAAAGTTTTCTGATAAAGTACCTTAATCAAGGGATAATAATTTTTTTGGTATATTTAATAGAAGGACAAAGACCACAAGGCAACCTTGCAAATTGCCACTTTCTTCTTTACCATGGACCTTGGACAAGTCTTTTTATTTTTCTATTTCCATATCTCAAGGGAGAATAATTTCTTTTTAAAAAAGAAAATGGAGGGCTGGGGATGTAGTTCAGTGGTAGAATGATTGCCTAGCATATGCAAAGCCCTGGCTACAATTCCCAACAACAACAAAAAAGAACAAAACTAAAAACAGTGAGCTGGTTAATAGTTTGAAGTATAAAAAAAAATACACATGCACACAGTCTATGGTCTATGTTTTAGAGTTTTTAACAGCTTGACCACAACATCAACAATGGTAGGGCTGGGGAGATAACTCAGTCGGTAGAGTGCTTGCCTCGCAAACACAAAGCCCTGGGTTCGATCCCCAGCACCGCAAAAAAAAAAAAAAAAAAAAAAAAAAAAAAAACAATGGTAACACTTCTGCGGATATGTCAGAGGCTTTGGAGCTAGCTATGATATGATAGCAAGGAACAAGATGTTTTCAAATCAAACTCTTCTTTAGAACAAAGATGCCAGTGTGCAACTTTAACCTTTTGTTACTTTTGAAAACATTTACCCTTCTTTTGACTCCAAACTGAAAGAAGTCCTGAAGAATTTTGTAGTGACAAGCTAAAATTAAACCAATCTTCTATAGCCCTCCGCCTCCTTTCAGCAGGAGGATTCTAACCCAATTAACAAACTGATTTAAATGAAAATAAAATTGTGATCAGTTTTGGTTGCTTTCTCCTCCTCTTTGCTGTAAATCCCATTATAATTAGCATTTTTATTTTTTAATATCTAACTTTAGTCAAGAAAATGAAATCGAGGAAGTAGGCTGTGTAATTTGCCAGAACTTCTATTTAATGGTTTGCTAATATACCCCCATCCAATGAACTTCATATTTCTCATTTCTAGGAAATGAAGAATAACTGCAAGAGAAGAGGCCAGCAAGTAAGGACTTCTCTATCTACTTCTCTTCTTATTCACCTCAAACATAGAACAAACTACTATTCGTTTAGCTGCAACTCACCTTAAGTTCACTTAGAACAAACCAAGTCAAATAGAAATAGAAAACAATCATGTCACTGATGTTTTATCCAAATTGTTTTTCAAAATTAAGAATTTTTAAAGCACAGTATAACTTAATTGTGGTTGTATCATCATTTCTATTGCATTAAGATAATTTTTTTTTTAAACCGAAGGAGACAGGAAGAGGACAGGTCAGCCCTGGTGGGTGACTTCTGTCAGATCTTCTTGGTCTTAGATTTGAGGACCTTACAGATCCTGGCCAGAGCATTATTTCCTTTAGTATTCTGCTCCACAGTCCTCTCCAGCAGTAGATCCCTATCTATGCCTTCAAGGCCCGGGCCTGGTCCCAGTTCTTGCTCTGGAGCTGGGTGATCTCGTTTGCCCCAGAGAAGCAGAGAGCAGACAGTAGAGGAACTAGGAACTAGACCCTCCCTCTGGTAGGGTTCTTTCTTCCAAGCATTAAAGAGTTTAAATAATTCACCCTAACCCACATAGCAACTTAAACAGCAGGCTGAAACAAAGCCCAGAACTGGTGATTTCCAACTAGAAGGGGCTTCCTTTGCCTTCTAGATTCATCATCCTGTCACATTGCTTGTCTAATTTTCCACATCCACAAGCTTGCAGGCTGTCTTCCCAATTCTTTTGTAAGTGATGCATTTTATTTCTGACAAAATCACTTACTTCTTATTCTCATTTGCAGGACTTGACTGGTTTGTTCTCAGAGTTACAGAATATATACCTGAATTTTAATATTACACTGAATCTGTGAATAGCATATTCTTGTCTCAGTAAGGTGTTTCATTTCTTTCTATCTTTGAAGTATTTGATGGACATCTTTAATAGAAATATTCTCCTTATTGACTTGGATATTCTTTTGACTTAGCTCGTAGTCTTTTTTCCTTACCATCCCCCTTCCTCGCTTCTCTCTCTTTTCTCCTTTTTTCTGCTCTTCCTTCCTTTTTCCATTTTCTTCCCTTCCTTTTCCTACCTTTTCCTTCTCTTTCCTTTCATTTATTTGTAGGATTAATATTGTTTGATAAAAATCAAGTAATGAAGAAAAAATTTAATTAAGGGTCTCAGATGTTTACATATTTTTCCCTAAAATATGTATGATTCATATACTTTCATGCTCAGGAGTCAAGTTCAGACTAAATTTCTTGATATCCAAGACAAAGGCAATAGAATAGTCTATCTATTGATTTATTGTTATACTGGGAATTGCTAGGCAAGGGTTCTACCACCGAACGCCATCCCCAGCTCTTTTTTATTTTAAGTTGAGACGAGGTCTTGCTAAGTTGCCCAGGCTGGCTTGGAACTTGCTGTCTTCCTGCCTCAGCCTCCTAAATGCTGGCATTCCAGGTGTGGACCACCATCCCTGGCAGCAATAGTCTATTTACCAACTGTCAGAAGAACAAATCAGTGGGTAAAATCTCTCTCTCTCTCTCTCTTTCTCTCTCTCTCTCTCTCTCTTTCTCTCTCTCTCTCTCTCTCTCACACACGCACACACACACACACACACACACGTGCTTGTAGCTCGCTCCATAAAAGTTTGGCAACATTTTTGGTGAATACTCTAGGGCAAGCTATCTTAAACAGACCTCATTTGAAGCTTCTTTTAGAAGTAAGCCATTCTATACTTTCCAACATTCAAATACAACAATGTTCTCTACAAAATTTATGACTTTAAGAGTGGGAAATTAAATTCACCTTAGCAAATAATGTGTTGACCAGTTTCTTATTACAAATTTCTTAAAATATTTATAGGGATGAGAGAAACATATCTTTATCGAGTTTCTCTTTTGTGCCAGGAGTCGTTCTTTGAGTTGCTGCCTAAAGACAGACTATACTGCCATTCTCTACCTAAATGATCAGGACAAGTTATTTAATCTTACTGTATCTTAATTTTAACATCTATAAAATGGGACTAATGACAGAACCTAGTTCATGTATAGTTGTAAAGATTAATCTGTAATGCAATAAAACACTTAGCATATTTCCTGATTCCTAATCAGCATTCAATAAATGTCAGCTCTTAACTATTGTAACTCTTTACTTAACTTCAGCCCTTATTATTTTACCCAGCGAAGCCCATATCATTGCATCTATTTAACCAATGAGTAACCCCATAACTAGAGAAGTTTAGTAGCTAAACCCAAGTCACAGAGCTTTTCACCAGCAGAACTGATGCATAAACTCCATCTTTCTAGGTCCAAAGCTCATGTACCGCACAACACTGAATTCTGTCTCTGTATATAGATTATAAGACATTATAAGATATTTCTACATGATTTTTGATTTTTAGGAAAGCGAGAAAATTTGGATTTATTTGATATTTCAACAACAAATTAATTCTACTAAGAGGAATATTGGTAGCCATTTAAATTTTTTATTTTACAAGAAAGAAGCAAATGATTAAAAAATTGATTGATAGGGAAATTTAGTTGAAGAAGAAGAAGTAGGAGAAAAATGAAGAGGAGAGGGCAGATGAAATATACACACAACAGAGATGAATTCCAGGATGTATTTCAAATTTGGGGCAGATGCAAACTAATCTCTTACTCCATTTATATCACTCAAAATTATTTTGGAGGTGTCACAATGTAATTTGAAGAACACAGGCTTTGGGGAATTGACATCAGTATAGTAAAGAGATAAATGCAATCTCATGTTTATTGCAACATTGTTCATAATAGCTAAGGTGTGAAAACAACCTGGCTAAACACCTTGGATGAATGGGTAAAGAAAATGTGGCCTATATATACAGTGGATTACTATTCAGCCTTGAAAATAGGGAAGTTCTCTTTTACAATAGTATGGATGAATCCAGAGGATGTTATGTTAAGTGAAACAAGCCAGACAAGAAAGACAAGTACTGTACCATATAATCTCACTTAATATGTGGAGTCTAAAACTGTCAAACTCATGGAAGTTGAGAGTTGAATGGTAATTACTAGAAGCTGGGGGAGGGGGTGGATGGGAAAAGGGGACATGTTTGAGGATAAGGAATAAGATTTAGTAATAGGTTGCACAAAATGGTGATTATAATAAATAATGATTCACTCTACATTTAGAAAATCACGAAGAGAGTATATTTCAAATACTTTTACCACAAAAATGACAATATTTAGGATGGATTTGTTAATTAACTTAATAATTCTACAATGTAAACATGTATTGAAACATCACACTGAACAGGATATGGTGGTGCATACCTGTAAACTCAGCTACTCAGGAGTCTAAGATAGGAAGATCACAAGTTCTAGGTTAGCCTGAGCAATTTAATGAGACAATGTCTCAAAATGAAATTTTAAAAAGGTCTGGAAGTGTAACTCAGTGGTAGAACCATTGCCCAGCATGTGTGGGGCCCTGGGCTTGATCCCTAGTACCACAAAGAGCAAAATAAACCATGTCACAAAGACATATCTGTAATCATTATTTGTTAATTAAAAATACAATTTAGGAAAAGAACCCAGACTTTGGAATCAGAGAGGTGGGCTATCTGAATTCCATCTCTGCTACATTTGGGAACCCTGAGGTTCAATTTTCCTATATAACTATAATATCAGTATAACAGTATCTACTTCATAGGTTTGTTAAAAGATGAAATTAGACTGTGGTATGAAATGCCTTGGAGTGTGCTAGAACAGACAGGATGCCCAGTGAATGGTAGGTTAGCATAACAAGCATAGTTAGCTTTTGTAGTAATTTTTGGAGGTTGTATAAGTTTCTTAAGCATTTCCTTAATAATGTTCAAGAACTCTCAGTATTACTGTAATCATTACACTAGAATTAAAGGGATGGATGATAAATTAGAGAACTTTCTAGTTCAATAACTTCATTTTATGTTTTAGGAAGCAGAGACTCAAAAAGACTAAGGGAATTGCCCAAAATCACACAGCTAATTATAATCAGAGTTGGGACTAGAAACTGACCTCTTAATTAATGATTCCCCTAATTTTTTAAAAGTTGTGCATGAATGATTGGACTACTTCAGCAACAAATTATGAAATATGATTATGTATGAGTAATTTAGGATTCCAATCAAAGAACACTTAGAATAAAGTTTGACATGTATTTGATGGTAGCCATAATTATTATTGTGCTGCGTGATAAGACACGGATGGTAAGTAGTTCATATTAACTAGTGTCACTGTAAGTATTTTGTAAAACCAAGCCAAGAAAGGGAGAAATACACTGAAGAAGAACAGGAAGTTGCTCTAAGGGCCTCCTTTTTTCTTTCTTTCTTTTTTTGATACCAAGGATTGAACACAGGGGTGCTTAACCATTAAGCCACATCCCTAGCCCCCTTAAAAATATAATATATATGTATAAATTTAAATTTTTTAAAATTGTAGATGGATACAATACCTTAATTTTGTTTATTTATTTTATGTGGTGGTGAGGATCGAACCCAGTGCCTCACATGTCAGGCAAGCGTTCTACCACTGAGCCACAACCCCAGCCCTTAAATATATATTTTTACTTGTAGATGGACACAATACCTTTTATTTATTCATTTATTTTTTGTGGTGCTGAGCATTGAACCCAGTGTCTCATGTGTACTAGGCAAGTGCTCTACCACTGAACCACATGCCCAGTCCTTTTTTATATTTTATTTTGAGACAGGGTCTCCCTAAGTTGCTTAGGGCCTCACCAAATTGCTGAGGCTGGTTTTGAACTTGCAATCCTCCTGCCTCAGCCTCCTGAGGCTCTGGGATTACAGGTGTCGCCACTGGACCTGGCTCTGAGAGTCTCTTTTGGGGATTACGGCTCTGCTACACAGCTGGTATGGGTAAGGGAAGGTAGCTGTGTTTTTCTGGCAGAAGATAGGGAGCCACAACAATAGATTCTTACTGCTCACCTTCTTCCCGGACCAATGGAGGAGTCAGTTGGCGTTCTTTCTTTTCTTGCTTGTATCTGGCAGTGTCAGCTATCATCAAGAGCACAGTGAAAGACTAGGTTTGCTTTTAGCAAAACTAACCTGTGTTTTTCATTACTACTGCGTTCTGATTCCTAATCCTTTGTTGTCATTGCACTGATACATTGAGGGCCTCAAAGAACACCAGTTGATGGAATGCCGCTCACCCTAGCAAAAAGGGGAGTTCAGCTACATATTACTCCTTTGGTCTTTGGAGAAAAACCTGGGTTTTCAATTCCTTCCTCTTTTGCTCCAATAGGAGAGGGTAAGAGCTTTCTTTTTCCAGGTTCCTTCAGGACTAGCTCAAAGATGTGATGGAGGGAAAGGCTTTGGCTCAAAATATTTTTTTTTCAATAGCACGTGGTTCATATCAGGTATTCATCTGGAGGGTTCCTTGAAGTAGGAAAACTTTTGTTTACACTTGGTACAGATTAGTTTAACCAGATTGCTTTTTCTAAGACTTAAACTGAAAGGGAGTTCTTAGGAGAGATGGGTAGTAAAGGATGGGATGTATAAAGAGGTACAACATAAGTGGTGGGAATTTTAGGGAGCTCTTTTATTGAAGTTCTCTGTTGGGGATCTTTGGTCAGCTAGACAGGGATGGGAGAGAAAATGTGCCTTGAGAAGGGGAGGTGCACATGCAAGGGGAGGTAAGATTCTCTTTTCTCTTTTTTTGAACCCAAGCCCTCTTGTAGGCTCAGCAAGTACTCAATTACTGAGCTATACCCTCAAACCAAGGGGAAGTAAGTCTGAAAAAAAACCTTAATGTGCAGCACAAAATCCTTCTAAGACCTCTCTGTCCCTTACTTCTTTTCCTACTATTTCTTAAAAAAAAAAAAAAAAGTTGATATTTAAATCTGATCAGGTCCCAGATATGCTTTACTCATGGAGGGCTCACGGAGATGATCTGTGCAAACATCTCTGCAGAGACAGTCCCCAGAATCAACACTGGGCAGCTGGGTGAGTATGTTTCTTAAAGTGAGTGTGAAAATAGCTTCTGCCCATGTCTGGGTGGAGTTGAGCTGGAACTTCGTCACCTGTGACATTTCCCCCTGTGCCTGGCCAGTTAGGTCTAATCGGTACTTAACACTTATTGATAGGTCTGCCTTCCTCATTCAGGCCATCCAGTCTTTGTGTGTGAATTTAACTGGAAGGTGGCAGTGGTGGGGATTGGCATTCATTCTGGTTCTGCACTCTCGGCCTCCTCTGGACTGTGCTACTTGGGTATGGTGGCAAGTCCTACAGCCGTCATTACTTTCTAAGCCACCCAGTTGTTCCTGTTCCTCGGCGACCACTTTTAGTTTTGTTGCTTTTCTTCTTTTTCCTGACTCCACCAGTGATACTGTCAGCACTAATGCTCAACTGCTCCTGCTCAGATGATCTGGAGACTTTTTTGTTTTTGGTACTGGGGATTGTTCATCCTAGATAAGCCCTCTACCACTGAACTCGGTGCCCAGCTCTTTTCACTTTATTTTGAGACAGTTTCTAAGTTGCTTGGGCTGTCCTCAAACTTGCAATTCTCCTACCTCCTCCTCCTAAGTAACTGGAATTGCAGGTGTACACCACTGCATCCTGCATGATGGCTCTTTCTATCATCCTTGGCTAGTCTATTTTTTTTACTGAGGTGCTGGTGATTGAGCCTAGGGCCTTGCACATGCCAAACCAACTAAGCTATACTTTTGGCCCCAGAGCCTAGCTTTTGGGTGGTGACTGTAGTAGGTTTTTGAGCTGAGCTGACTTGAGTTTGAATCCTAGCTTTTCTACTTAGCAACCCTTTGACCTGGGGCAAATTACTTAAGTTTTGGGACTTTGCTTTTTTATTCATAAATTGGAGGCCATATTGCCTCCCTTATAGGATTGTTATGAAAGATACTTGACATGTAGTAAGATACTGATATTGACTCAGCTCATGACTTATATGCCCACCATTCTTTTGGCTAACGAGAGATAGCTAGCTCAGAATTTCTCAGGTGGGTGTGGAAACTAGGACAGCTCTCATGACCTTATTATAGTTGATTGGTGATTTATGGATTGTTTCTGGGGTCATCTCTATTCCTGGGAAATGCAGCAAGTTGGAGGTCTTATTTTCAGGCATTCTGAAGGCCAGGTGCAAGCAGTCAGTCTGGGGTCCGGGTGATAGGACACAGTCAGTTGGTGTGGGGGTCTTGGTGGCAGGGAACAGTCAGTCGATGTGAAGGCCTCGGAGGCAGGGAGTGATTGGTCGGCTGAGGGATCCTGGAGACGGGGCTCAGTCAGTCTGGCCAGGGGTCCTATGCGGCTTGGCTGTTGTCTCAAAATGGCGGCAGCCACGTGTAACCAAACCTGCAGGTACTGTGACAGAGAACTTCCAGGCAACGGCAGGCAGCTGGCGCTCCGCTGGCAGTCTGCGGTCAGTCTGCTGGCAACTGTCGGATGATCGGGAGGTGAACCTCGGGTGGTGGGTGATGGGTAGGTGAAAGGCAGGTGATGGACAGGCAAGAGTCAGGCAAATGGCAGATGATAGGCGCCTGACAGTGAGCAATCTGCACTCAAAAAAGGCGTCAATATGCTGGCAGACTGCAGGTGATCACAGTAGACAAAATCCAGGCATTCTATATAACAGAATTTTGGAAGTTTTCTCCTCATTAACAAAATATTGGACTACTGAATTTTCTTTTTCTTTTTTTCTTCTTCCTCTTCCTCCTCTCCTTATTCTTCCTCCCCTTCTCCTCCTCCTTCTTCCCTATGTTGTCCAGGTGAACCTCAAACTTGTAATCCTCCTACGTCATCCTCCTGAGCAGCTGGGATCATAGGCATGTACAACTGCACCTAGCTTCTGGCTTCATTGAATCTTTTCTAATGATTCCAACTTGAGCACAGAAGTAGCAGGACTTTTCAGAGTTCGACTGGTGGCAATAAGGATGAAAAGCAATGTGACTCTGTCAGATGTAATTTGTTCCTCTTTTTACTAGTATTAGTATTGCCCAGACCCAAAGACAGGCACTAGGTCTATGGACATGATTGTACACAACCATAGAAATGTTGATTTGGGTTCCATTTCTAAAATCATTGTTTGTCCAAAGAAATATGATGGATCTCAGCCCTCACTTTTTTTTTTTTTCCCCTTGGTGGTACTGGGGATTGAACACAGGGGCTTGTGCATGTTTAGCACAGACTCTACCACTGAGCTATACACCCTTAACCCCTCACCTTCTTAAAAGACATGGCATAAAAGAAGTTATTCAGAATAATAGCATTAAGAGGGACTCCTCATCCTGGCATGCATTCCAGGATAATACCACGTTATACTGATACTGATATTGATATCCAAACTTATTTCAATGCTGATACTAACAGCAGCACTTTATTAATATTAATTCCAACACCAAAATCAATAAAACCAGTTTCATTAAAGGTCAATACTAATATTTCAGTTTCTACTGCAAATGGTAATGTTTGAGTATTAAGTATCTGCCAGTGAAGAACTTGGTAGATAATATTTAATCCTCACAAGAATCTTTCGATACTCAAATATGAAGTGCTTAATACATACCAGGCACTGTTCTAGGTACTTTACAGTTATTTACTTAAATTTTCATTACAAGAAAATTAAGAGACAGGTACAATTATTATCCCCATGAATGAGGAAACTGAGGATCAGAGAGGTTAAGTAACTTACCTAACCTCACTTGGTTGAATGTGTGACAGAGCAAAGGTTGAAATTGGTTTCCCACCACATGACTCTAAATCATATGCTGTATTTGTGTGTCCAGAATTGCCAGGATGCATCTACAAAATTTCTGTATGATTTCTACATGTTGATGAAATTTTAGATAATAAATGGTCTGAATGGAGTATGTCTTTTTAAGTTAAAAGATAACCTTACCTTCATATTTTACTCTACATAGAAGTGTGTTTTAAATTCAGAATTACTTTCTTTTGATTTCTCTTAATTTCACTGAACTGATTTGAAAGATAGACTTCAAAAATGATTGCAAGATTGGGTTATAGTCCATTGCTGTAAGTAACAATAAGGCTGTCTTTTAAATTTTTCTATGGCTTTGAAAACTATTCAAAGTATATTCTTTGTGGTAAGTACTCCATCATATTTTATTTTTGTATGTCTTTTTAATAGTAGACAATGATACCAGAATTATTTCCTTTTATTGTTCTTGTCAAGCACTGTTTTATTATAGGAATGTCTTTCACTAAATTGGGTTTTGGGGAGAGCTTAGAGTTTAACGTTTATGGAGAATTTTCAAAGGAATTTGATTTTTATTATTTTTCTTAGTTTCATATTTGCTTTTAGTGTTAGGAGGGATGCCCTAAGTAAGGCCTTTGAGACTGAAGTCTTTTATCTGCAGATCAGCCAAAACGTAATCTATACAGAGTAAATGCATAGCTGTTTTCCTGGATCTCATTCCTCCATTAAGGAGACACTCAAGGGCCTAGCTGGTAGTTCAGTTTTCCTTTAATCCACATATTGGCCTACGATTGCAATTCAATGTCATTTATCATTTGCAGTGAACATTTTACAACATAGGCTTTTCTGATGACAATGGCTAGAAACAGACATCTATAGTTCATAGCTCTTATTCCTAAACTGTGAAAGGTGCCAATATCAAGAGCCAATTCTGCCAGGCACCCAACTGTATCACAAAACAGACCTCTTGAATCATCTCTGATGGAATGCAGGGATTGTAAGGAATCTTTCATGATTTAAAGCAGGCTTCTTAACTTGAGAGTCTATGGGTTTGTGCTTACACTCATGGGGGTTCTCAATTCTGAGGACCTGATGGGAAAAAAGTCACATATTTTTTCATAATTTCCACTTGAAATTTAGTATTTTTGTTCATTCTGAATGTAGGCCACACACCACAAAAGAACTAACTTTACCTGTGATTCTATCTTTAGTTTTACATGACAGTTGTTGCTGATGTCTCAAAATATCATTTATCCTCCTTTCTACTTTAAGATCATGGTAATTATTAAACCTACTGTGACATCTTGAAATTTAGAGTCTTAATAAAGAAACATATAATATCAAATTCAAAAGGTATTTTGATAGCCATATTTCAGTATAATTGGTTTATAATCTCATATGTTTTATTTTATAGATTTAAAAACATTTTTCAGAAAAGGCCCACCAGACTGCCAAAGGGATGCATGGCACAAAATAAGTTAAGAACCCTGAAGAGCTCGTACAAAGGTGTCAAGAGAACCGTGGTCAAATGCAGCTTCCACACCAAACTCCGTGTGATATCCAGAGAATCAAATGAAGGAAAGAGAGCATCTCATTTGACCTCCTGGATTTCAGCAAGGATGACTGTGCCTCAATCTAACAAATCTAAGCCATAAATCTTGGCACACAGAGAAAACCAGTCAGCCCATAGCCAGGGATGTGAGCAGGTTCAGGGGCCAACAGTTAATGGTGCTTCTATCCACAGTATATCAGGCATGAGCCCAGGTGGATAGCAGTGTTTCTCAGGACCATGCCAAGTAACTATCCATATGTCTTCTGCTCAAGGTCATGTTGCTGAGAACTTCTGTATCCAGTTTCCGGAGGACACATAATGCACAGGCTCAAATTAAGTCCTTATTCATAAAGATATGTACAGGGGGATTTAGCTTTACTCTTCAAAATCTAATATGAATCTAACAGTATATCCAGAGGTTGACTACATCCTGAGACTGCTATTGTCTTGAGATTATTACTCCATTTGTTGATTACTCATTGGTGAGAGCTTTTATTTTAAAAAGTGTAACCTTAAAATAGAAACAACTGGGGGGAATTAATTATATCAGGTAGGATTAAAATCTACTGCATATAATTGGAAACTCCAAATCACAGAGACTTAAGCAAGATAAATGTTTATTTTCTCTTATGTTAAAAAAAATCTGGAGATAAGAAGTCCAGCAGTAGCACTGTATCTCTGTCAAGTCACTGATCCAGAATTCCTCTTTTTGCTTCTCCATCCTTAGCATGCGACATCTTGTCTCTAAGTTGTGTCATGGTTCAGTATGGCTGACTGAGCTCTTGCCATCTCATCTGCATGCCAAGGAGCAGGAAGGAGGAATTGAAGATAGATAGAAGAGTTCTTCTACTAGCTATTAGCTTCTTCTTAGCACCTTTACAGTTAGTCCCATCCAACATTTCTGCTTTTATTTCCTTGACTAGAACATGGTCCTACCTATACTTGCAGGAGAATGGGAAATGCAATTTCATAATACCAATAAACTTGGGATTTGGAAGAGAGAATGTGTATCAGGTAGCAACTTATGATCCTATTACACTATATACATGGGGATTTTCAATCAAGCATACACGTGCTTCAGACAGTACTCAAGAAAGAGCACTAGAATAGCAGACAGATGCCCTAAGTCCTAGTCTTGCCTCTGCCTTTTATCTAGCATACCTTGAGCAAATTATTTAGCTTCTTTGAAGTTTAGTTCTTTCATTTTTAATGTGGATATGATAATTCTTCTCCTTTCTGCTTTTCAATTGTTGTAAATTGCAACTGAGGCAATATATGTGAAAGCACTTGCAAAACTATAAAAGCTTCACGTAAATGCAAGATTTTGTTTCTTTAGGATGCCTGAGCTATAATCAGGGAAAGTTCTATTCAGTAGCTCTCCCAGAAAACCCTAATACCTATAACCCTAAGCTGAGAAACAT
This sequence comes from Sciurus carolinensis, assembly GCF_902686445.1. NCBI lineage: Eukaryota > Metazoa > Chordata > Mammalia > Rodentia > Sciuridae > Sciurus > Sciurus carolinensis. The sequence goes on along the minus strand of NC_062216.1, from coordinate 127,693,684 downwards.
TTCCCATCTCTATAGTGACTTACCAACTTTTGATCATGTCTTTTCTAAGTTTAGATGGCAATTAAATTATTGTGTCACCAGACCATTAAATGATGCCAACTACATGTACTGTAATTGTAATATGGGTAAAGGTAGAAATTTTGAATATAGGATCATATATGATGGCCAGTGTCTTGAATAGAAGTCTTGCCCACTGTTGAGAGGATAGAACTGACTCTGGCTAGCAGAAGAAGAGAAGGTTGCATTACAGGATTTAAAGAGGCTTACAGAATCACTGGGGCCAGGGAGATGAAGAAAGAGCTCCTAGACTGAGCTTCCATGGATTAACTCCCAAAGCCTCCATAGAATTGTGCTGCTGTTCCTGCCACGATCAAGAAACCATCTGTTCGACCAGGCATCTTTCTCAGGGTCTTGGCTCCAGAATCACAGTGCAGGAGCCTCCATTAGAATCAGCCTGATCCACACCAGCAAAATAATGCTTTGTGCCCCTTTTCACGTCAGTGAACTCCATTGCAAAACGAAGTCCCACGTGATCGTACCTGATTGATGGACCCTTAAATCAACCCAGAACCCTTTGCTTCAAGATACAGTCTTTGTCTTTACAACCTCTGCTAGGAATGTGTTGGAATAGGTGTCTTTTCTGTCAATCCACAGTATCTACCAGAATGATTTTTAAGTGTACCTGTGAAAATACTCTTTGAAGTTCAAAAATGCTGGTAACATATCTTAGAAATGAAATAATTCCAATATTGTAAGATATAATCAGAGCAGAGAAAATTTACTTAACTCAAATATGGATTGATTAAGAGTCAGAAAACAGGAGATGTTCATCCTGTACTTGTATCTATAGTATGCTGTTTTTATGTGAACACATTTGCAGTATCATGCCAAGTTAGGCATGTGAATTCTTCATTTAGAATATTATTTGCTCATTCGTATAAATTTTGTTTACGTCCATTGATTAGGACCAGAATAACTTACTCATTTTAATGTGTTTACATGTCATTACAAAAACACACTAATTAAAGTTCAGTGTATGCATAGAGATGATCTAATGAAATTTTATTGACTAGTAGAGTTCCTAGTTTTCATCTTTCTGCTTGAACAGCTTAGCTAATAAAAAAGAAGGCATTTGAAAATAAGTATGGGGTAGAGTCTTAGAAAAATAACCACAGTTCGTAATGATTTTTAAAATATTATAGAAAATAGAATGTACTCATTAGAATGAGAAGGTAACTTTGTCGTTGTGGGTCGGATCAGTTTCAGAGAAGACCAGACTCCCAACCTGATAGTGCAGAACTTCCTCTGACAAAAGGACCATGCCTCATACTGACTGGCGTGTTGGGGAAGTAGATAAAGATGGAAGAATTAGACAGATATTTTTAAAAACTAAAAGCAGGGATAATGGAGAAGGGAGCAGAGAAGGGAAGACTGAAGGGCAATGGGCCACTGAGAATGTCCCTCTTTCTAAACTCTGTTTTTGGGGATTGGACTGGAAATGTACTTACCTAGTGTGCGCTAGATCCTGGGTTCATTTCCAGTACCATAAAAAAGTAAAGTTTGTTCTTGGGAAAATGGTTCTCAAACTTTTTGTTGTTAGAATCTTTTGAACTCTTAAAAATAATTGTGGTCCCCAAAGAGGTTTTGTTTATATAAATTATATGTTCATACCTATCAATTTGTATCATATTCAAAATTAAAACTAAAAAAAAAATGAGAAATTTAAAGCTCTTTGTTTAGAATAGCAATAAAGAACCGATTACATGTTAATGTAAAGGGTTAGTTGCAATTTGAAGTCATTTCAATGAATAGTTTGTACTCTGTTAGACTAAAATCCATGGTCTATCTTGTACTTTGAATGACCCTTTTGTACATTTTTATATTTTTCAATTTGTTCTAATTAGTTTTATATGACAGTAGAATGCCTTTTGACATATTGTACACAGATGGAGCACAACTTCTCATTCCTCTGGCTGTACATGGTGCAGGATAATATCAGTAGTGTAATCATACAGGTATATGGGGTAATAATGTCCATCTCATTCCGCCATCCTTCCTTTCCCCACACTCCACCCCTCCCCTCACTCCCTTCTGCACAATCCAAAGTTCCTCCATTGTTCCCTAACTCCCCTCACCCCCAATTATGGATCAGCATCCACTTATCAGAGAAAGCATTCAGCCTTTGGTTTTTTGGGTTTGGCTTATTTTCCTTAGCATGATATTCTCTAACTCATCCATTTACCTGTAAATACCATAATTTATTCTTCTTTAAGGATGAATAATATTCCATTGTGTATATGTATCACATTTTCTTTATTCATTCATCTGTTGAAGGGCATCTAGGTTGGTTCTATAGTTTAGCTATTGTGAATTGAGCTGCTATAAACATCAATGTAGATGTGTCACTATAGTATGCTGATTTTAAGTCCTTTGTGTATAAATTGAGAAGTGGGATAACTGGGTCAAATACTGGTTCCATTCCAAGTTTTCTGAGGAATCTCTATACTGCTTTCCATAGTGGTTGCACCAATATGCAGTCCCACCAGCAATGTATGAGTGTACCTTTTTCCCTACATCCTCGTCAACACTTATTATTGCCTGTATTCTTGATAATTGCCATTCTGACTGCAGTAAGATGAAATCTTAGAGTTTTGATTTGCATTTCTCTAATTGCTAGAGATGATGAACACTTTTTCATGTTTGTTGACCAACTGTGTTTCTTCTTCTGTGAAGTGCCTGTTCAGTTCCTTAGCCCATTTATTGATCGAGTTATTATTATTTTTTTTTGCTGTTAAATTTTTTGAGTTCTTTATATATCCTGAGATTAATGCTGTATCTGAGGTGTATGTGGTAAAGATTTTCTCCCAATCCGTAGGTTCTCTTTTCACTTTATTGATTGTTTCCTTTGCTGAGAAGAAGCTTTTTAGTTGAATCCCTCCCATTTATTGATTCTTCCTTTGCAAGTTTTGACTATGTATTAATTGACCAGTGGGAAAAATTTATGCACTGAATTATGGAAATATTCCAAGGGTGAACACATTGTATGATATTATGTAAAAAAGTCACATCTATTAATGTTACCACTGATGTCATCAGAAAAATCTTAAGCATTAGGAAGTTGTCAAACTTAATGTGAAGGATACAGATTTCCTGAGTCCAATTTTCACTTGAACCTTGAATATTTTTGGCAACAAATACATTTTATTGTTTTCCTTAAAGTGATATTGTTCATTTCTCAAGAAAATGTTTGCCACTTGCCCACAACTGAATCATCATAGTTTTTCTATCCATTGTTCTTTTAAATAAAAATGTGACCTATGAAAAGAAGTAGTTAGTTCAGCTTGCAACTCAAACCATTGTTTGAGTGCTTTTACATTGTACTTTGACATACCGAAGTACTTTACTTCTACTTCTGATTTCATTACACAAAATATTCCCTGAAAACTGAGATTTAAGAAATTAGTGATTTTTACTGCTTTATCCAAGACATCCTTAAGTGAAAGCAGCATTTTCCCCCTATAAATTCATGGTGATGACTACTAATGGGGTGAAGTCTACTAATACAGTTAGTACCACTTCCTTAGTCTGTGCCGATGGTTTAGTCTATTATCATTACTAATACCAATAGAGTGAAAAATACAGTACTTTAATTTTTTTCATGAAGATAAAATTGGTCTCATGGATTCCCTGTAACACTGCTGCAGTGGTCCTTGAGTTGACAGGACCTTAGGCAGGTCCCTATTGGTAATCATCATTGGCAGCGACATTTGGGTTTGTAGCGAGAAAGCCATCATCTTGTGCTATCCCCAAAATAGGAAATATAGAAAGAATCTTAGATTATTATTTGTACATCATGAACATTAGTCATGACTTGCATTGCTCTAAATAAAACTCATTAGCTTCATTTTATCTGTGTTGCCACAGTTCTTCCCTTGGCTTTCCCCCTTCTGTTATACATTCTTTCTGGGCCATCCCTGGCTGTGTCCCTCTCACTAGGAGATTCCTCTGGGTTCTGGGAGGGTATTGCCAACTCTTCTTTGGCACTTTCCTTTGGATGTCTTATAGGCATCTCAGATCCAAAGCATCCACTTTTCTGTTCCCTCTCTTAAATGCCCAAGTCAGAAACTTGAAAGTGCATTTAAGACTTTTCCCCAACTCATACCCACTTGATCTTTAGGTCATGCAAATTTTATTTGCTATCTTTTGAATAACCCCATGATTCTGCTGCTATGGTGTGAATCCCTGGCTGAGTAATTGCTCCAGTATTCTTCTTGGTCTCTCTGTCTTAGATTTGTTCTACATCAATCCATCCCTTCTTAAACATCCTAGTTTTTTTTTTTTTTTTTCCTAAAGCTAAAGATGACTGTATAATTCCTCTGCTGAAAATTCCTTCAGGATCTTCAGCATCCGAGGAAAACTCCACAGCGTGGTGTATGGGATCCTCTAGTACTCACTCTTGTCTCTTACCAGCCTTATTTTCCACATGCCCTCTGTTCTCCCAGCCACAACATTATACTTACGGTTCCGTCAAAGTACCACACTCTCTCCCATCCTGGTAATTTTGCTTATGCAGTTTGCTCTGCGTAGTAATCCCTCCCCATTCTTTTGCTTTGGTGAATCACACTCATACTTCAGTTTAAGTACTCAGCAAACACATCCCACCCTTCGATCTATGTCCTTCAATGTATTCCACAACTCCTTGAACTTATCTCCAGTATCATATCAATTATATTATATGCTTATCACTGATTTGCTTGCCTTTGTCCTCCGGGGTACTTAAGCTTTTAAAGAAGAGTTTGTCATGCATGTAACATTCTTCTCTTTCACTGGTGCCTACCATGGTATTGGGCATTTAAAGAAATTTAAAAAAAAATGAATAAATTGAATTATGTAAAATAATTATTTGAAAAATAATTTAGAATTTTAAATCTTCACTTTTTTATAGGGGAGGTGTCTATAGGATTCTACATTAGCATAATTAAAGAATCATGGTGGAGTAATATTTAAAAATAACAATTTCATAGTTCTTTTCTGGGTTTGATTGGGTTTCAAATACCTGCCTTCTTTGTGGAAGCAGCATCCTGCAGTGATTAACAAACAGCCCTTGAATTGGGTGAGGGTCAATAAGAAAATCACTTCTCTTCCTGTAAATGTTTTACTGTTCAATGAAGATGGGTTTCAGTACCCCTGTACTGTAGTTTCCAACTGCTAGAGGTGGGTTAGCTTAGGGTTTGGGTGGGATGAGCCATGTTAGAAATCTGAATCCAAGAAAGAGGGGAGAAGCTAGAAGGACTGAGAGGCTGTTTTCCCCTTGCACATCTGCAGAGGCCTGTGCATAGCCCTCCCCTGGAGATCAAGGCCCTCAAAATCACCATGAACCTGGCTGCAGAATTATTCTCATCCTGGATTTTCTCCATGATGGCTGAACTGTGGAGGTCACTCAGAATCAGGAATTCCCACAGGAATTGACTGATTTGGGAAAGTTTAGAGACTCATGAAATTTATAAAGTGGGTATATGTTTTGAAAAAGTTTTATTAGAAGAGACTCTCACAATCTTAACCTTCTCTCCTGTGACTTCTTAGAAATACACAGACATTATTTCTTGAATGTGAAGAGTCTTCAATATTTTTCAGCTCAATGGTTAGAATTTACTTTAGCAAGCTAGATTTACCCACTGCAGACTCTTGCTAAAAATTAAAGGCCTCTCATGTGAAGCACAGGAGAATTTGGTTTTGACAAACATTGTTTCTGAGTTATCACTGGGAGGGCCCTGGTTGTGTTGACTATGGAAATCTTTTGATATTTCAGAAGCCTTCTTATCACAATCCTTTCTTTGGCCTATTTTTCTACACCCCCCCCCCCGCCTTTTTTTTTTTTTTTTTTTTTGTAAATCATGTTCAGGCTGGTCTTTTTTTGTACTTACGGTCACAAGATGACAAAAATATATTTTGCCCATACCTTGATTTAGTTGAACACATTCTCTTCATCAAAGTTATTTTCTATAGCAAATATTTAATTTTTTTAGACTTGGAAACAACGTTTCTCTCATTTGTAAGGATAATCAAATTTACTCTCTAATCTTATGGTTTTCCATGAAATAGTATATGATCATCTCTTTTTAGGTTTGGGAATGGATATATGTACTTTTTTTACTCTTCCTACTAGGGAATCTTCAGTATGTTTTCATTCTGTCAGGTGGGTTCCCTATGGTAAAGTAAGATCACTGAATGCAGAATAATGTGCCTTCTAGTACCTCTCTTAAATTATGTCTCAACATCATTTTTATAATTTTATCAAGATGTTTTCATCTTAATTACTAAATATAAATGTTGATTTTTTGTGTTCTATGCTATATACCTCAGTTTCTACATATTGTGTGGTTTATGGAACCATTTGAAATAATGTGATCATAGAATGTCAAGCAGTGTTACAAGAGGAAAATGCATAGAACTATAGTTTCCTTGTATTTCACCATTTGATTGAGCTAACAGTAATCTTGTTAACTGTGATGCTTTCCAAAGTGTCCACAAACATTACTTCCTATTGCTAAACAGACAAATTGTCCTTTAAAAGGAGTAGAGATAATTTTCAGAAAGGATATTGTCATTGCAAAACAAATTTTAGCTAGAAGTGAAAGCAAATAAAAACTGCAAATGAGCCAATAAAAAAAAAAAAAAGAAAAGAAAAGCGTTTGCAAAATAAATCCAATGATGTACTTAGGGAAGGACTGTATGACATTTCCTTTGCTATTATAATGGTGTACTATTTGGTTGACCAGCTGGACAGCCAGCCTCTAAGGACTTCATATCCTGTTTTCCAATTATAGGAATACAAATTAATGCATCTCCAGTGTTGAGCAATGACATTTTGGATCATTTAACTAACTCCTTTGCACAGGTTGCCCTCCTTTATCAGCACCATAAAAATGAGACTGACGGCAGCATTTATAGTCACTGATAAAAGTAGCCTCTTAAGCGAATGCATCATGAACTCGTTCTTTCCTGTTGCCCAGCATTTCTAACAAAGCAGAAAGGCTGAAGAAAAATGAAGCACATATTTTGTAAACACACAAAGAAATTTGTTGATAGGTTAACGGACAACATTAGGGCCAGGATGAGGAATCATTTGGCGCCATGAAACTTTGCAGAATTTTTCCATCTTAGAGAGTTGCTTCATAGATAGTTTACTTTGAATCATCCTTGCATAATATTTAAGAAAAATGATCAATTAGGTCATTAAATTAAATTTTTGGTTGCTACTTTTGTAACTAGATGAATGAATGACTTGAACATGTTTTTGTGCTCTGCCATTGATATGACTGGTGTTTAAAGCCTTTCTTCGTTTGTTTCCAGGGCTTAAATTATTGAACTGGACTTAGGCTCCCTTTCTGCTAAGATTTGACTGGCCAAAGAGGAAATCCAAAATCTATATCTTCTTTCTTTCTAGAAGAAAATACATTGCCAAATCTTTTTAATTAGTGAGTAAATTTGTGTGGATAGGTATAGTCGTGTTCACAAATGAAATTAACATTTGTATTTTAGATGTACCATACATTTTAGATGTGTATGACACATCCCAAAAAGTGGTCATATGAGAGCATCAGTGATGGATACATTCTATTACTGGAGAACTTTATTATGAATTAATATTTTAGAACAAATCCTGCAATTATCTTGTGAATATAACATTGTATCATGTGGGGATGGGTGGGCAGGAAGAGTGTTAGAAGCCTTACTTTGCCAAATGATAATATTTATGTAATTTTTGTAATCTCAGTCAAGTATTTCTTCTATTTTTAATGAGATGAGAGGCTAAAAAAATAATAAAAGAAAGTGGTTCTTTCTTGACTTCTGAGAGGCTTTGAGAATAAATACAAAGAAAAGTTGTGTGAGGGAGAGAAGACTAAAAATACCAAAATATGAACAGTAACTAATCATGATTTCGAGAATCGTTCATTTTTTAATTATCCAAACAACGATCAGAACACATCTACATGTTTTACTTTCCCTTGTTTAAACTGAGAATGTTTTCTCAGCAAAACACAAATGCAGTTATGTTTGCCCCTGTGTTAATGTTCTAAAGTTTAAGACCAGAAAAGCTATCTTTCCTTCTGGTAAAGGTTTATCAAGCATCCAAATTGTAAATTGTAAATGGTGATTTTTACAATACTCAGAAGTACCTTTTCTCATGATGCTTTCAGTGTTTCTTTCTTTTTCTTTTCATGATGTTGTTTCCATTTCTCTGGTATCATGACATTTTGCTACACTGAGCCTGGAGTCCATCCCTGTATGTGCTAGTGGCCCCAGGTTCACATCCTTATCCTGGCAACCCCTGCCCCCCAACTCAGTATTAGCTGCTCACCAGATCTTTAGGACTAATACACATTAAATTCTCAAAGGAAAAAGCACTAGTGTTAGCCAGGAACTTGTTAGAAATGCAATCGAATCCTAACAGAAGAATCACAAACTTTGCATATGGGGTGTATCAATCAGCTACCTAATAGGTTAAAGCCCTTTAGGTGATTTTAATGCATGACAAAAAATGAATATATTCTAACAGAGGACAATATCTTGACCCCAAAAATGCATGTCTTAGAAATAGAATTTCAGGTTATTAGCTACAGAAAGAAATTATTCTACTGTTCCTCAGATTATATCGTTAAGTAACTCTGTGCATAAAATGGATATTGCTTTAGGTACATATGCTAAAATGAATAAAATGAAGCTAGGAGCAAGTGATAGTTCAGGAGTAGAGCAAGTGCTTAGCCTGAGTCCTATCCCCAGTACTCAAACCAAATCAAAACAAAATCCCCTGAAACTTGAAGCTGCAACAAATCTAATGGTAGGCAAAGAGTGAATATAGTTACATAGAACTAGGTTGACAGAAGTTAAGCTTTTCAGTTAGATAAGGTCAGGGAGAGATGGAAAGGAAATTTGTCCCTTTATTGCAGTCCTGGGTAAGCTTTGTTTGTTTTCACTCTTTGCATTTGACCTTGAGTGATTAGAAAAATGGCTACAAAGCCTTTAAAAACTAAAAGTCATCTTACTACAAAGGAGTTTTTATTCAGTAGCTTTAATGTTGAATTTAAATTGATCTAGATTACAGACTGCTTACTTTTAACTTTCTTGATGTTTTTATGTCAACGAATTACTTTTGTCCTTCAATTTCTTTTTAAATTGTCGATAGGTCCTTTTTACATTCCCCACCCCACCCCCCATTTCTAGATATCTCCAATCTATGGCGTAGTATGGAGACTGTAAATAAATACTCTTGGAAAATGTTTTTACAATACTTTACTCTTCCTAAAATATGATCATGAATATCATTGTGCATATTATACTGACAACTATGTTTTCTCTTTGGTATTTTTACACAGATATCTCATTTTTTTTTCAAATTTTTACCATCTTTTTATAAAATTAAAACAATTTTTAAATAATTTATTTATTTTGATATCTCTTATTAATTATATAGGCAACCTTGAGGAATTGTATGAATTACATACTATTCAAGCTGTGTTTCTGGCCAAGGGTTTAGGCATTATTTTCAGCCTTGGTTATGGATTGCAATGGTACCTAGATGAAAAATGTGTAAGTGCAGAGTCTTATAAAAACAAAAATGCATAAATTATGACAATGGATGATTGTTTTGGGGAACAAATCCCCTCCTCCTCTTTTATGGGAATGTGTAACCAACACACAGTAGGAGACTTAGTGAATAAGTGAATACTTTATTAAAATAAAAGCATATCACACAAAAAGGATTTAGTTCATTTTCAGATAAGAATGTGAGTGACATTGGCTCTGGGAAGATATGTTGAAGCAGGAAAAGGGATCACTTAAGTGATTAAGTGTGTGAGGACCCAAGAGGATTTCACACCTGACCCTGCAAAGTCCAATTCCATAGTTACTTGATGGCATTTGCACACGTTCCAGGTTTAAGGAGCTATCTGAGGAGTTGAGAAGAATGTGAGGCAGGCAAGGTACCCACTGTGATACCGTGATTGCCTTTAATGTCACATAGGCAGCTCTAACTCAGCTGCTTCACATAGTGTCCAAAACTAATACTTGGGTCACTTAGAGCAGCTGAACTAGTCCAGATTTATGTCCCAACTATGTCATAGTATAGGAATTAAAAAAAATTCTATCACTTGCTTTCTTGTTCTCAAAACATCACAAAAAATATTTATTGATCTTACCTAGATCTGATTAAAGAGGATGCAAAAAAAAAAAAAAAAAAAGAGCCAAGTCCATAGGTCCCACATCTACAAAATCAGGGGACTATAAACTGAAAATATTTTAAAAAATTATATCTGTGTTGAACATATACAGACTCTTTTCTTGCCATTTTCACTAAATGATAAAGTATAACAACTATTTACATAGCATTTACATTGTATTAAGTATTATAAATAATTTAGAGATGATGTGGAGGATGTGTATAGGTTGTATGCAAATACTTCATAATGGACTAGAACATTTACTGATTTTCATACTCATGCTGGCCTAGAACCAATCTCCTGCAGATACCTAAGGACAATTGTTCTTTTTTTTAAAATCATTAGTGAGAGGATGGGTGCAGTGGGAAGGTCATTTAGGGATCTCTTGTACTTCAACTCCTCAGTTCTAATTGCTCTGTGGTGCTATCAGTGTGATAATAGTGTGTTCTACGAAAAAATAACTTGACTTTCAAGTCTGAGACTTCTAGGTCTGCATCCCAGTCCAACTATTTAATTAATCTGTGACATTGGACAGACTATTTAACCTTTTCGAACCTCGGTTTCTTCATATGTAAAACAGGCATAGTAATGCTAGCTTCTTATAACTATTTAAAATACTGTGTACTAAATGTACACCTGACAAGCACTTAGTAAAATCATAATATTCCTTTTATTATTAATATTAGTTCTTTTATTATTATAATAGTTCTTTTATCATTATTATTATATATTAATATTATCATGTGAGAAGATAGATACTCACAAAATCTGGCCTGGGGCATTTGGCATGTACTGTTTTCAGTAAAATTTCTCAATTGTGCATAGTTCATGCCTCTGATGAGGCATCACAATAAAAAAAATACAGTTTTATCCAGGATATATTTGTTAATCTTTGGCTAAGTACTTAGGTCTTTTGTAGGATTCCTTGTGAAAGTCCTAAAAGAAATAATTGTTTTAGTATTTATACCTGATTATATAAATTTTACATTTCAGGATTAAGCAACATCTGGAATTAACCTTTATTTGTACACTTAATTTTTTAAAAAGTCACCGGAAGACTCCTTTTGGCATTCCTCAGATGTGACTGTCCAAGATGCTTACTGCTCATCACCTGTAGTGTAGCAAGCCCACCTGATCTCTGCTGGGTGCTCTGGGATCTGCCCACTGCCTATCCCCCTCTTGCTTGCTTCTGGGCCCTCTTTCTGGCCTGGCCTATTCCAGCTGCTTCTCATTCATTTCCTTGGCTTCGTAGTTTGCAGAAGGATTGGGAATTCTTCCCAAGTCAGGCAATGATCAGTATTCTTCACAGCTCTCAGTTTTCCTGCAAAGGGGAGTCTTCTTACAGAGTCCCTGTACCTGTCTACAGCTGAATCATTTCTGGACACATCTGTGGCAGCTGGAACTCAGAGTCTGTGTCACACAACCGGAGCTAAATTCCTGCTTAAGGCTGTAGAGAGGCCAGTAACTCTGCACTTCATTCATGGAAGTAGAACCCCTGCCCTCTTCTCCCTACCCTGTCTCTCAGTCCCAATCAGAAGGGAAGTATCCTCTGAGCAGATTTCTGTATTTCTCGCCTTGCTCCCATTTTCCCTAGAGAGCACGAGGGAAGTTCTACAGAATTTGGAGCCAGCTAACCAGGGTTAAATCATGGAAAACACCAGAGTTCCAGATAAGAAATACAGGCCAAGAGTAGTTGATAGTTGACAAAAAACAGGACTAGCTGGACACTTTCCCCTGTGGATAAGTGGAGCCGGCCACTGCCTGATGTGATTTCTTTGCCTCTGAGGGTGTCTTCCCTCTGCTCCCCACAGTGCCTGAAGATCTACTTCCTAGCCTAACTTCCTCTTTCCAGTGAATGCAGGGTGTGGTGCAGCATTTTCCAGAGTGTTCTGTGCAACAGGAATCCCCTGAGATGTTTTTTAAGGAAAGGTTTCCATGGTTGAATAACATTATGCAATGCTGCATGCTGTTGCTCATTCAAAAGATTTGCAAGCATTTGGATGTTAGAGTATTCACTCCTGGAAGTTGTATTTTACTGAGTCTCCCAGAAGTTTTTGGACTGTAGAATGCTTCTTTCAAGTAACACTTAATCATGATGGGTAAAATTAATGTTTAATGGGCTTACTGTTCTTTAAACACACCATGTCCATACCCACCTCAGGACCTTCATCCTTGCTGGTATTTCTACCTGAAATGCCCTTTCTATGAATATTTATGAGATTTACTCCCTCAATTTGTTCGGGTCTCTGCTCAAGAGGCATCTTCTCTGGCTATCCCATCTAAAAGCCTCTATCCAGTCTCCATTTATCCCCTGCCCCTAGTTTATTATTTTTTTCATGGCAATTATAGTTCACTAGCATTATAAATTATGTAATTCACTTATTTTTGATAAATCCATGGTAACTAAAATAGGAGCTCCCTGAGGACAGAAACATTGTTCTGGTTTGCTCTTTGATGTGTCCTTAGATCTAGAATGGCTCCTGGTGCAAAGTTGGTACGTGACTAATAGTTGTGCAATGAACTAATGGGACACGGAAAAGACCAAGGAATTGCAGAGTAGGAGTCCTCTTGGCAGGAGACTGGCATTCAAACCCAACTCACCTCTTTCTCTCTTGGTGTGACTTTGGGCAAATACCTTCATTACTTGAACCCTTTGCTTCTTCACACATGAAAAGGATCTAATGAGAGTGGGGTTCTGATGGGGCTCTGTAAACTGTCAGGGACTAAACAAATGTAAGTTGTCTATATATCATTAAATTGACATGTATTATGTAATGAGTAAGCATATTATTAAAAATAAAATGCAAAAAGGAGCCTGATGCTATGGCATATGGTTGTAAAATCAGCTACTTGGGAGGCTGAGGCAGGAAGGTGGCAAGTGCAAGCCCAACCTGGACAATTTAGCACGACTCTGTCTCAAAATAAAGAAAAAAAAATTAAAAGAGGTTGGAGATGAGTTCAGTGGTAGAGCACCCCTGTGTTCAATCCTCAGCATCCCCCCAAAAAAAAAGTAAAAAAGAAAAGAGAGATGAGGTTCCAACGGTAAGATCAGATTAGTCGGATGTGTGAGGATAGGGCATTTGACAGAGGGAGGGACAGAGTATGAAAAACTGAGAAGAGGGAGTGTGACCTGGAGAGGAAAGATCCCTCAATATGGTTCTCCATTTTAGCAAATGGGAGGAATATGTTAGTGGGGTGAAGGGTAGGAAGGTTCTGCAGGCTATTGGGGTAATCTAGTAGTTATTGCTGCTTGGATGCTGCTATGTCTCTGTCCTGTTGATTTTTAAGTAAATTTGCTTTAATCTGTATGAAGGTCCCATGAGAAAGTGTTGTCTAGGTTTTATTTGTGAGGAAACCAGAGGCAGAGGAAGTTTCAGTCCTGTACGGTACCCAAGACCACACAAGGGAGTGAGTGCAGACCTAAATGCTGATCTGAGTCTGCTCCTCACCCATTTTGGAGGAGGCACTGTAAGAGTAATGACAAGGTTAACCAGGGAACATCCATTAGTCTCTCCTTTCACTCTCTATAGAAAAATTTGAACCATAAACTTACAGAGGTGCCGCTTACCTTACCGATGCGCGTGACCATTGCCTGGGTTGCTTTTTAGGGGATGCAGCAGGAGAAGCAAAGAGGAAGGTAGGAAGTTGTTAAGATAGAGCAGTGATCTTGACCTTGATATTTGAGGAAATGTGCACAAGTTAAAAAGAAAAAGGGAAGTTGTTGAGGTTGGGGTACATGAAGACTGCCCTTAGTCTTGTTTTACTTGTATAATTTTCTGTTGTTAGGGCATTCTTCTCATATTTTTAAATCATATTGCTTCTCTTTATTTTTAAATCATGTGTCAGTATTTTTGTTTTCACAAACTAATTATCTGTGTGCCTCCATCTGAATCAATCTAAGTATTGCAAAGACTTAAGTAGCAAATCTGAGACTTGAATTAACTGAATGAGATCTAAGATTCTTCTCTGTGTTACCAATGTTTGTCTAGTGAGGATTTAAAACTTCAAGAAGCTTAAATTAATTTGGATATTAAATTTACCAAAGGCCTCCCACCATTGGGGTGGTTAGTCCTGATGGGTGAAAGTTGTCCCCACTGGAGATGCTAAGAACTTTGTCCATATGTCAGGGGACCAGGGTTGAAAATCAGATCTTGACAATGTTTGAATATGGGATAATAGGAATCTCTGGGATAAAATGAATATGACTAATATTTCTAATCCATAGAGCTCATTTTCCTAGTAGAAGTTGCTAGGAAGTAGCTCTGGAGCCAGAATTTGATTATATGAATAAAATAAAAAACTTAAGCAATTATCAGGGTAATTCAGTCACTGAAAACTTTATTCAAAATAAACTGATATGTAGAGGTAAATTGGAGTACAGAAATGTTTTTCTCTCATTTTCTTTTTTTGAATAATACTTTTAATTTCTTAGTTCAAGCAAAGGGACATTTGTGTGTATATGGAGAAGGAGGGAGGGAGGGAGACAGAGAAAGAGAGAGAGAGAGAGAGAGAGAGAGAGAGAGAGAGGGGCAGAGAAGGGTAGGTCAGACCTTATCTTCAAATGCTGTGATAACTGGATGGGGATTTTGCTCAGGGTAAGGAATAGGGCTTACTCTTAGTGGTTTGAGATTTTAAATCAGACACATTAGATTCAAAGAAGCCTGGCGTTTTTTTCTCAAGCTGTTCAATGTACCTGATTGATCATAATGGTCATATATTGTGGTTCTATTTATCCTTCAGAAGGTTCTATTTGGATCTTTTGGCATTTTCTGGAATTATATCAGCCATAATGAATTTTTCAGTTTTCCGAATTCTTACAATAATGTATTGCCTTATAAATATTTGTGTGTAGGTTTTGTCTATGCTTTGAGGACAGATTCCCTGCCTTACCTGCCTTCTTGTTTCATATAATTTTTGCCACAGTATAGATACTTAGTGAATATTTGTTGATTAAAAATGGATAGATGATAATAAAACTGGATACAGTTTGGCTTGGAAAAAAAAATGGATAGATGAGGGCTGGGGTTGTAGCTCAGTGGTAGAGCGCTTGCCTCACATGAGTGAGGCAGTGGGTTCGATCCTCAACACCACATAAATAAAATAAAGGTACAGGGTCCATCTACAACTAAAAACAAAAAAAATTTAAAAAATGGATAGATAAGAAAATACATTTGAGCAAAACTGGTGAAAGATTTTATTATCACAGTTATAATAGAGGCCACTTGTCTTAATTCTAAAATATATTACTAAAATCAATGTTAGTAATAAATGTATTACTAAAATATAAAATTAAAAGAATGAATGACTTAGATGTTAAAAGATTTGAGGGCAAAGTGCTGTGGCCTTTGCATGAGATATAATCCATAGTCTTAGGAGCTATATTCATGCAGCCAGTCATCATCATCATTATTATTATTATTTGTTTTTATATACTAAATGCTGTTTTAAGTGTTGGAGTTAGAATCTCCAACAGACCATCTGTCCTCTCAATTAACTTATAATTAGTAGGGAATTTAGATCTTTAAAAAAGGTAAATATTGTATTTGATTATGTGGTGATAAATGCTAAATATTGATAAGATAGGGTGCAATGAGGGTATTATAGTAGGGGTCAAAAGAGATTGATTAAAAAGTGTTTAAGTTTAGAAGCTAAGAATAACATACATTGCTGGTGGTGTAGCTCAGTGGTAGAGCCCTTGTCTAGCATGCCTGAGATCCTGGGTTTAATCCCAGTGTCACAGAAAACAAACAAACAAAAAAACCCCAGAAAAGAATAATATACTTATACGACATAATTACTGAGTAGCATGTTGTGGATGATGGAAACATAAATAAATTGTGTTCAAAGATTGGCTGATATGGTCAGAGAAGTCTTTAAAAGGAGTTTTGATTTAGATTAGATTTTGTCCAATTGAATAGAATTTGGGTGCTGGGATTGAACCCAGGACCTTATGCTTGTGAGGCAAGCACTCTACCAACTGGGTATCTCCCCAGGCCCTGAATAGAATTTTTATATGGTTGTGATGGGGGAAGGGGAAAAAGTTTCAATAGGTTTGAAGACAGGAAATAACTAGTTTATGCTAGGTCCTAGGAACCCCATAATGAAGAAAATCTGGTTATAGTTCAGTTCACTGAGGTATGTTTACAGTATAATACGGAAACTTGTCTAAATAAAGTTTCATTTTGGGGAGCAGCAGAAAATATGACTGAAGAGATACAGTGAGGCTAGCTGTTTTGTCTGTCTTGGGAGTTACTACATTTCAGGTTTGAAGTCACCAACATTTTTTATAAAGCAAATTATTTTCTGGCTAATGTAATAGAAGGAATGCAACAAGAAAGGCTGATTCTTTGAAGTATAGGGAAGTAATCCCAGCATGTTAGAGGACAGGCCAATTTCTGAATTTGTCCTCCACTACTATTGCAGATAACCTGGCTTTGTAGGTTCTAGTTGCAGATGCTTCCAACTGGTCTCCCTGATCCCAGTTTCTTTTCTGCTCAATCATTGACACAAGGATGCCATAACATATTCACCAAACAACACCTTAATTCTCACCTGATTCAGAAACTTTCAATGTGTTCCTTTTCGTTAATTCCATTGGTATTTGTTGAGTCTGTCTATCTATCTATCTATCTATCTATCTATCTATCTATCGATCAATCATCTATCTGTCTACTGTTCTTAGTTGGTGGTAAGTTCTAAGAATCGAAATATAGTAAGGTAACAGAAAATAACAGAAATGGTGCTTTTTTTGGATGAGATTTTGAGGCATGTCCTCCCTAATAAGACGAAATTTGAGAAGAAACCTGATTGTAGAGAGAGATTTTGAGGTTAAAGCAATGGCAAGGGCTAAAATCCATGGACAAAGAGTGTGCTGGCTGTGTCCGAGGAATAGACAGGTGGCCAGGGTGCCTGGAATACAGTGAGAGTAATAGAAGGTGAACTTTGGATGGGAGTGGGAAAGGGAGAGCAGTGGCAAATGAAGTAGCCCCGTGTAGTCCCTCCTAAGAAATTTGGATTTTGTTCTGAATGAGATGAGATGCCACTGGAGGGATTTGAACAAAGGAGTGTCATGACCTGATTTAGATTTTAAAAGGATTACCAGCTGCTCTACGGAGGAAAACTCTAGAGGAGCAAGAATGGAAACAAGGGTGTTAGTTGAGGAAGCAACAGAAATGATGAAGATGAGAACTGATGGTGGCTGGACAAGTGTTAGTGATCAAGGCATAGAGAACAGTTGAATATAACGGGTTTGCCAAATGAAAAAAGAGGAATAAAAAAGTTACTTCCATCTCTTGGCCTGAGCAATTGGAGTAGTGAAATTACTACTGACAGAGGGAGAAGATAGTTAAAAGACAGCCTCTCTATAATGAGAGGAATTATACTTTTGAACCTATGATCTTTCAGATGCTTATTAGACAACTTTGCAGAAGTTCTGAGGATATAAACAATTGGATATGTGATTTTGGAATTCAGGAAGTATCTGTGTTGGTGATACATATTTGGGGACTTGTCAGCATATAAGTATTGGTCAAAGCCACAGGCCTGGCCAGGTGTGGTGGTGGACGCTTGTAATCCCAGCAGCTTGGGAGGCTGATCTTGAGTTCAAAGCTAGCCTCAGCAAAAGCAAGGCACTAAGCAACTCAGTGAGACCCTGTCTCTAAATGAAAACACAAAATGGGGCTGGGGATGTGGCTCAGTGGTCAAGTGCCCCTAAATTCAATCTCTGGTATCCCACACCCCCCAAAAGTCACAGACCTGGATGAGATCACCAGGGCAATGAGAATAGATAGAGAAGAACAAACCTTGTGGCCTACCAATGGTTAGAGGTGGAATGATACGAAGTAATCAACCAAGGAGACCAAGAAGGGTTGATTGGTGAAGGAGAATAGCTCACTGAAGTTGAATGGAGAAAGTATCTCAAGAAGGAGGGAATGATCAACTGTGTAGGTTAATTAACATTTGGAATTTAGCTATTGGATGGTGGGGAGGTCAATAAGCACAGTTTTCTATGGTGTGGATGATGGAGGAGTGTTATGGCCTGATTGGAGGGTGTTCAATGGAGAAAGAGAAGTAAGGAAGCACAGTCGGTGAGTTAAGATAGTTCTTTAGTTTAGAAGAACTCTGCAGTCATAAAAGAAACTGAAATGCGGAGGTATTTGAAAGGAATGGTGTAGCAAAAGGAGGATTATTTTAAATCCTGGCAGAGTTGATGGTGGTGAGAATGATGGTTGGTGACCCAGGAGAGAGGGACATTTACTGAAGTAGGCTTTAGTGTCCTTGAACTCTGGGTAAGAGCATGGAGAGTTCATTCGTTATAACAAAAGTGTGGAGAGAGAATATGCATACATTTGAGAGATGCTGACTGATGTAGCCTTGGGAGTGTTTGGCCGTTCTTTTCTGGTTGGTTCTAGTTTCTCAGCAAAATAGTAAGAGTCTTAGCAACTGAGAAGGGAGAAGAAGGTGGAGATTCTGGAAGAGCAAGAATAATAAAATAAAAAAGGATGTTTGGAAGAGGAGACTGTGATGTTGAAGGAAATCTTTAAAGATTGCATTTACATGATTTATTATGGCATTTCCAAGCTTTTCAAAATTTCTCTGTTAGCTCTCAGCTCATCTGCTCTCCACTCCTGGTCAGGACCTTTGCACATTGCTATTCCAGCATCATGAGTACGGGCACAGCACAGTAGAATGGGGAGGCGGGGGAATGCTGCTGTTAGACTCTTGGAATGTGAATCTTGGTTTCATCACTTGTCTGTCCTCTGGCCTTACCACATTACTTAACTTCTTGGTCTCAGTTTCCTCATCTGCAAATGAAGATTAATAACAGTCCTTACTTATAGTGGTTGTCATGAAGATTTTATAAGATAATGTATGTGGAGAAACTAATGTGTGGTAATCACTCAGTAATTATTAGTCAGAGTTATTTTTACTGCTATCATCTTCTCCATTCTCCATGAGGATGTGTTTCCTAAGGGAAAGGATTATTTTAATCATCTTGTGATTCTCGTGATTCCTTGAATAGAGTAGATATTTAATAAGTGTTTAATGAAAAGAAATCCACATTTAAACAATACTTATACTCAGGGCACTGCAATTGGTCCTCAGGCTTCTTGAAAATCTATCTGTTCTTGAAAATCTGAGAACACAGCATATTCTCTTTAAGGGTATTATCAGGTGTCAGGTTGATTGTTTGAACACTTCACTGCCCTAGAAATGAATTCATGGTGTATTTCTCAAAAGCATATCCTACATATCCAAATGTCACCTTATTCTTTTGAACATGCACTAGCTAGATTGGCTCCTACTGTTCTGTGGTCTTCCCCAGGAGCCTGAGTTTTATGAAGCTGGTAGGGGACCTGGGTGCATGAAGAGATTCACAGTTGTGGAAATCAGATGATTGAAGTTCTGAGCTGGCTTGGTGAGAAAACTAGTCATTCTGTTTCTTCTGTGTCACTTTCTTGTGATCTGCTTTTCAATGCGGTAGTCATGCAGAGACAAAGAGAAATTAATTAGGCAAGTCATTTCTATTATTATCTTAGAAAGACCTTGTTGATTTGGCATTTGCCAGGAGCACTGCTTTAAAAACAGTACAGTTGAGGCGGAGGTTGTAGTTCAGGGTTAGGGCATGTGCTGAGCATGTGCAAGGCCCTGATTCCCAGCACCGGAAAATAACTACAAAATCATACAACCTTTTAATGTCTGCCTGGGACAAACTATGGTACTGAATGTAGAAACCATTTAGGTTGTACAGATCATGCTTCTGGAACAACATTTCGTTGCAGGGAGGGGGCAAAAATTGACTGCCTATTAAGAAACCCTGTGATGATAAAAAGTGATTAAGATGAGTCAGAAGAAATTATAAACAGGGGTCAAGAAAGGACAGAGAGGGCTTGATCACAGAAATACAGGCCAGATGAATTGGTTCTAGGGGTGTTTGCAATAATTATGTATAAGTATTTGGAATAATCATCACACCCCCAAATTATGTGAAAATTATACCCCTTTCAATTGCATAAAACAGTTTACATGCCCATTATCAACTGAGCCAAGGAACACGAAATGATGGAAACCTAAGATCTTCATGACATGTTTCCATAAAAAATGACAGTCAACTTTCCTTACATCTACTAGTCAAATTCAAAAGAATCAAATTTCATTATGTTACATAAATAAAATATTCCAAGGGCACTGGCTCCTGCTGGTTCAGTAAACTACTCTATATTTAGAAATTTTCTGTGGCTTCCAGATAAATATATTTCCTTTAGAAGGCAATTCTCACAACCTAACCTAAATGGATAGAGTAGTGGCTGTTTCTAATGAAACAGAGGAATTCGTGATGTCATCTTACTGTGTGGCAATCCTCAATTAAGAGGGGAGGACCAGAAAATGCAAAACCCTATGGTTATCCTGTGCAATTTAACAGAAACATATCAAAAGCTTATTATGCATGGTCACAGTTTGCAGCAAAATCCAATCCACTAGAAAACGAAAGGGACTGCTCTTTTATGTAACTCAGCTTTGTAAGCCTGCGGTGACAAACCACACAGATCAACAGTCACCCCTTGGAGCAGATGTGGAAAACCACTTGTTAGTTTATTCCCTCTAAGCACTCCTCCCTGTGGTTCCACTTTGTTTTAAACTATTTTATTTTTGGTAAAAGTTAAGCTTACCAATCTCTAAGATATATGTAGTCTCCTGCTGTCTAGTCTAATACTGGAAGCCACTCCGACATAAAAACTGGTGCATCACAAGAAATAAGGCGGAGGAATGTTATTTTATTAACAGATGGCACCAGAATTCCACTCAGAAGGGAAAAGTATTTACTTAGAAAAATACCCAAATACCCGAAGAGCTTGGAGAGCAAAAGAGAGCTCCGGAGGGGGTAGGGTGTGGGCGGAATGTTTCTGAGACAAAGAAAGCAATTTGACTGTAACTTCCAAGCTCAACGGGAGAGCCAGGGAAGGGGAGGGAGCGATGCTAGGGCCAATGACAGGGCGGGAGGCAGCTTGCGTCTCCTTGATGTGACTCTTACTCTCCACCCTCGTGCACGATTCTTTAGTGAAGCCCTGAACTGCCCACATGTTTGATGCCAGTAATATTTTGTCGTTGTCGTTAGGTACTTATTTAAGGGCTGGGCTTGTGTCTAGATCAGCAGAGTAGAACAGAGTTCAGATGAGTGGACCTGAGTGGAGGCAGAGAAAAACCTATGAAAATAAGCTTTGAGTTATTACAGAAATCGTGCGCTCATAAATCTAGATGGATTTGCTGAAATCTGAGGGGGCTGAAGAGCCTCTGATGACTTCTTGTTTAAACCAGCTACTTTATGGGCTGAATCACTGTTGGGGTGTGTGGGAAGCTACTGTGGAAGCCTTAAGCTGTATCATGGACAGGTGCTTGGAAACAGAACTCAGTAATAAACACCGAGGCATCAAACTGTGTTTGCAGTCTTTGAACTGGTCAGACTGAGGATATTAATTTGAGAGGCCGATTGGTAGAAAAATAATAATTATTTAATACAAGAACGAATAATTTAAGATTCTTAAAGTTTTTGTAAACATCAACACCAATTTTTCAAAATAAATTGAAAATCCTTGAGCATGAAGGATAAATTCAGAACCAGAATGGTATATAATATTCCATATTGATCAAATAACTCTTCATAGCTGGACCATGGTAGAAACCACTAGGCAAAGGGTAGAAACATTTGACCATCAGTTCACAGTTCGTTGGGGGTTTGGGGTATAAAAATAATACTGATATATCACCTAAAGAAATGAGTCAGTGTGCATTACATATTTCTTCCAGCTGGAACTCTGTGACCCAAAGTTTCAGATTCTGTAATCCCCTGCACCAATCCCCAGAAACCTTTCTGATAACACTTACAAGTTTCCCCCTTTGGACTTTCTTAACATCTTTTAACATCTGAAGTGATCCTGTTCATTTATTTTATACTGCTTTGTGTTCTGATCACCAACCATTGTCCCTTGATACCCACGAAGGTAGAAACCCCATGTGCCTTGTTTATAGCTGCTTCTCAAGCTATAGGAAATGCCTAGCACATAATCACAGCTCAATAAATATTTGTTGAATCATTTAATGAATTTCATTCCCCATCTAATCTGTGGAGATTATCAAAATCCTCATAGGCCACTGCAAATATAGTGTGTTACTTTTCTAAAGGAAACACATACTGAGGGATTCTTGGCTGGTATTTTGATCTAATTCCTTTTTATTATCAACCTAATCTTGGATCATGTAAATGATGATCACACTATATCCTTTAGGATACTTTGCAAGAAAAAATTCATGATTGTAGTCTCTCTGCACTCAAAATGAATCTAGAGATTCAATTAAATGACATTAGAGTTCAGTATTCATATGGAGGAATATTTTTATATTCCATTTTAGTTTTAGATTAATAGCATTATTAGATTACATTATTGGGTCGTTGGAAGGATGAGTTCACTTTTTTTAAATTTAAGAAAAAAATCATTAGTGAAAACTACATAGTAAATTCCTATTTACAAACTTTAGCAAGATTTAATACTACTTTAGATTTAAAATTTACTTGAAAGCATAACTAAGAATAGGGAATGTATGAATAAATAAATGTATTAAAAATGAAAACTAAAATATTCTGAAGTGCCATATTATGAATGATTAAAAGAAAGTATTTTAGAATTAATAGAAATGCATTGTTTTGGCAAAGTGGAATTTATTTTCTATTTTATACCTAATTGGTTTTATTTTTTGATGATGTTATTTGCTATATGACAGTATGTTATCCTAGAAGACTTGTTTTATGTTACTAGACTTGTTAGACATCAAAATTAGTAATTTTATTTGATGGCATATTATTTTATCCACCCTTATACAACAAAAATAAAAGCACTGCATAAAAGAAGGTTCCAGAAGTAAAAAATATTTCCTTTCTGGAATTGGTACGTGTATATTTATTTCTAGTGGAGTAAAGCAAGAAATATTTCCTGATGTTCGTCTATACAAATATTGTTTTTTTCCTCTCCAAAAAAAGAACAATAAATGTATTAGTGGTCCATTTCTGCATAACAAATTATTACAGAATTTGTAGTGGCTGAAAACAAAAATAAGCATTTGTTATCTCTTTACAGTTTCCGTAAACAATTAGGGAGCAGCTTAGCTGGTCGGTTTTGGTTGGAGGTCTCCCATGAAGCTGCACTCAAGATGTTGACCAGGGTCACAGTCACTGAAGGCTTGACTTGGGCTAGAGGATCTGCTTTCATTATGGTGCACTGACATGGCTCAGAAATTGATGTTAGTTGTTGATAGAGGCCTTGGTTCTTCATCATGTGTACCTTTCCACAAGGCTGCTTGAGTGTTTTAACAACAGGACGATTGGATTCCCCCAGAGCCAGTAAACAAGTAAGCAATGTGGAAGTTGAAACTTATTTAAGGATCTAACTTTGAAAGTAACACATCATCACTACCATGTTCAATGGTCACACAAACCAACTCTGATACACTATGGGAAGAGACTACATGAAGGCATAAGTACCAGGGGTTAGGAATCACTGCAGATCATCTTGGAGATAGACTCCCACAGTGAATAATATTGGGATTATCTCAAAATCTGCTACTGTTAATGAAATTTTGAATTGATTAACAAGGCTCACTAGAAAAGTGTTTTGCAAATTATGGGATGTTCATGGTGGAGAAAATGCAAATAGCATTTCACAAGAAGACCTGATAAATGTGTGAAGAACATTGCCTACCAAATATGATGAACAATGTGTATCATCACATTAGATATAGCAAATAAGTAAATATTGTTAAACCTCTTTCATAAGATTATAAATGTCTTCTGTTTTGGGTAGGGAATGAGATCAGATAATTGCAATCATAGAGAAAAGGTAAAGATTGGAAAGTAAAATGATTGGGACTAGAGAAGGGAAAAAAGGAGTAGAAAGAGACAGTAGAGGGGAGAAAGGGGAAGAGAACAGACAAATGGGAGGGAAAATAGAAGACAACATAAAATATGCAGATAGTAGGCAAAAAGAAGTATAGGAAAAAGATAATCTGAACAAAAGAGAGGAGGAAGGAAAGAGGAAAATATGATGAGATGGGAAGGGAAAAGTTAAGAAAAAAAAAAAGAAAAAAATAAAGGAAACATTAACTTTCTCTATTTTTTTTCTTCCACCAGTTTTTAGATCCTTTTCTACCTTACAACAGGCTCAGGGGCTTGCAGCCTCTTAGTTTTCTCACTGGGTTTTTCTAGCTTCTTTGGGAATTCCCTTTAATGCCTGATTCTCAGAATCCTGGTTTTCGACTTTTTGCTCAGACTGGAGAGGATTGTGGGATGGTCATTTTAATAATCCAGTTTGTTCTAAGCCCACGCTATCTTGATGGCTGACATTTTTCTAGAAATGTTGAAAAAGTGTAATTTCTTAGGAAAAACCAGACATAGCAAATGAATTTCTCAGAGAATTTTGGTTCTGTAAAAAATTATTACCATATTTGGATTCGGTTCCCTTTGCATTTCTACAGATTGGTGTAGTTCATTGAGCTTTTGATTCAAGGTTTACTTCAGTTCAAGTTCCTGCTTTAAGTCATGTTTCTGTGGTTGAAACAAAATTCTGTTTAAAGAAGTACTCAGCTTTTAGTTTCATTAGACACTACCACTGGTACTTTTCTTATTTTTACAATGCTAGGGATTGAACCCAGGCCTCACACATGCTAGACAAGTTTTATACCACCAAGCTACACTCCTAGACTTACTACTTACTATTTTTTTTAATATGAGATGATTAAATAATCTGTGCTTTAGTAATTTTCGATTTAGAGATTTAAGGATTTAAGACAAATTTGGATAATCTATTTTATTAAATGAATAAAATGATATCTTTTTTCCCCATATATTTTTGGTGTACTTTCTGACGTACAAGTTAACTCACAAAGTAAACTTAATCAAAGCAACCCATACAATATGTAAAATTCACTCTTGGTCCATTTCCTGACCTTCTTTCCCTTTCTGGTTTATTTTTTTAAGAACTACTTAAATCAAAAAGATTCAAATAGGTAGTACATTAACAAATTTCAAAATTCCTCCCACTTGGAATTCATTAGACTTCTTATATTTGTGGTTGGCATCTCATCACTTGGGAAAACTCTCAGCTATTATCCCTTTACATACTGCCTCATTCTCACTCTTTTTTTTTTTTTTCCTTCTGGAAATATAATTAAAGGCATATTACTTTCTCAAACTCTCTTCAATGCTTTTTAACTTTTACGATTTTTAAATTTTGTTTTTGCAGTACTGGGGTGAACCCAGGGCTTTACACATGCTAGGCAAGTGCTCTACCATTGAACTATAACCTTTTTACTTCATTTTGACACAGAGTCTTACTAAATGGCCCAGGTTGACCTTGAATTTGGGATCCTCCTGCTTCAGCCTCCTTAAGTAGCTGGGATTACAGGCCAGTGCCATCACACCTCGTTTCTTCTTTCATGTTTTATATCTCTTTGCCTCTGTGTTTCCTTCTAGACAAGTTCTTTGGGTCTATTCTCCATTTCGATAACTTTTTTCTCCAGCTATGGCTAATATGTTGTTAGAACCGTACATTTAGTTTTTAACTAAAGTTATTATAGTTGTCAGTTCTTAACGTTCTATTTGATTCTTAACAAAAATCTGCTTGGTCATTCTACAGTTTCTTATGTATATTTATTTTCAAATTTGCCTTTAGTTATTATAGTTGTTTTGTAACCTGGGTATGATAATTTCAGTATCAGACACTTTTCAGTTGTTTCTTGTTTCTGTTATTTCTGTCAATTTTTGTTCTCATCTTTTGTCTTTTCGGTTCTACTCATTTTCTTTGGAAAATTATTTCTGAGCATTCTTCAAGGCCCTGATGATGGTGGGTTCTTCCAGTGGGGATTTAGGTTTCTTTCATCTGTGTACCTGGGATACTACCAATTCTAGACTTTTTCTTGGATCATCAGGTTTATATAAATTGGGCTTTGTGCCAGCCTCAACAACTTAGCATGCCCTAAGCAACTTAGTGAGATCCTGTCTCAAAATAAAAAATAGAAAGGGCTGGGCATGTGGCCCAGTGATTAAGTGCCCCTCAATCCCTGGTATCAATAAATAAATAAACAAAATAAAATAAAATTGGGCTTTGAATCCTCATGAGGGCTAACTTGTCATTGTAGTCTCGCAGAGCACATCCTCTCAAGTACCTTTTTCTGCATGCCCTGGGGCACAAGTTGTGGGTTTTATTTTTGATTCATCCTTATAGGATGGCTTCATCCTTAAACCAGGCCTTTGGGATCTGAGTTTTTCATTAGCATTCCTGGGCTTTGTCTTGTTTCCTTAAATCTCCTGAGGCCATGGAAAGCAAGGCTGAGATTGGCCAGGTTTGGAAGATGCCTTCAGTCTTCCATTCACTTCAGAGTTCCCGTCTTCACTGAGATTCTGACCCAGTAATTCCTTCTTAATATTCTTTGAAGCTTTTAAGATTTTACTACTATTTTATCTCAGATTGTTCCAGTTATCTAGCGTACTCTCTATGGAGGTCCTGGTATAAAATTTAAGAGGTATGAAAGGCATACAGTTAATCATCTCATTGTTATCTGTCTTCTTGGTCACCATATGATCAACTCAGAAAATGCTGAAAGCATTTTCATAAATTTTTCATAAAATTTCAACACACACACATACACACACACACATGGAAAATTAGGAATGAAAAAGGAAATTTGAAGAACAAGATTAAGAGGTCTCTGTCACCATTTCTATTCAACACTGGTAGTGGCAGCCCTAGCAAATACAATAAGAGAAAGAAAAGAAATAAGATATTGGAGATGAAGATAAAACTTTTTCCTTATTTGCCAGGGATCTGATATCTATAGAAACTCTGGAATCATTAAGAACTCTTCAAGTTCACTGGACAACATTGCTTTCCTATATTGATAATGAATACTTAGAAATTTCATGGAAAAACATAATTCATTATAGTAACAAAATTGTAAGGTACCTTTGAATAAATCTAACGAAAATATCTAACACTTGATGGAGAAAATAAAACATTACTGAATGACGTTAAGGAAACGCAGAATAAATAGAAATATGTATTGTTTTCATGAAAGGGAAGATTC
This sequence comes from Sciurus carolinensis, assembly GCF_902686445.1. Lineage (NCBI taxonomy): Eukaryota > Metazoa > Chordata > Mammalia > Rodentia > Sciuridae > Sciurus > Sciurus carolinensis. The sequence continues at coordinate 127,666,334 of NC_062216.1, read as the reverse complement.
AAATTATTGTCAAAGTCAGTGTTTTTGTATAATTTCTTCAGACTGATTCTAAAATGTTTTGGAACAAAAGCTACATCCATTTCAAAACATTTGAAGGACGTGTACTACCAGATACTGATGCTTATTATAAACCTAAGGTAAATAATGTCATATTGGTGTAAGGATATACAAATACATGGATAGAAAAAACCAGGAAGCCTAAAATAGAAGTATATGTGGAGGATAATGTGTGATACTGACACTCCCATGAAGTAACTGCTTATTAGAAAAGAAAATTCTTACACCATGTACTAAAGTTTTAATGCCAGAGGGTCTAAAGACCTAAATATGAAAAGAAAAGCTTTTAACATTTTATAACATTTTAGGAGAAAATATATGAGATATGTTTTTGATCTTGGGGTAGGTGAGGATTTGTTCAATAAGACACTAACAGGCAGGTCCCATGAAAGCAAAGATTGATAAAATGCCTCTGTTTATCAAGAGGCATTGTAATCAAAGTTGAAAGAAAAATTACAATATCACAAAAACTAATATAAGATTTGTATTCTAGACATATAAGTACTCTACAAATATAAAAGAAAAAGGCAAACAATTTGGTGGCAAAATAGGCAAAAAAAATTGATGAACTATTTGCACATGTGGCTAGTGACCATTCTGTTGTCCAGTGCTGCTCTAGAGGAGATGTACACATGCACGAGAAGTTTCATCCTAGAATATACATATCATATATATAGAACAAATAAATGTATTATGTTCTTCACTTGCAACACTATACCTGCTGTGATAAATAAATTATTAATACATCCATGCATTAATAATTATAAATATAAAAAAGTTTTGAGTTCAAAGTAAGTTGCTGAGTAATACAATATGCTGTAATTTATATACAAGTTCAAAAATACCATGTAGTACTACATATTATTTATGTGTTCTTGATATGTGTTAATAAACATATCCATGATAATTATAAAGCTTTAATTCAGGGTAGTAGTTATACCTGAGTAGGGAGCAAGGCAAATGGAAACTGGGAGAGATAGATAAGGTTGACTTTGGTTGGCTTTTTCAGTGAATTTCCCTCTGCCCTCCAATTACATAAATATAGCAAAATCTTAGTATTTGAGATAAATCAATGATGAATACACAGATGCTTAGTTTATACTATATTAAATACATCTTAAATACATGAAATAAATATAATAAATATGTATGTTTAACATATTCAGAAAAAATCATGGAATGGAACTCTATAATCTATGAGGATGTTTCAATAGTGGGGAAATATATTATTGTAATTTAGCACAGTAGTAAACTGGAACAGTTAAAGAAGAAACACTTAAGAATATAATGAGCAAGAAGTGGGTAGATTTACATAAAGAAAAGCACAAAACTAATTAAAGATGCAATGTTACATTTGAACAAGTAGAGAAACTGCCATGTTCCAAGGTGGGATTAACTGATGTAAAAGTGTCAGTCTCTCAAGGTATGGGGAAATTTAATGTAATTCCAATAGAAACATTCGTATTTTGAGCATTTCAAATTAACAAGGGAAGGAGAAGCAGGACAATTGGCTATTCACTAAGAAAAGAATAAAGTTGGTTTATTTTATCTAAATTATAAAAATGAATTTCAAATAGGTTAAAGATTCAAATGTGAAAAAGAAAATTATAAAACGATTGGATGAATGTGTGGAAGAATGCTTTTAAACTCCTGGGGTGAGAATAGCCTTTCTGAGCATGAAGCCATATAAAGAAAATATCTACACATTTAATTATATAAAAATGAAAATTTTTAGTATGGTAAACAAAATAAAGGGACTAGGGATATAGCTCAGTTGGTGGAGTGCTTACTTAGTGTGCATAAGGTTCTGGGTTTAATCCCCAGCACCACAAACATACAAAAACCAAACCAAACCAAAACAAACAAACAAACAAACAAAAAAAATAAAAAAAAAAAAAAAAACAAGTTTTACTGGGCATGGTGGTGCATACCTGTCATCTCAATGACTCAGGAAGCTGAGTCAGGGAGGAGGATCTCAAGTTCAAGACCAGCCTCAGCAATTTAGTAATGCCCTAAGCAACTTAAGAAGACCCAGTCTCAAAACAAAAAAATAAAAAAACAAAAACAACCAACAGAGGGCTAGGGATATAATTCAGCGGTAAAGCACCTCTGGTTTCAGGCCCTAGTACCACACAAACAATAACAACAACAACAACAACAACAAAAACCACCCAAAACCAAAACAACAACAACAAAAGGAATAGGGTAGAAGAAAATAATCACTACAGATAAAGGATTCCTGTCCATTCTGATCCAAGTGTTCCTATAAATTGCTAACATTTCTCAGGAACTTTTCTATGTGCCTGATACTGTTCTAAGTGCTTTTAATTTTAAGCCACTAAAAATTCTACAGCAGTCCTTCAAGGCAGGTACTTTTGCTTTGTCGTAAGAACACTGAAGCACAGGACACATTCTTGTGTCCAGTGAGTGGCAGAGACAGAATTTGAATCCACATTGGCTAGTTCCAGCATTTGTTCTCTTAACTATGCTCTTGCTCATAAAGCAAAATAAATAAAAAAATAGAGTAACCCCAACTGAAAAATAAAAGAATCTTTCCTTTTAATTCTACTTCCTTTTATTTCTACTTCTTAGTAGAAATTTCATAGAAGAAATATGGTAGTCTATAAATGTGTCGCTAGTCTTCAAAGAAATACAAATAAAAGCAACATGAAATGACCTCAAATTGGTAAAAAAAAAAAAAAAAAAAAAAATTCCAAAGATTCTAGTAGATAAAGTTAAAAATAAGTATTATAAAATTGTAATAAGAATTTGTGGATACTGATACTCTTATACTTTGTTGGCAGGAAATAAATTGTTATGACATTTCAGGAGGGCAGCTAGACAATATTAATCAAGATTACAAATTCATGCCATTAAATTAGCAATCTTTTTTTTTTGAATCTAGTTAATTATATGCCAGCAATATATACACACAGATATGATTCAACTACACAATCAGATGCAAATTAAACTTTACAAATATTGTAGATCTATATATTTTAATAAGGAAACATGTTCAAACAAAGTAAGAGGTGATTATATTTGCGTTAAAAAATACACCTGTGTCAAGAGCAAGATCCTTTGTGCACTCTCTAGTGCCTGGTGCTTCTCTTGCACTTTCTGTGGTTACTTTTTATTTTTATTTTTTTTATTTTTTTATTTTATTTTATTGTATACAAATGGGATACATGTTGTTTCTCTATTTGTACATAGAGTCAAGGCATACCATTTGTGTAATCATACGTTTACATAGGGCAATGATGTTTATTTTTTTTCCCTTCCCCCCCACCCCTCCCACCCCTCTTTTCCCTCTATACAGTCCTTCTTTCCTTCATTCTTACCGCTCTCCTTATCCCTAACCCTAAACCTAACCCTAAACCTAATGCTAACCCCTCCCACCCCCCATTATATGTCCTCATCCGCTTATCAGCGAGATCATTCGTCCTTTAGTTTTTTGAGATTGGCTTATCTCACTTAGCATGATATTCTCCAATTTCGTCCATTTGCCTACAAATGCCATAATTTTATCATTCTTCATTGCGGAGTAATATTCCATTGTATATATATGCCACAGTTTCTTTATCCATTTGTGGTTACTTTTTAGAATGCCCCTGCCTATGTGAGTTTCACTTCCAATCTTTGTCCCTACAGTGATGGATTCTTACTGAGATTCTCTGGGGTCTTCTGCACTTTTGTCCCCTTTGGACATGAGGGAACTTTCTTCCACTCAGCTTTGGCTGCATTGTCTCTGGTGTTGCTAGTATGTGCTTATCACTTTGCCCTCGTTTACATTGCAGATGGAGGATTGCTTATCTATGTGTATTTTTATTTCCTTGGTCATTTCAATGAGTTTATGGGAGAGGAGCTGCTGGAAATGCATGCTTAAGTCATCGTATTACCTGTAATGATTTTAATGCCTTATTTAAAATAATTTCCTTTCCATTTTCTCTGCATACTTAGGAATATTTTGGGAGTTCTAAAGCTAAATAACTGCATGGTTGGAAGATTACATATTAGGGAGTTTTACCAGAACCCCATTAAAAAAGCAAAGTTTTGATAGAACTGATAGGGTATGGTAAAAATGAATGGAAAAAAATGTTAAAGAACATAGTGTAATTTGCATCGTTAGAATGGGCTTATCTGTACTCTTAAGACTCTGCAATGATTTTAATTGAACATAGGTGTTTTACTGTCCCTGAGGTGACAGTCTTGTATTGGAGGAATGAAAGTCCCGGACTATGATATGAGTGACTGAAAACAGGTCTGTTTCTTACAGAGCCTGTGACGTACAGAGATTATCATTCAATAATATCTTAAGGAAGTATGGAGGTCAAAACGGTTTCTATAGACACAAGGGACCATTACTTACTAGTGTGTGGCTATCAGCCTTGCAAAAATTTTAGAGATATTAGAACTCAAAACTGGGTTAGCATATGGAGAGCCTTGGTTTTTGTTTGTTTTTGTTTGGTACAGGGGATTGAACCCAGGGTGCTTTACCACTGAACTAGATCCCCAGTCTTTTTTTTTTTTTTTTTTTTTTTTGAGACAGGCTCTCACTGATTTGCTGAGTCTGGCCTCAAACTTGCTATCCTCTGCCTCAGAATTGCTGGAATTGCAGGCATGTACCACCATGCCTGGTGGGCCTTGATTTTTTAAATAGCAAGTGCATACAGTAGTCCCCCCTTATCCATGATTTCACTTTCTGAGGTTTCAGTTACATGAAGTCATGGTCTGAAAATAGTAAATGGAAATTCTAGAAATAAACAATTCATATGTTTTAAATTGCACAATATTCTGAGTGGCATGATGAAATCTTTCACTGTCCTGCTTTATCCCACCCAGGATGTGAATCATCCTTTTGTCCAGCATATCCATGCTCTATATGCTACCCACTGGTTAGTTTCTTAGTAGCTGTCTCTGTTATCAGGTTGACTGTCATGGTATCGTAGTGCTTGTATTCAAGTAACCATTATTTTTACGTAATGCTTCAAAGTGCTAGAGTATTGATGTAGGGGAGGCAGTGGGGCATAAAATATGAAAAGGACAGATCAACTCTGGTACTATGTGGCAATGCTGTGTATATTACCACAATTTCAGGCATCCATTGGGAGTCTTGGAATGTATCCCTGGGAGCTAAGGGGAGACTACTGTATTTATGTATTTCATTGAAGTTTATGATATGCTTTCACATATATTATCTCAGGATCCTCATAATAATCCCAGGTGAACAGTGTATTATTAGCCCAGTTTTGCAGATGAGGAAATTACAAATAAAGTGGTTACATGATTTAAGTGACATCACACACTTAGTAGAAATTCTCATATGTAAAATTTTTTTATATTAGATCAGTTTTAAAAAAATGTAACACATTCTCCAGCAAGGGACAAATTGGTGATATTTTTGAACATTGCTAAGTTTTTTCACATAAGGACTAAATTATTGTAATTTGATCTTTCGTTATATTTTCAATAAGATTAAACCACAATGTCGAATACTAAAAGTCCTTTGAAATTGGCCAACAATTCTGCAATTCCTAGAAAAGATGGAAGATACACCGAATTTTTTTTCCCGGGCCTAAGGAGGGCAACCAGTTAAAAAAAAAAATGATGAGGTTAATAGGCTAATCGAAGTGTGGTGTCCTCTTGTTCTCTTTTTAATTCCATTTTGTTGATTTTCCTGGGAATCTGTTAGGTGAATATGAATAAGCAGAGGACAGTTAATTAACAAGTATTTACTGGACAAAGGATTATGGATATAATGAAAAAAGAAATGTATATAACACTTCAAACAGCATCTAGGGTGACAGGAGAAAATGACATGGTCATAATTCCTGAGAAGCTTAGAATGTAAATAGGAAGAAATAAAACCAAAGAGAACAACAAAATAATAATTGGAGAAGGCTGAGATAATTTTGAACATATTAAGTCATCACTAACAGAATAATTCAGAGAAAATGATCAGAGTCAATCTGAATGAACCAAAATTTGGAGTTTATTTCAGTTTAGGATTAATGCAGATGAGCTGGATCAATTTCTTTGTTGTGGGAAGAAATATGGGGGCCAGCGGCGGGTTGATTAGTACAAAGGAATTGCCGGTAAAGGTTAAGCACACATCTTTAATGATTTGAAAAATGATATTTAAAAAGAATCTACAAAGACAAACTTAAATGCACAGTCTGTGACCCCATTTAATTTAATTTATTTATTGATACCGGGGATTGAACCCAGAAGCTCTAAATCACTGGGCCACATCCCCAACCCATTTTATTTTATTTTGAGACAGGGTCTCACTAAGTTACTTAGGTCTCTGCTAAGTTGCTGATGTTGGCCTTGAACTTGCAATCCTCCTGCCTCAGCCTCCTGAATCTCTGCCTACCATGCCTGGTTGTGACCCCATTAAAAAAAATTATCTTTAAAATGTTAGGAGTCAGGTGCAGTGGTGCAGGCCTGTAATCCCAGTGACTGGAGGAGATTGAATGAAGGGGAATAAAGCCAAGGTGAGATCAGGGTGATAACCACATAGACAACCACATAGATAGAGCTGCTATATTTTGGACCTACTGGCTTTATTTTCCCCAAAGACCCGTGTGTTTACAGCTTGGTCTTCAGCTTGGCAATATTGGTAGAATAGTGGTAGAACCTTTAAGAAGTTAGTGGAAGGAGCCCAGTGTGATGGTGCATGCCTCAACTCCCAGCGACTTGGAGGCTGAGGCAGGCAAGTTCGAGGCCAACCTGGGCAACTTAGTGAAACCCTGTGTCAAAATAAAAAATAAGGGGCTGGGGTTGTAGCTCAGTGGTAGAGCCCTTGCCTAGCATGTGTGAGGAACTGGATTCAATCCTCAGCATCACATAAATATAAATAAATAAGATAAAGGCATAAAAATACAGTAACATTTAAAATGGTGATAAATGAAAAGGGCTGGGGATGTAGCTCAATGGGGAAGTGACCCTGGGTTCAATCTCCAGGATGGTGGTGGTGGGGCAGTTAGGGAAATCATGTTATTTGAGAAAAATTGTGTACTTTTTCTGCACAGAAAGTTTGAAATTTTTTTTGGCATTGACGATAATGGGTAGCAGATGATTAAAAATTATAAAAGACAAATATATATTTATTATCACATATTGTAGTAAATTAGGGCAAAATAAGAACATCTCATTTCTCCAAGTCTAAGTGTATTTGAAGTAACAGGGACACTTCTTTGAATACACACACACACACACACACACACACACACGCACATATAAGATTTTTTTATTTTGGGGGATACCAGGCATTGAACTCAGGGTCACTCAATCAATGAGGCACATCCCCAGCCCTATTTTGTATTTTATTTAGAGACAGGGTCTCACTGAGTTGCTTAGCACTCACTTTTGCTGAGGCTTCCTTTGAACTCGTGACCCTCCTGCCTCAGCCTCCTGAGCCACTGGGCTTATAGATGTGCACCACCACACCTGGCCACGTATATGATTTTGATATATATGTATATATCATAGGGACATACATGAGGCAGCTGAATTCTTTAAAACTTTTAGTTTTACCTCCATAAATACGTACATCATATTGTACATATATATGGGGTACGGACTTGGAGTCAGCAGCTTTGATTTCAAATTTTGGCTCTCATACTTTGGATAAATTATTTAATGTGTTCATTAAAACTTAATGTTTTAGAATTCTGCGAGGATCACATACATACATGTGGGGATGGGAGTTGTTTCTCCACGGTTGAGGGTCTGCTCAGCATGCATGAGGCCCTTGGTTCCTTTCCCAGCACCAAAAAAGATGGTGCAATTACCTGTTATATGGTATGACTAATGTGCTTTTCTGTCTTTACTGTTTTCCTTAAGAATTTATGGGTCTTTATGGAGAAGGCTTTGAGATATGAGTGGGAACATGAGTGAATATGGAACACATTCTGGTTTGCCTCTTAAATAGTAAAGCACATCTTGATACCCTTTTCACGGAAGCATTCAGTAGTCTTTGTACCTCCAATATCACCCAGTTTTCTGGAAATGGGTCTGGAAACAGTAAGTCCATAGCTATTCACGAATACTGGCCTTTTACTTCATGGAACAAACATTAATGAAAAAATCTTTTCTCCATAGAACTTAATGTACTGTAGAAATTTGGGAATGTGAATGTAATTGAAATCAACAGTGCATAACCTTGGAATCTGATTTTTGAAAATTTAACACTGTACAGGAAGCATATTCTTATGTCATTAAATTTTAGTATTATTTTAAAACATGGTTTTAAATGTTTATATAATATCCTGTAGTATGACTTTACCAATAATTCATCTGTTTTCTCTATTTTCGAGGCTGTTTAGAATATTTACTATAATATATATCACCTTAGCAATCATCTGTATACATGAAGCTCTGATGATTTCTTTAAAATATATTTCTAGTAATGGAATTATTGCATCAAAAAGAATAAACATATTTAAACTTCCTAACCGAAACTGTAAAGCTGCCCTGTGAGAAGGTCAGTACCAATTTTATAATCCTGTTAACATTGTCTGAAAGCAGCATTTCCTAGTACACTCAAAACAAAATATTTCTATGAAGACTTCCTCAACAGGGGCTCCCACCTCAGGGAGGCTGAGTAATGTCTTTAAATCTTCAATAGTGGTAATATATTAATAATCATTGTCCCTAAAACTTTTCATTTCTTGTTTGTCTTCATTATAATGTATACATTTCTTTGTGAGGTGTTTTCTAAAATACAGCAACCAGTAAATATGCTAATAAAACTGAAATTGAGATAAAATTTCTTAGATCAATTGAAACAAACCAACATGCTCAGACTTGTGGGAAGATTGAATGATTGGTTGCCAGGGAAATATTTCATGAATCATTGTTTTTAAAACCTCCAGAGCCAGAAAGAAAAGTCTGATTAACTGGGATGGGGTATCATATTACTATTTCATTTATTTCTAGAAACAACACAATTTTATGCATGTGTTAAATGATTCAACACAAAGCGATGAGCTGCTTTAGGTAAATTTGGCCCCCTGACCTGGTTAACTAGGATGAACAGTCTTCCCTATACATTTATGTCTGTCTGTCTGTCTGTTTATCTATCTATCTATTTGCCTGTCTCTCTTACTAGCTAGTAGAGTTCTAGAAAAAGAGAATTTTCATCTTTGTTTTACAGCTAGGAATTGAGAAAAATATTGGTAATCATATGGGTGAATAAATATCTGGTGGCCACTTGGAAAAGGACTTTTTGAGTATAATAGTAATGGAAGAAATAATAATAATTATTGTTATTTTGATTATTATTAATAATAATAGTTATTATTATTATTATTATTATTTTGAGGTTGAGAGCACTCTCCCCAGCAATGTGGGGAGACAGTATCTCTAGTGAGGAAAAGGAAGTGACCCAAAGAAATTGTATTTTTCCACTTTCCACATTTTCTTTTTTCTTCTTCTTCTTTTTTTTTTTTTTTTTAGTACCAGAGATTGAACTCAGGAGCACTCAACCACTGGGCCACATCCCCAGTCCTCTTTTTGTATTTTATTTAGAGACAGGGTCTCACTGAGTTGCTTAGTACCTTGCCATTGCTGAGGCTGGCTTTGAACTCTCCGACCTCCTGCCTCAGCCCCCTGAGCTGCCCGGATTACAGGCATGCGCCACTGCACCCAGCCCGCTTTCCACGGTTTTATTGATGCATTATAGTTGTACATAATGATGGGATTTGTTGCTACATATTCATAACGTACACAATATAATAACATAATTTGGCCAATATCATTCCCCAGCACATCCCCCCGCCTCCTGTCCTCCTGTACCCTGGTATATTGATTAGAAAATTATTATTGGGTACTTGGTTTGAACCCTAGGGCTGCTTTACCACCAAGTTACATTCTCCAGCTCTTTTCAAAATTTTTTGAAACAGAGTCTAAGTTACCATACTGGTCTTGCTGAGTAGTGGGGATTACAGTTGTGTGCACCCAGCCCACAGGAAATTATCAAAAGATTTGAATATTTAAACATAAAAAAAACCTCTATATTAACCCCTTCTCCATAAAAATTCAAACTTATAAAGAAACTTAAATGACAAAATAGGGGAAAATATTTTCAATAAACCTGACAGGAAGAAATTGAACATCTTTCATATATAAAGAACTTGTAAAAATCAATAAGAATATTAAGAGCACAATAAATAATTAAGTGGACAAAGGACATGAATACATATGCCACCAAAGTGAAAGTAGAAATGACTAATATATGTGAAAAATGCCAACTTCACTTTTAATCAAACAAATACTGAATAAAACAATACCACTTTTGATAACTACATAAAAAAGAGTTCTTTTTCCTTTCTTCCCCCTCTGATAATAAGGCTGGCAAAGGCAAAGTGAATAAAAATGTATTTTGGTACAACTTTTCTGGGAAACAATTTGGGAAAGTGTAAAAAAATCTGAAGATGAGCCTGGTGTGGTGCTGCACATCTGTAATCCTAGCAGCTCGGGAGGCTGAGGCAAGAGGATAACAAGTTTGAGGCCAACCTGGGCAATTTAGTGAGACCCTGTCTCAAAATAAAAAAATATAAAGGGTTGGGGATGTGGCTCAGCAGTAGAGTAAAATAAAATAAATAAAACAAAATAAAATAAAATTTAAAGATGCTCATGCTCTTTGACACAGAAGTTCCACTCTGAGATATAATTGAAGGTGTCTTATGCAATGCTATTTATCTTAACAAACTACTACAAACAGTTTAAAAATTAAAGAGTAAATAAAATTGAATCCAAGATGCAATAAAATTTGGCTTAGTCAGACAATAGACTATTTACATATCCTAACATTATGTTAATGGAATTAGAAAAAGTAACATGGCTACTTCTGACATAATTTGAAGTGAAAAGGTATTTATAAGACAGACATTTATGTAAATGTCTACATATGTGGAGAAAAGTTATTAGACATAAATACAGCCATATGTTAATAAGAACTAATTCTGGATAGTAATTTCTTCATAGGTCTATGCTTTTTTTGAGTTTTAGGAATGATAATCTACTGCAAGTTGAAGTTAACAGTAGGGGTATATGTCTTAAAGAAATTTGGTTGTTAAAGAAAAGCAAAGAATTCAGGCATGGTGATGTATCCCTGTAATTCCAGTGACTAGGGAGGCTGAGGCAGGAGGATGCCAAATTCAAAGCCAGCCTCAGTCACTTAGCGAGGCCCTAAGCAACTTAATGAGACCTTGTCTCAAAATGAAAAAATAAAAAGGGGCTCAGGGGCTCAATGGTTAAGGGCCCCTGGGTTCAAGCCCTGGTACCAGAAGGAGGAGAGAGAAGGGAAGGGGGGGGGGGGGAGGGGAGGGGAGGGGAGAAGAGGTAAGAGAAGAGAAAAGAAGAGAAAAAAAAGAGAAAAGGAAAGATAGAAGGAGGTTCTTAAGACAAGAGATGTTGGAAAGAGAGACTGAGGCATAGGAGACGCTTGTTGGGGGCTGGGGTCCTGAGCACAGACTTGAGGAGGGCAGAGGGGAGCATCCAGTTCTCTGAGGCCTGGCGGAGGCAGATGCCATGTGAGTCCACAGAGGTAAGGAGGCGGAGAGCCTGTTGCCTGAAGGGTTAACAGCTGAGTTCCTCGCATGGAGCCCGTCAGGAGGCTTCAGAGAAGCACAGAGCTTCGTCCTAGACGCTGAGAGCAGGGAATTCCTGTGCTGCCTTGGCTCCAGAATCCGCCCCTTGTTCATATTCCTTTAATCAATGATTGGTACCAGTGATTCAAGACAGAAATCTGAAAATCGTGGCTTCGGTTTCTACTGATCAATAAAGCCTTCATAACCCGACCCCCTCAGCATCGCTTGAGTGGGTTTTCTCCCCTCAGCTCTTCTCCGTCCTCTTCCTGTGCAGCTCCAGGAGTTTCCTCTCTGTTCTCTCTAGGCTCATTTTTTCCCCTCCTACCCCCAATCCATCCATTATGCTGCTGCCAGACCCAGCTTCCAAAAATCCAATTAGGGAGTTTGTTATGACACTTTTTAAAAGACTCTGATTGCCTTTAGGATAAAATCCAAATTCTTCTCCAGGATACATAAGGCACTTTTTTATTTGGTTCTTGTACATTTACAACTTCGTTTTTTTTTCTCATCTTTTGCTGTCCTCTCTCTCTCCCTCCCTCCCTTCCTTCTTTCCTTCCTTCCCTTCACAAGTGCCTACACGTTGGCCACGGTGGAGGCCAGGTGCAGGGGAGAGATACAAAGAAGTCTAGACACTGTGTGGGTGCCAGAGACACTGAGAAGTCTAGCAAAGGAAATAGACAAAAGTAAGAGTGATAAGTGTTTTAGTCATCAAAATATGTCCAGGATGAATACACAAAGGATCAGGTGTCCGGGGCAGGAGTTGGGTAGAGAGATGGAGTCAGGGAAAGTTTCATAGAGGATACGACCCTTGAACTGAATCTTGAAAGGGAAGAAGTTTTTTTTTTCTTTTTCTTTTAAATTCTCTTTCTCCTTCTCCTCTTCTTCCTCCTCCTTCTCCTACTCCCACTTTGCTAAAGAAGATGGAGAAAGGTATTTCAGGTAGAGACACTAATGTGAGCAGAAGTGTGGAGGTACCACACAGGGGGTGGGGTTGGTGGACCTGAGCCACTTGGCGCACCTGCAGAATAGAGTACAAGACCACATGTGCTTGTGCATGTGTGCGTATGTGTAAGTGTGCATGGTGAGGTAGTGTAGGAGAATGTGGTGGTGTGAAGAAGGAGGCAGGGACCAGATAGTGGCGTTCTGGACTCTATCCTGAAGGCAATGGAAAATAATCGACAGGCTTTAGATAGTGGAACATGAGCTTTGGGACTTGAAAAAAACCAAGTTGACTGGAGATTGGAGGGTGGTCTGAGAGGGTACAAGACAATGCTGACAGTGAGGCCACTTTGGAGGCTGTGGTAGAGAGGAGAGATGATGAGGGCTTACAAACTTGAACTAGAGAGAGAAAATGGGGGTGTTCTGGATACACTAAGGGGGTACAGACAGTTCCTGACTTAAGATGTTTTGACTTGAAAATCAAGGGTTGAATGTTTTCTCTCATCTGTGGAAGCTAGAGAAAAATAAGGAAAAAAGGGCTGGGTAATTGGCTATCATAAAAATATAGGGAAGATCAGCAGAGTAGAAGGAGGAGATAAGAGGGAGGAAGGGGAGATAGGGAAAGGGTAGGAAACGTGGAATGAATTTAACAAAATCATGTGATGCTCGTGTGTAAATATACCACAGTGAATTCCACCTTTATGTATATGTGTAAATCACCAATAAATAATAAGTCAAAGGAAGACCAGCAGAGGAAGGAGAACAGGGAGAGGGAGGAGTGAAGGGAAGAGTTAGAGACCGAAATGAAACAAATGAAAGTCCATGCATATGTGAATTCACCAAAATGAACTGAATTATTATGTAAGTAACTATGATGCTCTTATTTAAAAGGATGATTTGACTTTATGATGGTGTGAAAACAATACCTTTTTAGTAAAAATCATACTTCAAAATTTAAATTTAGATCTTTCCCCTGGTGAACAATATGCTGTGTGATACTGTCTTGTCATGCTGGGCAGTGGCAGAGAGCCGTACCTGCTAGTCAACTAGCCACAGGATGGTGAGGGTGACCAGTAATACTCTACAGTGTGCTGTGTTGCTAAGCTATGATAAGGTGGGCTGGGTGTATTTAATGTATTTTTTATTTTCAGTAATTTCAACCTATGGGTTTATTGAATCTAACTCCATCATAAATGGAGGAGCATCTGTATCATTTTTTGCAGCAATGCTTCTCAAAGTACGGTTGATGGAATGGTACAGTCTGTGAACTGTTTGTTGTTAGTCTGTTGTGGGATAAAACAAAAATTGAGAGTAAGAATTTAGAAACATCTAGAGCAAGTCGAAGGAGCAATTTTATATTTGTTAAATACAATAATGAAAGAAATAGGACTTGCATTTTGAAGTCTTTGCATTTCTTTTTTCTAGTCATTTGTTTTCATTGTATCCTCTGAACGTTTTGGACTAATGGATAGGAAATACGAACTAGATCTGATTGCAGCTGGCTAAGCGCTCATCTCCAGGACTTGATGATTATTAATGGAATATGGGAATGGGTAGAAGGAAGGGATCTAAATAACTCTTGGGTTTCTGACAGCAGGGTATGATGGTTACAGAAAATTGCTGAAGCAGCCCTTGCCCCACTTTTGTGAAAGATGGCAGATTCCCACTTGCCTATTGTTTTAGGTTACAATCATACTGAAAAACACATTTGCAGAAACACATCATAAACTTTTATACCTCTAGATTTTTGCATGCACCATTTTCTCTACTGGAAACATCCCTTAACTTCTTTTTCACTTGGCTAATCTTAAATATGAAGGCAACTGCTGTAAAAGCATTTGTGTATCAGCATTGTGCTAAATGCTTTACATTCATTATTTCATTTAATTCTCAGAACCCCATGGAGGAGTTTTATTTTGTAGATGAGAAAACTGAGGGTTAGAGAGATTGTATAACTTGCTCAAGATTACTAGACTGGTATATTGGAGGAGCTGGGCTTTGAACCCAACAAGTGCAATTCAAGAACCCATGTTCCTGACTAGCACAGTGTCTCATCAAGACTGGCTGCAACCATCTCTTGCAGGAAGCCTTTCCTGGTGTTCTCACTTCTGGTGCATCTCCTGCAGTCCCACAAAGCACATTCAGGCACCTCCATCCTGGTGCTGGCAAAATCCTATTTGAAGCATTTGTTCATTTGCTGCTTCCCTTTCCTTTCTGGACTGTGAGCTCCTTGAGGTCAGGAAGGATTCACCCATCTCTGCTTCCTCAGCCTAGAGTACAGTGCTCAGTCTTCCATAAGGAACTTGGTCAATGTTTATTGACTAAATGGAGACATGAAAAAATGTGGCATATTATTGATAGGAAATTAGATGGGGCTAGAATAGACTGTATGGATTACACTGCAGAGTTAGATGGGATCAGATTACATATTATATGCTAATTTCTGAATTTTCAAGTATCAGTCACAAAATCTTTTAAAACTACTTCATAGCCATGGATATACTTTTCAATGGTGCAGTTCTGTAATGTGGGCCATTAATCAGCGGTGTGCCAGTACATGTATAGAACACTCACACACTTCCTCCCCTCAATCCCTGATTTATGACCTTTTTTGGTTCCTGGTGTACATGTTTCTATTACAGCCAACTTGAAGCCGTCAGTGTGACAGGAAAGGAGGAAGAGATGTGAAGTGGCATACCATCAGAAAGTGTGTCCATCCCATAGTTGCAACAGATGTAAATGACCTCAAGAGCACAAATAATATGAAAATGTAGTGAGATAATTAGAAAATAATGAGTTTTGATTGTTTATTTCTTTCCTTTTTCATATAAATTTTTGGAAGTTTATGTGACAATTTTTAATAATGGCCATGCTTAATAGCTGTCTTATAAAATTCCTTGAGTTTTAACAATTGAGCTGCTGTGAGCTGCTCCAGTACACCAGCCTCACTCTCCCTTTACCTACCGTCATTCAGGACCAGCTGCTGGGACCAACCTTATTCCTAAGCAGTGCTTCCTGGGTCAGTCGTTTCTCAGGGCAGCACTAACCCTCTCATTATCTGCTCTAATCTTCGTGTTCCAGTTCCTTGGTACTCATGGTTCTTCCTTGTTTTACAGAACATTTCCTACTGATATCACCACTCTTACAGAGGCTTCTTTTTATTCTGAATGCTACCTACCCTCTGAATGGAAGTACTAGTTTCTTTCTGACTCCCTTTTGAGACAAGGTGGCTCAAGCTGTGCCAGTTCTGCACTGCACAGGGGCACTGTGCAGCAGGGACTGTTGCTGGGGTCATCACAGGCTGTATTGCTTCGGAGTGCTTACCTGTCCCACCGCTGCTTGAATTCATGCCTGACGTTTGGGCCTCCTTTGACTGTAGCATATGACTCTTATCTTCTTATCCTCTTAGCTTTTGATCTACTTTTGGACTCAAGATTTAGTATTCTGTTTGCTTCAGTAACTGTACCTGGCCTTTATCCATGATCTGTTTGCAGGACTGCCTGGCTTTGGCTTAGCCAACCACAACTCAAATCCAAATGCTGATAAATAGAAACATGAGAAAGTCAGCTGATTTAAGCAGATATTACTGTTACATCAATATCTGCCAGTAGTTGCAAAGACTATGATTGCCTTACTCTTGGAGATTTAAGACTGCAGAGAGTTTTGAAGAATAGAGCTTAGGTTAAAATAATGGAGCAAATAAATTAAAGAAATGGTGTTTCTCTCTTGTCAGTTCAAAAAGGGTTCAGAGGAGACTGAGTGAACACATGGGTCTTTTATGGATCGAGTTTCTCCTTGCTATAGCCTCATAGGAAGGACCTATGGACTAAATTCATATTAAGCACTTCACGTTTTTGAAATAAGAGACATATTCTTACATGTAGTTTATTTATTTTCTATGTGAAACTAATGAAATCAAGACTTTTCATTAAGAAAGGAGGTTTGGCATTTTTCTTAATGCTCAATGATGTCAACACTAGTAACCTAATGTTGATAGAAAACTAAGTAGATTTCAGCTTTGAATATCCTAGAATAATCTAAGAATCAACTTGAGAAAAGTCATAAGAAAAAAAAAGCACTTAAAAATTCAGTTGGTTCCCTCAGTGAGCATGAAAAACTGGAGTTGCCAACTGAGGAGCCATGCTCTTGGGTTGAGGTGAAGAATTGGGGTGTGCCTCAGGCTGCTTAGATGCTTTGTCCTCCTGAGAGGTGACTGGGGCACTTCCCAGACCAGGAAAAGTTTTCTGTGCTTATCACTGATTTTTCCACATTTCAGAAGAGCAATTGTGTTCAATGACACCAAAGATCTGCCCTGAAACAAGAAACTGGGTTTCCTATGAACATCCCGATTCTCAAATACTTCCCATAGAAAGGGAAATATTAATTACTTTCCTGGACAAGGTAGGGTTAAAAATAGATATTCTAAGAAATAAATAAAAACCACCTGATATTAGAAAGCTATTACCAAAGGGAAATAAATCCAAATAAGACTGATTCTAGGGGCTATAATAATTTTTTAAACAAGGTTTCATCAATTGCCTGCCAATGATATAGGGGATCTGGGTGACAAGAGAGTTCAAAAAAGCTTCCAAAGAGAATTTTCTCAGCAAGGATGTACCAGGAGTCCATGAGCACACAGGACATTGTCTGAACATAATGATTTCAAAATTTGAGCTTAAAGTGACATTCTAAAATAAATTTAAAAAGGAGAAGGAGAGTCTAGACTCAAATCAAAGCAGTATGGCTCCAGAATGTTTTCTCTGTAATATTTCTCCCTCTACAAAATGGAGCAATGACTCTAATTTGCTAAAGGATGTTTTTATGTGTCTGATTATTCTAGTTATTACTTTCAAATTCAGAAAACTGATGAGCCTTTTAAGGCCTAAGTCAGTGTGCCCTTGGAAGCTAATGGTGAATTGTGCTGTAGAACACTCTTTTCTTTGGAACGTCAACTACTGATTTTTATAAGAGGAAAAATACTAAACGTATCATACTTTAGTGTCTCATAACTGGCATTCAATTTCCACACAAGATTTTTAACTTCAGTCCTAACCTGTGCTAGAGGCAATATGTTCATCCTTGGAAAGTTATACTATACTTTATTCCTTTCAGGGAATTGGGGATTTAGCTCATACTTGCTTGATAAGCTACATGATCCTGTAAAGCCATTTTTAAAATTAAAGATATTTCCCTCAGCTTTATTTTTTAAAATCTTTTTAGGCACCAGAGCACATTGGTTGGGCTCTATATCTGATAGCTGATTTTCTGGCCTTCTATTTGCATTTGTAATGGGGTAACAAAAACAGACACCTCATGTGGCTGCCAAGAGACTCAGAGGTATCTAGTACTTCCTACAATATTGTTAATCTCAGTATATATGAATAATTATTTGATTTATGAAAACTGATATAGAACAGTGCAGTAGGTGGATTTGAGGAGATAACTTCTCTCGGTCTCAAATTCTTTGACATAAAATAAAGTTAATAACATCTATCTCGCAGGGTGTTATAAGGATTCTGTAAGATAATGTATAAGAAGTACTTAGTATAGGGCTATCCCACAGTAAGTTCTCACTAAAAGTAACACACTATTATTCTATTTGAAATTTCTCTCTCGGTTGTATGTCTAGGTAATTTCACAGAGAACTTTAGGACTCAGTACAAAACAATTTTATTTTTAATAATATTTTCCCTCTTTTTCTTCTTCATAAGTCATACTGTTAGGAATTTGAGATAAATGTTCTTACTGTACAGTGATACTTTTCTGGATTAATTATGCATTTAAAAAAATAAACTTTGGAAAGACAAGTTGGTCATTTTCAAACAGTTCTATTATAAAGGGCTATTTAAAAAGGCATAAAAGAAATAATGTTCATTCATTATTTAATTCCTTGATTCAGTGATTACATCAGCCAGTCTGGCCATCGATCGGCCCTCTGAGCCCTTGCTTCAGCTGGAGCTCAGGGAGCAGACCAAGCAGAGAGCAGGCAAAGAGCCCACCTCCTCCTGGGCCCCACAGGCCTTGCCACCACTTTCTACTCTTCCCTCCATTCACCCGTTACCTTGCCCACCAATGTGCTCACCTCCTCCAGCTCATGAACAAGAAAGAAAACAAACTCCTTTCCCCTCAAACTTGTTGCTCCCTTGAAGTGCTTTTTTCTTTGACTGTTAAACTTCTAAAAGTGATCTTTACTTTCTTAAAATCTCCCACTCTTTTCCCCCTACTTTCCCCTATGTCTTTCCAGAAACTGTTATCTTGAAAATAATAAGAACTTCTGCTTCATTAGATGGTTGACCATTTCTTAGTCTTCCTTCTTGTGGGCCCATCCAAAAGTGTGACACTGTCGAAATCTTGACAATCTCTAAGTTTTTGAAACATTATTATACTTTTCTTAACATTTGTGCCTTGGTTTGCTTATAGAAAATGGCAGTGGTACAACTTTGCGGAATGTTATGAGGATAAAACAGTGTGATATCATTAATGTATTTAGCAACCAGTAGGATTCACTTGTCCGTTTCATTGTCTCCAAGTTTCATATATCAGGCTGAGGCAGGAGGATTGAAAGTTTGAGGCCAGTCTCAGCAATTTAGTGGGGTCCTAAGTGGTTTAGTGAGACCCTGTCTCAAAATAAAAAATAAGAAAGACTGGGGATGTGACTCAGTATTTATGTGCTCCTGGGTTCAATCCCCAGTCCCCCCAAATAAATAAAATATAAAAAGTAAAACAAAATAAAAAACAATGACTATACTAATTGTAGGGATATGGAACAGTTGGTGGGAATGTGAAGCATCAACTACTTCAGCAAATATTTTCCAATTTTTAAAAATAATATGACCTAAACTTGCGGTGTGATCCAGTCATTGTTTTGGTAGGTGTTTGCCCAAAAGAAACAAAAGCATATGTCCATACAAAGCTTTATATGAATATTCAGGGAAGCTTTATTTGTAATAGCCCGAACCTGAAAACAATGCAAATATCCATCAACCAGGTGAGTG
Source organism: Sciurus carolinensis (assembly GCF_902686445.1). Classification (NCBI taxonomy): domain Eukaryota; kingdom Metazoa; phylum Chordata; class Mammalia; order Rodentia; family Sciuridae; genus Sciurus; species Sciurus carolinensis. The sequence continues at coordinate 127,646,746 of NC_062216.1, read as the reverse complement.
AATAAACACAGTAATTGAATGGAATAGTACTCATTAATAAAAAGGAAGAAAATATCTGTGCACTAGACAATGTGGGTGAATCTCAAAAATTAAACGGAATGGAAGAAGTTGGACTAAAAAGAGTTCATACTGTCTGGTTCCATTTGTATAAAATCCTAAAAAATGTGAATTGATTTTTAGTAGCAGAAAGCAGATCAGAAGTTGATTGTGGGGGCTGGGGTTGTGGTTCAGTGGTGGAGCCCTCACCTAGCACGTGTGAGGCACTGGGTTCCATCCTCAGCACCACATAAAAAAATAAGGTAAAATAGAAGTATTGTGTCCATCTACAACAAAAAATAAATGTTAAAAAGAAAATTAGAAGTTGCTTGGGGATGGGCAGGAGGGACAGATTACAAAGGAAATTTTGGGAGGTGATGGATAGACTCATTATTTTGATTGTAGAGATGGTTTCATGTCTGCTTACATGTCAAATTTATCAAATTTTATACTTTAACTGTGCAACTGTATGTCAAGTACATGTAACTGTATGTCAATTATACTTCAGTAAAGTTCTTTAAAAAGGAGATATTGTAAATAGGTAAAAATAATTAAGCTGTGAAATATGGGTGACACCTGGTGAATCTATATTTCTCTGATAATAACCTTCAAACCCTTGGGCCTGGCCTTCGTACTCCATGCATTGTCTCAGGCTAACATTCCAGCTGTATCTCCCAATGGCATCTTAAATTCCTGTTAAAGTGTCTGTTTCCTGAACAGCTGTTACCTTCTCTGATGTATTTCATGAACCTGAAGTGACCTGTCCCCCCCATCTTCTGATCCATTCACAGAGAAAAGATCCAGCCTGAACTCCTGTAGGGCTTTGCACCATTAAAAAAAATTAGTGTATATTAATTATACAGAATAGTAAGTGGCATATTTAAACAGTTTTCACCTTTATTTATGGTATTCATCAAGTACTTCTTTATATTACAGCTTGCAAACACATTTCTTACCTTCCCTGCAAGACTGAAAGATTCTTGAAGGTATTCATCCATGGATTTATTATATATACTAATATCTCAATAGCAACTTAAAGAATGTCTTATAAGTAGTAACTGCATATACACACAATAAAAATATTTAACTGAGCATTTAAAAAAACTGTCTTAAGACAATTCACAGTAGACAAAATATGGAACCAGCCTAGGTATCCATCAATGAATGAGTGCATAAAGACAGAGTGGTATATATACACAATGGAGTTTTATTCAGTCATAAAGAAAAATAAAATTATGTCATTTGTAGGGAAATGGATGGAACTTGAGAATATTGTATTAAGTGAAATAAGCCAAACTTTGAAGGTCAAGGATTGTATATTTTTCTCTCATATGTGGAAGCTAGAGAGGAAAAAGGGAAAGAAAGATATGAGTAGAATATCCAAGGGAGTTCAGTGAAGGAAAGGAACAGGGAGGGAGGAGGCAAGGGAAAGAAATACTGGGGAAGGATGTTGGCCAAATTACATTGTTATATTTTGTGCATGTACAAATATGTAACAATGAATCCCACCATTATGTATAATTGTAATGCAACAATAAAAATATGGAAAAATAAAATAAAATAATCTATTAAAAAAGGTTTAAAACATCCACTGTACTTAAAAAATATGAAAGTTTTTCAAATTATGTTGTACGCAATCTTCATTAATATAAGATTGGGGAAATAGTTCCCTTGCGTTTAAATTGCTTGATCTCTTCAACTGTTGCAAATATCTTTTGCTTATGGTGTCTAGAGATATTTTTAATTACCCATACCAGTAGCTATTCTTCATAGATTTATAATTATTTAATTATCACTCTTATAATGTGTACACCCACATTTTGAGCAGAAATGGCAACAAGATACAATGCTTATAAAAAAATAACAAAAGTCTTTCTGTTTCTGGAACATTTCTTTGTATTTTTTGACTCTGGTGAAGTAATGAAACCCAAATCCTATCTAAGAAATAGGTCAATGATAAAACCTAAGAATAATTTTGTTGCAGAGTTAAGGTGAACAAGAAACTGGGCTAAGAGGAAACTTTATTTCAGTTTCAAATATCTGACAAAATTGGGAAATTGGATAAAAGGAATTTAGGAAATTGTACTGGATGAAAATGTACTGATGTTTTGTATTTGTTCCAACATAAAAGCATCTATTTCTCCTTCACAGAAATGGCTACGTAATGGTCTCAAATCTAATGGAAGTGCTCATTTCCAGGGGTATTGTAGTTTTGAAATGGGTTTGTTTGAGGATTCTGGTTCTAATTTCATATTATTAAACTCTGAAATTACAGAAGCCTTTCCAAAGTAATACTTGAGCCTTAGAACGGCTTCCTGGTGCACCAGGAGCTTGCTGTGTAGGAAGTTCGAAGGGCTTGTTTGCAATAGGATCCTCTTCTGTATGACAACGAGGGCTATGTCTTAGCGCTTCCATTTCCCAGGGACTGGTTTTCTCCCTTTTCTCAGAGTAAGACTCACTCTCGCCCTGAGTGCTGGAGTGATAGCCATGGAAAGTTCCTAAAGCAGACAATAGGGCAGAGGTTAAGAGTTCAAGGTTTGGAAGGGACTTCGTTTTTTTTGTTTTTGGCAGGGGGTGGGGGGAGCGCAGGGGGATGGGAGTACTGGATATTGAACCCAGGAGCGCTTAACCATTGAGCCACCTCCCCAGTCCTTTTTATATCTTATTAGATACAGGGTCTTGCTGAGTTGCTTAATGCCTCGCTCAGCTGCTGAGGCTGGGGTTGAACTCTTGGTCCTCCTGCCTGGGCCTCCCAAGCCGCTGGAATTACAGGAATGCACCACCGCGCCTGGTTGGACTTAGGTTTTGACCTCTAATTCCACCATTAGTTCTATGACCTCTTACTTAACTTCCCACATCTTGGTTACCTCAGCTGCAGAAAGGGTCCCACAAATGTTAAGAGCTTAGCATGACACCTGATAGAGAAAGCACCCATCAAAATGTAAGCAATTAGCATTATCAGCAGCAATTATGCTCGTGTTACTTCAGGACAATAGCCTCTTTTATTTCTTACACATGAATCATAAATTAAGATTTACTTATTCACATCGTCATCGTACAATATTCTTATTGTTCTAATTTAAAACAAATGGATAATGTGGATGTAGACCGTTTTCTTAGAAACAGTTCTGGAGAATTTGGTGGTTGTGTATCTAGTGTTAAAAGGCCAGCCCAACTTTGCCACAAAGACACAAATAGATACTCAGTGCTAGGGGACCCCAGATAGTTTCCACTTAATTCACTGTGGGCAGGAATAAGCTCTATTTTTAAGGAGAAGGAAGAAGGAGACCATAAACTGGTTAAAGATAGGATTCTCCTCTGTCTTTCTCTGCCACTTTCACCCTCCATGTTTCCGACTAACCCCATTTTCCCTGACCTTCCCCTATCATTAGTGTTCACTTTCCCCTGCCTCTTTTTCTGTTCTAGAAATGGCACATATTATGAAAGAGGAAATACCTGACACCATCCCCAGAAAGTCAATGGTGGGGGTAATGCATTTTTAATCCTGAACACCTGGCCTTCTTTTATTTGTCTGCCAGAAGGAGAAGGTTTCTTGATTATTCAAAAGTCTCTTCTTACATTGGTGCTCACAAATGACTAAAAAGGTTAATAAATTTCAGATCTGCTTGGTAATCCAGGGGGATAGAGCTCTGCAAACACAGAATTTCTCTTTAGGTTGAATCTGACATTATGAAAAGCTACCTCTCTTCCCACACTCAAAGTATTTACCCAAGCTTTACACACTGAGTAGCAAGAGAGTGACGAGGGAGCTCAAATTAATTGTGGAACCACTTTGCAAAGAAAATTCCATGCATGCTATCTCATTCTATCTTCACGACCGTACCATGAGAAAAACGTTACAGTTCCAACACTTCATAGGCGAGGATGGATTCCATTAGGGAAGATCTCACGCTGGTGCAGTGTCCCTAAGCACTGGCGACACCTTGCAAGATTTAACGATTTTCCCCAGCTGACCTCCCTCTCCCTGCAGTGGCACCAAGCTGCAATATTCTGAGTCAAGTACTCCTTTGCCCACCTTGCAATGCCAGTTATGGCAACATATAGCTCTCAATTCCAGCCACCTTCTGTGGCCAGATTGTGAGACTGTTGCCAAGTGCAGAAACTATCTTACTAGGAGAAGAGACTGTGGAACTGATATTCATTTGCAGCAGTACAACATATCTCTTCAAATCTCTTTCCATTGCTCTGGTTACAAAGAGGAAGGCATGCGAATTCCTTTATATGACAGGGGTGGTGGAGTTAGTGGACAGACAAGTAGGTGGTAAGCCAAGTTTTCTGATCTAGTGTGCCTCAGTAAACTCTACAGGGCCATGACATCTGTACTTGATGACTTTGGTCTTCAGTGCTTATTCTGGGACAACAAGAACATCCCATACATATGCATTTTCAAATTTAATACTTATAAAAACCCTATGAGGAAGATCTAGTTATATGGTGTAATTGTAAACATGGGCTTTGGTTTGAATCATGGCTCTTATACTGTTGGTGTGAAGATCAGTCAAGACCACTTGTTATCTGTGTGACTTTCATGTCCCTGTGCCTATTTCCTTTCTGTATGATAAACAAAAAGAGTGTCTGCTTACACTTGTGAAAACCATGTGAGGTAACCTACAGGGTAGTAAGTGCTCTGTAAATGTTCGCTTTTGTTATCTACATTTTCCAGACGAGGAAATTAACACCCAGAGAGGTTCTGCAACCACCCAAGGTCACACACTATGTGCCTCCCAAACTCTTGCTCCAAGCCAGTCCTCCATGATGGTGCTTCTCTACCCTTTGCTCATCCTGGTACACATGGGAAATGATATGACTCTTATGCAGCATTGGGGGAACTGATGGGAAGCTCAAGGCTAGAGGGGAGTGGACCTGTGGGCTCCGCCTACTCCAGGTCCTGATCAACTGATACTCTGGCCATCTTGGAACAGAGGATAGGACCTCCCTCTCCAGGCCCATAGTGCCAGGTAAGTCTCCTGGAGAAAGTGATGACTTAGGGGTATCTTGAAGGATTAGTAAAATTTAGAGGTGAAAGTACAGGGTGAGGATGGGTGGGAGGGACTGCTTAATTTTCCCTTCTGAAAAACAGGTATCATAATAGCTTTCTCACAGAATACTAAATGAAGGAACACACACGGAGAAGGCCTTGTAAAATGTGATATCAATTTTTTTTTATCAAGCAAAATGGACAAAATATTCGAAATCATAAAAGTGAATCAGGCACAGTGTGTATAGAGATGACCCGTTTATCACAAACCTTCACCTGGGGGCAAGTTTTAAAGCTTTAATAGAACGCTCATTCATCTACTCATTCATTCATTCATCTTTAACCAAATACAAATGGATTTTAGCTCCTACTAGTGCTTGTTATCAGGCTCAACCTCTTTTTAATTTATTTATTTTTACCAAGTAACAGAAGCAAGTAGGAATAAGATCAAGAATTCTATAGTCACAAGCCAGGTGTGTCTCTGAAGTCCAGACTTGTTTGGCTCTACCTGTGGAAATGGCCTGCTAGACTGTCTCTATGCCATGGCCCCAAGTCTTCTTAGATGAGGACTTGTCCAGAAGGACAAGGCAAATGGCCACAAGAAGCTGGACCCAGAAACAAAGTTTTGTTCACTGAAGGGAAGGGAGTTGTGGCTGTTTTCTCTTGCTCAAGGACTGACATCTGAGCCCTGTGAAAAAGGGATGGGAAAGTCATGAATGAAACTTGCATGACCATGTTGTCCATCCCTGGGACCCAAGGATGTCTTGCTCCTCTCTCTCTAAGAGAGGTAAGTCAAGAAAGAAGGCAAGAGAGACATGCTTCCCAACTCTGTAACACAACATTGAAAAGTGCTGTCACTCTGAGGGCTCCTTGGCATCATCTGTGGCAGGAGATGACAGTGTTGGCTGGACAGGGAGCCACAGAGAACAGAAGCCACAGAAGAGAGAATAGCAGTTGCTATGTGAATGGTGACCAGATTTATTTATGGAAAGTGCTCACAGAAGGAGAAATTGGAGGCAAAAAGTAGGGAAGCATGGGTTACACAGAGAACGGGTCCAAAATAGTTAACCTTGGAACTTGTTCTCGAGTCTTCATTGTTTCTGTACCCTTCAGTTGTATGCTCATTGAAATTCATAGTGTGTTCTGTATATTAGTTCCTATCAAAATATTATGTATTTTAAGAAGTTTTTTTTAAAAAAAGAGTTCAGTCAAAATTTGTCCAACTTTGACATCTTCTTTTCTGAGTTCACTGTAAAATTCCAGTCAAGTGACTTGCACAAATGCATCAATATTTTAAAAGCCACCAATCTTACACATGCAAAAAAGGTTTACAATCTTCAATAATCTTTAACACACATTAATTATACATGAGCCCTCAAAGGAGAAACTTGCATTGTTCAGAATTCTAGGTGTTATACAATGGTGGTGGTTTTGGGGATAAATGCCATATGTTTGCTTTGTAAAACCATCATTAAATACTTCAGTGGACTAACCCTGAAAGTCATCAAGACTGTTTTGTCCTTATTAATCTGAACTAAGCAGAAAGAGAGGTGTTTTTCTGAAATGACATGTTTGTGGTCACAGTTTTAATAAGATGTTCTTGTAATTTGACTCTGATGTTGGAATGCTCATCAATTCTTGGAGAAACTGACTCATCCTTTGTGTCTGAACTCAAATGTCACCTCCTCTGTGAACTAGTCTCCAACACCTTGAGCAAGATTAATTGCTCCCATGAAACTTGGTACATGTCTCTGTTATGGCACCATTATTGTATAGTTATAGTGTCTTAGCTATCCATGTATTTATTTACCTAAGAAACTATGAACTCCTTGGGGGCAGGGATGGTTGGCATAGGAGGCACTTAAGAGATGTTTATGGAATTAAGGAATATGTCTACCGTCAGGAGATGTTACTCTTAAAATATAGATAAATGTGTATACTTATACAAATCAACAGAAAAAATATTCAAGGAATTGTTGCTTGAGATATAGAACTGAAGAAAGAACTTTGGGATGTTGTCAACTTAAAATCTCTTTTCACTGGAGAGACTTAATAAAGATGAACAGCATTTTGGGGTGAAGACTGACTTAGTGAATTGAGTGAAGTTTTTTCTGTATTTAATGCGTGCTTGATGTATACCTATATTTAAAGCTACAACCCTGGGGGAGGGAAGGGGCTCAGCTTGATCTTTGTTGTGACTTCTGTTACTAGACTCTGTAGTAGGAAGTTTCCATTACATAGATTTTACTCACTTAGTTTCTACGGACTCAGCTTTCTTATCTACATTGAAAATACACCTATCTTAGGGAATTCTTGCCAGGCCTACCGGACAGGGCTAAGATAAGACAGAGTCAGGGGAGTCACCTGAAAGGGTGCAAAGCAAAGTTTATTTTTAAAATGGAAAACGACTGTGCAAACTATGATGCACACTTATGTTAATAATTACATTACCCATTTAAATAACATAACAATATTAATATATTAATAACAATATATCTAACTGACAATGAAACTTATTTCAGACTGCATTTTCCACTTTACTGATTTCACTTTCTGACATAACTTTTGAATTACATTTTTTAAGGGGAGGGGGAGGAATACTGTTTTTTTGTTTGTTTTTTTTTTTTTGTAGATTGTAATTATCTCCAAAATTTAGTCTGTCATTTTCCTAAAGATGCTCTTAGTAAAATTTCAGTATTCTTTCAATCATCAATTATGTTCATGTGAGAACCAAAACATAGAGTGTGGAATTCTTTCCTGCTTTCATATTGAATGAGATAGGCACATGAGCTGAGAGAGTCTGTGTGTGTGTGTGTGTGTGTGTGTGTGAGTTTGTGTGAAAACACATGTACATCCCGAGTTATTCCCTGGGTATAAAGAAGACATTTCGAAAGGCACATTGACTTTTCCAGGTCACCAGGGTTTTCATTAGAGTGCTGGACTATATAAATAGCTCCCTAGAAATATAACAGAAATGATGCACTCCTCCCCCTCAAAGGGCTTAGAGGACCAGAGAACAACATTGCAAGGGTCTGGCTCACTGTGTGCTGGTATTGTTTATAAGGTCAAACTTTGGATTAGACTTTGGAGATAAAAACAAACAAACAAACTCAGACAAGGGCGTCTTCATGAATATTTTCTTTCTCAGGGAAAATAATTTTACATGGAATTTATCTAGTGCACCACATAAAATTCTTACTACAGCAGATCTAGTGCAGTGTAAAGATATATTTCCGTTGAGTTGCTTAACGGAACAAAATAGGAGGTACAAAATAGGAGGTACCTTATTTTGCAAATAATATTGACAGGGCATGTCAGTCATGGTCTCACATATAACTGTGGCTTCTAAATAGAAAGGGATAATCGAGTAGTTACCTGGGGAATTCAAACAACAGAGTTGGCCACAAGGAATAATTCAGAAAATCTTTATGTTGTTATCTTTGAAAGCAAGATTATTTGTCTAAAGAATCTAGAAAATTACCTACACTGTTTCTAGTGTATTTTGTCTGAACTATTTCTGTGAGATAGTGACCAGGCCACATTGGGATGAGGTGGATTTGTTAGAATAGTAAGATCTACCACAGGGCTGGTAGTATCAGGATTTTATAGCTGTTCGAAAGTGCAGACTTTCGTCAGTCTTTCAACCTTCCTACTGTCTCCAAAAAAATGGCCTTCTCTAAGTAGTTATCCAATATATTAAAATTAATTTTGACATTACAAATAATTTCTGGGCCTTCCTAGGAATCCAACAATGTTTGAAAAACATATTCTTTGATGTTTATCATTACATCTGAGTTAATTTCCAGATAGGGACTCATGTACGTTATTGAAATGGATGGTATATTTGTGGTCGGAAAGTATAGCTGTGACAAGAAAAATAGCAGCAAAAATTGGTAACATTTGGAAAGTATGGGTAAAATTAATGCAAACTTGTTTTACTAACATATCCCATAGATCAAAGAGTTTTTGCAAACTCTTTGTAGGGATATTATACATTATATAGTTTGTCTTTCTTTTCTTGTTAGTTTTATTATTAAGTAAGCCAGAAAATCAGGTGAGGAGATGCTTGTGTGTGAGTGTGTGTGTGCATGTGTGTGTTTTTGCGTACATGTGTGTGGGTGTGTGGGTGTGTGTGTGTAAGCAAGAAGTAAATGAAATTTCCCCTCATAAAGAAGAGCCCTGCTTAGAATGACAATGACCATTAATCAAGAGCCTAATATGTGCCAGGTAATCTTTAAACAGATTAATATATTTAATGTGCACTACAATCCTTTGAAGTAACTGTTATTTCCATTTTTTAAGATTAATAAGTTGATGTTCAGAGATGTTTAAAAACTTGCTCAAGCTCACATAGTAAATGTCAGAACTAGGATTCAAACCCCAAACTCTCTGACTAGTAAATTAGTATTCTTCCCTTGTATCAGCCTTGACAGAGAGGGGACACCTACGCATGGTGATTCTCAACAGTGTCAAAACATCTTTTTCTTTTGGGACACCACTTGTCTGTAATTATTACCTGTAACATCTTTCTTTGAGCCTTAAGGCCAGATTAAGGCTTTGCTTATGAAGAGGATTAAAATGGCCCATCTCAGCTTCCAGTACTGGCAACATTTCCTGGGAAGTCAGTAATTGGATAAAAGTGAGTCACTCTGAATAAAAGAAAAAAAAAAAAAAAAAAAAAACTGAAGTAAGAGTGTTTAATACTTTGTCTTTTCTTAAAGCAACTAATTAAGCAGTTTGGATTTTGAGCTGAAAGAAACAAATGAAAATGTTATTTCACTTTTCAAGCGAAGGTGATTTAATATTGTAGGTTTTTACCTTCAGGCAGTCATGAAGCAGCCCCATGCAAGAGCTGCAGGTGGAAGAGAATGAGGATTCTGTTTCACTGCTGGATACATGAGCCAAGGTGGTATTTTGTCTGGGGAGGAAAATGGCAACTTAAGAGAGGCATTAGCTAGTTTCTAGTCAAATTTTGTTCCTATGCACACAGGATAATTATAAAGTCAAAATGAAAAGATAATTTATCTGACACTTTTTGTTCAAATGCTGTTATACTCGGAAGCACTTTCAAAATAGCAGAAAATGAAACCAGGTCTGCTGAGATCTAAACACCTCAATTTGCCTGTTGTACTGAGTAGGGAACCAAAGAAGCATGATTCCTGACTTCATGGAGTTTAAAGTCTAGGCATAAAAAGATATACCATTTTCATATAATAGTATGTGAGGATTTTTAAAGAGACATCAAAATTCAGCCACTCAGAGGAGAAAAATTGCCTCCGAAAGACCTTTGAAGCCAGCCCATGACTGAGAGGGAGTGTTCAGAAGGACTGTGGGAAGACAAGATAATGGAAAGAAAAATAAGGACTCCAATGCAGCATTCGACTAGTTACAGAGTGCCATCCGAAAGAGATTGCACTACTCTTAACTGGGCTATTGGTGCCTGGGCATTAAAAGCTCTGACAAAAGTGGGTACCATAGTGGTTTAATGCAAACTGTCTTTTCTTCACTGATAACTTGAAGCAGAATGTCTATGAACTTTAGGAGCCAATCATATCTACTTAATGTTAAGAGGTGTTCTAATTAAAATTTAATTGATTTACAGGAAATTAATGTAATGTAAAATTAACCATTTTAAAGTAACCATTACAGTGGCATGAGTATGTTCATAATATTGTACATCACCTCTGTTAGTTCATATAATTTTCTTCACTCCAAAAGGAAACCCCAGACCTCTTAAGTAGTAGTTGATTTCCATTCCCCTTCCCCCTGCCTCTTGTAAGGCAAACCTGTATTCTGTCTCTACGAATTTACTTATGCTGAATATTTGATATATGTGGAATCATATAATCCATAACTTTTTGTTTCTGGCTTCTGTCACTTAGCATAATTCTTTTGAGGTTCCTCTGTGTGGTAGCACATATAAACACTTCATCCTTTTTTTTGGCTGAAATATTCCTTTATATGCACATATTACATTTTGTTGATCTATTCATCCACTGGTAGACATTTGGACCGTTTCCACCTTTTTTTAGCTGTTATGAATAGTGCTGCAGTGAACATAGCATATGTGTACTTTCGAACACCTGTTTTTAATTCTTTTGGGTGTATATCTAGGAGTAGAATTGCTGAGTCATATGGTTAATTCTTTGTTTAACATTTCAAGGAGCACCAAACTTTTTCCGCAACAGCAAAACTACTTCACAATGTGGGAAGGTTCCAATTTCTCTGTATCCTTGCCAACACTTGTTATTTTCCATGTTTTTGGTTAGAGCCGTTCTAGTGAGTCTGCAGTGCTCCCCTGTTATGGTTTTGATTTATTTTTCCTTACTGATGAACATCTTTTCACATGCTTGTTAGCCATTTGTGCATCTTCTTCTTTTTTTTTTTTTAAATTTTTTTTAGTTGTCAATGGACCTTTATTTTATTTATTTATTTATATGTGGTGCTGAGGATTGAACCCAGTACCTCACACATGCTAGGCAAGTGCTCTACCACTGAACCACAGCCCCAGCCCTGAGCATCTTCTTTGGAGGAATATCTATTCAAGCCTTGGGCCATTTTAAAAAATCAGGTTGTAGCTCAGTGGTAGAGTAGTTGCTTAGCAAATGGTAGGCCCTGGGTTCAATCCCCAGGGCTGCAGTAAATAAATGAATGAATAAATAAATAATTGGGTTGTTTGTTCTTTCTTGTTGGGTTGTCATAATAATAGTTGAGTCATGTAGCTTAATTGTACCATGTTGTACATTGAACACCTAGAGCGGTCTCAGAAACAGGCACACTAGTGAGATGTCAGCAGGAAGAGGAAAAAAGCAGAGAGCACAGGAGAAAGGGAACCTGGGGTGTGGCTGAAAGCTGTAACACCAAGATTTATCTTCTCTCATAACTCAGGGGAGGAAGTGATAACTTTGTCTTGGCACTTTGATGGATGTGCCTTCCTAGAATCTGTGACTGCAACTTCATCCTCACTGCCAATGTCTAGCTCAATAATAACTACCATTTTCAAGTGTCCTGCATGCATATTATCTTGCTTAACCTTCACAGTCATGTCAGGTTGGTCTTCTTATTCTAATTTTGCAAAATAGAAGAATTGAATTTCGGAGAGATTAAACAACTGGTTCAAAACCACAACTGGAAGGAGGCTAAATGAGGAGGGACTCCTGACTCTCTTACTCCATGGTGGCTCATTGGTTCACCTTATTGCCAAAGCCCCCTAACCTTTCTCCTCTCTTCAGAATTTTCCTCCTGGATTAGTCCTGCCCTCCATGCTGCTGACACTGGGTTTTATCTTAAATGTAAATCTTATCACACCACATCCCTGCTTGAAGTCTTTTAATGACTTGTCATCCTTCAGCATCCCCTGTCTTCCCTTTCAAGTTACCATCTTTTGCTCTCCTCATTTGTGCTCTACTTTATAGCCATGTCAGACGCCTCCCAATTTCTGGAAACTGTCAGGCTGTTTCATAACCTTGTGCTTGAGACGTAGCATTCTTTCTGCCGGGAAGGTATTAAAGCCTTCCCCTCCCCCAGCACCACATTATGAATTTCCCCCATGCCATAAAATGCACAAATATTGGCAAATGAGATAGTCGGGGGAAAGAAAAAGAGGAGGCTGTCATTATTTATATACCTCATCTAACTACCTGGAATATCCAAGGGAATCAACTGAAAAACTAATAAGACAGCCTAGCAGTCAGCTATCAGATTTAAAAAAATCAATAAGCCTTCTAATCACCAACAGTAACCAATTAGAAAATGGAACAGAAAAAGAATCTTACTCATAGTAGCATCAAAATGATAAAGCACCCGACAGAAACTTATAGAGATGTAGGTTCATATGCAAAAACTTTCTAAAACGTTTTTGAAAGTTAGGAAAAGAACACCTAAATCCATGAAAAAATACTCCATGTTTGATTTGTTTTTTTTTTTGTGTGTGTGTATGTGTGTGTGCTGTGTGTGTGTGTGTGTGTGTGTGTGTGTGTTGCACTGGGTACTGAACCCAGGACCTCGCACAAGCTAGGCAAGTAGTCTATCACCAAGCTAGATCCCAAGCCCTACTCTACACATCTATATAAAAAACTTAAGGAGGTAGTTATGAGCCTAAGGTTTGACTGCTTGTGTTTGAATGCCATCTCTGCCAATTATTTTTTCCTGTGTCATCTCAGAAAAGTTGCATCCCCTCTCTAAGATTTAGTTTCCTTGTTTATAAACTGAGGAAAATACTATTATAGCTAACCTATCTATCAAGAATGAGAATTAAATAAAATGATGTTTGGAATACTTAACTCAAATACATAGTAAATATTTAATGTTATGTATCATAGTTAAGATGCCAGTTACCTTTAAGTTAATCTGTGCCTTTAATACAATTTCAATTGAGCATTTGTTTGTGTGTGACTGCAGTTTTATGGAGAGTGCTCTTTAGAGAGATATTTTTTTGTTTGTCTGTTTGGTTCATGTTTTTAGAATCAAGTGTCTTCTGAGTTGTGGATGTGAACCAACAGAGGTGTTTTGGTTTTGCTTTTGCTTTTACCTGGTGCTTTAAGGTACATGTGATCTGTCTTTCTTCTTTATCAATTTATCATTTGGTTACACATATCCAAGCCTTCAATAAGTATACTTCCATTCTAGTAAAGAAATAGAGCATTGCAAGTACCCCCAAAGGGCCTGCTTATACCCTTTCCTAATAACTCTCCCTTCTCAGAGTTAATTGGTTTTTGACACTGTAGATTACCTTTGCCAGTTTTTGGACTTCATATAAATTATATATGAATATAGTGTGTATTGTTTTTTCTGACTTCTTTTCCAAAGTAGCATGTTTGTGAGATTCAATCAAGTTTGATATGTAGTTGTACTTCTGTTTCGTTGCTGTATTTATGATCTCTCTTACTGTTGTAGATTTGAATTATTATCAGTGGGGGTATTATTAATAACATTGTTGCAGACTTGTACATACCTGTGATGCACGTGTGTATGGATTTCTGTTGGATATGTACCTGAGAGTAGAACTGCAGATAGGAGGTTAAAGTAGTAGATAATACCAAAGAGATCCTCCAAGTGGTTGAACTTTCCTACCAGAAAGAGGGTAGGAGAGTTTCAGTCGTCCCACGTTTTTGACAACACTTGACAATGTTAGTCTTAATACTTTTAGCAATTGTGCTGCATGCGTAGTGTTATTTCATTGTGGTTTTACTTTTCATCTCCCTGTTGACATAACAACACTGTTTCAATTGCTTTTCGGCTGTTGGCTGTCCTTTCTTGTCAAGTGTCTGTTCAAGTTTTTTGCCTGTTTTTAAAAAATTGCATTATTTGACTTTCTCTTTAATTTACAGGAATCTTCTATGTTTTTAGGATGTGAATTCTTTGCCTGATATCTGTTACAAACACCTCCCCCCAGTTGATGGTTTGCCTTTTTATTGTCTTAGTGTTATCTTTTGAAGTACAGAAATGCTAATTCCAATGAAGTTAAAGTCATCAAGTTTTTCCATTTATGGATGATGGTTTTGTGTCCATTTTGAGAAATCCTGAGTCACATTCTGTTATTATGGGCACTAGGTCTTCAATATATGAATTTGGAGACGGCATGATATAATTCATCTTATAACAACTGGGTTTTTCTTAAAGTTTTAAAACTTAACATAGAAACCCTAATTAATAAGTTAATAAACCACTTCTCTCTCTGATAGCCCCATTTTGTCTGTTCTTAAACCTGGAAAAAAGTAAAAGTTGTGGATTACGGTAGTGTTAGTGCTATGATCCCTTTTGTTAAGGGATCCCATACCCAATATCCAATAATAACAAAATTACTAATTTCATCCAATAAAAACAACTTTCCTGCCTCCAGATCATGAAAATATTCTACTGTGTTAAATCATAGAGGTTTTATTGCTTTATAATTTTAATCCTAAAGGTTTTATTGTCTTATAATTCCAGATGTGAGCTCTGTTCAGACAGGGACTACGTTTGTCTCAATTGTTAATTAATTACAAAGGCCTAGCAGAGTACCTCCTATATCATGAGTCTTTGATAAACACTTACTGAAGGAATTGATGACTAAATGAGAGGTTTTTTTTTTTTTAAACGTTGATCATAGTTTCTGATTCCCCTACCTCCCATTATGAAACCTCAAGGGTCTGAGACTCAGACACCGGTCCTCCCCCTTTTTTTTCTCTGCTGGGAATAGTGAATAACTCTCCTGTTCCTTTTTAGGACTGCACAGGCTCATACAGTGCAGGCTGTGCGGCTCTGTAGTGCCTTATACTTGGGTTACATTAAGAGACTATTATGTGCAGAACATCTCTTCTAGAATTCCTGCCTTCTCAAGCCTGTGAAGGCCTTCTGCCTATGAACAAAGGAGGGACTTACTAAACCTCTAAGGGTTTTGCTAGGAAAAGGTAATTATTTCCTGAGCTGAGTCCTGCCTAGAAGGTAGGACTCACATGGTCTAGTGAGTTTAAAAAGTTCACTTTCAAAACATGAGCGTGATGCAACGTCGGGTCTTCCTCTAACCCTAGGACCTCTTTCCTCCACGCTCACATCCAGGCTCCCTCCAGGCCCATCTTCAGCTTCAGGTGAAAGCTGGTCTCTTGCTGTCTCCCTGGAGTTTTGTCGTTGGACAATTTCCTGTTCACAGATTGTCTTGAGATTATGCTGAAATTTCATTCCCAGTGTTATAAGGAGTGAAACTAACCAAACTGAACTCTCGAGAATGTGTTCTAATACCTAAGACTACTGCTAAGTAATTGCTGTGTGGATCAGAAGAGGAACTCAATCACTGTGAGACTCATGCTGTAAGATGACTCATTTCTAAACAAGATCATAATGCGAATCACATAAACAGAATTAAATTTTTATGAAATTTTTTTTAAAAAAGGACCCATTTATTCATTAGACTAAGAAAAACATTTCATTTCACTTAACTAAAAGGTCAGAACTTTTTGATGTCCAAATTACATGGGAAATATGTTATGCACATGCTCATCAGAATTTAATGGATGACTTTAGTTATGAAAAAATTCAGTCATGTTGAAACTTCTGCTCACTGAATGATCCCGATTGGGAAACCCTTCTTCTTAACTCACTCTGTAATCAGATGTTAAATGTATTCAACCAATTCTTTTGAGTGATTTCTAAAAAAGGAGAGGCCATTTGTTCAAGTGTGCCATTTTTGTCTGTCAAAGGGTACTTTGCAAATGAACATTACACTCTAGGAAGTAGCGCTCTTCCATTCTCAGAAAAAAGTGATCATAATTGAACTTTACATATGTTTCCTTTTTGAGATACCAACCACAGAATTTGTTTATGACTATCTTTAGCTCCAACAGGAAACTTATGTTGAAATGGTGGTGGGGATAGAGTTAAAATGTTATAAAACTCATGGGAAATATGTTCCAAATGGTCCAGTGAGTTTAAAAAGTTCACTTTCAAAACATGAGCGTGATGCAACAATGGGTTGTTTTTTAGCATCTGGGAGGGGCATTGCTGTGCCAACCTCACTTTCTTGTCCTGTGATGAGCTGCTCATTATATGCCAGAAGAGTATCTGGGTGGCTTCAAGGCTGCAGTTGTTGGTTGTGGAACAAGTGGTTTTCTGTGAAAGACTTGTTTATATAAAGGTTGAACCAGGAATGCTGACTTCTTAGCAGCATTCTGATCTTAACCTTAACCTCATTGTTAACTTTGGTTTTTAAACAAAGTGGTTTACTGAGTAATCTTAGGATACAGGTAAGTATTCCAGGGCATGTTTTTGGTACCAAGTACTCTTCACCTCTCCTATTTCCTCTGTTCCATATCTGCACAAGTAGTATCCCCATCAGTCAGCATATATTAGGTTATGCTACTGCAACAACAACAACAAATGCCTAAAGTCATTTAGGCATCGGTTTAGGAATTGCTGGTGAATAGCAAGAAAACATTACCAGAAGCAAGAATGCCTCTCTTTCTCTCTGTCTTGGGAGACAGACAATGTTTGAGATGATGGCTGTTCTATCTGCTGGGCTATCAGAGAAGGATGAGAAGCACAATCCCAGCTGGTCAATAATGTAAATAAATTTTGTTCTTATATGCCATAAGATATAGCAGCATAACCTGATTTATGCTGACTAATACAACACTTAGTGTAATTTCACAGATGAACAGAAAAATGCTCATATAGTTTAAATAGTTGGCCAAAGTCTAGTCAAGGGCCAGGGACACCATGACAGTTCTAACATCAGACGGACTCTTCCTTTGTGTCTGGCAGAGACATGCAGGATTGATTTTTTTTATCAGCTACTGAATCATCATCCTAATGAGTCATTCTGTTACCATGTGCCTCTTGGAACGGACTTGGTCTTTTGAAAAGAGAGCAATATAACTTTTGTTGGAGGGTGGTTAGCATTGCAGGTAGGATGATCAACCAATTTAGTTTGCTTGGGACTAGGGATTTTCCAGGACATGGAACTATCAGTGGTGAAACCAGGAAAGTCCTAGGTAAATTGGGACAAGTTCTTCACCCTCATTGCTGGGATGATGTCTCCTAGTAACACTTAGGAATTATGCAGCTTAGATTCCCACTGCTCCTTGTAATTCTTCCCATCATAATATTTATCGCATTGTATTGTACATGACTCAGACTGTTGTGTGTTTACCTGCACACAAAACTCTAGACTCCTGAGACCGAGAGCCTGCCACTTCAAAAGAGCACAAATATTTTATCAAATAGATGAATGAGTGCTGTTTCTCTGTTGTTTTTCATTCCAAAAATGGGTGTGATATGATTGGCTTTTATCTCCTTGAGGGTTTTTATCCTTTAAGTAGCAATTCTACGTAGAGAACAATTTAACTATGAAGAAAGGTAGGAATCTTTCTTGATTGAAGCTGTAAGCTTGTGTAAATCTTTCAGCATGACCCACAGTATGAAATTACATAAACTCAGCACTGAATTTCAGCATAAACCAACTCCTTATTAGACTGACTAAATAATTGAATCTCCTTGTTTGGCATTTGTTTAAAGACAGAAGGTCATGGGACAAATAGTGGGTATTTGAGGCTGTGGAAACATATGTTATAAATTTGGTTTAGCTGTTTCTGGTAACTGGGATTACTGTGACTGAAGACCCAGGCTTCCCAAGTTTGCCCTCCACCCTTGGGAATGCATGGCAACATTGCCCTCCAAACCCAGAGGCAGGAGGAGAGTCTTTGTGGGCAAGCCTCACTGACAGACCTCATACATGCCCAGTTAAGGACAGCAAATACTGAACTGAGAAACTTGCTCCAGAGAACCAGAGCCAGATCTCATGCAGCTGACTATTTCCATAACAAGTCTAGGAGGTGTATGAGAAAGAGCTTGGTGGTTTTAACTCCACTTCCATATTAATTCCTCAGACATCTTTGTTTTTATTGTCATCTCTCCTATGTGACTAAGCTTTTCTGAGAAGTGAATTAAGTTCTACAAAGAGGCCCTGTGGAGCAGTGGGAAGATCACTGAACTTGTATTGAGAGGCTTAAATAAAAAACTCCACCCTCAGTTTCCCCTTCTGTAAAATGGTTTTCATTACACTTAACTTTATTATCTCATGAGAAAGCCTGTGAAGGTCAAAGGAGATTAAGTCAGTGAAAATAGTTTGAAGATTGTCAAATGTAGAATGAATATAAGAATATAGGAAAGATGTTTTCTACTTCTATTAATTCACCTAATTCTTTCTATCCTATAACAAAACTTACCTCGGCATGGCTTTTGCTGTAGGACTTTCTTATATTCATCCCAATATTTTCCTCATCACATGAAGGGAATAAACATTTGTCATTTACCTTGTATGTGTATGTCCTTGTAACAGAGGTGCCACGATCTTATGTACAGGTACTAGCTCATAGTGGTTTAACAGCTTGCCCCAAGTCATGCAGCCAAATCACAGGCTGACTCTCCAGTGCGTGTCTCTCATGGACTACGCATTTTTCATCTACTGCACTATCTTTTGAGTTTAAAAATGAAGGTTTCCCTGCCTTTTTTTGTGTGCGTCTTGGATTAAGTGAACAGGTTTACCTTGCAGTTAATTGCAGCATTTTGATTTTCTAGATTTTGATCATTTCCCTCTACTTTTTTGTCCCTCTCAACTGAAATGTCCTGTTCCATATTCTGGCAATCCTCCCCATTCCCTGGATCCTTGTACTGGTTTTTATTTGGACATATCTCAAGATATAGCAGCTGACGCTGTGGGTAATAGTCCAGTGCAGGTGCTCTAGGTTTGGGTACCAGGCAGGATAATGTTTCCAGCTGTGTTGCCAGGATTTGTCAGGATGCCTGAGTACCAGTAGCTTTTTGGCTGAAGTCAGGCAGGCCCAATGAAACATCCTGCAGCTATAGCCAGCAACCTATATGAAACCTTTATGAAAACACAGTGCCTTGAGGTCTCTTAAATCCATTCATTTATTTATGCGACAAGTATTTTAAAATATCATGCCAAATTCTATTCCAACTGCTGAGGAGAAGGGAGAATAAAACACCCAAGTCCTTGTTTTCACAGAGCATACTGAGTGGTGGAGAGGCACAATCTGCAGGGTTATGGAAAATAATATTCCTAAAAGACAGTTCCCCCCAGAAAATTGGAGGGACAGTGTGGCTCCAGAGAAGGGAGGGGAAATTGGTCAAACATTAAACTTCTCCCAGTCACCCTTTCCTAATAACAATGGGTCTTAAACTTAGACCTTCCCCCATCACAAATTAGCCCTAAATGGAGGCATAGCAAATACTGAAACTCTGGGAAACAATGGATCCCAGAATAAGAACAATGAGTTTCAACCTTTTTACAACCACCCTCCTAAGTTAAAGTTTTAACCTGTACAACTAGCCTCTGATGGTACACGGCTTCCAATGATTACATCCTTGTACCCTATAAAACCAAAATCCCCTCTGTAACTGAGGGCCGTTTTCCCCATCCGGAAAATGGTCCCACCGGTGTCTGAGTCTGCGAATGAATAAAGGCTTCTCTGAATCCGTCGAGGTCTGCCTCCCGTCCTTTGCGTGGATATAGTTGATTAGTACACAAATGTATGCTGTGTCAGGTGGTGAGTACTATGCAGAAAAATCAAGCCCAGGAAGGGGAATAAGGAAGACTGGGCAGAGGACACGACTTTTATATAGGACATTTCTCTTAAGGTGACTTTTGAGCAGAAACTTGAAGGAAGGCAAGATTATCTCAGGGAAGAACATTCTAGACAGAAAGAACAGAGAAGAGCCAAGGTTGTGGGGAGGCTACTTCCCATGTGTGGGGTCTGCCAGTGTGGTTGCAGCAGCAAAGTGAGAGTGGAGGGACTTGGGGAAGATGAGGTGAATGATAGTAAGGTCAGAGCATCAGGGTCAAAGTTAGGCAGATCATGTATGGTCATGTAAATTATGATTAAGACTTTGGGTTTTATTGTGCTAAAGAGGAAGCCATTGGAGTATAATGAGCAAAAAACCAAAAAACAACAACAAAAATAACAAAAACAAACAAACAAAAAACTGGCCTGATTGGACTTCACATTTCAAGAACTCACTCTTCTCTGTGGAGGATAGAGAGTAGGAAAGGAATGTTGGAGGTAGAAGACCAGTTATGCAGTCTCTTACCTATAACAATCCAGGTAAGAGGTGATGGTGGCTTCCATCAGGGTAGTGGTGGAGATAAGGGTAAAATGTGGTTGGACCCTGGATATAGATTGCATATAAGAGAAAGAGAAAAGTCAGCAATGACTCTAAGGTTTTCAGCTTGAGAAATTGAACGAATTGGATGAATGAATTTGCCTTTTATTGAGATGAAGTGTGTGTGTGTGTGTGTGTGTGTGTGTGTATGTGTGTGTACTTTTCTTTATGTGGTGGTTCTATTTTGGTATACTGTGTCTTTGAACATAATCCAAGTAAGGTTGTCAAATAGGCAGCTACATATGAGTGTAAAGTATTTGGGGAGAAGTTGGGGCTGGAATTATACATTTGGAGTCTTAAACATCCTAGCACTAAATGAGATCACCTAGCTAGCTCGATAAATATTTATTTTTAAAAATATCGGAGCACTGAATCTTGGCACACCCAGCATATCATTTAGAACTTGGGGAGATAATGGAACCAGTAAAGGAGAGTAGTCACCTAGAAAGTCGTTTTGGTGGTTGTGTGGCAGCAATTACTGTAAATATTGGGTTTATATGCTAGTGGTCTGCTTCTAAAAAGGGCCACAAGAAACATTTAATCGTGTGTGTGTGGCCACTATAGAGAAGAGGGTCATTCTCAGAAAGCACACAAAAGGACTTCTTCCTTGTTATTAAAAAAATCTTTAGGAGATTGGGCAGTCATTCCCAGTATGGAAAATTAGGTTGAATTAATTCAGATTAGGAAAATTTGCTTAACTGAATAGAGAGCAAGGGGATCATATATGCCTGATAATGTATGTAAGCAATAGAAAGAAGATTCCAGAAACTCTTGACACCACAAACATGCAAATCATTAGCATGTGCATTTATATACTCACAGGATCAGAATTATGTCAGCATGCATATAAGTGAAATCATCTATATTACATATATAAAGTTTGGCCTTTGGGACTCCTTTTCCCTGGATTGGAATTAGTGTTTTGTTTTCCAGGTCACTCCATAACAGCTTATTTATCCTAAGTGTAGTATGAATCTAATTTTTCAATTTTCAATTTTCAACGATGCGAAGAGTTTTCCTGTATTGCAATTCTGGACAGAACAACCACCAAAGTCATACGTATAAGAAAGGTGAAACATTTACAGATTTGCAAAAAGCATAGTCTCTTTCCATCCTTTCAATCCCTACACATATACACCCTCCCCTACCACCCTATCCCAAGTGTGGCCAGATAGAAGTAACTATCTAGTTTCTAAGGAGAAGTAAAGTCAGAGAACAAATACACAATGAAGATAGCAAATTCTCATTAAAATTTGAAGTCTTGATCTTTGCATAAGATAGATTTGCCAGGTAATAGCAGAGAGATAAGGTTTCTTTAGGTTAAATCATGGGGCGGGAGTGGGGGAAGCTTTGGAGAGGCTGAGACACTGATGGGGTGCTGAGAAGAGACCCTAGCTTCATCATTTCTGAAGATGTGAGTGGGGTGAATGTGAATTCTGTAAGCATCGCATATATTCAAGCCACCTCCTCTAAGTTTTACAAGGAGTTCATGGTTTTTCTGGATCAGTTTCAGAAGAGACTCTGAGGTCTGTGACCAATGGAACCACTAGGGTGTCTAATTGGGCCGTTGTACTAGGGAGGGAGTGGGGACCTGGTGGAAGGCACACAGTGGTTTTGAGCCTTCCCTGTGCAGCACTAGGAGGGATGCTCCATTCTACCCCACTTCCAGGTGGCAGTAGCAGGATGGGCTGAGAGAAGCTTGAGAGAAGCTGCTGCCTTGATGGCCCTAGCAGGACCTGTGGGGCTTCCTTTCATACATTTTTATGGGAACCTTCCTTGTGCCCACATGTAGATTTAGAACCCGTTTCTCTGTGCTCCGGTACCATCTTGATTATGGGATTTACCCTGTTGCACTATCTATTTTCCTGTCTCCCTACTGGACTGTGAGCCTTGGGAGAACAGTAACCAAGTTAGTGTTGTCCTTAGGAGTCACACCAGGACGGTGCCTGGGTCATGGTAATAAAAATTATTTGTTACATTATAAAGGAAAATGAGGGCAGTCAGTCTGTATGCAAGAGTGCTCTGTTACCTGGTGAGAATAACCAGAGTTAGGTAGAGAAGAGTGACTTGGCCTGTGCAATAAACACCTTCTGTTCATCAGATGCTAAACGACCATGACTGTACCCACCTCTAGTGTCTTTTCCTCTTTGTTCTATTTCTTCTCCTTCAAATAGCAGATTGAGGCCTATTTTCTCTAGAAAGCCTTTGCTGATTATCCATTTTACAATCTGTTAGCCAGTCATCTTCTTCTTAAGACATTTCCTGTTATCACTGTGACTGTAGCCAGAAGTGTGTGTTCCTGGATTTTATAGTCAGTTCCCTCTTTTGGCCACATTGTGTCCTTAGAAATCATGTCTTTCATAAAACAGAACATTTTCTCCTCTAGTGACAATTTGCCATTAAAATTAAGGGCTGACCAAGGACTCTATCAAATAAAATATAGTCACGATCAATAATATGTCAAAGAGGCAGAGTTACAACCATAATCCTCTAAAACAATAAAAAATAGTAAAGTCATACCTCAAGTCCTATATAAAATAGTCATAAACTCACATTGATTATACATGTAAAAGTGAAAATTATATCCTCTGCTATTATAATTTTTTCCTAAAACTAATATCAGATACATATATACACACATATATATTCATATATATATGTTCACACATATATGTATATACATATCATGTATGTGTATGATATATGTATTTGATATGTGTGTATATATGTATTTGATATTAGTTTTAGGAAAAATGATAGATATATGAGCATTTTTAAGACATTAATGAACAATAATGTGTTCTGCTTTTAAAGTATAAATGAACACTGGGAGGACTTTTTAGCTAATTTGGATCTCTTAAAATAATCATCCAGGAGGATTTGAGGTGATGATCTTTTGTCCTTCATGGTCTGTGCTGATTCCTGAGCAGAGGCTTTCTAAGTAATTCCATTGATCCCACAGTAGCACCCAAATTAGTAGGCTCAAGAAATGTTTCCTGTTGTTTATGACAATGTTGGTGTTTCTTTCCTCTTCTGAAAAGCTGACCCAATGCTTCTGAGTGTCCCTCTCTCCTTTTCTCTTTTATTATTTAAAGCTGAAGGCATTGCTGCCCAGTAGAAGACCAATCCAGAATAGGAAAAGACCCAGAGTGAACTTATGTCACTCAGGCCCCGGTTTCTCCTGTGAATGAGTCTTCCTTGATTTAGTTTTTATTGTAAGAATAATAAAACAATCGCTGATTGTGAACAAAACTCCAATAGAAGAGTTCCACCAATACATCTGTGATAAGGTTTTTAGGAGGTCTTGCTGTTTTTGTGGAAAATTTAATCAAATGATTAAAAATGCTTTTTCTTCTATTTATTTTTTTCTTTTCTTTTCTTTTTGGTACTGGGGATTAAACTCAGGGCCTCACACATGCTAGGCAAGTGCTGTATCACCAAGCTATATCCCCAGCCCCTCAATAAAATGATTCAGTCAACATTTATTGAAGGCCTGTGTACCATGCTAGAAATGGGGTTCAGGAGATGCTGAGATAAACATGATAGCTTGGCCCTCAAGGAACCCCTGTGAGGTGTGAGTGTTATGGAAACTTCCTGTAGAATAGTAGCAGACTTAGCAACTTTTTCTGGGGTGTTTTGGTCATGTGATCAATGAGTCTGTAATTGATACTGATCAGTAGTCATGTGAAGGACATTTGGAATTGGCAGTACTATAAGTCTGTGTTTTCTTGTGAGATTTAAGTATTGGCATTTGCTTCATGTTTAATTAAGAAAAATCTTATAATCCCATTGAAAACATAAATAAGATTATCATAATGTTGGGTAAAGGCTGACATTATAAGCAATAGGGAATCCAATTAAGAAAATACAAGAGTGAACAATAAGGAGGAAATGAGCCCCTTGGCCTCAAAGTGTGGATCATATTGAGTAATCTTCCAAAGAGGAACCACATTGAATAGCCTACTAGAGATTTATATGGTTTAGCTAAATTTTTTTCTCAGTTTTTAAGGATTTTTTTGGGAGAGAGCAAGTTACATACTTCTATGAAAATAGCACATGTCCATGTGTGATGTAGTTTTCTGAGAGAAGTAACTAGCATCAGGGATAGGATTTTTTCCAAATAATCTATCAAAGACATGCAAGCAAAGAATTAGTGAGTGCAATTCAGATGTTAACGGTTACATCATAAAATTTGGTCTGGAAAGTTGCTGTATGGCAAACTTATCCACTTTTTTTTGACCTAGAAAATAATTTCCAACTGTCTTTTTTTTATAAGTACAAATACAAGCAGAAACAAGACCCTAAAGTTCCTTTTTTCTCAGGGGTTACATAGTCCTGTCTTTGAAACCATTACTTTGAGTTTGTTACATGTATATATCTTTGCACACAATACATCTCTAAAAATAGGCTATGACCTCAGTAGAAAATTAAGCAAAACCAGAGTTGTCTCTGTAAGCATAATGCTCTGGAAGTCAAAATACATGCAAATAATCAGAAGGTCTGAAAGCCACCAGCCCCTGGGTTTGCCTTGTGGTTCCTTCCTGCCTGCTCCACTGCCGGCACTCTTACCTCCAGTTCAACCTCCAAAAGGCCACCCAGGTTATTTGAACTGCACCCACTTCTCCTTTCCCAGACCCCTTTTGTGGCTCCCTGTACAGCTCAGTAAAAGTCAGACTCTTCTATTCTTTTCCTTATATTTTTGTGGTGCTGGGGATAGAACCTGGGGCCTTGCACATGGTAGGCAAGTGCTCTGCCACTGGGCTACATGGTCCCCACTCAAGACCAGACTCTTTAACATGGCACATGAAGCCTCTATGTTCTGACTTCATGTGCCAGAATGATAATACCTATCATTACCTAACACACAACATCTGTTCTTCTCCTATCGTGCCCTTGATGGATCATGCCATGTATGTATCTTCATGCTTTTGTATAGAACATAACTTGTGCCTGAAAAGCAGTTCAAATGTCACCTCTTTTGAGAGATCTTTTCTAATTCCTCCATTTAAAAGAGCCACGTCTATGTGTAAGGGATCTCTAGGATACCACTTCTCAAAATGCCTCCTTGTTGTTTATCAAAATGGAACTCTTTCTTTTTGTGCTTCAGTTGCTGTTAATAACCCATAGTTCGTGATTGCAAAACTAGGTGCCAACTACTACCATATTCCAATGTAGGATGCTAGACTACGGGAGCTGAGATTACCAAGGAGGGGCCTGAAGGACAGTTTTGTGAGGGCATTATGTACTTTGGAGATATAAAAGAGTTGAAGAGTCAGAGAAGGGGAGATGATTTCTTTGAAGAGTATAGACGGAGCATGGTAGATGTTTATCTTCCATTATCCACAATGAGGGGATGCAGGAAGGGCCTTCCCTCTCTCTTCAAGTCAAGCAAGAAAGCTTTAAAAGGGCTATTTGAAAGAAAACTAGAAATCCCATTGGGTTTGAGGGGAAAAGGGAAAGTTATTGGTTCTGTGCTTGGGAATACTGAGGCCAAAAGACTGGAGCTGGGACCACCTACCTCCTGGCAGGGCAGAGGATGACAGGTCTTCACTGGGAATAAGCTGCCCTTTAATTCATAATGACTGGCAAGAGTGCATGAGGGTTCCTCATACCAGACCTGAGACACTAGAACAAAACAACCTGCAGCCACTTTTAAATCTGCTCCAAAAGGAGCCAGAGAGAGGTGGAGCATGGGAGTGGGAAGCGTGACTCCAGTAGAGGAGGTGTGAATATGAATGGCTAGAGGCGAGGGGAGGAATCAGAAGCCAGCAGAGAGACACTGGCTGAGTCCAGGGCCTATTCAGAAGACTCCAGTGGGGGTACCTCTGAGGATGACTCAAAAATATCCTCCATAGGAGGAGCCAGCTCTAACACCCCCAAGGCCCGAGAGTGCCTGTGCTCACAAGGGTACTTGAGAGTTAAAAACTTCCTGCTGTCTATTTCTGTCTTTCAGGGGCTCCAGCCTGCACCAGCCAGTATCAGGAGGGGACAGAAGGCCAGGTGAAGCTCCAGGCAGGAAAAGAGCAAAAGCTACCCAAGCTCTTTCGTCCTCACTGCCTTCTCTTCAGTCCAAGGCAGCCCCGAGCTGGGAGCTGAGAAGCGTTAACTTTGAATGACAGTTGGATTATTAAATGGAATTTAAATCCTACCGTTTTTGTGACTAACAGAGACAGAGGGATTTTGCACTAAGGGTCTTCAAAAGTGTTTATGGGATCTGCCCACGATTTCATCCATATCTTGTGCGGGAAAGATACAGTTCACAGAATGGGATTAGACAACTGGCAGAGGGAAAGAATAGAATCTCCTCCTCCACTCCCAATCTTAGTTTAAAAATCTGTTTGTTCAAAGTATCAGTGACATTGTTTCATTGTTTGTGATTTTGTTGCCCCTTTAAGCTGAGAACTTTTTTGGGATAGAGACCATATATTTTATTCATCTTGGGACTGAGGTGTAACTCAGTAGTCAAGTGCATGCTCAACATGCACAAGGACATGGGTTTGATCCCCAGTACCACAAAAATCAAACAAAAACCAAGTTAGCAGGACTGGAAATGTAGCTCAGGGGTAAAGCATTTTCCCAGGATGTGTAAGGCCCTGGTTTTGATCCTCAGTGCTGCAAAACCAAACAAACACAACTCCCTGTATATTCACATTTATAAACCTTAATGAAGTGGTATCTGCCATACAGTAAGTTGAATGAATAAATGAACAAATTATTTGATAAATGGGGCCATAGAATGTAGTGATTCAGGGTCCAAAGCTGAGCTTTTCCACTTCTCAATTGTGGGTTCTCTGGCCTGTTACTTAACCGTGTAAGACTTGATTTTCTAACCTTTTAATGTGGCAAGAAAATAGTATTAGCTCATCGGATTTATTTGAGGATGAAATGTGAGATAATGCATATAAAATGCTTAGCACAGTGGCTCGTACATAACAAATGTCCGATAAATGGGAGTCGTAGAGTCATAATTATTGCTGTTGTTGGAGTTGCGTGGATTAGAACGGTGACCACTCCCCAGCCCCAGCTGGGCCTGATATCCTTGATCTTGGTAGTATGACCTTGACCCCAACAGGGCCTGGTGACCTTGGCATCTGGGTCTGTCTGCTTCACAACTTCAGAGAAGAACTTGGTTTTCTGCTGGGTTGAGGAGGGGCAGTTGCTTTCTCCTTTGTCTCAGGGCAAACTGCTTTTGTATTGGAGATTCAATCCAGCCTTCTGCTAGGTGTTTGGGACTGCTCATTTTGAATATAGGGCTCTGTGGCACAGGCCGCCTGCTTCTGAGCTCTTCACAAAGCTTATTGAATTTCTGTGGCTTTGCTAAATCAGTTACCACTGTTTCTGGCTTCCAGTATTTTGTTACTTTTACCTCCTCTTTGTCCTTGTGTACTTTACCCCTTAAACAAAATCCTTTTGGGCAGAAGGCAGGGAAGGTTGGGGAAAAGAACTATAATTATATGTATTCAACCTGCCACGTACAGCCTGATGTGTAACTTTTATAATAAGAAAAAAGAATTGTAGTGTTAAAAAAGAATTGATTTGGATACATAAAATGTAAATGTCCATATTTTTATGCATTTAAAGTTAATAATAGAGTCATACATGCCATTTTGTAAAAAAAAAAAAAAAAAAAAATCACATAGAAAATAAGTGCTTCAAAGTTCTGATACAGTAGCGATCACCAGGGACTGAGGTTATTAGAGAACCCTTCATGGAGAGGTGGCAATTTTCCTGAACTCTGAATCACAGGTAGAATTTGCTTTTCTTAAGGTTAGGAAGTGGGTCTCTAACTCATTTACATACCAGCAATCATGTGTCATTCAGGGTATTAGCTACTGTAGTAACTATTGCTTTGGGCTTCTCAACATATTTTTTCCTTGTTATCCTTGAAAGAATGAAGCTAGAGCAACAGAGAGAAGCAGAGTTTGGGGCTGGAACTTGTGGCAAAATGGGAGCCACATCAGCTCTCTCTAAAGCCAGAATGCTTCTGGGTTCCAACACGGAGGGGACACCTCCCCCGCCCCAGCCCCTCCTCCTCTTCCTCCTCCTTCTCCTTTCTCTCCCTCTCCCTCTCCTTTTTCTTCCTTTTCTGCTTGAGTTAGTTGAAGTTGGGATTCAGTCATTTGCATCAGAAAGAGTCCTAGCTAAAATGACAGGGTAATGAGATTGTATTGAACTCTGAGTTTTGGAAGAACACCCCACTGGGCAGAGCTCGAACTCCATTAAGTCTAACTTGATGCTAATATTGAGTGTTTTTTAAATCAGGAAAAGGCAAATCAAAACAATAATGAAGTACCATTTCACCCCAGCTAGTGGCTATTATCAGAACAATAACAACAAAAATAAAGAGTCCTGGTGAGGAAGTGGAGATAAAGGAAACCTCATGTACTGTTGGTGGGAACAAGAACTAGTGCAGCTATTATGGAGGAGAATATGGAGGTTCCTTAAAAAACTGAAAACAGATCTACCATGTGATCCAGCAATAATACCATTCTGGGTGTATAGCCAAAGGAAATGAAATCAGCATACCAAAGAGATACCTGCACACAAGTTTACTGTGGTACTATTCACAATAGCTAAGGTATGGAATCAGTCTAGGTACCATCCACAACTGAGTGGTTAGAGAAAATGTGGTATACTTACACAGTGGAGTATTATTCAACCATAAAAAAGAATGAAATCCTGTCATTTGCAGCAAAATGGATAGAACTTATTTGATTATGCTGAGTGAAATAAGCCAGACACGGAAAGACAAGTACACGTGGATGTTCAAAAAAGTCAACCTGAAAGTGGAGTGGTGATTACAAGAGACCAGGAAGGGTGTGTAAGTGGTGGGAGGACAGGAAAAGGGGGGCTGGATTTGATTATTTCAGGCTGTATGTGCAGAGAGAACTATCACACTGAACCCCATTAACATGTCCAACTAAGAGTCTAACTTGAAATTACAATGTGCAGATTGTCTCCCGTTAAGTTTATTGGTGGTAGATAATTCTTATCCTTTGACTCCAGGCAGATTGGGAACACACTGGTGTCTGCATTTTCCCTTTGGACCTTGTTATTTTTCTCATAACAGATGAATTATTTGTAAGCAAAAATTAAAGATAAAAATCAATTCCCATCATCTTTAAAAAAATGTGGTGAGCATGTCCCTAGAGTTATGAAAACTGCAGAGTAATTCATCTACAGAGTACTGCTGGAAGGCAGAGACCACCAATTCCCCACAAGGGTTCAGGGAACTGATGTATTTTTATGCTTATAGCTAGAAATTCTTATTGCAGCAGCCAGGGCAATAGCAAATCTTTACATGACATGGTAAATTACTTCCTGTAGCTAATTAATATATAAATACACCCTATAATTCCACTATTTTCAGTACTTTGATGTATTACCACAAACTCAACAATTAAGAAATGTTATCATCATTCCCATTCACCAGATGAGGAGACTGAGGTACAAAGTTGTTAAGCCAGATAGTCTGATACTAGCACTAACCATTGCACTATACTGCTCTAGGTTATAAGTCAATTTACAGAAGAACCCTTTGTTGTACTAGCAAGTCTTAGATCTCCACTGTCATACCAAGAGACTGGAGTTTGAGGCAAGAGACAAATTTACCCAGATTATCAGGAACGGGGGAAAATCAGTTTATGTATGAAAGCATTCCTCCATTTGTTTTCGTGGTGGTCACCTAATTTTTCCTGTGAGTTTTTAAATGTGTTACTAAAATAAAGAGGTTCAATTATTATCATATTTCCAAAGTTATCTACCTTTGTAATGTTGAGAGTTTGATCTACTCAAGTAATTATGGAGACAGGCTTCATCACTGGCTGCAATCTGCCCCGACTCCTGCACTTATACCTCCACCTCTTCTTTGCTAATAGATCCTGGTTATGTGCAGCCACCCTGAGACACATCCTTGCTCTTTTTTTTTTTTTTTTTTTTTGCGGTACTGGGGATTGAACTCAGGGCCTTGTGCTTGCGAGGCAAGCACCCTACCAGCTGAGCTATCTCCCCAGCCCACTTCCTTGCTCTTAAGGATGGTGAGCATGTGGTCTCATTCTGGGAAATGAGATGTAAAACCTCGAATGATCAGGCACCTTCCAGACCTCTCTTACCACCATCTCCCTGGTTCACTCTGCTTTAGCTTCACTGCTTCCAGATGGGCTTGAGTAGCCCAGAGGTGTCCTCCTAGCACATTCCCTCAGTTTGGAATGCTTCCCCACTCCCCAGAGTGCCCCACCTCCTCTAAGACTGCTGAAATGTCACCTTCTCCTGAGACCCCAGGTCACCCTAATTAAATTCAGATTCTGTTCCTACAGTTATAGTCTCAGTCTGTTTCTCTGTTCTATTTTCTTCTTTTCCTAGCACCTGTCAACTTCCAACATCTATATAATTAGCTAATTTATTATCTTCATTCATTTATTGTCTCTGCATCCTTGCTAGAATGTGTACCTTATGAAGGCAGGGATCTTTGTCTATTTCATTCATTGATAAATCTCATATACCTAGAAAAGTGAGTAGCATATATTAGTCAAAAAATAAATACTTGTTGAGTGAAAAATGAATTGAAGAATGAATATTGGGGGTGGAAAATATTTTCTTCCTGACAAGAGGAAGAAAGTAGAAACTCTACTCCCATCTACAGCCTATTTTCTGCCCTTGGGACCTGTTGGATAGTGACTTGATGTTTGAGCTGTGGCAACTTTCTTCACTGAGGAAGAGACTGAGAGACTCAGCTCTACCCCACAGGTCCACCTTTGCTGAACCTCTGAACCAACACCAGCCAAATTCTAGCTCTAACTTGTTGCTCGTAAAATAAAAGAAAAAGAAAAAAAATTAAATCCTTTCTTTTAAAGCCATGTTAGTTTGGAATGCTCTTACTTGAAGCCCAAAGCTTTCCCAAGAGATGTGATAATTTATCTGTGGTATAATAAGAAAGATATTTATTTAGTCCTTGTCTCCAGTTCCTGACAAAGAGCTCCTAAAATCTATAAAATTTCCTAAGTGATAAGGTGATAGGAGCATCTTTTGTCCCCTCCAATGAGGGGACTCTTGATCCATAAATAGTTGCAGAATAAGAGCTGGTCACCAGAAAGACCAAGCCTTGCTGAGACATTGGTACTTTCTGCCCCACTCCTGAACCTCCAGGGAGGAGAGACAGACTGGAGATCAAGTTAATCACCAATGGCCATGATCACACCTGTGTAATGAAACCTCCATAGAAGCCCCTGAAGGATGGGGTTGGTGAGCATGTTTAAGTGCTAGGAGGTGCTAGGAGGGCGATGTGCACAGAGAAGACAGGGAAGCTCTTTGTGCTTCCCTCATATCTTGACATCTATATTTCTTCCGCCTGACTTCTTCCAAATTGTATCTTTTATATTAAAAAAAAAAAGGTGACTATGAATAAAGTATCTTGGAGTTGTGTGTCCTAGCAAATTGTTGAATCTGAGTGGGCTGGGGGGTGTGAGCCCCTGAGTCTTTAGTCATTCCAGCAGAAACATGGGTCTCCTGGGAACTCCATTTTGGCTGGCATCTGAAGCAGGGGCAGTCTTGTGGGACTGAGTTCCTAGCCTGTCAAGTCAGATGCTAACTTCAGGAGATAGTAGCAGTGAATTGAATCACTGGAAAAGGCATCACATATTTGGTGTCAGAAGGAGAAAGCTCCTGCTCACTTGGTGTCAGAAAACAAGGGATTTGCCTGAACAGCCATGACTCATGGCAACATGTGGTTTGGAAAGAGAAAGGATGAAAGGGCAGTAGATGAAGAACCTGTATTCCTGTGTGGCTGTCTGTTCACCAGTGGTATGAAACTGCAGCTGCATTGTGTTCAGTAATTCAGGTCAAAGTTACCAAATGGAATTTAGAGATGGAGACATACCCAACATGCAAGTATATGGAAGAAAATGCAAAATAATAAGCTTGCTACACAGATGATCTTGGTTATAGTTATCTTTAATAGCTAAAATGAAAATGAAAGTAAGTAGGTTGAATGTTGATGGTGGACCAAGCTCAGATTTTGGTCAGTCTGGGCTTTAGTTGCTAGCCACAAAGTCACCCATAAAGGTGAGTGACTCACAGAGACTGAGACAGCAGAAAGTGCCTCTATGGCCTCTCTGGTCACCCAGAAGGTAGAGCACATGGGGAAAAGAAGACCAAGAAATTACTTAAGCCAGGGGATAGTGTGAAGGAATCATCCCATTTTGAGTATAAGTATCATCAGCGTCCTGAAGAACATTTACTAAAATGAACTGTGGGAGTAAATAGTTCAGAGGTAATTTTGAATACTCCAGAGTGGAAGGTAATGTTTGAATTAATATAAGACCCAGAACTCACTATTGAATAATCATAGATGGCTGTACATGATGCAGGCACAAGGAGTTTATTCCTGAGTGTGTTAGGCAGCTTTTCATTGCTGTGACAAAACACCTGAGAAGAACAACTTAAAGGAGGAAAGATTTATTTTGGTTCAAAGTTTTGGAGATTTCAGTTGGTTGAGGGCTGGGGAAAAGATCTATCCTTCCAGGGCATGACCCTAGCGATCTATTTCCTCCAATTAGATTCCATCTCTATAGATTCTTCTACCTCCCAATAATACCATTATATTATGAATTCATCAAAGGATTAATCTACTGATGAGGTTAGAGCCCATGATTCTGTC
Organism: Sciurus carolinensis; assembly: GCF_902686445.1. Classification (NCBI taxonomy): domain Eukaryota; kingdom Metazoa; phylum Chordata; class Mammalia; order Rodentia; family Sciuridae; genus Sciurus; species Sciurus carolinensis. Next base: position 127,613,402 of record NC_062216.1, on the reverse strand, counting down.
ATCTTCCCAAAGGCCCTTGCTCTGAACTCTGCTGCACTGGGCATTAAACTTTTAAAACATGAGCCTTTGGGGGGGACATTTTATATCCCAACCATAACACTGGAGGAATAGCCAGCCTGGTAGACTGGATAAAAGGCACTGAAAGGTGTGCTTACTCAGACAGGGAACTGCCAAGTGCAATACCTTAGTGCAAGTAACCGATATGCTTCCTATGCAAGTCATGTGGGACCTGCTTTATTATATCCAAGGTGTTCACCCATGGAATATGCCTGTCATTCAGGTTATAGTGATAGCTGTGATTAAGAGAGCCCCTCTTGCCTGAGCATCTCGTCATCTTACTGATGCAAAATTAATCAACAGTTTGGGAAAACTTACTGGATTTTATGTCTCAGCTTCTCCATCTATTTACTGTTACCGAGATCATTAAAACAGTTAACAAGAAAATGGAGAGTGACAGTGGGGAGCATCAAGGAACTTGTCCTAGTCTTGGGATTGTTATGGGATGAATGTGGCAGACACTGATGTGTTGAAACAAAGGTGTTGAAGCAGCATTTCAAGCTTGGACAGTGAGATCCCTAATATTATCCTCCAACATTAAGGAGCCCCAAACAAGTCCTCTCCATATATCCAACTTTGGAGGAACTAAAAACCTCACCGGGAATCACTGAGGCAATAGTTAGGCAGATTAATCAAGGTGAAGACTGACTAGGGCCAAGGCCTTCTATAAACACCTCAGTCAGTAGAGTGGATAAGGGCTGGGAAATTTATTTTATTCTTAGGGATCACATGAGTATAGTGCCAATGTCTATAAGCTCCATAAAGTCTAAGATAGTATTTAAAGGTTGAAAAAAATTTGACCCCAAAATATGAACAGAATACTGAAAAAATTAAAATTAGTAAATGTTAATTGAAAGCTACAGAAAGTATTATTTGAACCGGTCAACTGGAATTCAACTCATATGGTTTTATTAAAGTTTACTGAATTTCACCAGGGATGTAGGTATATTGTAGTTTTGTAATGATACAGTTGGTGTCTTCTAAAATCAGAGTCCCTGAGACCTACAAGTCTCTACAAGTCTCTCTATGTGGAAAGAGGTTCTAGATGTTATGAAATACTAAAGAGTATCTAACTCATACTTGGGGTTCAGAGACATCTTCCTGGAAGAGTTCACATCAAGTGGTGACCTGAAAGATGGATGGAAACTAGTCAGATAAAGAAGAGGGTGGGAAGAAGGGATTCTAGGCAGAGGCAATAACTCAAGTAACTAATTCAAAACATATACTGAGTCTTGGTAGGCACAGTGCTGATATTTTAACTGTAGTATTTAGAGTAGTATTTGGGATAACCCTGTGAATAGGTACTATTATTATTCCAGTTTATATATGAGGATTAGAGAGGTTAAGAGAACTGTCTGAAACCACAGCTTGTAAGTGATGGGTCTAAGATTCAAACCAACTTGAGAGCCACTGGTTCTAGATCCTGGTAGTAATGATTCGAAAAAGACAAGTCCTGCCCACTGTGGAGCTAACACTCTGATGCTCTATTCAGAAGTGAGCCTGCAGTAGGAAGAACTGACATATTCAGGGAACTAAAAAGTTTCCTTTATCCCCAAAGGAATCTTGAGAATTTGCTGCAGTAATTTCATATTGGAATTATGAATTCTAGCAGCCCTAGGACTGTTAGAATGCTAAGGTTGGCTCCCTGAGTTTGTCTTTGAGCTTTAGGGACATTTGTTCCACACTGTGAAAAAACTAGAGAACTTATTTTTACTTTAAAATTTCTGTTATAACTATTTCATCTGCTATGAGAGAAAAGCAAGTTCCAGAGGGGAAAATGCACACATCACTGTATTCTATGTCCAAGAAAGCAAAGTGAATACTTACCTGCTGCCAATGTACTTACTTAGGGTGGGCAAGGGAGGAGCCATTTAAAATTATGCTTTTGTAAAAAGCCACTGAAAGAAATGGACATGATATTGAGTGGTCTGAAATCTAAGTTCCGGAAGTTAACAAAAATACACTGGATCTGCTTTTTTTAAGAAGAGGGATTTAAAGACGTGAGCGTGGGAGTTAAGTGTTATTAGAACTGTTCTGTAGATTTAATAATGAGGTTCTTCAGCCCAGGTGCCCATCACAGATGAATGTATAAAGAAAATGTGGTCTATGCACATAATAGAGTTTTATTCATCCATAAAGAATGAAATTATGTCATTTGTAGGAAAATGGATGGAAGAATAGAGCATTATGTTAAGCCAGACTCAAGACAACTGCAATAAGTTTTCTTTCATATGTGTAATCTAAAAAGAAAAAGGGGGAAAAATGATCTCATGAAACTAGAAGGGAGAACATTAGGGTAGAGGAAAGGACTGGGGGTGGGAGGAACTGGGGAGTGAAGTTGATCAATTTATGTCATGTGCATGTACAAATATACCACAATGAAACCCACTATTCTGTATAATTAATATTCACAATAATTTCTTTTAATGAGGTTCTTTAAAATTTGTCATTCCTGCATGGCAGGAAGCTAACGTTTTATAATAGTGGATACAATTATTTTTGGTTCTTTATGAATATGGTTTGAATTGTTATTTTCTTTTCTAATTAAACCAATTTAATAAAAACATCAAAAAATTAAGATTCTTTAATTTATGTGATGGTAATGATAATAATAATAATAATACCTTATAATTGCTGAACTGATCACACTTACATGCTACTTCATTAAATATTCTCAACCCTGTGAGATGGAACTGACATCATATTAGGTGTGGGGAAATTATGGTTCAGGAAGGTCACCTGGTTTTCTGTAGGCAAAAACTGTGGTGCTGCCAACTGAACTTGGGAGTTCTGTCCCCAGATTCCGAGCTAGGGGTTGTAGCAATGAAGGAATTGGTCCTATTGTTGGTTGAACCTGGGTTCTTCTTCAACTGTATCTTCACAAATTCCTTAACTTTTTCATCCTCAGTTTCTTCTTCTGTAGAATGGGGATAATATGAACTCCCTCATAGTTTTGAGGTGAGAATTAAATGAGAGCACTATTAAATGTGAGTGTTTGCTTGGCAGTGAATGGCAGTGAATGCTGGTTAGTATTATTGATAAAGAATAAAGGAAAAATGACTTAATAAATGCCTTCTTATTTGGAAGGAAACAATAGATTAAAATAGTGGTTCTCTGCTGGGGCAATTCTGTCTCTCCCATGATGACAATGTCTGGAAATGCTTTTGGTTATTACAACTGGGAGGTGCTACTGGTATCGAACTGGTGGAGGCCAGGAAGGAGACAAGGAATCCCGCAAAGCACAGACAGCCCCGCAAAAAATAATTGTCTAGTTCAAATGTCAACAGTGTTGAGGTTGAGAAACTCTATTAAAAACAATGAGGACCTACTGAGTGTACTTTCAACGAGCATGTAAACATCACTTCTTTTAGCATAGGATTTGAAAATGAGAGAATATATTATCTCTGCTAGTGCAGAACACAAAAGAATAAGTGTAAGAGCTGTTCGTGGGACTGTAAATCAGTACAATCAGTATGGAAGTTCCTCAAAAGACGAGGCATGGAACCACCATATGGCCCACCTATACCACTACTTGGAGTTTACCCTGAAGAATCAGAGTCATCTTACTACAGTGATATATGCAAACCTATATTTATAGCAGCACAATTCACAGTAGCCAAACTAGGTGTCCATCAGTGGATGAATGGATAAAGAAAATGTGGTATGTATACACCATGGAGTTATATTCAACCATTAAGAAAACTGAAATTATAGCATTTGCAGGAAAATGAATGTAACTAGAGACTATCATGTTAAGTGAAATAAGTCATATTCAGAAGGTTGAGGGTAATATAATTTCTCTCATGTGTGGAAGCTAGAAAGGAAAAGGAAAAGAAAGGTGGGGGTGGAGCTCATGAAAATTAGATCAGGAGAAGAAAGGGACCAAGTGGTGGAGGGCAGGGAGGGACGGAGGGGGGAGTGTTGGGAAGTGACATTGGACAAATTGCATTGTTATATTGTGTGCATGAATGAATATGTAACAAATTCCATCATTATGTACAACTATGATGCACCAATTTGAAAAATGTGGAAAAAAAGATAAAAAATAAGTGTAGGGAAATGACATAGCTTATGTTGGATGTATGAATAGAATAATGATTTGAGTTTCTAATAAGAAAGAAAACATCAGTTGTAGAAAAGCTCTATGCGATTTAGAGAGGACAGTTTTCAACACTGATGACTTATGATTTAATTATTTGGGTTTTTTTCATATGATGACACAGTGTAAATTCATCAGCAAATGGCCTTAGCTGACTTTCCATCATTCATTAAACATTTTTCAACAACCCGGATTTTAATAACACCAGTAAAATATGATGTCATGAAAAAAAATTACAGGAATTTTTATCTAACTGGAAAGAGAACATAATTTAAATTTATTAGTATAAAGACCAGAATGCAGTATTCTCTTACTTCGAAATCAGGAGACTCAGTACTTTTTATGAAGATTTTAGTCTTCCTTAATTTGAATATTTCAAAACTAATTATATTATAAGAATTGAATCCCAGATACCAATTCACTTAGAAGATATTGGTCATGATGAACTAATTTCTTTAGAATTATGATCTGAATAATTTATTATTTTACAACCCACTCCACATTGGTGGCTTCTACAAAGTAGTCCAGAAAAGCAATCTTTTGCCAATTTCTATTCACATTTGAAGAATTTCCTGTATGTATGTCAAAATCTGTCACCACAGGACCCAGAGAAATAAGATTATATGAGTGCACATGTAAAGAGCATTTTATAAGGGGAGATTGTTTTCTAAAAGGAAATTATTAAAGAAAGAATCATTGTTGCAGTTTAAAGCCCATGTCTCACCACCATGCTCTCTGCCCTAAACTCTGTTCCAGGAAAGATGTCGAGGATGTTGGCCAGGCAGTCAACAAGGGGCAGGGCACATGTGTCTTTGGTCCTACCAGGACCAACTTGAAACCACGGTTGAAGGTAAGAACTGAGCATGGTATTGAAAGAAGAGTGGAGGTGGGTGAAGGCAGGAGGCCTCATTCGGTCATTCAATATGAGTTTATTATTACAATTAAAAAAATTTCAGTAAAATATGCATAACCCAATATGTATTTATTGATACACTAGTATGTACCAGGCCCTGTGCTTGGCTGGCTGCTGAACAGTGATGTAAGTAGACCAGAAGGAAAGAAAACTGGAGAAGGAACCACAGGAATTCTCCCTAATCTCACAGTTTGCAGGTTGGGGGAGGGAAATCTAATACTTATCAAACCGATAATTTAGACAAGCTATTTGTTACATTAGTCATAAATACAACATTAAAAGGTACAGGAGACCATGAGAAAGAATAAGGAAGGAATTAATTTAACCTAGGAGTTAGAGGAGACAGCTGGTAGGGACAAAACAAACGAACAAAAAAAATCAAACGAACAAAAAAAAAAAAAAAATTCCCACAAAACCAAAGGCATGACTTTGTTGGTAAGCAGCACAAATCAGATATAAAATACTCCCAAATAAGTGGGAGAGTCTAGGCCTTTAAAAGACAGAATCCTGTGACAGGTGGTGGTTATTTTCACTATTAACCCAGTAGAATAGAGCTGACAGGACATTCAAAAGTCTAGACGGGCCTTAGTTACAGAGTGACTTTGTGGAAAAGATGGTTTTCCGGAAGGGTGAGGTTGGTGAGTGGGCAAAGAATTGGGAGAGAATCCAGAACTGGGAGATAAGTTTCGAAGGAGTCAAGAGAGAGCAGGAGGTAAACAAGATGAGGTGATAGGAGGAAAAGCACAGGAGCCCATGGGGACAACTGGGTGTTAAGGTCACAGGAAATGAGTGGTGCTAGAAGGTGGCAGGAAGTGGGGCCTCGGGTGGACCTCCACACAGGATCTGACCTGGGCAGGAAGCGAAGGGCATCATCGGAGGAGAGAGCGGGGAGGCAGGAGGCAAGTGGTAGTTACATAAACCTTGCTAAAGCTTTTATCCTGTTTGGGGTTTTAAGTAGTTCAGGCTTCTCTAACAAAATAATCGGGCCTGTTGGGAGGTATTTGTGAGGGACGGGAACAAAATGGAGAGAAGAAAGAATGGCCTGTAGGGAATTGCTATGGGGGTCTGTCTTAGGTGATGTAAGATGTCTTCCTTGGATCCAAATCAGAAGAAAATAAGTCTCATTTCCTCCCTTCCCCAACACCCCTGGTCTCCCATGAAGAAATGATCTGTATGTGACTCTTGGTGGCTATAGATCTTTGTGTTTTAATAAGACCAAAGGTTGAGGAGTGGGAAATAGAAGTTATTTATTGGAAATGGTATTGATAATTCTTGTTTAGACTGAAGAAGGAAAATGATAAAAGAAGCAAAACCACCACCAACAACCACAATGGCATCAACAAACCCACTGGGGGAGATGGGGGTAAAGAGACGCTAAAAAGTTAAAATGAAGACAGAATGTATGTGAATATAAACTTAAAAAAAAAAAAAAACAGCTTTAAACAGTGTGACATGAGAAAAGACAGGAAGAGATACAAAAATAAATGGCATTAAGTTAAAGGGGATAATTATAGGAGCCAAAATAAGAGGTGAATTTTGCAAAGGATCCAGCTAACTTTAGAGACCCGAGAGGCTCCTTCAAACATTTCCTTTTAGGAGTCTGTGGGACTTTAAATCTTTCAGGATTTAACAAGATCCTAAATGCATACGTCTTAAATATATGCAAACACACATTTTTTTTATGTTTTTCCTGTGGAAAGAGTCAAGATGAGGAGGTTTTCTTGGCTATCATTTGGAGAATAGTTTCTAGTACATTTTATTTTGCCATTAAAAGCTCTGGAGAACAGTCAGCAAATAGAAATTGGTTTACAGAAATAACATGGTTTCCTGGAACTTAAGGGGAAGGAAATGGGTGGTTTCTTTAATTACTATAGTATTTGCGTGCGTGTGTGTGTGTGTGTGTGTGTGTGTGTGTGTGTGTGAGTGATAACTAAAGATAGACATGTGGTCAATGTCCTCAGAAGGGAAGGTGAATTTGTAAACTAATGAATTCAGACACTATATATCATTGTGTTGGATTTACGTGGTCTAATAAGACAATACTGCTCTTTGTTTTTAGTATCCTGGCTAGATCAGAGTGGCCTGAAATTTGTTCTCTGATATTTAATCAGTTTAAATTCAAGGGCATTATTATTTACATATGGAGGGCTAATGACTTTAATGTAGTCAAGAAAGCTTATTTACAACAAAGATGTGATTGAGGATGGTAAGAGGAGTGTTGATAGGGCCTTAATTAATTGATTTGCTAATTATTCTTTTCTGCCGGGTGCTAAAGTACTTTTTCTAATGAGCAGCAGAAACAAAAATGCTGCAGTGAGCTATTTTACATAGTATAAGCAACAGTTTCTGGGCCATTTTAAGGTGTTTCAGGGTCCTTTTATGCTGTTGTTGTAGACATTATAAAATTGAAGAAATATCTTTCTACATGAGGATTTACATATCAGTGATGTGTCTTAGCTCAAGTCTTTGTGCTTAAAGGGCATTTAATGAAACTGAAAATAAATTAGACGACAGGTTTGAAGTTAAATAAAAATTAAAAATATGTCTACAGCAGTACCCTGCATTTCTTGCTTTAGGCTTCTTAAAGGCATTGACTAGTAATGGATATATCTATACTCCTTGGTGTGGGAAGTACTGGGGAACAGCTGGAAGACTCACTTATTTGGTTCAACTTTTTTGTCAGACTTGTATTTCTTTTGTATTTGAAAGTAATGATATTGAAAAAATTTCACAAGTCCCCAGGATATTCTGTGTCTATATGATAAGTGCAAACTCACTTTTATTTCCCCTCTCATAACTCCTTGATTGGAGCCCTTGACTTTATCCAGTTTGGGATGGTCACTTCCACAGGATGCTTTCTCCAGACTTGCTCAGGCTATGCCTCCTGCCCAGCATGCTATCTCTTTCGCTAGTGCACATCTTCTTTCCATCTCAACTTTGCCCTATTTCTTCACTGATTCAAAGGAGGTAATGATTGGCAGGTGTGGTTAACATTTATTAAACATATACCATGCATTAGGCTCTGTGCTGGCAATTTATGTGCATTGTTTAATAATACCCCCATTTTATAGGTGGGGAAACAGAGGCTTAGAGAGTGCATGTGGGCTCAACTAGCAAGTGATACAAAGCCAGAATATGAATTGAGGTCTTTTTTCTTTTTTGGTCATTCTGTACTTCACCTTGTCTTGAACTGTCTCTTTGCTATTGCATGTACTAAGACCTAGTTCCCTCACCGAATGGTCAGCTGCTAGAGGGCAGGGTCTTTATCTTTTAGTTTGCCTAGAGCATGCCCTCAATACTTACAGCCTTCTGTTGAAATAAAAAGTAAAATGTTAAAGCATTTATAAGTAGGCTAAACATTGGAAAGAAGAAACAAACCTAGGAAACGAATTTCTCAAATTTGCTACACGAACACTGCAGGATACTGTGGTTCTTTTCCAGCAGTACTGGGAACTGAACCCAGGGCCTCATGCATGCTAGGAAAGTACTCTACCACTGAGCTATGTGCCCAGCCCTGTTCCAGGACACAGTGGTTCTTACTGTGACCAATGCTGCCCCAGGGGTGTCTGGAGGTCTGTAGGTGTTCTCTCAGGTTGTCAGGATATTGGCAGTATCTGGCACTTAATGGGTGGTAGACAGAAACATTGAACATCAAGCAGGACATGGTGCAGTTCTCACAAAATAGCCAGGTCCCAAATGCCAATAGGACCCCTGTTGAGAAGCAGCACTGACTTAGTAACCTGATAGTAGAAAATGTGAACTCAGAAGCTAGATTGAGTTCCAACCTAGCTCCACCTTTTATAAGTCGTGAGGTTCCTATCACATTGACTATATGTCCTCTCTACCCTGGCACACAGTTAGTTCCCAATAATGTCAGCTCTTACTCATCAGCTTCTAGAAAATTGTCCCCAGTAACGAGATGTGATGCTTGAAGAGTTATAGCATTTACTATACCAATAGCAGCAGGTTAAGTTTCAAAGTGAATTCTAAAATGATCCTTCTCAATCTTCAGCGTGCTCACACATCTCCTGGAAATCTTGTTAAAATGCAGATTCTCACTAATGGAGTCTGGGAGGATGGTCTGCATTTAAGAAATGATGCAGGTGTTGTCTATGGGCCACATTTAAGCAGCAAGGTTCTAAAGTACCTTGGGGGTGAAGTCAACATAATAAATCAAACAATCACACATTTATTCCATTTCTACTATAAACCTGAAATTATAGAGAAGGAGTGATGCAGGTTTGCATATAAGGAATATAGAGTTTAGTTCCTTCACAGAAGGAGCCCCATCTGTTTTGTCACTTTCAACTGAGAGAAAGGGAGAGAGAGAGAGAGAGAGAGAGAGAGAGAGAGAGAGAGAGCTCATTTCCCATAGATAACTATAATCTCAGGGAAAAAAAGAAATATTTCTAAGTGTATCTCCTTGAAAAAAAAAAAGGCATTGGGGCTCCCTCAATCATTTAGAAGAGCTATTATAACTAAAGATGGGAAAAACTTGACCACTATTCTTAGATGCAGGGGGTAAGCTTTGTATACTGTAGAGCTAGTATGAACTGTGTGAACATCTCTGGGTATGCTGTTGGGTTCATGAGTTGGAAATGATGTCGGCCACTGCTAGGCAATTGCCTTCCTAAATATCACTGGAGATGAGAAATCTCTTATTTTCCCCATAAAGATTAAAGCCCTACATTAGGGAGCAGGGGCAGGGGTTCCTCAAACAGCCTTGACTGAGAACATTGCATATTATAGGCAGAAGATGGTATTTGAATATAGTTATTGAGAAAAGAGACTACTCATTATCCTCTTAAAATACTTCCTGCTGCAACGTGGTGTTGTATGGAAGCCAAAGCAATTGGCTCTGTATTTGGCCAGCTGATTTAGCAAGAAATTTTGCAAATTATGCAGGCCTTACAGATGGTGCTGTTGGGTTTGTTAGAATGTTTTAAAACTGATCCACTTGACCATGAGCTGAATTTTTAGCCTCTTAGATCTACCTTCAGCCAATCCTGGACTCTTAATAGGCAGCTAGAGACAAGGTTCCGGTAAAATTTATGATAAATGATTTCCTTTAAAAGTTACTTCTATGAAAATAACTTGATGGTAAACTTGGCCAAGGGGAACTCCTGGAACTTTTCGGATATCTTTGCTTATTTTTGAGTTGCTTGAGTCACATTTTTAACAGGGTTCTTGATTGACTTTCTGGTGCTCTGCCTGGTGGTCAAGGAGAAGTCAGCATCTTCAGGAGGGATGAGAGCCCTCTGCCAGTGTACCTCTTGAGAGGCTGGGACAAGGGGTCTATGCCTGAATGTGTAGAGAGAGAGAACAGCTGGAGGCTGTGGTTTTCTCCAGGAACACATTTCTAAATGTGCCTCTTAAAAGCTATCAGAGAGTTCAGTGTATTGTATCGTCCTCACAGGCCCAATTCTTGCTCAGACTTGCAGCGGGGCCTGGTTCTTATCTTTGCTATTGACTGCTTACTTGCTTTCTTGGTTTCTATTTGAATCATCACCTTTTGTCTCTCTTCAGTGGCCTTTGGTTGTGCTTATTTTGGCTTTACGTAAGCAGCATCTCTGGATGCATGAATGAAGCAGATAAAATTCCCCAGGGTGACTGATCTGCCCTTCATCTATTTTTAGTACTGCAAAGAATTTACCATAGCCCACAGCATAACTCAATCACTGTAAGCCAGTGAGCAAATTTCTGAGTTTTTTTTTTGTTGTTGTTTTTGTTGTTATTTTTTTTTAACCTTTCCCTGAGGCATATGTTGCAGGCTAAGCTTAAAGACACATGATTCAATTACTGATTATTCAAGTCCCATCATACTTAGGTTTTCATAATCACCATATTGGCACTGTCACCTCGACTTCAGCTCTGGCTCCGAATTTTGTGCTGGAAGCTACACAAAGCCTATTGTGTCCTGTGTGGGTGACTGTGGCAATGCAGAGATAGCATCAAGGAAGTATCTAGGACCCACTGAAGGGCTGCTGACAGTCATTTGCTGTCTTAGGGGATCTTTCTTAGGAGAACCCTTGGTATATAGCTTGAACTGTTTGACCCTTGTACAGCCTCTGACTCTTCCTCCCTAGGGACCCTCCATAAGATGAAGACATGTGTCTTACTTGCCACCTGCTGTGCTCTGAATGTGTCTGCTCTAAATTCTGTTTTGGAAGCTAATACCCAATGTGACAGTGCTAAGCGGTGGGGTCTTTTTGAAAAGTAATGTCACGAGGGCAGCGCTCATGAAAGGGATTAGTGCCCTTAACAAAGGAGGTCGAAGTGAGCTGCCCCTCTCCTTCCACTGTGTGAGGACACAACAAGATGGTGGCCCTCTTGAAACAGAGTGCAAGCCCTTGCCACACACCCCAACTGTGGGGACCCTGATTGTAAGATTCCCCAGCCTTCAGACTATGAGTAATGAATTTCAATTATTTGTAAATTGCCCAGTTTTAGGTGTTTTTGCTATAGCAGTAGTACCCTCAGAGCTTAGCGTAGGACCTTGAGCTTATCAGATGAGATAGAAGAAGACTTCATTCATTTGTTCATTGATTGATGAACACAAACATTCCAGCTCATGGAAAGCCAGAAGGGAGTTTCTTATCTTTGATAGGAATACATGCTTTCACTGATCATTTTCCAGAAAAGCTCCCCTATCCCTTTACTTCTTTTTTTTTGAGGATTGAACCTAGGGGCACTTAGCCACTGGGTCACATCTCTAGTCCTTTTTTAAAAATATTTTATTTAGAGACAGAGTCTCACTGAGTTGCTTAAGCCCTCCCTAAGTTACTGAAACTGGCTTTGCTCCTCCTGACTCAGCCTCTCAAGTGGCTGGGATGACAAGCATTCACTGGCCACCAGGCCCTGCTTATTCCTCTACTTCTTAAAAGTGTGTTCCTCTGTGGTTGTCAGCTCTATCCAGATTTGCTCATTTCTATTGTTTCTGCAGGGTCAGCACTCTTCTGCTAGCAAAGTGGCCCCTCCCACTTCTGAATATCATTTGTTTCTGTTATCCGTTTCTTTCACTTGGGGTCAAACTGGAGGTCAAGGAGATGTTCCATGACGTGACTTGTGATAGTTTCATGATGTGTGCATTCCATTAGGCTGAATGACGACCCTCGGAATTCAATTTCTAATATATTTCTGACTAGATTCTTTTGCAAAAATTAGAGGATGGAGTGGGTTTGGTGGCGCACATCTGTAATCCCAGCTACTCAGGAGGTTGAGGCAGAAGGATGGAAATTGCAAAGCCAGCCTCAGCAACTTAGCAAGGCCTTAAGCAACTAAGCAAGACCCTGTCTCAAAATAAAAAATAATGACCGTGGATGTGACTCAGTGGTTAAACATCCATGAGTTCAATCCCTGGTAAAACAATAACAAAAAATTAGAGGATGCAAGAGATCTAAAAAATTGGATGATGTTAACATCCACACAACTCCCATTTATTTAATCAAATACAAATCTAAGTGTTGCTGTGAAGGAATTTTGAGGTCATTTACAGTCCCTCATCAGTTGACTTTAGTCCAAAAAGGTGATTTAATCAGTCTTTTTCAAAAAGAGAGTCTAAACCCTCCCTGATGTCAGAGACTCCAAGCGCAGAGCAGGCAGTTGGAGAGACTTTCCACATTCCGGGACACCCACACTCATGTTGTCATTGCTGAGCTTCTGATTCATCCTGAGAGTGTGAAGCAGCAGCTGGGCCGAGAGTTGCTTTCCTTTCCAGCTGGATCTACCTCCATTTCCACTGACTCCTGGGCCAAGTGTGTGTGTTCAGCTCCAAGACGAAGAGCTCTGGCTTCTGTAGGATACCCTCATCACCAGCTTTATCTTTGTGGGGTTCCAGCCAGCTGTGATCTTCCCATCCTACTGGCTGCCCCTTAGGTCTCAGTCCTGCTTAGCCAGTTCTGACAGTTGTGAGGTTGTTATAAAAAAAAAAAATGAATTTTTAAAAAAACTCCTACTGACTCTACTCTTCTGGTTACACCCTGATGAATACACAAAGAAGCAGTCCTTTGAAGCATCCAGGTTTCAAACTGCCTTCCATGTCATAGAGTTAGGCAGTTTGAAACCTAGATGGCTACTGACATTCATCCCTTCCTCCCCCCCTCCCTCGTTCCTTTCTTCTTGCATTCATTCATAACTGTGCTAGGGTTATGAATCCCCGTGGTTCATTGCTGGCAATAAGCAAGGTAAGGAGGACCCTCCCACCTCCCCTTGGAGATTGGATCTTCCAGCATGAAAGTAGATTCTTACAAGGATAAGAAGATTGGCATTGAAGGTACACCTGGGAGATCCGACCTACATGGAAGTGTCAGAGAAAGCAAGTTAAGGACCTGGAAGGAAGTGAGGGAGATGACAATGGTGACAGGTAGTTCTACAGAGCTGGAAAGAGCAGGCAGAAGGGACGAGGCTTGGGAGATAAACCACAGGGGGCTATGCACGCCAAGATAATGATGTCTGATTTACCACCAGAGACGAATATTTTTGTTTAAAAAAATCCGCAGGCTTTGGAACTCTATTTTTTGGTTCTCTAGTATCCCCGTGTGACTGCATTTCGAGCCTGTAGGGATCCCACAGTGTTGGCGGGAGTGTTCCTGCGGCTGCTCTTGTTTCTTCCAGCTCTTTCCTGCAGTCCGCCCGTGTACTCCACCAAGCTCTCTCTGTGCAAGCTTCACTTGGCTACTGTGGTACTATTTTTAACCCACTCTCCTGCCCTGGGCTTTGAATTCTCACATGTTGAGAGAAAAAGAAAACAAAACCTGGACTCTTCACATTAATTTTCCTGACAGTTTCCTTGTCTCCACATTTATTTTCTGTTCTATGAAAACTCACAGAGAAGGCTCCTGGAGGCTGGGAGGTCCCCTAGCCTCATTATTCCTGACCTTCTGTCACCACCTGAGGAGCCTGAGCTCAACCCTTGCTCCTGACGGCCAAGCTCCCTGGTACTGTGCAGATGATCTTCACTGAGCCACATGCCGTCGTTGAAAAGTGGGCTGTAAACACCATCAATTCCATTGGCAAGAGAGGAGAGGTAGACTGGAGGAGCCAGAGGGTGGTGACAAAACCATTCACAGATTGGGGCCAAGTTGGATGGTGTGAGCTCAAGTTCAGCTTCTGCCTTCCTTGGGCTTTCATTTGTCTCTCAAGTTCTGCTGTTCCGGTCTCCCTGCAACTGACTTTGGGAAAGCAGCTGGGTAGAGCTGAGTTTGAAAGTCAGACTCACTTGGACTGAAAGTCAGGTTTCACCGTAGCCTATTTCTTTATCTGTGAAATGGGAATGATAGTACCCACCTATTAGATAGCTAGGGCCAAGCAGCCAGAGTGGTGCTGGGAGTGTGGAGGGGGCTCAGTGCACTTTGGATACCAAATCTGTGATCTCGAATGAGGTGACTTGGGAGGTGGAGGGAGAGGACCTAACTGCTGTTTACCCCACAGCTTCCTCACCCCCTATTACTCATTTTCATTCACCGGGAGTAAGAAGCATCTTTTGCTTTAAGGGCAGTGCCTGGCCACTCAAAGCCCAGAAAAAAGTCATAATACTTGGGCAGGTTCCCAGGCTGTGAGAACACTTACAGAACTTGCCCAGATTCATTAAAAAATAAACTGGAATGAAAAGTTTTAGAAATATATACTCGTGACAATATGGAGTAATAACCAATGCCACTTGAATTATATACTTAAAAAAGGTCAAATGGTAAGTTTTATGTTATCTATATTTTACAATTAAAAATGTGCATTGAGTTGGACATGGTGGTGCACACCTGTAATCCTAGTGGCTTTGGGAGGCTGATGCAGGAGGATCGTGAGTTCAAAGTCAGCCTCAGCAAAAAGCAAGATACTAAGCAGCTCAGTGAGACATGTCTCTAAATAAAATACAAAAAAGGACCAGGGATGTGGCTCAGTGGTTGAGTGCCCCTGAGTTCAATCCCCGGTACACCGCCCCCGCCAAAAAAAAATGTGCACAGAGAGAGGCCTACTGGCTATGTTTGAATGCCCCCTCTTCCCATTCCCAAATGTAGGCTAGCTCAGTAATACTGTGACCTACTTAAGAACTGTACGGGGACTATTGTCTTTAACCGAAGGTGAGTTAGAAGATCCCGTGTCTAACCTCCTCAGTTTGCAGATGGTGAAATCTGGTCCTTGTTGCTAAGAATCCAGTTGCTCAGAGTTCTTAAAATTGGTGGCAGGACCAGGGCTCTGTTCTCCAGTCACGGCCGAGCGGGCGTGGACAGTGAGGGGTGTCTGATAGTCCCTAGCTCAGTCACCTCTGAACTTCACTGTGGACCCTCAGACTGACCCACTTTCTCCCCTTAGGGGCTTTGCCTGTGCTGTTCCCTCTACCTTGAATCTTCCTTTAGACTTAGACAATTCCTATTCATCTCTTCAGGTTTCCAGTGAAACATCACTTTATTCGGAAAGCCTTCCTGCCCACCCCCACGCCCACCCCCACGCCCACCCCCCTAGGGTATGGTAGCTCAGCTTACGTGCTGATTCTTAGAACAGGCATGTCTCTGTAACTCTCATCACACCTGTGGTTACTTGTCTCTATTCCATGATGGGGGCAGGAGCTCCGTCTGTCCTACCCACCTGTGTTTCCCAAGAACTTAGCATAAGGGCCGGCACATTTGTATTCATTAAATTAAAAAAAAATTTTTTTTTAATTAACCCTGTCTTCTCATGAGGGGGAGAATGAGGATGCTAATGTGCCCTTACTTGTATTGACAGGAGAGTGACTGGAGGAAGTAGGACAGACTCTGCCTTTAATCCATGTGGACTGATCCAGGCACTAACAGATATTCCCATGATGTACAGGGTGGAGGGCCTCAGGCTGGCCCCACATTTGCATTGTATGCATGTGAGAATAAACATAAGTCAGCAACAGAGGGGATAGGGGTTTGACACAAGGAAACACTTTCTGGTATGATATTAAAGATGGTTAAAAATGGGTCGGATAATAGAGGAAGGTTGTGGTAACGCCTCTCTGGGGGCTGCAGAAAAGAGGCCAGAGTTCCATTTCAGCTGGTTATTTTAGGCCTACCGCAGGCAGCAGGGTAGACTAGACATCCTCTCAGGGTCCAATAGTTGCACTCCTCTGACCCATAATAAATGGAGCTACAGACTCTCTTGTTGCCAATAAACACGCAAGCACGCACACACAAATGAAAATGCTTCTGGCCGGTCTTGTGGCTGTAAACGTTGCTAGCGCATTTTCCACTGAATGTTCTGAATTCACCTTTTGTCTAGAAAATTACCTCCGTCTTTAAGCCCGGCAAATCTCTTTCTATAAAGAACTTGCTCTATATTTCAAAGTGAGAACTGCAGTGCATACCAATTTAATTCCTGTATTGACATTCACCTAAAAAGAATAGAGAACACAAGAGAGCCCAGAACATTAAAAAAAATAAACTGCTACCCTAATTCCCTGCACACAAGTCAAGTGATCTGGACATGGTTGTGTGTCCTAATCCCAGCCAGGAGGCTGGGACACATTTTTCTCTTTCTCTGCCTTTAAAGTGAAGGAAGGGAATGGTCTTGAATATGCAAATGAATCTAATTTAATTAACTTTTATGACCACAGCTCCTTTGAGATAACCAGGAGAGCCAATTACATTCCATTAAAATTCAGTTTCCCTAAAACTTCAATGAGACATCCTTGTCTTCTCTAAGAAACAACAGCAACAACAAAAACGTAAAAAGATCTAATTAGAAACAGCACAAGAGTTGGTGTCCGCAGCAGGCTCTGCTAGTCGGTGTCACAAGGAGTTGCTCCCAAGGTCGGCTCCATGTGTCACCCCTGAGCCTGGTGCTGCAGGCAGCAGAGCAACTTCGTCCCAGGTCAGTCCTGTAACTGCTGACGCAGACTTTATCATCGGTGCAAGGGACCAATGATGAAGGTATTTCGTACTTTTGAGCAGAAGCTGAAGGCTAACCGGGCTTGCCTTGATCTCAGGTCAGAGATGAAGAGGAATGTTCACACTTATTCCTTTGATGCTTATTCTGTAATTTCCTTTCCTTTTCTTCCCCCTGATTCCAAGTATTATACAGGGTTACAGGTTTATTGTTTAGAGAGAGAGAGAGAACAAGAGAGTAAGACAGAGACATACACACACACACACACACACACACACACACACACACACACACAGAGAGAGAGAGAGAGAGAATAGGTAAAGATGCTGCCTGTATCTAGGAAGAGTCTTTGTGCCCTTCTTTGCCCATTGGCGAGCAAACTCAAGAGGACTCTGTGTGGTCAAGGGTGATACATTTGTGGAGTAGGAGGCCCACATTCCAGTTCTTTCCTTCCCTTCCTTTTTTTCCTCCAATATTTTTATCATGGTAAGATACACACAACAGTTCCCATCTTAGCCATTTTTGAGCATCCAGTTCTGTGGCATTAAGAACATTTACAGTGCTGTCAGCCACCACCACCACCACCACCTACCTCCAGAAGTTTTCATCTTCTCCAAATGAAACATTAAACAGGAGCTCCCAGCCCCTAGAGGACACCGTTCTGCCTTCTGTTTCTGAATTTGACGACTCCAGTCAACTCTCGTAAGTGGAATCTTACAGTATTTTTCCTTCTGTGGCCTGTTTTATTTCACTAGGTTCATTCATGAAGCATGTGTCAGAATTTCCTCCCTTTTTAAGGTGGAGTAATATTTCATTGTATGTACATATATGGCATTTGCTTATTCATTCATTCCTAGATGAACATTTTGTTTGCTTCCATCTTTTGGTTATTGTGAATAATGCCACTGTAAACCTGGGTGTTCAAATAGCTCCTCAAGCCGTCCACGGTGATGCACACCTATAATCCCAGCAGCTCAGGAAGCTGAGGCAGGAGGATCACGAGTTCAAAGTTAGTTTCAGCAACTTAGCGAGGCCCTAAACAACTCAGTGAGATCTGGTCTCTAAATAAAATACAACAACAACAAAAAGGGTTGGGGATGTGGTTCAGTGGTTAAGCATCCCTGGGTTCAATCCCTGGTACAAAAAAAAAAAAAAAAAAAAAAAAATCTCAAGACTCACTTTCAATTCTTGGAGAATGCATTGCCCGGAACCTTCCTTTTCTTTTAGACCTGTATCACACACTACTCATCTCTGTTACTAACATTATGCAATTACATCGCTGCCAATGTCTTTTGAATCCTGGCCTCTGAACTATTGTCTGTGGCTAGGAAGAGGTGTGATGGGCCCACCAATCCTCTAACTCACCTGAAGGTGTCTTGAGACATGTTTGACAAAGTGCAATTGGGTTTCTGGGAGTTGTGTTGCCTGTGAGTTCTAGACATTTAATGTCACATACTACAATATTGCAATTAATTTTAGCATAAGCATAGGCAGTATTCCTACTTTACACGGGCAAGCTGTGTCTAAAATATCTTCTGAAGACAGGTCCCAGTGTTCAGCATTATGTGATTATATAACTGTGCAGGCTACTAATTGTGAGGTAGAGTTAAAGTCAATGTAGGTAAATTTTTAATCAAGTAGATTTAAGAACTAAAAGTCTATGTTTAGATTTTTAAAATAATGAATTCTAACAAAGGCACACAATTGCAAAATAATGAGAGAAATAGACACTTTTGTAGTTATAAGGAAAAGTAGAAATAAAGGTAATAAGACAGATAAAACCATTTTAAAAAAACTCTTTCTTTTAAAACCCTTTATTTGGGCCCAAAATTATTCCTTTGTCATGTCCAAGTTCAGGATGAATCATTTGTGTCTGGATATTGTAATTTTTACAGCTGTTGAACACTTAGTACATGCCAAGCATTGTTACTTAAAGAATGTAACAGCTTATTTTAATCATTCTATCAATATTCTGAAGTATCACTTGAATATCACTTGAAGCAATTGCATACTTAATATTTATTCTCCTCTCTTTTTGTTTGTCAACAGAATCCAACTTTGGGGGTCAATATGTTTAACTAAAGTAACTTCCCAACCTCCATCACCAAGGTGTGTTTGTGTGTTTTAGCCAATAATATATAAGCAGGAGCCTGCTGAGGGCTTCTGGGAAGCATTTTTTTTTTCTTTCTTGATAAAATGATGCATACATAGCTAGGTTAAACCTCTGAACTTGCCCCTACTTCCTTTTGTCATAGATAGAAATGTGATGGCAGGAACTATTGCCACCATCTTGGAAATATGAGGCAATTGCAATCATGCTAAGAAAGGCAAAGTTGAAAGATGGAACCACTCCCACTAATGCTGACCTCTGCCCTTCTAGTGATGTGAGAAAAAAACCAAACAATTTGTTTCTATTACAGGTGGACCTTCAGTTACTTGCAGCTGAAAGCATTACTAATTTCATTTTTCAGATAAGAGAACTGTGAGGCTAAGTAACTTGTCAAATTTGTGTAATCTTTTAGGGTGATTTGAGGATTTGAACTTACACAGTTTGATCTAGAATCTAGAGTCTACTCTCTTAGCCATGATTCTATATCACAAACCCATAGTGCTAGGTTGCAAGGTCTACTTCTCAGTTTCTCAGGAAACCTGAGCTTAATCTTGAGACTCCCTCTTACTTTTCATTCTCACAAATGCCAGTGTGACATAACCAAAGTCAGATAGGATTTCACTTCTTTGCTTAAAACCCTCAACCATTTTTCTTCCTAAAAGCGAGGATGCAATCTTAGCTGTCTTGAGAGTCACATAGGCAACATAATTGATGGAGGTAAGTAGATCATAAGAAAATCCATTGTGTTTGTGTATTAGTTATCTATTACTGTGAAACAAATTGTAGTCGAAAACTTAACAGCTCAAAAAATCG
This sequence comes from Sciurus carolinensis, assembly GCF_902686445.1. Lineage (NCBI taxonomy): Eukaryota > Metazoa > Chordata > Mammalia > Rodentia > Sciuridae > Sciurus > Sciurus carolinensis. The sequence goes on along the minus strand of NC_062216.1, from coordinate 127,593,566 downwards.
CAAATGTTTATTTCTTACAAGGTTTCTGAGGGCCAGGAAGTAGCTTGGTTGAGTAGTTCTGGCTCAGGGCTCTTATAAGTTTGCAGGCAGATGTTAATGGGATTTCAGTCAACTGAATACATGTCTGGAGCTGCAAGTTCCACTTCAGACAGGCTCACTCGCATGGCTGTTGGCTGGAGCCTTCAGTTCCTCACCATGTGGGACTCTTTCCACATGTCAGCTGATTTCCTCCAAGGCAGTGATCCAGGAGAAGCAGGGCCAGTCTTTCATGTCCTCACCTTGGACGCGACGAACATCACTCTGTCCTATTCTTTTGGTCACACAATGAAATTTAGTACAGTGTGGGAGGGGATGACATAAAAGCACATACCCAGGAAGAGGGGCTCCCTGAGGCTGTCTTGGAGACTGACCATCACAGGTAGGTATGGGACAAAAATAGTACCTGCTACTTAGCTTTAGCTAGTTGTCATCACGGTGGATCAAGAGTCCTATGTTGGTGGACTTTACTCTTTATCAGGTGAAGCCAGAAATATGGATTCCTAAGTTTTGATCTCATGATCTTAAATGTTGATTCAGAATTGCAAAAATTCCTGTGTGGGTCAGTCAAAATAAAAATGCAGCCGCCATTCTGCAACCTTTGTGGCTCATGGCATGGAAATCCTACGTAGGTTCCATACCAATTTGTGTTGCTGCCTGGAGTGCTCTTGCCAGTGAGACTCCGGAGACAAGTCCAAACTTAACAAGGAACTCGATCCCTGGGAGAAGTCTTCCCTGGACAACAGAAGGGAGAGTGAAGACCTCTGGGCCTCGGGATGAGACTCATGGCCACATAACTTTCTGCTCAGAGTGAGATACTCTTTTTTTTTTTTTTTTTTGCGGTGCTGGGGATTGAACCCAGGGCCTTGTGCTTGCAGAGTGAGATATTCTTGAGAGCCAAAGCAGGTGCTGCGGGGATTCCACGGATAGTGTAGCCATGTGCTGGAACTGGAACCTAGGGTCAGCACCCCACTGCTCTTCATGAAACCCCTACATCGCTGCTCGCTGCCCATCTCCATTCACTGGGGCGACACCAGGGCACTTGCCCTCCTCTCAACCCCCCTGCCTCCACGCTGCTGTCCCCTGCTCCTCTAACCGTCTTCTTGTTCCCTGCTCCTCCAGACTTCCAGTCCCAGCCTCAGTGCCACTCTTCCTCGCCTCCTCCCTGCCTGTCCAGGCTAATCTCTCCCACCAGGTTCCATACCGCGTTACACATGTCCCTCCCATGGCCGTTGTCACAGCATCCCACATGCAGGGGCCGTCTACCTCTCCCACGGGACTTTCAGTACCTCCCTCAGTGTCTGGCACACTGTAGGTGCTCAGTGGTCGTTCATTGAAATTTTTCTTTGAATCTCACCTTCTTCCTGCTTTCTCTGGCACCCTCTGCAGAAGATGGTAATGAAGAGTGGAAATGCCAAGCAGACAAGAAGAGGGAGGTAATGTGGGAATGGAGAAAATCTGTAAACTGGATAATTGGTTCTTGAGTAACTGACCATGACCTAAGTAGTGGTTGCAAAAAAATCATTAGAAACCCTTCTCCTCACTTCAAGTGAACAGAAGCTGTTTTTGTTGCGAATGAGCTTCTAATTTTATGATAAGAATGAGTACTATCATCTCTGCTGCAGACACCTGGTGTTTGTGTTTGCTTTATAAAAACTCTCTCCCTGTGGGGAAAAAGGCACACTCATACATTGCTGCTGGGACTGCAAATTGGTGCAACCATTCTGGAAAGCAGTGTGGAGATTCCTCAGAAAACTTAGAATGGACCCACCATTTGACCCAGTTATCCTACTTCTTGGCATATACCCAAAGGACTTAAAATCAGCATACTAGCTTGGCATGGTGGAACACACCTATAATCCCAGTAGTTCGGGAGGCTGAGGCAAGAGGATCATGAGTTCAAGGCCAGCCTCAGCAAAAGCAAGGTGCTAAGCAACTCAGTGAGACCTATAAAAAATAGGGCTGAGGATGTGGCTCAGTGGTCAGGTGACTCTGAGTTCAATCCCTTGTGCCCCCCAAAACACACAAAAAATGAACATATTATAGTGAAGCAGTCATATCAATGTTTTTAGCAGCTCAATTCACAATAGCTAAGCTATGGAAAAAACCAAGGTGCCCTTAACAGATGAATGGATAAAGAAAATGTGATATATATACACAATGGAATATTACTTAGCCATAAAGAAAAATAAAATTATGGCATTTGCCAGTAAATGGATGGAACTGGAGAATATCATGCTTAGTGAAATAAGCCAGTTTCCAAAAACCAAAGGCCCAATGTTCTCTCTGATATGTGGATGCTAACACACAATAAGGGGGACGTGAGAATAGACTTACTTTGTATTAGACAAAGGAGAATGAAGGAATGGGATTGGGAAAGACAGTAGGGTGAATCAGACATAACTTTGCTATACTCATATATGAATACATGACCAGTGTAACTCCACATCATGTACAACCACAAGAATGGGAAGTTATACTCCATGTACAAGATGTCAAAATACATTATATTGTCATGTATGACTTAAAAAATAAGAAAGAAAGGAAAATCTATCTCCCTCAGAAATTCATATCTAAGCAGTGAAAATCAATCCCAGGCACACATCAGATGTGTAGGAAGATTTATTCTGTCTCATACACATCTAACACTAATACTCTTGAACACTATCTGTAAACCTCAGGGAGGGAAATAGAAACTGATGGGTAGCAGTAGTCTCTACAAATGCTTGTGAATGAAATGATAAAATAGATGGTCCTGTGGGAGTAAAGTGTGTTTTTTGGAAGGTGGGTAGAGGTTATTGTGGGGCACCATTAGAAGCCAACAAATCATTATTAATTTGAATCCTAATGTGAAAGAGATAGGGTGGAGCAAAGGATAATCATGTGGGCTGTCATTCGTTCCATCTCCTGAGCTGGAAGACCCTCCAGCTTGGACCCAGTTCTGGCTCTGCACCTTTCTGGCATTATGATTTGAAACAAGACAAACATTTTCTTCCGAGCCATCTTCCTGCTGATATCTACTATGTCTCTAGGTTAAATGAAGGAAGGGGAAAGGACTTTGTAGCCTGGAGTGATGTCCACAAATGGTAGTTAGAACTATCATCAGGCTAATTTTCAGGCAGGGTGATGGAGACAGAGTAGGAGGGAGGGGCAGAAAGAAGAATCATGGTTAGGTCACTCCTCTGACTTAGACCTGAGTTTATCTTGAGGAAGGTGGATAACACTACCTAGTGAAGCACCCGTGTTTAAAGAAATTAGTCTGGGACAAGGATGGGTTTGCTGGGAAGGGTTGGTCCTGATATCACATGCCTGAAACCTGTGGTTGGCCGTCAGTGTGTTGCTCTATTATTACTTGCTTTGGAACGAATGAGTCTAAATTGGAAGCCTTTTTCCTCTGTTTAAGCTGTTTCTGCTGAATCCCATCACGCTGATTATAGTTCTTATGCCCTGCAACTGGCTGTTTCATTCTTGACTCACCTCCAGACTCATAAATATCCCACAGCAAACACAGAGGTTTCCGAGGTTGCCTGTCTTTAACCTTGTGTCTTAATGTGTCTTGGGCAATAACCAGGACATGTGCTATCCCTCCTGCCTTCCTGCCCCTAAACTTCTCTGGGAGCAGGAGCCTTAATAAATTCCCTTCCTAAAAGAGGCAGAGAAGAGTTTCTCTGCGGAACCTTGGATGTTTTCTTTAACTTCAGAAAGAAGGATAATAATAACTAATCCGGAAGCTTCTGTGAGCCTGAGTAAAAATGTACAGCAGAGCACCTGGTACGTGGCACGTGTCCAATAGCATAATTGCTGTTATTATTTTTTTTTATTAATAATAACATGAAGAGCTCTCAGAACAAGATGACATTTGAAATGAGTCCTGGAGAGATTAATGTATACTTAATAGTCAAGAGGTTATCTATCAATATTTTTCACATGCCGATGAAGGAGAAAACCTCTGCCCTAGAGGGAGAGACAAATGTCAGCATGCAAACATTAAAGTAACCATGCAACAGACGGAGGACCTTACAATAAGTTGAAAAACTGTTAAGAAAGCAATCCGAGGTGGACTGAGTGTACCTACAATTGCTATTATTATTTTGTTGAACAGGTGCTCTGGCCGTCACTCTAATACATTGGGAACGGCAGTACTTTATGTTATATTATGAACCTGGTGTGAGACTAGGAAACTGCCTCTGAAGCAACCAGCACCTTATGCACCAACTGGTTTTGAGATCAGAGCCTGCAAATTCAGGCGCTCTGCGGTCCTGGTAAATATGACTACGCCTGTCATTCACCAGTGTGGAGGCCTATTCTTAGAGTTTCATTTCTTAGCTAAAGACCTTGATCTTCATTAAAATGGTAATATACTTGCTGCCATCAATCACTGACACTTCTGTATGTGTGAGTTTGGCTCCTGTTGGAAGATTAAGCTTTACTGGAGGAGAAGGCTCAATGGGAAGCTGAAAGTCGAAGCTAGACTGCAGGAAGGGAGAGAGGGATGGATGGAGGTGGGAGATCAAAGGGGCAGCCAATCTAGGTCTGTCCTGTCAAAAGTGATCCACTGGGCCATCTCGAATCCTAGGGCATCTTCATCGTTCACACCCCTTCTCCAGTGAGCTGGCAATGGCCGTGCTTACAAACTCGGAGCACAGGTTTTTCTCCCTTATTCTTTTACAGCCATGAGTTGCTTAACAATAGGCAAGTCTATCATTGTGCAAACATCATAGATTGCACTTATACAAATCTAGATGCCCTAACCTCAGCTCTATAGTTATGGGCACATATTTAACTTATTGCTCTTAGAACCATGTTGAACAAAAAACATGAAATTAAATGTTACTTAAAATGTGAGATGTGGACCAGGTGTGGTGACTCATGCCAGTAATCCCAGCAACTCAGGTGACTGAGGGAGGAAGATTACAAGTTCAAGGCCAGCCTAAGCAACTTTGTGAATCCCTAAGCAACTTAGTGAGACCCTATCTCAAAAAAAAAAAAAAAAAAAAAAAGTAGAAAGGGTTGGGGATGTGGCTCAGCAGTTAAGTGCCCTTGAGTTCAATCCCCAGTACCAATAAATAAATAAATAAGAATAAATGTGAGATGTATGAGACTGCAGTCAATACAACACAGTAGACTGTTTTACAGTAAACTTCTTTGAGTGGGAGGAGTACACTTCAAAATGACAAAAAGCACATGATAGCGAAATCGTAAACAAGTGACCTGGTCATTTATTATCATTGGATGTTTGTGCTGTGTGTCACTGAGTTGCTATACGTTTGCAGGGCAGTAGCTCAGTAGGTTTGTTTACACCAGATCACCAAAGACATGGAATGTGTTGTGCTATGAAGGCTTTGATGTCATATGAGTCCATAGGAATTTTCCAGCTCCATCTTAATCTTGTGGTCAGTCACTGACAGAAGCTTTATGTGGCATGTAACTATATTTGTTCCAGAAACCAGAAGACACAGGTGTTAATCTTAAGCACAAAAGGAGTCCTCGTGAGTGGAGAGAAATTGAATTTCTGGCTTATTTGAAAAGCTTTGTGGTTTGATGTTGTAAATTGTCTCCAGAGCTTTAAATAAAACAAACAAAAATGTAATAAAAATTTTTAATAGTCGAAGGTGGATAGCACGGTTCTTCTGGTGGGAAAATTATTATGTAATCTTAAATCATTCTGCTTCATAAAGATATACGCATTGTAAAGCAAAGCAGGATCTAGCAAAGACTGAATTGAGACCAAAACAGCTGTTGTTTAAATAGTACTGAAATTGAGATTTCACAGGTATTGTGAATGCATCAAAGAACTATAGATTAAGTAATATGAAAACTGAAAGTAGATTTACTATTAATTTTTATGAACTGCCTAGTTATTTTTTTTATTTATATCCTGTTCATTGTCAGATTTTTCCCACTTGTTATAGTTTGGATCTTAAATATTCCCAAAGGCTGGTATACTGAAGGCTTGGTCATTAGCCTGTGGTACCTGGGGAAGTGGTGGAACCTTTAGGAGCTGGGGCCTTGTGGAAGGAAGTTAGGTCACTGGGGGCATGCCATTGAAGGGGATGTTGGGAACCTGGCCCTCCTTCCCTCTCTTTTTTGCTCCCCTGCTGCCATGAGGTGAAAACTTTGCTCCACTGCATGTTCCCTACCATGATGATCTGCCTCACCACAGGCCCAAAAGCAACAAAGTCAGAGGATCACGGATGAGACCCCTGAACCATGAGCCAAAATACATCTTACAAGTTGATTTACCTCAAGGATTTGTCACAGTGCCTGGAATCTGATGTATACGCTACTGCAACACGAGAACGAACCATTTCTCTCTTCTCTACTGTGTCTCCTATCATCTAGCACAGTGACTGGCATATATTCATGGAATAAAAATTTATAATTCAGTTTCATCCACTGGCTCTTTTCCTAAATTTACTAAAATTAAGCATCTGAAGGTTGTTTAAAATAAAAACAAAAACTCAATCGTGACATGAAGTCGTATATGATAATCATGAATATATTCTCTGCTAGACACAGTTCATACAGCCCTGAATTTTCAACATCTGTCATTTTAAAATAAATTATTCAACATTATTAGATTACTTACAAATACCATCATACCATCAATCAATTAGCACTGTAGAGCTGAGTCTTGAATTTTTTTTTAAGAGGCTATATTGGTAAAACTCTTAACTCTTCATATTCCCCAGAAAGCATTAAAGCAATCTGGACTCTCACCAGGCTCTCTCCCTTCCGCTCTAGTAGAGATTTAATTCATGTGTACATTGTTTTGGACCTTGCAGTCCCATGCTGCTGGACATAGGTAGAGGTAAGAATGTGAGCAAGGAGCCCGGGGGCTGGAGTGCACCCCACCCTTACCATTGGAAGAGTTAAATCTGGCAGCGAATCCAAGACTCCTGTGCTGAAGGCTCAAGACTTGCTTTTATGTAGAAGTTCCCACTGGGCCTTTCCATAGTGAAAGGAATTACTATTGCCTCTGTCAGCTTTGCTCTTCATTTGCTTTATGTACTTTATCTGCATTTGGAGGTATTAAGAATCACGGACATATTGTATTTGTTGTCACATATTTGCACTTAAGCCTTTCTGAAAATCTGTAAAAAAATGCTCTTTAAAGACATTAAAGGGCAACTAGCATCCAGCATTGCCAAGAACTTTGGTTCTAGGATATCTCTTATAAAGTTTAATAAGAATACCTCTTAAAGTTTAAAAACATTATATATATGTATATATATGCATTATATATATGTGCATATATATGTGTGTATATATATATGTATATATATATATATATTTTAAGTCTCTAGATTAGGGTGTCCTTCTCTTGGTTTGCCAGGGTCTTTCCTGATTTTAAAGCTGCAAGTCCCACATCCCTGGAACTCTTTCAGGTCTGGGCAAGGTTGGTCACCCTATCCCTATGTGTGTTGTTGCCAAACCTTATCAGGATTTCCTGAAACTAAAGTACGCAATTGATTTTGAATCCAGCATTAAACTTTAAAGGATAATAACTTTCCACCACGGCAAAGAAACAAAAGTCAATAGGCAGTGAAAGCATGCATGTTTTAAGGAATTGCCTTGTGCAGAGTTCTTTGAAGTACCACTCTTTGGAAGCAGTCTGGGCTTTGTGCCTTGCCCCTTTTGGGTCCAAGGAATGCAGGGTCGAGATATTCAGAAGCATTTGAAATTGTTGAGGACTATGAAGAATTTCAGCAGGCTAAACACATTTCCAGACTGATCCCAAAGGGACTGATGATGACAGGGTATCAAAGGTACCACTGAAGCCTTTGATAGAATGAATTGCTGCTACAAAGTAGCCTTACAGATGGGAGCCGGCTTTCCCCTCTGCATGGACTGGATTGGTCTGTGGACTGAGAAATGCCCCTGTGGTTCCAGGTGGTGTGTGGAGATGTGAATGCTGAGGGAGGAATGTCCGCAGGTCGCCTTTGCCAGGGATCAAGGATGCTCTGTCCTTGGCTTGAGCACCCCACTCCTCCACTGGACATGTTCATCCCTCAAACACTGCCAAGGGACCTTTATCAGCCTGCTTTTCCAGTCCCTCTCTTTGTGATTGTGTTCTGCCTTTTATGTGATGGGCAGTCAGGTGCCACCACAGAGGTGACACAGGAGGGACTCAAGAAAACAAAGTTTGTTGTCCTCAGAAGGTCTAGAAACAGGACACATAACTGCATATCCTGCAGGGCCATACCAGAAAGCACCAGAATCTGTCAGGAGGTGAAAGCACAGGCCAGAGTCTTTGTTGGGGTTTCCCTGGGAAAGGCAGGGAGGGCAGAGTAAACCATTTAGGAATGGCTAGTCTGAATAATTCCAGCAGGTTTTAGGCTGTAACTTTGGTCTCCTGTCTGGAACCTGGACCTGGGTGATTAAGGCATATAACTTCCTGGGTTTGTAGGCCATGCGGAGGAGGCAGGGCCTGGGCTGGTTAGTCTGCATATCAAAGGCAAGCTTCCTGAGCCCTTTGTCATCTCTGAGAACTGGCTAGCCCCAGGATGGCAGATCTCTCCCCAGCTAGAAAGGATTATAAGGTGTGAAAGCATCATAATATATAGACAGTAAAAATCATAAACAGTATAGATTAACATTTACCTAATTCTTGGAGAGGGGAGCCAGCATGGAATAGCACAAAGAACGGGGTTTGGAAACATATAGAAAGAATCCTGGCTCAGCCCAGAGCTAACCATAAGATGTAGGCAAGTCTCTTGACTTCTCTGGGACATAGTTTATCATCTATAAAATCAGTTTAACAGTTCTCATGAAGGCTGTGAGAACTAGTTGATGATACATGTGGAAGTTCTCAAAAGGTACAGAAATTACGGTAAAAAGGAAAAACGAACTCACATACTTCACTTACATGTGGACTCTCTTGGGCACTCACATGTCAAAGTGTTCTTAAAAGTGCTGCTGATTTGGTAAGTGTTGGGGTGAATTAGGAGTCAGAGGGCTTTGGCTGAAGTGTGCAAATTGTGCTAATGATTCCTAGAATCCTTACATTTTAAAAAATTTCACAATCTTTGAAGTCTGCAATATGCAAATCTGAGATGTATCTGTATTTTAGAGCAGCTTATGGGTCATTTATCCCCTTATATGCTATAGATGCTACTATTCCATGCCTTTGAATTCTGCTCCAGGAAGAGTGGTCCCTTGCAGTCCTTTCTGCAACATCTCCTTTCACTAAGTACCTTGGACACCCTTTCTGCAGTCTCCAGTCACAGTTTGTGTTAGGAAGGGAAACCTGTTGTGAGGTAGTCCTGTTAGATTCTCTTGATGGGCATTGGGATTAAATACAAAAAGTCTAGTTACTAGACACTGATGCTGGACCTGGAAGGTCACCATGTAGGTGTTTGAAGACTGAAGGTACCATTTTGTGGAAGCCACGATGGGTCATCTGAAAGCAGAGTAAAGCAAGGTAATCTGGGAGTGGGTTTGATGGAAGAAGGGAAGGGAGTGAGGGAGAGAGAAGTATGTCAACATGAGAGAAGCAGAGGAAGAGAATGTGGTGATGGAGAAAGTACAATTTTTGGTCATTTTCTATTCCCATCACCCATAATACTGGCTGTTCCTTCAACAGTTGAGTTCTGTATTCTCTAATACCTAAGGAAATTTGAGTGGCTTTTAAATTCTTTATTCCCAGCATCACCCTAAGGTGCATGGTAACATAACCTGGGAATTGGTCAAAATTTTGTCATGTTCCTTTTCTGGAACAAACATTTGGTTCAACACTGTGTGAAGTAGGTGCTCAATGGATTTATACTGAAGTGGCATGAAAATCATGTTTACATATAAATGGTGCCATTGATAGTATATGTAAAAAAGATTGATTATAATAGATGATCTGTTTCAAGAAGCATTTCCCTGGATCCTCTCAATAGGTCCACAAGTAATTTTGAGGGCTGACTTCACTGTGTCTCCTAGGACCTACACAGGATCTAGCTCACCATAGGCTTTATTTTAAACTGTCTTCTGAACGGAATGACCCAGGATTGCATACTATGGAAATATAAAAAGCAATATAATTTATGGTTGTTCTATATAAGCATTTTGGAATGTGGGAAGAAAAAATGAATTAAAAATAAAGAAACATGGTGATTTGCAGTGAGTTTCCAATTGCCAAGGAAGGGAGGGTCAGCAAAAGTTTGTGTATTTAGAGAAATTTCGTGGAAGAACAGGAAGTTGAGTTATACCTTGAGATCTGGGTAGGATCTGGCAAGGCACAGAGGGTAGGAAGGAAGGGGAGAAAAGACTTGAGGGCAGGTATGAACACTTTGCAGTGCATGCAATTTATAGTTCAGTGATTTGAATGAAGACTGTCCAAGTACTGGCAGCAATGCCTCATTGGGGCTGAGAGGGCTGATTCTGGAGTTGGATGTTCTGAATCCCCATCTCAGCTATCCCTGGTTTTCCTTACTAACCTGTAATGTCAGCAGCTTAAACTTTCTGTGTCTCAGTTTCTTCACTTTAAAAGTTGGGATAATAATGGGACTTGCCTCTTAGGGATGTTGTAAGGATTAAAGATGATACTGTTCATAAGTCCTTAGATTAGTGTCCAGCACTTAGTAAGCATTTACTCAATGTTCACAGTTATTATTTGTGGTTATAATGGAAACCTGGTGCTAACACCCAATTAAAAGAATCATCCTATTAATGCTGAGCTGCCATATTGAATAGGGAATCTCTTGGTTGCTGAGAAAGCCAGTCTGAGTTGCTGCTGAATCTGCGGGGCACTGGGAGAGACTGGTTTATGGTAGGAAAGAATGCTGAATGGGTAAACCCCAGCGGAAGGCCTGAGAGTTAGGAAGAGGAGCTTGGATGTGGGGATGACAGGGCACTGTCATATTTTCCAGATTGGGGAGTGATGAATGAATGTGATAGATGGAGAGGTGGTCCAGTGAGGACAAGTGACAGGGTTGTTGCAATAATTCAGGGCCAGAACGGTGGCTGTGAGAGGGAAATGCAGTGGGAAAACTGAGATGCTCTTCAAAGGTAGGTGTCCAGGTCTCACCACCACTATTACTGGCCACCATGGCATCTTGCTTGGATTGGGCAACTTTCTCTTACCCTCTCTTTGCTTGACCTTGCCCCTTGCAGTCTTATCTCAACACTGCAGAGCCACCTCACCCTGGGGATGAGCTGCACTGTTGGGATCCTGCTACCTCTGGGCTTCATCCCTGAGGACACTTCCATTGACCCATCAGATCTGCCTCCCGGAATTGGCCTGTGCCTATTCTTCTTGTAAATATATGCTAGGACATTCCTTCACCTCCTTTGGATCTCTGCCCAAGCATCATATTATCAGTGACACCTTCCTCAACCACCCCTTTACAGATAGCAAGCCTTCTCCACCTTGGTACTCCCTGTTTCCTTCCCCTGCTGGGCCTTTTCTACACAGTCCTCATCTCTACCTGACATATGACCTCTCTGTTCATTGTCTGATTTCCCCACTAGGACGTTAGTCTTAGGGGGCACATATTTTCCAATCTTGCTCATGGATGCACCCCTAGGACCTTGAACAGTACTTGATATATAGTAGGTACTCAATAATGTGTTGAATGAATATGTGAATAAAAAGTGATTAGAATTGTTGTGTTGAGCCCAGTGCTCAGGGGGCCCTGAGAGGCTGCTTCTTTTATTCCTAACAATGTCCTGGTGAAGTACTTCTTGTTCTCATTGTTTTATAAATGACTCCACTGAGGCACAGATACGAGGTGAAGAGGGCCCAGAGCTGGTCAGTGACAATCAGGAGTTGTGTCCAGGTCCTCGGACCCTGGGTCTTGCCACCATTCTGTGTGGATAAGATGAGATGAGAGGGAGGGGAAGACAGATGTCACAGCTTCTAGACTCTGGAGAATAGAAGAGCAACAGACCTGCCAACAGAAACGGGAATGCTGGAAAGAAGGCCAGTGTTGCAGACAAAGAAGTAAAGCGAAGAAATGTCAGAACTGGTAAATATTCAGGGGATGTCCTACTCTTAAATTGGAGAACTATATAGTATATTGCCAGAGGCCATTCTCTGAGAGTAGAAGTGGGCACTATTAATAATTAAGCTGGAGCAACAGAAATACATTGAGGCTGTCCCAGCAAAGGGGGATGAGTGTTCTTCCTAGATGTAGGGAATTAGAGAGTCACTGAAAGATCCTGGCAAGAGATACACAAGGAAGCCCTGAGAAAGGGGCATCCCATCAGATATAGGGAAGAGCAGGTCAAACCCAGCTTTGAGACTCCATAGATGGGCATGAGGAGAAAGAGGAGCTTGGGGAAGACCAAAGAACCAGAAGTGAGAAGAGGTATAGAGGTCAGGAGGAGAAGTGGTCAGGAGGGAAAGTGGGGAGGCCACATTGTGCTGGACAATTTAAAAATAGGTCAGCAGGAAACTGGTAACAGAAAAGGAGAAGAGAGAATCATTTGCTTTTTGATTTTGTAACATCTCCACAAAGTGCTAAAAGGCATTTAATTAGAGGAGATTAAAATTAATTTTGATTTGAGAAATTTTTTTCAGTGACTGCATTATAGTTTGAGATTCTTTTGGGGTGCTTACAAAGACTGGAGCAGGAATTGGAGTTTGGTGTCTCAGTCTGAAGTTTTCTTGTGCCTCTGCCTGGCCCAAGGCACTGAAAGCTCCTACATCCAGAGTGTCATTGACACAGATAGAATCTGGGCCCCTATGGAAAACTATAAAGCAAAGGGGAGACTTCTGTGATTTCTTTGGGGTCAGGGAGATTAAAAATTGCAATTATGGGCCAACATAGGTAATAGTGCCTGAAATCTGGTTTTCTATGCTGAAGCAGAGAATTTAACAATTCAGTATCTGTTCAAGCAGATATGTATTTTCCTACTGTGACTTCTTACTTCATTGAGGAAAGGAGGTGATTGGGGAAAGCGAATAAGCAAATGAAACCCAAGTTCAACACAAAACTGAAATGTTGGCATAATTGAATGCTGAAATATATCTAATGACAAAGCTTTTTATTAACTGGTGGCCTGTTGTGTAATTGTTGAGAAGTGAGAGCAAGTTGCTAATCACACTTTTTTCTATGCCGACATCATTAGTCCATGTGACTCTAGCCTGAAGGTGCTGCTTCAGGTAGGGAACAGGTGTGCATAGCACAGGGCGCTGACTTCTCAGTTTTTTGGACGGTAATCTCATGACCATGGCCCTGGAAATAGAATCTCTTCCTGCATTCTCTGAAAGCACGCATTCACAATTGCACTGGGGAACAGCACCATGCGGACAAGCAGCAGGCCTTCCCCATAGTTTCTTCTTATCACAGCAAGAGTTCCTGTGTGCAGAGGCACACAGCAGACTCCTGGAACCCAAAGGAATAAAATCTCACAGGAATTCAAAAGGAACAAAATCATTAACTTTGAGCCAAGGTCCTCTGGCATCTATCACAGAAATTGCCTGGGTATAGAGGGCTCTGCGAGGAGAAAATGCATGCTGGTTTCAGTGCCTAACCCCGGGCTTCACAGAGGCGGTACAGAGTTACTTCGCCTGCCATATCTGATGGATGCGTGTGGCCAAGTCTGACCTTGAGCAGAGGAGGAAGCGGGAGTTTGTTTTGGCACACCACACCCCTCTGCTCTTCTCAACCCCCTTCTAACGACAGTCCTCTTAACCTCACTTAAGGCTTTATATTCAAAATGACACTTTATTAGAATCATACTTTGTGACATCCACTGTCCTGTTCCTTTGAATCACCTCTTCCTCTCTTCTTGTTCCCCCTTGTTCTAATTCCAAGGATTTTCTTTTCCTTTTCCTTCTTTCGCTTTGACCGTTTCCTTCATTCTTAACTGCTGCTTCTTGAATAATAACAATAATGCTAACAAAGTCACAGTAATAAAGAGAACTAACGTTCTCTTTGCGCCTGCTGTGTGCCAAGCACCTATCTAAAGTGCTTTACAAATTTTAACTCACTTGATATTCCTAAGTACCCTATCTAGACCATCTTGTAATTACTTTGCAGGAAGCATGACCTGTTCTTTTTCTTCCAATGTCTAGCCAGAGTCAGGACACATTATAGAAGCTGACCTAAATTTTTAATTAAACAGAAATGATGATAATACCATGGAACAATTTTTTTCCATAAATGTGGAAATAATACCTCAACATAGCGACCACCAACCTAGAATCAGGAGGCCTGAGGCTTGGCATACTGCTGAGATTGGTATATATTGCAAACTTTAGTCAGAAAACATTAAAATCAAGTCATATGTCAGCAACCCTCTAGAGATTATTCCTGTAGCATTTGTTGCTTGATCATTATTTTAATGCCCTGTTTAATTAATTCATTTTAAAATATTGAATAAGTAGCATTAATTTTTCTCTGATTATAAAAGTAATGTCACATTCACAGTTAAAATTCAAAAGCCTGCAGTTAAATGTAAAAATAAAAATGGAAATGACTCCTAATCTCACCATCTAAAAATAACAGCTATTCACCTTTTGGTGTAGTGTGGGTGCGCTTAGGCCTTTGGACAAGTTTTGTTTGACCTACAGTGCTTTAAAACGTTTTATGTATAAAAACCTGTATTCCTAGCCTCTCTTGAAAGACTATGGAGATCTGACCACACTGGGCCCACGTTCCTGTGGGACAGCAGCGGCTGGGAGCTGAGGGGCCGCTGCTCCTCCTGGGCAGGGCAGGGCTGGGTGAACTCCTCCTCCAACTTCCAGTTTTTCTTATAATTGGTCTGCTTCATTTTCTTGCTATTCCCATGTCCTGCTGGGCATTTGAGTTTTCTCTCTTTTAGTTTACAAACAATTCTTTACCTAACATTTCAGGTCAAGACTGTTCTTTTTGTTGGAGGTAGTGGTAACAAAGGTGATGAGTGTGGGATCCCTCCAGCCCCTGAGTGCAGGGATGGGATGGAGAGCAGAGGTTTTTCATCCTGCATGCTGCTCTTTCCTTCCTAGGAGATCTGAAATTTCAACAATTTCAGCAAGCTCTACATCTAGAAGATTTTTGTTTTTTGTTTTTTTTTAAACATCTCCCAAATCTACTCTGCATGATACTTATTCAATTCTGGCCATTTTCTTTTGAACAAATCATACTGAATTTATTAAGAAAGTACTTCTTTCTGCTTTCACACATTGCTTACCAGTGCAGGGAGCCATCTTGGACTCAGATCACTTTCCTTAATCCATTGGTTTCCATTTAGGCCTAGATCTTTGATTTTAACCAATTTACAATTCCAGTATAAACAGTTCCCCATTAAAATTAATTGTGAAGATAGATTTTAGTGACTATACAGTATTTCACTACGTGGGTATTTCTTGTCTGCCTGACCTTCTTTCTAATGGGTGAAGGTTCACTGGGAGGTGGGCCCAGTGGGAAGACATGTCCAATGATGGAAGGGAGTGGAGATTGGTGGTGATGGGCATGGGGTACCAATAAACAGAGCCTAGAATTGATTGCTTTAAGAGGCAGAAGTCTAAGATGAGCAGACAATCAGAAAACCAGAGTTCTATAAATAGTTTAGATGACACATGGAGGTAAAGACATCTTGTTAGAAACTTTCTAGAAGGTCAGAGAGTAAATGGTCAGCGAGTAAGCAAATCAGTGAAGCCAGTGGATGGGGAAAGAGAACCCATCATAGCTTTTTTTTTTTGGTGATGGTGGTTGTGCTGGGAATTGAATCCAGGGTCTTACCTGTGCTAGGCAAGCACCCTACCACTGAGGTGCATCCCCAGACTCAGTCATTTCTGAGCAGTTTTGTAGGTCCTTTATGAAATGAGGTTCTATTTCTGTTAGGTAAATTTAAAAGAGTGGGTGTAGAGTATGCAATGATTTATCCATTCTCCTTAAGCTGAACATTTAGGTGTTTCCAAATTTTCCACTTTTATAAATAATGCTGGGATAAAAATCTTTTTTCATAAAGATTTGCAAAAAAATGAAAGTGCTTGTTCCTTTTAAGAATATATTGAAATATATTGTTAAAATGTTTCCGACAAAGATTGTTCAAACTCATACTCTTGTCCATAGTATTTGTATATCCTGCTCTGGCCCCTTGATCCACCCACATTCATCTTTAAATGAAAAGCTGCCATTGGCATTTGTACTTCCCATTTGGAATTTTTTTTTAAGTCATTGACCTTTCAAATTTTTTTGACCTGACTCATGATGAGAAGTAAATTTTACAAAATGACTCAATATTTATATGTTTATAACTGAAATAACTATTTCATAAAATAATCACTTGTGTGATATCCAGTGATATCACTATTCTTTTCTAATTTAATTTTTGAAGTAAACTGGACATGACACTTTAAATTGATAGTAACTCTCCTATGAGTCATTAGTCTCAGCTTAAAATATATCCTTCTAGGGTAATTTCTAGTTTACAATTTGATTTCTCAGGATGTTAGCTTTTCTGCTTCCCCCTTTTAAGCCCCAGAATTCCTTTCTCTAATAATCCCTTCAAATCAATGAACTGTTTTGAATTTGCTCGCCTGCCTTTGAACACTGACACCCTCTAAATCATGGTTCCAGTCTGCCCTCAGTCTTGGTATCCTGTCCCTGTTGTGCCCCATTCAGCTCTTGGGGCCTGTCCCAAGCTGGCATGATTGCTTCATGGTTTCCACTTGACAGGGATGAAAGTCGTCACCACACCGCTCAAGCACTGAGGACCATCATTAAAAAAAAAAAAAAAAAAAAATCTCATTTAGACTCTTCTCAGCCTAGATGTCCACATGTCCACTCCCTCATCTCCTTCAGTCTCTGCTCCACTGTCCCCTTTCCAAAGGGAGCAAGTCTCTTGTCTTCCCTAGCTGTGACATCCCAGATAGCTGCCTGGCCCTCTCTGCCTCCTCACCTTGCTTTAGTTTTTCTTTTTCTTTCTTATTGAAGGTCTGCCTATATTTGGAATCAGACTGTAAAAGCAGGGAGCGATTAGAGGCTAGGGAGAATTTTATAGGGAGGAAATACAAGTCAAGAGAGATACGTGAATATTCCTCGGTGACTGGATTATTCATAACAAAGCTGAACCAGAAACCAGACCCCTGGATAGTTGATGGTTCTCCACTGATTCGTGGTGCTGTTCTAGTCCAGGCTGTGACCTTTATGATAAATTTTTTGGGGGATAACTTTGTCTTATAACAAGCTCTAGGATGCATTACATTATACCATATTAGACTGGGTAGTAAATGGTCGTATGAAAATGTTCTGATGTATTTCTCACTGGAATCATAAAATTATTTAGTTGGATGGGCTTTATAGAACTTCCAGCATCAGCTTCCTTGCTCCTTGGTCTTCAACTTTCCTGACCTCCTTGAAGCCTTCATTTTACACAGAAGGAGACTGAGGTATAGAGAGGTAAGTAACAGCACCCTATCAAAAAAACTACATGATCCAAGGGAGAGTGTGAGCAGAGAAGATCTAGATCAACTGAGGTTAGTAGCCAGAAGTTCCATCCAGGCAAAGTCCTGCATTTAAGGCTCCAACAAGGTACAAAGTTTGATGATGAATCGGGAGATGCCCTAGGATTTGAGGAAGGACAGGGAGGGGCTACACAGCAGTACCATAAAGGTGCGACTATTAAGCTCTGGGAGAACCTTCCTAGTTACTGGGTAAGGTAGTCTGACCTCTGCTATTAACTTTTACACCTGCAGCAGGTGTGGTGGAGCTCTAAATGCTCTTTCATCTAGTATTTTCCTTTCCCAAACACTTCCTAGATTCCCCCAATACAAAAGCATTGGCAATTAGTGGAAACTTTTTTTTTTTTTTTTTTTTTTTGGTACCAGGGATTGAACCCAGCAGTGCTTTACCATTGAGACACATCCCCAGTCCTTTTTAATATTTTTTTTTTAGAGACAGGGCCTCACTAAATTGCTGAGGCTGGCTTTGAACTTGTGATCCTCTTGACTCAGCCTCCTGAGTTGTTGGGATTACAGGTGTGTTGCACCTGCACCTGGCCTAGTGGGAACGTTTATGATTTAAATTTTGTCTATTCATTACCTTTGGTCAGTGACACTAATTTTCCTTTTGAAGAATTACTCCTCTCTCATTGATTACATTCTGCTGGGATTGTTAGCCAAGATGTCCTGACTGCCCTAGCCCAGGGAAAGCTGTGTTACTGAAAAACCAGGTCCTTGTCCCTAATGCCAATCAATAATGAAAACACGAGTTTGAGAAAAAGGAAAAAGAAATTTCATTGCTTTGCTAGCAAAGGAGAAACACAGGGGACTCCCGTCCCAGAGGCTGTCCCCAGAGGGGGTATGGGGGGGGGTTAAAGAGGTGATTCAAAGGCTGTATTCCTTGTCTGAGTTGTAATTCACTTGTTAATTGAGGAGATAGTCATTTCTGATATCTTCTAGTGCCATCCCCAAAGTCTGAATTACTTCACTCCTGTGGTGGATGTGTACTCAAGATAAAGACAGCTTTCTTTAAAGGGGAAGAAAGGTAATCCTGTTTCCCCTGAGATTAGGGAGTGGGAGAGATTATGGAGGAAGAGAAAGAAACATGTTCTTTTAAAAATAAGTCACAGTGGCAGAGCAGCAAGGGCTATATTCAAAGTATAAAGTGGACCACTGTTACAGTTATTGGACCCATGCTAATCTAAATGGATGCTCCCCTGGAACCTGAATCTCATTTAGTATAACAAAGAGACCAAAAACAGTTCACGTCCAGTGGCAGCCCTCTGTGTAGAATATTACAATATTTCTGTTACCCAGACTGGTACGTGGCCTTTACTTCTTGTTCTTTTCTGGGCATATTTCTCCAGCTTTCTCCCCGTGTCTGGTATTCTTTCAATATGTCTATCTGTTCCTTTTCCCTTTTCTCCAACTATAATATTTCTGTTAGGAATCTAAAGGTATTTGGTAGAGCTAAATTTGTTCTTGAGAAAAATCTATTAGCTATTTAGAAGATTTAGGAGCAAAAAAATATTCTCAGTCAATATCACAGAAAGCATGTACCTGAGCAATTATAGAATCAAAAGATTTATGGAGTTATAGTGCTTCGTGACCACAGAGATTAATCAATTCAGCTTACTCGTCTTATAGATAAGAAAATGGAGTCCAGCAGATTTCTGTATTGTCAAGTATTACTGAAATTACTATTTGCCAATAATGAAGTTTAGCTCCAAACCAATTCAGCTTAGTCACGAGACAGGAGGGACTATGTAAATTTATGTAGCTCAATTAAAATCATAGAGCTGAAAAGGACCTCCAGGTCTCTTACAATAATGTATCCATCTGCCTATCATGGAAGTTTTAAGCATGATCAGCAGGTTGTCTTTCTCTTTTACAGCCTGTAAAGAAGGCAGTTCAATCACTTCCTTTGTAAACCATTAAGCATCATTCACACCTCAATCCAACGACATTTTTACATGTAAATGTGGAGTACTTTATATGTCTGTTTAAAACTAATATATTCAATTTAAAGATGTTTAAAATTGTTATTTGAAAATTAGAAGCAGCCTTAAAAGTAAGTTGGAGTCTTAGTAGGCATCTGGAAGAGTTGTAATCAGCGACCTTAGGCAATCTTTCACAATTAGAGATCATATAAGCCCTGGGCTTCAGAACTAAGTAATTAGTGTGAAAGACAGCTTTCTTTAATGCAAGTAGTGATGCTGGTTTCTGCAATATTATGCAAACTTGTTAACCTCATTTTGGGACCCTCCACAATTGAATTCAGTGCAATCAGTATTTACTGAAAGTTTCTTATATATGAGATACTGAGTTAAAGGTTTTGAGAATACATACAGTTTGTCCCTCAGTATTTAGTTCCAGGACTCCTCAAGGATACCAAAATCTGTGGATACTCAAGTTCCTTATATAAATTGATATTTACATATAATGTTTGCACGTCCTCCTTCGTGCTTTAAATCATCTCCAGATTATTTATGACACCTGATACAATGTAAATCCTATGTAAGTCATTGTTCTGTATTAAGGAATAATGACAAGGGAAAGAGTCTGTATAAGTTCAGTACAAAATTTTTTTTCCCAAACATTTTATCTCCCTCGGTGGAGGATTCTTGTATATGGAGGGCTGACTGTACTAAAAATACTTAGTTTTTTGTTTTTGTTTTTCTTTGTAGATGTCAGAAATAACGAGGTGCCTCAAGAAATCAAACACATGCTGAAAGTGGGTGGGCAAGGCAAAACCTTACTTGCGTCAGAAGGGTATGCTACAGAACATGGTTAGCAAGCGCTCCTGGGTGAGCTTATATGAGGGATCTCAGGCAGCACTGCCCTTCATTCTGATTGGAGGAGTTTGAGGTTGCAATCTAAGCGATTGGCTAATTTTAAAATTAGGGCGGGCAAAAGGGAAGGGCTACAATTGATGCATTAAGGCTGAATACTAGATTTTGAAATGAACCACCAAATTTTCTATTTCTCAGAGTAGATAGAATCATATTACAGAAAATTACTATTTTTATTCTGGTTTAAAAATCTATATTTATTATGAATTGACACAGAGTTACTGTGTTTGTTTATGGGATGTGGTGTGACATCTCAACACACAAGCAATGTGTAATGATTAGATCAGGGTAACTGGCCTATCTATCACCTCGGACATCGATAATTTTTTCGATCTTTTTTTTTTGGTGTGCTGGGAATGTATTCCTCTCTACTAGCTATTTTGAAATACTCAATTGTTGTCAACCATCGTTATCCCATTGTACAACGGAACATTAGAACTCATTCCTCTTATTCGAGTAACTATCCTCTCACCATCCCCCAGCCCCCCCAAATTGATTGATTGATTGATTGATTGATTGAATGTGGTGCAGGGCCTTGTGCATGCGAGGCAAGCACTCTTATCAACTGAGCTATATCTCCAGCCACCCATAAAATTTATTTTTAAAGATAATGTCATAGGGATGTCCCAAGGCCAGCTCAAATTCTTGCTCCTCAATATTAATTCCTGACTATCCGAGAATGTTAAATTTAAATTGGAAATGTTTATATGAGTTTATATGAACTGATTTAAAGGTATGTTTGTGTGTGTCTATGTCGGGGTTTCCGGGACCCCCAGCCCTGAGCACGGTCAAGATGGCGCCTGACGCTGAGCCAAAAGCGGCCAGCTATACAGTAAACAACCAGCGAATTCCAATGACTGGCTAGTTAATGATGTGATTAGAGCATGCCCCCCTCGTGTACCTATTCTATGCCTGCAGCTGTCCGCGCGTTTACCTCGTGTGCTCTCCCCTGATTGGTTGAGGTGTATATAAGCTTGATGGGCGGGGGAGTAGCAGAAGAAGCTGGGAGTAGGAGCAGAAGTTGAGGGCAGAAGCTGAGAGTAGAGTCGTGGAAGAAGCTGAGAGTAAAGTAGCAGAAGAAGCTGAGAGTAAAGTAGCAGAAGAAGCAGAGAAGAAGAAGCTGAGAGAGGGGGGTAGAAGGGAGGAAGAAGAGTGCGGACAGGCGTGAGCCGAGCGGGAGAAGCGGAAGGGGAGCAGGCGAGAGTTAAGCGGAGGGAAAGAGAGCAAGAGAAAGAAAAGAGGGAAGAACCTGAGAGTAGGAGTAGAAGCTGGGAGTAGAGGCGTGCAAGCGGGCGTGAGCCGAGCGGGAGAAACGAAGCGGCCGGAGCAGGCGAGAGCCGAGTGGGAGAAGAGTGAAGTGCAGGAGAGGGAAAGAGAGCGAGAGAAAGGGATAGATAAGAAGGAAAGAAAGGAAGACTGTACGCAATATACTTCCAAAGCTTCAGACGTTTGTCGTGTCTCTCGCTGCGGGCAGAGGGAACGCGATATGTCTATGCATAGGCTCTGTCCACTATGAGAGCCTAGAAAAAAAAAATAGCATCTTAGTAGCAGTGAGAACACCTGGTGCACAGATGTTGGTCACTAAATGTCATTTTCCACTAAAACAAGCCAGCCGTCTTTGGAGAGGTTCTGGGGCAGGGAAGCATAACTTAGTTGAGGCTAGGACATTCCATACTTCAAACAGAAAGGAAGTCCTCCAAGGCTAACCCGGGCCCATGAAAGGCTACATTTTGGACAATTAGGGCATTAAAAAAAAAAAAAAAAGTGGAGGGGGGAGAAGAAGGAGGAGGAGGAGAATATTCATTTGCTTCTGGTTTTTACCTTAGCAATTGGTATGTAAAGGAAAAAAAGTAAACATTAAGCCCCTCTTTCAAGAGGAACTATAGTTTTTTTTCTACCCCTGGTTGAGGAAAGATCTCCTTCCCAAAGAGTGCTAGGTAGTAAATGTTTTAATATGAATCCTAAGAAATTGTTGATATGCAACTATTTTTATTATAAAAAAGTTTCACACGATTCAACCAAGTATGGACATAATAAAACTAGAAAGGTCAACATTTTAAAACTCTCACTGAAATAATTGATTTAGGTAAGAAATAATTGATGCATGCTGATGATTGCATGACAAAGTGGGGCAGTGGGTGGGGACAGGCAGGTGGCACATGCCTGTAATCCCAGTCACTGGAGAGGATGAGGCAGAAGGATAGAAAGCTTGAGGTCAGCCTGTGCAATTTAATGAGGCTCTTAAAATAAAAAATAAAAAGGATCAGGGATGTAGTTCAGTGGTGGAGCACCTCTAGGTTCCATTTCCAGCACTGCATAAATAAGCAAAAAAAAAAAAAAAATTCATTTGATGTTTTTTTCCATCCGACCCTGCTGGACACTTCCCTCTGCAGACTGTGATCACCCAGGCTTCCTTGCATTTTGGCATCTGATTGGATTTGCCCAAAGTGAGGAGTGGGGTGGGGGTGGAGGTCCAGCAGAAATTCTGAGGGTGGAGGGGAGAGGTGGTATTTATTCTCTACCGCCTCATTCCCTGCCAGGGTGCAGTCTAGGCCGTGGTACTGTTCCTTTTACATCTGTGGCTCCCGCTGGGGCCCCTATTCCAAAGCCCCAGCTCCCCGCAGTGCTTCAGTGACACAGTTCAGCCCAGGCTGCTCTGGCCTGGGGATGTGGTTCAGAGAGCTCCACTGTCCCTGCTGTTCTCTCTGCCTGCCCCCACAGCCCTTCATTTACTGCCTTTGCTTAAACCCTTTGAGTGTGCCATCTGCTTCTAGTCAGGACTCTGACTTATTCAACCTGAACCTAACCAGGCCTTTATTTTAACAGGACATCAAAGTTAGAAAAACAAGCTAAACAATGCCTTGAGATAAAAATCAAGCAAACCCTGAACTGGGGACCATTTACTGGTCTTGTGTCTTCAAAGGTCAACATCTTTAAAAGAAAAAAGCAACAAAAATTCACAAAAACATTTAGAGTAAAATAAGCTAGAGACATAACTATAGAATGTAATATGCGAATATTGTTTGAGAGATTCATTTATAATTTTTTTGTGAGGGGGAACAACAGGAAAAGTTTCAATGTTGACTAGATTTTAGATGGCATTAGAGAATTATCTTAGGTCTGATAAAGGTATTATGAATTTTAGGTCAATATCATTTTTAGAGAGGTGCGTACTGAAGTATTAAGATTGAAATCTTACAATGACTCAAACTTCCTTTAAAATGTATAGCAAGATATTTAGATATATAATATAGCAGGGTATTCAATTTAGCTGATGGGGATATGATGTTCATTGTAGTAGCCTTTCAACATTTCTATATGTTTGAAAATTTTCATAGTAAAACAAAAGGGTGGAAAACATGAATAAGAAAACAAAATTTCTGACCTCCCCTGAGAATGAATGATTTGTCTCTTTCCCAAATGACTGTAGCTGCTTTTCTTTTTTTCCACTACTGGGGATTGAACCTAAGGGTGTTTCATCACTGAGCTACGTTCCCGGTCCTTTTATTTTTTTATTTTGAGATACAGTCTTGCTAAATTGCTGAGGCTGGCATCAAACTTGTGATCCTCCTGCTTTAGACTCCCAAATGGCTAGGATTGTAGTCATTTGCCACCAAATGCTGGTTGTGGCTTCTTTACATACACTGTTCACTGGCTTCTTGTATGTGCTTCTCTGAACAGAGCTCTCAGAAGCTATGGACTGGATTCTATATTTTCTTTTATGTCCTACAGAAACTTGTATAAAAGTTTTGGATATGTAAGCCTAATCCTTCATGGCAAACATAGGCATGTGTGGGAAGAAGATTTCTATTTCTGTTTTCATTAATGGAAGGGGAAAAGGCCCAAGAAGTTAAAGGGATACAGAGAATGGCAATTTTGACCCTCTCTTGAAGTGATTACAGCAGTCTTGAGGTCTCTTCCTAGGAACCAGGAAAACTAGTGAAGACAGATGACTTGGGGTCTGACATGACACAATACCCTCCTGAGTTTTTCAGCCACTGGAGGACCTATCCAAAAAGAAAAAAAAAAAAAAAAAAAAAGATTGAGGTGTGTTTCAATTTATAGTCTACTCTCTTTTTTTTTTTTTTATTGTAAACAAATGGGATACATGTTGTTTCTCTGTCTGTATAGTCTACTCTTAATGAAGAAAAAACCAGGATTAGATTAAACCTGAATGGAGAAAATCTTACTTTGAGTCAGTTGCTTAACGGGGTCTAGTCTTGTACTTATTTAGCTCAATTTATTTTATTTGTTTAACTCAATTAAAATAGCATGTCAACACATAAAAATTAACGTAATTCAAGCTGAGTGTGGGGACATATGCTCGTAATCTCACACCCAAGGTGGCATTGAACCCCTGCCTCAGTCTTACATGTAGATTTGGGATTATAGGTTTGTCTCCGCTTCCAGCACACAGTTACTTGAGTGTAAATGTTATACAGAGGAAGTATTACTGAGTGGAAAAACAGGACAATTTTTATCCAGATGAGGGTGCCTAAAAGAAGCCAGGTGTTTTGAACCATTTGAGTAAACACAGGCCTAGCACTTAAGATTGCCTCTCGGCAAATTCTACTATTGTCTGTTGTTCTTCTGGTGCGGTGGTCTTGAGGACATCTCAGCTGTCAAGACACACCGGTTCTGTAAACCAGCTGGAACCTCCAGGTGGACCAGAGCAGAGAGCGAATCTCTGAATCATCTAGTATCTAGTGTGTGTGTGTGTGTGTGTGTGTGTGTGTGAGAGAGAGAGAGAGAGAGAGAGACAGACAGACAGACAGACAAAACTTCTGATTGCCTACCGAGAATCCATCTCCTGCCTTATTTCTCGCTAAGGGAACCTGATAATGAGAAATCAGGTGCTAATATACTTCAGGGGAGTCGTCATCATTCTATCCATCTACCAATCGTCAGTTAAAACACCAGCTTGAGACAGGTTCAGGTCAAGATCACAGGAATGAGGGTGGGGATGTGAGATCTTCTGTGAGGCCTCTAGAAAAAGATTTCCTGTTCTTAAAAAAAGATGTCTTTGAGAAATAGATACCCTCCAAAGGCAAAAAGTTCTGATTTATAATATTTGGCTACTTTCATTCCTGTGGTGTGAATTTTCTCACCATGGTCAATTCACATGAGCAACTGGCTGGCCAGATTGCTGAATGTTAGATTCCTGAACCTTAGAGCAATTAGCTCTTAGGAGCCTGTGGAAGCCAGCACCAGTCTACCACTGATGGCTCAGGGCTGCTGTGTTCATCCTGAGAAGATG
Source organism: Sciurus carolinensis (assembly GCF_902686445.1). NCBI lineage: Eukaryota > Metazoa > Chordata > Mammalia > Rodentia > Sciuridae > Sciurus > Sciurus carolinensis. The sequence goes on along the minus strand of NC_062216.1, from coordinate 127,568,059 downwards.
GGGCATGGTAGAACAGAGAGAGGAAAGGCTCCATATGTGGAATTAGCCAACCCTGGATCCCGCCTCTTTGGACTTCTTGTTTCAGAAATTAACAAATGGCTAAATAGGTCAAATTGGTGTTTGTGCATGGTGAATCTGGGCTTGATCTTGCTGGCATAGATATCCCTGGGTTCCCACCTAGTGGAGGGAGGGGAACACATCAGAGGTAAAACCAAACACTGGAAAATGGAAATATTCATCCACATCAGGAAGAGGGGGTGGTGGTTGGAGGAGGGGAGAGGTGGGAAGGATCATCCGGGTTGAAATAGGACTCTGGCCAATTGCTGAGAGGAACAGGATGGTGGCCAAGGGCCAGCTGGGCTGTTGGTCCCCTTGCCAAGGAGGCTGAAGTTCAGGGCAAAGTTCCAGCGAGAGCAGGCACCAAGTACAAGTCAGGAAGCCAGGAAGAAGCCCAGGCTAGGAGGCGCTGCCCTGCTGGGAGTCACCAATGCAATGCTTTTGGGTGTAGAGAAAGGGGTGCTTGGGAGAAAGAGGAAGTGCAGAGAGAGGCAGCAGTATAATTCCAGAGGTCTAGACTATTACTCACTTGCCAGTGGGATGGAGACAGAGCTCCAGTGTCCAGCAAGGCAGAGCCAGAATTCACTCAGATGCTGACCAGCTGAGACTGAATGCTGAATGCAGTAACTGCCATGGATCAGGCTGAGAAATGCAGAAGCAACCAGAATTTCTTCCAAAGCAGCGTTAGCACATATTCTTGGTGATGTTATAGACTTGCTGCTTACTTTTATTCCTATATCTTCAAAAGAAACATCACTGCCCCTCCCCCCATATTGTCATAGCCTCAGGGGTCCTGAAATTCACCATCAAAAATGTTGTTTGGTTCTTAAAAGTGCTCCCTCCTCCCTTGTGTGAGGAAATCTGTTTGCCTGCCTGTGGCAGAAGCAATTTCATTCCTGTTGTGAAACGCCCCTCTCTTACAGTGCAATTTCTTTCAGTTATTCATTTACTCCTTTTCTTTATTTCCTTTTTCCATCCATCTAATAACTCACCCATAGGTCTATTCTTCTTCAGCCCTGTCTCATTCATTGAATAACTGCTAGGAAGGATTCTTATAATTGAATTGTCTGGAGGAAGTAGGTTCAGGAAGAATGAAAGCTGATGTGTCAACAGCATTCTCTGGGGATTTTTGGAGCATTATTTTCTTCTGTTATTTAGCTGGGAAGCAAAGGGCAGGAAACTTGGCTTCCTTTGCACTCTGTGATGGTTGGGAGTCATGGTTAGTGATTTTAATTTATTCGGTGGTTTGAGTTCTGTGATAATATCATTACCAGGGAGGGAGTAATTAAGGATGGGATCCAACAGGAGAGGAATCCTTTAAGACTGAAGTTCTCCCAAGTTCATACTTCTTTCCTCCCTAGGAAAGTTTGACTTGTTTTATTATCACCTCCCAATTTAGTGAGTTGCTTCAGAGAGTGAGTAAAAGGAATGCTTTTCTGCAATGCAAAACCCATCATGAAATCAAAAAACAGTTATAAAAATGGGAACTATTTGCAACTCTTTTAAATAGTCAAGGGCTAGTTTTCTTTATATGTAAAAAACTCCTACAAATCAATAAGAGAAAGATCATCAACCTAATGAAAAATGTGCAAAAATAAAATCCATAGGTTAAGCTTCATAAGATAAATAGAAATTAAATTGATATAGACAACCATTTTTCATGTATTAGATTGGCAATGATAAAAAAATTAACAAAATACTCAGCAAAAGTGTGAGGAGACAGGTGCTGTCATATGTTACTAGTGGAAAATAAACTTGTATGACCTTATGAAGGTTTATTTGGAAATATTCTTTAAAATTGTGAATATCTGGATGTTTTAACATTTTAAAGCTGGTGCTAGGAATTTACTCTCTAGACTTATTCATATCCATAGAGAATAATGTGTTTGCAATGTTACATATTGCAGCTTTGTTTGTGATAGTAGAAGATTGAAAATAATCCAGCTATCAGGAAAGATTTTTTTTTTTTTTTCTGCGGTGGTGGGGGTACTGGGTATTCATTCTGGGGGCACTTTACCACCAGGAAGGAAATTTTGGATATCAATATAATAGAATATGATGTGGTCATAACATATGAGAATACCCTTGGTGTATACACACTGAAAGATCTCTAAGATATTTTGTTAAGTGAAAAGAATTGAGGTACAGAAAATTAGGTAACAGAAGTGGAGAGAAAGGTACTTATACTAGGACACACATGTATTTTCTTCTATGTGCATAACATGTACAGGGGGATAGCCAAGAAATTGATAATGTTTAGCATTTTGGTGGAGGCAGAGGGTAGGAGAGAGAATTTTTCTTTTTTATTTTGCCCCCCCCACCACACTTTTGTTCATTTTTAGGAATGGGCTGTTAATTCAAATTAGTAAATACATTTCTTTTTAATAAGAAGAGCTTTCTGACAGGTTGCAGAAGACATGTTTGGGTAACCCTAAGATGGCGGCTGGCGTTGAGCCAAGAAGTGGCGCATAGTTAGTGTTAACATGGGGTGATCTACTTTTGCCTGATTAGTTAATGTCTTCTCTGCGCTAGTGGTCAACAGATATTCCTCATTCTTAATTAGTACCGTAGCACATGCTCCAACCATGCTACTTAATCCTAAATTGATTGACTAGGTATATAAGACACACACCTATAGGAAGCACCATCGTATAAGCAGCACCTCTCATAGATCGCAGAAGGCAGATGGCAGATCACAGATCACAGATCGCAGTATGCGGGATGCACCATAGACACGCCTTTAGCACACACTTCTAGCGCGCACCTTTAGGACACAGGATGTAGGATGCACCTTTAAGAAGAAGCAGCAGAACTCTAAGAAGTAGCATCTCTGAAAGTGTAGCCTCTCCGATAAGCAAAGATTCTCTCTTAAGCAAAGACTCCCTCTTATGCAAAGCCTTTCTCTCTCTCTCCTCTCAAAGCTTCTCTTCCTCTATAAACTAGGGAGTAAACAAGCAAGAAAACAGCCCATTAAAGAAAGATAGTAGAAGTAGTTGTTTCCAGTTCACCTCCAATAAATACCCGCGCAATTGTTGCTGCAGGCGGTTACGAATATCTGAGCGATCGTTGCCGCAGGCGGCGACAACAGGTTATTTCCAAAATGGTCCAAATTCGCCCTAACTGCCCTCGATTTTTCCTTTCTTCCTGATTGATGGTGGCCTGCAGTGGTTCCATTCTCCACGTATACATTTGCCCTGTTCCTCCAGGGGCCACGCGTTCTCTCTGCTGCTAACCTGTTTGCCGCTTGGCTTTTCCAGCAGTTGTCAAGTTATCACCTTTCCAGCTGGCTTGACTGCACAGCTTTCTTCTTCCACGTGCTACTTGGGCAATCACCTTAATCCTTGGTCCAACACTTCCTCCTCGGAGAGTAGAAAGTAAAGCTGTAGTTGGGAATTTAGCAGGATGCTAGTCATCTTTGCAGGGAACCAGGTAACTGCCAGAGCACACGGGTGAGACCTATGGCATTTAAGTTGCTCATGGCTGGTGAGTTTATTTTAAGAGCTGGAAATATGGGAAGGTATAACCACACACATGGAATAGCAAGAAAAGTCTACTTATGGAGAATGTGATTTTGGAGAATTGGAAGTCTGAGTTCAAAACTTTGCCACTTATTAATTCTGTGATTTTCTTAGTTTGACTTCTCTCCTCCATAAACGGGTTCTATAATCGTCCATGTGGCTAAGACCACTGGCAGTCCACCAAAAGTCATCCTTGTTTTCTTTTCTTGTTGTAAGCTCAAGGGCGAGGGCTGGTGGCCAAACAAAAGCAGACAGAAACGGGCCGAAGCAAACTTTATTGGAATTTGGCTCTCGGGCAAAATTCCCAGCCCTCCGGGGTCCAGGTCAGGGTGGAAAGCCGGAGAAAATTGCACATGGCCCTGGCTGCCCAGGGTCTTTGTAGGCCGGAATAGGCAGGGGTTCCTGCGGAGTGATGGGCGGGTGTAAGGGTCAGTGGAGTTTATCTGTCTGTGTTTGATTGGTCGCTCTTTGGTGCGCTGCCCCCTGCCTTAGTGGTTCTGCTCTCTCCCACGAAGCTGCTCAGGTCCTGACCTAACAGTTGTACCAGATATATAGCTGGGCACATGGTTACGACATTTCTAAATCTCTCTCACTGTTAGACGTGGTCAAATGACCATTTTCATGTTGGTGGGATGTGAGCAGAAATGTGTGTCATGTTTGATTCTGGGACGTAAGATTCTTTCATGGTCTTTTCCCTTCCTACAAGGTGGAACCCAGGGCAACATAGTCCTGACCATGGAAATGAGGGAAAAACAATAGGGGTGTCAGAGCAATGATTTGGGGGAAACCTGGGTCTCTAAATGAACCCAAGGAGCAGAGTGGCCTGCCCACCTGAAACACGCAATCACTGGTACGTGAGAGAGATATGAACTCAGATCTTCAAACTATTCCATTATTGTTGAGCCTTCTTGTTATGACAGTATAACTTCCCCCGACCAAGAGAGTTAAGTCTCTTTATGTTGTAAATAATAGAATACTGCTGTCATTTAGATGTAGCTTGTCCTTCAAGGATTTGTGTGTTGGAACCTTGGTCCCCAGTGTGGTGATGTGGAAAGTGATGGAACTTTTAAACAGTAGAGCCAGGTCAGGGGCAGTGGCACATACCTGAAATCTCAGGTACACGGGAGGCTGAGGAAGGAGGATCACAAATTTCAGTGAAGCCTGGGCAATTAGTGAGACCCTGTCTTTCAAAGAGGTTGCAGGTATAGTTCAGTGGCAAAGCACCAGCCTAGCATGAATGAAGCCCTGGGTTCAATCCCTACACACACACACACACACACACAAGTTGAGTCTAATGGAAGACTGTTAGGTTATTGGAAGGTGTGCCCTCAGAAGGGATTAACATAATTCTAAGGGGGCCCCAGAATCTCTAACTTCCCTGTCTCACCATGTGATCCATCTCTCTCTTTCCTCTCTCAATATCTCTCTCCCTCTCTGTCTTGTGCTCCTGCCATTATGAGGTCTTCATCAGAACTAAGTCAATGCCAGCACCATGCCCTAGAACCTCCTAAACTGTGAGCTAAATAAACCTTTGTTCTTTATAAGTTACTTAACCTCAGACATTTCATCAGAATAACAGAAAATGGACTTGATACCAATACCTAACTCCAACTAAGTAAATTAATAAATGTATTTACTTGGCTACTATATAGGAGAAAATTTAGGGATTAGGAAAAGTTTAAGGTTGTTAGATTCAGCATTCAATGACATCAAAAATTTGATTTCTTTCTCTTCTTTTGCTCTGCTTTTTGTAAAGTCACTTCACCATAAGACTATTTGCCCTGAAGGTGACAAAATTACTACAGGCAATTCCAGACTCATCGTACCTTCCAGGAGAGAAAGCAGAGGGAGAGGGAGAGAGATTACACAGGTGAACTTCTTTCCAACATTCTTGGAAAACTTCTCATTGGTCCAATTTTAGTCACATCCTTCCCTGAACTGTAACCCCAAAATAGGTTTAAACTGACTTGATTAAGTACAAACCTTTGGTGACCCATAGCACAAGGGCAGGCTAACTTTTCTAGAACATACAAGGTACATAGAGGAGGTATGAGCACCCTAATAAGAATTGGAGTCGATGTTGGGGGAGTGCACCATATCCATGACAGGGAAGCCCTGAGTATTTTAAGGAGTAATTGGAATGAGATAACATATATAAAGAATCTAGCACCATGCTGGCACGATGGTAGGTGGTCAATAATTGTAATTTACTCTTCCTTTTTAGATCTAATTATCTGTACTGCAAAGTGGTTTGGGGTTAAGAAGATTTCTCCTTGGGGTGTCTCAAGTCTGCTTATTTGCAGGATCAGTGAAATAGGATTGCAATGTGCACAAAGAAGTCACCTCTCAGTTTCCAGATTTCTGTCACTCAAAGCAATTATTGGTGGGAGTGGCCCAGGGAGGGCATTGCTTCCTCACACTCAGTTCCCAGGAGAATAAATAAAAGAGGGCTCAACTCCACCCTTCCAAAGACTCCCTTCCTCAGTCATAGATGATCATTGGTCTGTCAACTTATTTTTTTTTTTTAAGGGGGGGTGTGGTACAGGGAATTGAACTCAGGGGCACTCAACTGCTGAGCCCCATCCCTAGCCCTCTTTTGTATTTTGTTTAGAGACAGAGTCTCACTGAGTTGCTTAGTGCCTCACTTTTGCAGAGGCTGCCTTTGAACTTCGGATCCTCCTGCCTCAGCCTCCCGATCCACTGGGATTGTAGGCATGCACCACCACATCTGACTCAACATTTTAAGACCCAGTTTTGAGAGTCCAGAAGGGACTTCTTACCTAGTGTCTTACGTGCCCAGGCAGCTCCCAGCAAATTATGGAGGGCCAGGTTAATGACTTTGCTGCCTCCATTCACTTGCTAGAGGTTGTGTGACCTAGTGCAAAGATTCTGAGCTTAAGCCTGAGACCTCACTTTACTGTCACTAACTGTGATTTTTATCTAAGTAATTTAATTCTTGCTGCCTCAGTTTCCTCATCTTTAAGATTGGGCCTTGACTCTGCTGCTAAACTTATTCTGAGTCTTAAAGAAATGGTGCATTTGAAAGCACTTTGTAAATAGAAAAGTAAATTTTAAATTAAAGGGTGGAAATTTTAATTTAAGAGTGGAAATACTGCCGGGTGTGGTATGGCACACCTGTTGATTCCAGCAACTCAGGAGGCTGAGGCAGGAGGATCTCAAGTTCATAGCTAGCCTTAGCAGCTTAGCGAGGCCCTAAACAACTCAGGGAGACCCTGTCTCTAAATAAAATACAAAAAGGGCTGGGGATGTGGCTCAGTGGTTGAGTGCTCCTGATTTCAATCTCTAGTACAAAAAAAAAAAGAGCAGAATTACTTTTCTATATCTCCATGCTATGGGTCAACCTACCTGGGGTTTGTGAAAAGAGACTGGTTGAGAGAGGATAGGCCAAGTGATATGTTTTTATTTATAGTGAGAGGATAGTGCAGGGTATAATGAACGATTATGTATTGATTGCCTGGGTGTGTTTGTTACTGGTATTTTATGTTAGCAAATTTAATCTTTTTAATAACCCCATGAGGTAAATATAATTATGCTAGTTTACAGTTAAGGAAACTGAGCCTGAGAATGGTTAAATGACCAGACCAATGTCACATGTTTAGGAAGTGGAAGGCCAGGATTTGAAAGTTGTGTATGGTCAGCCACCAAGGCAAATGAGCCCATTGATTGATCCAGACAGAAAAGAAGTGAACCACCCAGGAGGCTGTACCTAGGTGGACTAGCCTGTAAAACAAGGAGACATTCATCTAGGAGCTTATAGTAACTCTTCCATTTGCCTATTTATCCATCTAATCCACACACATTCACTAAGCACCTCTCATGTAACAAGAACCGTGCTGAATTTGGAATAAAACAACAAATAAAATAATGGCTGAAGGATTCAGGAAGTATCAGTGCAGCAAAGTAGCTTGTCAGACATCTCATTTATCCTCAGTTCAATCCTGTTAGGAAAATTGCTCCTATTGCTTGGCCACTATTAAGGTTTTAAACATTATTGTTCTGTAGAAATGGTCTGCTTACACTGCTTCCTGCTGGAGAATGGCTTAAGTCCATAATAACTGAAGATCATATACCCAATGATTTCATTTCAGTGGTAACTGCACAATGGTTTTGAAATGGTAATAATTGCCTATTGCTCTTGGGATTATCTTATTGTCTGGCAATGGTTATGAAGACAGTGGGGTTTTAAGAGGCCATTCAGGAGGAGTGACGGAAGGAACTAATTTTATTTTTCTCTGAACGACTCTCAAAGTGAGCATCTAATTCATAGCCCATAAAGGTCTGAAAGAACTTCTGTGATAAAAAAAAAAAAAAAAATCAGTCTCTAAAGCTGAAGGGAGGCTGAGTTTAGAACAATACAGAAAACTGAAGGCATGACTTCTAGAGAAGTGGAGTGTTGTGTGGTTTCAGAAGATGGGCTGGGTGAGACCCATAATTAAAATCGCCACTACAGGGATGTTTTGCATCTTAAATTGAAAAGAACTCTATTACTTTTCTTTGCCATGTATTGTGTAAATACGCATCCCAGTCTGAAATTTTTTTTTGCAATTTTATCTGTCTGTACCATTGTCCTTTGATCAAAGTTCCTCTTGTGGAGGGGTTGTGGGGGACACACACTTTGTAAAGCACCTACTAAAGACTAGGCATCTTGGCTACCTTGCTCATTTAACACTTACCACAACTTTTTTGACGAAGTTGTTTTCACCATTTCACAAAGCTCTTTCCCCAACTCAGATACATTGATTCATTCCACTCTGTGCCAGGCATAATTCAGCAGATGGGATATAGCAGGGAACAAATTTACAAACAGTTCCCTGCCCCATGGAACTTTTGTTTTTGTGGGTGGAGGCAGAACTAAATAAACAAATATAATATGTAAGGTTTGGGAGATTAGTGCTATGGGGAAAGTAATGGGGAGAAGAGGGAGAAGAATACTAGGTGGCAGGGGCAGAGAGATTTTGTGAATCTATATTAGAGAATCAGTGTATCTGTTATCTATTGGTGAGTAACACAAATAATGCCAAAACAAAGTGACTTAAAACAAAAGACAGTGAATTTTAGTTTTTATGGAGCAGAACTCTGGTGTGACTTATCTAGTGTCTTTCTGTTCCAAAGTCTCTTGAGAAGTCACATTCAGGGCAGGACAGTTGGTAGGATTCAGTTCATGGCAGGCTGTTGGGTCAAGAGAATTCAGGGTTTTTCCTCAGTCTCTTTGCCACATGGGCTCCTCTATTTGGTTATTCACAATATGGTGGTTGGTCTCCCTCAGAATGAGCAAGAGAGTGAGAAAATGAAGGAGTGTACCCAAGATGGAAGCCAGTGTTTCTGTATCTAATCTCTGGAGTGGGACTTCATTGTGGTTGCCTAATTCTACTCAGTAGAAACTAGTCACCAAATCTCATACTTAAGAGTTGGGGACTGGAAGGAAAGATGGTGGAATGAGATGAACATCATTGCCCAATGTGCATGTATGATTACATGAATGGTGTGACTCTACATTGTGTACAACCAGAGAAATGAAAGGTTGTATTCCATTTGTACAATGAATCAAAATGCATTCTGCTGTCATGCATAACTAAATAGAACAAACAATTAAAAAAAAAAAAAGAGTTGGGGACTACTAACCGGTGTGAGTAGCAGGAATCAGGGGTCATTGGAGATCATCTTGGGTTCTGTACTGCTAGTGTCAGTCTCTCTAATGAGGTGACATTCGAACAGAAACCTAAAGGAAGAGAAACAACAGGTGTGTGTCTTCTTGGGCGAAGAGCACTTCAGATAGAGGAAATAGCTAGCCAAAAGGTTGAGGAGAAACTATTCCAAGATTAGCCCTGTGTTAGATAGGTTAGAGTTTTGTGTGGGTCATGGTGGAAATTTTAATTTTATTTTCAGTGATATGGAAGGCTTTGGAAAGGTTCTGCAGAGGAGTGACATGACTGGACTTGTGTTTTAAGAGGATTACTCTGGTTGGTTTGTGGAGAATAATTTGGGGGAATGCATGTTAGTGGAAGCAATGAATTCGGATGTCAGGAGGCTACTGCAGTCATCCAGGTAAGTGATGATCATTCATGGCTGAGGCAGGGTGATAGTAGTGGATGTGGGAAAAAGTGGTTTGGAGTTTGGAAATGTTTCCCTGTAGAGTTGACAGAATTTGCTGGTGTGAATTGTAAAGAAAGTGAGGAGTTGACTTCTAGGTTTTTGGACTTAGCAACTGGAAGAAGAGTTGCCCTTTATTAAGCTGGGCAATATTGCTGCAAGAGAAGATTTTGGAAGAAGAAATATAAATCAGAGATTTTGAATATAATTAATGTATGTCTACTAGACATCCAAGTAGAGATGCTGAGTTGGCAATTGGTTAGATAAGTCTGGAGCTCTAGAGTATAGGGTGGACTATAATATGAATTTGGGAATTGCTAGAATTAATAAAATCAGTGGAATGGATGAAAATATTGAAGACATGAGAGTAAATTAAGAAATGGAAAGTCCTGTGGATTGAAACCCTGGAACACTTGAATGTTTAGAAATCAGGAAAATGGGGCCAGGGAAGGAGACTGAGAAGAAGTAGCCAGGAAGGATAAGGAAGATTCAAGAGAGGTTAGTGCTTGTGAAGAAGGTGCTTCAAGGGGCAGAGAGCAATCAATGGTGTCCAATACAGTCAAGATCTGTGAGGATTTAGATTGAGGTCCTAGGTGGCCTTGCTGAGAGCTGTTTCAGTGGAGTGGTGAAATGAAAGAAGAGCAAGCGAAGGTGAGAACTGAGGCTCTTCTGAGAAAACTGTCTTTCAACAACTGGTTGACTGAACTATCTGTAGCAAGCTCACCTGTGTTGCTAATTAGAAATGTGGATTGGGAGGGCTCCACCCCATAGTTTCTGGGGATGACACCTTGTAATCTTCATTTTGAACAAGTCCCACAGGAGATTTTCAGGAGTATTAAAATTTGAGAGCCGATATTCTGTTCCTGGTGTTTTATCCTACACTGTTATTATACACACACACACACACACACACACACACACACACATACACATAATGTTATTATATTATCATTATTAAAGGCACTATTTGACTTAAATTACTTTATGTTCTTTGTGTGTGTTTTAGTTTTAATCTGAATCATCCTCCCAAAGCTCACAGGTTGAAGACTTGGTCCCCAAGGCAGCAGTGTCCATTGGTGAGACCTTTGGGAGGTGACTGGCTCATAAGGCTCTAATTCCATCAATGGATTCATAGATGAATGGGCTACTGGGGGTGCTGGGAGCTAGGAGGTCTAGTTGGAGGAGGTAGATTACTGCTGGCTCTTGAAAGTATTTATTTGTCCCAACTACTCCCTCTCTTCTTCTTGGTCACCATGAAATGAGCAGCTATGTTCCATCACATGCTCCCTGATGTAATGTTCTGTGTCTCACCACAGGTCCAGAAATGATGGAGTCAAGTGACCATGGACTAAAATCTCTGAAACCATAGAGCCAAAATAAATATTTTCTTTTTTAATTTGATTTCTCAGGTATTCTGTTATAGTAATGGAAAACTGATTAACATAGTAACTCAAATGAGCATTCTGTAGATGACAGCTTGTCCTGATGACATTTCTATATTTCCTCTTAGTCTTTTTATTTCCCCCAATTAAAAAAAAAAAAAAAAAACTAAACAAAGAAATCTACAACCCCAAGAACTGCAAATAGTAGACAAATATCCCTACTCTAAGAGCTTCTAGGAATGTCACAAATTTTGAATTTTCATAATGAGAATGCTAGTTTTTGGGGGACACTGGAAGCTGAAGGACAAAATCATGCAGATTCAGGAGAAGTCTAAATATTTCATTGTTCATAGAAATGCTTAATTTTCTGAGCATGTCCACTTGGAAAGATGGACACACTGTTCTAGGCAGGTCTATTTGGAGGATTGGGGCACTTGGATCTTTGTTTTTTCGTGAGATCAAGAGTTGCCTTCTTCAGCATGATCTGGAGATTGTTCCTTTCTGGCCTGAGACTGGTTCTAAGAACAGGTAAGTTTAAAAAAGAACAATATAGTGTGGAAGGTACAGAGGTGGTGGAAATATAAACTAAGCTTTTCCCTGTGTACTACACAGAAGACAGGCCTACAGGATTGAGGAGAGGGTGTCCATCTCTCCTCAGTTCCATTTTCTTTTCTTAGAGACCCCTTCCAATACCTACCAACTGGTGCTCCTTCCAATGGAAGGAGCACTTTTCTCACAAGATATATTTTTATCCCTGGGTTCTTTTCAGACCTTGAAAACTACAGAAACTTGATGACTTTGGAGAATCTCTTTGCCTAAATATTTTGGTCTCAGAAGTGAGTGGAATGAGGTTCTAATTTCATTAATGAAAGCTCCATTCCAATTTTTCCTGTAGTGAGATGCTACTGATTTCCTCTCTAGTTTACTTAGGTAGCGAGAAATCATTGACAATGCTTTTTTTGATAGACTAACAAAGATGGATGTTAGCCAAAGATGGTTAACAAAGATGTATAGAAGTTATATTCCAATGACTTCTATGTGTATATATATTATTATTAATTGTGGCCAAGATAATTTAAAATATGAAAGAGACTAATGGAAAACATTATGAAAGTGGATCTATTTATGGATCTATTTGTGGGTATATTGTGTCACAAAATGACTGAAATGAGTCAAAGTCATGGTGTTACCAGACAAAAAGCAGACACAAATAAATATAAGATGGAAATATAAGATGGAAAACCCTGCAAAATCAGTAGCTCCTAGGTGAACATAAGTAGTTCCCCATCAACCTAAAATTATATCTGTGAAAGATAAAATCTGTATGTGAGGGAGATAAATACTAAACAGTGTATGTCCAGTGAAGACAAATGGACAAGCACCATCAAAATTCCAAGACTAGAAGGTTTGAGAAAATAGGCAAAACCTGGACTTTCCTAAGCATGTCTCCTTAAGAAAAAAAAGTTGCCAGCTAGCTGAGTCTACTTTCATCACCTTTGATATGAGACACTGGTGACCCTAACATGCAGGCAAGGAGTAGCAATATCTGGAGTGGGACTCACATGGAAACCTGTGTGGGTTGTTCATTAGAGGGAGTACATATTTAGGCTAGAATGAAGTACCATCTGTGATTTGCCTCAACTTTCTTCAATTTCAGGGCAATTCCCTTTTCTCATAACTTGTGGTTCTCCTTTTGGGAAAAATTCCATGAAGACCTATGATCCCTGAGGATGAACTTTTTAGTGTATCATATTATAGCTGATGGTGTTAGTGGATAGCTTGTGATATTAACTGCATTTATTTTAAAAAAAATTTAGATGTTGACGGACCTTTATTTTATTCATTTATTTATATGTGGTGCTCAGAATTGAACCCAGGGCCTCACACACGCTAGGCAAGTGCTCTACCACTGAATCATAACCCCAGTTCAACTGCATTTTTTCCTTTACCCATTTTCTATAGTTTGGATCTAAATGTTTCCCAAAGAATATATATTAAAAATTTGGTCCCCAAACTGACAATATTGGGAGGTGGTGGAACCTTTAAGAAGTAAGGCCTATGGAGGAGGCCTTCAGGTCAAGGGGGTGTTCCCTTGAAGGGGACTGTGGAACCCGGAGCCCCTTCCTTTTCCTCTTTTCACTGCCCAGTAATGAGGCAAGTGTTTTTTTTTTTTTTTTTCTTCTTTTTTTTCTTTTTTTTTTTTTAAATTGTAAACAAATGGGATACATGTTGTTTCTCTGTTTGTACATAGAGTAACGGCATACCATTTGTGTAATCATACATTTACATAGGGTAATGTTTTTGATTCATTCTGTTATTTTTTCTCTTCCCCCCACCCCTTCCACCCCTCTTTTCCCTCTACACAGTCCTTCCGTCCTCCATTGAGGCAAGTGGTTTCGTTGCAGCATGTGTTCTGATCATGATGTGCTGCCTCATCACAGGCCTTAAACAAGAGGGTATATTGGTCATGGACTGAAACCTCCAAACCTATAAGCCAAAATAAACCTTTTCTTTTTATAAGTTGATTATTTCAGGTATTTGCTATAGCAGTGGAAAACTGACTAAAACAATGTTTGAACCCAGTGCCTCTTTAGTTCAAAATGCAAATCTAAGCAGAAAAATGTGCTAGTTGACATTACTTGTGGACTTAAAAATAACAAATGGGACCAGAATGCTAGTCCTAGTCAATGGAAAAACTTTGAAATCTGGAGTGATCTTTGCCTGATAATCACTCGGTGTATTTAAATCAAATGCAATCAAATGGGATTAACTTAGTTTCTCTTAATAATATTTATGATTAAAGAATAGGAGATTCCGAACATTTTCTTCTTTTAGTGAGCAGAATTGTCAAATATTTCCCGAGTGTACTTCTCTGTTTTAAACAATGCGGCAGTGACACTAAATGGACAGTAATTGGTTCATAATTAATGTGTAGCAGGTGGACCAGCAATTTCAACTTGGAATTCTGCTCCTTAATCTTTAACTGCCTTGCCCTATCATACTCCCACCACCTCTCCCATCATGCCCAAGGGCCTCCTGCAACCCTTGTAAATAGCACAGTAGACACAATTTAATTTGCCTTTGAGGGCAACTATTAAATTTTCTGCAAAGGCTTAAGACAGGCACTCTCTGCTAAATATACATGTGTGCATAAGTGGAAACATGCACGTGTTTTCCTCAAACCCCGTCTTCAAAGTTCTTCATTACCTCTTTAGTTCAATTCACCTTCTCTAATATTCTGTATCCCTTCTAACACCTGCTCGTTAATTTCATTCAAATTTCAGCTAGTCTTTGAGCGAACGAAGGCAGCCCACTCAAATGATAGCAAAGACTTCCCTCCTTCCCCCTTCTGTCATCCTTTTATTAACACTAATCACAATCCTACCATATGCTTTCCAAGATACTGGTTTCTATCCATTTGTTAACTTCTCTTGTTATCACCCAAGCTCCAGTTTCCTCTGTTTGGTATAGACAATAATACCACAGGGTTGGAGTGGGATGATATGGAACGAATATCTGAAAGCAGTGCTTCCTGTTTCCTAGAAAGTGTCCTTCCCTTGTGTACACTGACTCTGAAGCCAAGGAGTGAGGTTCTGGCAGAATTCAACAGCTACCCTGCTCTTTTCAGGTGTAACATGACTGCCTTTCCCAGTAAGTTAGACCCCTGTTTGAAGGACTACCTGGGGTTGTCTCAATTTTACTTCTTCTTAAGTATTTTTTTCTATTTTAACAGCTTTTTAATTTTCAAGTTCTACCTATTATAGATCTGGTTTTGCTCTGCCTGTATCTAGTTATAAAGCTTGGGCAACTCATGTAATACACTAACCCTCAATTTTCTTATTTGTTAGAAAAGAACATTTTATTAAATAAATTTTAATGTTCCTTTAAGTCTGACATTCTCTGAGTCAAGAGGTAAAAATGGCTCAGAAGAAAGATCTGGGCTGTCTCAGCTTGACTTTGTTCAGTAATACCATAAAAGGAATGCCTACTCAAAACAGCTGCTATTCATGGAACACCTACTATATGTTGGGAACTCTATCAGATCATTACACACATGGTGTTTAATTGAATTCCCATAGCAATCTCAGGAGTTAGACCTTATTATTATTATTAAACTTGCTGTGTAGATGAAGATGCTAAGACTCAGAAAGGTTAAGTTGCTCTTTCAAGATCATAGGATAATTGGTGTAACTGGACTTTGACAATCAACACATACTCTTAACCATTCTACTGCTCCACTCCCTGATTCACTTGCTCTTTGCCATTGCCTGCCAATCTCCCAAAACCAATTCATAGCTGCCATCTTGGAATCGTAAAGTCTGGGATCCAGTCTCGGCTCCATTGTTTCCTGAATCTTCAGTCTTATTGTGTAACCTCTTTAAGCCTTAGTTTTTTCATCTATAAAAGAAGATAATATCTATCTGCTATAGAGTGAATGTTTGTGTTCCTCCCAAATCCCTATGTTGATCTCCTTAACCCCAAGGTGATGGTATTAGCAGGTGGGGCCTTTTGGGAGGTGATTAAGTCATGGGAATGGAGTCTTCCTGAGTCGGATTAGAACTCTTATAAAAAGTCAGAGACAGAGACCCCTCATTCCTGCCACGTGAGGTTGGATTAAAACAGCTGACTATGAGGCATTGGACCCACAAGACACTACCTCAGCTAGTGCTTTGGTCTCGGACTTCCCAGCTTCCAGAACTGTGAGAAATAAATTCCTGTTTTTACTAATCACCCACTCTATTATATTTTGTGATAGCAGCCTGAATAGACAGAGACTCTACTTCATAGTGCAGTGGTGAAAAAAAAAAAAAAAAAGAAGGCATGTGTTGCCTGATACTCCATCCTGCTTCTTTGTGCATGGCTATCATTTGCCCACCACCTGTAGGCTCAGCTCCAGCCTAGGATCCATTTCCAATCCTTCCACTGTGGATCTTACTCCAGTTCAAGGCTGAGGGATATTCAATATCACCAATGATTACTGCTGATCCTGATGGCTCAGTGGGCTGCTACCCCAAATGCAGTATGGTAAAGTTAAGATAGACTTGGTACCATGCTGCCTGAGTTTTAACCTCAGCTCTGCCCTTACTAATGACTTGGACAAGTAATTTTACCTTTCTGACTTAGTTTCCTCATCTGTAGAATAAAGAGAATAAAAGTAGCTATTTCAGAGGGCTGTTGGTAGGAGCAATACATTAAAAAATATAAAGTATGGATAATGGTGCCAGGCAAAGACTATCTGTTATTATTATTATAGACCTTACCTGAGTTATGCATTATATTACTGTTCATAAATGACATGCACTATATAGTTATTATTAGTACTAATTAGATCCCTGTGTGGTTTCTCAGGTTTTCCTTGAAACACTTGCTGATTTCTCTGAGACTGTAGCTCTGATTGTAAAAACACACTGGGCATCAAATCCGAGTCATTGAACCTCTTCCCTGAGGCGGGGGTCCTTGTGGTCTGCTAAGGACCTTCTTGATATTGGCTACCTCCCCACATCTCTGTATATTGTTTGCTCTGATGTTCCCCAAGATGGTGCTCTGGCAGTGTGTGTGGTTCCATGTGATGCAGAACACTCGCCTAGATCACCTTGGTGACTGTGTCTACCCTCTCCTGTACCTTTTCCCATTGCCTGTGACTTGTACTTGTTGATTAGGTCCTGAGCTGGCACAGTAAGTGACACAATCTTATAAAATAACTTAATGGAGCATTGTGCACATAAAATGAGTATGAATCTCAGTATATCTCAGGTTGTCAAGAGATTGCATTTTTGGTAATAGATTTTTTGAGATTTAATTTACATTATAAAATCCACCCATGTGAAGTGTAAAGTTCAGTTTTTTTCTGTACATTCGCAGTTGGTAGGAGCAATACATTAAAAAATATAAAGTATGGATAATGGTGCCAGGCAAAGACTATCTGTTATTATTGTTATTATTATTATAGACCTTACCTGAGTTATGCATTATATTACTGTTCATAAATGACATGCACTATATAGTTATTATTAGACTTTCCAGCTGCTTTCCTGTACCACATTCTTCCGCCATGATATTCTGCCTCATCTCAGGTCCCAAGGAACGGAGCTGGCTGTGTACAGACTGAGACTTCTGAAACTATCATCCCCAAATTAAACTTTTCTTCCTCTAATTGTTTTTATAAGATCTTTTGGTTGCATCAGTGAAAAAACTGACTGAAACAGTAGTTGCCTCTCATTTCCCCTAGCCTTAGGCACTCACTAATCTACTTTCTGTCTGTAGATTTGCTTATTTAGGATGTTTCCTATGAATGGAATCATATACAATATGACTTTTTATGGCTGACTTCTTTCATTTAGCACAATGATTTTTAAGGGTCTTCCATGTTGTAGCACATATCAATACTTCATTCTTTTTAATGTCAAATAATATTCACACTTCTCTGCTTTAAACTCAATAATTAATTTGAACTTTTTGTCTCTATTCCATAGGGCTGTTGGGAAACTGAACTTCAGCCATTGTACTTTCCATTTGTTTTGTGTCAAGTTTCTAGGCTCTTGAGCAGAGCCAAGATACCTCAGAGACCCAGGAAGGCATTAGTCATATGTCCATACAAGTTACTATAAAATGCCACCGTCCCTCTCTCTTGGATCTTTTAAGGGGCTCCTCTCTGCTACCTTTTTGTCAACCTTTGGAATGGGAACTGGAGTAACATTTTTCTCTTGGTGCACCAATGGCCAGTCTTCTGAGGTCCTGCTGTGTCCTTGGGGTAACAAAGCAGAATACAGGGAATCTTAGACTCTGACTCCTCCATCAAGCCAGAAAGGATTTTATTTTATGCAAGGGATATTCCTCTCTCAGATTTAACTGGATTCTCCTCAGTTTCCTCCAGCTTTTGAACACAAAACTCAGGAATCCCAAGTTCAAACTTTTTCTGTGGCCAAGGAGCACAGACCTCAAAGGGAATAAAACAGAAAAGGAAAACAAATTAATCTAAAAAAAAATCTATCTTGTGTCAGAGTTCATTTCTCATTATTCAAATTTCTGCCCCAGCATAGGTACATAATGTTTTTGAGCATTTTAAAACACTGTGTTTTTTCTTATTCCCAGTTCAGTGACAGTGGCTCTTTCCTGAGCCACTAGCACCTGTCACTATTCCTTGACAGCTTTTTAACTCCTGCAAGTCACATTTCTGTGGTGATGTGTCAGTCAGCAACTGGACTCTGCTGCTTGACTTTCTCCTGTCACTGCATAATGGAACTATCTCTTTTTTGTGATCTCATCTCTGCTATTAGAAATGTAGAATTTGCATATCTGTTATATTTATACTACACATTTTTCTCTTTCTAATGTATATTTCTATTATACATTCCTGCTTTAACTGTGTATTGTATGAGGTTTTGGTCTCAGGATTCCTTTACACTCATAAAAATGATTGCAGATTCAGGGAACTTTTGTTTAGGTTATATCTCTGGTTATTAACCATACAAGAAACATTTTAAAAATAATTATTAATTAATTTGAAAATAACAATAGTTATTTTCATTCTATGTAGCACAAATAACAATCTTATTAAAATATATTTATTTTTCAAAACAAAAGGAAAGGAATGAGTGTACTGTTTTATGGGTTTTTCTTTTCTTTTTCTTTTTGCAAATCTTTTTAATGTCTGACTCAGAAGTGCGCTGAATTCTTGTATCAGTTTCTGCATTCATTCTAGTAAATGTTGCTTTCATTCAAGCATCTGAAGAAAATATGGTGTCACAGGGATGTGGTTGGAAAAGGGAGTCATATTTTAATAGCCTTTTTGGATTGTAGATACTATCCAAACCTCAGCTAGAGGTAGTTTCTTAAAGGCCCATGGGCAAAAAATATTACCACACGTTTTCTTTGAAATGACAGGTTCACTTTGCTCATTTTCAAGAAAACATCTGCTAAATCTGAATAAGTGATTCTTTCAAATAAAAGTGATATTTCATGAGACCTTAAGAATTAACATATGCATTTTTTCCCAGCAACAACCATGCTACCTCCGTAGGTACCAGTGGTGCTTTATGAAGACTTCCTAATTTGTCACACAGAATATTACAAAGTCCTGAACTGAAGTGTTGACAGTTGATGAAATTAACCATTTCTAATGCCTCATCAAGGATATTCTTAAGTAAAACTGGCTTTCTTTTCCTTCCCTCCCTCCCTGCTTCTCTATCTTCCCCCAGTTACCGCCCCCCCCCTTTCTTTTTTCTTTCCTTTACTATGAGGATGCAGTGGTGAAGAATATGATAACTACCAGGGACAGTTTGGTGCCACTGCTTTGACTAGTACTAAGGTGCTGACAGACCGACCCAGTATTGCTTTTGTACCATTGATGTAAATGTCCACCTAGTGAAAAAGACAAAGTATGTATTTGGTTGTAGTATGAAGATAAATTTGCTCTTGCAGATTCCCTGAAGTGGTCCCAGGACATTGCAGAGCTCCTGTGAGAAGGTGAAAGCAGAGGAAACAAAAGGCTGCAAGAGAGCGTTCCTTGCTTCCTGACTTGCTGCCTAGGACCTGGTGTTCTGTTTGTGGCCTACCTGTTCCAGCACTGGCTAGCTCTCCTCCTCCTCTGTTCTGGACTGTCCATGATGCAGCATGGCAGTGTCTTTGGGAGTCCCAGGCGCTGAGCCTGTGTAGCAGCAGTAGGAAGGGGGGCGGTGTAAGACTATTCCTTTCCTCCCAACTCTAAGCATTTAGTAATGAGAACACTGGTATAACTACCAAATTTTGAAATTGCTGAATAAACCCTCTAGAAATTGCAGTGACTATGTATACCCTTCTCTTTGTGGTTTGGAAGCATTTGTGCTTTATAGGAGCTATATTCCTTACCTTTAGCATTTTTCCTGGCTTTCTAGGTTCGCCACAGGACTAGCCTGTGGGATAGCCTATCCTCAGCTCTCCTACACCTAAGTGGATCTGGATGCTTTGAACTGCAAGTCTCTTGGGCTTCCTCCCAGACTCCTGAGGGCTTGTTTTATGTAAAAACATGGCACTTGGCAGCTTGCATTAAGTGTCTAATGCCTCATTATGTTACTCTAACTAGGTTAAAGAGTATATGTTGTAAGCAAAACTACTTACCTGTGAGAGAGGATAATTAATAGGATTAAGTACTTTTGGTGAGTTCTGAGTTAAAGATGCTAGAATAAGCTTTTATTTAAATCTAAAATTCTGTTTTGCTCTGGGAGATTTTAGACAAGAAAATTATAGGCTTCAGAACCATGAACTTTGGAAGACTTCTAAGAGTCCAAGACTGTGTGCGGGCATTTTTTTTTTTCTTCAAACCACATCTGTTTATTAAAAAAATATTTATCAAGGGCCCATAATGTATGCACGTTGTTCTAGACCCAGGAGTGGAGCAATGAATACACAGACATCATCCCAGCACTTGTGAAGCTAATAATCCAGAAGGGGAAGACAAAAATATACCAACCAAACAAACAAAAAAACCAAACGAACAAAACCAAAACCAAAAAACAAGACACCTGAAGTAAACAAGCAAGATAATTTTAGATAGATGAGGACATGAAGGAAACAACACAGGATGTGGAGATGTGAAGCACCGAGTGGTCAGAGAAGGTCTTGCTGGAGGTGACATTGGAGCTGAGATCTGGATGCTGTCAAGGAACCAAGCATAGGAAGAATTGGGTGGAAGAGCATTTGAAGCAAAGAGTACAAGAAGCACAGAGGCCCGAGGTAGAAATGCATTTGGTAGTTGTGAGGAATAAAATGAAAGTGGTATGGAGTTTGAATGCAATGCACAAGGGGAAAAAATGTTATAAACAAGATGGGACTGGTCAGCACTTTGTAAGCCACGGTCAGTGCCTTAGTCTGTTTGGATTACTATAACACAATTACCACAGACTAGGCTGGTTTAAGCAACCGTAATTTATTTCTCAGAGTTCTAGAGGCTGGAAGTTCAAGATCAAGGTGCCAGTCAATTTGTTCCCTGGTGTGGACCTTCTTCCTGGTTTGCGCCTTCTTCCTGGTTTGCAGATGGACTCCTTGTTGTATCCTCATGTGGAAGAGAGGTTAGTTGTAGTGTGCTTGTCTAGCATACTGAGGCTCTGAGCTTGATCCCCAACACCAAAAAAAAAAAAAAAAAAAAAAAAAAAAAAAAAGAGAGAGAGAGAGAGTTCGTTCACTTGTATCTCTCCTCATAAGGGCATTAATCTCTACATGAGGGCTCCACCCATATAACCTAATTACCTTGCAAGGGCCCTATCTCTAAATGGCATCACTGAAGTTTCTACATAGGAATTTGGGAGGACACAAACATTCAGTCCACACTAGTCAGACTTTTGGATTTTACTATAAGATAGGAAGCCATCAGAAGGTTTAAAATAAGGTGTGACATGACCTGATATGTTTTTTGTTTGTTTGTTTGTTTTTGTGGTGCTGGTGATTGAACCCAGGGCTTTGTGCATGTGAGGCAAGCACTCTACCAACAGAGCTATACCCCCAACCCACTTGATGTGTTTTCTAATGATCACTCTGGACACTGTGGAGAGTGGATTGCAGTGGGTAATATTGCAGCAGGGGCACAAGTAACAGCTGGGATGATGGGTTAACTTGATGGCTGGTGGTGGAAATGACAGAAGAGGGCATGAAGAAGCAGTTCAGAGGTAGAGCCACAAGGGAGGCATCAAGGGTTCATCCAGTTTTGTTTTGTGTTTAAGGAACTGGATAGTAGTGGAGGCAAACATCGAGCTGTTTATGATGGGAAAGGAATAGTTCTGAGTGGTGGATGGGTGTGTGGTCAACAGGTGCTCTTTGAAGAAGAACATTAAAATTTTTGTTTTGTATGTTGTATCCTGTACGACAGTGTTTAACTAGAAGGAACTGAAATGCAATAAACCACATCTTGAACAAGCAAACGATTTTACTAATTTATTTTCTACACAAAAAGATTCCCAAAGCTATACCCAGCTAGGATGACAGTCGATGAGTGCCATGGAGATCCCAGGTACATTCTCTGTTTGACCCTCTTTCCTATGTCTTTCATTCTCCTCAATGTAAAAGAAGCACTGCAATTCTTTAGGTTCTCTGGCCTGGGAAATTTGATCTATAGAAAGAATTTCAGTTACCTTGACAGGACCTACAGGACCTCCTATGACCTGGTCCTCACCTTCCTCAGGAGCCTATCTCTGACATCTCTCCAAGTTGAGCTTCATGTCTCATAACAGCAAACCACATCCAGTTCCTGTGCACAGTGTGCTCCTCTCTGTGATCTCATTCATTCTCTTTCTTCTGGAATGCCTCTCTTCCTCTGGCTAACTCATCTTTCAACTCTTGGCTCAATGTCCTCCTTGAATTCTAGGTTGAGCTAAAGGTCTCTTTTCTGAGTTTCATTGACCACAGCACAAAAATGGGCACAATTGGTTTGGTTTATGTGTCTTTTCACTCGAGTTTACCTGGGGAAAAAGACCCAGAGACCATGCTGGGATGATGATGATGGTGGTGATAGCTCAGTTTATTACAGATGAAGAAGGTAGAGCTTAGAGAGACCAAGGAATCCAGCTAGTGAGTGATGAGTTGGGATTTGAATGTAGACAGCCTATTCCTGGGGCTGGCCTGAACCTCAACACCAGCATGGCATCTAGTAATGGACATTCAAAAAATGATGGTGACCTAAACTCAGTGTGTATGCCTCACACGTAAGAACTACTAGCACGGAGGAAGTTGGACATGACCTAGCAAAGAGAAGCCTTTGCCGTTAAATCTCATTTCTGGCAAAACTGGCAGTGGAAAGGGAGGTACCAAAAGGACAACTGGATAATGTGCCAAATTACTATCATTGTGCTTGTTGTCTTAGACATATGTTCCAGGGTGTCCAACCCATGTTTTACATCTGCTTTAGTCTTTGCAGAATGAATAACAAATTAGTGTTTAATGGGAACTATTAGTCTTGTCACCTAATTGAGTAGCATCTAATAAATCTTTTCGTTCAAAACCCAGTGGGAATTCCTTGCTGGAAATGAGTGTGAGGAAAATTCTATTTCAACACTATTTTGATATCCAAAGAATATACATGTGTTGGTGGGCAATGCTAGACATTCAATGAAATTAAGTGACATTTAGTATGAATCACATACTTATCCTGGGCCTAGAACTGTTGATAATTACTTTTGAGACTTACAGAGTAAGTTTATGATAGTTTTCTACACTTTAGAATTTTGCTTGAGAGTATGTGAGGTATCTCCTAGTGGTCTCTAAACTGGTATTTTTTTTAATAAAAAAGTTTAAATATATTATTTTGTTAAATTCCATGAGGATCAAAAGTCATCATGACATGATTATGCTTTGAAATATGAATAAGAAATATGTGGGATTATGGTCTCTATAAGCCTATCCTTTGTTTCTTAAAAATTTGTGGATGATTGAAAACAGTATTAGCTTATAGATGATGAAAAAAAGGTTGGTAACTCCCATAATATGTTTCATGATGTTTGTGTGGTCTGTTTCAAATTAGATCATGTTAGCCATCATTTAGAATAAAGGCCTGCATTGCTTTCCATTGCAAATTGAACTGTAAGGATGAATACCCGAAAATGCCTTGGTGTGTTTTGCTGTTTAATATGAGCCGCATCACTTTGGATCAGTTATTTAATTTCCTTACAACAGAATTCTTTTATCTTAAAGGAGAAGGTGTTCTATTCCTCTTTTCTTTTTCTCTGATAATGAACCAGACACTTATTCCCTTGTTTTCATATCAGGCTGTAGCCTGGGACTGCATTGGGGTCCTCACTGTGGTCACATTCTTTCTTTACTTTCAGTTCCCTGTTTTCATGAACATCTGTGACTATACCTGGGAAAGAGTTCTAGACACCATCCAAATTTTCACTTTAGCTCTTGTTGGGGTAGTATGCTAATGCTCGTTTGAATGAAGTGTGTGGGAAACGAAGTGTTGCTGTGTGTTTTGTCTTCTTTTTTTATTTTTTTGTGATTTCTTTATTCTTATGTAGACCACTGAATGACATGGCAGACCTGGAGAGCTCTGTGCTTACAGGGAGGAAAAAAGGAAGTTTTGATATTTTTAGCCTAATACTATGAGCCTTTGAAGTGTAAGCTTGAATGGTCATTGCAAACGGTTACATAAAATCCATCAACTCACCATGTTTTTTCTGCTCCCATTCACTAGTAAAGAACAGTAGCCAAAAAGAAAGAATGTTCTATCAAGTTTGATATAAAATTTGGGTTAGGTTTACAAGTTAAGGATTCCTTTTTGTTTGCCCTCAGGTTATTTTTAGGCCCTGGGCTTCTGAACCCAAGGTAATCTGCAAAGCAGTTTAAACATCTTCTCAGAATCGGTGGTCTCCCTGCTTCTTTGTCCTTCCTGTCTTGTTGGCAAATGTCTCTGCTTCCCATTCTGCTTCCTGTTTAAGCTGTGCAAATGACTCATTTAACTCAATATCTAGCTTTTAACCCTTTTTGTAAATATATCATTGTAAATGATTTCATTCACTAGCTGACACAGTTTTCATGTGCTAAACACATTTGGGGCATTTCTTTGTTAACCTTGGCTGAGGAAGAGAAGCCGACTCTTTGAAGCTCCTCTTCCTTGTGACTGTATGGGTCTGATGTAGGGCAGAAGCTTGGCTTGCCTGTCCTAGTGCCCATTTCTGGCTCTCTTCATCTTTTTGACCTCTACAAAGGGGAATGAGAAAGCCAAGTATCTATTGTTCCAACTTCCCTTGAAGCAAGGGGTGGCCTTGCTATGGAGTTTTGGTCATTGGGGCATAAGCCAAATTCTGCTGAGGAAGGCTTGGGAAGGGATTTTTATTTCCTGATCAAAGGGTTCAGAAGCTGCTGGCACTATTTCTTCTCCTTTTGGTCTTGAACATGGTTATAAAGTCAGAATGTACAGTAGTCATCTTACAACTTTGAGACATAATCTAAAACTGATAGAACAGAATTATGTAAGAAATCTTGATTTTTATTATATCATTGAGCCCCACATTATACATGACTGCTTTCCCCATACATCATATATGAAAAACAAGTCCCTATAGAGGGCTTTAATATATGGGTACAAATTCTTTAACACTCCACCTGTCAACAAATGTAGTCTAATTTTCCTCCCCTTGAATATAGGCCAGACTTAGTGACTTGCTTCCAGCAAACAGAATGCAATTGCCAGGCTAGGCCATAAAAGGTGATATGGTTTCTGCCTTGTTCTTCTCTCTGACAAGTGCCTTGGGAGTTTTGAGCCGATACGCTAGAAATCTGTCTACACTAAAGCTGTCATGCTCGAGAAACCATGTGTGGGGAGACCACATAGGCAGGGATGGTTAAGTAGCCCCAGCTGGACCAGCCTCCAGCTCCCTGAGTCTTCCCAGCAAGAACTGCCAAACATGTGAGTGCACCAGCCTTCAGATGACTCCACCCCGGAGTCTTCAGGTTATCCTTGCCAATGCCAAGTGCAGCAGGTAAGCTGCCCCCACCATCGTTCCTGCATTGCAGATGCATGAGCAAAATAAATGTTATTTCAAGCTGCTAAGTTTCAGGGTTTGTTGTGTAGCAAAAGAAGGCCCAAACACCCTATTTTTATACCACTGTTAGTTGGATTTTTTTTACTTGCAGCCAAAAGCATCCCTGCCTGGAGCACTAAGCAGAGATGACTAAAAGAGATTGCTAAAATGAAATGACCCATTTGAAATACTGTATGCATAGACTCCCTATTCTCTTCATCTCTTAGTCTAGTTGTACTAATCAAATTTGCCATTGTACTCCTATAAAAATTTCCCACTAAAATTGATGCTGATTTCACTACATATTTTATTTACAATAGGACCAGGATAGTAGAAAAGTAGAAAATGAGGAATTTAAATTCAGGATAACATACTCCTGTTTTCCTGGGCATTTAGTTTTTTGGTAACAGCAAAGACAGTATCAAGAGCTATCACAAGTAGGTCAAGTTTATGAGTCCCCAACTTCATCAAACTCTCCTCGGTGTTTGAGGCTGTTTTCTTAGTGAAATGCTCCTAGTATTGAACAGCTTTGTTCTTTCCTTGACATTTGCAGCTTTTTTAAATAGATGAATATTTAATGATAGACCAGATTCTTTGAAGCAAAATACCATTAGTTCCTGTTTTTAGAGAGTTGATGGTCATTCATCATTGCTGGAATTTATTTAAAGGTTTTAATATATGATTTTAATCATGAATTTATAGGTGTAGCATTTAGAAACTAGCAAGTTTGTCTTAGATTAATATTGATATCCTCACATGGAAGCTACAGAATAAATTTAAAATATTTTTTTGTTTTTTGGTACTGGGGATTAAACTCAGGGGCACTCAACCACTGAGCCGCATCCCCAGTCCTTTTTATATTTTATTTAGAAACAGAGTCTCACTGAGTTGCTTAGTGCCTTGCTTTTGCTGAGGCTGGTTTTGAACTCGTGAGCCTCCTGCCTCAGCCTCCTGAGCTGCTAGGATTACAGGCATGCGCCACCACACCCGGCTATAAATTTAAAATCTTTTATCCCAAAGTAACATAATGCTATTTCTATTGATGGAAATTCCTAAGCAGCTTTGCAATGCAGTTTGGGTAATTATCTTTTCCCACTGTGCTGAAATTTTAAACCTGAAGGAAAAGATCAGTAACTCCTGAAAGTTGGTTGCACAAAAGCCAATTACATTTCTGAGTGCTTATTTACTCAATATTCACATCCTTAAACTGTTGGCAAATTCACAACTGGGTGGAGCAGGGTAAATGTCATTGTGCTGATGATGTGAGGAGGGATGGGTGTGAAGACTGAGTTGGGGATGGAGGGGTCCTTGCAAAGAGAAGTTACATAAGTGATATCATATGCAGAAGCAGCCTTTGGGGTTTGAAAATAACTGGGCAGGGAGTGTCAGCCTTCTTTGGATCTGATTCCCTGATTTCCTATCAGTAAGGGTCAGACCTACATTCCTGGGTGGGCTGGAGAGTCCGTGTAAGTGTACTCCTTCCCACTAGCAACCCCGAATAATAGCTCAAAGAGCCTGGGAATGCTTTTTTCTTTCTCAAGGCAGCAAGGTGCTGCATAAAAACTGAGCCAACACTTCATGGAGAAGCCAAAACAGAGCAGATGTTTCTCGCTGAGCCTCAAATGAGGTTGCTTCCAGCATGGTTTCCTTAAACAAGAGGGAAATACAGAAAAACGGAGAAGACAACCGCCTTTCTACAGAGGCTCCAATGCTTCTTTAAAGCTCCTTTCTTCTACCTACCCAACTTTCCCCCCGCTTTTTTAGGGAACTGAATTCTGGATGCACGAGACAATGCCCTGTATTCATGCTACCTGATAATGTTATTTTTTTAACTGTGGAAAATAAACTATCACTGTATATCTATCGACCTTGGTATCAGAGACTCCTTGGGGCTGGTTTCATAATTTACTTGGCACAGAGCCCCCTTTTAGCACCTGAGAAAAAAATATGTCTACTGGATAGTCATATAAGATTGTGAGACTGGTGGGAGAAGGATGAAATTTAATGAAATTCAGAAAACGGTGAATACATAGGAATTTTGCCACCTGCCTAGGGTGACCCTGATCTCTGAGCACCCTTGTCTGCCTGGTATCACTTGAGATTCCCCATGTCATTAGGGAGAGGCCAGTATTTCTGTTCTTTGGCTGTAGCATGTGCTGGTTCTCACTTGGGGACATCCTTTGGATTAGAACCCTTGGCCTCAGAGCTCTTTGGTACCTTCTCTTAGTGACTGCCTTTCCTTGGGTTTCTCAGATGCCTCCATATTCTGCACACACACACCTCCTTTGGTATCTGCAGATGGAGCCCATCACTTCTTCTCTAATACCACTGAAGTCCTACACACCACCAGAAACTAGAAAAACTCCACCTGTATACATGATTGCTTTTAGAAGCATGTGCTACCCCAGCTGTGCTAACTCTTTGCAGAGGCCTGAATTCCTCCATTCCCTGAGGGGCATTCCTCCAAGTAAGAGAAGCATTTGGGATGCTTGTTAAAATATAGAGTCTAGCAAATTGGACTCTCCCAGGGTGAGGTTGGGAGTCCATCTAGGTAACAAGCTCCCTGCAGGCAGCTAATGCTTCCCTCTCAAACTAAAGGTCCAGAGAGCTTGTCAATGTCATCCCTACACACATCAGGCTTAGGATTTCTTTTTAGGAATGAGAACAACTTTTCATCCTCATAGATGGGAAACCTTAGGATATGTTTACCAATTCTTAACTACTTGGATGCCACCTGACCCTGCAACTTGCAGTAGTCTCAAGACAAATGCAGCTGTGCTCTGTGGGAGAAGATTGAGGCAGAGAACTTTGCCTGACCTTTCGTATTTAGCCTTTGCCAGCCTTCCCCATGTTCCTCTGAGGAGCTGCTTCCCCAAATCACCTGTACATTGCCATACCCTTGTGCCTCCTGTCCCCAACCAGTCCTGCCTTGCTGCACTGTACGCCCACCCCCACTCCCTCTCCCTTTTGAAACCTTGCTCCATGGTAAATTCCTTCACCCCTGGCCTCAGCTGAATGCTGGCTCTCACTGGAGATGCTCACCTCCCTCAGTCCTCCAAATGCCAGCTGCCCTCTTCCACAATCCCATTATGAACCACAGAGTCAGGGGTGGCAGGCAAGGGGTAGAGTAGGAAGCGGATGGCAAGATTTTTCTGTAAAGGAGCAGATAGTAAATATATGGGCAATACAGTGCCTTGACACTACTCAAGTCTGGCATTGTAACACAAAACAGTAACCATAAATAAACAAATGAACATGTTTCAATAAAACTTTATGGACATTGAAATGTGAATTCCATGTATTTTTTACATGTCAACAAGTAGCATTCCTTTTCTGAAAAATTTCCAACCATTTAAAAATGTAAAAAATGTTCTGAGCTTTGGGCCATACAAAAAGGTGGGGTGGGCTGGATTTAGCTTGTGGGCTTTAATTCACTGACTCTTGGTCTGAACCGGTGCTTCTCAAACTTTAATGACCACGTGACATCAGGAAGGGTTTTGTGAAGATGTGGACTCTGTCAGGTCATCTGACCCAGCAGTGTGAATGCTCTGTCAGCACACCACACTGCAGTTACCTGTAGAATCTTCCCTTTTATATAATGTTAAAAATAGGCTAGTGACATAGGAAGATGCTCGGATTGTAATTCACGTGTGGAAAGTGAGGCAGTAGAAAGAGCAGATTTTCAAACCAGACAGACTCCCACCTACCGGTGATGAATCTGGACACATTTCTTAACCTTTCTCAGTTTCTGTTTGTTCAACTGTAGAACGAAGTTAATACTCTCTGCCTCAGATAAAGGTTTTGAATTTTAACGTGATAATGCATGTAAAACACTCAGCACCTTAGCAACTGCTCAGCCTTAGCCCTTTTTCCTGAACCTGGGTATAACACATTAAAACTTTAATTTTCAGTACCTTGGGGGATTTCCTTTCTTTGTTTCTTAGATCCCATTTGCAAGGGTTGTGCCCATTCATTCAGTCAAAAAATATTTGCTGAGCTCTGACTTCTTCCAGGCAATATGCTTTGCCAGATCTGTCAAGCTGAGTGAATCGTGAACTTGTATAAGGGGAGAAAAGGGAAAAAAATCCCAAACAATTTCATAGAATAAGAGTTGAGTGAGGGAACAGGCAGAGGGCTGGGGCATTCACTGTGCTGTGAGGAGAGGCCAGAGGAGGCCACACAGTAGGTGACTAAGCTGGATTTCAAAAGGGTCTGCCTGATGGAAGAAGAGGCAGTGGGAAATTCAGGGGGAGTCCAGAGAACTGAGACCCTGGGAGTGTGTGGTTGAGACAAGGAACAAGGTCCGGACCAGTCAGAACGGATGTAGGCCTTTATGTCATTGAGGTTTGGACTGCCTGGGTATCAGTTCTGGGTGAGCAGTTATCCCTTTTTTGGAAAAACACTGAAAATGACCATAATTCATGCGAGCAAGGACTCTGAGAAAAGACAGTGCAAGAAAATCCTCAACAATTTTTGCTGCATTTATCTTTATAAGGAGTTCCCCGGGGAACCTCCTTGGCTCATGTCTGTTACAGGAGAGAGACTGCGTGGTCTGTTGTGGCTGCTGAGATAAAGTCTGGCATCTGCCATTGGGGAGTTTTGCCTCTAGTACAGGAAATGGGTGCCTATAGCACAATAGGATGATGGTGGCAAAAGCAGTCTTGCAGAACTTCATAGGATGGAGAAAAAGATATGGAATCTGGGTCTGGGGGTGAGAATTCCAGAAAGGCTTCATGAAAAAAAAACTTGCATTGCCTTGGAGATGCTTCTGTCTCTGTTGCTTCCTTGAGGAGCTCTACTGTTGCAGGTGAGGAGAATTTGAGTTTATTTGTATAAATAACTAACTTCAGTCATTTGCATGGGATCCGACAGTAGGTTCCTGAAATGACCTAGGTCTAGAAGGTGCTGTCTGAAAGACACTATCTCTTTGTGTCTCCTCTTCCTCATTCCCTAAGGCCTTCTGTCCTGCATGGTGACAGTAGAGGGTGTGCCTGAGGTGCAGGGGGCTGATCAGCAAGGGCCATGGGAGGGAGGGGAGGCAGCTCAACTGGGTTGGTACATCTGCATCCTGACTCATGGTCAGGATTCCAGCCTGGCTTCCTCTCTGTTGATTTCCCCTTATTCAATGGTGTGGGATTTTTTTTTTTTTTTTCCCCTAATGCTCTCCTAATCCATGCCAGATATTTTTGAACTGAATTTTCTCCATCTCACCTAAAATGACTCTGTGTGTGTGTGTGTGTGCGTGTGTGTGTGTGTGTGTGTGTGTGTGTTTTCGTGTGTGACTGGAGATTGAACCCAGGGCCTTGGATATGCTAGGCAAACACTCTTCCACTGAGCTACACCTTTCCCCCGCTGAATTGAGAGTTAGCAATGTCTGGGTCTATCTGTGACCCCAGGGGACTTCAGTTGAGTTCCTTGGCTCCAATGGGGATGTGTGCTGGG
Organism: Sciurus carolinensis; assembly: GCF_902686445.1. NCBI lineage: Eukaryota > Metazoa > Chordata > Mammalia > Rodentia > Sciuridae > Sciurus > Sciurus carolinensis. The sequence continues at coordinate 127,537,063 of NC_062216.1, read as the reverse complement.
GGCTTGGAGCTGATAAGCAGATGCTGAGGAGGTACCAGGAAGTGTTCCCAGATCAGCCTATGCCCTAGGTTTGGGTTCAGAGAAGAGAGGTCTGCAGATAGAAGCCAAAGGGGTTGTTTTGGTTTGTTTTTGTATTTTACAAGAAACTCTCTGAGACAAAAATCCATAAGCAATGATGCTTCAGGACCCATGAACCCGAGGAACCCAAGACATTTTATATCACTTCTAGAGCTGGCATTCCCTGAGTCGAATGGGCTCAGTTCAGATCTGTCCATGGTGTCAGGAAAAGGGACATATTCTCCATGGAAGAGAATTTTTTCCCTCATTAGTTATAGTTCAGGAATCTCTGTGAACTTCTTCCTAGGCAGGGAAGCAGAATTTGCATGAAGGGCTGTGGTAAGATGCTGCCCAGATGGTGACTTAGTAGACAGCATCACTGATGAGGCTGGGAGACAGGGACATAAGAAGCCTGCTCATGAACATACATGAAATGCCCTTGGGGGGGGGTCCCAAGTATAAGGGTGGGAGGAAAGGTTGCTGAGGTCCCTCCTCATAGGTTTGGGAGAACACATTAATAAAATGTGAATTGTCATTATTAGTGTATCCTCATCTGTTCCCACTGCCTGGGAAGACTGAAGAAGTCTGAGTCATGTTTGTAAAGATACACACATGCTTATAAAATCGATACTAAAAGCTCTGCTCTAGAAACTGGCATTACCTAATCTGATCACAAACACTGTGGTATTCCCAGGTTTCTGTGAACAGGTGCCAAATTTAGTACAGATAAGCAATAAGCAAACCTGCAATTATTTCTCAAAAGTTTCCTAAACCATTGTCATCAGTAAATAGCAGTATAGTATGTGACTCCTCCTCATCAAATGGGGAAGTGTAGTTGGATTTTTATGTGTAGATGACCTGTCTTGCTCCCTAGGTTACATTACTGGGACTTTGTTGTTTTGTTCACTTCTATATCCCCAGTGACAAGGACAGTGCCTGGCACACAGTAGGTGCTTAGTAATTATGAATGAATGAACACTTGGGTTTTATGTCTGAAATGGAAGCCATCTTGCTCCTTTCTCAGTTGCTGTTACTTCTGCCAAATCTACTATGAGTCCCTGGCTTATGGAAAAATCACATCCTCTCAGTGGGTGGCTCTTGGCCATCATGGGTCAGCATGTGGGTGTGGAGTCTTGTACAGACACAGAGTCCCCTGGCTTACTGAATAGTCCCAAAGGCTCTGAAGGACTTTCAGTCTGACCGCTATAAAGCTCATCTTCCTTAAAACATGTAAGTTTTCCCCCCTATTATGAAAATAACACATGATTGTTCAATGAAGATCAGAAACACTAGAAACATATGAAGTTGGAAAAATTACCCAAAATCTCTTTACCCAAACACAAATCCTTAATTCTCTTTCTCCTGGATTATCAAATAGCTTTAAGTCTTTCCTTTTCTTTTTGGGTACTGGGGATTGAACCGGGGGATGCTTTATCACTAAATTGCCCAGGCCCTGCCCCCCGCCTTTTTTTTTTTCAATTTTGAGACAGGTTCTCACTCAGTTGCTTAGAGCCTTGCTAAATTGCTGAGACTGGCCTCAAACTTAATCTTCTTGCCTCAGCCTCCTGAGTTGCTGGGATTACTGGTGTGCGCCACTGCCGTCCACTGAGATCTTTAAAACATACAGATCTTAAAACACCTCAGAGGCTTCCTGTTGCCTTTAGGGTACAAATTATAAAACAGGGTTGGTTCTGCTTGTCTCTTCAGCTTCCTGTCTTGTGAGTCCCTATCCCATTACACTCATGCTAAATGGAATTTCCTTTGGCTCTTCAAATGAGCTGCACCTTCTCAGATTCCTTCTGCTTGGAACCCTCCCTACCTTTCTTGATCCTGTTCCTTCTCTGTTTTACTTAGTTTTCTGGTCTGTGTGTATCTGTTTTTTCATTTTCTCTCTCTCTGCCTCTCTACTTCAGTATTTAGATACCACTTCCCCTAAAAACCCTTCCCTGCTCTCCTTCATTTTCCCTCCAAATCTACTTTTGGAGGTCCTGCTGTGGGTTTTGAGAACCCAGGATTTTCCCCATGTTGTGGATCATCCTACAGTACTTGAGTGGTTCTCTGAGAGTGCGTCCCTTTCCTTAGTGCTCTGGGTCTGGTTCATATCACACAGTTCAATAAATAGCTGTCAAATTCATTTTAGAATGAACCATTATTTGTATTTCAGAAGCATTTCCTCTTAACCTTTGCTTTCATCACATTGTATTTCTGATGTTACATAGGTACAATTAATCATGTGTATGTTATAGGTAATGCCATATAAAACTTTTTACTTAACCTTCCCCCCTTAACATATGTGAACTATTTTCAACTTTCTCTAGTCTTCATAGACTTCATTTTTAATGATTTCATACTATCCCATCAAGTTGACATACTCTGGTTTTCTTATCTTCTATGATTGGATAGAGATTTTTGATACTGTTGCTTCTTTGAGTTTATTAATTTTGTTGTTAATATCTCCTGGGGTCTTTGAGCATAAGTCTTTTTTAACAATTTAAATTATTACCTTAAAATACCCAAAGTAAAATTTCAAGACATTTAAAGTTCATAGTGTGTGTTACTTAATTGCTTCCCAAAATGTTAATTTATCTATTGCCACCAGCAATTGATGTGAGCGCTCATTTCACTCCCCTTGCCATTATCACTTTCTATCTTAGCCATTGAAAACCCTCAGAGAATATGGACCTCCCAGAGTCATTAACTATGAGTACCCAGGGTCCGGTGTCCTCACTCCCTTCTAAGCAGGGTCTCAGCTCCAGATTGTGGAGTGCAAACTGTCACCAGTTCTCACCCTGCCAGGCTGTATGACCTTGAGCATCTGTTTCCTCCTTTTAAAGGATTGAGATAGCTTTAAGGTTGCTGTGTTGATTCTATTTCAAGCCCTTTAAATGGACCAGGACAACCTCTTGGATTCTTGGATTCTTATCTTGGGTCAAACCTTGTGCTCACACCCATGTGCCAACACCCACACCCCTAAGGGCCACATCCACTGAGACCATCTCCTCACTCTCCTTATCTTTTCTTGACTTTCTGATTCTTTTTCTCTTCCCGATTGTTCCTACCTTAGTCAGTTTTCTGTAACTTGGAAATTATACCCGAGATAATCAACTGAAGAGGAGGAAAGGTCTACTTTGGCTCACAACTTCAGAAGTTTCAGTCAATGGTTCCTTGGTCCTGTTGCTTTGGTTCTATGATGAGGCAGTAGGTCACTGTAGAAGCACGTAGTGGAGGAGGCTGCTCACCTAATGGCAGCTGAGAAGCAAAAGGGGAGAGAGAGGAAGGGGCCAGGTGACAATATCCCTTTTAGGGGCCCAACATCCCCTAGTGACCTACCTTCTTCCCACTGGGCCCCACTTCCTAAATATTCTTTCACCTCAGGGGGATATCATGAAAGCAGAAGGGAGGCCAGTAGAATAGAGGAAGAAGACCAGGGAGAGGGAGGAGGGAAGGGAAAGGGAAGGTACTGGGGACCAAAAAGTGACCAAATTATATTGTTATATTGTATGTGAGTACACATATGTAACAATGAATTCTACTATTATGTACAATTATGATGCACTAATAAAAAGGAAAGGTAAAAAATTAAAAAGTAAATGGGGGAAAATATTCCACCACCTCCCAGTAGTGCCATGGGCTGAGTACCAAGACTTCAACATGTGCCCTTTGGGGGGCATTTAAGACCCAAACCATAAAAGCTGCTTTTACTTTCTTTCCCTCCCTCATCCGTCCATCCATCCATCCATCCATTCATCCATCTATTCCTTCCTTCCTCCCTCCCTCCCCTTCCTCCATTCATTTATTCAACAAAGCTGTCTAGCACCTGCTAGTAGCAGTGGCATAAGTACTGGGATACATGGAAAATAAGACAGTTCCTGCCTTTGTGGACTGTACTTTCTAGCAGGGAGAAAGATTAAAAACAATAAGCAAACCCATCCATTACAAAGCCACACGTTGTGGTGGACAAGATGGAAGGATTGGATGGAGGCTGAGAGAGAGGACTCTGGGAAAGGTCTTTTGATAGACAGGAGCCCTCCTTCACCCTCTCTTAACCCCCAATCCCTCACTGTACCATTTCCTCCACAGTCCTTACCGTCATCTGACAGAGTGTGTACACTGCTTCCTGCTTTCTTTGTTTAGTGTTGCTCTCCCCCGGCGAGCAGGTAAGCCTTCCTAGGACGGGCCTTCTCTGTTCCCCGCTGCACCTGGCCTGCTGATGTTTCCATGCACAATATTTCTCAAGAAGCACTTGCTGGCGAATTGCATGAACAGAGGGCCTTGGGAGGTGTGTGTGAAACTGCACCTGATGGGGAGAAAGAGCCATCTGTGAAGAGAGGCTGGAAGAGAGAGACGTCCAGGCCCCTGGAAACAGCATGTACAGAGGCAGGAAATGGAGCAGAAGGAAACCCAAAGTGGTGGAGTTGGGGTGAGCAAGGGACTGCATTCCCAGATGAAGCTTGCCAGGCCTTGTAGTTCCTAAAAAGGGTTGAGGTTTCATTGACAGGGCCATGGGAAACCACTGAAGGCTTTGCTTTGATGAGACACTGGGATGTGCCTCCCTGCAGTGGCAGAGTGTGACTAAAGGATGTGTGTGTAGGGGTGGGTAGGGGTGGGGTGGGTGGGGAATTCACATGGTGACTTCTTTGTCTTCACTCTGTGACCCATTTTCTCCCTGTTGGGAGACCATACTCTTTCCAAACCTATTGTTTTAGGACTCTATAATTATTAGGCAGCAAGCATGTAACTCCCCTCCCCTACTTACGTTTCCTATGTTTTGATATCCAGCTCTACAGATTGGGAAACTCACTCCTGCAATGAGATGGAGCATAGCCAGTTTTAGGACTATGGCTACTCAGATGTGATAATTTGGGAGAACATCTTATATTTTTTGTGACCTTCATGTCAAAAGTTAAGTCGTGGCTTTCCCTTAACGTCTGTCCTTTGGTCTGATGAGTTTTGTCCAGCTTGTTTTATTTTGCTCAGATTCATTAGGGGTCCAATGGAAAGTCTTACTGTGAGGATTCAGCCCCTGTAAGAGCAGTAGAGGACCCTCACAAGGGAGATCGCCAGAGCTGGGCTGATAGAAGGGCCCACAAGTCCCCGTTTCTTGTCATGGACTGGTCTTCCTTGGGGTATCCCTTCCTCCTGGATTCTGACCCAGCTGTTTTGGTGCCAATCCTTCCGTAATCCCTGCAACTGACCATGCTTCCTCTCATTCTGCAGGTTCCTCTTCCTGTCACTGACCATTGCAGGTGCACACGGCTTCCTTTTTAGCCACCTACGTGCTGCCAGGCTCCTCCTACTGCCCTCCCTGCTAGTGATTACCCACCGTTTTGAGCCAAACTCTTTCAGTGTCCCTCAGTTCAACCACATCATCATCTGTCCCTGAGGGGCTTATTTCCCTTTGCCCAGTCCTGGGCCCTCAGAAAACTGGGAAGTTTATGGGCTCCATACAGCTGGAAGATACGTGAGTAGCAGAGTGAAGCAAAAAGTCCAACTGGAGGTGGCCAACTCAGGAGACTAACAAGAAGTCTCAGAAATACCATTTCCCTCCCCTGAAGGGGGCTGGATTGTTCTTTTTTGTTTTGTTTTATTTTGATTGTGAGCAAATGGCCCTGCATAGACCCAATAGTTGTAACTGTGTTAAACTAACGATAGACTGGCACATATTTAATAGAATACCTAATTGTTACTGGGTCACATGGCAATTAGGCATACCCTGCAAGCAATTCAGTGGTGCATTATTTCTTTTATTGCTAAACGGCACTTTGTTTTTCTCATCTCACTTTACTTCTCCAGCATCTATAATTGGCATCCATGGCATTCCCTAGTAGTGCTATATTAATATCATATAAGCACACAGCACTCAGTAGCAATTATTATCCTGAGGAGAAAAACAGGCAGAGTGCGTACACATAATTAACAACTGGAAGGGTCAGTAGTGTGTTCTGATCCTGGTGTTCTGACTTCAGCCTGTCATTCTGTCAACAGAAACACCCTATTGCATAATCACTCCCAACAGTACACAGAAGGTCTTGGGATCTCATTTGCTGACAGCGGTGGGGCTGGAGTGGGGGTGGGGGCGGGGGGAAGAGGAGGTGGTAAGGGTGGGGTGTTGGTGGTGGTGGTGTTGGTGGGGCGTGTGGCTAAGAGAAACTAAGGCCATTCCTTCAGCCAAGTGAAGCAGAGTTCTGGATCCTGGGGGCTGGGGGGTCTTAAGGTGGAGGGGGCTGGAATAGGTTACACAGAAGGCAAGGTTGACAGCACAATCCAGTGCTTTATATTTCCCTTACCCCCCCCCCCCTTTATCGCTACATTACAGAGTTTCATCACAAAAGTGGGGTCAAAAGGCAAAAGGAGGGAAAACAACCATCAAGGATCTAACTCTGGGGGATCTGGTGGGGAGGAGGAGCTTGCCTTAGGAGGGTGGGGAACAGGTGGAACAATTAACAGGAGTGGAGAGAAGGAAGCAGAAGAGGAGACTGAAGAGAACAGCAGCTTCCCCATGCACGATGCTGGCTGTGGTCCTGTATGTTGCAAAAAGAGCAGTCTTCTTGGGAGCCCTTTCTATTTGAGAGTGCCACACATGTTCCTTTGGGAATATGGATTTTCTCCACTTATTTCCTGCCATGAAACTTCCATGAAATTGGCTTGCCAAGGACAGGGGTCACGCAGTTCTGATGACAGTTGGAATCGCTCAGTGGCCTGTGGAGCAGGCAGCTTACTTCAGACAGATGAGGCGGCAGTGGGGACTTGTGCTCTGCCTCGTGGCAGTCATGTGGACTCTTTATTTTTCTTGGGCACTGAACCTGCATGCGACCGCAGAGAAGGCAACAAAGTGCAAAGGGATGCTGAAGACTGTTGAGCAATCTGTCCTTTGCAGGCTTGGAAGTCCCCCCTACAAAGTTACTTCAGATTAGGTCAAATGGGCGGAAGGCGGTTTGTGGTTGCTATGGTAACCCACAAACACGTTTGGCCTCTGGAGGCCCTGCCCCTGAGAAGCACGATGGCTTTTCTTATGAAATTTGTGATCTTTATTTCTTTACTTCATGTATTTCTCTACTATGTATTTTCAGAATTTTATTTCTCTTTTTATTTTATTTTTTTGTAATTTTTGGCGCTGCTGGGATCAAACCTAGGGCTTCCTGTGTGCTAGGCAAGTGCCCTACCCCTGAGCCACACCGGCAGTGCCTCAAAGTCGTTAATAGAAACGAATTACTCATTACCTGCAGCCCATCTCTGCTTGGGTTTGGTGCTAACTCAGGGCCCCCACCTCCACCTCCACTGCGGTGTGTGGTTCTGACCTCTTAGAGGTTTATAGGAAACACAAAAAGCACACGGGAGTGTGGCAATGAGGTGACCAAAGCTCTGCCCTGGGTCTTTAATCTCTGTGGCCCACAGTTCTATTAAAAGGTGGATAAAAATATCTGCTCTACCTACTTTTTGGGATTTTGTGAAGATACATAAGTCTTTAGGCATAAGTGATTTGCAAATGTTTAGTGCATTATATTTATTGAAGAGGGAGCATGGGGCGAGTGATGGTGCATGACTGTAATCCCAGCAACTTGAGAGGCCAAAGTAGGAGGATGGTAAATTTGAGGCTAGCCTTAGCAATTAAGGGACACCCTGTCTCAAAATTAAAAAAAAAAGGGCTAGGGATGGAACTCAGTGGTAAAGAACCTCTGGGATCAATCTCCAGTACAAAAACCAACTAAACAAAAAAACCCACAAAACTACATAATAATCCAGTTTTACAGTCTTCAGATACATCATTAATTATAGATGACAAAAAATGTTTCCTCTTAACTGTCAACTCTATTTGAATGATAGTGACTGCTCTGTGTTGAGAAGGATTCTGAGGCTGCATCCAAGCTGGCAATGGTGCCAATCATTCAGGGATGTCAGTTACGTGAACAGGAGTCCGAAGTGACATCGTAAATACCTTGTGTGGGACATTTCTCCTTGCGAGTTGGAGGTTGGGTGCTTACTACTGCTCTGTAGCTTGTTTGGTGTTGTTTTGTCAGGGATGATTCATGGGAGATAAACTCACATTACAGGCTGAAAGTCATAATCTTATTTTTTTAAGCAACATTATGATTTCTTACTTGTAAAAGTGAAACGTGTTTATTGTTAAAAAGATTTAACAAATAACCGAGAAGTGGACAGAATATAATTAGAGTAGTTCATTATCTCATTATTCCTGGAAATTTTTAACATTTTGGTCATAGGTTTCATGTCTTTTGATCTAATTTTTAAAAAAAATGATCACGAGTTGCTGTGTGCAGAAGGGATTGTGGGGAGGCAGTGTGGATTCAGGGAGACCAATTGGGAGACTCTAATAGAAGTCTAAGGGAGAGGTGCTGGTGGCCTGGGCAGAGGGTTGGGCAGCAGGGATAGTGAGAGGTGATAAATTAGGGATATTTTGAACACAGAGACAATGGGCCTTCCCATGGATTGGCAGTAAAATATGAGATAGGAAGTTGTCTCAGAGGATGACATCCTGGCTTCCAGTTCCATTTCTGGTGAGATCCACTTACTGACATAGGAAAAATGAGAGAGAAGCAGGTGTGTATTTGTGTATATTGGGGGTTGGCGTGGGGATGGAAGTGAAGAGTCCAATTTTGGATATGAGAAGTCAGAGTAAAACTTTTTTCCTAGCAAGCAGCTGGAAATATCTTGGGGGCACTGGGAAAGAGCACAGGAAGGGAGGTTTTAATTGGAGGATCATCAGCACAGAGAGGATGTAAATGACATGGGACTGGTCTGGGGAGTTAAATATAGATGAAGAGGAGACTCAAGGACTGAGGCTGAGGCCTCCCACCTATACAGGTTGGGAAGAGGAAAATGCAAGGGGAACGGGTGTGGTGGAGGCTCTTTTTGAAACACACACTCACATACATATATTACATTTATGGACACACATTTTTATATGAGAATATGTACTTTTTATATAAGTATAGGGCTTTTCATTTATCATGAATGCTCTCCTTGCCCTTAAAACTCTTTCTAAAATATTTGAATACACTAAAGTGTTCTATCCTTATGAATATAACCTTGGAGGGAACATCCTTGTATATATGCCTGGTGTTTCCTTAGATTACATCCCTGAAGTGGACGTACTGGTAGATAAGAAAACCTTTAAGACTTTGATACATGTTGTCAAATTGCCTTTCAGAGAAGTTGTACCAATGTTCTATGCTCTACCAGCAATCTACTGAAACCAAGTATTTGGCAGCCACTGATACCAATAAAAATATATATGTATGCAACTGTGTATGTGTGTAACACTGTCTAGTTTCTTTACATTTGCATGGATTTTGAGCATGTTTCAGCATAAGGCTTCTTATGTGCAGTCTGGGCGGTGAGCAAGTTGATCCCTGCACCCCAACCTTCTTCAGTAAAAAATGCATGTAAACATCACCCAAGTCAACTACTCAGGCAGGAGGGCTGGAGAGGAAGAGGGAAGGCAGTTCTGAGGCAGCTTTAGGCTGAGGGGTGGAGTAGATCTTTGTCAGCAGCACAGAGATGGTGTGGTTCCCACCACTCTTGACACCTCCTCCCTCTCAGCCTGACTTCCTGTGGGTCCAGCTTGGGAAAGGGCGTGGTCACTGAGAGGCAGAAGTGCCTCTCCTCAGCGTGGAGGCCAGAGTCCAGATGTGGTAGATGGTGGAATCTCTGTTGCCCTGTGAACGGTCACCCATATTGCTCAACTCAACAACAAACACCAGCCACAGAGACCCAGGCAGGCTGCCCTACATCCAGTGACCCTTCCTGACTGGGTGGAGCCGTTTCAGTTCTGGCAGGACTGACCTCTGTGTAGAGACCTTAAGAAGCCTCTGCTCAGCCTTCCTGGGCATCTGTCCAACTGAAGTGGGAAGACCCTGTGTGTTGGGAAACTTCAGTAGGGCCAGGCATCTTTCTGTTTGTCTGCAGCATTGCAAAGGACAATTACACCATGCCATCAGGCTACAGATGTGGAAATTGCAGATACCGAGGGGATAGGAATCTTAAGAATGTGTGGCACATAAAGATAAGTTAAAATGGAGATTGTGGCAATCTTGTGTGCAATGTTCATTATTTCCTAACCACGCCAAATGGAATGAGAAACCTTAAAAATGCAGCCTCAAGGAAAAAAGGAAGCACTATTCTCTTTTGCTTTTCGAACAGTACAGACACCTTTAATGTTTTCTATAGTAGCCAAGAAAGAATTCCTGAGGGAGTGCAGTCAGCATAGCCCCTAGGCTCCTAGTCCAAGGAAACTGTTCTATGAGAAGTTAAAAATGAAAATGGAAAAATTTCAATAGAAAAAACACTGGTATTCAACTTCTTTAGGTGTTTTTCTTTTTGTAATCAGAAAGTAACATATTTCCATTATAATGGAAATGGTATAATGGTAGTCCTTGATAGGCAAGGACTACCAAATCATTCAACTTATGGAGAACTGTGTAAAGTAAAAGGTAGTCTTCGCTCATTCCCTCAACTCACTCTCATGGTGTAATAGTTGGTATGTATTTTCCAGAGCTTTTATTATACAATTACAAATATTTACATAAGATTATAGTACATTTACCATATATATGTGTTTATTAAGCTATTAGCATAGAAGTAGTATTCAGTAATGTAGTATAAAGCCGATACTCCGCCTCCCAACCACTTGTCAATCTGCGCTCTGCCCGCCTCTTATGTTACAGGAATTTCCAGCCTCCCCACCACCTGTCAATCTGAGCTCTGCCCGCCTCTTACTCTATAGGAATTTCCGGCTCACGCTGTTGCCATTTTCCTGCTTCCCAGGTTATGTCCTAACATGCTAAATAGCTATTGGTTCATCAGTCAGCTTGCAAGTATTCTCCTCCGCTATTGGTTCCTTCTACCCCGGGAGATTCTAATATCTGGGAGAAGCCACACGCCATCTTTCTCTTTTTCTCCTTTCTTTTCGCCCTGAGCGGATGTGTTAGTCGTCCGCATAATAAAGTCTCTTTCATGAGACCTCGTGTCTGCGGTGCATTTTTCTGGGAGCTATTGGCTAGCCAAGCAAGGGGCTGCAGTTCAGCGGGATCGCGCAGTGGCGGCTATTGCTGTGGGTCCCAAGCTGCCTTACAAGTAATAGATACCTAAACATATGAGCAAAAAATAAAAATAAAAGTGATATTATACTATACAAATTTTGCAGCTTGTTTTAAATTTTGTTTAAATGCAGTTTTTTAATTTTTCCCTTGGCAGGTAATTTCACTTCATTTGTACTTTATAAACACACACACACACACACACACACACAGAGAAAAAATAAAAAGACTTTTTGGAGGCAAGGACTGCCAAATACATTCATTCGTTCAACTATTAGTTGGTACATGCCAACTCTGCATCAGGCACTGTTCAGGGTGCTGGGAGTGAAGGAAGTCACGGTCCTCACCTTCCTTGAACTGAGGTTTTAGGGGAGGGAGGTAGGCAATAAACAAGTTTAATGTACAGTGTGTCAGATGTTGGTGGCAGGGTGGGTCCAGGGCTTCACAAGGCTACTTATGGGGGTTAGGAAGGGCCTTACTGAAAAAGAGACATTTGAATGAAGGTCTGCTTCATTCAAGCTGGGGATGGGAGAGCACGGAGAGTAGAGGAGGTGGGTGGAAGAGACTGCAGGGCTTTGTAGGCCACTTGGAGGTGTTAGGCCTTCACCTGAGTGGGAAGGGCGGTCACAGGGCAGTGGGGAGCAGAGCAATCTCTGGGTCTGGTGCATGTTCTAACACGAGTGCTCTGGCTGTTGTTGAGAATAGATGCTAAGGGGCAAGTGCAGAAGTGGGACCCTCACAAGGGGGCTGGCTAACGCAGGGGAGTGGTGACGAGATTTGGGCCAGAGTGTTGCAGTGGAGGTGGTGACATTATTGAATTCTGGGTACACTTCCAAGGTAGAGACAGCAGAATCTGCAGATGGGTCAGATGGGGGGAGGGATGAGACAGCAAAGTCAGGGATGACTTAGCAGGACAAAGTGACATATACAATGCACCTAAGGAGAGCTCTACTAATTAGTCAATATAAGAAACACAAATAACAAGAGTACGGATGGCAAGGGACAACAGAACACGGGGATCTGGAGGACCATTGTGGACTCCCTTTTCTTCTCCTCTTTGCTTCCACATCATGTGTTCCACCATGTATGTGTCTTCACCATGCCGGCGCTTTCTAGTCATTACCCTGGGCAACTTCCAATGGCAGAGGAAAGAGGCCTCTGACTCCCAGTTGTCTGGGACCACGCTCCTGTGCCTGCCATTACAAGCATTTTTTTTTTAAATGTTAATGTTGGATTCTACTCCAAAGTATCTGTGTTCCAAAAATAAAAATTTCCATTACTTATAATCAAGTAAAATTGCTGGTCTTGTATGATACGTCTCTGACAAACACCAAGAATCTCTAAAGAATGATGTAAGATTTTGAGAAGCTCTAGCCAATGCCATTCCCAGTGTATGCTCAGAGTTATGGTTCCCAAGGAAGGGTCACCTAGGAAGAGTTGACTGGTCCCTTTAGCACCTCTGTACTCTAAGGACCCTGCTGTAACAGAGTGGGGCACAACAACAAACATTTTTTCTCACCAGCATGGGCTTTTCTTTATTTACACTATGGTGCAGGCCCTTTCTCAAAAATGCAAACAAACTTGTCTTCCTTTCTTCTATCAAACCACATTCCATCCATCCTTGACTTTCTAACCCCTTTCCTCAAATTCCGTATTCTACTCATGATGTCTTACGATACCACTTAAAGAGATGATTTCTTCCTGTTAATTCTTAGAGCATTTACTTTCAGTGGGGAGTGTGGTAGGCACTGGGAAGGACAACACTTCACAGTTAGAAGAGCAGAACCTTGGAATAAGACTGTCTGAAGCTGAATGCAGCCTGTGCCTTTATCTATCTGTGTGGTTTTAGGCAACTTCCTTCATCTCTGAGTCTATAAAGTGGAGTTAAAAGCAGGACTGGCAGGTTGATTAAGTGGAGTATATGAGAGGCACCTAGCACAGTGCATAGGCATTTGATAAATGTTAGTTCCCTCCCCCTTTCACTTCTGAATTTGTCACTTTAATATCCTCCCTTGTATGAGTCTACCTTTTGAATCGTTATAGTATTCTAACTAGAAAATACATTGATAGGTTAGAAATCACCTCTTACATTTCTTGACATCCCCAGAAGCATCTATCACAGTACCTTGAAGGTGGGAGATGATTAATAAGTGTTTGCTGATAGAGTGATTGATGGATTTCTTGACAAGGTTAAAGCTGAAGGACATATTGCTCTCTGGAGTTCAGCACCTAGCAACGGGCCTTGAAGAAAAAAATGAGCCTCTGCTTTCAGTGAGGAAGGTCACTGCTTAGCACCTCTCGGAGATTCATTGCTGATGGATGAGGATGCTGGATGGGTCTGCTACATGGGCTAAAGACCCTACTCACCAGTTTTGGAAACAGTTAACCAGCTAGATGGTGAGATCCTGATAACCCCTCCATGACGGAATTCATTTAGCAAAGCATTTTAACAGACTATCACTGTGGCATGTGGATTGATAGATTGCGCAGCTGTTATTGTGTGCTTACGAAGGAAATTAGGAGTAATTAATAGGCTGGGGATCAATAATGGTGCTATATTGAAGTGCACAATTTAATTTTCTTCCTAAATGAAGAGGTAAAGGCAAAGATCTTATATAAAGTAGATGGATCAGTGTCACAAATATGAAGAAAGAATTCAATTTCTTATTTTATATAAAAGTTTACAATTTTAGATTCTATTTACTTTTTGAAAGGGTAATGAACGCACATAATAACTCAAACAGGGCTGGGGTTGTAGCTCAGTGGTAGAGTGCTTGCCTAGCACATGTGAGGCACTGGGTTTGATCCTCAGCACCACATAAAAATAAATAAAATAAAGGTATTGTGTCCATCTGCAACTGAAAAAAAAATATATAATATATTTAAGCAGATAATGGCTGCTTCTCAGAGACAAACACTATTGTCAGTATTTGGGATATTCTTCTAGAGAAGTCCTATGTACCTGTGTGTGTGTGTGTGTGTGTGTGCGTGCGCGTGTGTGTGTGTATGTGTGTGTCCTAGTCAGAAGAAGTTTTAGGAATATAGGAAATTTCTGTCCACTTTCTTTGTCTATTGGATTCATCCCTGTATCACTGATGACGAACCAGCCCAGCCCATGTAGTCTGAAATTCAGGGCCAATAGTTGTTTGATTCACTGAGTAGATCTATTTTAGTCAGTGACTGACTAGATCTATTGTAGCAGTTTTAAAATGATTTGCACGAGGTTGATATATCTTATTATAAATTAGCAAAAGACATACAATTTGACGTGTCTAGAGAATACAGCATCTTATTTAATTTTAATGTATTGGCACAATAATTTAAAACCATTGATGCAGAAACTATCTGTTTGAACATCTGCACTAACTAAAGGAGCTCTCTGGAAAATATATGCCATCTGAACTTAAATAAATGTTGGCTGATAAGCAACAAAGAAGATTTAAAAACTGTTATCAGAACATATAGGCAAATTAGTGAAATGTTACTTTTAGGAGGTTATACACTTTTTTTTTCTAAAATGGGTATTTAACCCAGGGGCACTTTACCACTGAGCTATATAACAGCCCTTTTTATTTATATTTTAAGGCAAGACATTGTTTAGTTGCTTGGACTTCGCTAAATTGCTGAGGTTGACTTCGAACTTGTTATCCTGTTGCCTTGGCCTCCTGAGTCACTGGAATTAAAGGTGTGCCCCACTGTACCCAGAAGTTATATGCTTTTAAAAATCTCCTTTTTCTGTTCCTAAGTCACATATTACCGAGGCTGCTGTGACTTCTGCTATTATTGCTATTGCCACCACTACCACTATTACTATTAATTTAGCACATAGTATATTTCAGTCACCATGTAATATTTTAAATGCATTACCTCATTTGATCTCATAGCAATATTATCAAGTAGGTACTATTTATCACCTGTGTCTTGTGAATGAACAAACTGAGGCACAGAATGCTTTCATAACTCACTTATGTTCCCAAAGCTAATAAAATGGTGCAATGGGATTGAGACCCCGCACAACACCAGAGAACATTGTCTTAATTGAAACTTCAAAGTCCACTTCATTTTTACCAGAAATGGAACATTATTATTGATCGTCCTTGCTATATATTCACTAAATTTAGCTCCAAAATGACTTTTGGTTCTAAGAAGAATGAAATCTTTCATTTCAAAAAGAATGCTGTTTTGTTAGAAGAATGATGTTGTGTCTTTCAAAAGATACGTGTCGGGTGCTAAAATCAATTTTAAAAAAGGAATTCCCCAAATAGTTTTTATTATCAAAATGAATGATCACCTTCCTAAGGTGACTGCTCTGGAAGGGATTATACCCTTTTGTGTGCACATACATATGTGTTTGCTTTAAAATATCTACCCTTATATTTATTGTCACATCTCATATAATTTATTTAAATAAAGGCGGATCTGGGGAAATTCCTGTTAGAATTATATAGTCAGAAATATCAAATTGCCTCTATCTCTTCACATTTCATCATTAAGGCCATATAATTCAGATAGTCTGAGGCAAATGTGCTTTATGCAAAATGTATCTTGCCACATCCCTTTATTTCAGTACTTCCTTTAAATTATTTCTCCATATACTCTATCCTCCTCTTCCCATGCAAAAATGTCACGAATTTAGTGAGTCTCAGTGGTAATTCACATAAGCAAAGACCTCAAGTTCAAGGCTACACTCTTTCCTATTCTTTCTTTGTGCCCTTTTCATGTGCTCCAAAATTATCCCTTTCTTTAGTCATCTGAATAAAAATCCTATTTTTTTTTAACTAAATCAACCAATAGTATGTAGCTTTTAGAGACAGTGAAGAGAACGAAACCACTTCAAAGTATAAATGACTGACTGCTCTAGCTTAATACAGAGGTCCAGGGGTTGGAGTTGTGGCTCAGTGGTAGATAAGAGTGCTTGCCTAGCACCTGTGAGGCACTGGGTTCAATTCTCAGCACCACATAAAAATAAATAAATAAAGGTATTATGTGCATCTACAACTAAAAAATATTAAAAATAAAAAAATATTAATGCAGAGGTCCCAACAGTAGCACTGATACTTAGAAAGAGAAGCTTATTAGGTCAGAAGGAGCATATTCTTTCTGGCCTGGATAGCTTTTCTGTCCTTCCTCAACTCTTAACAGATCCTACATGAGGACTCTTCTCATCCTGTCACAACTAATGCTAATCCTATATCTATGGCTGGATGTTACTCCTTCACGAAGCCAAAGACCTCCTTCTGCTTTTGGAGTCTTTTAGGGGCACACATTTATTTTGGTCGATAAGAGAGTTTGTTGATTCTAAGTACTGATGGGGGTGGGCAAGTCTCCCAAGAGAGCCGCAAGGAACCGCACTGAATGCATTATTGTGGAGAGCAGAGTAGGATGTGGGGGTGGTGGTTGTCTTGATTGACTTTGTTCATCTTTAACAGGGAGAAATTGAAACCCTCCAGTGGTCTTCATCCTCTTGCCTCTAACAACACTTTTGACTTACAAGGTGTCTGCTGAAATGCCAACTTTTCTGCCAGTTTCAAAGTTAAATAGTATTTGGGGCATGCCACCTAGTGGTGATAGTTTTTGGTTTACTGCTCACTGGAAGATGGTAAATCAAACCCAAGTAAATCAAACTCTCCTAGGCTGGAAAGTCTTTAGCTTTTATGTAAGCAGGCAAGTAAATCACCTTTTCTGTGGATCTGAGACAGAAACAACAGGCTGGTTCAAAGCCTCCTGTGCTTAGAAGCCCGCTGGCTCCCAGTGAACTTTGAATGTCTGCAGCCTCCCTGACAGAGGCAGGGCCCTGTATCCCCATGGGGCTTTTTGGTAATCCTGGCAATAAAGGCTTGGAAGAGACAAGGCTCTTTTTGAGTCTTAGCTCTGGCTTCACACTCTCTTATCCTCTCTCTGACCCTCTCCCTTCCTGCCCTTCACCCCGCTTGGCCCATTCTCTCTCTCCATAGTCCCTGCTGTGCTTAGTGTGGCTGCTCCAGGGTCAGGCCTATGTACTTAAGGATCACCAAATAATAATTCCTATTAACACAGTTGCCTTTTAAAAATTTATAATTACTTCCCTTCCCTAAATAGGAAAGAACTCATGCTCAGTGCAGAACATAGAAAATACACACACACACACACACACACAATCTAGTAAGACCAAAACCCAGAGATAATCATGGTATCGTGGTTAACATTTTGGCAAAAATCCTTATAGCCCTTTTCCCTTTTGGTGTGTGTATGGTTTTAAAAAACAAACATGATGTAAAATACTTTTCACTTAGCAATAGATAATGAACATTTTTTCAAGTCAGTAAATGTTCTTCTACTCTTTTAGTAACTGCATCATTAGCAATATCATTAATTTAAATACTGTTAAATTCTGGGAAAGAGAGAATGTTAGGGAATATTTTTAATTCATAGTCATATTCGGTTGATATGTAATTGAGCATCTATTGTGCCCTGTGCTTCTGTATGAGGTAATTTTTATATCCCTACTCAACTTTAACATTAACAAGGTCCCTATGAAGGGGGTATTTGTGATGTCATTTTATAGGATAAAAAAATTGAGGGTCTGTATCTTGCCGAAAATCACGATTTGTAGTGGGGAAACACCAAACGAACACTTTGGTCTCTGGATCTACAGACCTTCAGCCACCTCTGGAGGTCCTAAAAGATGTAGTTTTCCTGAGCATTCTTTCTCTTTGTCCTCAGGACAGGAACAGAGAGAAAGTCCCCAGGGAGGTTACTATCAGATGGCTTCAGAGCCAGGGTGGGGATTGTGAGGTAGGATGTGAGAAAGTGGGATGTGAGCTACCTGGGGAGGGACTCTCGGGTTGTCATAACCCCAGGAATAATTCTTGCTGGATGTTTTATATATATTACCCAATTATCCTCACAAGATCCCTGGAACCCTGAGAAGTACACATAAATAGAATCTCATATTACAGGTGGCAAAAATTAAGGTTGGTCCCAGGTCTCCCTGCTGGTAGGTGGTGGAAGCAGGACTAAAACCCAGTTTGTCTGATTCCAAAGTCTCCTCCATGCTATAGACTTCCTCTCCATGGTGCCTAGTGTCCCACTAAGAATTCTACAGCCATATAGTCACGGTTCCCACCCCTGATTTTGGGGGTGTGCTTGAAGGGGGCTTATATCAATGAGAGAGGGGAGGTTGAAGAAAGCCAACATGAAACAAAGCCTGGAAAACAAAACAAAACAAAACAACCATAACAACAAAACCCTGAAAAAATGCCAGTTGCAAGACAAGTCATTCATGGGAAGATGGTTCAGCAGTCTTAGATGCAAAAAGTTTGGAGGTGTTGAAAAGTTGGAAATTTTTGTTTTTCTTTTTTCACAAAGGAGAAACATAAGGCACTTCTTTGAAAGTTTTTTATTTTTTATTTATTTATTTTTTATCCAGTGCTTCAGCATACGGTGCTGCCACTTTTTCCAAAAGTGATTAGCTCAAAATACTCAATGTGTTATTTGCTAGGAGCATCAATAAAACAGTCTTTATATCAATTGACAGTTCCCATTTTTGTTGCTTAATCTCTAAAATAAAATGGATAATACTGCACGCTTCATAGGTGATAGGAAAATTAGGAATAAATACCAAGATCTTGGGGAGGAATTGAAAAGGGAAATGTTAGGATGTGCTACCATTATATCTTCAGTTCTATTCTGAAGTCATAATGTTCTGATGGCGACACTCTATGCATCACCATGGAAACCAATGATATATGCCATCTCTTTCTCCAGGGCCTCTTTCCATCCTCCTGACAGTTTCCACAGGCTGCTGTAAAAGTGATTTGCTCCCTGTACTTACTGTCTTTAAGTTCCTTCGCTGGTTTGCAGACGCCTTCACTGCTAAGCTCTCCTTGAATGTGTCCCTCTACTTCCCCCTACATCTCTCCTCTCTGTACTATCCTCGGCCCCATCCCCTCAGCTGAGGTTCTGCAAGGCATGTCTTTCCATTCCTCTCTCCTACCTTCTTCCTTCCTCCTTGCATGTGGGAACTGTAAGGAATCTGGCCTCCCAACCCACCTGTCAATCTGCCCTATGCCGCCTTTCCCGATATAGGAATTTCCGGCTTAAGTTGCCGTAATCTTCCTGCCTCCCACATTACGTTCTAATACGTCATTGGTCCATCAGTCAGTCTGTAATAATTCTCCTCCACGATTGGTTCCTCCCAGCCCGCGAAATTCCGATAACTGAGGAGAAACCCTGTGCCATCTTCTTTTCCTTCTTGCCTTTCCCCGAGCGGATGTGATTTATCCGCATAAAATAAAGTTCCTTGTGTGGGACTTGTGTCTGCGGAGCGTTTTTCTGGGAGTTATCGAGGAACCAAAACTGCCCCTAACATCTGGCCTAACAGGAACAATCTGTGTTTCCAGGTCAACAAATTGTTCTTTATCCCTATTAATGTCTGCATGGAGAAGCCAAGCCAACTTGGTGCTATTGGCTTCAATGCTGCTTCAATTACTAAGAAGGCACCATAAGTAGGTTTTTGTCACTGTAATTCCCAAAGACAGGTGACATCAAATCAATAACACTAATTTCCCATCTATGGTGTATCAGGTAAATATTCTACCAGGTTGCCTCTACTAGTAAACATTTTGTAACTGAATTCAATTAGATTTTCAAAAATCAGATACTCTTCATTCTCTTGAGATATTTTGCGTGTAAAGATAACTTATGATATGAGCAATGAAGCATATTCATTCCCTAATGAGTGTTTTAAATAAGTTTTTCTATGTTACCAAGTATTATTCCATTAAGTACTGCAGTGAGACCTGGCCCCACTGTAACAAAACATTCTCTCGCCTTGAAGAGAACATTCCAAATCGATTCTCTGGTAGCTGTTTGCAGTTATTTTTTCAGTATTGAAGTGTCTCCCCTACTTCTTCCCCTTCTTTTGAGTCACTTAACATGAAAAATAGTGGGTAAAGTATGCTCTTTTAATGGTTTTCCCATCCTCCAAATAATCCCCTTTGAAGCATTTTTCTCTCACTTTAGTTTCTCTTTCCTAGTAGGAGGTTAAGCTTTGAAGTCTTTGACGTTTCCTTGCCATGAAGTGGCTGCCAGCCTGTGAGAAGCACTGTGGATTTGTAGGAGTCATCAGTAAGCCTCTTTGACAGGGAGAAAGAGCTGGAAGCTGGATTGCAAGATGGGTGTCCTGGGGACAAGTATCTTATCTTTAGAGTTTGTGCCTGATGTGGTTCTAACTGGGATTGGAGCCCTAGTCTGAGTGGATATCTCTGCCAGTTCACATGTCTGTGCCAGGAAGTTTTGGGGCACCACCCTTCACCTTGATGGCTGAGCTGCGGCTCAAATTGAAGACCCTTGAGTTGACATCTGTCTGTGGGTAAACTCCTGGGGTCTGTATGCACCCTTTCTTCCCCCTACCAAAGGATCTCCCCCTCACTCTTGGTTCACACCCCAATGCCAAGCTGGAGAGAGAACAAGCTGTTGTACTCTTCTGTATCCCAGCATTAATAGGCAGCAGATGACCAATGCCAGGTTGACTGAAGCCTCATTTAGTTCTTGTGGTTTTAAACACAGAGGAACTAGAATAGGTTGAATCTGAGTCTCAATGGTAATCTTCCCTTTTAGAATAAGGGACAGAGGAGTGACTGGGGTCCCCAGATCCTGCAGCGGCCCAGGCTCTTTCAGCATTTCCTTCATTACCCTTCTGCCTCCCTCATTGGCTTGCAACCCTCCAGACCAGGCATTCTGTCTAGTGCTGTGCATGCATTACTCAATTGCATGCAAACTATGATCCTGTTATTACTGTGTTATCATAATATTTCTGCAGATAATTCTACATAGTACCACAATTTGTTTGTAGTTCTGGTGCTGAGCTTAGAGCTTGATATATACCAATGGCTCAAAAATATCGAACTGGAACTTAACCAGGGCTGAGTAGTAGACTTTGTTATGGTGGAAACTCTGGGCTGGGATCAAGGCAAGTATTTTTTCTAAGAATGTGGAGATACTGATTCATCATTAGTCTCTAGGATGTCTGTGAGTCTACTTTTGTCTTCGATACCATAACAGATCAGTCTTCCTTCCTTTGCTGCTGTTTAATTATAAAGAGGCAGGAAAAATTCCTCCTGATTAGTCTGTTATGCTCAGATATTTTAGGCTCTATTTCAGCACACCCCATTATATCAACAGGTATAGCTTGTAGAGAGGCTGTCTGGCCCAATACACAGGGAAGATGGTGTATTTACTGCACGACTTACTTCCACCTTTAATATGCTAATGTGCTTTGGGAATCCCTGAGAGAGGGGAATAAATATTTCTTCAATTCTAAGCAGCACTTTCCTTCTTGTTCCATCACCTCTGAAACTACGATGCCTCTTAAGGTCAATGGTGTCTTACGGTGGCTGTGGGTCAGGCATGTGACTGGTCATAGATGTTCCTATTGTCATATTAATTGAGTTAGATGCATTCTGAGCACAACATATCATGATGCTTATTGCTATTTAAAATGTCTTCATAATGATCACACCATAATTTGGCATTGACATGAAAAATTACTATATACACTTGTTTTAGCTTTTTTGCCACTATGACCAAAAGACTTGACAAAAACAATTAGAGGAGGAAAAATTTATTTGGTACCCTCAGTTTCAGAAATCTCAGTCCACAGATAGCTGTCTCCATTGCTCTGGGCCCAAGGTGAGGCAGAACATCATGGTGGAAGAGTGTGTGGTAGAGGAAAGCAGCTCAGGACAGAGCCACAAGGAAGGAAGGAGAGAGAGAGAGAGAGAGAGAGAGAGAGAGAGAGAGAGAGAGAGAGAGAGAGATTAAGCTCTAGTTACCAGTAACAAAACAAAAACCCCAAAGGTACACCCCCAGTGACCCCCCCCTCCTCCAGCCACACCCTACCTGCCTATGGTTACCACAGTTAATCCATTCAACTGGATAAACGCACTAATTAGGTTAAGGCTCTCATAACCCAATCATTTCATCTCCAAACTTTCTTGCATTGTCTCACATATAAGTTTTGGGAGGAAACTTAATCTATAAAGCAAAACAACAGTGAACATCATGGAAACAGAGCAGAGGGGTAGATGTGTGTTGTTACAGCAGCAAAAACTCATCATTGAAGGGATAGCTACATATCTCACTCTGTTTAGGCTGCTATAACAAAATGCCATAAACTGAGCACTTAA
Source organism: Sciurus carolinensis (assembly GCF_902686445.1). Taxonomy (NCBI): domain Eukaryota; kingdom Metazoa; phylum Chordata; class Mammalia; order Rodentia; family Sciuridae; genus Sciurus; species Sciurus carolinensis. Next base: position 127,514,781 of record NC_062216.1, on the reverse strand, counting down.
AAACAACAGAAATGCATTTCTTACAACTTGAGGGATGGGAGAATCCAAGGTCAAGGTCCTGAAAGGTTTGGTGACTGGCAATGGGTACAGGTTTTCTGGTTCATACATGGTGACTTCTGATTGTGTCCTCACTTGGTGGAAAGGGTGAGGGATTTCAGGGTGAAGACTAGTAGGGGCATCAATTTCATTCATGAGTGCAGAGTCTAATCACCTTCCAAAGACCCCCAACTCCTAAAACCATCACCTTGAAGGTTAGAATTTCAATATATGAATTTCAGGGGGACACAAACACTCAGATCACAGCACTGCAATTCCATATATTTTTGCACAACAATAGCGAAGTGCTTGGGAGAACTTTAAAAAGGAAGATACCCAGTAGATGAAACTGTATTTTGTTATTGAAGTAGCTGCAAAAGGATTGCCTACCACATGCCAAGGGGGCAATGAAACTAAAGTCAGGAAAATTGCCAAATCCCCAGGAAAGCATTGTGTCCTAGTTTAACTGCCACTGTTTATCTTTCTTGTTGGTATATAACTGATAGCTTTGAAGATTTGATAAAATATGTCAGTGTGAGGCTTTTTTAATATTTTGACCACAGGCTCTTATTTCCCCAGGAACATCTCCTAGAACTAGTGTTTTGAAGACTATGCTAATACTTAGCACTTATGATTAGCCAGCCACTATTTAGCTTTTTCACCTATTTTAGATAAGTGAATTCTCACAATATCTCACAAGGTAGGTGTTATTGTATCCCCATGTTGCAAAGGAGGAAACTGAGATATGAGGAAATTAAGTAAATTGCTTGCACTCACACAGCTAGTGTAGAAGATCTAGGATTCAAAGCCAGAGAGGTGGCTGGCTCCAGAGTGTGGCTCTTCCATGCTAAGGTACCCACTTTGGGAAATGTGGGTCTAGCCACAGATTAGGGCAGGGGCACAATGCAAATCTGACTCACGGTTAAAAAAATGATTAAGTGCCACAACACTCACTGTTTCATGAAATATTCAGCAGAAATTCCCAGGGGAAAATAAAGATTTCCCTGTTCTTTGTTTATGTTGTATACCTTATGTTGTGTACACCTGAGTGATTTTTGCTCCCTCCAGTTATGAAGATAAGAAAGGACTTCCCTTCCAGTGGAATCTGAAGCCTTGTAAATTTAACCTGAATAAAAATACCAGAAACAAGCTAGATCAATGTCAGCCCAACTTGGGCACTATCAGAATGCTCCAAAAGACTCCATTACCTTACAGGTTGCTGCTGAAAGGGAAGCTGTTGCTTTTATTTCTCACAAAGTTGGGGAGGGGTCCTTATAGAAATGAGATCACTTTGTACCCTTCTTCCCATTTTTGGACTTACTGCTCTTTGTGAGATAAATTTCAGGGAACCAGATGGACTTGCTGAGAGAGGTAACAATCTTCTATTAGCTCAGCCCCTGGGGAAGAAGCAGGTGACAGAAGGACTTAGGCAGGAAAATGAACCTGGGAACAAAAGGTGGTGTCATTGCTTGGAGCCACAGTGCTTCAAGTCCCATGGCTCAATTTCTCCAGGCAGGTGACCCATGAGGATGATTCTGCCTACTTTATATCCTTATGAGGTTTTGAACTCTGCAAAAGGGTTTCTCCATATGCCAGGTGCGTTTTGATATTTGTTTGGACTTCCTGAGAGATTTCTGGTCCTATAAAAACTGCAAGTAGTACAACTAGCACCTTACAGTAATTCAAGGAAACTATACTCTTTTTCAGACAAAATGCTGTCAGTTGCTATTTACCTGTGCCAATTGGGTAAGAAAGGAAAATGACTCATAGTCCAGTCCAGTGGGACCAGTGAAGGTCTTGATTACACTCTGGTTCCAGGTCGTCTTGTGGAGAAAATGCTTTGACATTTGTAGGTTCTAGGAGGACTATAATGATTACACATAAAGCAGGATTTAATTTGGGAATTGACTTTTAAGAGAGAGAACACACAGGTGTTAGACTAGTTGTAGACAGGGTCTTTTTTGTTCTTCACCCAAGATAAAGATATGGCTTCCAGTTTGCTATGTAAATTGTAACACCAAAGAAAGCAGATGGCGATGACTATCTTTACAGCAACTGACTAAATAGCAGCTATTGAAATTAAAAAAAGAAAGGGGGGCATGAAATGACAATTCTCAGGGCTAAGATAAAAGTAGGTAACATACAGAAAGTTCCAATGTGTTAAAATAAGTCACCCTTGTATTCAATAGCCACTCTATACATTCATTATGGTATAAATGGACTAGCAATAAAGTTTTGACAGGGTTCCTTATGCTAAGTTTATAAATCAAGTTTCTGGGCTTAAGCATTCTTTTTTCTGGGAAAAAAGACAGTACTTGATAAGAAAGTGCTAGAAAGAGTCCAGCTGTTAGCTATTATCATGTTTCTTTTGAACATATTGTACAAGGCATGCGTACGTACAGAGAGAGTATCTGAGAAGATTAAAAACCATGGTTACGTTGGTGCACACCTATCTCAGGGGAACTGCACCGACTTCTTTCTCAAAATGCATGCACACTTCCTGCGGCTTCTCTGCTTAATCTGGCAGGCTACATTTGGAATCTGTAGGGCCTCAATCTCTTTCAGCAGTGTTGGAGGATAGAAACCATTAAGGCAGAATAGATGCTAGGGGCAAGACAGCTAATAATCTACTCATATGTCAGTCAAGACTGTGTGTGACTTTGAAACATCCTCTTGCGCAAATATTTTGCTGGAGGTAGGATGACATGTAGGTAACTGCTGTTTTAAAGGCATGTTAATTGTCCTTAATAAAATATAATCTGAAGTCTTCCATCCATATGGAAATCATCTGAGTTTAGGAAAAACATCTTGGAATACCAGCAAGGTGGGGAAAATGTTAATTATACAGAAACATTTCTTAATTCTCATTTCACTTAAAAAATCTCTGTAATAAGCAAACATTATCATTTCAAGGGGTTTTTAATTGGATGGAGGCAAACAGGACAGAGACCCTGGAGAGATGGCCTCTCACTGGATAGAGTTTTCTGAGGTAACAGGACACTGTTTTCCCCTCCTTCTCTAGCAAAAAGCCAAGAGGCACAAATTCCTACTTAGGTCACAGGAAAGTGAAGGATTTGTTCAGCTGTGTGACTCACCACCTCAGTCATTCACTGGAGACTGAGCGAATGACTGAGAGACAGTTGACTCTCCTTCACACACGGGAGGTGATGAGCGCTGGGCAGGAGCCCCATGTGGGGCTGTTCCTTGGGATGCTAGTGTACAGGCTGCTCAGCAGTCCCGGGGTCGCAGTCCTTTCACACTGCCTTCTGACGCTGAGACCCCAGAGCTCAGGTAGGTGAGGACAGGCTGCCATTTGTGGGGAATACTTGACTGATTTCAAAACAAGCACCAATTAAAACAGTGGTTCATTGTATGTACACATCCTAAACTGTTCTTATGACAAGGGACGAGAGAAGCAGGTGACTTTCAGAGCACACCGTGTCACACGTGTCTTTCTCTAGGGCAAGGCAGGTGCCAATTTATAGTTGTTTATTTTCTAACAGACTGGTTGATGATTGTGACTGGGTGAGCTCTCAAAGCAATCCTAGTGACCTTACCTAGATATTTTTCAGGGTTCTTTTGATTGATTTAGAATTAGAGAAATAAAGAAATGACAAATTGCATCTTAAAAAAAAGGTCATCCTCCTCATTCCTTTCCCCTCACCATCCAGAAAAACAGCCATTTCACATCACATCCTTGGACTTCTCTTCCTTGGTCTTTGATGTATTTTTTTTTTTTTTTTTTACAACATAGTCTTCCTAGGTTTTATTTCACATTCCTCCCAGGGTGTGTGTATGTGAAGACTACTGCAGGTAGGTGATCAATCACAGGCAATCACTTAACCTCGGAACCTCAGTTTTCTCAATTATTAATGTGGATAATAACATTTCTGCTTTATAGAATTATTGTGAGGATTAAGCAAATTAATATATGTAAAATTCTTTTTAAGAATACTCAGTGTATACTATGGTGTGTTTTGTTATTACCATTATACCAAAGTTTCCTGAGTCTTTTCCACATATCCCTGGCAGCCTAGGGGAGGGTGGATCAGGCTCTGAAGTTTAGGAAACATCACAAACTTTTAGGACCTTATAATCAAATACATTTTAAAAATGGCTTATAATGAAACAACATGGATTACTGTGCTAAGTGTGTAATCAGGATCAAATGTTGGTTTCAGGTGCTGGAGTCATAGAAAGAAGTCAAGCGGGTTTGTGTACCTTGGGGAGAAAGCTAAACCTGAGGTAGATGGAGATAGGTGGAAAAAAAGGGAGGAGGGCGATTCAGATGAGAACAGCATGCTAGAAAAGAGAGGCCAGAGTGTGACGTGGCCTTGGGACAGTGAGGAGACAGCTGGCCCTGAGGAAGGAAATGAGATTGCAGAGTGGAGCCACGCTGTGGGAGTTCTAGAAAGTCTCTCCACCTGGAGGATTTTTTCTCCTGAAGGAACTGAAAGAGGGAATACTGAAAACTACTGAGTGAGAGAAAGAATAATAATTGGGGGTTAAGGCCTGAGGCCATGGAGACTGACTGACTGACAAACTAACTAACTAACAACTAACTAAGAGACTGTTGCTCTGGCTTTCCTAGTGTAAGGGGATGGGAGCCACGCTGGGGCATAGCAGAGGGAGGAAGAGGAAAGAGAAAGATTTAAGTGGCATTTCAAAAGAAAAAACAGAAAAATTGGAAAGCTCTGTCTGCTGACTATTTGGATAAAAGAGTTCGAGGGCAAATCAAAGGTTACTACAAATGTTCAGTTCCATGGTTGTGAGAATGAGAGACATTGTGGAAAGACAGGAAGAGAGGGAGGAGGAAAGCAAATGAAGAGTTGGGTGTCATATTGATTGAGTCTGTGGTGATAGTGTGATCTCCGATAATGATAGTCATCTTTAGTGTTTTCTGTGTGTTTTACACATCTGAGCTCATTTCATTCTCATGGAAACTGATTGCAATAGGTGGTATTGTAATTCCCATTTTGCAAAGGATGAGAAGCTCAACATGACTCCTAAACTGGGGTTTAAACTCAAGCCAAGGATGTTCTGTCTCACGTCCTTTGCATGTGCCGTTCCCCCATACCATGATTCATTCATTCAACAAACACTTCTTGAATGTTCTACTATGTGCTGGGCACTGTTCTAGGTGGTTGGGATATATTAGTAAAAGGTGGACAAAGAATCTTGACCTTGCTGTGCTTACATGTCCAGTACATCTGTATCTCTTACTCCCCTACTCAAATGTCACCTCCTCAGAGAAGCCTTCTGTGACCACCTGATAAAAAAGGGCAATCCTTCCACAGTACCCTAGTATTCCTATTCCTTTACCCTGGTCTATTTTACTTAATAACACCTATCGCCATCTGCCACCTCATGTGACTTTTTCTTCATTTATGACCTGTCTCCCAGGTCATAAACTCACCATAGCCAGGGCTTTTCCTGTGTGAGTTCTGTTACAGTTCTGGAATGGCGCTTTGCAAATACAAGTTGCTTCCAGATAATCACTGAATGAATTAGTGAATGTGCTGAATAAGCAATTTTATTCTGGAAATGTGTGTCTTCAATTCTAAGAAGACTCCTTGCATTGTTTCTTTGGTAATTTCCCTTTTGACATTTTTGTTCTATTTTCTTTTTATTTTAACCCCTATTAAGGTATCATATTTTGAAACTTCTCCATGATTGTTGACTATTTCTCTCTTTTAACTGATTTTTTCTTTGTGTTTTAATTTCTCTATTTTCTAACTCTGATGTGACATTTTAAAATTCTGCTAAAATATTTGTAGTTTATTAGAGTCATGTTATGTTTTCCTGCTGTTCTTATTATATTGGTATGATCACCAATAAGCAAGACTGAATAGGGTAAAACTGACATCGACTTTGTTCTTTTCCTATTAATTACCATTTCTGGATGCAGTCTTAGCTAGGTTTCTATTGAAGTTACTCTTCAATAGAAAAAAACAAAAAACAAAACAAAACAAAACAAAATCTTTGGTCACTCTTGGTGAAAACAACAGCCTCTTTTTAGTGACATTGAAAGTTCCCCAGGTCCCCGTTCCTCCTCCCTTCTGTCCTCACCTCCTTTTGGACACCTTAGCTGGGAGAGAGGCATGCTTGACTTCTCTGCTTCTCGTCTCGCCTTCCACATGTTCTCCTCTTCCATGCTTTCTCTTACATTTCCAGAGCAAGGCTCAGGAGGAGAGGGGTTAATGAAAAAGGGCCTTTTGTGGTTTATGCAGTTTGTAATCTGATGATTTCCTCTGAGGTGGCAGGTGCACAACTGCCAGCCCTTTCCCCCGAGGGGTGTTTGGGAAGGTTGCCCACTGAGGATCTCTGGCTGTGACTCCCTTTGTGTGGGTGGGGCTACACCTCAGGGGCCACCCCCATCCCACTCTCAGCACCTGGACCTCTGGCAACCCACCCTTGGATCACATTTCCCCACCAGGCAGTAATCTTAGGTGGGATCAAACACGACTCCAGGTTGGCTCTCTCCCACTCTCCAGAAGGAGACATTCGTGACCAACATTGGGCAGAAGTGTACGTTGTTCCCAACGTACCTGCCTCTCTTCTTTCTGCCACGATCTTTCCCCATTGTGTTTCCCCAAGTGGGAATTAGATAATAGCTGTTGTTTTACAAAGTCCAGGAGGCATGGGTTTTGCTCTCCAAATGCTTCTCACGCAACTTGAGGTGATGGAAAGTGCATCCTTCCCTCTCTTCATGTCAGACAGGTTATTTAATATCTCAATTTTATCTGCCAAAACAATGTTAATAGGGTGAGGAATGGGGAAAAAGGTTCACTCATCCATTGCTGGTGGGACTGCAAATTGGTGCAACCACTATGGAAAGCAGTAAGGAGATTCCTCAGAAAACTTGGACTGGAACCACCATTTGACCCAGTTATCCCACTCCTCAGTTTATACTCAAAGGACTTAAAATCAGCATACTACAGAGATGCAGCCACATCAATGTTTATAGCAACTCAATTCACAATAGCTAAACTATGGAACCAATCTAGATGCCCTTTAACAGTTGAATGGATAAAGAAATTGTGGTGTATGTACACAGTTTTTAAAGAGGAATGAAATTATAGCATTTTCTGGTAAATGGATGGAATTGGAGAATATCATGCTAAGTGAAATAGCCAATCCCAAAGAACCAAAGGCCAAATGTTTCCTCTGATATGCAGATGCTAATTCAGGTTTGTAGGGGGGTAAATAGGGAAGAATAGAGGTACTTTGGATTAGACAGAGGGAAGTAAAGGGAGGGGGAAGTGACATGGGGGTAGGAAGGATAATAGAATGGATCTGACATTATTACCCTATGTACATATATGATTACAGGACCGGCGTAACTCTACGTCATGTTCAACTACAAGAATGAGAAGTTATACTCCATCCATGTATGATGTACCAAAATGCATTCTACTGTCATGTATAACTTACTAAACAAATAAAAAATAAAATAAATGTTAACAGGAAAACTTACCTCCTACATCTTAGAGTTGTTCGTGTGCTAGGTGGTTTCTTGGTAACTAGAAGTAGCAGGATCACTCCTGTCTAAGACTGGGGCCTAACTTTCCCAGAATTCCCTTTATATGTGGATCCCGGTTGGATTTTGTGAATCAGATTTTGAGTTTGTGACTTGTGCAACCCTTAGAAGGCAGAAATGAAGGGTGACCATTCTTGGGGTAATGGTTGCTGAGGGCCTCACCAGATGCAGGAGCTATAGAAAAGGCTGTGTGGTTACATCAGGATTCTCAGACTTCACCCACGAGCTTGAGTTTCTCCTCCTACCCTCCAGGTTTCCGGCCGACATCATCAGGAACTTTTTTCTGCAGTCCTCTATTGTCACCTTCTCGACTTTCACTCCCCTAGCTTTTCTCACATCCCATTTCTTTTCTGTATGAAGCCCCCATGCTTCCATTTTCCTGATTGAACCATTCTGACATGGCATATATAGTCTTGAGACATGTAGCAAGTACTCCATAAATGTTAACCAGTAGCAACAATAATCAGAAAAGGCACTGTTGAAAATAAATTTGAGGCTAATAGATAATAATGTTAAATTTTGTGCAGTGGTACAAAAAGGGACAATTCTGAATTCTCACTTTACACTAACACTCAGGCTATCTCTAGAGTTGCAGAGTTTAACTTTCAAGTTGAGTTGAACACACGCTTTAAGATATGTATAATTCAGTGACTCGGGAGGCTGAGGCAGGAGGATCGCAAGTTCAAAACCAACCCCAGCAATTTAGTGAGGCCCTAAGCAACTTAACGAGACCCTGTCTCAAAATTAAAACAAAAAAAAATCAAAATGTGCAGGGGATGTGGCTCAGTGGTTAAACCCCCCTGGGTTCAATCCCTGGTACCAACAACAAAAAAAGTACAATTATTTATTGCGCTGGTTGTTATTAGGCCTAAATGGTCGTAGCCCCATTCTTATTTTTCCTCTTAGTTTACCAATTTCCCTTGGTTGACAGTTTCCCTTCATATTGCATATTGTGTGTGTGTGTGTGTGTGTGTGTGTGTGTGTGTTATCCGTACAGGTAAAAAGACAAAAACCTTGGACTAGCTCCTCCGGTACGGTTCCTGTTTTCCTTGCTCTCCTCCAGGGTTGGGACTCTTCTGCTCTTCTTTATCCCCAGTTCCCATCCTTCCTTTGCTGTGGAAGTTTTAAGCAAAATGTCCTGGGCCCACGGATGGAGCTTTCTTAGTTGTTCGAATAGCACCAACACCAGCAGCATCTCTGGAAGCACAAGGCTGTGAACCATCAGATTTAGGAGCCCTGCCTCCAGGTAAGCCCAGGAAAGGAAAGTCAACATTCAGGTCTGAAGTTTTGTCTCTAGGAGTTTTTAATCAGAACAGGGGTTAGAAAGGTTTAGGGTAAGGAATTCTGTCTAGGATTCTGGTGGCACTAAGAATCAGTTCTTTGTTAAGGCAGAACCTGGAAAGGTCAAGGCAATGTTTAATCCAGGACTGACATGTATCATGTATCATGTACCCTCCTTCATGCCTAAAGATTTGGGGATCAAACCTCTAACAGTTGCTTTGAGACTAATTCCCAATAGGAACAAATTTGTTTTTAATTTTTAAATTTTTTATATTTTTTATTTTTTTTTATTGTAAACAAATGGGATACATGTTGTTTCTCTGTTTGTACATGGCGTAAAGGCATACCATTTGTGTAATCATAAATTTACATAGGGTAATGTTGTTTGATTCATTCTGTTATTTTTCCCCTTCCCCCCACCCCTCCCACCCCTCCCACCCCTCTTTTCCCTCTATACAGTCCTTCCTTCCTCCATTCTTGCCCCCCTCCCTAACCCTAACTCTAACCCTAACACTAACCACTCCCATCCCCCATTATGTGTCATCATCCACTTATTAGCGATATCATTCGTCCTTTGGTTTTTTGAGATTGGCTTATCTCACTTAGCATGATATTTTGCAATTTCATCCATTTGCCTGCAAATGCCATAATTTTATCATTCTTTATGGCTGAGTAATATTCCATTGTATATATATACCACATTTTCTTTATCCATTCATCAATTGAAGGACATCTAGGTTGGTTCCACAATCTGGCTATGGTGAACTGAGCAGCTATGAACATTGATGTGGCTGTATCTCTGTAATATGCTGATTTTAAGTCCTTTGGGTATAGGCCAAGGAGTGGGATAGCTGGGTCAAATGGTGTTTCCATTCCAAGTTTTCTAAGGAATCTCCACACTGCTTTCCAGAGTAGCTGCACTAATTTGCAGTCCCACCAGCAATGTATGACTGTACCTTTCTCCCCACATCCTCGCCAACACCTGTTGTTGCTTATATTCTTGATAATCGCCATTCTAATTAGGGTGAGATGGAATCTTAGGGTGGTTTTGATTTGCATTTCTCTTATTACTAGAGATGTTGAACATTTTTCCATATGTTTGTTGATTGCTTGTAGATCTTCTGTGAAGTGTCTATTCATTTCCTTAGCCCATTTGTCGATTGGATTATTTGCATTCTTGGTGTAGAGTTTTTTGAGTTCTTTATAGATTCTGGAGATTAGTGCTCTATCTGAAGTATGATTGGCAAAGATTTTCTCCCACTCTGTAGGCTCTTTCTTCGCATTGCTAATAGTTTCCTTTGCTGAGAGAAAGCTTTTTAGTTTGAATCTATCCCAGTTATTAATTCTTGCTTTTATTTCTTGTGCTATGGGAGTCCTATTGAGGAAGTCTGGTCCTAAGCCGACATGTTGAAGCTCTGGACCTACTTTTTCTTCTATAAGATGCAAGGTCTCTGGTCTGATTCCGAGATCCTTAATCCATTTTGAGTTTAGTTTCGTGCATGCAAATCTATGGCTTCAAATATGTTCTGCATTAAGAAAACTGACTGCTAGCTGGGCACACCTACAATCCCAGTGATTTGGGACTTGCTAAGCCTCAGCAACTTAGCAAGACCCCTGTCTCAAAATAGAAAATAAAAAAAGCCTGGAGATGTAGCTCAGTGGTAAAGTGCCCAAGGATTCAATTCACAGAACAAAAAAAGAAAAGAAAAGAAAAGAAAGTTGGCTTCTTAGTAGGAACCTGCTATCAATGATGCACCATCCATATCTTAATTCAAAGAAAGATATGTTACATTTTGCCACTTCTGGAAGAATTCTCTGCTGTCAGCGCTGGTAGAAGGTTATCCACTTCAGAGGCCGAGGTCCTGATCTTGCTAAGGAGGACTTTTTGGCCCAAGGCAGGACAACTTCTGAAGGCATTTTAGCTTGAACTCCTTCTGGGGCTGGCTGAGGCTGTTGTCAGGTCTGCCTTATAATTTTGACTTCTCCTTCTATCCAGTTTTGCTCCTGTGCCTTCCTCTCTACTGGTGTCAATCCCAAGTACCCTCACTTGTGAACATTCAGAACATTAAACTTCACCTCGGAGTTTACTTCTCACAAAATTCAATCTATAGCAGACTCTGCTGTCCACATCACCAATATTTGTTGACCTCTCTATTTTACAGTTGTCTTTTCTGTCATTCTCTCTGACCTCACTTCTGTATACCTGTTTTACTAATTGACTGTCCTTTTATGGAGTTTAAAGAGGAAACAGAGACGAATGGATGTGTCTGACCCAGAATTGTATTGGTCAGAGTTAAATTGCAAAGAATAGAATTTATTCTAGCTATTCAAACAGAAAGGATATTTTCAGGGTATTCAGTAGTGACTTCTAACACGTGACTTTGCAGCTCCTCCCAACAGAATGTGGTAGAAATAAGGGTGTGTCATTTCTAAGCCAAATCCTCAAGAAGCCTTGCATACTTTGCTCTTAGGATCCCTTCTTGCTACGAGAACAATCCAGGCTAGCTGTTGGAACATGAGAACTGATGTGGAACATTGATGAGTTGTCCTTGCTGAGATCAACTGAGACCAGTCAGCCTCTTAGCTAACCATCAGCTGACTATAAATACTCGAGCAAGTTTAGTGAGATCAGCCAAACTCAAGCTGGATCAGCAGAACTGACTAGCAGGCCCACAGATTCAAGAGCAATTATAAATGATTATTATTTTAAGCCACTGCATTTGGGGGCTTAATGTTTGTTATACAGCATTATCGTGACAATAGATAAGTGGTACAACTGCCTTAAAGAATCATTAGGAGGGCTGAAGAAGTAGACTTTAGGGCCAGAACACAGAACACACTCATAGTCAGGAACTTAGAGAAGCAGGAAGCTGCCTTCTAATCAGAAAACCATTGCTACAAGCCTGACTTCACCTCTGCCATGATCATGAAGTTGCTGATAGAGCTGCCCATTCCAGAACTCTGCTGCTGCTGCCGCCACCACCACAATTTACACCACCACAGTAGATGCCTACGTTCTGCTTTTCTCTATAACTCAGTTTATGCAAGTGCTTCTGCTCAGCAGAATGTAAATTATACCTGGACTTCTACTGCACACAAGTCTGAGGTCAAAGGATATTCAGCTTTATAGCTTCTGCAGTAGGAAAAGGGAGTTGGAGTAGATATGGACTAAGTCAGTCTCAGTGTTTGCCATGACTCTGATGAACTAAAATAAACTCAAATCCTAAAATGTATTCCATAGATGGTCCTCAATGATACTGAAACTATGTCTTTAAATTTATATGTGCAATATTTTATAATTGGGCATATCCATTCTGTCAAACATCATTAATTTAATTAATAGAAGCTGAGAGACTGAGGATGAACAACATAATACTAGGATTTTATGAACACATTGCTCCAGCAAAATACATGTAAAAATCTCTCAGGGTAACCAATAATTAAAAGCACAAAGGAGAAAAAACTGACTTTATGTTCTGAAAAATTCTTGATTCCTTCTTGATACTTGATAAGGCATTACTAGAAGGTTCAGTGATTTCAGAAAGAATAAAAATAGCAATCTGGTCTGGACCTGCAGACCAGATTATTTAGTGTATGTACATTAACTATGTGTGTATGTACATTAACTATGTGACAAGAAAATATTTCAAAATTTATTCTAGTATAAGGATAGAGACTGACAGGTCACTGGGGAGAGGTTGCAGTTGCATAGCATCCTCTGCTCTGGTCTTAAAACACGGCATCTGTTTTTATGTGGTCAGAGAACAAATGCTTCCAAATCAGCAGTTAGCAATTCTAGAAAAATCTGTGTCACTGTAGGTGCTTTGTAAAAGAATGGTGATTTAAGACTATGAATAATCAGTGAAGAAAGGGAAAAGCAATTCTTAGAAAGCAGAATCATGGACAACGGAGGCTTTAAAAAGACAGGAATTTTGTGCCCCCAATTTTGTTCCCTGTGTTGTATTCAACTGAGGCCCAACATTATTATTATGGTATGTGAGGCTTGCAGTGGTTTATGCCTTACTAAGAATTATTTACTCAGCCATGTCCTTGTATGGTGAGAAATCCCTCAGACTCACTAAAAGAAAAAAATGAAGTCCTGTTGTCAAGAGAATCTGGAGTCCCTCCAAAGCCCTCGGAAAGGTGTCCCCCACTCATTCAAATGCCAGAGACACTTCCGGGTCAACAAAGACATCCTACAACTAAAAATCTGGAAGGCAAATTTCACTTGGCTCCTGTGTGAGTCTTAATCACAGACCCTGCTTATTTAATTCTTACTGATATTAATGTGAAATGTCAGCAATTCTGCGTCTGAGACAATGCATTGATTTAATTGTCATTTTTTTAAAGCTGTGCAATTAGAAATTCATTCACATAAGGAAAAGTCACTTTAGACCTATGGCAAAAGGCAAAAGAAAGTGGTTGTCAGACTGACCGCTTTTTTGGCAAAAGGTGAAGTCCAAGATTTACCAATGAAAGTTACAGAACTCAAGAACTGGCAGCCTGGAAACTGGAATTTCAGTTTCCTTTTATGGTATTTTAGAGAAAATTACATATTTGCAAACATAAGGCAGTTGTTATCACTCTGTTGATAAAATAGTAGTTTCTAAAAAGCTTTACTCTGACTTTTGAAGCAATGGGGGGTGGAGAAGTGTACATGTGGGTGTGGGGAGAAAAGGCAGCACAATATCACGGTTTACCTTTTTGGGAACTGATCTGGAGCAAATGTTAGTTGAATCCTCCCAAGGAAGGTCTGCCCTGGATTCAGCTACCCAGGGTAGAACAAAGAGAAAATGAAAGGCCCTAGATCAGGTGTTTTCTAGGATGAAATTTAGAAGCATCTCCTTTATCTCGCCTGCTCTCAGGTCCCTTTTTGGATCCAATTTTTTGGCACTAGATTTAAAAACATCTCTAGAATATCCAGGTGATCCCATGGAGCCCCTGCCTTGCTTCCTCATTTCTTTTCATCTCCTGTGTTCTTTGTGTCTCCCCACTCCTTCCCCTCTCAGGCTGAAATTGTCTTTGAAGGCGGGATGATGTCTTACTCATCTTTATATCACATTTATTCAAGACTTGTCATGTGTACTGATCATATTTAATTTTTCTGTTGTTAAATAAAAATAAATATAGTTAGAGGCAAATACCAATTCTCCAATGTTTCAGCTGCTACCAAGGAGATGACAGGAGATTGTTAGGTTCATAAAAAGATGGACTTCCTACTTTGAATAGAATGAGTAGAATGTGAGTGCATTTATATTTCAAGTGCAAATAAAAGTTGCTTTAAAGGATTTTGTTGTTTTTGTCTTTGAAAGAAGCAACATCCTTGTTTGTGATGTACGCAGATTAAGATTACTCTAGACAGGACCATTGGAAGTGAAGATCCCTTTGAAATAAAAAGCTCTGAAGTGTTTTAACTCCCCAACTTCCTCAGGCTGAAAATGGAAACTAAAAAAAAAAACAAAACTATCTCATGGTCTGGGTGGAATCCAAGCAAACTAAAACTGACAGGTTCTCCGGCTAGCACAGCATAGCTAAGTCTGTATATGTATATCTCCTGGCTTTTTTTTTCTATGAATTATAAATGCTTCTGTAGGACCAGCATGGAAACAATCTAGCTGCTTCTCCCCAGTTTGGCCAAACTGCAGTAAATTAACTTTTTCCTTTTTATAATGTTTGCGTATTTCTTATGTGAGTGAATGACTGAATCCAGCCAGCTCAGATCAAGGCAAATTCCCTGGCTTGGCTGCCCTAACAGGAGTTACTTTGTGGAAGAAGAACAACTCTAATGGTAACTATCAGTATCTTAAGGCTTCCATATCTTTCTAAGTAAGCTGAATAAAATGCTCTTCATCTTTAATAGCTGCTGCTAATGGAGTTAGAATGAGTGAGGGAAAAAGAACCTGTGAGTTGTGCCATTATATGATAGTATATGGCATTTTTTTCTTTCTTTTCTTCATTTTTCTTCCTTTAACCTCAACGGATGGTTGCTTTTTCTCTTGAGTCTTCCATGTTAGCTCACGTAGATGCCTCTTCCTCTTCAAGGGCCGTATGGGTGTATGCAAGTCAATACACTGTTGCCTCTCAGTTCCTGTCTCACTCTTCAGATTGCAAACCACAGGCCTGCTCCCTATGAGGTTTGCCAGGACAGGATACTGGATAGAGACTGGAATGCTCTCTTTTGCTTGCTGTTCCTCCCAGGAGTACCTAAACAGTGACCTTTTACCCCATAGTGGCAGTTGATTGCAGTCTCCAGTTTTCCTTTTTTTGGCATTCCCAGAGGTAACCTCATTCTGTTCTCTCAGAGGCACTCACGCCAGCTGACCAGTGACCCTCCCTCAAGGGTTCTCCTGAAAATCTCTGAATTCTAGTAACCTCAACGTTTTCCCTTTGTTCTCTCAGTCTTAGGGCATGAGTTGCTTCCTGGAGTTACTGTTCCCTTTTTCTCCTTTTAGCTGTTTGAAGTTCTCAAAAACTAAATAACCAATAGCTTATATTAAGTTCTCTTTGTGGAAATGCCTAGGTAGCTTCTGTTTTCCTGACTGGACCCAAACGGACACAGTACTTGTTACCCGAAAGGGGTCCAACCCATCTGAACAT
Organism: Sciurus carolinensis; assembly: GCF_902686445.1. Classification (NCBI taxonomy): domain Eukaryota; kingdom Metazoa; phylum Chordata; class Mammalia; order Rodentia; family Sciuridae; genus Sciurus; species Sciurus carolinensis. Next base: position 127,499,327 of record NC_062216.1, on the reverse strand, counting down.
GCTGGGTCACAAGGGCCTACGTAAAAGCAGCCTGCACTGCCCTCTGGACCTGCTGCAGAGCATGTTCTTACTCTGGGTTTTGGATGAACCAAAAGTATTTAACTAGTATTTACCTAGTCCCCTGTAGATGAACAGTTAGGTTGTTTCCCAGCTTTTGTTACTACAAACAATGCCTTAAGTAATCTTAAATAAAATTTCTCCCTGTTCGTGAAGAGGAATTGCTGAGTCAAAAGGATAACCCTTTGTAGAGGCAATAGGCAGAAATCTAGTTGTATGAAAATCAGAAATCAACAAAGGGAAGAGTGAGGAAGGTATGATACTCTTGTCCCAGTAAGAGGGCCTGCTAGTGGAAGACAGAAGCACAGTATTACATCTATCACTTGAGGAATCACTTTCTGACCTAGGCTCCATGGATTTCACTTTGAACCCTCTGGAGATAAGTAAGGTTAAAACACAAAGGAAAAAAAAAATGAGTTCTCTATCTCTAGGACACATATGTGCTCACTTAAGAGGGTAACATAAAAAGGGGAGAAAAGTACTTTGTCACAGATTACCCCCAGGTTTGGACAATTTGGGGAGCACCTGTGTCCACTGAAGTCTTAGCACCAAACTGTTGTGGCCCTGATGGTTGATCACATAGGAATCAGTAGCCAACACCCCTAGGGATGTGTGGGTACTGGAACAAGGGGCAGTGCTGCTGGATACACTGTATATTGTAGCTGAAGGCACATATAAAACATCTACTAGGGAATTCCAAAAGCACTGATGTGGAAATTTGTAGGGTTCTGGGTTTATTTTCCACAGCAGCAGAAAAACTGATAGAACACAGGCTACAAAACTCATTTACTGAGGTTGTCCCTTTTTTCATTTCTACACCTTTTCCTCATAAACTGGGGAAAGGCTTTTGCTTAACAATAGAGATTAAAATATCCTTCTTCCTTGAGTCCTTATAATATATCTCTAGCAAAGCTTGGGAGTGACTAAATTATTTTTATCATGTGCCATTTGGTTTTTCTGTCATTCTCTGCTAAGCAAAACTCTATTGCAGTCATCATTGCCTTGTTTAGCAGACAAGCTACATTTTACACATTTGCTTTTGCTGATTTTACCTTAGCATTACATGGTAACAAAGCTGTCTGTGCAACCAGAGTGGGGCTTTCCTACCCTGTAAGATCTGGGCTGTCTTCCTGCAGAGGACTTTGTTTTATGTTCCACTGTGTCTTGTTTGTGCCATTCTTAATTTGCACAACAGAGCTGTTGTCATCACCAATTAACATTAATCAAGGGCCCCCTGGATACATGGCTGCATAGGGGCTAATTTAATATTCTCTTTGTTTCAGATATCAGGTGGCTCCTTCAAATGAATTTTTAAGTATCTCAGTGATAAAGAATAAGAGCAGAGACATCAATTAGGAATCAGAAAGACAAGTCTTGACAGAAAATGCATAAAGGATAGTGCATCAAGGGTTGGTGCTAATATTTGAACATTTAAGAGAGTTTTTTTTTTTTTTTTAAACAAATGACAAAAGTAGAAGGTACTATATTCATAGTTCCTGGAAGAAATCTGGCGGCATTCCATCCAGATACCTGCCCTTTGATCATACTATTTCTCTCTCTACTTATTGCAGGCCTTCTAGTCTTCAAGACTGAGTCTGAATATTTCCTCCTGAGACTTTTCTGATCATTTCTGCCCTCAGGGATGACTGACTCCCTGCTTACAACTTCAGTTACCCCTTTCATTTACACCTCTTATTTAGAAACCCACCACATGACACATTATACTACTATTGAATGAATATATGCACATCCTTCCCAAGTATACATCATTAAACTGGGCAATTTCTCTCTTTCCCAATTCTCAGAGTCAGCACAATGTTCTGTCAAGAAATATATATTGATGATGATGGCCATAAGAGTCTTAAAATCAAATGGGATTTTATTTTTTAAAAAAGATAAGGGGAGAAACAAGGCCAAAGGTTTGGAAGTTGAGACAAACATCTTTAATAATAAAGATTTTTAAAGCTAAGAACTGTATGTTCATTTAGCTTTGGAGGCAGGCAGAGATTGGAGGAAGACATCGATTTACCTTTTGAATTTCAATAAAATTTATTCTAACCTGCCTAAGTTTTAGCTATTTTTTGACCCAACACTTTTTGATGTGACAACAGTGTAATGTAGATAATTTTTAGCTGTATAGCCCCCAAAATCTTTTCTGAAAACATTGTTTCATTAAACAGCTGGCTTCGTCATGGATTTTGGAACGAAACAAACAATTTCAGGTTTTATGATGTCAAGATCCAGGGCCCAGCGAAACCAGCTACACCCGAACCCCACCAGCACGCCCCCTATTGTTGCGCAAAGCGGAATCCAGGACCCGAGAGCCCTCCTAGAATGAAGCGCCCGCGAGGCTCCGCTCATTCCCATCCTGAGAGCCTCATTGGCCGGCCTTCCGCCCGCCATCTCTATTCGCCCTCTGGATTTGGCAAGGGAGGTGGGCGGCTCCCTTCCGGGCACTGATTGGTCAAATCGTAAAGACGGCGAGGGCCTCTGCGAAGTTTTATTGGTTTTAAGGCTTCAAAATGGGCGGGGAAAGGCAGAGCGACAGGTCTCAGGAGGGAGGCGCGGAGTGCGCCGGCGCGTAGTCGGGGACGCCAGGCCGAGGCATTTGCTAGGGAACCGACTGTTGTCGCCCCGCCCCCCGGGGCTTTTTGTCTCGTTAACTGTCGGAGTGGAGGGGCTCCAACGCCCGCCGACATGCCAGTGCGCTTCAAGGTGAGGCCGGGGTCTCCGAGCCTGAGGGCGGCTGGTGGGAGCCGCGACCGGACGGGTGCGGGGCGCGGCCGCCGCGCTGGTTTCCTGCGCTGCGCATCTCGGCCCCGCAAAGGTTGCCAGCCCCCAGCCTGCCCGCTGTGGCCCTAGTGGATGCTCACTCCTCTTACCTGGCTCCCTCGTGGCTCTCACACACTTCCCAGTTACCGTGTGTGGGGATGTTAGGTGATATTAAGGCAGATTCATTCTGGGGAATTCAGAGGAGCAGAGACAGGAGGAAGACACCTTATAATGGGAACGAAAAGCGACTTCAGTTTGGGACACTTGGGACCCATTTAACAGTTTATTTCCCCTTCCCTTTAAAACTGTAAAGTGTATGAATCTTATAAAGGCTTGAGAAATGGGTAATTAGTAAAAGAGAGTTTGGGCAGTACACTGTTTTCATAGTTGTGCATTTGTTTTAGGATTTATTAAGTTTCAGGTAGCTGTTCAGGAGCTATCACTCTTCAACATAGTAGGTGACCACAGTGTTCCACAAACCCTGATTAGTTCTTTCAAGGGCTTGTATCCAAAATGGGAGGAAGTGTGTCTTTCTTTGGTTGATTTTACTAACATATAAAAAGGCACTAGGCATGATACATAATATTGTGTACTCGGTGGGAACTTGGTAGTGATGAGGAGTTAGGTTGTCACAGGTTATCAGATGCGCTGACAATTTGGAATCAGGGAACCAGCCAAAGGGGAATCTCTCTGATTCCCACTAGTACCTGCCTCAAGTTGTGAGGATTAAAGGATATAACACAAGAACTCCTTAGCACAAGTCTGGGTGAACATTAACTATTATTAAGGAGCTTGTCTGTGTTTAATTATCAGTCTTGAGTCTTTCAACTCCTCCGTGTTTTGGAAATAATTTTTATTGATGCCTGCCTTAAAACAACTTTCATTAACTGCACTATACTCAAATTGTACTTTGCATTACAGGGACTAAGTGAATACCAGAGAAACTTTCTGTGGAAAAAGTCATATTTGTCAGATTCCTGTAATGCCTCGGTGGGGAGAAAGCACCCGTGGGCTGGACTTAGATCAGATCAACTAGGTAAGTGGAACAAACTAATAGTCATTATAACTTTAGTAAACCTTGGGCTCATTTTACACAATGATTTCTTCAAACTCCAGATGGTCTGACTGACTCATTCATTTAGTTAACAAATATTTATTGAAGGTTTACTATGACTCCAAGTATCCCAGTATCTAGGGTTATATCCCTGAACCAAAATTCCTTAATTGTAGAGATAATAAGTAATTCAAGAAATAAACAGAAATTTCAGGTTATATATGAAATAGTAGGAATGTGGGATAGATAACATGGGGAGAGGTGGATTGGAGGGAATACACTTTAGATTTGATAGGTGGAAAAGACTTTTCTAAGGAGGTGACATTTGAGCTGGAAACAGAAAGCCGAGAGAGGGGATAATCCTGGGAAAGAGGACTCCCAAAGTCTTGAGGAATGGAAGCTCAGATAGATTGTGTCTTTCCCCAGTTCATAGTAAATGGCAGAGCCATGATTTCTAATTAATCTGTTTTGTTCAGAGCCCGTGAACTCAGAGGTCACATTCTTATTACACGTGCTGCATCCCCATGTCCTGGGAATTCTGAGCCCTGGGCAAGGTCTCCCAGCCATAACAGAAAAGAGACAGACCGACTTTACTGTATCTGCTTGTTTAATTTCTCCCTCACTAGAGTATAATATCTCTGAGAGCAGGGCTCTGTCTTCTTGTTTCTTCTCAATACCTGACTCAGGGCCTTGAAGCACTCTACTACTTATTAAAACTGATTTTTTGAATGAATGAATAAACCTGAATTTAAATCCACAGTAGTTGTATGATCTGGGTAAATTGAGCCTGTTTTGCCAAGTGAGACTCAGCCCATGGCACAGGATTCCTGGGAGGTATTAAATGAGATGTTTACTTTTTAGGGCATGTGTATATGTGCACAGATCAGTGCTGGTGCCTCATGGGTGACATGTGAGAATGACCAACATGTGGTATGTAAGTTCCTTAAATGTTAGATGTTTGAAGCCAGGAAAAGGAAAGACTTATGGGCAGAGTACAAAGCCTGGGAAGTTACTGAAATAGGAAGAGTGTTTCTAGGATTAGGTTTGGGGAACAAAGGGAGAGTGGGCTCTAATGTGTGGCTCTTAGGATTCTTCTGAAGTGTTAGGATACTCAGCCCAAACATGACTTTAGAGACGCAGGTGTCCCTTGCTCCTCCGGCAGGGTTTTGGGAATACCCTTCTGCTCATAATCTTCTCTTTTCAAGTGACTAGGAATTCCATATTTTCAAGGCTCCATTAGATTTAGAATGCAAAATAAATCTTAAAGTGTAGCTATCCCACTGAAGGCCCAGAGGGATATGAAGAACTGAACAGTTGTTACCCAGATAGTTACCTCCATAACATTTTAACTTAGATCAACTACATTTGAGGGGACAGAGATGAAAAGCGATCATGGGAACAAAGCCACTTTTGAGCAGGGTATGTTTAGAAGGAAGGAATGGTCTAGGGGAGGAATGTCAATGGGAATTTTAAGTAAGGGCAAAGGGTGAAACCAGAACTTCAGGATGCTCAGAAGTGGAGGTGGGAGGTTAGCAAGGAACCATAGTAGTTTTACCGAGGACTAACTGTACATTCTCTTAACATAGTGTGTTTATCACCTTGGGGATTTGCTGGGAGACAAGGGGCAGACTTCTTGAGCATCTTCCCTTTGCCTTTGGTGTACCTACCCAAATCCTGACTTTGTATTAAAACAGGAGTCCAAGGCAGTGTTCTTCAAACTTTTTTGCTTTCATAGTTCCTAAAAGAATTTAGACAATCTTGATATCCACCCCTTATACATTTTAAAATTGATATTATTTTTATTTATGTTTTTATAAGTAGTTTATAAGAATGTACTTTCTGGCATATTAGATATTGGATAGATGCTTTATGTATATTTTGTTAAAAATATCAGAGCTGCCAACTTAGTTCATTCAATTTATGGAAGATGTTAATCATATAATTGTCAAAGTCATTTCTCACTGGCAAGCTGACCAACCAAATTAGTTATTTTTATGAGAAAAAAATCTATCTCTTAGTTCAAAATTAATATGCATATGTGCATTTCACATGACATCCCTCTCATGTACCTGAATTTTGATTCTAAGATAGGTGGATGGAAAAGATGTGAAAGTGTATTTAATAAGGTGCCATTCCTTTGTTATTTCAAGTCTGTCTTTACTCTCCTGTCAGCTGTTCTCCCTTAGGAATTGTGCTTTCTTGAATTGTCCCATTGTTTGTCTCCCCACCCTTGAGATTTTCTTATACCTTGGGGTGATGCACCATAGTAAATATCAGGTGGGTTGAGAGGCATGCCTCTTTTGTAAAGTGGGAATAGGGTGATTATCAAAGGGGGGTGGTGGGGATGGAACTGCAGATGGCAGACGCAGCTCTTGGCAGATAGATCAGTGTAAAGCAAGAGCACAAATGGAGTTAGGGATCTGGAAGATGTTCTTTTCTGTTTACTCCCCTGGGAAGTCTTAACCTTACCCATTTGAAGACCACAGGTCTAGGGAAGCCTGTGAAGATGGGAGCTCTGGGTTTGATGGCCAACACATCCGTGATAGTGGTGACGCAGCTCTTGGTTTTATCTTATCACCAATTTTCTGTCTGCCTTCCCTTTTCTACCATTTCTGGCCCTCACACTCCTCCTCACTCTGCAGCAGTCTTCTTTCTCTTTAAAGAATGACCCCAAACGGGGCCAGTGTCTCAGTATTGTCCTTTGCAGAGCTCCTCTTACCTCAGTAGACCATGAAGTTTCTGGACATTTGCTTGCCAGACAGAAGTATAGAGAAGTCGTATCTTAACTCTTGTTGAAAGGATTCATTATTTCTGATTCTCAGGAAATCAAGGCAAAAGTAGAACCAAGATCCAGCATAATGACATCTCATCCCTTCTCATCTTGGTCTGCTCTGCATAAGAGAAGCTTTGTGCAGAGTTCCAAATTTGACAGACCAGGGCCCATTGTTCTGTTAAGTAGAACAGGAAAGTAATTAGAGACTGAGGCAACGTGTCCTCCCTGGCTTGCCGTCTATTCACCTTGTAATTCTAGTGACTTGTGTAAAGATAACCTGAGCATTGTGACCCCGATTTTTAATTTATGGTTATGGTTAAGCTTTTAATACTTGCAAAATGGGGATAGGGTGATTGAAGAAAAATTAAATATTTTATGTTGAAAATGTACTTAGCTTTTTATCCTGAAAACACAGGAAACTGTGTTTGTGGGTGTATGTATATATATCTTCAACTGAAATTTTAAATTCTGTTTCTCCTTTCATAGGTGTTATTACAGTTTTCTTTGTAACTTTGTGGTTTGGTAGCTATTTTTGTATGCTGTGTTTTTTAGGAATCACCAGAGAGCCCAGTTTTATTTCAAAAAGAAGAGTTCCTTACCATGACACACAGATTTCAGAATCTCTGGAGTGGAATGGAGCTATCTCAAAGAATGATGTGGTTGGATCACCAGGACCCAAAGCCCCAGAAACACCAATATCACAAGAGGTGAAACAAAATGATATCAACCAAGAAAGAGTTCTCTCACTAGAGGGCTCCAGGGTCCCCAAGAGAACAAGATCTCATTCTGCAGACTCCAGAGCTGAAGGGGCTTCATGTACTGTGGAAAAGAACGAGGATGTAATAATGAACCATGTACCTGTTAATGAGAATGTGGAACTGGAACATTCTACCAAGCTTCTTTCTGAAAATGTAGATAATGGGGTAGGCATAGTCACTGTACTTCTTTTCGAAGGCCTAGAATTCTTTATTGGTTTCATTATCATTTCAGTAATGTTCCTGTTTCACGTCTGTGGTGTAGTTGATAAGGAAGCTGTTGACTTCAGTTATCGTGAGTGGTTCTATTCTTAATACTCAATTTTTGTGTTGGTTTTACTAAGATATGCCTTCATTGGGTGGACAGCCTGCCTCTGGATTTTAGTCATCAAAATCAGTATCTGAATCCCAAGGGAGAGATCAAGTTGAGACAGAAAGGGAGTAGGCCATTACTTCTGGCAGAGGTGCTGAGCTGACTTCTACCCATTCCCATTTCAGTTTCTTATTGTGTACCAGCAAGAAAACAAACAGAATCTCAATTGACCAAATGCAAAAGGAAGGAGAGTTCTGGCTGGCTGTCAAAGATCTTGCAGTTCTGCTCTCTTTTGTCACAGCTGGCCTGCCACTGGTCCCTGTGAGCACATAAGCAGAGGCTCAGGGGCTCCTTTGTGGGGATCTCATTGCCTCCAATCCATGGCTTCTTCCCTGTTTCATGTCCACCACTGACTGGAACCCTGCAGAGGTGACTTCAGAGCGCTGGAGAAGAATCTATGGCTTGTTGAGAAAGCTAGGGGTACAAGGGAATCAAGGAAGGTGATGTGTGAGTCTGGTGGGCAGGGGAAGGGGGTGTCTATATAAGCAATATGTGGATTAGGCAAGGTACTGTAGTTTTTTGGTTTGTTTGTCTAGTAATAGATTTAATTATGAGTGATTGGAAGGAAGGGACTGAGAGATGGTACCTTTTTCTGGGGTGCATAACAGTCCCTTGACAGTATTAAGAAAGTATTAAGAATGGAATTTGAAATAGTTTAACAGTTTAAATAAGGTAATTTAAATGTTTAAAAAAGCTTGCTGTGCAATAATATGCATAGAGTTAGTGATACTGTGAAGTTGCCCTAAAAATTTGTTAAGAGGTAGATTTCTTGTTATGTGTTTTTAAGCACAATTAAAAGAAAGTTTGACTAGAAATTTTTAATGGCTTTGAGTGGTTTTTGTTTTTTTCTAACAGTTGGATAGACTTCTACGTAAGAAAGCTGGATTGACAGTTGTTCCTTCACATAATGCCTTGAGAAATTCTGAATATCAAAGGCAGTTTGTTTGGAAGACCTCTAAAGAAACTGCTCCAGTGTTCGCAGCCAATCAGGTAGTTTAAAGGATGTAATACATTTCTAAGTATCATCATTTGATGTAGTGATGTAGAATTATACAGAACTAAAAGCTAAAAGAATTTTGGTACTTAAGTAGGCCTGGAGGCAGGTTCTAGAAAACTGAGAATGAGAGTTTTACTAAAATCCTCTTATTACTTATGATTTATAGCAGTAATATTACTGTCCTAGGCTACTGATGATCATTGTTGCCAGATCCATCACATACACTAAATATGAGACAGGGTAATGAAAACTTGGGGAACTGGTAAGTTTTTGCATGCTAAAAGATTTTTTTATTAAAAAATTTCATTAAATGGGTTTTATTCTAAAATGTTGTGCTTAGTTGACTACTATTTTTGCATTTTTCTGTCTTTTAAGAAAGACATAACTAGTTTGGATATATATTTTAATAAATATAAAATACATTGAAGTAACACAAGAAATGTAATTTTGTCTTTTTACCAGATGAACAATAATAATTACTTCCAGTTTATAAAATTCAAAATGTGATACTAGATTTCATTATACTTTGGTACAATTTTAGATATTCTGCTGTTTTATTACTATAATCTTCTAGATATTTCTTAGGCTCTGAACCCTGGTTTATTTTCTTAACCATACTACGTAGGAAATATCTCTACCTTTAATGTCTCCAGGACCCTTGACACTTAGTCTTTTCTATTTCCTGGTCTTTGTGTTTTTCTTTATAAACATACATACTCCTTCATACCCTGTCACACTCATTTTCTCCTATACTTCAACATGTACTCGTATACTTTATATACCTTTAAAGATTAAGAGGATAGTTAGGTTCTGCAGGACAATGATGTCATTCATCTTACACGAGATAATAACACCAGTAATTGCATAAATTGTGGCAGCTTTGGGCTTATCTGTTATTGAAACCTAAAACATTTTAGGAACATATTAACCTGTAAATAGATTCAGTACTTCTTTTGCTTGTTCACAGATATTCTTGGATTATAAGTACCTAAAAAAATTACTTTATTACCTGAAAATTGTGATTGTTCAGTTTTCATGGAGTATTTAACCCATAAGCTAAAGCTGATTCAAATCAGAACCATATTGACAAATTTTACATGTCAGTGAAAGCATTGTGTAGAACTGTTTTTTTTTATAGTATTAAAAGTACAATATGAAATAAATCACTAACAATATCTTTACTAGTAATCTTATTACTTTCATTAGTGCGGTTTTAAAGACTTCTTTTGGAAGCAAATGTGCTTTGTAAGTTTAAAAGCATATCAGTTTCAGGGTCTATGACTTGAAGAAGCTCTATGACAAACTTTCATTACTTGATGAGGAACCTGTAATAGAACTATTCAGTTCTATTTTATCAGACACCTATCCTCTGAAAGGATGTCTTATATTAATATATAAAGGAGTCAGAACAGCTTTTGACTGGAAAGTCCTTGAGGTTATATTGTATTTAAAAAGGTGTACTGTTTGGATTAGATCTGCATGAAGGTGTTCCGTTCAGTATTTTAAAGCAACAATATTGGAGACCTTACTTGAACTGCCTATCTTTTCCATTTGACTTCCTTGCAATCAGTGGTTATATACCATAAGATGGAAACCATATGGTAAAACATTAAGGATAAAAAGAAACATTTAATGTAATTACCTGAACTTTATTCTTACCTTAATGAAAAAAGTAAAAATAAGGAAATGAAGGAAAAACTAGATCAAACACATCAGGTATTCAAAATATTAAGAATTTTACCTTGTTACAGGAAGAAAGAAAATTTGTCAAGGAGGGAACAAAACCTGTAGAGCTGACAGCCTAATTGCCTTAATACAATTAATGTTTATTTATATTATTCAAATATTTCTATTTTACTTATTCCATTACCAAACGGATGGGAGGTTGGGTGTAGGTAGCTGGGGAGAATAGATGAAACATAAGTGTGGCTTATTACTTATTTTGGCTTAAGCATTATTTTGATTGCAGTTACTATTATTCAAAATATAGTAATGAGTATAGAAAATTTGACTTTTGGATATTGATTAGACATATGAAGTGAAATTACAAACACTCATATATAATTTGCTTTTTTGTATCCTATAATTCAACTTATATATGATTTTTTTAAAAAGCAACTAAAGATCTGAGTTCTTTATTAATTGGCAAAAAACTAAACTAAACTAATTTTTGTTTTAAGGTTTTCCACAATAAAAGCCAGTTTGTCCACAATTCAAAGGTAATCCATTTGTCCATGAAACTGAATACAAAAGAAATTTCAAGGGTTTATCTCCAGTGAAAGAACCAAAACTAAGAAGCGATCCAAAAGGAAACGGAAATCTTGAAACTGTATCTCCTGAAAAGAAGGTATTCATCAACTCTACCTACAAACAAACAAATCCCCATGATTTTAGACTACGTTTTATTTCACTATCACATGAGATGCAATTCTTCCTTCCTTCCTTCCTTCCTTTACTAGTGCATTTATTCTTTTGTTTGTTCATCATATGCCAGATGTTCATCAAGTACTTACTTGGAGCCAGGCACTGGGTCAGTGCTGAGATTACAGGGATGATAAACACCAAGCAGCTCTTAGGCTAGAGGGAGACATATATAAGTAATTAAAAATAATGCAGTATGATGAGCACTTAGCAATACAGCACTTAAGTCTGTATCTGATAGCAAATGATTGTTGACCTTACAGTAATGTACGCTGCAGGTGTAATAAGAATGATAGAAACACATATTTTAAATTAAGTAATAGAAGTTAAATACAAACACATACATATGTATTTTAAACCAAAACCTTAGCATGCCAAATTATAACTGGTATAATTCATACAACTTATATACAATATAATAGTTGCTTCAGTGTGTGAAAATTGTACCCGTTTTAAGTAACAGCATCAGAGCTAAAATCATAAATGACAGGAAAATGAAATATAAATGTTATTTTTGAGTCCCCTGTAATGTTGATAACTTGATACTTTATGGCTTCTAAAAATAACAAGTATGTGACTGAAAGTAAATTGTGTGTGTGTGTGTGTGTGTGTGTGTGTATGTATTTGGGTTTCCTTTAACTGACATTCTTGGGGAAAAATGTTAAGGTACTCAGTAAAGCATTGTGGTAACTTATTCATCAGAACTTTATACTTAATTACTACAACAATTAAATGTAAATTTAGAATGTCAAAGGAAAATCTAAGATCACCGTTCAATATGTAGTAACATTAAGTTCAATTATTTAAATGTGTATTTGTTAATCTTCCCTAGTGAAGTCTCTAAATTCTTTGTTAGAAAATAAAAAAAAACTATATCCTGAGTTATATTTCTCAAAAACTAACAAGATTTACTGGTTTCAAAACTTATTTATTGATTTGTTGTGATTTCTGTTATCTTTAGTAGTTAAAGCTTACTTCTAAAAACAAATGGAATATAATGTCCATGTCTAACTTTATAACATCTGTTTTTACTTTAATGTATAATATATTTGAAGCATAAAAGCTTAAATTATTTCCATTTTAGTGTAATAAAACAGATGACCCTTTAAAATTAGAAGCAGAGATGGCCTCAAAGGACTCAAACCAGCCTAAAAAGAAGCTTACTCCTTGGAGACATCAGAGGCTTGGGTGTGTATTTTAGAAAACTAACATGGTATTTAGGTGGTCAACATAGCAAAATATTTACTTCATTTCCTCTCTGTTAGGAAGGTGAATTCTGAATATAGAGCAAAATTTCTGAGCCCAGCTCAATATTTATATAAAGGTGGAGCTTGGACACAGGTGAAGGAAAATGTGCCAGATCAGGTGAGTGTGTGCTATTTCCCCTTTGTTTTCAATTTGTATGCCAGTTTAATTTCATAATGAGTTTTATTTAGTAACCGAGACTACAGCCTAAAGGTACATGCATGTAATAGCACTAAAAGTATCAGGAGCTGCAAGCCAGACGCATTAGAATATGATTTATCAATGTGTATACTATTTTTATACCAAAGTCTTCTTAGAGATTAGTATTTATTATTAAAGTGTTTAAAGTTAAAAACTTTTGTTTCACAGTAAACCACTTGATTGTGTTAATAAACTCAATTTACAGAATTGTAGCATCATAGATTTGATTCTTTTATGACAGTCAAACCTCCAGTCAGTGTGTATCATTACTATCTCTAGGCAAAAGGAAGGTGCAGCCTGAGTTCTTAGAAGTTAAGTTCTAGTGTTGGGTACCCTGATATAGGAGAGAAACTTTGGGGATCTAAAGATAGATCTGAGGAAAGGGTAATCATTCACTAGAGCTGAGAATTGTTACTTCACTAGAGTTTCTTATAGGCAAAGGATAAGCAATGGAGCATTTTTAATTATCATTTAATCGGCATCTTTAAAACCATATCTTGAAAGTTCTTTTTCTTCCATTTCTGTGTGCATAAACTTAATTAAAGATATTAGTAAACATTCTTCTCCCATCATTCTAAAGAGAGGGATAATTTGTATGGGGAATGAATCTCTTACTTAGCTTGGTACTTAAAACCATTGCCATAGGTTGCTTGCCCCTAGTGAAGGTGCTGGCACTTTGAGCTTCTGGCTCTTTAAGCTAGCAACTCCCAGACACATTTCTTGGCTGCTTCTGGGCTTTGAATAGTTCTAGGAGGTTACTTGGTTCCTTCTACTGTGGTTGCTCTTGGTGCTTTCTGCCTGAGCATGGCTCAGAGTTAGTATAGGCAGAGTAAGAGACAAATCTCCAGCTGTCCCAGATTTTATCTGGGGCAACATTCATCTATTCACCTTAGTGAAATCAAGTTAAAAAGTTGAGCATCAAAAGCAGCCCTGATGGTAGAAAGAAGTCAACTACATTTATTTTTATTGTTTAATTTTTTATTATCTTCTTTTATTGGTGCACTCTAATTACACAAAATAATGGGATTTGTTTTTACCTATTTATACATGTATACATTATAGCAATGCAATTTGGTCAGTTTTGTTCTCAGTACCTCTCTTCTCTCTCCTGTCCTCCCTCCCACTGGTCCCCTTCCTCTACTTTATTGGTCTCTTCTCTGTTTTCATGAGATCCCCTCCCACCTCCCTCCCTGCCTGGCCCCCTTCCTTTTTTTTTGCTCTAGCTTGAGTAATGAGCAAACCTTGACTTTGAGAATTTGGCTTATTTCACTTATTGTAATGCTTCAGCTAAACTCTTGAGCTGCTTATGAGTGTTCCAGATCTTGGCAAGGAACTGTGCTCTGCGATAGGGCCAGGGGAAAAGCCAAGGACACAGACAGAACATAGTAGGGTCACTGAGGTGGCCACTAAATAGGGTTGTCTGCTGACCTGTCATGCTTTGGCACTTTACTAGGGGGAGATGGTGAGAAACTCTTGTTTTGAAAAGATTATTTCCTAGTCTCTTGAGACATCTTTACACTAAGGTGAATTGGTGTTTAGGCCTCATATATAAACATTTAATGGACTGAGAAAATTGTTATGTTGAAGTCATGATAAGAGGAAATTCCTGATATTTCCCCAATGGAAGAGACTTTTTGTTAATTTAAGATGTTTTTTTCAAGGTTTCCTATTGTGATATCTTGTAATCAATTGCTTAATTTATTAATTGCTACTGGTATTTGTAAATATCCAAATTAGAAGTATAGTTTGCCTTAAGTTCTTTTGAGAAAAATAATTTTAAAAAGTAAATTGGAATTTGAAAATAATTAAAAATTTACTCTAAGAAGTCAGTGTCAGCGTTATTAGTAAGTTTTTGTTAACCAAGTCATAGACATTTAAGAAGGGCCATACTTTATTTAGATCTTGGATCCCTCCCCTCCTTGCCCAAAGACATTTACAGTATGTGACTGATAATGAGGTACCTAAATATAAGGTATTCTGTCACTTCCCTGCTCCTAAAATTTAATGAAGGTATATATTCATACTCTTTGAATTTTGACATCAGTGAATTTTATCATGAAAATATTGTCACTTTTTGAGTCATGATACAGTTTTCTAGTCCAGATATCAATCTTCATTTTCTTCTATATTGTTGAAACATGGTACTTTTGGAATCTATTTATAGTCAAGTCACTGGGTATTTTATCCTAAGTTCTCAGTACCTGTTCACTAAGTGGTTGCCTTTGTCTGGTGGTTTTGTCTGTCATCTCTCTAATATAACCACTTGTACAATTGTTTTATAAAGTGCTTACTTACAAGATTGTTTTAAATAACAACCAAAAGTTGCAATTGTTAGATCCCTGTTCTCAGAAAAATTGCTGAATTGTGTTAAATTTATTTTTTTGCTTGATTGTTAGGTAATCTTTCAGTCCTCCAAAGCATTGGTTGAGGTAATGGAAAGACACATTAGAATAGGACCCATAGAACTTTGTTTCAAGATAAAGTCTCACGTTCAATAGTCATCTTAAGATTCAACAGACGTAAGGACTAGGTATAAAGTGACTCCTCTTTTTGGGGGCATGATTTATTTTATTTTTACTTTTTTAAATTTTGAGACAGGGTCTTGCTAAGTTGCTCAGGGCCTCGTTAAGTTTCTGTGGTCGGCTTTGAAAATTTGCAATCCTTCTGCCTCAGCTGAGCCATTTGATTTTTCTGCATATAAACTTCAAATGATTTTTAATTCTTGATTTGGATAAAGTTTAATTCTTAGTTTGGAAAATGTAATGGAATAATGAAAAATCCTACTGTAGCATTTATATCTTAATCTGATGGCCTTACTTAACTGAGAAAGGTTTACGTATATTGTTTTGGGTTGGAAATGACTTATATCTCTCCTTTTTAGTGGCTCTAGTTGTGGTTGTAGGGGTGTTCTTAATCTACACTATTCATTTTTTTAATCTTTACTTTGGGAGATGTCAGCCTCTTAACTTCTCATCTTAGTTTTAGAATTCTGGAAGTTCGAAGGCCTGCATTTGTGAAAACAGCATTAGCATCAAGATTATTCAAAAAGATTGCTAATAAAGAAAATTTAATGCATCAAGTTTTAAATGTCAGTAAAAATTGAAAACTAAAATTTTACAGAATTTCTATGAAGTATCTTCTCTCCTTCCTTTTTAAATATAATTGGTATCAAAACTGGATCTTCATCCATTTTCTCATTGAACAAGCAATAAGGTGCTCCCACATGGAAAGAATGCAGCCTCCTTTACTGCTCCTTCACACTCTGCCTAACACACAGGATGTACTGATTGGATCCCCTTTTGAACCTCTTCTTAAGTTTATAGCTCACTGGTTTATTGTGACATAGACTGTGCCAGTATTAGAATGTTTAAGTACAGGTTGGCCTTCTTAATTGGACTAGAAACTCATTGAGTACCAGGGAGTTTCTTGCTTATCTCTGACTGTTAGGTAGCTCTGCAGCTCAGGTCTACTTCTTTGTCCATATTCAGAAAAGGTTATGGAGTCGGTGCTTACCTGCTGCATTCCCACTCACCTCAAGGAGTTCATAGGTTAGTGGAAGAGGACTTTGAGAACACAGAGGGAGGGAAGTGATGCTAAAGCATATGAATTTCATGTGGGTAATATAGTGGCATGAAACATGGAATGTGGGCACTTCCTAGACATACAATCAGGAGTATGTCAAGGCACTTTATAAGAAGGTTCCTGTGCATTCAGAATACACTGGTTGAACATTCAACAGACAACCCATGTGTTTTAGTTCTACCATTTAAATACAAAACCCACTACTAGACATTTTCTGTCGAGTATAGCAGTTGAAAGAAATGAAAAACAAGCATACTTGGATTTTTTTCAGGGGCAGGGAAGAAAACAATATTTCAAAATATCCTTTAGGATTTTTTTCACGTTTAGCTCAGAGTATTAGGACTTTGTAGGGATCATGTGGTTTCTTATGCCCTTTACTCTATATTCACCTTTCTTATAAGGTGCTGTTTTTTGCTTTGTCTATTTCCTTAAAAAGTAACACTTTAAATCCCTTTGCTTTCAAAAGAGTGTCTTGTTAAGGAACTGAGGATGTTCCTTCAATGGCTTTTGCATTGCCAAGTTTCATTATTTCCTTTTTTTTTTTTTTGCCTCTAAGTGAAACAAAAACAATTCTGTAACAATATCATGATATCCTTTTAATGCTAATGGTCTACTTTTATGATAGAAAATGTTAGAATTTTTTCAAGAATAAAGATTTTTAAGCAGAATTTTAAGGGTAAAGCTTTGATTTATGTATTTTTTTTTACATTTGCAGTTGTATTTAGTGAAGCCAGTAGGTGGCAGTATAATGTATAAAATAAAAGGATTTCAAATGGGTATAAGGCTTTTTTTCATATGAAAATGTTATTTGCACATTAAGGAATTCAAATTATCCCATAGCTATCAGAATATTCTTTTTATATCTTGTCATATTGTTGAATATATTATAATTATTATTTGTTGGAATTTATTTTTTTAATTAGTTCTTTTTAGGTATACATGACAGTGGAGTGTATTTGGATATATTATCCATACATGGAGTATTACTTATTCATTCCATTCTTGTGGTGGTATACATGATGTGGTGGAATTTCTTTTAATTATGTATTTAGTATATATATTTTTTTAAAGTTGAGATTTCTGATTTTAAGGGAATTTGAGGGATTTGGAGAGGGAAATTCACAACTCTTTCAGTAGGGTCTTTCGACCTGGGCCGGTTCACCCCTCCTTAGGCAACCTGGTGGCTCCCCGCTCCCGGGAGGTCACCGTAGTGATGCCGAACTTAGTGCGGACACCCGATCGGCAGCGCACTACAGCCCAGAACTCTTGGACTCAAGCGATCCTCCCACCTCAGCCTCCCGAGTAGCTGGGACTACAGGCGCACGCCACCACGCCCGGCAAGGGTCTTCTATAGTAGTAGCAGGTGTATATAAAGCTGGTAATAAATCCAGAATGGGAGTTTCTGGCATGTAAGTACTTTTTCAGAGGTAGGGAGATAGGAATAGGCATCAGTTTACCTGTCACCAACAGTATCCCAGCCATGCAAGAATGTGATTGGTTTTCAAGGTAATATTAAGATACCATGGTTACTGAATTAATCATTACTAAAAAGGTTAAGAAATACTGTTTGATAAGTTTAGTATGTATTTATAAGGAGGAATAATGATTGCAATATTTCATTATTATTCATCATTTCATTAATATTCAGTTAAGGCACTAACCTGTCATTAAGTATGTTTCTGTATTCCTCCCCTAGGGTTCTCTAAATGCCATGTGGTATGCAGAGGTTGGTTGCTTTTGAGTTTTTTAAAACTGTAATAATGCATCAAATCCTTGTCTAATTTAAGTTGTAATAAAAAGTAGTTGTCAATATTTTTCTTAGTTCCTACAAATTTCTCCCTGCCTTCTAGTCTGAAATAAATACCTGCATCATGCTTTAGCTTGATTGTTTTAATTTTGCTTAGTGCACATAGTCTGATGACTGTATGTGTCTATTTTCACCTTCTTTTCTCCTTGGTCCCTGGCTGTATTTGTGCAGTGTTTTGCTACTTTGTGATATTTATAAAGGAGCATTTACAATAATGGATATTATCTGAATCTCCTGCATAGGTTAAAGAACTCCGAGAAAAGGCTGAGTTTTATAGGAAACGAGTTCAGGGAACACATTTTTCTCGGGACCATCTGAATCAGATTCTGTCTGATAAAAACTGCTGTTGGGATGTCTCGTCAACCACAAGCTCGGAGGGAACCATTAGTAGCAACATCAGAGCCTTAGATCTTGCAGGGTGAGATTTCTTTGTGGATGGTGAGAAAGTATGTTGTAGTTGATGTGACTCATGGAGTGATATAGAAAGATGACATGCCTACTCAAAATTTGTCTTTTGGTCAAATGAAAATATGTCACCACTTATTTCATTATTTTAATATTATTTCTGTGTAAAATAAAGATACATATATATGTATATATAATTATACATATAATTTTTTGCATACATGCGATTTAAGTATTTGCATATAAATAATACATAATGTAATTCTGGAAGGCTGGATTTTATAATGTTCTTTGTCACAGTAGCAAAATTAGAATGATTTATATGGCAGATATAAAGGACTTTAGAAATTATAAAAAAAAGACAACAACAGAAAAACTGAGACAATATAAGCTATTAGTACATATCCATTATCATTCTTTAATGGATTTTGTGACTAATATGGAGCTTGGCCCCTGATTTTATGGAAAAATTCTCTGCTGTTTTAGGTTTTAAAGTGAACATGATTTAATTATTTGGAAGAGAAATTACATATTGATTTATAGTAAATAAAATAGCTTTTAGTTATTATAGTATATCAATATAATCATGAACATCATATTAATCTGTAAATTCTAATTATACTACATCTGATTTAAAAGTTTATCATAAAATCTAGTCTTTAATAATATATCAAAAAGATGAATCTAAAGTATGAAATTTGAATCAGTGTATTTGGTTCCAAGTATACTTGAATTTGTGCATAACACTAAGTTAATAACTGAACAAGTAATACCATGGGGGTCCTAGTGTATGCAAGTAAATTCCAGTTTTGGGGCTAAATATGACTTTTGCCACCAGAGGTGCAGTTATTTTGCGTGAAGGTAGGAGTAAGGGAAGAGAATATTTTGGAATATTTTAATAGAAACTTGAGATGGTAACTTTCATTTATTATACTATGAAATGAACTCAATTAGAATTTTTGTTCAATACCTGGACAAGGCAGTATTTGTGTAAAGCATACAGTTGTAAACAGTAGAAGAAAATGATGATCTCACTGTAATTAGTATAAACTGGAAATCTCAAGCTACTCAAATTTAAAATAAAACTTATTTTGTTATGCAGAGATCCTACAAGTCATAAGACTTTGCACAAATGCGCTGCTACAGAAGAAAAAAAAGACATCTTGGAAGAACAGCCCCAGAAAAATACCACAGAGGAAGTGGGCATGTCAGGTTCTCCCACCATGCCTGTTAGAAGGCGGCTGGCTTGGGATGCAGAGAATGCTGGTGAAGACATACAGAAAGAGCCCAATGGGGAGGAAGAGCAGGAAGAGGAAAGGGGAGGAGACAAGCAGGTGTACATGGGAGAGCCAGAGAAGATGGACGTGCACGAGGCATCTAAGGCAGACAAGATAAAAGAAGGGTGAGAGTTTTAAATTTCTCAGTGTATAGAGTATTATCATACATGACTAATATGTATTTGTTTTGTTACTAAGTATAGTGGTTTACACATTTAAACTTGTGACTAATAAAGAGCAGATTTAAATACTTTAATGTTACCAAGTAGTCACTGCTATATTGTTTATAATTTGATTCACTCAGATATTTGAGTCACCACGAATTGGTAATGAACACTTAAAACTCTGAGCTACTTGTGGAAAAAGTAGGATTATTTTATCTGTGTCCTGGAGTTTTTATTTGTCATATTTGCAAATGTGTCTGGAAGAATGACTTTTTTATGTTTTAGGTAAAAAATGCATGTTAACTAATATCAGATGGTTGTATGAAAAAAGAAAGGATAATGTTTTATAGAATTTTTTTAAAAGGACTTCTGAAGCCAGCTACTGCCTATTGTTTTACTTGAAAATTGTTTTGGGGATTGGTTCTACACCACTGGTAGTGATGCTTTTGTCTCTAGTCCAAAGCCCTTGTTCCTTCGTGGGTATTGCAGCTAATGTGGGGCCTGGGTCCTGAGTTCTCAGCTGTGTTGTTGTTGACTTGCAGTGATTTCCCCCACCCTTTTGTAGTATTCAGTCCCTCTTAACTGCATATGGACTTGTTATTTTTTTCAGAAACAAAATGACCTTCTCTTATGTTTGTATTTTATTGTTGCATAATGCTGAAAACTATTTTTTAATCATATTTTCCAAAGGAAATGCTTCCTAATAGATTGTTCCAATTTGTAGGTCGCGTTCTTCTTCTGTATCCTCAGGAAATGGAGGCAGGCTTCCTACTCCAAAACTGAGAGAACTCGGTGGAATCCAGAGGACTCATCATGATCTTACTACTCCAGCTGTTGGTAATAGGCGAGCACTGCGCAGTTCTTGTTCTAGTACTTTTTCTAAGTATTAAGGTAGTTTAATTGAAACCTGTCTTCTGCATTTTTCCAGGTGGAGCTGTTTTAGTGTCCCCATCTAAAGTGAAGCCTCCAGCCCCAGAGCAGAAGAGAAGAATGTCCTCTCAGGATTGTTCAGAAACTTCAAAGAATGATTTTACTAAGGTAAATATTTATATCTGAGGGAAGAACATATCTTGTAGCAGATTATTTTTGTCACATGTAATAAGTGAATGATAGGTATTGAGTGGCAACATTGCATTGTTGCAGATATGCTTTCAAATCTTCTTAGTAGTGACTCAACAGGAAGAGAGAGAGAAGAAAAAAGGTATTATTTACTAAGCACCAACTGTGTAGCAGTTGTATTCCAACTATGTTCCAGGCACTATATTTTAGTCTTTGAGATATAGCAGTGAAAAACAGCAGAAGTCCTGGCCTCACTGAACTTGAGGGGAGAGAGACAAGATAGCTAGGTAAATATATAAGTAGTGATAAAGGCTAAGGAGAAAAATAAAGCAGGGGAAGTAAATGACACGTGGCCAAGGGAGGTCTTTCCTGAGAGGGGAGCAATAGAGGAAAATGTGTAGAAGGTCAGGGATTGACTCATAAGTATCTAGAAAGGAATTCTAGGCAAGGAGAGCAACAAGTGCAAAGTCCAGAGGTGAAAAGATGCCTGGTTCCTCCGGGGCTAGCCAGGAGGTCATGTGACTAGAACATCATCGTTCAGAGACACAATGGCTTGCTAAATTGTGTAGGACCTTATAGCTCATAGGAAAGACTTTGAATTTTATTCTTAGTGAGAAGAGAAACTATTGAAAGGACTAGGAGTGATATGATTTAGCTTAATTTTTCCAAAGTCACTCTAGGCACTGTGTGGAAAATAGACAGTAGGTGAGCAAAAACACGTATGTGAAACCCATTAGGACTACTATGTTCAGGTAAGAGGTGATTGTTGGATCATGGTGGTAGTAGTGAGGGTCACATGATGGTGTTCAATTCTGGATATACATTGAAGGCACAGCTGACAAGAATTACTGACAGATTAGGTGTGGGGTGGGAGAAGAATAATCAAGGAAGAGCCAGAATTTCTGGTCTGGAAATAGGATGGAGTTGCCAAGTAATTGAGGTAGGGAAGACTATGAAGAAAAAATTGGTCAGGAAAGATTAAGAGTTGTGTTGGAACATGTCAAATTTGAGAGCTTATTAGTTATACAAGTGAGCATGTATCTGCAATTTGGACTGCAGATACAGATTTGAGACTCTTTATCATCTAGGTGGTAAAGGCATTTAAAGTCTCAAGACTGGAGATCATCAAGGGAGGGAGACAGAAAAGAACAGGTGATATTGGGAAATTGAGAAATAACCAGCAAAGGATACAGCAGAGGACTAGCCATTGAGGTGGTGACAGACAGGAGTGTGGTATCCTGAAGGTATCAAGGAGGCAATGTCAGTGCTACTGAAGAGTCAGTAAGGCATGAGAATTGATTATTGGATTTTGCAACTTGGAGGTCATTAATGACCTTGATAAAGGACAGTTTGGGTGGAAGAAGGGGCAAAAGCTTAAATGTAAATTGATTCAAGAGAAAGATGAGGAGAGGGATTGGAGACAGCCATCACAGACAATCCTTTCAAATTTTTTTCCAAAAAGGGAAACAGTAATACAATGTTGATGTAAAAAGTGAGATGAAGATTGAAAAGGTAACAGCATGTTTGTATGTTGATAACTATAATTTTGAAGACAGAGGAGTTGAAGAGGCTGGAGTATGGGGAAAATTGTTCAAAGATACTGAGTAGGAGAAAGGGGTTGGGATCTGGTGGGGACTTGAAGGGTTGGTCTTGGGCAGTCTGCCCATCCCTTCATTGTTAGAAGAGGGGAGGCAGAATTCCTGGGCACTGCTAATGAACATAGGAAGATGTGATGGAACTTTTGGAAAACTTCTGATTATTTCTCAGTGATGTATGAAGATATCCTTGTAGAGAATGAGGCTGGGGAATAAAATGTTGGAGATTTGAAGAAAAGGAAGGAGTCATAAAATAGTTTTATCAGAGAATGGGAAAATGAGTCAGGGAAATGTGGAATATTGCAGGCAGTGGTAAGGGTCTAGTTTAGGTTAGTGGTCACAGATTTGATATAACACAAATGGGACGGGTTGTGTGTTTTTCTCCAGGCATATTTTTGGTTGCAGAGACACATGATAGGTAGAGTTGGATTTAACTGCGATTTGTAAATATGTTTTGTTAAGAGAGAAAGACAAAGAGAGCAACAGGCTAAGAAAGTTAAAGTACATATAGGAAAGTGATTTGTGATGATTGACTGTGGAAGTCATTGGGCAGGGACAGCAGGACTTGAGAAGGTTATGGAACATGCAAATGTGACAGGATCAATGGGTGGAAGGTCTTCATAGCCTTAAACACTTGTTAGAATCTGGGTACTTGTGCAGATTAATTTTAAAGTTAGGTGGTATTGGTCAGGAATAAGATTATGAAGAGATTGCGGTTACCAATTATGACAAGGTTTCACACATATTCATGGGTGTATATGGTTAAAGTAGGAGAGAGAACATTCAGAGAAAAGGTAGAAAATCTGTGTGACATTTTGTTAATGGCTGTTCATGAGTTCCAGAGTGCACAGTAGTAGTTTTCAGGAATTTCAGTGGGAGTTTTCAGGGAGAGGTGGTAGAGTGTATCAGAGCGCACCTTAACCTCAGGGCTCAGAACAGAGCCCAGCTGACAGCAGCTACTTATTAAATACATGTTGAATGAATGTCATTTGAGTGGTAGAATATCTGAACTATTTCTTGTTGCTTATGAATGCATTGGTTTATTAAATGAAATGTGATAATAGGAGGATAGTCAGAGGAATGATCAGAATAAAATGCTAAGAATCATTTGCCCCCCTGGACTGTTCTGCACCCTCCCCGGGAGTCCAGGCTGCCACCTGGAAGGTGTAAGCTTTAAGCAGCTGTGCACACAGACTCACTTTGCCACAGTGGATGGATATAATCCTTATTTGCAGTGGATTTGTATGTATTATTTTCACTTACTGTGAAATTAATTTCTTGAATAATATAAATAGGCTAATACTGGCCTTTGACATTTTAATGCCAGTCACTACCTCATGGGTCACACTTTACAGTTGTAATGTTTTAATTACAAACTTTTTTGAAATAAGGAGGTTTCTTTTTAATAACTTGATTAGAAATTCCTGCCACCAGAATTTTCTGCCACCAGCAACACCAGGGGCTGCACTAGGAACTAGATGTGGTTATTTCTTATTATCTGTCCCTTGGTTGCTGTTGATAGAGTCGTTAAGCTTAAGTCATTAAACTTGATATGCAAAATCAGTTTTTTTCTCCTTTCTTTTCTTATAAAAACTATTGTTACATATAAAATTAAACCCACAAGTCCTTTAGTTTCCAATGAATTATTCCCATTATTTAGTTACCTTTGATAGCGCCTTACATCTCTTTTTGCTATAGGAATTTGACTGTGTTATAATATTAAGGAATTTTCTCTCCATTAACTTTTAATCACATACCTTAAATTGTGTAAGAATTATAGGACAGCAACAATTAAGGTGACTTCTACCTAACATGTATAAACTCTGGGAGGTTAGTGTTTTTATGCTCAATTAGATGATGAAACTGAGGTCACATGGTCACCGCATGGTGGAATAGAATTTGATTTTGGTTTGTCTATCCTCACAGCTCATGATTTTAATCCCTAAACAACACTGACTCACAAAACTTTAGAGTTCTCATGATATTGATTTTGTCCTCAGGCAGCATTTTCAGATCTTATAAATGATATTAAAAATGCAGGTGTGTATTGCTTTTTTCATTCAGCAGGTGTTTCTTATCCATTTACACACATGCTAGATGCTATGGCTATGCCAGTGACTAAGAACAGGTATGATACAAGACCCTGTGGAGCCTATTGTCTTATGAGGAAACAAACTAATCAATCATACCAAAAAATGAGAGAGAAATTAAAACTAATTAGGGTTTCAAAGTCTGTAATACATAGTACTATTCTGGAAGGAATTGGTCTGATTATAAAGGTCAGGAACCATCTTGGAATTCAAGGATGCCTCTTAGAGGAAATCATAATTCACCTGAGATAAAGAGGAAGTGGAAGCCCTAACCACATACAGAGGGTGTGGAGGAGGAGCATAGCATATACCAAAATCTGTGGAGAAAAAGAACATAAGGTTCTAAGAAACAAAGAGCAGTGCAGTGTGCGAGGGAAGTATGGTGGAACATGAGGCTGAAAAGAATGGCATTAAAATTTCTGTCATTATCTCAGGAGCAATGGGAAGCCATCAAAATATTTTAAATAAGGGAGTATGGTGATTATATTTTGCAAGTTCTTTGTGGTTACACTAGAAAGGGAGAGTAGACTGGGTTCTTTTAAAGACCATTGTGGTAGTCCAGGTAGGGGATATTGTCAGGATGTCTTGGGTTAGTGTGAATGGACATAGATAGAAGTGGATGGAACTGAAGTGGAAGAAACTGTGTGAGGGGAACAACGTCAAGCCTTGGTGCTGCATCAGGTAATGGGGAATGAAAGACCATGGATGACTTCTAGGTCTGACTTTCCAACAGGATTAATGGGGAGTATACCCTGAGAGAACTCTGGACAAGGACTCTCTTTGGAGGGGAGTATCAGGAGTTTCATGTTCATTCACTTGATTCCATATTCAGTGGGCTCTTACTGGGTGCTAGGCACTGTTCTAAGCACTGGGGATTCCTTGATTATCAAGACAAAATACCTGTCTTCATGTAGCTTCCTTTTTCATTGGGAGAAATAGACAAATAATTTATTTAGGAAGGTAAGTTTACATAGTAGGAAGTGCTGTGAATTAAATAAAACTTCAGAGGACCTCCAATGGACAGGTGAGGCCATCAGGATAGGCATCCCCAAGGAGGTAACTAGCTAAGAAGGACCAATGAGGAACGTGTCCCTGCAGGGATCTGGGATAGAGATTGTTTTCCAAGTAGAAAGAACAGCAAGTTCTTACCTAGGGCTGAGTTTTATTCTTTTAAAGAAAAGAAAATATATTTTTAATGTTTCTGTATGATTAAAAATGTAGGAGACAAATTCCAAAACTTTTTACAAAACAAAATCACTTGCTGATGAAAAGCAATTTCATCCCTTAAAGTTAATTGCCAGTACAAAGTTGGAGGAGTGGAGTCAGAAGTGGCATCATTAAATACTGTAGTATGTTCCAAACTCAAAGATTTCTTAACCATTCTGAATAATCATAACATCAATTATATGATATGCTAGCAATATGAAAAATAACCTAAGTTACCTTTGCCTTTTGTCTTAGTACCAAATCTTACTTGAGAAAAGAATGTTGAAAACTATAATTTTGACTTGTGAGTTGAGAATAATTTATATTAATTATAATATTTTGAAATAAAAGAGTGGAATTGGTTAGACCTTGTACATATGTATTACTTTTAGAAATTGAAAGAAAAAGGTTACCACCTATAATGCTATTAAAACTTCAGTTTTGTCATATGCTCATTAGAAAGTAAATACACATTTTAAAGTTATTTTAATTCCCAAGAATTGAAATGCAGGCTGCTGATGTATCTTACAAGGCACGATTTTTGTTTTCTTAAAGAAGTTTTACTTAGAAGTCACCTTTAGTTTTTTGTTCATTTATACAGAAAGGAAATAAAGCAAAGGACAGTAAAATTATGATCTTGTTAATTTACAGTATTACTTACTTTTTAGCTAGAAGAGCGAGGCACACATTTTATTTTTAAAGAAAGTGAAAAGGCCCTGTGGCTGGAGCCCAGACAGGAAAGAAGAGAGGATAGGAGATGAGGCTAGAAAGGGAGGTGAAGTAAAGAATTTGAATGTTATTCTAATAACACTGGGGAGCCCTTGGAAATCTGAAGCAGCAAAGCAAATAGGACCTGATTTACAGGGTAAATCAACTCACCTTGGCTACTCACTTGGAGAACTGTTATACACAGGGCAGAGCGGAAGCACTGAGACCAGTAAGGAGGCTGTAGACTCAAAAACAGATCATGTCATCAGTTATATTAATCCCAAGAACCCCATGTGTTCAAATTATTTTGCAGGTTATATTCAGATTTTATTTAATAATGTAAAACTGGTTTGACAAGAATCTAAACTTTGTTGATATACGAAGTAAATGAAAAAAAAAAAAAAGAACAATTTCCTTTGGAGTTATTTTACTGTGTTAAATAATACAGTTAAAAAGGGAAGCAAGTTGGGAGATTGTGGTTTTATCCGAAGTCTTGATTTAAAATATGTGTTTGTTGGTTGAGATTCTGTGCCATCTCCACTTTGTAGGAATCATATCTCCAATTGCAGCATGTGATACCTGAGGTTAAAAAGCAGTGTTTTGCTTAGCATGATATTCTCCAACTCCATCCATTTACCAGCAGATGCTGTAATTTCATTCTTCTTTAAAGCTGAGTAATATTGTATATATATGTACCACATTTTCTTTATCCATTCATCTGTTGAAGAGCACCTGTTGGTTCTATAGTTTAGCTATTGTGAGTTGAGCTGCTATAAATATTGATGTGGCTGTGTCACTGTAGTATGCTGATTTTAAGTCCTTTGGGTATAAACCAAGGAGTGGGATAGCTGGGTCAAGGGGTGGTTCCATTCCAGTTTTTCTGAGGAATCTCCTTACTGCTTTCCATAATGGTTGCACCAATTTGCATTCCCACGAGCAATGTATGAGTATACCTTTTTCCTCACATCCTTGCTAACATTTATTGTTGCTTGTATTCTTGATAGTTTCCATTCTGATTAGAGTGAGATGAAATCTTAGAGTAGTTTTGATTTACATTTCTCTCTAATTGCTAGAGATGTTGAACATTTTTTCATATATTTGTTGATGGATTGTATATCTTTCTCTAATATGTGGATGCTAATTCACAATTGGGGGCACTAGGAAAGAATAGAGTTACTTTAGGTTAGGTAGAGAGGAGTGAAGGGAGGGGATGGAGATGGGGATAGGATAGGATAGTAGAGTGAAACAGACATTATTATCTCATGTACATATATGACTGCATGACCTATGTGATCCTACAATATGTACAATCAGAAAAATGAGAAATTACACTCTATTTACATATGATTTATCAAATTTAGAAAAATTTTAAAAAGCAGTGTTTTGAATATATAGACTCGAATATAGAATATATAGAATATAGACTCGAAGCTAATTAATGAAAGCAACAGGTATAAGGAATGATCAGGAAAGTTTGGAACTGTATTTAATTTTGTTAGTTTACATTCACTTAAAATGTAAAATCATCAGAAATATTTAGGATAATGATACTTTGTCATTGTGGAATAGAAAATACTGACCAAACCAAAAAATAAAATAAATGGTCTCACTCTGTTCTCTAGGAACATCCACTACTAAATTTTTGAGGTATTTAGCTGTATGTGTATATGTTAATAAATATAATACAAATAAATTTCACAATTTGATATTCTTACTTTGTCCTGTATTGTGAGCATATTTTCATACCATTCAATGTTTGTTAATATCTTATTTTTAATGGCAATATTGTATGCAATCTATAGTTTGCTATAGTTTTTAAACTAGATTTTATTGTTGACAACTTTTATTTAGATTTTTATTTCTTAATTTTTCTATTTTGAAAAATGCTATAAAGAACTCCATCCTGCAGCTACATTATTGTTCCTTATTGTTCTCTTTGTTTTTGTAAATATGTACTCCCCAAGTATTGCTGCATGATGAAAGTACACAGAATTTTAAGACTTTTGCTGTATTTTGCAAAAACAACCCAAAAGATTGTGTTCCCAGTTTGTCTGTGGGAGAATGACAATTTTTCCACATCATTGCACACTCTGAGTATTGCTGGTTTTTTTTAAATGAATGTTTACAATTTAGTAAACAAAAAATCAGTGTCTTACCAGAAAATTTATCTTATTTTATGTTTGCTGTGATAGGGATTGAAAGAGACAAATTTTTAATAAAATACTTGCCAACTAAATCTAACAACTTACTGAAAACAATGCAATATCTTCAAGTAGGTTGGGCTTATTCCATAAATGAAAATGTTTTTCAATATCATATAAAAATCTTTTGATTAAATTAATAGACTAACTTGGAGGGAAGCAGTTGATACATTTTAAAACCTAATTTTATGTTTAAAACATGTATGAGGAAAATGTAAATAAAAGGAAAGTTACTTATAACAACCATTACCTTTAAAGCAAAAAGTTTAGATCATTCTCATTAAATTTAGGAACTGAGTAGATATGCTGCAGTTCAGCATGGTATTTGAATTTTCATTAATATCACAAGACAAGAAAATACTGAGTTTATGGTTTTCAAGGGAGAAATAAAAGAATTAGTCTCTCAATGCATTTATTTTATTATGTTTTGAATATTAGTGAAGTAGAATGTTTGCTGTATTTGTGTATATGAATTGCTTATTCATATTCTTTATGTATGTTTTAATTAGGTTTCTCATTTTCTCAGTACTTTAAATATTTATATAGCAGTAATAATTCATTGTCAGTCATATAAGTTGTATATTTTCCCCAAGTTTGCCATTTTTTCTTTTGATTTTTTTAATGTATATATTTTTCATTTTTATATAGCCAATTCTGTTTATAGATATTGAGTGTTATGCTTATAACACTCCCATGGAGGTTACATGGAATGTCCCCTGTTTTCTCCTGTTAGTTTTATGGTCCTTCAGTTTGCCTTTTGAGTGTTTGGTTTCTTTATTTGTATATGATTACATGTGTATGTAGCTCTTCTTTTTTTGGTGTTTAGAAAGGAAGTCGTGCTCTATTCCTACTGACTTCTCCTGCTGCTGGTATAAAAACAGTTGATCCTCTGCCTTTGCGGGAAGATTCTGAAGCTAATATCCCTAAATTTGCTGAGGCAGCTCTGCCAGTTTCAAAAATTCCAGAATATCCAACGAACACCCCCAGACAGTCACCTTCTCCAAAGTGTGTTCCATCCTATTGGCACCCTGCTCGTCGAATTCAGGGCTCTCTGAGAGATCCAGAGTTTCAGCATAATGGTAATTATTTTGGTTAACTTTTTTGCAATTTTTTTGCCTTTTAAAATGAAAGTGACACAGAGAGGTAAAATGCTACAAGTGTGTACTATATATTAAAAATTGTGGTAGCTTTTTTTTTTTTTATAATAGGAAAGATCTCTTTGGGACACTGAGTTGTGATGCACCTAAGCTCACTTTTCACTTTTATACAAGTGCAAGGTGTGTCTTAAGTTCTTACTCGTGCACATGTGGGTAACCCTCCAGATACCAGTAGCACCTCTCCTCCAGACTCGACAGCCAAAATGTTTCTGGACATTGTGCATGTTGCCTGGGTAGAGAATTTAAGATCAGAAATTATTTTTTATTTAGTAATATTAGGCATTACTCTGCTGTTTTCCAGCCTCCACTGTTAATCTTCAGAAGTCTCGTGCTGTTTTTATTCTTCATCTTTTGCATGTGGTATTTCCTTTTCTGGCAGCTTTTGAAATCTTCTCTTTTACACCCAAATGCCCTGATATTTCACAATGATGTGTTTTGAAGGGGTCTCTTCATTTATTTTACTGATATATTGATATTGTAGTTCTTTCAATCTGGAAAATTCTTACTATGGGGAAATTTTCTTAGTAATTTCCTTCCCTCCATTTTCTTTTTTCTCTTTTCAGCACCTGTTATTCAGATTTTGGGCATGGTTTTTTCTTTTCCCTCTTTTTTCTTCTCCTATTTTCTTTCTTTTTATTTTAATTTGGTTTTTATCCTTTGCCCCTTTTGATTTTTAAAAATTGCTATAATATTTAATTTCAACTTTTTTAATACTGTAAACTCATTTTATATGGCATCCCATTCTTATTTCACAGAAGAGGGAGTGTTTTATCTTTGAAGAGACAAGTTTTAAAATATAAATATACATGTGGGTTGTGTGTATAAAAAGTCCTGTTTTGACTGTGGCGCCCTTGCTCTCAGGGTGTCCTTTGAGTCATAGTAGTCTGATGAGCATTTTGAGATAAAACCTCCATTATTCCTTTTGGAGAGAAATATTTATGTCACTATGTATATTTAAAGAAGAATCTGAGGGACCAGCTGTTTTGCAAAAGATTTTCAGCTGGTTTCCTGGTTCATTTCACCTTCACTACAGCTTGCTGTGAGACTCAGTACTCCCAGACCCCTAGCCATGGGGCAGAAGATGGTTGCTTCTTGTTTCACTCCTCAGCTGGCTTAAGAATTCAACTTGCTTGAATTACACACCTCACTCCCCTTTTGTTTGCCTTCCAATTTCCAAAATTTTGTTGCTGTTTTCTTATCTTCTATGTCTTTATTCTCTGGGTTTATGTCATTTTTATAAATGTGTATAAAATCTATCATCTCTAAACAGAAGCCTACTATGTTTCTTTAAAGTTAGATCAATATTATCTTTGAAAAGAATTACAAGAAGTTATTCATAGTTTTTGTACTTGCTATGTACATTATAAATTAGTGAGTACCCTTCGACAGTAATTTATACCAAGATATAAAAATTTAATAAAATTTCTGATCATCAACTTTCTTTAAGGGTTTAACATAATGTCTTAGTTTGTTTTTTGCTGCTATATTAGAAAACCTGAACCTGAGTAATTTATCATGAACAGAAATTTATTGACTCATGGTTCTAGAGACTGGGAAATGCAAGCTAGAGGAACTATCATTTGGTGAGGGCCTTCTTGTTCCATCGTCCCGTGGCAAAGGGCAAAGAGAAGGCAGGAGAAAGAGGAAAAGGGGCCAGATACCTAACTCCTGTGCCAGCAGCATCAGTCTGTTCTTGAGGTTGGATCCTTTATAACCTGAACAGCTCTGGGAGGTCGCATCTCCCGGTGGCATCTCAATGGCAATTCAATTTTGACATGAATTTTGGAAGAGGCAGACATTCAAACCATACTGTTGATATATGCTATTTGGTGGTTTTGAAGGATAATGTCTTCTTCTTTTTTTTAAGTGGGTAAAGCAAGGATGAACAATTTCCAGTTACCTCAACAAGAAGCCTTTAATGATGAAGGTATTTCAGTCACATAACATAAGATGAAAATACAGGTTCTTTTATATGATTGTTTATATATTGATTAGCACTTTATAGTTTACAAAGTATTTCCACAGATGTTTTTTCATTAGATCCTTAAGATAGTGATGGGGATGAAATTATCCCCATTTTTTAAAAATGAGTAACTGGGGCCTAAGCGGTGAAGAATCTCTGGCAAACAGGTGATAAGAGGTTGCACCTTGCACACAGTAGGTGCTCTTTCTGTTTTTCTACCCTAGCTCTGGGCTCAGGAATTTGGTCTAATATTACATCCATTACAAATGCCTGTATATTATCAATTTCAGTTCTTGAAAATATTTATGTAACTAGGGAAAATGAACTTTTTTTCTCCTATTCAATTTCCATTCTGACAAAATCATTTGCTTCTTATAGTAGTAGGAAGAATTTTGAATCTTTATGTGAACTATTGAAATTATTGTATTGATTCACACTAAGAAGTGTGGAATTACTGAATTTGTAAATTTCGAATTGAGAAATAAATTTGAACCTTAATACTTATGTATTAGAAGATTACATATGTTAAAGTGTTTTCTTCCTTTAGTAAGTCTGGAACTTTTTTTTAGTATTCATTGAGCTAGAAATATAATTATGTTTTGAAATGCAAAATATCTGGCAACTTTGAATGCCATTCTCTTTTCTTTATTTTAAGGGAAGAACAGTGCTTATAAATAAACATATAGATTTACTTACTCAGAAATGGGGAATTTCAATAATAATGAAGAGTAGTCAAACATTTCTGTATTTAGTGAGATTATTTTAGAAATATGTTATAAGTACAATGTTTAATGTATGGCTTTTGTTTTTCAAAAGGTTTAGAAAATCTTTTTTTTTTTTTGCCCCAAATAACTGCTTTTGAAAGTAGGACAAAACAGTATCATGATGAATTGTTTCCAGGTAATACTGAAATCATCAGCTGTGTTTAGTTAATGACATTATGGGAAGAAAATGCTCATTTCACATTAAAATGTTTGGTATCTATATAAGACAAACTTGTGGAAGGTTACCATGAACTATCAAGAAAATGTTAAAATCTTAACATTTAATAGATTACTATTTTTTCTGATAGACCCAACATTGATATAAGGCTTGATGTTTTTAATTTTCTGTTAATGTTATATAAAACATAATATTTATTCAGGAGATATTTTTGCACTGAACATAATCTTGGGATTCTTTCATTACAGATGACGACAGATTGTCTGAGATTTCTGCTCGCTCTGCTGCGTCTAGCCTCCGAGCGTTTCAAACTCTGGCACGAGCTCAGAAAAGGAAGGAGAATTTCTGGGGAAAAAACATAAACCTTGTTGTTTTTATCTAGGGAACCATTGGCATAATTTTTCTGTATTGCTCACCATGTTTAGATTTTTTGAGTGTTTGAATTTTCTTCTGACATTTCCAGCTTAAGTGATTCGATTTGTTAGTAGTTCCTTTTACTTGGAAAATTTTAATACATGCTCATGCAAATTTAGCTTTTAAAGAATTCTTTGACATCAATCCCAAAATACAAAGACATAGATTATATAGTTCTTCACATGTTTTGTCATTTGTGTTAGATATCAAGATAGCTGGTGAATTGTGAATTTCACCCATCGAGAGAATATTCTAAAGAAATAAAGTGAAAATTAAGATTCCAGTGTGGAGTACATATTCCCCTAAGATTGGTTCTATGTGTTTTTATAATTATAGATGTCATGAAATGAATTTGTTGTTATTTTAACTTTTGTTTTAGTATTTCTTTAATACTTTCTATATGTGGTTGCAGTGTTAAACGTAATGATACTTTGAAAATATCAGTTGTATATATTTTTCTTATTTATATAACAAAGTTTGCTGAGAATATGTATATTTTTAATCTTTGTGTGTATTCTATTTGTATGATAACTTTGGCTTATATTTGAATAATGTCTGGATTTTGAAAAATTATTTGTATAATGAAGAATTATAACTTTGTAGACATTTTGAAATAAAAATTGATCAAGTGTGTTTGGCTTCACCAGAAAGTTAATACATGGAATGAATAACTATCTTTTAGAAATATTCTGCTTATCACAGGTTAATCAAAAGTTGTACTTTTTTACAGCTGTCAAAATGCAATGAAGTTGAGTCTATGTTTGCACAAATGTAGGATAAATTTAGAATTTTCAAAGCAGACTCATTTTTTAAAAATTTAACAAGCTTTTTGATTCTATTACTCTACTTACAGGACATGTTCAGTGTCTTATTTATCTTAGAAATCATGATAAGTGTAAGTTTCTAAAATGGATTTTATAAAATATCAAATCTTTACAATATTATATAAAAAGTATGAAAGATAAAATATACAGAATATTAATGTCCATTGGTTAGAAAACAAGAAAACAGTCTGTTCTAAAGTGCTTAATTTGGTCAAAAGTGCTTTTGCAATCACTGGTTCACCATAAGTTAATTTGTTAAAGATTTTATATTGTGAAGTTGTAAAGAATTGTAGATACACAGATATTTGCTTTCATTACACTGACCTTTTAAAATAATTTGTTCATAAATTTACTAAAGCATTAAACAAGGAATTAAAGCTTCAACTTAGGGAATAGCTGGACTTGAGAACACAAATTAGCTTCTATACACATGTGTTTTGAAGCATATTAGTTGTAAAATAAATTTGGAACTTACTGTCCCTTTAGAAGCTTTAAGGTATCAATCATTTTCTTCCTCCTTAAAAGTTGGTTGGTTTGGTTGTTTAGAACAATTTTTAATGGCTGATCACTGATACATAGTAAAGAAAGAAATTGAGCTAACTTTCAGGGAATTGTTCATAAATTATAGTCTGTTACAAAAAGTACAGACTATAATATCTGGGTGTACCCATTTCAGTGAATCATGCCACATGAACTTGATCTACCAGGTATCAATTAGATTAGGTTATGGTTCTTATGGAGCCAAGGTTGTGACCCTACTCTGTGTGATGATTTAATTCTGCAGCACACTACTGACCGCACCTCTATCTTAAAACTACCTAGAGGCCCAGGGGAGAGAATAGTGTTGAGTGATCATTACTGTTTATCTCTTATACTAGAAAAGCAATTTGAAGGATATGAATTTGTGTTGGTGGATGAATAGTCTAAGTTAAGTGAGACCTGTCCCATTGTGCTACTTTTTAGGAGCTCCGTTTGCTAATTGAATTTTTGTTAGTTATTAAGGCAAACTTTTATGTATTACAAACTGAAATTATTAAGAAAAATTATAACTCAGTGAGTATGGACAGCTGTATACATTTGTGAAGCCAATAACACGGTGAAGGTATATTTCCATCACCCTTACAGTTTCCTCATTTCCCTTAGCAGTCAATATGTTCTTCCATCCCTGGTCCCCAAGCACTCACTAATCTGTTTTCTGTTGGTAATTTTAGTTTGGAAAAAAATTATATAAATGAATCATCTTTTATGTCTGTCACTTAACAGTATTTTTAAGAGTCATTCATGTTTGGTGTACATGTTCCTTTTAATTTATTCTTCCCACTGGTGGACTTTTGGATTGTTTGCAGTTTGGAACTATAATGAATAAAGCTGTGAATTACTATTTGTGTGTGAGCTTTTGTGTTGACATAACTTTCATTTCTCTTTTTGAAAATGCCTGGGAAGTCCAATCTTTATTCACCTTTAATATAATTCTACTTTAGTGTGTGTATACAGGTATAGTATACCCACATCAATATTATGAACTAGTGGCTTGGTCTTTTTGTCTAAATATCTCAAAAGTCAGATTGAGGAGTGAATATCAAAATCAAAATGGAAGGGTTTTCTAAAATGCACACTGCCACTCCCACGCCCATTTTTTTTTATAAATTTTTTTTTCAAACAAATATAGGATAATAATGTCTGTTTCAATCTGTAATAATGTCTGTTTCATCCCCACCTATCCCACCCCTCCCCTCACGCCCCTCTGTACAATCCAAAGTTCTTTCATTCTTCCCTATCCACCCCCCAACTATAGATCAGCATTCACTTATCAGAGAAAACATTTGGCCTTTGGTTGTTTGGGATTGACTTATTTCACTTAGCTTGATATTCTCCAGTTCCATCCATTTACCTGCAAATGCCATAATTTCATTCTTTAAGGCTGAGTACCCAGATAAAAATGCACAGATGTACATGAGAGA
The DNA here is from genome assembly GCF_902686445.1 of Sciurus carolinensis. Taxonomy (NCBI): domain Eukaryota; kingdom Metazoa; phylum Chordata; class Mammalia; order Rodentia; family Sciuridae; genus Sciurus; species Sciurus carolinensis. The sequence continues at coordinate 127,463,324 of NC_062216.1, read as the reverse complement.
TTTTGCATGTTAATTTTTTGCCTTATCTCTGGATTCCTATGGGAGTCTGAATTCCAAGCTAAGAACTCTTGAAGGATGATGCTGAGAATTAAGGATAAAGAACATGATAAATATGTTAATATATGGCAGGAAATGTTACCATACAATTTTGGTATAAATATCTTCATTTTATAGACTAAATGATGGGACCAAAATCTCAAATTGAAGCGTCCTTTCTCAAAATCCACCCATACTATCTCTTCTGGATTGTTTACACTAAAATTTAAGACCTACCATGATTCATTTCTTTCTGGTTGATTTAGTTGGGAATTAAATTTCCCCTTTGCCTTCTTGGAATATAAATATCTACCTTTCTTTTCTAGTCAGGAAAGCAGAGAATGTGAGCATTGAATTGTATAAATGAATTCAACCGGAATGAAAGCAAATTAACATTTGAAATATTTATCCTTGCATAGAGCAAACCTGAGGTTGGTTACCTAAGGAGCTCAAGGATAGATTGTTTCTTTGTTGCAGTTTTATATTCATAGAGTAGTATTAGAAAAAATATTCTGACTCCTGGAAGTTTACCAAAGGAACAAATATTCTAAAATGGTAGTAGATCCTAGAATCATTTATATTTGGTTCTGGAATATGCTTTTGGTACTTTTACATGTGGTAGGTAGTTGTTAATGTGCTCTTAGGTAGTTGTCAAACTGCTGTAATCACTCTGTTTCCCAAGGTGATTTTGTTGCACAAAGGCTATTCTAGGCAAAAGAACAGTCTGCCATTGGACAGTGAGGGTCATGCACCACCATGTTTGGCCACAACTTGCGCCTCCAGTTTACCTACTGGATTAAAAGCAGGCCAGTGGTTTCTTCAACTCCATGTGGTGGATTTTTAGGCTAGAGTTCATCTTGACCTCTAAACGTGTCTTTTTCTTATAGTGACTGGAGGCACAGAGAGAGAGAGTCTTGGTTCTCAGGCATAGAGCCAAGCTTCCTTAAGTCCCATATTTTATTTTTAAACATTTTTTAGTTGTAGGTGAACACAATGTCTTTATTTTTTATTTTTATGTGGTGGTGAGGATCAAACCCAGTGCTTTACATGTGCTAGGTGGGCATGTTACCACTGAGCTACAAACCAGCCCCTCCTTCAGTTCCATTTTATGTTTCATTCCCACCCTGGTGTTCTCAAGCAGGGGGCAGCTCCCTAGGCTACTACAGCTGCACATGACAGGTAAGAGTGTAAAGATGGCACCCATTTCTCTTCCACCAAGGGCTCCATTCATCATGCCTTCATTGTTCCCCAGACCTCTATCAGAGCATTTCCCTGGAAACTGAGTGAGATGAGTACTTGGAGGGCACAGAGCTGCCTTTGGAAGTCATAGACTAAAGCTGATCCGTAGAGTGATATTTGAAGAGTTCACATCAATTCAAACCACATATTGGATGCTTTAGGTTTTGCTGGGAAATTGTTCAATTCCCCCTCTATATTCTATACCCAGTAACTTGCTGGAGCTGGCTCATGGGCACACTTTAAAATTCAGGGATTTTGTGAGCTGGTTGCTGTATCCTCAATAGTTTGGCCACAATGGGAGTATTTACACCACTGAAATCAGCAAGCGCTATGATTCAGGGCTGCTCCCGGCTCTCTATCACAGATAATTTATAAGCCCACTACTATAGCCACTGAATCAGTCTCTCCTGTTCTTTTTATATTTTTTGTCTAATGGAGAAAACAATCTACTTCAGAAAGGAGATAAGAGGCAGCTCAAGATAAGTTACTAAAAGAGTTATTATATCATTCACATCTTTCTTGGCTTATACAAAATATAGTTTGGTTTAGTTTCCTTTCTTGACTGAAATTCATATAGATTTTTTTTAAAGTTGCAAATAGCAGGTAATAAATATATAGAGGGAGACTATCCATGATATATCTGTGGAACTGCCCAGAGACAGGGACTAGGAATCTATGTATAATCTTCCAGGTGATTCTGTTAGTTAGGTAGTTTAGAAAACATTAACTTTGGCGTTACAATAACCTGTGGTTTAATCCCAGCTCCTCCTTGAGCAAGACTGTTAAGCTGCTTTGAGCTCATGTTTCTTGTTTTGCAGATGAAGATAAAAGCTCACCAATTTAGTTCTAGGATTAAAGAGAATTAAACAACTTCATATATGCTCTTCCATAGTTTACTTGATGCAAAATATTAGTTTTATTATGTTGGCAAATTTTTACTAAAACAACAGGGAGAAAACAAAAAACTTGTTTCAGAGAGGGTAAGGTTAAATCGAGCAAGCAGAAGACAAAATGTGGTGAAATCCTGGCGCCTTTCATCACAGACCTCTTTTATGACCTACATTCAGCTTGCAGAGGCAGTTTTGGGTAGGGGTGCAGAAATGATCTATTTCCTTTATGTGGTGAAGCAAAAAAGATTCTGACTGCAGTGTTGTGACTCAGCAATTCTAGAAGGTGGAATCAATTACCTGATATATGCAAACCATTTTAGTGTAACCATGAATTGGAGATGTTATCAGACTTGAGACAGGAAATGCAGAGATAAAGGACCCACGATAATTACTGATGAAAGATAGGAAAGGTTGGTCTGTGAATGAATATATGCCCAATATCAAAGATTTTCCTATGTTTGCTGCAAGATATTTCTCTTCTAAGGTGAATTAAATACAACTATTTTATAATTTCTAGAAAATGGAAACTAATCTAGAAGTATATATTATGGGAAAATGTAGATCTCATTCAGGAAAATTTTTTCCACTATGAGTACTTTAGTACTGTTAAAAAAGTATTCAGGTTAAAACATTGGAGATACTGGGGAAACCAAAACAAACTGAAAATAGGTTGTGTGACAAAATTAATACTCCAGTTCCATAAAGAAGTGATAGTGCTATGAAGTTTACCTTGTAATTTTGCAAAGATGAAACTTCCAAAGAGCTTTAGAGAATAATACCTGGCCTAAACAAACACTCTAAAATGCTCATTTGAATTAATTTCTGAGAAACATGAGTGCCAAGAGTATTATGAATCAATGTTCTAAGAACACATCAGTTTCATTTATCAGAATCAAAATTGTGGGAACCAAAAAAAATTCTGTTCACATTTATTTTATAATTCAAATATAAAAATAAAAAAATATGTAATAATAGAGACTAATATATCAACATGTACAATTCTTCAATAAAAAATAATAATAAAAGAAGAGTAAAACTTAGCAATGTGATATTTTTGATTGGAGAGGTTTCTAGAAAGACTGATGATCCTCATTATACAGATTTAGTAGTTATTTTAATTAATTAGTTCAAATGCATGCAAAGATTCCACAGATATTTTCTGATGCACGTAACACATTAATCTCAGTGTCTCTTGGTAGTAATTTGCTTAAACAAGTCATAGTTGCAAGTTACAAACCAATTTGCTGGACATTAAGCTATTATTCTTTGTTAATTCCATATAAGGAGAAAGATCATTTTCCACTCAGACTTTATGGATTTTCAAATTTTCCGTGATGAGTAATTTCCATTTCCTCCTTTTCTCTAAAGGACAGCAGAGCCAGCAAGTCTTAATTTTCCTGTGTCAGGTTCCCTTTGTTAAATTCTTTCTCCTAACTGCTAATAACAAAAAGTCCATGTAGGCCACAATAATGTGCATGTGTGGTTTGTGTGTGAGTACATGTTCTTAGGTGCATTAGTGACAGCACCAACACTCTCATTTTGCCATTTACTACTGTTCTTTTATGTGCATCAAGAGTAAGATAAAAAAAAAATATGACAAATCTTGTAGTCTTTCCCCTCTGCCAAGCCAACAGGCTCTAAAAGCACATGTGCCCTGTGTTTGCCCTTCTGCTTTCCCAGGAGATTCCTGGAGCTTGTTCCCTTCTGGATCCAAAGATGTGAGTTGCTCTGGGACTCAGAAATCACCTTTTCCTTGGGCTCCCAGGGTACATCGAATTTAGATTTGACAATGACAAAAAGTCAAATGCATTTAGAATATATTCACTTGCCACATTTTCTCTGGGTAAACGACCCAATCTCTGCAAGTCTTCCTTTAGATTTTCTTTTAACAACCTTAACAGACCACAAGGAGTTGAGGAAAAGAAGCAGCAACGAGTATTCATTAATTTAAACAGAGTTTTATATTCTTGGGTCAGACAAGAGGATGTTTAAATCTTGGTTCTACTACTTGATGGTAGTGTGATTCTGGGTAAGTTACCTAACTTCTCAGGACTCCAGTAGTTGAGTATGTCGAATAGGGTTATAAGCATAAGTTATTTAAAAAAATGTGATAATTAAATAGTTTCATGCATTTGAAGTGCTTAATGCTGGCATGTAGTTAGAATTCAATAATTGCAATATCATTATTTTATTCTCTGTCTTATACCCTACAAAAAGCTTTATTTTACAGGAAGTGAGGGATGTTGGGAGAAATAAAAATTAGTATTTAAAAAATGTAATTTGCAAATGAGGTAGTTGAGGAAGTGTCCTAAGGAATAGGAAGGTCACCCTCTAGTGGTGCACGATAGCACTCTGTTGTCCTTTGGTCTGGCATCTCCTGTAGCACGCACATACCCCAACCTGCTAGGGACAGGGAAAGGCTAGGGATGTTGGTATAGTCCTTGGCAGGCAGTGTCAGTGGGGGCTGTGGGAGATGGAAAGGGAGTGGGATGTCCATGATGTAGTGAGATAATATTTTTTAAAATTTTTAAATTTTATTTGTTCTAATTAGTTGTACATGATATTAAAATGCATTTATACAGTTTGATAGATCATACATAAATAGCATGTAATCTCTCATTTTTCTGATGATGCATATTGTAGGATCACATTGGTCATGCAGTCATATATGTACATGAGGTAATAATGTCTGTTTCACTCTACTATCCTTCTTACCCCCACACCCCTTCTCCTCCCTCCACTTACCTCTACCTGATATAAAGTAACTCTATTCTTCCCTATTCCTCTTCCCCTTATCCCCTTCTTATGAATTAGCTTCTGCATATCAGAGAAAATATTCAACCTTTGGTTTTTTGGGATTGGCTTATCTCACTTAGCATGATATTCTCTAACTCCATCCATTTACCAGCAAATGCAGAATTTTACTCTTCTTTAAAGTTGAGTTATATTTCTCTCTCTATATATGTATATGTGTGTGTGTGTGTGTGTGTATCACATTTTCTTTATTCATTCATCTGTTGAAGGACACGTAGGTTGGTTCCATAGTTTAGCTGTTGTGAGTTGAGCTGCTATAAACATTGATGTGGCCCCACCACTGTAGTATATTGATTTTAAGTCCTTTGGGTATTAAACCGAGGAGTGGGATAACAGGATTAAATGGTGGTTCTATTCCAAATTTGCTGAGAAATCGCCATACTGCTTTCCATAATGGTTGCACCAATTTGCATTCCCACCAGCAATGTAGGAGTGTACCTTTTCCCCCACATCCTTGCCAACATTTATTGTTGCTTGTATTCTTGATAATTGCCATTCTGATTGGAGTGAGATGAAATCTTAGATTTTGATTTGCATTTCCAGGATTACTAGAGATGTTGAATACTTTTTGAGATATTATTTTGATATAGTAAATATAGATTCTTCCTACTATCGCGCTCCCTCTGCCCGCAGAGAGAGACACGACAAACGTCTGAAGCTTTGGAAGTTTATTGCGTACAGTCTTCCTTTCTTTCCTTCTTATCTATCCCTTTCTCTCGTTCTCTTTCCCTCTCCTGCACTTCACTCTTCTCCCGCTCGGCTCTCGCCTGCTCCAGCCGCTTCGTTTCTCCCGTTCGACTCACGCCCGTTTGCATGCCTCTACTCTCAGCTTCTACTCCTACTCTCAGTTTCTTATTCTCTCAGCTTCTTCTTACTCCCAGCTTCTTCGCCCCCAGCTTCTGCTCTCAGCTTCTGCCCTCAGCTTCTGCTCCTACTCCCAGCTTCTTCTCTCAGCTTCTGCGCACTCCCAGCTTCTTCCGCCCTCAGCTTCTTCCTCCCTTAGCTTCTTCCGCCCTCAGCTTCTTCCACTTCTGTCCTCCTCACTCCCCCACCCACCAAGCTTATATACACTTCAACCAATCGGGGGGGGGGCACACGAGGTAAACCGCGGACAGCTGCAAGCATAGAATAGGTACACGAGGGGGGCATGCTCTAATCACATCGTTAACTAGCCAATCATTGGAATTCGCTGGTTGTTTACTGTATAGCTGGCCGCTTTTGGCTCAGCGTCAGGCGCCATCTTGACCGTGCCCAAGGCTGGGGGTCCTGGAAACTCCGACATCCTACTTCATTCCTCAACCTGATATTTTCAATTAACCTGTTTCTATCTCCCAATTCAGCCTGAGGCCATAAGCTGTTATTACCTACTACATTATATAATTCATCAAACCACAGAGTTTTTTGTTGCATAATTAAAGAAGTAGAGAGTCAAGCTTTTAAAAAGATTTTGTTTTCAAAAAAAGAAAGTTGAAAAAAAGATAAAAATTGGATGCCTATGTCATCAGAAAAAACCAATGTTTCTAAGTCCCCCGGAGACTAAAACTGGCCAGACTTGGGAATGAAAGGGGAAGGAGAAGGAGTAGATATTGCTGGTTCCAAGGAGGGGTTATCTGAGTTTCCTAACTCTAAACACAGGCTTGGGTTCACTGAGTGAGGACTATACACCTCAGCACATTCTGTGCTCTTGGGTTGGTTGTTTGAAATTGGTCATCGTGGGAGCATTTATACTGCAGAATTTTCAACTGTTAGAAGTCAGGGCTTTTCCCCTAGGGAGCTAAACTCTTAAATATCTATAACACACCACTGGTTTGGAAGTTACTGAGAAGAAAAGGCACCTCTGCCTCATCTCCCCAGTGGAGTCCAGAAAGATGGACTTTCTATTGTCACAACAAACTACACAAGAAAATCAACTTAAAGGGAGAAAGGTGTTGCAGTGGGAACACTTGGTGAAAGAGCTTTGTTCACCTCTGGCTGCCAGAAGGCAGAAAGAGAGAGAGAAGAAAGGGCCGGGGTCCCAATCCCCTTCAAGGTCACACCCCCAATGACCTAACTTCCTCCCACTAGGCCCCACCTCCTAAATGTTCCACCACCTCCCAAAAGCACCACAGGCTGGGACTGGGTCCTTAACACATGGATCTTTGTGGGACACTCTAGATCTTAACTACAGCAGCTAAACCTGAGGAGAGCACCACTCGTTGTTCCATGGAGCCTGAGGCCAATCTGCCACTTGTCATCAAATGTGGAGATCTGGATAACCATGTTCAGTCTAAGGAGCTTGTCCTTTAAGTACAACCTTAGCACATCACACACAAGATGGGGTTGTACCAGGAAGAGTCACTTCTCTGAACAGGTTTAAATAATAAAGAGGCCTCAAATAATTAGATTGAACCAAAGGAAACTGCCATTTTTGCAGGTACAAAATGGTTAAATATACCACAATAACTGGATTCGGTGTGTACTCTTGTTGTTTACCCTGGACAGGTTTCAGGTGTCTGCTCTTTATTACTAAATGCTGTACATAAATGTTCTTGTTATCCATGAGGTAAATGCTGCTGTTTACCTCAATTTTCAGAGGAGGACCCTGAGGTAAGAGAGGTTCAGACATTTTCTGAGAATCACACAACTAGTAGGGCTCAGAGAAGGAATTTGGAATGACATAGGTCTGGTTCTGAGCCTCAGTGTGTAATTATGATGCTGTTCTATGTCGTTCCCATTGCCTTTTGCACCCTGATTTTCCAGATCAAAGTAGCCTCCCACCTTCTGTAAGCACTTGATAAACATCCTTACATGCACATCAATTGCAAATGCTGTTGATTTTTGAGAGTGCAGCATTGCCAAAGTGTTTGTGAAAGTAGGCCAGTCCAGAATATCGCTTCCAATAAAGTCTTACTAATTTGATTCCTCCTTGTAAAACTGTGAATTGGCTGTAGAAATACCACTAGAGTTAAGTATACTCCATTTCCCTAAATTGGATTTTCAGACAAGCACCAGCCTCGTAGGGCTTGTGATGTCTCAGGAGATTCCAGACAAACGCCCCTGCACTGATGTGGTAATGAAATGATTTTTCTGGGTAGTGGCTCAATTCTTTGTCACCAAGTACTGTATTCACTGAATCTTTTCTAAGTTACAGATATTACTGTTTTCATGAACAAGGGAATGAGAAAATGGAGGCACCACGGTGATTATAAAACAGCTACAGCGAACTGGCTATTTGGTACCTATATTGAGAAGATTTTCTGAAGCCAAATGATTTAACTGGTTTTAAAAGATTCACTGAGCTCAAGCAAAGGTGTTCAGCCTCAGTTTAGATGTTCTCTCCCTCGTGGTTAAACTGCAATAAGTGAGGGGCAGCCCTCTAGCTTGCCCGCAGAGAGCAGGTTCATTAGGAAGACTTGTCCCCCGACATGCACGTGACTCTAATAGTCACATGCAAATGCGGGCTTTACCCTTTTCAACTTGAAATATTAGTTGAAATAAAAAACAATATTCCATAGCTCTCATTCAAAACTACAGTGCCTGTGCATGATATTTTGCCCAGTGAGAAACAAAACAACAGGCTCCCTTTAGTACAGACTGAATAATAATGTCAATGGCTACTATTTATTAAGCACTTGCTATGTGCCAGCCATTGTGCTGAGTGTCTGTACGTGGATAATCTTATGTGATTTTCCTTATCATTACCCGTGTTTTACAGATGAGGAAACAGGTTTACAGAACCTGAGCTACCTAGCCCAGTTCACCTTCCATGTAAATGGTATATTTGAGGCTGAGGCTCATGTCTTACTGATTTTGGAGACTTCTGTCTTGAGTACCCTGGCCGAGAGCCTCTTTAGAGATGTGGCCAATGAGCACCTCATGGAATCTACCAACTGCCATCCCTTGACTGCAGAGTCCTGTTGCACTCAGCTCTCCTGCATAGTGCAGACCAGATTTGCTGTCTCGAGGGATCATAGTGGTTTATCCTCAACCACACCTAATACTCTCATGTCCTACCTCCCTTCAAATATGAAGTCTGCCTTTCATCCAACTAGGAAAACAGTTCTGCAAGCTGTGGGTCGACCTTTACCTGAGGGTGTTATATAAGGGGAGGAGACAGAGCATGTTTTTTTTTTTTTTTTACAGTTAATATATCTTATTTTATGTCATTATGGTTCTATAAAATTTCAGTTCCTTTTTTGGATAAGTAATATATTCAGATAGTTCAAAATTAAAACAACAAAGTGATTTTACACATACATATAGGTATATATAAATGTACATCTCTATATATACAAATGTCTTATTTCTACCCTTGTTCCCATTCATTCTGTTCCTCGCTCCAAATTAGTAGTCATATTTATTATTCTCGTGTTTTAAAAATGCATATATACTTGTATTCTCTCTCTCTCTTTTATTTTTTTACATGAAAACTATACCTTTCAACCAATCCCCTTGTTTCTTAATGATATATCCTGGTGATCTTTCCATATCATTCCATAGACATCATTCACTTTTTACTTAATCTCTGCATAGTATTCCATCCTGTAGCTAAACTTTAATTAGTTCTCATTAAGAAATTTAGGTTGTATGCAATTGTAATTACAGACAACATTGAAATGAATAAACCTGTACAAATGACATTTTTCCTTATTCAGTTGTATCTGTAAGATTCCCAGAGTGGGATTGCTAGGTCAAAGGGTTAAAGCACTTTTGATGGTTATTGTCATTGTCCTGCACAGGACTCTCCCACCAGCATTAGATAAGACAGCCACCTTTTCCGCTGCCTGGAATATAGAGTACGTTGCCATGCTCTTAGATTTTTGCCAATCTGATAGGTGAGAAATTGTTTCCTAGTGCAGTTCTGACTTACATAATTTTAAAAAAATGACTGAAGTTGAGAGTCTTTTCATATGTTTAAGGGCATTCCCTTTCTGAGAAAAATATACACTGGGGAGATTACATTGCCTGAAATGAGTTATAATAATTTTGCCAGTTTGTCATATATATATATATATATATATATATATATATATATATATATGTACTGGGGATTGAACCCAGGGTTGCTTAAACACTGAGCCATATCCCCAGTCCTTTTTTTTTAAATTTTGAGGCATGGTCTCTCTAACTTGTTTAGGAACTCCCTAAATCGCTGAGGCTGGCTTTGAACTTGCAGTCCTCTTACCTCAGTCTCCTGAGTCCAGTTTTCCATTTTTGACTTTATATTATTTTTATGATTAGTTTGCCATTAAGAGGGCTTTCACTTGTTTACATACTTAGTGCACCTTTATCCTCAAATGACCTCTGGATTCTGAGCCATAATTAGAAATGCTGCTCCTTCTCTGATGTTACAAAGTGATTTACCTGTGTTTTATCCTATTTTCCCAATTTCTCCCTCCCCACCATGTTTACATCTCTGATGTATTTGGAGTCAATTCTGATGAGTGTTGTATTAGTTATGGATCCAAGTTTGTCTTTTGTAGCTGACTATCCAATAGTCCACCAAAAAGTTCATCTCTATTCCATTGGCCAGAGAGGCCATCTTCATCATATACCAATCCCTGTAGGCATTTGGTTCTAGTTCTGACTTTCTATTCTTTTTCCATTGGCCTATTTGTGAACTTATCTATTAGTGCTACATGACTTTAATTATTAAAGTTTTATACTGTATTTTGATAATGTGTGATATTTCTTACAGGGAAGAGAGGAAGTCTTTTTCTCTTAGGACTTTCATTGAGAAAGAAAGTTGCCCTTGTCAATTATTTGAGTCTAAAAGTCTAAACTGCTTTACACATCCATATATATTAATACCAGAGTGCCTCTGTCACAGGTCACCTTGCAAGGGCAGCAGTAATAGCCACCCAGGTATCTGGAACTGGATGTGAAGAATGATACTTTTTCTCATCCTAATTTGACAAAGACATGAGGAGTTGTGGGGTTGTGGATGAGAGGGGACATGGTTTTCTGCTTTACTTGGATGTTCGAAACAATTCCAGCAAAGGAAGCTCATTGGAGGAACACTGAGAAACCAACTGGAAATATCTAATTACTACCAAATGATATCGCTTTGTATCTATCTCTTGGATTTCTAAACCTTTCTGCTCACTGATTTTTAGAAAGATTCTATTAATTTAGAACCTATAAAAGAAAAGAGAGCAGCCCCTGCACTTTGACTAATGAGCCTCCTATCCCATCTCTTGTCTACTGTGTTCTCAAGAAACAGCCCCTGTGTGGGAGGTTCTCCAGCATCGGCACCAGCAGGACATGCACACACTCAATGATTCCCATTCCATGCAAGGCTATGGAAGGGTGTTTAATTAAGAGAAAATGTATATGTAGCATAAAATAAATCTGTGAACTTCCCCAAGGCGTATGCAGCCTGAGGTTGCCTTTTCATTCAGCTACCATAATAATAATTTATAGAGTCTACTGCTGTGCTTGAATAGTTGCACGCATTGCTTCACTGACTCCTCAAACAGCCCTGGTGAAGTCAGCTCCTAGCGGTTTAGTAATTTACAAACTGTCATGCAGCAGGAGAGTGGCAGAGCCACTTGTGCGTGCTTATGTGATTGGGAGCTGGGCCAGAAGGTGGAGGCAGGAAACCTCTGTTCTTGATTCTACCAATCTCTGAGTCATTTTCTTCCTCAGTAGGTGCCTATCTTATTAATCCCTAGATTATCTGTGGTTGGTTTTTAGCACACTTCAGACCCCCACAGTGGGAATCCCTCCCTATTTTTTCCCACCACCTTTTCTTTCTCCTACTTTGTATTAGCAATTCTGTCATCTCCTAGTCTTCTAGATTCCTCTGGTGTTTGAAGAAACCTTCAAATGGCTATTTCAGGGTGTGCCTGGTGTCCTCACAAAACCTCTACATGTTGGTCAAAGACCCGCTCATCTACTTAGACATGTTTCCCAATCCATTTCTAACAGCAACAAACTTTTCCCTATAGGCATTAAAAGTGCTTCTTCTATTTATTTTGCTCTAAACAAAAGTAATATATATATATATATATTATAAAATAAAATTCAAACACTGCAGAAATGTGTACTGTTAAAAGCGAAGTTCCTTTGAATCCTACCTGGCAGAGAAAGCTACTTTAACTGTATAGTGATACTCAATTTTTTTTTTCAATATCAGTTGTATTATTTTTATTTTAAAAACACAGGATCACTCTCTGTTTTGCATTTTGCTTTCTTCACTTGGGAAGCCCACCAGGCTCTCCATATGCTGAAAACCCTATTGTAATGGTGAATTAAAATGTTTTTGCTCCCACTCATTTCCACGTATCTTCCATCTTTGACCACATGGTATAGAAAAAAGGTGCACTGAAGTAAAAGTGAGAAATCTTGGTTTTCTAGCATAATTCTGTCATCAGCTAGTTGTGTGACTGTAGACAAACTGCTCAACTTCATGATCTCAAAGGCCCCTCCCAGCTGCACCAGACCAGACCCACTGGAACAGATATGGATTGAGGGATGTTCCAGGCACTCTTCTAGGTGCCGAGGAAGCGGCAAGAGAAGAAAGTCCCACCCTCACAGAACTTCCATTGCAATGTTGAATATGTCTCCCTGAACAGCACAACTGGACTACCTAAAGCAATCCTGTCTCCCTTCTAGTTCTCCATCTCCCAATATCCTCCAACCCATAGCAACTATACCCTTGCTTCAACAGCTCATGAAAGTGCTCTAATAAGTGATAGTATTACCTTCTACAGACGACATCCAGTGGATTCCATTCAGCCCTCATTTTACTTGAGCTTTCTGTGACATATGACTCTTAGTTTTCTGCTTTTATTAATAGTCTCCTCCTGGTACTGATATCTCAAGAGAATGACCATTCCTTTCTCTGAATGTATGTCTGGTCAATGCTTTTTGTTTGAGATTCTGTATTACCTCTGCTAAAATTTGTAACTCCAAAATCCATACTGATGGGGCTTTTTTGGTGATTTGCAGACCTGGGTGGAGTAGTGAAAACTTTGAGTGGCCCTGTGTGCACATTCTTTGATGAACAAGGTGACACTCTGTTTGGCAGCCAAAACTATAAATGTGTTTCCTTATCAGTCTGTTTTCCCATTTTTGTGCTGTTTCTTGATGACTTTATTATTTAAAATGGTGCACAGGGCCCCATGCGGAGTGACAAGCTGATTGCCTAAGTACAAGCTGATCTGGGCTTTATGGAGAAAATAAGCTTGAGGTCCTCTCCTTGCAGTCAGTCTTGTACCCCCATTCCTATACCTTCAACCGTCTTCCACACTGAGGCCAGCGCAGGAGTGCCAGCAATGTAATAACTAACATTTCTTTCATGTCAGTGACCCAGGCATTGTGTTAGAGATTGGGCACATTTTATCTATAATACTCCATCTACACAGTTATCTCCATTTATATCAAAGGAGATTGAAATATAATATTAAGTGAAAGAAGCCAGATTCAAAAGAGAATATTTTATAGATTCCCTTTATATATGACTCAAAAGCAAACAAAAGTCATATTTAGGCATGCAGAAAAAAAAAAAAGAAAAAAAGAAAAAAAAGGAAACTGAGACTGATAGGTGATGATGAAATTCAGCTCCTTAGCATGAAATGAGTATAAAACCTCTCATGATCCATCCTCTGGCTACTCTATAAGCTTCACGTCTTGAAAAAAAAATTCTCCTGCCTCTGCGCACCCCATGCTCCAGTAATTCCAAACTACTCATGGTTTCCCAACATTTTGAGCTTCTCCACATCTCCACACCATTCTTTAGCAATACTCTTTGCTTGCCATGATCTTTCTTTCCTCACCTGCATAAGCGGGACTTACTCAACTGACCCCACTCAGCTTATGAATCATTTCTTTTAATAAAACTTCCAGAACCTTCCAAGCACAGCTGACCACACACTATTTTTTTCTGTTCCTGTTGTACTCTATAGGCATTTCTATTGCAGCATTGCTTTACCACATTTACTGCTTAAACGTCTTTCTTTCTCTCTGTGGACTCCTCTCTTTACACGCGACATCCTTTCTCTGGATGAGCTCCACCTTGCTCATGACTTCTGTGACAATCAGTGAGATGATGAGTCCCTTTCAGTATTGTAGCTCGGTGGCCTCTGCTCAGCTCCACTCCATATCCTTGTTTCTAACTACTTACTGGACCTCTGTGCCAGAATGGCTCAAACCAAACCAGTCATTTTTTCCTCTACTTTGCTCTTTCTTTAGACGCCCGGTGAATGAAACCCCCCCAGCCTGCCCTTTGAGCCAGACATTGTCAGCGTTTCCCCTGCCTCTATGGTCACATCCCATCTGTCTGAGTTCTGCTTCTCCTAGGCCCATCCTTGTGATATGTTCTGCAATCTTTCCACCCCATCAACCTCCTCAGATCACTGTCTTCTCATTGTTGCACCAGCTGGCTAACTTGTTTTTCTGCCTCCAATCTTACCAAAACTCTTCTCCTTACTCTCCTCAGAAGGACATTTATAAGGAACAGAAGGGATCTCAGTGGCTCACTCCATTAAAATCCTTTAGTGCCTTGTCATCACCTGTAGGATAAAGTATAATCTCACAGGAGTACTGAGTCCTTTGTATGTTTCTCTCCAGCCTTTCTCTTTCTCTATGTCTCCCTGTCACACAAAGTAAGTTGTTTAGTTTCACCTAACAATTCACAATTTGGGCATGTTGAACCATCTTGGACCAGGTGAATTGCATTTTCTTCAGTACTTAACTCAGAGGCTCTCCAGTTTGCAGTGTCTCCTCTACCATTGAAAAACACCCTATCTGACTTTGCACATCATGCTTCAAACACCTGGAAAGCAGGAACTGGGTACTACCCTCCAAACATAACCTAGGTTCCATCATGGAGAAGGTGAGGTTTGCTGAATGAAGAACTTAACTCCTGATTTTGAAGGCGTTGACTGGGGTATTGTTGACACAGTATACATTTGACTAGTCAATGGGTAGTATCACAATTCATGGCAGTTACTCATTCTTCTGACCACACTCACTGGAGTTGTGATCCCTGGAAGAACAAATTATGGGAATCTTATAGATGCTCTTCCTTTCCTATGCCTTCAGAGACACATCTAAGCTCAGCCATGCTTCCTCTCATCCTCTGAATTTTAGCAACATCAACCATCCCCAGCACTGAAGAAAATTGCAAATAGCTTTCAAGTAGGCAGTAAATTGCCTTTTGCCTAATACTTGCATAATGAAAAATGTTTATGTCAATTTTGTTTCATGGAAAAATTATATGATTACTTATTGCTACATCATTTTGACTTACTTGTTTTAATTTCTTATTTAATCTTCTTCCTGGTAAAGTTAAGCATACAGTCAGAAGACTTGAATATCAAGTGCCATTCCATAATAACCTGGAGTCACTGAGGAAAGAAAATATTTCTTTTTTAAAATATTTTTAAATGGTTATAAGTGGACTTAAGTAGGACTTTTTTAAAAAAAACCCATGTCGATTAAACAGAACTTTGAAAAATAAGAAAAAACAAAAAGGAATTTATAATAATTTTGGTATCATGACCTCATTTTTAGGAAATAAAAATAATCTAGTTAGCAAATCTTGGAAAACAATTGGACAAATATACACTAGGCTGTTAAAGGATTATAGGGAGCCTTCACAAAATTTTAACATTATTTACTTCTGGTGTTGCCATGCAAAACTATACAGAAAACTCTAGAAAAAAAATTTATTTATAACTTTAACCAGGAGGTTCTTTTCTTCTTCCTCAGAGTGGAAGTGCTGTCTAAAACAATTAGTAATTAGGTTAATCACCGTCACTGTCATTATTCTGGTTTCCCACAACACTGGGAAGAATGTTTCCCAGCCTGGTCCTTCTCCATGCAAATGTCACCAATTTCTGAAAAAGGGACTGTGTACCAGCCTCAGAATGGAGTCCGGTTCATCATGTAATTTTTGTTCAGATATTTGGGGATATGTAATTCTCTAACATTGTGATTATATTGCCTTTGCTTGTTATTTTTTAGTGAATAAAGATTTCCTCAAAAGTTAAAATTTGTCAAATATCGACAGTAAGTAATTTCTAAGTTGTGAGGCTACTTTGACAATAGGTGGAACTCTGGGGTAGGGTTGGGGGACATCTCCAGCAGGGAAGCCCACAAGGGCTTGTGCCATCATGATGTGGGCCACAAAGTCAGAGTCAGAAAGGAGCTCAGAGGAGGGGAGTTCAAACGCCCCGAACAATGGAGAACTCCCCTGGATCATGTCTACCTCTCTTCTACTCTCTCTACTCTCTCTTTCCTTTCCCTCTCTTCCTCTTCCTCCAGATCTCCCTTTTCTTTTCCTCACAGTTCTTTCAGGTAATTTTTTTTTTTTTTTTTTAGTTTCCACAAATGAGACAACATGCAACTCTTGTCCTTCTGTGAACACACCCCTGTGCTAACTCCTCTATCCATAATCCATACCGCTGCATCTGTCCAGGTACCCTGCACCGCTGCCATCCTGGCCACCACATTAGCTTCTTGTTTATCCATCAGGTCTTAGCTCAGATACTGCTTCTTCAGAACTCCTTTCATACCCGCCCAGTGTGAGGTGAGTACACCTTCTGTGTGCTTCCTTGAGCTCCTGTCATAACACTTGACACAGGTGTGATGATAGCTTTTTGGTGTCTTTTAGATGAACTGTTCTCTCCCTGAGGACAGGACCATAGCTACCACAGTGGTAGCCACCAAACACAGCAGAGGAAGTGGCACTTGGTAGGAATTTTATGCATCTACTAAGGGCATAAATCTGTTCTGCTTCTGCCTGAACAAGACTCCCCCACAAAATAACACTCACATAGACCTTTCGAGTCCCAGTTTTCTCTCTCCAAAATAACTCCTTTGGAGATCACAGATGGACTATGTAAATTGCTTAGCAGAGTAAGTTCTATTCCATTCCAATTCACTATTGAATAGTTCTGTAGGAGAAAACTCTTGTCTTGAAACTGAAAAACTGGGGATAAATACCTTCACTGGATAGGATTCATTTTAATTTTTTAAATCACAATTAGAGGGAAATTTTAGGACACAAGAGAATAACACCAGTTAAATCCATCTGTCCTTTCCTGAGGTTTATTGTACTATTTTATTTTATTTTATTTATTTATTTATTTTTTTTATGTTGCAATTGATTCTTTTATTTTCCAATCAGCCAAGAGTCCCAACTTATGGTTTTCTTCCCTTTTTACGCAAGGACTGTCCTTCTCCAGAGAAAGCAACAAATCTGCCTCCAGCTTCATCCTCTTCAACCTTTTTAACCAATGGACGTGAATTTCTGATGAAAGTTATTTTACCAAGTTTAAATTCATAATTGGGAATTCCTCTTTTAATGTCTCCAGGCTTGATTGGGGAGGGACTAGGCTCTACCCCTTTCTTCTTTCCATCTAGTCTGTTCCCAGAGCCAGAAAAGGCACGGAAACCCAACTCTCCCGCATAGCCACTGTGGTCAGCTTCGCCTTCTGTTGACTCCTCATGCTGGACTTGTCTTTCAGGTTCCTTGTAGCCCAGGGGAGCATCAAAGTCCACATTCATGTCACACTCAATGATGGACACAGGCTTGTCCGGTTTGGTCTCCATCACCTGCAGTTCATAGATCTTCTCATTGTAGTTGATGGCAATCACATCCCCAGTGGTCAGACAGGCAAAGTTTCTTAATGCATTTTCTAATACTGCTTTGGGGTGGTGATATCCAGGAAGTCTGGGTTCTGAGGCTGGAATTTGGAGTATGTAGCCACTTGAAGGTTGACACTCTCCACCTGCACCAAGCCCCCTTCTTCCAACAGCAAATTCTGCATCATCCAGTGTGGGAGATAGCAGATGCCCTCATCAGCCACGAATTCCAGAACCCCGCAGTGTGTCATGTGATCCGAATTCTTATTGGTCAGTTTGAATAGCATGGGATAGGTAATGTTAAGTCGGCTGAGTTGATCGAGGGTTGAGGGCAGCATAATTATCTTCCCTCCTTTCTCCACATCTGACCTGTCATTAGGCCCTGCTAGCATGGACACAGAGAAGCAGCGGTACTGTGTGGAGAAGCGGTTCTGGAAGACCCGAGGAATCGGGTGGTCGAACATGTTGAAAGAGAACATGATGTAAACCCTTTGTAGACGCAGCTTTTCTCAGGAAACATTAGTACAGGAACAGTTGGAAAACTCTTCACTATTTTATAAATAGTAAAATTTGCCCTCTTTAGGAGTACAGTTCCATGAATTTTGACAGGTGCATGCAGTCTTGTTACCGTCACCAGGGTGTGGGGATTTTCTATTAATTCTTTGTCGGTAACAACTCAAAGCAGGATACAGGTTTTACTCACGTTATTTCCATTCACTCTTTGCCAAAATGGAATTCTCCAGTTTCAAATTATTTTGGCTTGTTATTTCAGTGTTTGGGGTCAGGACACCCACACCCAGGGGGTGTCTATATTTTTGGCTGAGTCTCTACCAGCCTGGAGGATTATCATTCCAAAGCCAAACCTAACATTAGCCAAAATGTTATCACATTGATTCTGATTCCTTTCATTATTGTCTTCACAGCAGAAATCGTGAATGGCTAATGATAACTCTTTAGTTTTATTTAGGACCCCAAAATTTATTTATTTTTGTCTCTAAAAAAAAGCAGGAAAAGTAAGATGATAAGATTTTCTAAACAAAGGAATTTTAACAAAAAATTTGCATATGTACCTATTTCTCACCCTGATCTCAATTCCTGTCATGATTGATGTTGGCACTCTTGTCACCTTAATGCTCCTTAAGTGCTTTTTCTTTGTGTCTGTCTCCACCAATCCAATTATATAGTGAGAAAGTTTTTCTTATGTTCCTTCCCTCTCGCATAATGAGGACTAACACAGGGCCAGACACATAATAGACAGTCAATAAATGCTCTTTTGAGTGGCTTTTGGTAAATTCATGGAAAGGTCCTTTCCAAATCCAGATCAGGATTTCTAGACAGAGCTTCCATGTAGAATGCCAGTTTCTTAGGACGAATGAAGCACTTGCCAGCTGCTGGTGCTCTAACTAATTAATGAGATAGATCACCTAGAAACCCAGTATAGCAAGTGTAGACACATGGGAAGTGGATTATCTCAAAAGATCAAGGCAGAGTTTTGGTTCTATCTGTGGGTGCAGAGAAATGAAAGAAGGAAGCATTTGTGGCTCTTGAGGTAAAGTGATGTTAGCTTCCAGTTCTTTCCCCCAATCCTCCTCTGTTTAAAGTCATTGTCGAGAATACTAAACCGCCAGGGTGACAGAGGGGAATCCCATAGGTGAACATGACACTAGAATGTGTTCTCAGAGAGGTTTCTGGGAGAGGTTTCCTGGATATCCTTGGGGAGTTAATGGCTATCTTGTATTAAGTATGCAGTAAGGTCCCTGACATTGACCTGGTGCCAAACAACATGACCATCCATTCTGGGATCTTATGCAGAAAGTTCAGACGTACTTTCTACTTTTTCTCAGTGGCAACAAACACAGTTAACCACAAATATTTCCAAAGAGGTCACAAAAATTTTACTGTTATGAGAAAGTTAGCAGGCAGCAGTAGGGCTTAGCCTAACAACGGTGTAAGAGAGTGTAAGAGGGTCAGAAAACTGCCTAGAGTCACTTATCCAAAATTTTGACTGTCTAACATTATAGTTTCATTCAAACTTTCCATTAGTTATTCCTTTGGGCTAAGATGCTAAAGAATCTTGCAAAAACTACTATCCGCATGTAAGCTGTCCCAGCTATTAATGTCTAGGTAGGGGAATAGTTGGCCATCACAGTCTCAGTTACTTGGTGCCACCTTGGACAGTAGTAACACAGGCCAGGTAAACTTCTGATAAAGTTGGGGCAGGATGTAGGTTCAAGTATGGGGGGCCTCCTTTGTGGTTGTTCCTCCTTTGGGGAAACATCGCAACTCTGAACAGCCTGCAGGTGAACACAAGGGCATCAGGGCTGGTGAACAGCGGGTCTATTAAGATGCTGTGGTTGTCATTGTGGTTTGTGCCTAGCGTGCCCTCAAGAAGGCCCAGAAACTCATGTGGAGAGGGCAGACCAGCAGAAAGAGCTGGAAAACTCTTTTGAGGTATGGAGGCATCATGCGCCCTGACAGAAAAGTAAGTCCCCCAGGCCTGACCAAAGGGAGAGGCACCAAGAGGTCACCTTGGTGGCATTGGTGTGGGCATGGTCCTCCTGCTCCTTGGTCCCTCATGCAGTTTCCTTATCTCTTTCTTATCACCCTCTTAATCTCTGTTTTTTACATAAAGGGGACATTTACTACGAAAACCCTCCAGGTTCAGTTTGAATAATCATATAATTTATTGGAAGTTAGGCAGAGTAGCCACATTCTTACTTCTTGTTCTTTTCATTTTGCTGCAGGCCACTCCCAAGCCAAATGGTACAGAGAGAGAGAGAGAGAGAGAGAGAGAGAGAGAGAGAGAGAGAGAGAGAGAGAAAGGGAATGAGCATGATGGCAGAGGGTATGTACTGAAATTGCAGGAAGATGCAAGTAAAAATTGGCCTGCCCATGGCTTCTGCCCTAATGGAGCTGTCTAGCTGGTTGGGGAAGAGAGAGAAGTAACCAGGTAATTTAATTCAGATTGACACATGCTGTGATAGGAATAAACACGAGAAACTATGCAGTTAAGAAGTGATATGCTTTCATGGACTCCAGCAAAGTCTCCTTTGTGGACCAAGTTTGTCCCTTGCCTGAATCCTAATGGTTGAAATCCCGCAAGTGGAAATGCATTTAGCCAGATGCTTGACTCTGAGGTAGCATGGTGATCAGAAACCACCCTTCATCATTCCTGATTTTGTCATTGTGTAGCAGCGTGACTTGGAGAGAGTTGTCTTTCTGAGCCCCAGAATTCTTATCTGTAGAATTTGGGACAACATTTGACAGGGTATTGTAAAGATCAAATGAGATGAAATCTAGGGGAGCAGATTGAAAATTATGGATGGTATTAGCTTTATGATTTATGACAGTGTGAACATAAACAGACTGGGAAGAAGGTGGGGGTCGGAGAGAAGACCATGGTGAGTGAGTGAAAGAGTGTAGATGAAGGTCCCCAGAGCACTCTGGTGTTACCCCATAGTTTTGTTTCATGGCAGTCCTGTTTGAAGATAATAGTTGTTAAATGCAGATAATGCACGCTGCTGTGAATGGAGAAAAGGAAAGAAAGACTAGGAAGTGGGTGTCCCAGTCACTGTCATAGCTGTACCCACAGAGGCACCATCTATTTCCTTTCAACTCGATCGACATTGTCTAACAGTCCCAGAATTTCTGATGCAGTTCCAGAAAACCAGACAGACACCCATTTTCATGGCTAGCTGAGAACAGCCTGAGCATGTCTAAGCGGGGATGAGAACCAACCAGATCCAGAGACCAAGACGATGCCAACTATGAAAAATATTAACTCACTCCTTAGGGAACCTGAAAAGAGACATTCCACTGGAACTGGAGGATGGGGAATGGGGAGAAGAGACCAATGGTGGGCTGAAGAGGGTGGGAGTATTTGTACCATGAGAGGTCAAACATCAGACCGGAGCCTGGCGTGGTGGTGCATGCCTATAATCCCAGTGGCTCTGGAGGCTGAGGTAGGAGGATCTTGAGTTCAAAGCTGGCCTCAACAACTTAGTGAGGCCCTAAGCAACTTAGTTAGATTCTGTCTCAAAATAAAATATAGAAATGGACTGGGGATGTGCTCAGTGGTTAAGTGTTCCTGGGTTCAATTCCCAGTACCAAAAAAAAAAAAAAAAAAAAAAAAAAAGGAGACCAAAGATTTCCTTTTAGCAGGAGCATCTCTGGTCACTTTCTTGACATTTTTGGATGAAGCCCTCCCTTGATATAAAGTTGGCATAAACCATCTCCCCATATGCTTCTCTCTATTGGCAAGATGCACAGTTGGGGAACAGACGCTGAAGCTGAGGAAATCAGTTTTCTTTACTCACTTGCCTCCTTGCTGAGTTTCTGATGAGGAATAGAAAAATTGTGGTTTTACTCAGATCATAATCTTGCTCAGATTGTGCTGAGAAGTTTTCAACAAGGAGCTAAAAGCAAAGAATCTTTGCCAACCAACTTCTGATTTTGTAGGAAATTGCCCTTCTCTGGCTTAGGATTATACTCTTCTCTGTGATGGAAAAAAAAAAAAAAATCTGAGCTGCCAATCCCCAGATACATGATCTTGTTGGCCTTCAGCATCCCCATTCCTATCCTTCGCCCCACTCCATTGTGTTCCGCAGATGACGGCTCCCAAAGGTCTACTCCGTAGACGTAGTACCTGATGTCTGCTCTAGCTGGTCCCTCCTCCTGTCATTCCAGCTGGAAGAGAGACGGGGCTACCTGAGCATAGGATGGGATCCTTTGGGCCACTCCTTTCTCCTCCTGGACCCATGCATCAATGAAGAGAAGAGGTGAGAAGCATTTGGGCTTCTGCAGATGTAATCAGGGGCAGCAGCAACTTGTGGATTCTGCTGGAGGTCTTCACATTTGACCTAAATCTCCTCAGAGTCAGGTGTTTCTATTCCATTTGTTTTTCTTCCAAGTGGCGTTGCCTTTCTCAAGGACCTCCAGATGCCACAGATGCCATTTTTCATTCTGGGTCCACCAATTATTTGCCAGATCTTTCTGAATGATTGCCAGTACTATATAGGTCTACTGTTTAAGACTCACCAGTCCCATCATACTAAGTGAAACAAGCCAATCCCCAAAACACAAAGGTTGACTATTCTCTCTGATATGTGGACGCTAACCAAGGGCGGGGATAATGGGGGTAGAAGTTCAGTAGTTCAGTGGAGTAGACAAAGGGGAATGAAGGAAAGGCAGTGGGGATGGGAAAAGAAAAGAATCTGACATAACTTTCCTATGCACATATATGAATATATCACAGTGAATCTCACCATCATGTACACCTGCAAAAAATTCATTAAAAAAAAATCACCAGTCCCTAAAATGTCTTAAAGTAGTTGACTTTTTCCCCTATGAATCGCCTTAATTTAGGTTTTGAAAAAATATTCTGTGTCACAGTCCTAAGTTGGCAATAATGAGTTCTGCCCATCTGTGGCTCAAGTGTTGGGGTGTTGACCATCGCTAGCATGCTTCTTACCTCATTAAAAGTACTAATTACTCCAGCTGCTGGGGTGGTAAGCCTGCTGGCACATCTCACTGATGCCAGCCCTGTCTCTCCTGCTTGTGCTTCAGTAAATTCTTGGGTTAACTCCTTAGATAAATGTTTTATACGAGTTCCTTCCACGTTCGATTGCCAATAATGCTTTCTGTTGCTCATTAGCTCAGGTCCAGACCACTTGGGCTGATATTCAGAGATGCTCTGAAGTTTCTCCCAACCTCCTGATCACCCTTCTTTGCCATCACTTCCCAACGTGTATATTCCTTTCTAATACAACTAGTCATTTCTCTTTCTTCTGCTAGCTTCACTTTCAAGCTATTTTTTTCCTGCCATTTCCTCCTCTCAGAAATCCCTTCTTCCATTCTTTCAGCGGCTCCAAATACTAATACTATTTAAATTTTATTCAAATCCAACATCCTTCTTGTGGTCTTGAATGTGCTTTCAATACCAGTTTCTGATCAGGCATCTCAATGGAATTGGCTGCAATTTCATTGTAACGTGTTTTATTTATAGTTAATTTTGTATTCGTGAGGTAGTACTTCATGAAAGTTATTTTTTTTCTTTGAATAATTGTCACCTCTGTGATACTCCAAAACAAACAAACAAACAAACAAACAAAACAAAGCCAACAGGCCTCACTCATTAGTGCACCACCTCTAGTGCCTGGGACATGGCAGTTGAATTGAAAATGTTACATGATGAATTATATTTTTAAGCTCTTTGAGGATGAGGCCATGTCTTCGTCATTTTATATCCCTCAAAGCCCAAGACAGAACTAGACCCATGGCATAATTCAACAATATTACTTTCAGTACTCAGAACAAAGAAGTAGATTAGAAATACTCAGAACAAAGAAGTGATTAGATTAAGGCTGAGCAGAGATTAACTCAGGTGGAGAGGGTCAGTTCTAGAAAAAAGAGTGTGTCCCTGGTTTTGTTAAAGTCTGATGAGGAGAATCCTGAACAGATAGCAATGGCTGACCTGGCCACTTACCAGGAGTTACAGAATGGATCTGAGGAAACCATGGAGGTTATAGCCCAAATTAGATAAGATGGGGACAGGAGGCAGTTAAAAAGATTTAACTGATTTTGAGGATTAATTACAGCCCTTAAAGACTGTTTTTTAAACTATAAAATGCATACATAAAAGTAAGCAAATCATAAATGCATACCTTAATAAGTTTTCACCAGATAAACACACCCATATAATCAGCCAGGTAGAGAAACATAACATTATGTTCCAGAAGCCCCCATCTATCCCACCCCAGCATTTAGTCACCCCTAACTAACCAGTCTTCTGATTTATAGCACAATAGACCAGTTTTGTCTGTTTTGAGTTTTATGTAAAAGAAATTACAAGGTTCATATTTTTGTTTGATTTTTTTTTTTTTTGCTCAACATTTGTTCCTGAGATTTATCCCTGCAGTGACATGTAGAAATAGCATGTGTATTATCATTCTGTATGGTATCCTAATGTATAACCACACTGTACTTCATTCATTTTAACCTTTCCAGTGTGGGGCTATTATGAATAATGCTGCTATGCATATTTTGTACACATCTCTTGGTAAACAAATGCATTTCTTTGAATATGTGGCTAGATGCAGAACAGTTGACTCACAGAGTATGTATCTGTTCAGCTTTAGTAGCTACTGCAAAACCAGTTTTCTGAAGTGATTGGACAAATCTGTATTCCTTCAAGCAACTTATGAGAATTCCATTTGTTCTAAATTCTTGGCAACTATTGGTATCATCTGTCTTTCTCATTTTAGTCATTTTGATGACTGTGGTTTTAATTCTCCAATTCCCCATACTGAATGAATTCAAACCCCTCTCATATACCTATCAAATGTCATCTTTTGCAAAATGCATTTTCGAGTTTTTTCTATTCCCACCCCCCCTCCATGGATCTTTTTCTTTTTCATTTACAAAAACTCTTTATATATTCTGGATTTGAGCACTCTATCAGATATATTACAAATATCTTCCTGGGATTATTTTTAACAACTCACTTGTAGTGGTTCCAAAAATAGAAAGTGTCAGTAGATGTTTATTGATTGAAAGATGAAAAGTTCTTAAATTAAGGTATATTTCAAAGAAACAACAACAACAAAAAAATTAGGAAGAATTGACCATAGAGGATGAAGAGAAGGAAGAGTTATGCTAAGATTTCAAGTCAAGAACAAGACTTATTAACTCATTCAACAGATTTGGCCTGTGCACTATAAAATACCTAATCCAGTTGTATAATCTTACTTTTTGATTCCTGGTTAGCTTATCACTATTTTTATGCCTTTATCCTAGGTATTCCATATTTTAGTCATGAAGAAGTCCCTGATTAATAATAGCTAAAGTCTCTGTAACATTTACTATGCTTCTGGCGCTGACCCAGGCATTTCATACAGATTGTCAATAATTCTACAAGGGAGAGAGTATTATCATCTTCTTTGTGTGGAACATTTAAGTAACTCGGCTGAGGCCATCCAGTTAAGAAGAGGCAGAGACAGGATTCAGATCTATGCAGACTAATGGGTGCCCATGGCCCTAATGACTGTCTCCCAGCAACACCAAACTCTGGACCTCATCGCAGCCATGGTACTTCCTTCTTTAATTCAAACTAAATGCTAGCCCTACCAAATGCAGAGCTCAAAGTGATCTTCAGTACTAAACTTAAAGAAGATGCTGACTATGGAGGATTAAAAAGAAAAGAGAAAGGGAGTGATGGTACTGATTGTTGAGTTAGAAAACCTGATCTCAAATTCTAGCTTTCTCATGTTGAGACTGTGGCTTTAGTGAATCACAAAGTTCACTCTCCCCCCCTGTAAAGAAAGGGTAAAACTACTTGTTTTTTTTTTTTCTTTCAGAGAATGACTGCAAAGTCAAGATAAAAGGAATGACTTATTTTTTCAGCAAATATTAATTTATCCTTCAACTAAGAGACAATTTAAAAGCCTACTGGATGCCAGGCAATGTGCAGGGAGCTTAATAAATGAAATTGGCAAAATTTACTTGTTTCCACAACCTTTAAATCATCTGTGCTTATAATTCATTCAAGTCATTCAATTGGAACCTACGGAGGGTCTGTGAAGTTCCAAGGACTGCTAGGTACACAAGGCTGTGCTCTAAGGAGCTGATGTTACAGTGAATGAGTGAATAAAACATATTGCCCCATTTTCTCTTATCTAGCACACGTCTTAATATTAATTTATTTTAGTGTTTTTTTTTTTTTTTTGTACTGTGGATTGACTCCAGGGGCACTTTACCACTGAGTTACATCCCCAGCCCCTTTCAGTTTTTATTTTGAAACAGGATCTTGCTCAGTTTCCTAGGCTGGCCTCACCCTCCCAAGATGCTGGGATGACAGGTGTCTGCCATTGCACTGGGCTGTGTAACTCTTTATCATTGCTGTGTTTCCTAGGTAAATTTTATCCAGGAGTCTCTCATACCCATGCATTCATAAGCAGTAGATTTTAAAAAATGACTCCACTTGTCTATGACTGTATTATTCATTATAACTCCTTCCTTTTCCATCCTGTAAAATATTCTAAGCAGTACTTCCATCTAGTTTTGAAAACTAATTCTCCCCTTCCTATTCATTCTAATACTTCTACTTTCCCCAAAATCGTTAATTAATTATAAGTTGAGCATCTTTTATTCAAACATCTAAAGTCTTAAATGTTTCAAAAATCTGAAACTTTTTGAGTATGAACAAGATCACAAGTGGATAATTCCACACCTGATCCCAAGTGATGGGTTGTAATAAAAATGCAGGTGCACTTAAACTATGGTATAAAATTACCTCCAGCATATGTGTATAAGGTATATATAAAACATAAATGAATTTTGTGTTTAGATTTGGAACCCTCACCAAGATATCTCATTATGTATGTGAAAATATTGCAAAATCTAAAAACATCCCAAATCCAAAACACCCCTGGGCCCAAGCTTTTCAGATAAGGGAGACTCAATCTGTAATACAAGTATGGTTTAAATTCAATTCTTTAATCAGTATTTGGATACGTTCAATATTTTGTGTTCAAAGCAAGTCCACTACAGATTAATTCTAAGACTAGTGTGACACAATTATTATTAGCTCTTTTTATATTTTTAAAGTGTTAAATGTGGGTCCAAGAATCCATTCTTGGTAAAATATTTCAGTAGCAACAAAATAAATACTAAACAGAATGAAATATTATTAGTTTAGTTTATTTGGTAGAAAAACTTGGAAAAACAGAATTGCATTTCTTTTAAAGCATACTGTGTTTCAGACTGACCTCTGATTCAGAGTGGGCTGTTGTCCAACTGACCCAAATTTGTGATCATTTATCCTTCTATAGCACATGCATAGCCTTTGAATTAAGACAGTTACTAAGAAAAGGAGAAAAAGGACATTTTTCTGAGGATTGACATTTGTGATGTTTCAAAACCAAATCATCTCAGAATTGGAACAATGATTATTCATAGTTTAAAAAGTTCAACAGGATGGTGAGAATATAGGAAATGTTTAGTGTGCTGGCCAACAATTTTCCCACGAGAGGCTGAGCATCTGGAGAAAATATACCAAAATATATCAAGATCCACAGAGTTGTGAAGTTTTTAAAAAGTTATGTTTTAAATAATATGTAACTTGTTCAAAATGATTATGAGAACAATGAAAATTCCTAAAACTGATTAGAGGTTTAGGATAAAATATTCATTCATAAAAGTTAACTAACTATGACTTTGAATCTCTGTGGTATTTGTGAGTTAAGATTCTTTCCACTTATTTGCTAGTTAAAATAATAAATGGACCAATGGACTTCTTTTTTTTTTTTTTTTTTTTTTTTTTTTTGGTACCAGGGATTGAACCCAGGGATGCTTTGCCACTGAGTCATATTCCTATCCCTTTTTATTTTTTATTTTGAAACAGGGTCTTGCTAAATTGCTTAGGGCCTCATTAAGTTGCTGAGGCTGGCCTCAACATGGTGGCCTGCACCACCATGCCTGACTGGACTTCTGAAATATCTGTAGAGGGCAGACATTAGAAGGCATTACCAAATTCTGTTTGTTCAGAGAAGTGAGGAATTTGCATAAATGTTGCTTTTTTCCATCTTTAAAATTGATTCTGGTACTTGGTACTTCTAGTGAGAGTAATACACTCATTTATGTTGTGACATATTTCTGTGTGTGGAGTCTCCTTTTTAAGATGAGTTATAGTGCTGATTGGAAAGATCTAGCCCTCAGGAAGAAGGGAAAAGTGCCCATGATTGGCAAGTCTTGATGGGCATGGTAGGTAGTTGTTCTGAGTACCATCAGGGTCAGCTTAGAGCAGAAATGGGAAGCAGGTGAAGTTTAAGTTTGGAAACTCCATCTCTAGCTTTTGTTCTTTGTTGGTACCTCTAGCTCCTTCTGTCCACTGACTCTAGAAAGAAGCATTTGCTCTTCATGTTCTCAGGAGATGAATATCCCAATGATCTCTGTCAGAGTTAACTTGGTAGTCCTTCAC
Source organism: Sciurus carolinensis (assembly GCF_902686445.1). NCBI lineage: Eukaryota > Metazoa > Chordata > Mammalia > Rodentia > Sciuridae > Sciurus > Sciurus carolinensis. The sequence goes on along the minus strand of NC_062216.1, from coordinate 127,434,797 downwards.
ACCAAAGTGAGAGAGACTAATAACAGTTTAACACCTTACTTCACCCAAGAAGTAACTAGGAATGAAAACTAACATAAAAGACTTTAGGAAGAAAATTTTGAAACACTATCAAACGGACTAAGAGAAATTTTTCATATAATGAAAGATAATGTCTTAGATGACATCCAAATTAAGTTTTCTGTTCAACAAAAACCTAATAGACAAAGGTAATAGATAAAATACAAACAGGGAGAAGAGTTTTTTATGCTTGTAATCAAAAAGGGAGTAATATCTAAAATATACAGGGAATACTTGCAAATCATCGAGAACAAAAGTCCAAAGCCACCAGAAGAATGGGCAACTGATGTAAGTAGTCAAGTTATAAAAGAGAAACTCCAAGTGGCTGAAAGTGTATGAAAAAAAATGTCAATCAAAACAATGAGATAAACCTCCAAAGTCTGGCAAAGTTAAAGATGGATAATAGTAAATGTGAGTGGGCAGAGTAAGCTTTATTTACTTATGTGAGAAAGTAGATTCATACTGTCAGAGAGAAATCTGGCAGTAGTTAGTAGAAGTTAATAAACTATCTTTACAATCCAGTGGTTCTACTCTTGGTGCATATTCTAAAAAATATATTTTTAAAAAGTCATTGAAATGACTTGAATGAGGTTTAGTGAGAAACTGGAGGCAGTTTAGGTAGCCATCACTGGAGAAATGAGTAAATAAAATGTGTGGGTACACACTCCAGAATGTCAGTTGGAAACAGGGGCTTCACATGACAACTCAGTTGCAAGACTCTAATACTGAGAGAAAAAAGAAAGAGAACAATTTCTATAAAGTAAAAATACCTATACACACTAAAAACCCCATGTTTTACAAGGTGCATGCATATTCAGAAATACATATTAAACATATACAGAGCACGGCTGTGGCCTATGGCAGGGGTAGAGTGAGTGGCCGGGAAGGAAAGAGACGGATGAGGACCGGAAGACACACACATGCGCACACGAAACTTGTGTGGAGCTGTGATTATTTTCACCAGTCTGAGAAATGTGAATACCAACCTTTTTATCTGAGATAACAAAAGCTTTCCTTCTCCCATAAAGATTGGTATTTTAAAGAATGCATTTCCAGTCGTTAATTTTATAGCAACAGTCAATGATTTGTGAAGCAGTTTTATTCATTCAGTCAACAAATATTTATTTATCCTCTGCTCTATGCCAGGCACTGATCTAGGTGCTAGGGATGGTGTGGTGAATGCCACGGCAAAAGCCAGCCTTCTGACTGGGGATTCTTGCTAGCCCTTCCTGGGATCAGACTCTTTAAATTGTTGCATATATCTAACATCAATCGTGGGGACCATCTATGGGGGCCTGATAATGGATTGCTGGGGTGGCCCTTTATCTGGGGTGGCTATGGAAGGGACTTGAAAATTTATGAGGAGAAACTGAAGAGAAGGTCTGCTATGATCAAGTTATGTAGCACACATGTTCAGTTGTAGTTTCTCAGGAGCAGCTGTGTTATTACATTTACACTCTCTTCTAATAGCAAATATTTTTGAGACTCCTGCTATAACTGTTCAGAAATCCACAAAAGGTCCCAGAGCAGATTTTCATCACTTTAGTGAGTTTTAGTCAAGCACATAAAAACCTAAGGTCTTGGCTTTATTAATTCTATCTTATTAATAAGTGATCTATTGGGGCACTTAATAAATAAGAGAACTATTGCTGCATTTTAAGATTGCTTTGCAAATTTCTGGCATTTTAATTTTGTTTCACAGTTATTTATCCCTCTTTGGGAACACTAAAAAAGCTAGTAAGTAGGATCAATTTAAATCCCAACTTCAGAAGTGCTACGAAGGCAATCCCTGAATTACTTCCATATTCGCAAAGACAGAAAATTATTTAAATTTGTAGATCTACTTATTCCTTCTGTATGCTTTATTGCATCTTTCATATACATGTAGCACTGATGTAAGAGTTGGCTTTATAAAGATTAGAGACTGCCCTCAAAACATACAATTCAATGATGTAAAAATTTATTTGCCCATGGGAACAAAGTTATGTATGCTTGTCAGTTCACAGACAAACCAACACATGCCTATTTAATCCACAAAATAGTTTAAATCTAGTGCTAATATTAGTATATTGAGCTCTGGGAAATTGGGTAAGGAAGAATTTCCTCATATTTTCTTGGACTCATGAACAACTCCAAGGAAACATTTGGAATAGGTCTAGTTTTCATTTTTTTTAATTTTGAAAAAGTGATTTTATTTTTAATTGGCAAGTAAATAAATATTGTGTGTATATATATATGTATATATGCATATGTTGTATAATATGATATTTGCTAAATATCATATATAATATAATATGATATTTTGCTAAATATGACTAAATGGAACTGATTAACATCTTCATTCCCTTCAAACACCCACACACACATATACACACCCTGTGTGTGTGTGTGTATATGTGTGTGTGCATGTATGTATTTTTATTTATTTATTTTTGTAGTAAGAACATTTAAAATCTATGCTTTGAGGGCTGTGGTTGTAGCTCAGTGGTAGAGCACTTGCCTAGTATGTGTGAGGCACTGGGTTCAATCCTCAGTACCCCATAAACATAAATAAACGAAATAAAGGTATTGGGTACATCCATGACTAAATAAAAATCTACCCTTTGAGCAATTTCAAAATATACACTATATTGCTATTAACTACACTCATCATGATGTACAATAGATCTCTTGAGTATAGTCTTTCTTCTAAGTGAAATTTTATATCCTTTGATTAACATAGCCCCAGTCTTCTGTCCCCAGGCCCTGGCCAGCACTGCTTCTATGAGTCCAAGGTTTTCAGATTCCATATTTAAGTGAGATCCTGGGGACCTATTTACTCTCATCTTCCCTTTTGTCTCTTTCTGCTAAGGCTACCTTCCTAAGTACTCAGGGTCCTGTGCTGTTCTGGCCCTTGGCTTCAGCACCTCTCTCAGGCATGTGCCATCTCTAAAATGGTCAAGATTTTACAATACTTTAATCCCTTCTTCCATCTCTTTAACACTCCTAATCTTAATTAGTTGTGAGGAGAAAAATTGGATCCAACTGATTTTCATGAATTCACTCACATTCCTTCCCCCAGCAATAGACACTTGCATTTTTGATAGTGGTGCTTGCTCTTTGTTCCTACTCATTGGCAGAGTTGCCAGTCTAGGTTTTAGGTGTTATTTAGGATTCAGCAGATTTTTAAAAATGTAAAATCAACATGCAATCACTTTATTTTTATTTTTTATTTTTGGTATTTTTATGATTTTAATTTTATAACTCAAATTAAATAGGTTTGCTCCCATTAAACTATAATAGGGTACAATTTTTCTTGATATAAGAAGTTTGTAAGTGGATTAATAGACTATATAGTATTTGTAAATCTTAGATGTCTAGCTGACTTTGATATTCCTCAGTGTTCCATAATTATTTTTTTAAATTGTTTGGTTTATATTGTAAACAAATGGGGTACAACTTGTTTCTCTGGTTGTACATGAAGTAGAGGCATACCATTTGTATAATCATACATTTACATAGGGTAATGGTGTTTGATTCATTCTGTTTATGATTTCTCTTCTTCAATTATCTGTCTATATAGTAAGAGTTATTCTAAGATTATTTGGAAATAGATTTTGAACTTGCATATTGTTTAGAATTAGCATAGATAGAATTTCAAGATGAATTACTCTATACCTTTTTAAATTAAAAATACATGTAAAGAAAATGATTAGATTCTTAAATATTTATATTTCCAAGCTTAAATTGATATTGGTCATATTCCATGAGTGAAGATTTTTGTATTTGCATCTATCATAATTGTTATAATAACTTAAAAATAGTCTCGTAGTAAAAAAGAAAATTGATTAGATTAATCTACACTATTATTTTAAAAATGTGTCTAGTTTAGAATTCAGCATTTATTTTCAAAAAATGAGATAAAATTATTTTAAAAAAGAATGATATCCAAGTTGTCATTACTGCTAACTTAAATGTAGAGGATATAGGACATGGGTCCTTTATTTCTGGTCACTTCTAAAGAGATAAGAATCTATGAAGCTGGTAGGAAAATGAGTCTGTGACCGAAATGCTTACTCAGTTACTATAGGAGATCAAAGACTATTATACTAAACCTGGAATCTACTAAGACAAAGCAGTTTTTTTTCTTTGAAATGTATGTAGGGTTTAGAAAACTTCTGGGATTCATCTGTGAAAGCCCCGTCCGCGCCTTGATAGTGACGTTTTAGGGAAACACATCTCAAGGTGGGAAGGATAGGAGGTAGCATTTTGTGGGCTCCTATGGTGGTTAGGTAGTTCTCAGAAGACAGTACTGGAAATTAGATAATTGCTGATGTCATACTTTTCACAATTAGAAAAAAATGGGTGTCCTGGGAGCTATAAAAGCAATAGCTTCTACCTTTTCCAGCATAAGCAGAATCTCCGAAACAGGTGAGTGTTTCAGCAAGCTGATACAATTGGTCTGTTAGGTGTGAGACTTCTTGACTAATCTGTTTCCCTCATGTTGTCTTTGCCTCCTGTTCTCCTGACACCAGGTTCTCCTTTCCCAGTTGCCACTCAAGTTCAAGTTATCTGCAATGACTGCCCTGCAGAAATCTGTGAGCTCTTCCCTTATGGGGACCTTGGCTGCCAGTTGCCTCCTTCTCATTGCTTTGGCGGTGCAGGGAGGAGCGGCGGTGCCCGTCAGTGACCACTGTTGGCTTGACAAGGCCAACTTCCAGCCGTCTTACATCACCAACCGCACCTTCATGATGGCTGAGGAGGTACTCATCTCAACCTTGCTCTCTTTCTCATTGGATCTACTTGGGACCCAAATAGTTCTTAATATTTTGTTTAGTATTTATTTTAATTTCTCTTCCCCTGATATTTTTATTGGCACATTATAATTATACACAATAGTGGGATTCACTTTTATATACTTTCATGCATACACCCAATATGACAACCTAGTTTGGTTAACATCATTCCTCATAGATCTTAACATTTTCTTTGAGCATTTCTAAGATCTTTAGGAACCCATCATTTATCCCCATGAATAACTTTGTCTCTTCAGAGACTCTTTGAGGATCTAATTTTTACCAGAACTCCTTCCTTCCATTTTGGCCTTAGGATGCATACTTTGAGTTTTATACAAAGAGGGGTCATTTAGTATCCCATCTGATTATTAATTTTTTCCTTTGCTCCTTTGTGCAGTATTCAAAACTCATACATGCATCTTAATTCTGTCTTCAGTCTTTATGGGATTATTCTAGGGATAAGGCAAGGTGTACGTCTCCATTTACAGACCTTTTTTCTCTCTCCTCCATGTCCTGACATTCAGTCTTTTCTTCTCTTCCAGGCCAGCTTTGCAGATAACAATACAGACGTCCGTCTCATTGGGGACAAACTGTACCAAGGGGTCAATGTAAGTTATGGTCATGATGAGCAGAGCCTGGGGTTATCTGTGGTTAGTTGCTGGATGGGTCTTCTGGCTGTCCCCTCATATGACCCCTACTGTCTCTTTTCCACCTGCAGAAGAGAGAGCGCTGCTATCTGATGAAGCAGGTGCTGAACTTCACCCTGGAAGAAGTGCTGCTTCCCAAGTTGGAAAGATTCCAGCCCTACATGCAAGAGGTGGTATCCTTCCTGAATGGTCTCAGCAACAAGCTCAGACTCTGTGTAAGTCCCTGCCTCGGCCTACCTCCACCCATTCCTGGCTCCCTCCTTCTCTCTTCTTCCACTGAGAGCCTGTTTCCCGAGGCCCTCGCTCCTGCCCCAGCCCTATGCTTACTGCCTTGGCACCACTGTCATCAGAAGTCATTTGGAATTGCAGAGTGTTAACTTTTGCTTTAATTGACTCACAGTTTTAGTTTATAGTGGTGCTTGGTGTTTGGAAGAAAAGTGTACAGAAGCCTCATTTGTTTTTCTGTGAAAAGAAAACAACTCAGATTACATGTAATGGCTGTAAGGAAAACACCTATTTGTTGAAAAGGATCCACTGAGAATAAGTTACTAGATGGAGGGAATGGGAAGAGAGAAAGTGGGAAGAGAAAGAGAGACCTGGGAAGGTTTACTGGTGGTGGGTAAGCAAGGGCTGCTCCCTTCTTGATGTCGTGGGAAGTGACAAAATCAGAAGTGTGAGAACCTGGTGTCTCAGCAAATTTAAGACTATGAGACATGTTGGAGAGGAGTGGGCAGAGCGAAGTGGACCTGCTGTTAAGTGAGGAGTGTGTATGTTCACATAAGATGTTTCCTATGTCGTTCTGAGCACACAGTTTTGATGAGGTATAGTTAGAGTTTTATTCCTGTCAGAATTGGCATAAACTACTCCATTCTTTCCATAAACCTAAACCCCCAAAGGATTTCCCCCCAAATGAAGAGAGGTCCTCTGTAAGGGAAGTGCCTGGATTTTGGTGTCCAAGACAATTCAAGAGCTCAGAAAATCTAGGTCACTGGTGAAATCTAGGTCATTGTGGGTAAAATTACCCAGAGCTTCCATTCCAGGTGAATTGTCACATGTCTCGGAGGGGCTTTGACGTTCATAAAGCTTCAGCACAACAAAGATAAAATAGTTACTTTTGTTTTCATTTTGCAGCACATCGAGGGTGATGACAAGCATATCCAGGAGAACGTGCAAAACCTGAAGGACACGGTGAAAAAGGTACTATTCATAAATATTAATACTAAATCATTTAATAGGCAAGATAAATGCTGCTTTTCTTCTCCCCTCCTTATGATTCCTATGATCAGGTTGATAACTTAGGTGCATGTGTATATAGTTATGTCTATGCATCTATAAATCAATTTCCAAATTTTTTCAAATCATGAACTTATCAGAGAAGCAAATTATGAAACAAACCAGGGAACTTAGGTCACCTAGTCTTATGTGGCCTGTGTTCTGAGAATGGCCAGTGGCAGAGCCAAGCTGGAGTACAGGTATTCCTATCCTGCTGCCAGGTCAGCACCTATCTGGCAGCCATATGTACTAATTTTAGTGTATTCTTTTAGATTCCTATTAACTCACAATCTGAAGGATCACTTGCTCTAACCCAGAAAACTGGTGAAAATTTATTTGCAGTGATTTTTTTTTAAGCCATTGATTTGATGCTGTGAAACTTGGAAAAATCAACCTAGAACAATAACAAAATTACATATAGGATTGAATTTAGGAATCACTGATAATTATGTTTAATTATTATAACACTGAGTCCAATCATAGTTGATGGTTTCAAATAGAGTGAGAATATTAGTCACAGATACAGTATAATGAAATGGAAGTGTTCATTTCCTTAACAAACCTCTATCAATTATATATCTACTGTGAGTTAGTTTATTTCTATGGTAAATAATTGTATGACTTACTGGAGGAAGAGAACAATAGTGGAAGACTCAGACTAGCAAATATGACTCATTCCCAACCCAGAGGAATGATTGGTGGCAGTGAAAGTGAGGATTTTTGCAAGCAGGTGCAATTGAATACTCAGAAACTTGAAGGCTCCAGTTGATGAAAATTTCAGTAACTCACTTAGCCTCAATTTCCCCCTCTCCATCATAATTGTTTTTTAGAAGAAATTTCTTCCTAAGAATAATTTGTCGAACATGACTATTTGCACTTCTTTGATTACTGAAGGCTTTGTAGTTTTTCACTGTGAAGTTGGATTCTCCTGTTATAGAGCTATTACCTAGATACGTAGGGCTGAGTGTTAGCATGCCACAGAGAACGTGTGCTTTGCGCTTCTTGTTTAAAAAACCCCTGATGTCAGAATGCTTTGTTGTCTTTAGAAAAGTGAGGTGTGTGAGAGAGAAAGCACATGGGAGGTGAGATCTGTGTGAGAAAACAAAGATTTTTTTTTTAAAAGCCTTTAATCCATGTGGGGAGAATCAACTTTCATTTTTATAATAGGGTTGCCATGTGGAAAAGCGATTATGCTTTCCCCCCCTGTAACTTCAAAAAGCACAGGCAAGAGAGAAAATGTTATTCAGAGAAAGTTCCACAGGAGGTACAACTGATCAGAGTTATCCAAAATGGGAGGGCAGTCATGAGAGGGATTAAGTTGCTGTCAGTGGAGCTGAAAGCAGAGAGCAGGCTGTGGTAGAATGGATGGTAGACAGTAGGGCAAGGTAAGCCATGAAATTCCTCATAGTCTTGGTTTTGGGAGTCTTTCAGATACAAAATAGTATCTGTAGGCATTATGTCAAAGAAAATATGGAAAAATAGTAGGGGGTAAAAAATCAGGAAGAAAAAGGAGAATAAAGTATAGAAGACAATGATGACAGGATTTTTCTTGGAATAATCTGGAACAAATTTAATAGATTACATACATTTCAGAGGAGGAGGCTTTGGACTTGAATTTGGGTTTTCTTTCCCATGAATTTGAAAGCCTCATCTGTTTTCTACTTGCAATGATGTTAGCACCTATATCTGTTTTTTTATTAAGGCAATTGGAAAGGACATAATTGATATTTTCCCCATGTAAGTGAAAACTTGTTTTTCCCCCCTTTATCAAAAAGGGGGAAAGGAAAAAGCCCAAGTGCTTGTTGGTATATGTGTGGTTTTGATTTGAGGCTGTTTGAGTTGAGTTGTCACTGACTGGTCAGAGACAGTTGGAGGCCATGTGGCAGGGCAAGCCGTTGTGGATGGAACTCAGGATCCCAGATCCCAGCATGGCTTCAATGTGCTTAGTCTGGTTAGGAGGGAGACAGCTTTCTGCCCTGCATTTCCCTGACCCCCATAAGCATTTTTATTTATTTTTAATTGACAAATAATTGTTGTGTGACTTATGAGGTACAATGTGATATTTTGATCTATCTGTATATTGTAAAAGATTCAATCAAAGTAATTACCATATCCATCAATAGTTTCATTGGGGCACATGCAACGAGATGGATGCCTTTCAGTGCCCTCTCAGTTCAGACAGCCATCATTAAGGTCTTTGGCAAATCATATTATACTCAGGCTAACGGGGTAATATTATCATTTTCAAAAGGCTACAACCTGGTTTCTGTTCCTAGCAATCTAATCACACCATCTGCCTTTAACTAGTTCCTCTTTAGGAAACATGGCAAAATGCTCAAATACATTTGTGTTCTTATTTTCACAGCTTGGAGAGAGTGGAGAGATCAAAGTAATTGGAGAACTGAATTTGCTATTTATGTATTTGAGAAATGCCTGCATCTGATGGAGTAAAACTGGAAATCGAATAGCTTGCCTGCTAAAAATATCAATGAGATTTCTGAAGGAACTTTTTTACTAAAAGGAAAATGGGAAATCAAATTCCACCATTGTGGGTGAACTCCACATGAAACCCTGTTTAGCTGAAAAGAAATATCAAAGTCATTTTTGTCATAAGACCAGAGGTGGACCTTGCAAGCATACAGATTTATTTGATAACATTTTGTTATAACTGGTGTTTTATACAACAGAAAAAATTATTTTAAATTAATTGTCTATTTCCAAAAAAAGATTTCTTCCCATTCCTTTAGAAAATAATTCTAAATAATTGCATTTCCATAATACTTTATATTTATAAATTTATTTATTATTATAAGAATGCATTTATTTATGCCATTTTATTAATATGGATTTATTTATAGAAACATTTGAAATGCTACTTGAGTATAAGGCTATATTCATATTTATGACAATAATTATGGAGCTATAATATGTTTGATTTCAATAAACACATGGGTATTATAAGTGTTGTGTCTTTGTGATTTTTCTCTTTTAATACCACCAATATCATTATGATATTCATCATCTGATCATTCTCATGACTTTTTGCTTAACTCAAATAATGATCAATATTATACTGTTAAGATTTGGATCTGGAATGTCTCCCAAAGGCCACTGTATTAAAGACTGAGTCCCCAGGGTCAGGCTATTGGGAGGTGGTAGAACCTTTAGGAGGTAGGGCCCAGTGAAACATCTTCCTTGGGGGTGTGCCCTTGGTAGGGAGACTGGGGTCATGTGCTCCCCACTATAATATTGCCTTGCCACAGGCCCAAATGCATCAGGGCCAATTGACAGGGCACATGGACTGAAACCTCCAAAACCATGAGCCTTTTCTGGTTATGAGTTATTTGGTTATCAGGTATTTGTTTTAGTAATGGAAAGCTTGGATATGTATCTCCATTTTACACACGAGAAAACTGAATGAGGAACACATTAAGAACTATTTTATAACTATAATAACTGACCTTGATTGAGGCAGGTCTATCTGATTTTAAGGACTATGTAGATTTATTTTGTTGATTCAGCATGTCATTCTGAAAGTAAAAGGTACGACACTGAAAAGAACTCATCTGTGTCTTTAGCAGTTTGTGGATAGAATGAAGGAGTGATGCTGCTGGGGAGAAATACGTGCAGCCTCTCTTGTGGTGGATGAACTGGTTTAGTTCTAGAACAAGCCCATTATGGATAGCATTCTTCAGGCTTCCTGTAAACAGGCAATAAAAAAATGGGGACTATGTTGGTGAGTCTTTCCTACTGGTGAAGTTTAGCTCTGCTAGAGAATTCTCATAGAAGAAGATGAACAACATATAAAACCCAGAGAGGGAAAGTGTACATCTTTAAGATCTGTTCAATGGTACAGAGAAGACAGAGCAAAGGCAAAGATAAAAGCTGGACTATTTCTATCTAGAAGAATTGAGAAATGACACCTTCATTGAAGAACCATTCCGTGATAATAGGTCTTTTCACAGAAAGTTAAGGTCAGTAGTCAGAAGAGGTCAGTGGTCAACTGTCTAAAGTGTTTCTTTTCCAAATAATCAGAATTTGTGAAATTATTCTACATATCACTCATGAGTAACTTGCCAAGTTTCTCCAGATCAGGTCAAGCCTGGTGGGGAGAGGTGAGCACGCAGGCGAATAGCAGGCTGACTCATGGATAAAATGGAGTTAGTGCTTCTGGGTTTGGGTTCCAAATGTTTGAGAGAGAACAATGTGGAATACCTCTGGGGATAATAAAATTATAATGATTTCTGGGATAAGCTGATATTTAGAACGTTTCCTCTCCTCTTGCAAATGAGGCCTAGTGCAATGTTTTGAGCAAAATTTGATATTGCATTTTTTTCCTAAGCCAATCTTATAGAAATTTAGCCACGATTGGAAGAATATCCCTAAATTTGGGAGGTTTTTCTATGAGACTTGAAAAACCTTTCCATGCTAGAGTCAACCTTGGCTTCTCCTTCCAGCCCTGCGCATTGAACGTGTTAGAAATCTCCTCTGCTCTAACTCCAAAACAAGGACTGAATCTTCTCATTCTCTCAATGTCTAAATCCTCCCTAAGCCACTATTATCTCTCTGCTGCATTATTCTAATAGCTTCTCAGTGTCCCCCTACTGTTTATTTATTAAAGTTTCTAAGTAAACTTTATTTTTATTTATTTATTTATTTATTTGTTTATTTATTTATTTATTTATTTTTAAAATTTATTTATTTTTTACGTTTACATAGGGTAATGATGTTTATTTTATTTTTCCCCTCCCCCCCACCCCTCCCACCCCTCTTTTCCTTCTATACAGTTCTTCTTTCCTTCATTCTTACCGCTCTCCTTAGCCTAACTCTAAACCTAACCCTAAACCTAATGCTAACCCCTCCCAACCCCCATTATATGTCCTCATCTGCTTATCAGCGAGATCATTCGTCCTTCAGTTTTTTGAGATTGGCTTATCTCACTTAGCATGATATTCTCCAATTTCGTCCATTTGCCTACAAATGCCATAATTTTATCATTCTTCATTGCGGAGTAATATTCCATTGCATAAATATGCCACAGTTTCTTTATCCATTCATCAACTGAAGGGCATCTAGGTTGGTTCCACAATCTGGCTATGGTGAATTGAGCAGCAATGAACATTGATGTGGCTATATCTCTGTAGTATGCTGATTTTAAGTCCTTTGGGTATAGGCCAAGGAGTGGGATAGCTGGGTCAAATGGTGGTTCCATTCCAAGATTTCTGAGGAATCTCCACACTGCTTTCCAGAGTGGCTGCACTAATTTGCAACCCCACCAGCAATGTATGAGTGTTCCTTTTTCACCACATCCTCGCCAACACCTATTGTTGCTTGTGTTCTTGATAATCGCCATTCTAATTGGGGTGAGATGAAATCTTAGGGTAGTTTTGATTTGCATTTCCCTTATTACTAGGGATGTTGAACATTTTTTCATATATCTGTTGATTACTTGTACATCTTCTTCTGTGAAGTGTCTGTTCATTTCCTTAGCCCATTTGTTGATTGGATTATTTGTATTCTTCGTGTAGAGTTTTTTGAGTTCTTTATAGATTCTGGAAATTAGCGCTCTATCTGAGGTATGGTTGGCAAAAATATTCTCCCACTCTGTAGGCTCTCTCTTCACATTTCTGATAGTTTCCTTTGCTGAGAGAAAACTTTTTAGTTTGAATCTATCCCAGTTGTTGATTCTTGCTTTTATTTCTTGTGCTATGGGAGTCCTGTTAAGGAAGTCTGATCCTAAGCCGACATGTTGAAGATTTGGACCTACTTTTTCTTCTATAAGATGCAGGGTCTCTGGTCTGATTCCGAGGTCCTTGATCCATTTTGAGTTGAGTTTTGTGTAGGGTGAGAGATAGGGGTTTAATTTCATTCTATTGCATATGGTTTTCCAGTTTTCCCAGCACCATTTGTTGAAGAGGCTATCTTTTCTCCATTGCATATTTTTGGAACCTTTGTCTAGTATGAGAAAATTGTATTTATTTGGGTTTGTGTCCATGTCCTCTATTCTGTACCATTGATCTACCTGTCTATTTTGGTACCAATACCATGCCCTTTTTGTTACTATTGCTTTGTAGTAGAGTTGAAGATCTGGTATTGCAATACCCCCTGCTTCGCTCTTGCTACTGAGGATTGCTTTAGCTATTCTAGGTTTTTTATTCTTCCAGATGAATTTCATAATTGCTTGCTCTATTTCTGCAAGGTACGTCATTGGGATTTTAATTGGAATTGCATTGAATCTGTATAGCGCTTTAGGTAGTATAGCCATTTTGACGATATTAATTCTGCCTATCCAGGAACATGGGAGATCTTTCCATCTTCTATGGTTTTCTTTAATTTCTTTCTTTAGTGTTCTGTAGTTCTCATTGTAGAGGTCTTTCACCTCTTTTGTGAGATTGAGTCCCAAGTATTTTATTTTTTTCGATGCTATTGTGAATGGGGTAGTTTTCCTAATTTCTCTTTCTGAAGATTCATCACTTATGTATAAAAATGCATTGGATTTATGAGCATTGATCTTGTAACCTGCTACTTTACTGAATTCACTTATGAGTTCTAAAAGTTTTCTGGTGGAATTTCCCAGTTCCTCTAAATATATAATCATGTCATCAGCGAACAGGGATAGTTTGAGTTCTTCTTTTCCTATTCGTATCCCTTTAATTTCTTTGGTTTGTCTGATTGCTCTGGCTAGAGTCTCAAGGACGATGTTGAATAGAAGTGGTGAAAGAGGGCATCCCTGCCTTGTTCCAGTTTTTAGGGGGAACGCTTTCAGTTTTTCACCATTTAGAATGATATTAGCCATGGGCTTAGCATAGATTGCCTTTATAATGTTTAGGAATGTTCCCACTACCCCAATTTTTTCTAGTGTTTTGAGCATGAAGGGATGCTGTATTTTATCGAATGCTTTTTCTGCATCTATTGAAATAATCATGTGATTCTTAACTTTAAGTCTGTTGATATGGTGAATGACATTTATTGATTTCCGAATGTTGAACCAACCTTGCATCCCTGGGATAAAACCCACTTGATCGTGGTGCACTATCTTTTTAATATATATTTGTATGCGATTTGCTAAAATTTTGTTGAGAATTTTTGCGTCGATGTTCATTAAGGATATTGGTCTGAAATTTTCTTTCCTCAATGTGTCTCTGTCTGGTTTAGGTATCAGGGTGATATTGGCTTCATAGACCGAGTTTGGGAGGGTTCCCTCCTCTTCTATTTCATGGAATAGTTTGAGGAGTATTGGAATGAGCTCTTCTTTAAAGCTTTTGTAGAACTCGGCTGAGAACCCATCTGGTCCCAGACTTTTCTTTGTTGGTAGGCTTTTGATGACCTCTTCTATTTCATTGCTTGAAATTGGTTTATTTAAGTTGTGTATGTCCTCCTCGTTCAGTTTAGGTAATTCATATGTCTCTAGAAATTTGTTGATGTCTTCGAGGTTTTCTGTTTTGTTGGAGTATAGATTTTCGAAATAGCTTCTAATTATGTTTTGTATTTCACTCGTGTCTGTTGTGATGTTTCCTTGTTCATTCCGAATTTTAGTAATTTGAGTTTTCTCCCTCTTTCTCTTTGTTAGTGTGGCTAAGGGTTTATCAATTTTATTTATTTTTTCAAAGAACCAACTATTTATTTTGTTAATTTTTCCAATTGTTTCTTTTGTTTCGATTTCGTTGATTTCGGCTCTGATTTTAACTATTTCCTGTCTTCTACTACTTTTGGTATTGGTGTGCTCTTCTTTTTCTAGCGCTTTGAGCTGTAGTGTTAAGTCATTTATTTGTTGATTTCTACTTCTTTTTTTGAATGCACCCCATGAAATAAATCTTCCTCTAAGTACTGCTTTCATAGTGTCCCAGAGATTTTGATATGATGTGTCTTTGTTCTCGTTTACTTCTAAGAATTTTTTTATTTCCCTCCTGATGTCTTCTGTTATCCATTCATCATATAATAGTGTATTATTTAGTCTCCAGGTATTGGAGAAGTTTCTGTTTTTTATTCTGTCATTTATTTCTAATTTCAATCCATTATGATCTGATAGAGTACAAGGTAGTATCTCTATCTTCTTGTATTTGCTAACAGTAGCTTTGTGGCATAAAATATGGTCTATTTTAGAGAAGGATCCATGTGCTGCTGAGAAGAAAGTGTATTGTTCTTTGTTGGATGGTATATTCCATATATGTCTGTTAAGTCTAAATTGCTGATTGTGTTGTTGAGATCTATAGTTTCTTTATTCAATTTTTGTTTGGACGATCTATCCAGTGGTGAGAGAGGTGTGTTAAAATCGCCTAGTATGATTGTGTTGTGGTCTATTTGATTTCTGGAATTGAGAAGGATTTGTTTGACGTACATGGATGAGCCAATGTTCAGGGCATAGATATTTATGATTGTTAAGTCTTGCTGATTTATGCTTCCCTTAAGCAGCATGTAATGTCCTTCTTTATCCCTTCTGACTAGTTTTGGCTTAAAGTCCACATTATCTGAAATGAGGATGGATACTCCAGCTTTTTTGCTGTGTCCGTGTGCATGGTATGTTTTTCCCCATCCTTTCACCTTTAGTCTATGGGTGTCTCTTTCTATGAGATGAGTCTCTTGCAGGCAGCATATTGTTGGATTTTTCTTTTTAATCCAATCTGCCAGTCTGTGTCTTTTGATTGATGAATTCAGGCCATTAACATTCAGGGTTATTATTGTGATATGATTTGTATTCCCAGTAAATTGACTCATATTTGTTTTTGACATGATTTGGTTTCTCCTTTATTTGGCTATTCCTTTAGGCTAGCGCCTCCTGTTGCCGATTTGCATCGTTGTTTTTCATCTCTTCCTCATGGAATATTTTGCTGAGAATGTTCTGTAATGCTGGCTTTCTTTTTGTAAATTCCTTTAGCTTTTGTTTATCATGGAAGGATCTTATTTCATCGTCAAATTTGAAGGTAAGTTTTGCTGGGTATAAGATTCTTGATTGGCATCCGTTTTCTTTCAGGGCTTGGTATATGTTGTTCCAGGCCCTTCTGGCTTTTAGGGTCTGGATTGAAAAATCTTCTGATATTCTTATTGGTTTCCCTCTGAATGTAATTTGATTCTTTTCTCTTGCGGCCTTTAAAATTCTGTCTTTATTTTGTATGTTAGGTATTTTCATAATAATGTGCCTTGGTGTGGGTCTGTTGTAATTTTGTATGTTTGGAGTTCTATAAGCCTCTTGTACTTGGTTTTCCATTTCATTCTTCAGATTTGGGAAATTTTCTGATATTATTTCATTGAATAGATTGTTCATTCCTTTGGTTTGTTTCTCTAAGCCTTCCTCAATCCCAATAATTCTTAAATTTGGCCTTTTCATGATATCCCATAATTCTTGTAGATTCTGTTCATGATTTCTTACTATCTTTTCTGTTTGGCCAACTTTGCTTTCAAGATTAAATAATTTGTCTTCAATGTCTGAGGTTCTGTCTTCCAGGTGTTCTATCCTATTGGTTATGCTTTCTATGGAGTTTTTAACTTGGTTTATTGTTTCCTTCATTTCAAGTATTTCAGTTTGTTTTTTTTTCAGTATCTCTAACTCTTTATTGAAATGATCTCTTGCGTCCCGTATTTGGTCTTTTAACTGTTGATTGGTGCGATCATTTAATGCCTGCATTTGCTCTTTCATCTCCTCCTTCAATGCCTGCATTTGCTCTTTCATCTCCTCATTAGCTTCCCTGATCATTTTAATTATGTACATTCTGAACTCCCTTTCTGACATTTCTTCTGCTGTGCTGTCATTGGGTTTTATTGATGTAGTATCTAGGTTTGTTTGGGACATTTTCTTCCCTTGTTTTCTCATATTGGTCAGTTGTCAGTGGGACCCTGAGATATTGCAGTTTTCCGCTACTGGCTTATAGTATCCCGGTAGATTTCCAGTGTATCACCTCCCAGCCTTCAGTAGCCTGATGTCTTGGAGGAATCTGATAAAGCAGCGTATCCGAAGAAAACTGCCCCTGGCCCCCTACTGTTTCCACGATTTGGAACTGGCTCTGTGCGGAAATGCTCTCACTGTGGGCCTGTACCGTGCAGCTGGCCGTGTGGGAGGAGCCCACTGCCGGAGTGTGGAAGGCTACCTTGGGAAGACTCTAGCTGCCCTGCCCGGCTCCAATAAGCCACCTCTATCTGGGCCTGCCACCCGGGCCGCGCTTTACCCAGTGGGCAGACTCACCCGTGGCTCTATTTCAGTCCGAGTCTCTCAATGCCTCCCCTTCTTAACTCCTGGGTTCTGGAGCGACAGGGGGTGCAGTCTCCCTCTAGGCCGCCATCTTGGATCGCCCCCCTAAGTAAACTTTAAAAAAGCAAAAAATTTAGATTGTGCACTCCCTGCTTCCCCTAATGGCTCACCATCATGCCAAGAATGAGACCCGCAGTGCTCGCCTTGTCCCCCACCTCCTCCCCAACCTCACGGCCCACCATCCTAACCACTGCCCTCAGCGCTCCAGTCGCACAGCCTCCTTCCTGGTCCTGCCACACAGCAGTCTTGCTCCTGCCGGGAGTTTCACGCCTGCTGGTCCTATGCCCAAACAACCTTCCCTAGAGTATTTCAAAGTCATTCCCCCCCTTCTTTCAGGTTTCCACAGATGCTACTGCCTCAGAGAGCCCTACCCTGATCACCCCATCAAAAATTCCCTCCTCACCACCCCTCCCAGCCTCCCCTCCTCATCATCCCACTTCTTTTTTTTTTTTTTTAGTGTGTTTACCACACAGACACAAAGTTATTTATCCACTTTGGCCATTCACTTAATTTTTGGTATGTCCTTATTGAATGCTCACTTTGTGCTATGGGATATGGTGATAAACACCAGATGGACAAAGCTCCTGGCCACATGGAACTTATATTCAAATGCAAATATAACAGAAGACACGTAGTGTAATACATGCACTAAAGAGTGCTGGGAGAAACACAAGGATGTGGGGGTAGAACCTGGAGAATATTTTAGACAGGGAGACCAGGGAGGGCCTCTTGGGGGGAGAGATGCCTGAATTCAGGCATGAACCAGGTGACTGGGAAACAGTCAAGAAGTCAGCTTTGAGATGGGGGCAAGTTTGGGGTGTCCAGGAGACAGCAAGGACGTTGAGACTAGAGCAGGATGGCTGGGGACAAAGCCACAGATGGGACCAGAAAGCTGCTGGGGACTGGGTGTGTAGGGCTTGTGGACCAGAGCAAGACTTTGGATTTTATTCTAAGGCTGATGAGAAGCCACTGAAGAGCTTTGACCGTGGAAAAGACCTGATATGACTCGTGTTCTGTAAAGATCACTCTGGCTGCTGATGGAGGGTGAATCTAGGAGGGAAAAGAACAGAAGCCAGATGGGGTAAGAGCCCAGGAAACGGGTGTGGATTATATTGGAATAGATGGGAATTAGAGTCAAATAAAACTGATGTGTGATACTTGGCACAGACTGCTGGAGAAATAGGAGTCAGTTTTCCTTCCGGTTCTTCACTTGTACTGTATTATTTATTAGCATGCAGAGCTTTATGTGGAAGTTGAAATAAGGACAGGTGATTTTGTTCTGAAAGGTGGTTAAGATTTTAGGATTGTAGTAAATACACTTAAATGAGAATGTTACCAAAGATTGAAGTTACCAAGGATTGAAGACTGAGGTCTTATTGTCCCTGAGGCCACCATTGCCTCTGCAAATTTATGTTTAAAATTTTACTTTTGAAGAATGTTCATCACTGGAAAAACAAGGTGGAGAAGGTTGAAATGACTGATCCTGACCACTAAGGGGACATTGTCTTGCCGCCGCACCATGGAGGCTAGGTGGACAATGGGGCTCACTGCATTGTCTTGTAATACCTTCTTGCCCAATAGTCTTGTTAATGGAGAACTGCATTAGCTCCACAGGCAGAATCATCAAGCACCCCATTTGTACAGGAATGAAGGTTTAAATGACTTTGCCATGTAAAGAACCCCATCCAACTGAGGTGCTAGCAGAGGACAAAGGGAGAGTGAAAGAGGTAGAGGAGGAAGGAGTTTGTGTTAGGTCTTGCGAACAGAAACAAAAGTAAAAACTGTAGTAGATATACTTTCTATTAACTAATTGTACTTTCTTCTCTCCCTCACTCCTTATAATGAAGAATATTTGTGGTGGCTAATATCTTGGTTTTTAGGTGAGAATATGATCACTTTAATATCATTTTAATGATATGGTGACTGATAACATTTCATGCATTTCCTGTGTTGGGGGGCATACATTTAATTTTCACCTGGACAAAGATAAGATCGAGTGCTGAGGACCAAAGAGATGGACTGTTCCCATCTGGCCCTCTACTTTCATACTCTATCCACCCCACTCTGCTTTGTGCCCAGAGGGTCTGGTGTATGGATTGCCTTACATACAGTCTGGCTCTCTCTCTGGCTTTTGGTTGTATTTGGTAAATGGGAGAAGTTAGGAAACTGAAGAGTGGGAGGAGAATAAGGTCAGAGTATTGATTCCTGGGAGCCTTCTTGCCAGGTTGCCATTCAGGTTAGCTGTACATTTCTCTGGAAAACCAAAGGTCCTAGTAGCCAGCCTTTTTCCAGCAGCTCTCTTTTTTTGTTTCTGGAAACTGCTCTCAACTTGGGCTCCAGATGTTAGCCCCATGGCATTGCACTATTTCTTGTTGGTTTCCTTAAACTCCTTCTATACCTTGAAAAAAACCAACCTCTTATTAAACTCTTCCTTGTTACCTAGTTTGAATGTGCCAATGTCTTCTTTTGGGACTCTGCCCTATGTATTGGCTTCTCCCTTCCACTCTTCCTCCTATCTCCCCACCCCCAGTAGTAGGGGATCTAGATAAGATAATTTATAGACAAAAAAGAAAACCAGTTTTTGGCATATCTGAGTTGTACATAAATTTTTGATCCTGTAACAAAACAAAATGAGAAACAATAACAATTTGGCTTTTAA
The DNA here is from genome assembly GCF_902686445.1 of Sciurus carolinensis. Classification (NCBI taxonomy): domain Eukaryota; kingdom Metazoa; phylum Chordata; class Mammalia; order Rodentia; family Sciuridae; genus Sciurus; species Sciurus carolinensis. Next base: position 127,415,144 of record NC_062216.1, on the reverse strand, counting down.
GATTAAAGAACTTCATTTAATAATTCCCCTCCACCCCATTTCCCCATTAGTTTCTTCCACAAGGAAACAGAGGTGTTCAGGTCAATGTGCACTATTACCTAAATGAACCTAAAGCATCTCTTCTTTCCCGGGCCACAGGAGTGCTCTTGCACATTTCTGTGGTCACTCTTTCCTTGTTGCTCCCTTGGGCATACCTGGGCATCTTTATTAAAGTCAGGTTATGCCAGCTAGAGGATGGGAATTGCCCCTGAATAAGTCTGACCCCTTTCCATCTTGCTCTTGGCTTTTCCTTCTATGTGAATCTGGTACCGCCATTTACCGGTGACGAGTTCTGTTTCCTCTAATGTTGAAGTTTGAACACTAGAGAAGCACGCCAAGGCAAGCATATTAAGCAGGTTTTATGTAAAATAATAATACAGACTTCTCCCGAGGGGAAGAAGGGGGCCATGGCTGATGTTCTAAAGTCCTAAGAAGTGAGCACACCCTACATCTTTTATAGGTTAAGATCTATTTTTGTTCTCCAGTTCTCTACCCCCTTATCTGTCCTTCCTGCCTTTGTGACTAGGCCTGGTTTGCAGGTGAGATGGGCAGGGGGAGGGCCAAAGTGATTCAGCCAGGCAAGGGCCCAGGGAGCATCAAGTAGCAGCTCCCTGCCTGTAGTCCTTGACAAGGACAGGTAAATTTGGTAATCAATGGGCTTCGAAGATCCTTGACATTCCATTCTCCCAGGGGCAGGAAGATGGCTTTCACGGCCTCCATTTCCTCGATTTGACCCGATCCCCTATTTCTACACTAACTGCCTGTCCCCAATTCTGGCTTCAGCTCTCCTTCTCCTTTTTCCTTGTTACAGCTGCTAAAGGTTTTCAGGTGACTGTGCCTCTATCAATGACAGTCCTTCCTTATTTCTCTGGGGTTTAACTCTCTGGGGTCATTCTCTGCATCCTGCATCTTACTTTAATATCGTATGTGTGCAGTTTAACCTCCATCCCTCCAAGAAATTGACCAGTTGTGCCCTGACTGGTAGGTGCTGTTTCTCTAAGAGGCCCACATGCTGTGAGATGACTTTTTGAGCTATTTCATCTGTGACATTTTCATTCTGCCATTGCTGCAGGTGCTATTTTTGGGCTTCGACGACTGCCCAGGAATTTAATGAATCTTATGTTGCTGCTTGTCACAATGATGACCTTAGAAATTACAATTCAGTTTTGTTCAGTGACCCACTATTTAGATCATAGACTGTACATGATCCTGGATTTGGGGCTATGAACAAGCTGGTTAGATTCTATCTGAATACCATTTTCAAGTTGCCTGAACTCTTGCAGGAAGAAAAGCACACAACTGCATAGGATATGCAAGGGTTGAAATATGCTACAGCAGAGGCACCAGGAGATGATAGTTGTCACTGGGGGAGGCACCAAAGGTTGCATTTGAGCTGATGTTTTGAAGGATGGGAAGGACATTAGCAGGTTCAAATATCTCCTCTGTGAAATGTCCCTTTTTCCTTCCCCTTTGCTACCTAGGCATAGTTAATCCTCAGAACTCTTAAAGCAGATTTTTCATCTTTCTTAATATTTGTCACTTTAATGATTTGTCATAACCTTATCTTGAGAGTTCTTCAAGGACAGAAAAAGTTGTTCACATTCGTGTTCCTGTGGACTAACAATGCCTGACAGTATCAGAAAATACTGGGAGGATGGATAAGGGCTTGAACAGCATTGAACAGCATTATGGAAAAGGAAAAGGTTCAAGATATGAAGTGGGGCAGAGTGCTCAGGGGAAGGCCAGAGGTCCAGTGTGCTGGGCACAGGTTGTGTGGGCTGGCAGTGGGTCATGGCTAGCAACTGGTAACACTAATTCTATGCAACTTTCTGTTTCTAGTCTCTGGAGCTCATTTGATGAGACCTAATGAAAAGAGAGCTCAGTCAGTGGACTCAGAAGTTGGGCTAGCACCAAACCTTGGACTCTACCCTACCTCAGGCTAATGAGACCATAGCATTAACACTCAGATTGAGCTTTCTCTTATGCTTAGCCAACTGACACCCACAAATACTTTCCTCCATTAAATGCCCTATAAGAATAATGGGAAAGCTGATGCTGGTGGTGGAGTGGAGTGAAATTTAATCAAAAGACTAAAGACAAAGCAGTTAAATGGTTTCTGACACAGCCAGACCAGAGATGTTACTTCACGGGGAAGAGTAAAACTGTGGTGGACCCATCCTCAATCTTCTTCCCTTTTGTTGATAACCACTGACATGTGAAGGTTTCTGGGAGGCCCCTGCTCTGAGACCAGGTAACATCTCATGAGCTTTCTTCCTGAACTCTCCATATTTTCATCTTCAGAGGTGGTTCCACTGCACTGGGTCTTGTCCACAGCATTCCTAAGGTCTATTCTTCACCTAATATTTGAACTGCAAATTTTTTATTTTTTTGTCATTAAAGCAAAGAGAACGACACCTATCTTCATGGAAGGATTAAAGCACTTGATCTTGCCTGGAAGTGGAATTTTGTAAATTGAATCTTAATGATATAGAAAAGAGAAATAAGGTGCAGGACCCCTCCACCCCCTCCAAGCCCTTTCCCTTCCCTTCAAGTGTGGAGCCCAGGAAAGGACCTGTTTTCCCTGCCACAAAAGTGGACCTGCCTCAGGTAAACTTTCTTTCACATCTATTTGGCCAGAAATGGCTCATCTGTTCATGACAACATTGCCGTAGATTAAGAATGGGAAACATTTTTTATAAAGGGAAAAATAGGAAAAATTTTAGGTATCAGGGGACAGACATATATGGTCTCTTGAATATTTCTTCTTCTTTTTCCTCCTCCTCTTTCATCTTCTCCATCCTCTCTTCCCTTTACCTCCCCTCCTCCATCTCCTTCTCAACCCTTTACAAGTATAAAATCCTTCTTAACTCACGAATCTTGCAAAAACAGATCTTGACTAGACTTGGGTCATAGTTTGCTGACTTCTGGCTTAGATAATTCACAATTAATTTTCTGGAACTAGGCTTTAAAAAAGGCCAGATCAGTAGAAGACAAGAAATAATTAAATCAAAGCCAAAATTAATAAAATTGAGGATAAAAAAATACAGAATCAATGCAACAAAGAGTTGATTATTTGAAAAGACAAATAAGACTGAAAAACCCTTAGCCAAACTAGTCAAAAGAAAAGACCCAAATAAACCAAATTAAAAATGAAAAAGGAGGTATTACTATAGATAATTCTGAAATCTAGAGGACGATTACCAACTATTTTGGAAACTTATACTCCAAGAAACTAGAATAGCTAGAAGCCATTAACAACTTTCTAGACACATACAACCTGCCCAAATTGAACTAAGAATATACTAAAAACCTAAACAGACCAATACCAAGTAATAAAATTGAAACAGCAATTAAAAGCCTTTCAACAAATAAAAGCCCAGGACCAAATGGATTCTCAGTAGAGTTCTCCTAGACATTTAAAGAAGAACTAATACCAGTCTTTCTCAATTTATTCCATGAAATTGAAAGGGAGGGAACAACCCAAATACATTCCATGAAGCCATATAACCCTGATACCAAAACCAAAGACACATCAAGGAAAGAAAACTATAGACAAATGTTCCTGAGGAACATAAATGCAAAAATTCTTAATAATATACTGTAAACCACATTCAAAAACACATCAAAAAGATAATACAACATGATCAACCAAATAGGTTTTGTCCCAGGGTTACAAAGTTGTTTCAACATACAAAAATCAACAAATTGAAAAATGTGATTCACCACATAAATAGAATTAAGGACAAGAATCATATGATCATCTCAATAGATGCAGAAAAGGTCTTGGATAAAATCCAGCACTCATTCATATTAACAATGCTAAAGAAACTAGGGACAGAAGGAACTTGTCTCAACATTGTAAAGCCTACATACAAAAGCCCAAAATGAACATCATACTAAATGGATAAAAACTGAAAGCATTTCCCCTAAAATAAGGAATAAGACACTCTACACTCTCACTACTTCTATTCAATATAGTTCTTGAAACTCTAATCAGAACAATAAGGCAAGAGAAGGAAACCAAAGGGATATGAATAGGAAAAGAAGTCAGACTATTTCTGTTTGCTGATGACATGATTATATACTTAGAAGACCCCAAAATCTCCACCAGAAGACCTTTAGAGTTGATAGACATATTCAGCAAAGTAACAGTATACAAAATCAACATTAATAAATTGATAGCTTTTCTATATTCTGAAAGTGATTCTGCTGAGAAAGAAACCAGGAAAACCATCTCACTAACCACTCCCCCCCAAAAAAAATTGAGAATTCAACTAACTAAGGTTGTGAAGGTCTCTACAATGCAAATTATAGAACACTGAAGAAAGAAATTGAAGAAGACCTTAGAAGATGGACAGGCCTCCCATGTTCTTGGATAGGCAGAATTAATTTCATCAAAATGGTCAAACGACCAAAAGCAATATACAGAATCAATGAAATCCCTATCAAAATATGAATAACATTCTTCATGGAACCAGAAAAACAGTCATGGAATTTATTTTGAAGAATAAGAGATTCAGAATAGCCAAAGAAATCCTGAGTAAGAAGAGTGATGCAGGAGGCATCAAATACCTGATCTCCAATTATACTACAGAGCTGTAGTAAAAAACATCATGGTACTGACATAAAAAAAGATACAAAGACCAATGGAATAGAAGACAGAGATGAACCCACATAATTACAGCCATCTGATACTTGACAACTGTGCCAAAAATATACATTGGAGAAAAGGTAGCCATTTTGCCAAATGGTGCTGGTTTCATGTAGAAGAATGAAACTAGACCTTTATCTCCCACTTTCCATAAAAACCAAATCAAAGTGGATTAGGAATTAGATCAGAAAATTTGCAACTGTTAGAAGAAAACATGAGGTCAACATTCCATCATATTGGTGCAGTCACTGACTTCCTCAACAAGAACCCTAAAGCTCAAGAAATAAAACTAAGAATCAATAATTGAGATGCCAGCAAATTAAAAGCTTCTGCATGGCAAAGGAAATGATTAAGAGTGTAAAGAGAAAGCCTAGCAAATTGGAAAAAATATTTGCCAGATACTCCTCTGATAGGAAATTAATATCCAGATTTTACAAAGAAAACACTAAAAAGACAAATAACCCAATTGATAAATGGACAAGAGAACTAAATAGGAGGTTTAGCGTTGTGGCTCAGTGGTTGAGTGCTTGCCTAGCATGTGTGAGGCACTGGCTTCAATCCTCAACACCACATTAAAATACATATGTAAATAAAGTAAAGCTATTATGTCCACCTACAATTTAAAAATAATCTGTGGTTAAAAATCATATCTTTTTAAAAAGAACTAAACAGACATTTATCAAAAGAAGAAACACAAATGGCCAACAAATATATGAAAAAATGTTCAGTATCCATAGTAATCAGGAAAATGCAAATGAAAACTACACTAAGATTTCATCTCACTCCAGTTGGAATGATAATTATCGAGAATACAAGAGGTTTCAAGACGGTGGACTAGAGGGTGACTGCATTTCATGTCACTCCAGGACTCAAGAAGGGGAGGTATTGAGAGACTCGGGACCAACTCAGAGCCGCTGGGTCATCTCTCCCACTGGGCAGGCTCCCTGGATGGGGCAGTAGTCCTGGAATGCAGGGAACTTCGTGGTGTAGAGTTGCCCAGTGAGACTTCCCCCATGGAGCCTTGAACCTAGACGACCTGGAGCATTGTAGAGGAGGGCTTCTCAGTGAGAGGCTTCTGCATAGAGCAAGGGTCCCAGGCCTGGGTGGCAGGACCAGACTGCAGGCAGCTTCTTGGAGGAGGGGCCACCCAGTGAGAGAGTCCCACACAGGGACCAGGCTCCCCAGACCAGGCAGTAGATCCAGACTCCAGGGAATGTGACAGAGGAGGGCTGACCAGTCCAGGCAGTAGTTCTAGAATGAAGGGAACTTCTCCGAGGAGAGCTGCCCAGCGAGACTTCCCCACTGGGTGAGTCTTCCCCGCCGGGCGAGGCTTTCCCACTAGGGCACTAGAACCAGAGACACAGGCCCAGACCAGCCATGCCCCAACCCATAGTCTAGTCCTCCTTTGGCTGACCATTGGTCAACAAGTGGAGGCACCTCTGCCCACTAGCACCTCCTAAGGCCACCACCCCTAGAGGGGCAGCTTCCTTGTGTATCACTGCATTATCAAGTTCCTCCAAGACTTCAGGCTACTGAAGGCTAGGAGGTGAGTTATTGGAAATCTACAGGGACACAATAAGTCAATAAGGGAATTCTGCAATATCTCAGAGTTTCACTACTAGAGGGGTAGATACCTGAGCAATATGAGAAAACAAAGGAAGAAAATGTCCCAGATAAACCTAGATGCTACATCAATAAAATCCAATGACAGCATGGTGGAAGAAATGTCAGAAAGGGAGTTCAGAATGTACATAATTAAAATGATCGGAGAAGCAAATGATGAGATGAGAGAGCAAATGCAGGCTTTGAATGATTGCACCAATCAGCAGTTAAAAGAGCAAATACTGGAGGCAAAAGATCATTTCAATAAAGAGTTAGAGATACTGAATAAAAACCAAACGGAAATCCTTGAAATGAGGGAAACAATAAACCAAATTAAAAACTCCATAGAAAGCATAACCAATAGGATAGAACACCTGGAAGACAGAACCTCAGACATTGAAGACAAAATATTCAATCTTGAAAACAAAGTTGACCAAACAGAAAAGATGGTAAGTAATCATGAACAGAATCTACAAGAATTATGGGATATCATGAAAGGCCAAATTTAAGAATTATTGGGATTGAGGAAGGCTTAGAGAAACAAACCAAAGGAATGAGCAATCTATTCAATGATAATATCAGAAAATTTCCCAAATCTGAAGAATGAAATGGAAAACTAGGTACAAGAGGCTTATAGGACTCCAAACATACAAAATTACAACAGACCCACACCAAGGCACATTATAATGAAAATACCTAGCATACAAAATAAAGACAGAAGTTTCAAGACTGTGAGAAAAAACAATCAAATTACATTCAGGGGGGAAACCAATACGGATATCAGCAGATTTTTCAACCCAGACCCTAGTAGGGCCTGGAACAACATTTTTCAAGCTCTGAAAGAAAATGGATGCCAACCAAGAATCTTATACCCAGCAAAACTTACCTTCATATTTGATGACAAAATAAAATCCTTCCATGATAAAAAAAGAGCTAAAAGAATTTAGAAAAAGAAAGCTGGCACTACAGAACATTCTCAGCAAAATATTCCATGAGGAAGAGATGAAAAACAACAATGTAAATCAGCAACGGGAGGAACTACCCAAAAGGAATAGCCAAATAAAGGAGAAACCAAGTCATGTCAAAATACAAAATTGAGCCAAATGACAAGGAATACAAATCATATCTCAATAATAACCCTGAATGTTAATGGCCTGAACTCATCAATCAAAAGACATAGACTGGCAGATTGGATTAAAAAGAAAGGTCCAACAATATGCTGCCTGTAAGAGACTCATCTTACAGAAAGAGATACCCATAGACTAAAGGTGAAAGGATGGGAAAAAACATACCATACACATGACTCAGCAAAAAAGCTGGAGTATCCATCCTCATATCAGATAATGTGGACTTCAAGCCAAAGTTAGTCAGAAGGGATAAAGGATATTTCATATTGCTTAAGGGAAGCATAAATCAGCAAGACATAACAATCATAAATATCTATGCCCCAAACAGTGGCTCATCCACGTGCGTCAAACAAATCCTTCTCAATTCCAGAAGTCAAATAGACCACAATAACAATAATACTAGGTGACTTTAACATACCTCTTTCCCCACTGGACAGATCTTCCAAACAAAAATTGAACAAAGAAACCATAGATCTCAATAACACAATCAATAATTTAGACTTAACAGACATTTATAGAATATACCATCCAATGAAAAGTGAATACACTTTCTTCTCAGCAGCACACGGATCCTTCTCTAAAATAGACCATATATTATGCCACAAAGCTACTGTTAGCAAATACAAGAAGATAGAGATACGACCTTGTATTCTATCAGATCATAATGGATTGAAATTAGAAATAAATGACAGAGTAAAAACCAGAAACTAACACCTGGAGATTAAATAATACACTATTGAATGATGAATGGATAACAGAAGACATCAGGGGGGAAATAAAAAAATTCTTAGAGGTAAATGAGAACAAAGATACAACATATCAAAATCTCTGGGACACTATGAAAGCAGTACTTAGAGGAAGATTTATTTCATGGAGTGCATTCAATAAAAGAAGAAAAAATCAACAAATGACCTAACACTACAGCTCAAAGCTCTAGAAAAAGAAGAACAGAGCAACACCAAAAGTAGTAGAAGACAGGAAATAGTTAAAATCAGAGCTGAAATTAATAAAATTGAAACAAAAGAAATAATAAAAAAATTGACAAAATAAAAAGTTGGTTCTTTGAAAAAATAAACAAAATTGAAAACCTTTAGCTACACTAACAAAGAGAAGGAGAGAGAAAACTCAAATTACTAAAATTCGGAATGAACAAGGAAATATCACAACAGACACAAGTGAAATATAAAACATAATTAGAAGCTATTTTGAAAATGTATACTCCAACAAAATAGAAAATCTTGAAGACATCGACAGGTTTCTAGAGACATATGAATTACCTAAACTGAACCAGCAGGACATACACAATTTAAATAGATCAATTTCAAGTAATGAAATAGAAGAAGTCATCAAAAGCCTACCAACAAAGAAAAGTCCAGGACCAGATGGGTTCTCAGCCGAGTTCTACAAAAACTTTAAAGAAGAGCTTACTCCAATACTCCTCAAAGTATTCCATGAAATAGAAGAGGAGGGAACCCTTCCAAACTTGTTCTATGAAGCCAATATCACCCTGATACCTAAACCAGACAGAGACACAATGAGGAAAGGAAATTTCAGACCAATATCCTTAATGAACATCAACACAAAAATTCTCAACAAAATTTTAGCAAATCGCATACACAAGTATATTAAAAAGATAGTGCACCATGATCAAGTGGGTTTTATCCCAGGGATGCAAGGTTGGTTCAACATCCGGAAATCAAGGATCCAAGATGGCGGCCTAGAGGGAGACTGCACCCCCAGTCGCTCCAGAACCCAGGAGTTAAGAAGGGGAGGCATTGAGAGACTCGGACTGAAATAGAGCCATGGGTGAGTCTGCCCACTGGGTAAAGCTCGGCCCGGGTGGCAGGCCCAGATAGAGGTGGCTTATCGGAGCTGGGCAGGGCAGCTAGAGTCTTCCACAGGCAGTCCCGCGCACTCTGGTGGTGGGCCCTGCCCACACAGCCAGCTTCTCCAGGTTCCCAGAGCGGGCCCGCTAGTGAGAGCCTTTATGACCAGAACAAGCTCCAAGTCCTGGAGCCAGCGCAGCACAGCGTACTCTGGCACACAAGCAGCTTCAGGGACCAGGATAGGGCAGCCAGAGACCTCCCCAAGTAGCCTGGACCCCTGTGGTGGGAGGTGCCTTTCAAGGCTAGCTTCTCAGACCAGACCGCCCAGTGAGAGGTTTTCTACATAGAACCAGCCACAAGCCCCCGAACCAACAGAGAGCTTCGATCCGCAAGCAGCCTCTGGGATCAGGGCAGGGCAGCCAGAGACCTCTTCAGGTGGCTCTGCCCACTCCGGCCGCAGGCTCTCTTCACGGGGCGATCCAAGATGGCGGCCTAGAGGGTGACTGCACCCCCAGTCGCTCCAGAACCCAGGAGTTAAGAAGAGGAGGCATTGAGAGACTCGGACTGAAATAGAGCCACAGGTGAGTCTGCCCACTGGGTAAAGCTCGGCCCGGGTGGCAGGCCCAGATAGAGGTGGCTTATTGGAGCCGGGCAGGGCAGCTAGAGTCTTCCCAAGGTAGCCTTCCACACTCCGGCAGTGGGCTCCTCCCACACGGCCAGCTGCACGGTGCAGGCCCACAGTGAGAGCCTTTCCGCACAGAGCCAGTTCCAAACCGTGGAACCAGTAGGGGGCTAGGGGCAGTTTTCTTCGGATGAGCTGCTTTATCAGATTCCTCCAAGACATCAGGCTACTGAAAGCTGGGAGGTGATACACTGGAAATCTACCGGGACACTATAAGCCAATAGCAGAAAACTGCAATATCTCAGGGTCCCACTGACAGCTGACCAATATGAGAAAACAAGGGAAGAAAATGTCCCAAACAAACCTAGATACTACATCAATAAAACCCAATGACAGCACAGCAGAAGGAATGTCAGAAAGGGAGTTCAGAATGTACGTAATTAAAACGATCAGGGAAGCTAACGAGGAGATGAAAGAGCAAATGCAGGCATTGAAGGAGGAGATGAAAGAGCAAATGCAGGCATTAAATGATCGCACCAATCAACAGTTAAAAGACCAAATATGGGAAGCAACAGATCATTTCAATAAAGAGTTAGAGATACTGAAAAAAAAAAACAAACAAACTGAAATACTTGAAATGAAGGAAACAATAAACCAAGTTAAAAACTCCATAGAAAGCATAACCAATAGGATAGAACACCTGGAAGACAGAACCTCAGACATTGAAGACAAATTATTTAATCTTGAAAGCAAAGTTGGCCAAACAGAAAAGATGGTAAGAAATCATGAACAGAATCTACAAGAATTATGGGATATCATGAAAGGCCAAATTTAAGAATTATTGGGATTGAGGAAGGCTTAGAGAAACAAACCAAAGGAATGAACAATCTATTCAATGAAATAATAACAGAAAATTTCCCAAATCTGAAGAATGAAATGGAAAACCAAGTTCAAGAGGCTTATAGAACTCCAAACATACAAAATTACAACAGACCCACACCAAGGCACATTATTATGAAAATACCTAACATACAAAATAAAGACAGAATTTTAAAGATCGCGAGAGAAAAGAATCAAATTACATTCAGAGGGAAACCAATAAGAATATCAGCAGATTTTTCAATCCAGACCCTAAAAGCTAGAAGGGCCTGGAACAACATATACCAAGCCCTGAAAGAAAACGGATGCCAACCAAGAATCTTATACCCAGCAAAACTTACCTTCAAATTTGACGATGAAATAAGATCCTTCCATGATAAACAAAAGCTAAAGGAATTTACAAAAAGAAAGCCAGCATTACAGAACATTCTCAGCAAAATATTCCATGAGGAAGAGATGAAAAACAACGATGCAAATCAGCAACAGGAGGCGCTAGCCTAAAGGAATAGCCAAATAAAGGAGAAACCAAATCATGTCAAAAACAAATATGAGTCAATTGACTGGGAATACAAATCATATCACAATAATAACCCCGAATGTCAATGGCCTGAATTCATCAATCAAAAGACACAGACTGGCAGATTGGATTAAAAAGAAAAATCCAACAATATGCTGCCTGCAAGAGACTCATCTCATAGAAAGAGACACCCATAGACTAAAGGTGAAAGGATGGGGAAAAACATACCATGCACACGGACACAGCAAAAAAGCTGGAGTATCCATCCTCATTTCAGATAATGTGGACTTCAAACCAAAACTAGTCAGAAGGGATAAAGAAGGACATTACATGCTGCTTAAGGGAAGCATAAATCAGCAAGACTTAACAATCATAAATATCTATGCCCCGAACATTGGCTCATCCACGTACATCAAACAAATCCTTCTCAATTCCAGAAATCAAATAGACCACAACACAATAATACTAGGCGATTTTAACACACCTCTCTCACCACTGGATAGATCGTCCAAACAAAAATTGAATAAAGAAACTATAGATCTCAACAACACAATCAACAATTTAGACTTAACGGACATATATAGAATATGCCATCCAACAAAGAACGAATACACTTTCTTCTCAGCAGCACATGGATCCTTCTCTAAAATAGACCATATTTTATGTCACAAAGCTACTGTTAGCAAATACAAGAAGATAGAGATACTACCTTGTACTCTATCAGATCATAATGGATTGAAATTAGAAATAAATGACAGAATAAAAAACAGAAACTTCTCCAATACCTGGAGATTAAATAATACACTATTGAATGATGAATGGATAACAGAAGACATCAGGAGGGAAATAAAAAAATTCTTAGAAGTAAACGAGAACAAAGACTCATCATATCAAAATCTCTGGGACACTATGAAAGCAGTACTTAGAGGAAGATTTATTTCATGGGGCGCATTCAAAAAAAGAAGTAGAAATCAACAAATAAACGACTTAACACTACAGCTCAAAGTGCTAGAAAAAGAAGAGCAGACCAACACCAAAAGTAGTAGAAGACAGGAAATAGTTAAAATCAGAGCTGAAATCAACGAAATCGAAACAAAAGAAACAATTGGAAGAATTAACAAAATAAATAGTTGGTTCTTTGAAAAAATAAATAAAATTGATAACCCCTTAGCCACACTAACAAAGAGAAAGAGGGAGAAAACTCAAATTACTAAAATTCGGAATGAACAAGGAAACATCACAACAGACACGAGTGAAATACAAAACATAATTAGAAGCTATTTTGAAAATCTATACTCCAACAAAACAGAAAACCTCGAAGACATCAACAAATTTCTAGAGACATATGAATTACCTAAACTGAACCAGCAGGACATACACAATTTAAATAAACCAATTTCAAGCAATGAAATAGAAGAGGTCATCAAAAGCCTACCAACAAAGAAAAGTCCAGAACCAGATGGGTTCTCAGCCGAGTTCTACAAAACAAAATGAGAAGAGCTCATTCCAATACTCCTCAAACTATTCCATGAAATAGAAGAGGAGGGAACCCTTCCAAACTTGTTCTATGAAGCCAATATCACCCTGATACCTAAACCAGACAGAGACACATCGATGAAAGAAAATTTCAGACCAATATCCTTAATGAACATCGACGCAAAAATTCTCAACAAAATTTTAGCAAATCGCATACAAATATATATTAAAAAGATAGTGCACCACGATCAAGTGGGTTTTATCCCAGGGATGCAAGGTTGGTTCAACATTCGGAAATCAATAAATGTCATTCACCATATCAACAGACTTAAAGTTAAGAATCACATGATTATTTCGATAGATGCAGAAAAAGCATTCGATAAAATACAGCATCCCTTCATGCTCAAAACACTAGAAAAAATTGGGGTAGTGGGAACATTCCTTAACATTATAAAGGCAATCTACGCTAAGCCCATGGCTAATATCATTCTAAATGGTGAAAAACTGAAAGCGTTCCCCCTAAAAACTGGAACAAGGCAGGGATGCCCTCTTTCACCACTTCTATTCAACATCGTCCTTGAGACTCTAGCCAGAGCAATCAGACAAACCAAAGAAATTAAAGGGATACGAATAGGAAAAGAAGAACTCAAACTATCCCTGTTCGCTGATGACATGATTATATATTTAGAGGAACCTGGAAATTCCACCAGAAAACTTTTAGAACTCATAAGTGAATTCAGTAAAGTAGCAGGTTATAAGATCAATACTCATAAATCCAATGCATTTTTATACATAAGTGATGAATCTTCAGAAAGAGAAATTAGGAAAACTACCCCATTCACAATAGCATCGAAAAAAATAAAATACTTGGGAATCAATCTCACAAAAGAGGTGAAAGACCTCTACAATGAGAACTACAGAACACTAAAGAAAGAAATTAAAGAAAACCATAGAAGATGGAAAGATCTCCCATGTTCCTGGATAGGCAGAATTAATATCGTCAAAATGGCTATACTACCTAAAGCGCTATACAGATTCAATGCAATTCCAATTAAAATCCCAATGACGTACCTTGCAGAAATAGAGCAAGCAATTATGAAATTCATCTGGAAGAATAAAAAACCTAGAATAGCTAAAGCAATCCTCAGTAGCAAGAGCGAAGCAGGGGGTATTGCAATACCAGATCTTCAACTCTACTACAAAGCAATAGTAACAAAAATGGCATGGTATTGGTACCAAAATAGACAGGTAGATCAATGGTACAGAATAGAGGACATGGACACAAACCAAAATAAATACAATTTTCTCATACTAGACAAAGGTTCCAAAAATATGCAATGGAGAAAAGATAGCCTCTTCAACAAATGGTGCTGGGAAAACTGGAAAACCATATGCAATAGAATGAAATTAAACCCCTATCTCTCACCCTACACAAAACTCAACTCAAAATGGATCAAGGACCTCGGAATCAGACCAGAGACCCTGCATCTTATAGAAGAAAAAGTAGGTCCAAATCTTCAACTTGTTGGCTTAGGATCAGACTTCCTTAACAGGACTCCCATAGCACAAGAAATAAAAGCAAGAATCAACAACTGGGATAGATTCAAACTAAAAAGCTTTCTTTCAGCAAAGGAAACTATCAGTAATGTGAAGAGAGAGCCTACAGAGTGGGAGAATATCTTTGCCAACCATACCTCAGATAGAGCGCTAATTTCCAGAATCTATAAAGAACTCAAAAAACTCTACACGAAGAATACAAATAATCCAATCAACAAATGGGCTAAGGAAATGAACAGACACTTCACAGAAGAAGATGTACAAGTAATCAACAGATATATGAAAAAATGTTCAACATCCCTAGTAATAAGGGAAATGCAAATCAAAACTACCCGATTTCATCTCACCCCAATTAGAATGGCGATTATCAAGAATACAAGCAACAATAGGTGTTGGCGAGGATGTGGTGAAAAAGGAACACTCATACATTGCTGGTGGGGTTGCAAATTAGTGCAGCCACTCTGGAAAGCAGTGTGGAGATTCCTCAGAAAGCTTGGAATGGAAAAACCATTTGACCCAGCTATCCCACTCCTTGGCCTATACCCAAAGGACTTAAAATCAGCATACTACAGAGATACAGCCACATCAATGTTCATTGTTGCTCAATTCACCATAGCCAGATTGTGGAACCAACCTAGATGCCCTTCAGTTGATGAATGGATAAAGAAACTGTGGCATATATATACAATGGAATATTACTCCGCAATGAAGAATGATAAAATTATGGCATTTGTAGGCAAATGGATGAAATTGGAGAATATCATGCTAAGTGAGATAAGCCAATCTCAAAAAACTAAAGGACGAATGATCTCGCTGATAAGCTGATGAGGACATACAATGGGGGGTGGGAGGGGTTAGCATTAGATTTAGGGTTAGGCTTAGGGTTAGGGATAAGGAGAGC
This sequence comes from Sciurus carolinensis, assembly GCF_902686445.1. Lineage (NCBI taxonomy): Eukaryota > Metazoa > Chordata > Mammalia > Rodentia > Sciuridae > Sciurus > Sciurus carolinensis. Next base: position 127,399,947 of record NC_062216.1, on the reverse strand, counting down.
GGTAAGAATGAAGGAAAGAAGGACTTTATAGAGGGAAAAGAGGGGTGGGAGGGGTGGGGGGGAAGGGAAAAAAAAAGAAACATCATTGCCCTATGTAAATGTATGATTATACAAATGGTATGCCTTGACTCTATGTACAAATAGAGAAACAACATGTATCCCATTTGTATACAATAAAAAAAAAATCCAGAAATCAATAAATGTCATTCACCATATCAACAGACTTAAAGTCAAGAATCACATAATTATTTCAATAGATGCAGAAAAAGCATTTGATAAAATACAATACCCCTTCATGCTCAAAACACTAGAAAAAATAGGGATAGTGGGAACATTCCTTAACATTATAAAGGCCATCTATGCTAAGCCCAATGCCAATATCATTCTAAATGGTGAAAAACTGAAAGCATTCCCCCTAAAAATGGAACAAGGCAGGGATGCCCTCTTTCACCACTTCTATTCAACATTGTCCTTGAAACTCTAGCCAGAGCAATTAGACAGACCAAAGAAATTAAAGAATATGAATAGGAAAAGAAGAACTCAAACTATCCTTGTTTGCTGATGACATGATTATATATTTAGAGGAACTGGGAAATTCCACCAGAAAACTTTTAGAACTCATAAGTAATTTCAATAAAGTAGCAGGATATAAGATCAATGCTCATAAATCCAATGCATTTTTATACATAAGTGATGAATCCTCAGAAAGAGATGTTAGGAAAACTACCCCATTCACAATAGCATTGAAAAAAATAAAATACTTGGGAATCAATCTAACAAAAGAGGTGAAAGACTGCTACAATGAGAACTACAGAACACTAAAGAAAGAAATTAAAGAAAACCATAGAAGATGGAAAGATCTCCCATGTTCTTGGATAGGAAGAATTAATATTGTCAAAATGGTCTTCCTACCAAAAGTGCTATACAGATTCAATGCAATTCCAATTAAAATCCCAATGATGTACCTCACAGAAATAAAGCAAGCAATCATGAAATTCATCTGGAAGAATAAGAAACCCAGAATAGCTAAAGCAATCCTTAGCAGGAAGAGTGAAGCAGGGGGTATCACAATACCAGAACTTCAACTATACTACAAAGCAATAATAACAAAAACAGCATGATATTGGTACCAAAATAGACAGGTAGATCAATGGTACAGAATAGAGGACATGGACACAAATCCAAATAAATACAATTTTCTCATACTAGACAAAGGTTCCAAAAATATGCAATGGAGAAAAGATAGCCTCTTCAACAAATGGTGCTGGGAAAACTGGAAATCCATATGCAACAGAATGAAATAAACCCCTATCTCTCACCCTGCACAAAACTCAACTCACAATGGATCAAGGACCTTGGAATCAGACCAGAGACCCTGCAATCTTATAGAAGAAAAAGTAGGTCCAAATCTTCAACACGTCAGCTTAGGATTAGACTTCCTTAACATACCTCTCATAGCATAAGAAATAAAAGCAAGAATCAATAACTGGGATAGATTCAAACTAAATAGCTTTCTCTTGGCAAAGGAAACTATCAGTAATGTGAAGAGAGAGCCTACGGAGTGGGAGAAAATCTTTGCCACTCATACTTCAGATAGAGCACTAATTTCCAGAATATATAAAGAACTAAAAAACTCCACACCAAGAATACAAATAACCCAATCAACAAGTGGGCTAAGGAAATTAACAGACACTTCACAGAAGAAGATCTAAAGCAATCAACAGATACATGAAAAAATGTTCAACAACTCTAGTAATAAGAGAAATGCAAATCAAAACCACCCTAAGATTCCATTTCACCCCAATTAGAATGGCGATTATCAAGAACACAAGCAACAATAGTTGTTGGCGAGGAGGTGGGGAAAAAGGTACACTCCTATATTGCTGGTGGAGTTGCAAATTAGTGCAGCCACTCTGGAAAGCAGTGTGGAGATTCCTTAGAAAACTTGGAATGGAACCACCATTTGACCCAACTATCCCACTCTTTGGCCTATACCCAAAGGACTTAAAATCAGCATACTACAGTGATGTAGCCACATCAATGTTCATAGCTGCTAAATTCACAATAGCCAGATTGTGGAACCAACCTAGATGCTCTTCAATTGATGAATGGATAAAGAAACTGTGGTATATATATATATATATATATATATATATATATTTATATATATATATATTGTGTATATATATATATATATACACAATGGAATATTACTCAGCCATAAAGAATGATAAAATTATGGCATTTGCAGGCAAATGGATGAAATTGGAGAATATCATGCTAAGTGAGATAAGCCAATCTCAAAAAACCAAAGGACGAATGATCTCGCTGATAAATGGATGATGATATATAATGGAGTTGGGAGGGAGGCAAGAATGGAGGAATGAAGGACTGTATAGGGAGAAAAGAGGGGTGGGAGGGGTAGGAGGGGTGGGAGGGGTGGGGGGGAAGGAAAAAATAACAGAATGAATCAAACACCATTATCCTATGTAAATGTATGATTACACAAGTGGTATGCCTCTACTTCATGTACAGAGAAATAAGATGTACCCCATTTTTTTTACAATAAAATAAAAACAATAAAATAAAAAAATAAAATCACAAAGCATGCTTGTACTCTTATTAAAAAAAAGAATACAAATAATACTGGTGAGGATGTGGAGAAAAAGGTACACTCATACTTTGTTGGTGGGACTTCAAATTAGTACAACCACTCTGGAAAACAGAAGGGAGATTCCTCACAAAACTAGGAATGGAACCCCCATAGGACCCACTCTCCTACTCCTTGGTATTTATTCAAAGATATAAAATCAGCACACTATAGTGACACTGCCACGTCGATGTTTATACCAGTACAATGCATAAAAACCAAGTCATGGAACCAGTCCAGATGCTCATAAACAGATGAATGGATTAACAAAATGTGGTACATACACACAATGGAGTTTTAATCAACCATAAAGAAGAATGAAATTATGCGGTTTGCCATTAAATGAATGGAAATGGAGACCTTCATACTATTTGAAATAAGCCAGACTCAGAAAATCAAGGGATGAATATTTTCTCTCATATGTGAAAGCTAAACCAAAATAAGGGAAAAAGATAAGGATCAGATATTATAAAGACATGGGGAAGATCAGTGGAATAGAAGAAAATGATTGAGAGGGAAGGGGCAGAGAAGAGGAGGAAATGAAGAATGAATTTAACAAAATCACTCATGTACATATATAATTATAACATAGGGAATTCCACCTTTATGTATATGAGAAAGCACCAATCAAAAATAAGTAAATCAATAAATAAAAGGAAGATCAGTAGAGTAGAGGAAGGAGATGGGCGGAGGGACAAGGGGAGGGTAAGCAGGGATGGGGGAACAGGGACTGAAATGGAGTAAATCAAATTCCAAGCTTGTATGATTTTGTCAAAATGAACCCAACTATGGTATATAGCTATAATGCTCCAATAAAATATATTTAAACAAACAGATTAAAGGAAAATCATTTTGTGGGTAACTAATAAAATTTGCAATGGGCAGCAGAGAGGCAAATGTATTCAGCATTGAGTGATACTGGGAGTTAACAAAAATTGCATTTCTAACAAAACCAAAAGGGTAGGAAGGTCAGATCAGATGAGCACCTGAGCAAGAAACACAGTTCATTTCATGACGGGAATCCAGGGAAATTCTTGCTGGGAAGATGGTATTTGAACCAAGGGTTGACAGAGTTGAGAGAGTTGGACATGTAGACGTCTGAGGTCAAAGTATCCTTGCAGAAGGAATAGCAAGTGTGAAGTCTCTGAGTAGTAGACCTGCTTGGTGATTTTGAGGAGAGGAAGGTCATTACTGTGGCTGGAGTGAGTGAGCAAGATGGCCAATGAGGACAAGAGGCCAATGAGGAAAAACAAGGTCTTGAGACCGGGAGAATGACTTGGCTTTTGGAGTTTTCTATTTCTGAGATAGGAGTCTCATTACATTGACCAGGCTGGTCTCAAACTCCCGGGCTTGAGCGGTCCTCCTGCCTCAGTCTCCCTGGCGGCTGGGACTACAGGTGTGTTTCTCTGCACCCAGGACTGTGGTCTTTTCTCTGAGTGTGTGGGGAGTTCTTAAGGGAGAAGTCACACTGCTGCTGTTCAGCAAGGTCAGGCTCAGATGCAGCGCTCAGCCAGTCTGCGTGGAGTCTATTAGGTGCTTATTGCTGACCACCCCCTGGACAAAAGACTAAAGACACACATTTCTAGGGCTGTCATTCTCACGGCTTCTGAACAATGACTCTTGATGTACTTAGGAAATGAGCTAGAAAGGGCAGTTCTTAAGTTACGTGTGCTTGGCCCAGACGTTGGAGGATGCTTAAACTAGTGCCTAGCTCATCCTTTCCCCCCCTTCCTTTTGCTGGGCTGAGAGCATAGGGGCCGTGGAGGCCTATTTCCCATCATCCTTTGTAGGGACCGTTTTGGGAAATCTGCTTCTGACTTGCTATTTTTGTAATCACAGTTAGGGTACTACATTCTTCACACACTGTGTGGATGATGTGTCTCTCATTGCCAGAGAATGATGGTCCAGCATGTGTGAGACTAGTTTTTCAAATCTGAAAATGACCCACAACCACTACAGCTCTGCTGAGTATTGATAACTGCATAATAGCTATGAGAGTATACAATGCTTCATTTTTAAAAAGATGACTTTATTCTCAGACCACCCCTAATAATATCTTGGAACATAAATACATAAATAAAGTTTACCTATGAGCCAGAGGCAAGATAGAACGCTGTTAACACACCTGGGTTTGTTGCTTGAAGATATGGGTTGAGGCCCAGGTTTGGTACTTCCTAGCTCTACCCCTTTGGACAACTCACTTCTTTCAGTGTTGGTTCTCTCACCTGGAAAAGAGAACAAACAAAACCCCCTTTCCCCTTTACAGAGGTGTTAGCACAGTCAAGTAAATTTGTGCCTTTTGAAATAAAATGTTGTGCTTCTTGTAAAATTAGGTATTTGTCATAATGTCTGTGCAAGGGGTTGAGAGAACCACTAGCATTTCAGTTTTATTATTCCTTAGGTGTTTTTCTTCTTGTCCCATCCCTTCCCTTCCCCCTAGGCCACTGTCCCATCTCTTATTCTCTAGAGTGTGCCACAGCCTCAGACCTTCCAGTGTCTTGCTTTGCAGTGTGGTGGGAGGCTGCACAGATTGTGGGAAACATGTGGGCTTTGGAGTCACACAAACTTGGATTGGCATGCCCCATTCTGTGCCTCTTAGGAGCTGCGTGGCACCAGGCATGTGATTAGATGTCCCTGGAGCTCAGATTTGATACCCAGTGCTCTAAGGACTAATAACATTTCAAACATAGTAGGAAGCATTCAGTTATGTCCTGTATTTTAGGAAATAAAAATTGCCTTCCCCCAACCAGCCTGTGGAATATTCAGTTGCCACATATGAAGCTCAGGGCTTCTCCTAAGTCCACCAGTTTCCAGTTCAGTAGATAAGCAAGTGATGGGGTCACGAGTTTTCCTCTTAAAATGGGTTTCAATGTATTTTAATGATTGGACGAGATGTCTCTTCTTGAAAATGTTTTTCTAGAGCTATTAAAAAAGCTTATCTACTGTCATATACAACTCATTAGACCAAATAAAATTTAAAAATTTTTAAAAAAGCTTATACCTACAATGTTGTTTTAAAAAAAATGTTCTTCTGGATTATACAAGAAGAGAGTGCCAGGACTACTGATGAGGCTTGGAAGGGAGATGATATAAGCCTGATATACCAAGATGTGGTGTAGCTTGCCGTGGACTCAGATGTGGCTCCTCTTTCTCCTGAAGCATCAGCAGTGGGCTCTCCATGCGTGTCTCTCTCTCTCTCTATCTCTCTCTCTCTCTCTCTCTCTTGTTCTCCCTCTCTTTCATCTGCCTCCTCCAGTACCCTCCCCTTCTCATCCTCTTCCTCTTCTTACTCATTCTTTCTTATTGAGATGAAATGCACATAACATAAAATGAGTCACTTTAAAGTGACTCATTCATTAGCATTTAGCACATTCGTATTGTTATGCAACCCCCTCTACCTACTTCCAAAGCATTTTCATTACCTGCTCCCCATACCTATCAGTAGTTAGGTCCTCTTAACCCCTCCTTCTAGCTCCTGGCCACCATCAGTCTGTTTCCTGTCTGTATGTATTAGCCCATTCTGGATGTTTCATATAAATGGAATTAAAAATATGTGGTCTTTGTGTCTAGTGTCTTTCAGTCGGCATACTGGCTTCACGGCGGATCTATGTTGTAGCCTGTATCAGTGCTTCATGCCTTTTTATGATTCAGTAATATTCCATATGTATTTCTAGCAACTAGCCTATCCCTCCATTCATTGACGACACTTGAGTCCTGTTTTCTTTTTGAGGAATAGAAATCAAATGATAGAGCCCTTCTGCTCAAAACTCCCATATAACAGAATACACTTCAAAGTCCTAACAATAGCCAAAAGGCTCCATGTGATCTGGTTTGTTTCCTCTCTGATGGTTCCCACGCCCCTCTATCCAGTGGTGTTGAACATGCTCTTTCTCTGAGACTCCTGAATTGACTGTTTCTTTTGACTGAAACATGGATTATCACAGTTACTCCTTTACTTCTTTCAAGCTGTTGCTTAAATGTTACCTTTATATTGAGGGTTTCTATGATCATCCCGTTCATATTTTCATACTCATCTCAGTACCTCCATCCCTGGGAAATTTTTCAGAATGAAGATAGACTCAAACTCTAACAAAAAATAGGGCTGGGGATATAGCTCAGTCGGTAGAGTGCTTGCACAAGTCCCTGGGTTCTATCCCCAGCACCGCAAAAAAAAAAAAAAAAAAAAAAAAAAAGAAGTGAATGAATCCAGGAGGTTATGAAGGAGAGGATCTAATACATATATGCCTGATAACAGGAACTGTCTCAAAAGGCTCTGTTAGACCACATCCTTGTACAAAGGTCACTGCAATCTCACACAGAAAATACTTCCATGAGGACATCTGCGGAGCAACTGTCCATATGCACAAAGTTCAACTGAAGTGATTACAACATTACTGGCTATGGGCAAGTTTGGGACTACTTGGGCAGGACTCAGATGGGTGGGGGTGGAATTAAGTTTCTGTGGATTATAAGACACGTTGTGATTTCAAAGACATTAAAATGCAGGAAAAAAATGTTTTAGAGTCAACTAAATGGATTAGCAAATTAGGAAACTCTCTGTGGTTTTTTTCTCCCATAGGAGGAAAGCAGATAAGAAGTTGTGTTGTCGAGGACTGGAAACGCTCTGTGCTCTGCTTGAGTTGGTGTGCTCATTTCCCTTATTGGACAAGCTGGGCCGTCAGGGACTTTGCAGCTTGTGTTCTTTTGGGTGGGGCAGAACTTAATTTTTAAGGGGAATGACTGCCTTGCTAGTATTTGGGAATTGGGGCACTCGCTATGTTTTTGGGCAGATCAAGTAAGTTTTCACTGTACATTATGCAGAACCGGCCACCTTAAAATACCACTTGATGGTCCTCGTCTGCCCTCTGGATGTAAGAGAGAGTAATTGAATTCTCATGCCTACACACACTGAAATGTAGGACTGGGGATCCTTCACGTCTCACTTTCTTCAACCAAAGCTTCTCAAAGCTTCTGAAGCCTTGTGATGAACTTCAACATTGCTCAAAGTACTACACATGCATTTATTATTTACTGACTGACAAATAGTAATGCAATTGCCGCTGATTACAGAGTGCTTCCATGACTGTCATTGAGGACATTTTTTGGTATTACTGCAGTTTCTGTTTATAAAAACTCGCAGAAGGAAATGTACTTATTGTCCCATTTTAATGATGACAAAAACCAAAGCTTAGAGAGGATTAGTAACTTCCTCAAGGCCATATAGCTAGTGAGTGGTGGATCAGAGTTTCAAATTATGCCTCCTTGTAATTAACAACAATTTTTATACATTTCTGTATAAGAAGCTTGTGAAAGTGGCATAATAAACATACATTCCAACAAGCAGAGGATTTTCTTTTAAATTGTTGCTACAAGAATATTGGGGACTTCCTGTTGGAATGGCCGTCAGGCCCTGCCAGTGTAGCATGCACTGTTCAGCCTTTGAGGTCCAGTTAGAGGAGCCTAATGAGGCAGGTCTGTGGACCCAGACGATGATTACCAAAAACAGAGTGAGTTTTGTTGGTGACGGACCAACACACAGGCATTCTTAGAATATGTCTAATCTTCCTTGAATGAGGATGATTTGAGAGATGCAAGACATTTGGGAAAATGAAGTACCAGAGATTAAAAAATAGCCAGAAACCCATCATCTTTATTTATTAATACTAGCAATTCAAATTACACAGAGGTTTTCTTGGGACACATCAGGAATCCCAACTTGGCCTTCAAGGCAGAATGGAGCTCCTGGAGGTGTTTTGTGTGGTCCTTTGATTGCACCACACAGGGTGTCAATAGGCTATGCAGTTGGCAGATTTGGGGGTTGGTGACAACACAGCCAGTCTGACCACAGTGTCCTACATTAAGTCTCGCAGAGCTTTCAGGTTCATCCCACACCCTCCAAAGGCGTGTGAGCATTTGATTGCTGGAGTTCACGCTTTTTCTTTCCAAGAGAACCTTGAATACTAAGTACTCCTCTGTTCTCAAAAGCCTCCAGGCACTTCATGTTCCAGTTCAAATGCCCTTTCAGCCACTCCCAGTCAACAATAATTCTTCCTTCTGAATTGTGATAAAATTCAGCAAGTCTCATGGCAGCCCCATTCCCTCCTCTCTACTGTTCATTGTGAATAGTCCTCATGTCATTTAATAAAGTGCGTCTTGCCATCTTCAAAGGGATCCTCTCACTTTGGAAACAATAGAAAATATTCCCCAGGTTTTAGATTTCTCCCCTCTTCTTTCTTTCTCCAGCTCCTTTGCCAGTCTGCTGGCTTTGATTTAGAATTCAGAATTAGAATTTGGGCTTTGAAGCTTACTCTTGACTCTGCCTAGTTTTGATGAATCTCTTACAACCAGATTCCCAGTGTTGACTTGTCGTGTTGCTTTATTAACTCTATTCTTACTAGGCCTTCGTGACCTACTTCTGCTTCTCTGTATGTGACCCTGGGCTGTGCCCATCTCTTATGTTGAGGTTGCTATCCAAAATGATCCCTACTTTTCACCACAGGAAGAACTGGGACAGAATTGAGAATGGAGTCTATGGAGCAGTCTTCTGCTAGTCCCTTAGTACTGAGGATGGTTCTTTGTATAGGCAGGTCCTTAATAAAAATGGAATAAATTTTTTAAAAAAGCAGTTATGGTAGCACCTCAAAATGAGAAAAAGGAAGTATTTATTCAACCGATATTGAATTTTTTTTTTTTTTTTAAGATGAGGCACTATGGTAGATACTGAGGATTTGAAGATGAAAAGATATGACTCCTGCTATAGTATGGATCTGGAGTGTCCCAAAAGTCTCGTATTGCAGACTTGGTCCTCAGTTGGTTGCACCATTGGGAGGTGGTGGGAACCTTAGGTGGAAGAGATGGATCAATGGGAGCATGGCTTTGAAGGGTATCTTGTCGCCAGTTCTCCAGTCTCTCTCGACTCCCCAGTCTCCCTCTTTTTCTCTCCCCCTACTTGTCTCTCTCTGCTTCATGGCTGTCATGGGATGAGCAGCCTCCTCTGCCACACTCTCCTATCACTATGATATTCTGGCTTGCCTGATGCCTGAAGCAATGGAACCAGTTGTTTTCTCAGGTATTTTGTTGTGGTGACCAGCACAGACAAACTTGGTGGTTCTGGAGAGGGGTGAAGGGGGCTAGAAAAATAAAGACTCACAAACACAGATTTTGAAGATTAAAGTGGGATTAGGTGGAGCTCTGTTCTCTGATGGAGATGCAGATCTAAAGAGTTATGCCAGCAGTCTTTATTTATATATGTCTCATTATCAGGTTAAAGACTATGCAAGTATTATTCTTTGTATCAGGAAAATTACAGAAACTAGGATATCTCTGTAGCTTTTCTGCATTTGCAATCCACGGTTGCAAAGTGCAATGTTAGGAGCTTTGTGTAGCTCTCAAGAGAGTCCATTGCTAAAAGTTACTGTAACGAGGGCAGGAACAGGAGAAGCAGAGCTGGTGAAACAGTGTGGTTGCCTAGCACAAGAATTCCTTCCTTCCCCGGAAGGAGCTACTTCCTGAGATCAAGGTCAGAGCTGACAGGACTTGCACAGAGCCTCCTCATGCAGGGCATTGCCACAGCAGCTAAGCATCCTGTGCCCTTCACTAGGCACCAGGTACAGCACAGCCATGAGGTCATCAGAGACCCCCAATCTCAGTCACTGCTCTTCCATCCTCTGTCACTGCTCTCCACATTTTGTCATAGTGATGGAAAGTTGACCAACACAGTCCCTTTCTTCAAGGAATTCTCATTTTACTGGACACGCAGTTGGAGGAAAAATCTGAGTGATAAACTTGCATAAAGATAATAGAGTATCTATTAAGTTGTACACCCTATCCCAAGTCCAGATCCAAAGAAACCTTGAAAATGTTAGAGGAGGTATAATTTCCAAGGTAGAAACAAATCTTGCTGTTAGGTGCAGTTTGAGGATTTCTGGGTGAGAGAATTAGCCACGTGGAAGATTTACAAGAAGTGGACATAAAATGCACTTGGAGTCATGAGCAAACTTTACAAGACTGTCCTTTCTAACCACTGGTTAAAATTTTTAGGGATTCTGGTTTAAAAAGAAGATTTGCATATGAGGATTAAAACAAATAATCACACAGCCTCCTGGAGCTCACACTTTCGTAGGGAAATGGCATGACTTCTGAAATAATTCGATCTGCTGTGATACGCATCTGAAGTTCTGAATTTTATTTTGGAAATGGGGGCTGCATCTTGCTGGTAAACTTGAACTTTTATATAACGCTACAGATGGTGTGGTCAACCTTTTTTGATTATGAAACAATCTCTGAAAAATAGAACACCGAAGGGATCGTCCTCTCTATAAATTGTAAGGGCTCGTTCCCGGCATCGCATTGAGGAGGCGGCTTTGAGGGTTCATGTAAGTAGGTTATCCTCTCATCTAACCAAGGTGACCCTGTGAGTGACACGACCCAGAGTGGAGAGAAGGATATGTGGGTGCACTGCATGTTGAGGTCTGGGCTGCTGTGTGCCACTTTGTCTCTTGCCATTGCCAAGCACAAGCCATCTCGACCCTCCTTCATCCAACCTTGTCACTCAAGGGAGTTGCTGTCCCAAGCTGTCGACAACTTCTATGTCAAGGCAGCCTGGCTGAAAGCCACAATTCCAGTAAGTATTAGGTTCTTCTTGCAAGGAGGACCTGAAGGACACTGTAACCTGGATAGAACTGATTCTGCTTTATTTTATTGTAGGAAGATCGTGTAAAAAATATACGATTATTAAAAAAGAAAACAAAAAAGCTATTTATGGTAAGCTGGAGAGTCTTCATTTTCAAGTTTCTACTTGTTCAATGCTTTCCCTCTGCATTTTAATTTTGTCCAGAGAGTCATTAAGTAATAATCTGGGGGATGTTTCAGTGACATTAACAAGAAAAAATGACCCAAACTATTCATACCTTATGAATTAAGAATTTCTTGTGTCTTATTTGTAGAAAAACTGCAGATTTCAGGAACAGCTTCTGTCCTTCTTCATGGAAGATGTTTTTGGTCAACTCCAATTACAAACATGCAAGGAAATAGACTTTGTCGAAGACTTTCATGGCCTTAGGCAGAAATTGAGCCATTGTGTAAGTATGCCTGGCAAATGGGGTGAGTTTGAACCTAAAAAACTACCTAAAAACAGCATGTGGGAAGCTGTCTCCATATCAGCAGGTGAGTAAAAAGGCTTTCTGGTTGTTGGTTTGTAGTCCAAAAGGAGAGTCCATCACCAGGGAAATAGCATCAAAGAACCATGCATAGCTTATGACGGCACTAGTTATTAATTCTTAAAGAATAGCACATACGAAAAGAGCTGAAATAACATGGTGTGGTCCTCAGGTAAATATTTATCTTGTAATCATCCCCCTGTCACATAATGCCAAGTAATTCCCTCTTTCATTTGACAAATATTTCTTGAGCACTAATGTGGTGCCAAGCACTAGTCTAGGCTGCTTTTTCTCTTCTGTCCTTTCACCATCTCTCCATCTTCCACTTTTTCTCTCTCCATGTCTCTATGGACCATGACGATGGGAGCTTTTAGACTGCCTTTTTCTTAATTGTCTATAATTTATAGTTGTCTACTTTTTTTTTTTTTTTTCTGGTACCATGGACCGACCCTAGAGGCACTTAACCACTGAGCACACTCCCAGTCCTTTTTGATTTTAATTTTGAGACAGGGTCAGACTAAGTTGTTTAGGGTCTCCCTAAGTTTCTGAGCCTGGCTTTGAGCTTGAGATCCTCCTGCATCAGCCTCCCAGTGTTCTGGGGTTACAGGTGAGCACCTGAATCAGGCCATATATGCTTTTTAAAAAACAGTCACAGTCAAAATCTAAAAAGGAGCGCCTTTTTTCATATTTGGATTATTCAAGGCTTCAGAATGGTTCTTGTCACCCTAAGCAATAGGAAAGTAACAAGGTAAAAGTGACCACACTCCTACAATAACACCCACAGTGATAAAATATCAAGGCTGGCTAGGGGAGTCAGGATCTTTGCAATGTTAGTTGAATTTCTCCTGTGGGGAGTGCAGAAAGGTTTTTATTTCTGAGAGTGAGAATGTCCTTAACCTATGGCTCCTGAGTGGAGTGCCAAGGTATTTAGGTATTTTATGAGTGTGAACCGATCAATTAGGTAAAAAAATTCAACACATTTATGCTCTCTTTTTCCTCTTTTTGTTTGTGTTTATGTCTTTGGGACTTGGACTGAAGAGTTTTTTCATAAACTCTTATATTCCACTAAAATAACAACAAAGATAAAAACAAACAAAAGCAAAACTACAGCCTGATATCTTTTTGTAGAATCCAGAGAGTGTCTGTATTAATGGAAAGGTGGTCATTTATCTTATGTTTATTCTGTATTTAACCTATAAGGTCATCTTATTAATTAAATATAATTAAAAATAATCTCTTGGTTTCTTACATGTAAATTAAATTATAGAATTTTACATTTTATTTACTACCAACTGATTATGTTGTCATCATTCCCAGTTAGAGAGTCTTAGGCCTCCAAAGATGTGAAAAGGACCAGAATAAAGGAAATGAGACCCTTGGCAGACACTGTAGGCCAGGGCGGAGCCACCCAAAGGGACAACAAGAAAATCTTCCCCATTGTAGTATCTGCAAACCTGAGCAACCTTTTTTATAGGATTAGGAACAGAGTACTCTCTGGTTCTCCTTTAGCTAAAGTCGTTGGCTCCTCTGTGAGTGCTATCCAGTGCACTACCCATGAGATTTAATTTACCTTATTCTAAGTGAAGTTTGTCAGTGTCGGCAAGGCACTGCAGGAATCCTCCCCTGATATGTGGACACTGGGAACCAGCCAATCCATGTCTGTGTTGTCACTGGCTTGATTTCATTGGCTCGAATAGCTAAATACATAGTGATAACCATAACCCAAACCAAGCAATATTCTAGATGAAAAGTTTGAAAACTTAAATGTGTCCAGCAACTCTGGTTTTCCCTGATTTATTTTTGAGCAGCTTTTCCTCGAAAGGGACCTCAACGTGTCAGTAGAGATGCTGCTGCTTTCAGGGTCAGGACGCACCGCGGGATGGAGCAGTGGCACATCTTGGTGGTTGCCATTTTCCAAAGTGGCTGGCTCCCCCTTGTGGTCTAACTTGAACATACCACCCCATCAACCTTCCCAAGTGCCACGTGACTCCGGTTTGTTTTTTTCTCCTGCCTCTTTTCAAATTTTGGGGGGGCAAACATTTGAGATTTCCTTCAATAATTTTGAAATGTGCAAGACATTATCATTTACTATATTAATAATACCGTGCAGTATATCTCAAAGTAAAAAACAAAAACATGTATTCCTCCTGTCAATTTGAGTCTCACATTTCCGTCCATCATCTTCCTTCCAACCCCTTCAGCCTCTGAACCACTGTTCTACTCTGTTTTTTGAATTCCATTAATTTAGATGTCACATGTAAGTGAAAACCTGTGGTTTTGGTCTTTCTGTGTCTGACTTAATTCATTTTGCATAACGTTCTCCAATTTCATTCACGTTGTCACAAATGACAAAAATTCTTTTTAAGGTTGAATAGTATTCCATTGTGTGTATGTACACCCCATTTTCTTTATCTATTCATCTATTGATGAACATTTAGGTGCTGCAATGAATATAAGACTGCAAATATCTCTTAAACATGTTATTTTGAATTTTGGGGGGTAAATATTCAGAAGTAGGATTATAGGGTAATTTATTTTTAGAAATGGGATTATATGACCTGGGGATATAGCTCAGTTCGTAGAGTGCTTGCCTGTCAAGCACAAGGCCCTGGGTTCAATTCCCAGCACCCGCCCCCGCCCCCCCCCAAAGAAATGGGATTATATGATGATTAATTTTTAGTTTTTTGAGGAACTTCCATATAGTTTTCCATACTGGCTGTACTAATTTCCATTCCCATCAACAGTGTAAAAGCATTCCCTTTTCTCTACATTCATGCCAACACTTGTTATCTGTCTTTTTGATAACAGTCATTCTGACACAGGCAAGATGTCACCTGCCTCATTGTGGTTTTGATTTACACTTTCTAATGGCTTGTGAAGTCTGGCATTTTCTTAATACAATATTTTGAGAAATATCTGTTCAATTCTCTTGCCCATTTTTAATCAGATTATTTGTTTTATTTCTGTACAAATGTTTGTGATCCTTTTATAGTTTGCCTTAAGGATATTAATGCCTTATAAGATATATGGATTGCAAATATTTTCTCTAATCCATAGGTTGTCTCTCCTATGTTTTATCCTTTGTTGTACAGAAGAGTTTATTTTGATATAGTCCCATTTGCCTTTTTCTTTTTGCCTGTGCTTTTGTGGTCAAATCTAAAATAATCATTGTCTAAGACCAATGTCATGAAGTTTTCCCATATTTTTAAAAAGGTAATTTTATAGCTTCAGGTCTTATGTTTAAGTCTTTAATCCATTTTGGGATGTTTTTATATATGATGTGAGGTAAGGGTGCAATTTTATTCTTCTGCATATGGATATCCAGTTTTCCCAATACCATGAAGATATTGTCCTTTTCTCAATGATGTGCTTTGCACCCTTGTTGGAAATCAATTGACTACATGCTTGGGTTCATTACCAGGCTTTCTGTTCTGTCCCACTGGTTGATGAGTCTGTTTTTAAGCTAATACTATGCTGTTTTAATTACTATTGCTTTTGTAGATAGTTTGAAATCAGATACTGTTGTCGCTCATTACTATTTGACAAAGGCAAAGAAATGAATCACTGCCATATTTTGAGGGTTTATGGATGACGTTTGATGGGTAGTCATCAAATGAGTGGGACCGCATATTTTTCTTCATTTTTTCCTTCACTTTTTTTCTTTTTCTTTCCTTCCTTCATCTAATCCTTTTGCCCCCCTAAACATATTTTGAAAATGTTACATTTGCCTGTTCCAGGACATTTTGTCAAATGGCCAAGTTGTCAAATGACCAACTTGTTGAATTTTCATTTTCTTATTTAGTTGACCAGCTCTACTTCTGTCTTCATAAGAAAGAAGTTCTTCATTTTGAGGGCTTCTCTGTTTGTCTTTGTTCCAAGTTCCCTACTTTTGAAATTAGAGAGAGTAGCAGAGAAAGGGGAGACTAGGGGACATAAAAGTCATAAGAACTGAATGTTTTGAACCTGAAAATTTTTATGAATATAGTTAACATTGATATACATATGTGTATATATGTACATATATGATGAATTCTCCATAATAAAAATATATTTGTGTACTAATTTTGATATTAGAATGATAATTTTAATTGTAACAAATATGCCCCCCAAAGTTTGGTGGCTTCAGATGGTCAGCCTTTATTTTATGTGGGCCCCTCATGTGGAAGTACAGTCAGGTCTCACTGGATGGAATCACTTTCCTCTACATTATGAGTCAGGGAGGTAGGCTTCTTCCAGACTGTAGCTGTGTCATTCCTGAACTCTCTGCAGTTAGTGTGTGGCAGGCAGATAGATGCAGGAAGAAGCCTATCCATTTCATATAAGCCTTGCTTCCAGAATGACAGGTATCATTCTAATCCTATTCCCTTGGCAAGAACTAGTCACATGGCTACAAATAATTGCAAAGACTCCTGGGAAATGTAGTCTTGTTTATGGCTAGAAAGAAGAGAAGCAAATTTCGATCCATAGGTAGTAGTCCTTGCTAATTATTCAAGAATTGTTCATTCATGTGTAACATACATGTGTTCATAACCAGGGCCACTCTTATCTTATAGGATACCTTTATGCAAATTAGAAAAAGATGTAGACTTTTGTTAGACAATCCCACTCTAGTCTATGGCCACTATTCTAACTTAAAACAAACAAACAAACAAACAAAACAAATAAACAAAAAAAACCTTTTTTTGAGTCTAACCCATGAGTGTCTCCTTGGACTAATTCTCCCTGTCCTGTGAGCATTGCCTTCAGTTGACCCGGTCAGTTTTACCCGCAAACCTTAACTTTTCTAGTATTACCACCACCAGGGGGTTGTTGTAAACTCTACATTATATTCCTGTCTTCTCAGAGGTCCCTGCTCTGATATGTTGATTGGTTCCCTCTTTTACCAGGTGACCCACTCCAACTTTCTTTTGATTAGAATTAGTGTGCTGTATTTGTTTTCAACCCTTTACTCTTCTTTGCTGTTTACTTAAAGGGACGTTCTTGTATGTCACATTTATTTAGACTGTACTTTAAAAAAGGTCTGCCCCAGCAATCTTTTTATTGGTGTGTTTAGAACATTTACATTTCAAGGATTATTAATATAGTTGGCTTTAAATTTACCACGTTGATGTTTGTTTTTATTTATCCTGCCTGTTCTTTGCTCTATTTTCCTCCTCTTTGACTTCTTGATTGGTATTTTAATGATTCCATTTTTTTTTTTTTACCTTTTTTTGACTCATTAGTTATAACTGTTCTGTGTTTTGCTGCTTTAGAGACTTTCCATTCTTTTGTGTAGGACAAGGTTTCCATTTACTATCATCCTTCGTATTTGTTTTCCATACATTGGTGGTTATATATGGAACCATGACCAGAATCAGGGTTGATTTTTTTTCAACTGGGACACTTTTCAG
Organism: Sciurus carolinensis; assembly: GCF_902686445.1. Classification (NCBI taxonomy): domain Eukaryota; kingdom Metazoa; phylum Chordata; class Mammalia; order Rodentia; family Sciuridae; genus Sciurus; species Sciurus carolinensis. The sequence continues at coordinate 127,382,749 of NC_062216.1, read as the reverse complement.
GGGAGTAGTAGCCATTTTCTTGTGGTACATAATGTGTGGTCTCTGTTTTACGATGTTAGCAGTCATTGATAATTATTGTCTAGATTCATTAATTCATAAGGCATGGTAAAACAATGACTTTAAAATTCTGTTCTACCTTTTTATTCTTAAGCTGGGATAATTCTACACATGGAATCTACTCCTCACTATTTGGCTGACTTGAAGAACTTACCATATAAGAAAGGCAGTGTAAATATTTAATTCTCTTTGTCTATCAGTTTTTGAGGTAAGGGATTTTTTTTAAATATTCTCCTATGATGACTAACAAATTGTTACTTTTGTTGTCATTTTCTCTCATTTTCATTATTAGCTCATGGATTTGATTTTTTTAAAAAATTTGTGAAAGCTCTGTGATTTCTCTAAGCCACCTTCCTTTGGGGCTTATTTGCAGGTCCTCTGATATTAGCATCTTCTTGAGCCACTCTTAAGATACACACAACACTATGACAGTTATTATGGGAGATTCCAGGGGCTGGAGTCTCCAGTACCATCGTATTTGAATATCATCTCATTGCTTGTGGTAACATTCTGAGCATTTTGGTGCAGCTAATAAAAATTACATTTTCCAGTTAGTTTGATTTGGGTAATTTGGTTTAGTTAGTTTAATGACATAATTGTTCAAACAAAATAAGTTATGTGTAAAGAAGACATTTAAAGATTCTTATAGAACTCATACTCTCAGACTTGAAAGGGAATTGAATAGTTGCCTCACTGGATTCATAAAATAACTTGCCTAATTGTTAGTGATCGAAGTTGAAACTGAAAAAAATTTCCATTAGTTTTCAAGATTTCCTCTTTTACTTTAATGAACATTTTGATAGTCCAAAGAGTAATTGGAAATTAGAAAGGTACATTTTTTCATATTTATTGTGTGTAATTACATTTAAAATCTAATGTCTTGGCAAATGTGATATTTGTGTTTCTATTTCTTTTATGTAGTTTGAAAAGAAATTTGTTTCATTAATTGCAATTAGCTTATCAACTTGTGAATTATTATTCATCTTTGTAATGTCAAATTTTAAAATTGCAATTACTTGAACTGTTAAAGCGAGAAAGAGGAAGTGAAACCAATTTTGTCTTATTCTTTCAGTAACTGAGAAGTGCAAAACCCATCTCTTTAACAATAACAGTAATCTCCCTGTGAGGTTGTTGGGAGAATTAAGTAAAAGAATGTCAGAGTGCTTAGCATATCATGGTTTTGCAAAACTGTCTGCTTTCTATACACAGACCAATGATTTGCTTTCAGTTACATTTTCTCAACAATTTCTGAAAGTGGTTCTCTTAAATAATTGAATGTTTTTATAGTACCTCATCTTAGTGCTACCATGTATAATGTGTATAATTTATAGTAGTACTTTGATTTAAAAATGAAGAAATCATTATGAGTAATTGGTTTAAATCTTAATAAATGTGTTTTCTCATTATGTTATAGAATCCTTTTGTCAAGAATATTGTTCCTGGGTTAATGATATATAACATCTCTGTCAAAAAGATGAGGTACAGCTCTCCTGCTGGGTTAAGAATTTTCAGGAGCTAACTTATATAGACTCATTCTACATTGAGAATTTTTAAAAATCTGCAATAAAGTTTCCTTACCCTTGTATCTGTATGTAGGTAAGGATTTTGAAAACTCTTAATTTTATTCCTCTGGTTAGAACATGGAGAAATGTTTTGTAAGGACCTAAAATTATTCCAAGCAACCAAGATTATCTATGCTTATCCAAATCAGATCATTCTTCCAGTTATAGAGAACATAAATTTAAATAATGTTTTATGAGCTCTTTTGTTACATATTTACTTGGCTGTTAGATATTTATCATTTGTTTTGTTAAAATTAAATGTCTGTGAAATTTGGTTTTGCAGAGACACTTGGCTAATAGTTTAGTTACTTTTTCCTCTTTTTTTTAAAAACTTTGTTTAAATACAGTCATTTTTTTGAATAATGCTATTTTGTTCTATTTTGTTATTTTCTTTTTGACTTTCTCATAGACTTTCTGGTCTCAGTAGTTTCGTGTTGATCCTAGTGACTTTCCTTTTGCAAACTGACATTTATTTATGCAGTTCATTTTCAAAACAGGTTATATGCACAGTCTTTTCTCAATTATTACTTTAAAGGCACCTTGGATAACATTTATAGAACCTCATATGAAAAATTGTGCAAAAAAATCACTGAATAAGATTTTCTTAAAACTCTACATTTGGTGTCATATGATATAATGACATTCATTTAGTCTTTAATCCTTTATCTGTCATTTGTATTTTTGGGAAAATGTTTCAGAAAATCAAGACCATGCCAGAGTAGGAACTATCTTAGCCATTAAAATCAACAGAAACCCTCCCAAAATTAACAAAAACAACAAAAAAGTTGATTGTGATCCAATCTGAAGTATAATGAGATAAATAAAAACATAGGCTCTTATATCTATTTTTTTCATTTCCACAATGCTATGTGTTTATAACATGACATAGTACATTATAATAAAATTCTTTTTCCCCCAAACACCTAAGGATACCAGGAACACAAATTGAGGACTGAATTATGTATTTATCTGGTTATTTTAAACAAGGTTCTGGTGCTTACTGATGTCTAGGGCATGTTTCAAACTTTAATTAAACCGGGGGTTGGGGATGCTGAAGCAGTTGGACTGAAGTTTGCATTTCTTTTGCAAACATTTATTATCAACAAACATTTATTATCTGTATTTGATGAACACTATCCCAGAGCTTGGGGATTCACCAAAAATTGACAGTTAATTTCTCTGTCCTCATGGAGATCACTGAAAATGTTTCCAGCCAGCCTCTGCTGGTGTCGGATTGAGGTGGGACTGCTGCGAAGGGAGCAGGCAGCAGGAATTACTGCCTCAAGGGTGGAGGTTGGGGTTGTGAGGTAAGTAGGTTAATCCAAGGATTTCAGCTGGGACCTGAGATGTATTTAAATGGTCTTTGTTCTCTGTATCCTTGGGACACTTGCTTCCTCTGCCTACCCGTCCCTTCTCTCTGCTCCTTCAACTCATTCTTCAAGAAGCAGCTCATTTATTTCCCAGAAGTCTTCTGGGCTGCATGGTTGGATTAACTCTTCTGTATCTCCCAGGACAGCTGGATTTTTGTTTTGATCACTGTAGTTATTACGTAGCACTGAAATTTTGCATTGCTCTGTCTCTTGGTAGACTATGAGCCATCAGGTATATCCTGAGACAATTTTTATCATGTAGGGTACTTTTATATAGGATGGTGTGTTTCATTGTGGTATATTGGTACATGCATACAACACTTTGATCAACTTTGCTGCCTTCACTTTCGCTCCTTCCTGTCCTGATCTTCTTCCCTATAGATCTCCCTTCCTTTTTCATGACATTCCTTTATTTCCTTTTCTTCCCCACTAGTTTCCACATATGAGAGAAATCATGCAAAACTCATCTTCTTATGAGTCTGGTTTATTTTGCTTAACATGATGCTCTGTAGCTCCATCCATTTTCCTGCAAATTACATCATTTTATTCTTTTTTTATAGCTGAATAAAACAACATTGTGTGTGTGTGTGTGTGTGTGTGTGTGTGTGTGTGTGTGTGTATGTAACATTTTCTTCATTCATCTTTTGTTGGACACCTAGGTTGATTCTGTGATTTGGCTTTTGTGAATTATGCCGTGATAAACATGAATGTGCATATATTTCTAAAGTAATTCTTTTGGATAAATACCAAGAAAATGTATTGCTGGATCATATAGTAGTTGTATTTTTAGTTTTCTCTTTTTGTTACTGGGGATTGAACTCAGGAACACTCGGCCACTGAGCCACATCCCTAGCCCTTTTTTAAATATATTGTTTAGAGACAGGGTCTCACTGAGTTGCTTAGCACCTTGCTTTTGCTGAGGATAGTTTAAACTCATGATTCTCCTGCCTCATCCTCCCCAGCCACTGGAATTACAGCTGTGCCCTACCACTCCAGGCTATGTTTTTAGTTTTTCAAGGAAACTTCATACTGATTATGATAGTGGCAATACTAATTTACATTCCCACTGACAGTGTACAAGAATTCCTTTTTTTTTTTTGCATCCTTGCCAGCATTTATTGTAATTTATATTCTTGATTGCCATTCTGATTGAGTGATGTGGAATCTCAGTGTAGTTTTTATTTGCATTACCCTGATGTCTAAAGATGCTAAACAGTTTTTCATATCATCTTTGACCATTTATAATTCTTTTGAGAAATGTCTGCTTAGTTCATTTGCCCATTTATTGATTGGGTTATTTGTTTTCGTGGTGTGGAGTTTTTGAGTTGTTTATAGATATTAATCTTCTGTAGGAAGAGTAGCTGGTAAAGACTTTCTGCTGTTCCATAGGTTTTCTGTTCACTTTGTTGATTGTTTCTTTGGCTGTACAGAAGCTTTTTAATTTGATGCCATCCCATTTATAATTCTTGATATTATTTCTGGAACTGTAGGAGTCCTGCTCAGAAAGAAGTTTCTTATGCCTATATGTAGAGGTGTTTTCCCTATTTCTCCTTCCAACAGTTGCAAAGTTTCTGGTGGTGTACCTAGGTCTTTGATCCATTTTATGTTGACTTCATACAGAGTGAGACAGAGATATCTAGTTTTAGTGATCTACATGTGGATATGCAGTTTTCCTTATTTGTTAAATGCCACATCTACTTCCTGCCACTCCGACATTTGACATGGTTCTGTTGGAATAGAGGACTCAATACTTGACACGGTTCTGTTGATCGTCCTCCCTCTTGGGGGTCATAGGTGTGGCATGTCTCCATGTGTAGTTGCTTTTTTTTTATTATTATTGTAAACGAATGGGATACATGTTGTTTCTCTGTTTGTACATGGCGTAAAGGCATACCATTTGTGCAATCATAAATTTACATAGGGTAATGTTGTTTGATTCATTCTGTTATTTTTTTCCCCTTCCCCCCCACCCCTCCCACCCCTCTTTTCCCTCTATACAGTCCTTCCTTCCTCCATTCTTGCCCCCCTCCCTAACCCTAACTCTAACCCTAACACTAGCCCCTCCCATCCCCCATTATGTGTCATCATCCACTTACTAGCGATATCATTCGTCCATTGGTTTTTTGAGATTGGCTTATCTCACTTAGCATGATATTCTCCAGTTTCATCCATTTGCCTGCAAATGCCATAATTTTATCATTCTTTATGGCTGAGTAATATTCCATTGTATATATATACCACAGTTTCTTTATCCATTCATCAATTGAAGGACATCTAGGTTGGTTCCACAATCTGGCTATTGTGAATTGAGCAGCTATGAACATTGATGTGGCTGTATCTCTGTAATATGCTGATTTTAAGTCCTTTGGGTATAGGCCAAGGAGTGGGATAGCTGGGTCAAATGGTGGTTCCATTCCAAGTTTTCTAAGGAGTCTCCACACTGCTTTCCAGAGTGGCTGCACTAATTTGCAGCCCCACCAGCAATGTATGAGTGTACCTTTCTCCCCACATCCTCGCCAACACCTGTTGTTGCTTGTATACTTGATAATCGCCATTCTAATTGGGGTGAGATGGAATCTTAGGGTGGTTTTGATTTGTATTTCTCTTATTACTAGAGATGTTGAACATTTTTCCATATGTTTGTTGATTGCTTGTAGATCTTCTTCTGTGAAGTGTCTATTCATTTCCTTAGCCCATTTGTCAATTGGATTATTTGTATTCTTGGTGTAGAGTTTTTTGAATTCTTTATAGATTCTGGAGATTAGCGCTCTATCTGAAGTATGATTGGCAAAGATTTTCTCCCACTCTGTAGGCTCTTTCTTCGCATTGCTGATAGTTTCCTTTGCTGAGAGAAAGCTTTTTAGTTTGAATCTATCCCAGTTATTAATTCTTGCTTTTATTTCTTGTGCTATGGGAGTCCTGTTGAGGAAGTCTGGTCCTAAGCCGACATGTTGAAGCTGTGGACCTACTTTTTCTTCTATAAGATGCAAGGTCTCTGGTCTGATTCCGAGATCCTTAATCCATTTTGAGTTTAGTTTTGTGCATGGTGAGAGATATGGGTTTAGTTTCATTCTGTTGCATATGGATTTCCAATTCTCTCAGCACCATTTGTTGAAGAGGCTATCTTTTCTCCATTGCATATTTTTGGCCCCTTTGTCTAGTATGAGAAAATTGTATTTATTTGGGTTTGTGTCCGTGTCCTCTATTCTGTACCATTGATCCACCTTTCTATTTTGGTACCAATACCATGCCGTTTTTGTTACTATTGCTTTGTAGTAGAGTTGAAGATCTGGTATTGCGATACCCCCTGCTTCACTCTTTCTGCCAAGGATTGCTTTAGCTATTCTGGGTTTTTATTCTTCCAGATGAATTTCATAATTGCTTGCTCTATTTCTGTAAGGTACGTCATTGGGATTTTAATTGGAATTGCATTGAATCTGTATAGCACTTTTGGTAGTATGACCATTTTGACAATATTAATTCTTCCTATCCAAGAACATGGGAGATCTTTCCATCTTCTAAGGTTTTCTTTAATTTCTTTCTTTAGTGTTCTGTAGTTCTCATTGTAGAGGTCTTTCACCTCTTTTGTGAGATTGATTCCCAAGTATTTTATTTTTTTCGATGCTATTGTGAATGGGGTAGTTTTCCTGATTTCTCTTTCTGAAGATTCATCGCTTATGTATAAAAATGCCTTAGATTTATGTGCATTGATCTTATATCCCGCTACTTTACTGATTCACTTATGAGATCTAAAAGTTTTCTGGTGGAATTTCCTGGTTCCTCTAAGTATACAATCATATCATCAGCAAATAGGGATAGTTTGAGTTCTTCTTTTCCTATTCGTATCCCTTTAATTTCTTTGGTCTGTCTAATTGCTCTGGCTAGAGTTTCAAGGACGATATTGAATAGAAGTGGTGAAAGAGGGCATCCCTGCCTTGTTCCAGTTTTTAGAGGGAATGCTTTCAGTTTTTCACCATTTAGAATGATATTAGCCATGGGCTTAGCGTAGATGGCCTTTACAATGTTAAGGAATGTTCCCACTATCCCTATTTTTTCTAGTGTTTTGAGCATGAAGGGGTGCTGTATTTTATCAAATGCTTTTTCTGCATCTATCGAAATAATCATGTGATTCTTGACTTTAAGTCTATTGATATGGTGAATGACATTTATTGATTTCCTGATGTTGAACCAACCTTGCATCCCTGGGATGAAACCCACTTGATCATGGTGCACTATCTTTTTAATATGTTTTTGTATGCAATTTGCTGAAATTTTGTTGAGAATTTTTGTGTCGATGTTCATTAAGGATATTGGTCTGAAATTTTCTTTCCTTGATGTGTCTCTGTCTGGTTTAGGTATCAGGGTAATATTGGCTTCATAGAATGAGTTTGGGAGGGTTCCCTCCTCTTCTATTTTATGGAATACTTTGAAAAGTATTGGAATGAGCTCTTCTTTAAAGGTTTTGTAGAACTCGGCTGAGAACCCATCTGGTCCTGGCCTTTTCTTTGTTGGTAGGCTATTGATGACTTCTTCTATTTCATTACTTGAAATTGGTCTATTTAAATTGTGTATGTCCTCCTCGTTCAGTTTAGGCAATTCATATGTCTCTAGAAACCTGTTGATGTCTTCAAAATTTTCTATTTCTTTGGAGTATAGATTTTCAAAATAGCTTCTAATTATGTTTTGTATTTCAGTCGTGTCTGTTGTGATATTTCCTTGTTCATTCCGAATTTTAGTGATTTGGGTTTTCTCTCGTCTTCTCTTTGTTAGTGTGGCTAAAGGTTTATCAATTTTGTTTATTTTTTCGAAGAACCAACTATTTATTTTGTCAATTTTTTGTATTGTTTCTTTTGTTTCAATTTCGTTGATTTCAGCTCTGAGTTTAACTATTTCCTGTCTTCTACTACTTTTGGTGTTGGTCTGTTCTTCCTTTTCTAGGGCTTTGAGCTGTAGTGTTAGGTCGTTTATTTTTTGAGTTTTACTTCTTTTATTAAATATGCTCCATGAAATAAATCTTCCTCTAAGTACTGCTTTCATAGTGTCCCAGAGATTTTGATATGATGTTTCTTTGTTCTCATTTACCTCTAAGAATTTTTTAATTTCCTTCCTAATATCTTCTGTTATCCATTCATCATATAATAGCATATTGTTTAATCTCCAGGTGTTGGAGTAGTTTCTGTTTTTTACTCTTTCATTTATTTCTAACTTCAATCCATTATGATCTGATAGAATACAAGGTAGTGTCTCTATCTTCTTGTATTTGCTGACATTAGCTTTGTGGCATAATATATGGTCTATTTTAGAGAAGGGATCCATGTGCTGCTGAGAAGAAAGTGTATTCGCTCTTGGTTGGATGGTATATTCTATAAATGTCTGTTAAGTCTAAATTATTGATTGTGTTATTGAGATCTATGGTTTCTTTGTTCAATTTTTGTTTGGAAGATATGTCCAGTGGTGAGAGAGGCGTGTTAAAATCACCTAGTATTATTGTGTTATGGTCTATTTGGTTTCTAAAATTGAGAAGGATTTGTTTGACATACATGGATGAGCCACTGTTTGGGGCATAGATGTTTATGATTGTTATATCTTGCTGATTTATGCTTCCCTTAAGCAGTATGAAATGTCCTTCCTTATCCCTTCTGACTAACATTGGCTTGAAGTCCACATTATCTGAAATGAGGATGGATACTCCAGCTTTTTTGCTGAGTCCATGTGCATGGTATGTTTTTCCCCATCCTTTCACCTTTAGTCTATGGGTATCTCTTTCTATGAGGTGAGTCTCTTGCAGGCAACATATTGTTGGATCTTTCTTTTTAATCCAATCTGCCAGTCTGTGTCTTTTGATTGATGAATTCAGGCCATTAACATTCAGGGTTATTATTGAGATATGATTTGTATTCCCGGTCATTTGGTTCATATTTAAAATTTTTATTTATTTATTTATTTATTTTTTGACACATCTTGATTCCTCCTTTATTTGACAGTTCCTTTAGGGTAATTCCTCCCTTTGCTGATATGCTTCTTTGTTTTTTATCTCTTCTTCATGGAATATTTTGCTGAGAATGTTCTGTAATGCTGGCTTTCTTTTTGTAAATTCTTTTAGCTTTTGTTTATCATGGAATGATTTTATTTCATCGTCAAATTTGAAGGTAAGTTTTGCTGGGTATAAGATTCTTGGTTGGCATCCATTTTCTTTCAGAGCTTGAAAAATGTTGTTCCAGGCCCTTCTAGCTTTTAGGGTCTGGATTGAAAAATCTGCTGATATCCGTATTGGTTTCCCCCTGAATGTAATTTGGTTCTTTTCTCTCACAGCCTTTAAAATTCTGTCTTTATTTGTATGTTAGGTATTTTCATAATAATGTGCCTTGGTGTGGGTCTGTTGTAATTTTGTGTATTTGGAGTCCTATAAGCCTCTTGGACTTGATTTTCCATTTCATTCTTCAGATTTGGGAAATTTTCTGATATTACTTCATTGAATAGATTATTCATTCCTTTAGTTTGTTTTCCTAAGCCTTCCTCAATCCCAATAATTCTCAAATTTGGCCTTTTCATGATATCCCTTAGTTCTTGCAGATTCTGTTCATGATTTCTTACCATCTTCTCTGTTTGTTCAACTTTGCTTTCGAGATTAAATATTTTGTCTTCAATATCTGAAGTTCTGTCTTCCAGGTGTTCTATCCTATTGGTTATGCTTTCTATGGAGTTCTTAATTTGGTTTATTGTTTCTTTCATTTCAAGGATTTCTGTTTGTTTTTTTTTCAATATCTCTAACTCTTTATTGAAATGATCTTTTGCTTCCTGTATTTGCTCTTTTAACTGTCGATTGGTGCTATCATTCAATGCCTACATTTGCTCTTTCATCTCATCATTCAATGCCTGCATTTGCTCTTTCATCTCATCGTTTGCTTCCCTAATCATTTTAATTATGTACATTCTGAACTCCCTTTCTGTCATTTCTTCTGCCATGCTGTCGTTGGATTTTATTGATGTAACATCTAGATTTGTTTGGGGCATTTTCTTCCCTTGTTTTCTCATAATGTTCAGGAATCAGTGGGTCATTAAGATATTGCAGATTTCCTCTATCGACTTATAATGTCCCTGAAGATTGCTAGTATATCCCCTCTTATCCTTCAGTAGCCTGCAGTCTTGGAGGAAGTTGATAATGCGGAGCTCCACGAAGAAGCTGCCTCTCTAGGGGTGGTGACCCTCAGGTGGCGTATATTCCCTGCTAGTGGTCAGAGGTGTCTCCACTTGTTGACCAATGGTCATCCAACGGGGAACTAGGCTGTGGGCTGAGGCAAGTCCTATTTGTGCCTGTGTCTCTGGTTTTACTGTCCCTGTGGGAAAACCTCTCCCGGTAGGGAAGACTCACTCGGTGGGAACGTCTCGCTGGTCAGTTCCCCTCCTAGAGGTTCCCCTCAATCTACAACTACTGTCTGGGCTGGGCTGTCTTCCTCTGCAACGTTCCCAGGGGCCCGGACCTACCTCCTGGGCCTGGGAGCCTCACCCTCCGCAGGTGAGTCTCCTTAGGCTGCCTCTCCCAGAGAATCTGCCCGCAGTCCTGGAAACTTCGCTCTGCCCCTAGGCGTGTCTCTGTGCGGCTCTTCCAGCAAGAAGCCACCTAGCTCCTGGGACCCTGCTCTGCACCTAATCGCCTGGCTATGCGGCCCCTCCTCTGAGCCGCCACCTGGAGCCCCGTACAATAGCTCTGATACCCAGAGACCCACCACACACCTCCTCCTCTGGACAGCGGCCGGGTTTCTGACGCAGTCACTAGGAGTCCAAGCAACTCACTTCGTGTCTCCTCCTCCCGCCAACCAGCCGTAGCCCTCGGCAGTCACTCTAAGTCCAACTGACCCACCCTGTTCCTCCTCCTCCTCCTCGGGGTAGCCCCCCGGGTGTTCAGGAGCGGTGGCTCCGAGACCAAGTGACCCACCACGCTCCTCCTCCAGGCAACCCCCCGGTGTTCAGGAGCAGTCCCTTTTAGTCCAATCAACTCACCACTCGCCTCCTCCTCTGGCAACTGCCTGTGGCTCTGATGCAGTCACTCCTAGACCAAGTGACCCGCCGCGCTCCTCCTCCAGGCAGGCCACCGGTGTTCAGGAGCGGTCGTTCTGAGTTCAAACAGCTCGCCACGCAGCTCCTCCTCTGGCAACCGCCTGTGGCTCTGATGTAGTCACTCCTAGACCAAGCGACCCGCTGTGCTTCTCCTCTTCCTCCGGGCAACCCCCCGGTGTTCAGAAGCGGTCGTTCTGGGTCTAAACAGCTCGCCACGCAGCTCTTCCTCAGGCAGCCACCCGGAGCCCCAGTGGTTGCTCTGAGTCCAAGCGCTGTGCTGAGCCGCCTCCTCTATGATGATCCCAGTTGTCCATGTTTACCGCTCCAGCAGGGGGAGGGGCGTCTCGCCGGGCAACTCTACTTCACAAAGTTCCCTGAGTTCCGGGGCTACGGCCCCATCCGGGATGCCTCCCCAAAGGGAGAGACTCACCCGGCAGCCTTGAGTTGGTCCCAAGTCTCTCACTGTCTCCTCTTTTGAATCTTGCGTCCTGGATCAACGTGAAATGCAGCCGCCCCCTAATACACCATCTTGAAACTCCCCTGCTTTTTAATATTAATAATCAATATATCATTAGAAACTTATTGGAAAAACTTTGGGACGGTTTTACTGTATTGGGACACAAATAGTACACAATAAAAATTTAGCAGTAATATATAGATAAAATATATGAAAATAAACAATTGTAGCTATGCTCAAGTTAAGAGGAGCCTGTGATTGCTTGGTATAATAATTTCTAAATATACATGGATGAAGAGGCATTCCTTTGAACTTGGATGTGGTGTTTAGCCTTTGTTGCTTTCCTGGGTTTAATAGTTGATTCTAGAGATACTTTACATAATAAAAATATTTAGGTTAGTCATAAATATAATTTGTGTTTTTCCTATGTTTAGTCTGATTGTTTGAGAATCAGAATAAGATTGTAGTCCACCATTATATGAAATAGAATAGACTAAATATTAACTATAAGTTGATTTCTTTGTCCTTTAATAATAGTAAAAGCTTTTTACTGTTGAACACTGGAGTTCATGGTGGGGTGGTTTCTCAGAAAATCTTGTGACATGTTTGTTCTGAAGGTTGAAGGCTGGCAGATCATGGTGCCCTCAGTTTAGCTGGAAAATGAGGTTGTTTTAATCTAGTTGGGAAATAAGATTGTTTTGGTCTGGGCTGTCATACAGAGGGAATGTGTACTTTGAGAAGAAGCATAGATTGTACTTTTAAAGGTTTTTCTTATTTTAAACTAACCATAAAATGATATAATCATTACTAAAGAAAAATATCTATAAAAAGGCTGGCAGAAAAAATAAAGACAGATTCAGCCTCAGAACACTTGGTGTCTCTGTCTGCTGTTTTCCACTGTGCCGACGCCTCCCATCCACCTAGGACCCCTGACCCCTGCTAGGGCTGGACCCCGGCAATTAAAGAGGTTGTTTTTTTCTCTGAGGCACGTTTTTGGCACTTCCGTCAAGAGTCAGATGACTGTAATTTGTGGGTTTGTCTCTGAGTCTTCTATTCTGACCCATTGATCCACGTATCTGTTTTTATGCCAGTACCATGATATTTTTGTTTCTATGGCTCTGTTGTATAAATTGAAATCAGGTATTTTGATGTCTTTAGCATTACTCCTTTTGTTCAGGGTGACTTTGGCTATTCTGGGTATTTGCTATTCCATATGAATCTTAGGACTGTTTTTTCTGGTTCTATGAAGAATGCCATTGGTATTTTAATGAGAGTTGCATTGACCCACATTAGATTGCCTTTGATAGGCTATTTAGACTGTATTAACTCTGCCTGTTCATGAATTTGGGCATTTTCCCATTTTCTAGTGTTTAGTGTCTTCAATTTTTTCTGTAGTGTGCTATCATTTTCATTGTAGTGGGCCTTTATCTCCTTGGTTAGTTCATTCCTAGGCATTTTTTTTTTTTTTTTGGAGCTATTGTGAATGGAATTGTTTTCCTTATTTCTTTCTCAGAAGATTTGTCATTGGTGTATGAAAAGTTACTGATCTTGTGTACTGATTTTTGTATCCTGCTACTTTGCTGGATTTTCTTACTAGCTCTAGAAATCCTGTGGTGGGACTGTTAGGGTTCCTATCATCTGAAAAAGGATAATTTGATTTTTTCCTTCCCTATTAGCATTCATTTTATTTCCTTCTCTTACTTGATTGTTCTGTGTTAAATTTGAAGTGCTATATTGAATATGGTGGTGAGAGTGGACATTCTTATCTGGTTTCCAATTTTAGAGGAAATGCTTTCAGTATGATATTGACTTTAGGTTTGTCATATATAGCCTTTATTATGAAGAGGTAAGTTTCTTCTAACTCTAGTTTCCTTAGAGTTTTTATCATGCAGGTGTGTTAAATTTTGTCACAGACTTTTTCTGCATCTATTGAGATGATCATGTGATTTCTGTCCTTGATTTTATTTATGTTATGTATCATGATTATTGATTTGTGAATTTTGAGTCATTTCTGGATTCCTGGGATGAAACCAGCTTGATCATGATTATGATCTTTTTAATGTGTTGCTGAATTTGGTCCAAAAGTATTTTATTAAGGATTTTTTGTATATACATTCATCAAGGGATTTGGTCTGCAATTTTCTTTCCTTGATTTCTCTTTATCCAGTTTTGGTATTAGGGTGATACTGGTTTCACAGAATGAGTTTTGAAATTTTCCCTTCCTTTCTATTTCATGGAATAACTTAAGAAGCATGGGTATTAATTCATCTGGTCCTGGGCTTTTCCTGTTGGGAGTTTTTTTTTTTTTTTTTTTTTTTTAAAGTTACCGTTTCAATCTAATTGCTTGTTACTGGTCTGTTTATGTTTTCTGAACCTTTCTCAAGGTTCAATTTTGGTATGTTGTATATGTCTAGAAATGCATTCATTTCTCCTAGACTTTCCAAATTATTGGATTACAGGTTTTGAAAATAGTCCCTAATAGTCATGTGGATTTCAGTGATGTCTGTTGTAATATTCCCTTTTTTGACTCTAATTTTGTTAATTTGAGCCCTTTCTCTCATTCTTTTGGTCAGTTTGGCTAAGGGTTTGTCAATCTTGTTTGTCTCTTCAAAGAAACAACTCTTTGTTTCATTGATCATTTGTATTACTTTTTAATTATCTAGTTAATTAATTTTGGCTCTGATATTTATTACACTTCTTTCCTTCTACTGCTTTTGGGACTAGTTTGTTCTTCATTGTCTAAAAATTTGAGATGTATCATTAGGTTGTTTATTTGAGATTTTTCTGATTTTTTAGTGTGGGCACTCATGGCTATAAACCTTCTCCTTATAACTGCATTCACTGCATTTTCCAGATTCTGGAATGTTGTGTTTTCATTTTTTGTTTAATTCTAGGACTTTTTTTAACATCCCCTGATTTCTTCAGTGACCTAGCCATCAATGAGAAGTGTATTTTTCAATCTTCATGAATTGTGTAGTTTTTTTTTTTCTATTGGTTTATAATTTAATTCTATTTTGCTTTGAAAAGATGCAAGAGATTATTTCAGTATTTTGTATTTGCTAAGATTTGCTTTATGGGCTAATAAATAATCAGTTTTGGATAAACTTACATGAGTGGCTGAAAAAAAAGTGTATTCAGATATTGTTGGAAGAAATATTCTGCTAATATCTGTAAAATCCATTTGATTTACAGTGTAGTTTAAATCTGTTCTGTCTTTGTTGATTTTCTGTCTGGATGAACTATCTGTAAGTGAAAGCAGTATTTTGAAATCTCCTACTATTATTGTAATGGAGCCATCTGTCCCTTTATGTTGATCAATGTCTTATGGAATTGGGTGCACCAATGTATTGAGCATAAATATTTACATTTGTTATACCATCTAATTGGATTATTCCCTTGATCAACACATAATTTCCTTCTTTGCCTCTTCGGACAAATTTTAGTTTGAAATTTGCTTTGTCTGATATGACAGTAGCTACTCCAACTGATTTTCAATTGTATTTGCATGGAATATTATTTTCTTTCCTTTAACTTTTAGTCTGTGAATGTCTTTGCCTGTAAGGTATAGTTCCTGGAGATAACATATAGTTGGTCTTATTTTGTAATCCAATCTGTCAGTCTATGTCTTTTAATTAGGAAATTAAGACCATTTACATTTAATGTTTTTATAAAGAGGCATGTGTTACTTCCTTATTTTGATTTTTAATGTTTGAACCATTCCTAATTCTCATTTGCTTATTTATTCTTCTAATGTGATTTATTCTTTCTGAACCTCTTGGTTATTTTTGTCTTTCTCTTTACATGAAGGATTATTTTAATTATCTTCTGCAATGCTGGCTTAGTAGTCATGAATTCCTTTATATTTATCTTGAAGGTTTTTATTCCTTCTTTGATTCTGAAGAATAGCTTTGTTGGATATAGTAGTCTAGGTTGGTAGTAGTTTTCTTTTAGGTCTTGAAATACATAATTCCATGCTGCTGGGTCTATAGAGTTTCTGCTAAGAAATCTTCTATTATTCTGATGAATTTTCCTTTGTAAATCACTTGGTGCTTCTCTCTTACAACTTTAAGGATTCTTTCTTTGTTCTGAATTTTTGACTTTTTAACTGTAATATGCTGTGGTTCTTATAATGTGTTTTGATCCTATTCAGGGTTGTAAGTGCTTCAAATGCCTGAATGTTAATCTTATTCACTGAATAAGTTTTCTATGCCAATAGTCTATATCTCCTTCAGGATCTATGGGTCTTAAGTTTGGTCTTTTAATGTTGCCCTAGAGTGCTTGTATATTCTGCTCATAGTTTCTTATTTTTTCTTTATTCCTGTCTGAATGTTCTAAATCAACAAGTTGGTCTTCAAGCCCTGATATTGTTTCTTCTGCTCGATTTAGTGTGTTAGTTAGATTTTTACTAAAATTTTTAATTGATTTATTAAATTTTTAATTTCCATGATTATCATTTGGCTCTTTCTCAGAATATCTTTTTATTCATATGTTATTTTATAACCTGTGCTTTCTCCCTTAGTTCATTTCTTAGTTTTTCTTTTCATTCATTAATCATTTTAACAATCAACTTTTAAAATTCATTGTCTTGCATTTCATCTCCTTCAATATTTTCAGTTAGTTGGGAGTTATGAACTTTTGGAGATATCATGTTTGCCTTTTTACTCATGCTTCCTGTGCTTCTTTGTTGTTGCTTGTACATCTATTGTAATGGATTTGATTTCCTCCGTTGTGTGAGGGTCTTTTCAGTGAGTAGTTTTTCTTTACAATTTTCCTTGCATGGAGGTATATTTCAGTATATACTGGTTGCCTCAAGTCTACTATTTTCCCCTTCCTGTAGGGTACTTTTCTAAATTAATTAAATATAGCAGATACATATTTGAATGCCCAGTATATACCAAGTTTTCAATAAATATGTGTTGATTTAATGGTGAACAATAAGCCGTAGTCTATGATAAGCATGCAGTGCCTTTTACTGCATGACTATCACATACTTTAATTTGTTCTCTAATTATTCTGGTACTACTAATAACTTGCCTCTAGTTTAAATCATGTCTGTTGCAGTTGAGTGTTTTGTCATTTAGCCTTTTCGATAATAAGAGTACTAACCCTTTTGTCATTCAACCCAATTTTAGCAACTGCAACTACATACTAAAAAAAAAAAAAAAAAAAAAAAAAAAAAAGAAGGAAATCATTCTTTTAGAATTTTCCTTTCAAACAAAGCTATTTTAGTTATGGTAGTAAAATGTAGCTATGTTACTAAATCTGTGAATACTTTGACAACAGATTATTTCTAGGGTTCATTTATATAAAATGGTTTGCAAGGCACCAAAAGCATCCATAAGCCAAAGTGTAGCTCTAAGGACAACACTGGCACTGTTAGTTTTTATATTAACACACCCTAATTTTCTCTTTTTCCACTTTCCTGGCTCTTGCTGGGGTGGCAGGTATCTTAGATGTGAGTGAGGTTAGGAGTCTCTCTGGTGTTTTTCACACTACTGTGCAGTGCATCACACATCAAGGTCTCTGGGCAGAGGGCATAGCCTAAGGAATGACTTAACGTAATTTAACTTCTGTAACGTCCAGAATTTGGTTCCTTCATTTGCTCTCTTACCTTCTGTGTTATTTAAATCTTTAAATCCTAATACCTGATTGTAGGAACTTAAAGAATGATGCTATTGTTGTGAAAAACAGAGGGTTATGTGCGTTCAGTACAAAGATGAAGTTTTACTGAGAGTTTGTGTACATAGTAAGAGTAGATGAGAACATCCCACCCATCTCAAAGGGGAGGATTCCATGCTACATAAATGTATTCTTTATTCAGGGCTGAGCACAAAAAGGTCTCCCCCTGAGTTTGTGAATTCTGCAAACTGTCCCTTAACATGAATCACATGTTTGCAGCCCTTAAGCTCATAACTCTTCTGGACCTAACCATGAAGTCCCCTTTCACATGAACAGTCTCTTTCTTCTTAAGCAGAAAGTAGAGTTTGCATTTAGGCAGAGTCAAGACACTGTTGCTACCATTAAGAGCACTGAAAACACCTGTTGGTTGACCTATGCCATGTGTTATCCTTTAGCCACTTTGATTTCATGAGTTTTTAACTATTCTCTTTCTTGATGTGCCTCTACACTATTTTGTCACAAGGATAGAACCTCTTGTGAGACCTTAGTGAGTGACTAAACCACCTGACTCTTTGTTTCATTCTTGCAAATTGAGAATATTAAATCTATAAAATCTCCTTGGTTTATTCCAGTGCTAATGTTTTATGAATAAAAATTCAGTGAATAAATGAGACATTTCCAATTTTTCCTTCTCTCCCCTTTTCTTTAACCCAATAAAAATTTGTGGGAGATTAGAGGAAGATGTTGATTGTTTTCCAGTTTGATTCCTAATGATTTCTACCCTCAGATAAGGTTTGAAAGTTCACCTGCACAAAGGAGACTGGCAGCTTCTCCTGACCAGGCTACAAGCCAGCTTCTCAAAATACCAGCTCCCTCCTGGAAAAATTCATATGAATTTCTTGGAAGCTTTCTCCTGATAATCCACACTGAATGTTGTACTGTTAATTGTACCTGACAGCTGGGTTGAGTTTTCAGAAAGTAAATATTTCTTGTCATTCTCCCATCATCTCCCATGCTTCTCACATCTTTCTTCCCCAACTGTTCCCAGGAATGCTTTCCTTCTCTCAGTGTCTGGAAAGCACTGAGCTCTTCCCTGCCGTAGCCATGCTGACATCTTTCCTTCATCTGAATCACTCCTGCCTGTGTTTCTTCCCAGCTTCCCCTCTGCTCTCCTTGCTTTCTCATACAGCCTAGCTGGCTCCTTCTCATTTTTTCAGATGTCATTTTAAATGTTATATTTCAAAGGAGCCCTCTGTGACTACCCAGTTGAAAGTTGGTTGTTGCTATAAATCTCTATCACAGAGCACTGTGTATTGCAAACATAGCTTTAATTGTAATTTGCAAGTCTTCATTTTTATTCTCTTATTATCAACTTTGTTCCCCTGAAACTGTAAACTCTGTGAGGACAGAGACTGTGTATTATTTATTTGCATATCCAGTGAACAGAACATAATACTTGCTCAATAAACATTTGTTGAAAGAATGGAAGAGCATTATAAGTGCATCTTCAACAATTTTATCTGTACTTACTGTTGATTTCTTAGATTTCCTGTGCTGCACCAGCTAGAGAGGTGACAATCATTACCAGAATGAAAAGGACATTTTATGGGGTAAGTATTTCAAATCCTTGTTTTTGAATGATTTGTTTTTCTTAAGTATGAAAGACTTCTGTTTTTATATTTTTACTTTATCTGCAGATTGGAAACAAAGGAATCTATAAAGCCATCAGTGAACTGGATATTCTTCTGTCCTGGATTAAAGAACTGTTAGAAAACATTCAGTAAATCAGGAGACCAAACCTATTGATTTGATAGTTATTTTGAAATTCAAAGATAACAAATAAATTTATAACAGCATACTTTAAAAATTTGTACATATATGCCACATTTTCTTTATCCATTAATCTATCGAAGGGCATCTAGGTTGGTTCCATATTTTAAATATTACTCAGCATTAAAGAAGAATGAAATTATGGCATTTGCTGGTAAATGAATGGAGTTAGAGAATATCATGCTAAGTGAAATAAGACAAACCCAAAAAACCAAAGGCTGAATGTTTTCTTTGATATGTGGATGCCAATTCACAATGCGGGGGTGGATAGGGAAGAATAGAGTTACTTTATATCAGGTAAAGGGATGTGGTGGGAGGGGAAGGGGTATGGAGGTAGGAATGAGAGTAGAGTGAAACAGACATTATTACCTCATGTACATATATGACTGCACGACAAATGTGATCCTATAATATGTATAATCAGAAAAATGAGAAATTACACTCCATTTGTGTATGATCTACAAAAATGCATAAAGGCATTCTACTGTCATGTACAACCAACTAGAACAAATAAAAAAATTTAAAAAAATTCTACATATTTCTTGCAGTAAGTTAGGTGATTCAGAATAGATGAGAGATTTAATGTAATAAATCTTAGAAATAAGTAAATTGTCACTAAATTGTACATTTTCTGTATTTTTAAAGAATATTTTGGTCCTCTTTTGTTATTTACAAGTATATGATATAATTTCAAGATGTACAAACTGAATTAACTCACATATCATTTGTGGAATAAAAATGACAGATTTGGGGGATATGATATAATGTTGTGGAGACTTAACTAGATGCTATGTACATGGTATCACCTAACTTAATGGACTACTTAAGTATGCCCAGTATGACTTAGCTCTTAACAGATTTTGATTTTAATTAAATGGTATTTCTTTCTGTTGGAAAGCTTTTCCACGAGAGAATACTTTCATTTCATTGGTTGCAACAGAGAATGATAGGATCAGATCAAATAGAACATACAGGCCAACTACCTATTTGGAATGAACGATTTGACAGATAACACAGGCCGAAAAGACCACAAGCAATGAAGTTGAAATGAGGCCGAAGCTTGATAATGCTCCTTTGGGTGCCATAAAATCTGGAAAGTTGATAGAGGCAAATTCAAAGTAAAATGCAGCTCAGATGTCATACAATCAACTTCTGCAATGTCTAAAAACCTCATTTTCAGTTAGTTTTTACATTAACCAAATAATATGGCCTGGCCACTGTTTCTCATAAAAGTGGCCCTGCTTCACTGCTGATGGCACATGGCATAGAAGACGGGGCTGTTTCTGACACCATGGCCAGACAGCCAGCTAGTTCACTCTCAAGCCATAACATCCTGCTGTGTATAGACAACAATGATTTAGTGTCCTATGCTATAAATTTGCAGAGTTTTCCCAATATATTCATGGATGGTGAATGTGGCAACACTTCACTTATTTTCCTACCATCCAGGTCTTTTCAATCATATGGTCCTTAGGTTGTTCACTAGGAACCATCCTCTCTTGATTGATCTTGTATTTCAAAGTCACCTCTTTCTTCTTTCCCCATCAACTGTGATCCCATGTCTAGTCACTATGTAGACCTCTTTACTAGACAAGACCACAGGACAGGGAAGATGTGCTGATGGGCTGGGGGTCTGAAGGGGAGCCTAGGGGACTATCTTCATCTCATGATGTCAATGTGGGGCTTCCTGAGTATGCTCTGAGGCCATCAGTAGTGAGGTAGCCTTCTTTTCTCAGGAGCATTTGACAGAACTGGGATCTGGTGAATCAGAAACCTGGTCTGTGACTTCGCCTTGCACAGAGAGGAGACAGTGTATTCGCAACCTTTCCTTGCCTCACTTGCTTTCTGGGAACTGGTTCCCTCATGGCTGAGTCTAACCATGCTGAACTTCCATAGGTCCCCAAGTGGCCAGTCTTGCTGACAAATCATTTTTAATCTGCCCATTACTTAGGCTCTCTAGACATCAGTGAGACTGAGAAACATTTTTCTGACAGCCAGCAAAGAAATATTTATTATATGAACTTCAGGTCTTTAAGGATAAAATTTCACCTGCCTCCCTGATATTTTTAGGCAATTAAAGTCAATATTTGATTGTTTCCCAAATTCAAAATGAGACAATTTGTGATTCCCATGGAAAATAGGATTAAGCAAGTAAAAACTCTCAGGGCAAGAGACAAGACAGTCAAGTTAGCTCTCAGTCTTATAGAGTTAACATACAAACCAGAAAAGTATAAGTAAAACCAGAAAAGTATAAGTTAAAAAGAAGGACCAGTCTTCAAGTCTATAAAATTAAGATAACACACCAGGAGATGAGAGGTTGAGAAGTCAGCTCAGCCTTCAGAGACCATGTGGTCAGCAGAAATACCAAGAAGCTAGCAGGAGACAAGACAAGGTCAGTAAAATGAAACAGGACAACAGCCTTCCCTCCTCTGAAAATAATATCAGAGACTCTCTTTGATGATAAGAAACAACTCCAGATGGTGTGGGGCAAACACATGCATAGAATTTTATCTAAAGTAACCTCCAGTTGGCTGGGCGTGCTGGTGCACACTTGTAATCCCAGCTACGCGGATGGCGGAGGAAGAAGGATCACAAGTTTGAGGCCAGTCTGGGCAACTTAGTGAGAACCTGTCTCAAAGTAAAATGGAGAAGGGCTGGGGATGAGGCTCAGTATAGAGCACTTGCCTCACATGCATGAGTCCAAGGCCTTGGGGTTTGAGTCCCAGTACCCCCAGCTCCTGGAATCTCCAGTTACTTTTACTTTCCTAGTATAGTAAAAATCACACCCTGAGGTGGAGACTTCCTGTGGCAATGAGACATGTGTTGCATGAAGAAGCATGACGAAGAAAAGCACAGGAGCAATTTAAACTCTACTGCCACACGTGCTAACATGGAGAGACCAGGTCCCTGCCTCCCCTGCAAAGGCCATAAAGGCTGAACACCTTCGTCCTTTGTTAGTCAGTGTGGGATTTCTGTCCCCCATGTGCTGCCTCCCTTTTGCTCAAGCATAAGAATAACATGAATGGTGTGAATCTACATTGTGTACAACCATAGAAATGAAAAGTTGTACCCCATTTGTGTACAATGAATCAAAATGCAGTCTGTAAAAATAAAAAAATTAATTAAAAAAAATAAAAAGAATAAAGCTTTGTTCCTGTGCCACTGTACTTTTATCTGCTTCTTCTGATAGCACAAGCACCCCCCAGAGTCAGTGATGAGAAGGTAACTGTGCTCGTGGAGTGAGCAAACGATGTCTGTGTGTTGGTACCTGTTCCCAAGTGAGTAATTTTCAAATTTTAGGGGGGGAAAGCACAATTTTTGTGTGTTGAAATAAAGACTGGCATACTGAAGAGGCAGCTAGGAAGAGAGAGGCTGGTGTCCTTTTGCACAGGGAGGAAATGTGTCTTCCTGGGGTCACTGTGGGTTCAGGGGTGAAGCCTTCTGGTGTGCAGGTCACCCTCTGGGCTTTAACCAGACACGATGGCACTTTGGGAAATGGCTGCACTCCCCCGAATGCCCGTGCTACATCAACTCAAAATCCACTTAGCATTAACAGAAGGAGACACCTCCTGGAGCAGAAGGAGGCCGAGCATCAACAGGCAGTGCTGAGTGTTGGAAAGGTCCGTCAGTGAGGTCAAGGGTTGTGACCAGCCCTGACTTCTTCACATCTCTGCCTGCATCATTGGGAGTCACCCACATAAACCTGTGATCCCCTCTCAGCAAGCCCCTCTTTCCTGCTTCGCTTTTCTCTAAATCACTTTTATCCTGCTGACAAGTGTGTTTGTTTATGGACTGTCTATACCATCTCAGAGTGTTGGCTCTGTGGGGCAGGGCTTTGGTCTGTTATGTTCTCCTCTCTCCAGGGTCCCTGGCACCTGGACAGAATCTGAACACAGGGCTGTCTATACCTGCATTGGTGTAATGTACTAACCCATGAGAGAATGGTTGAGGCTTGGGTCTGGCTGCTCTTGGGGTGTGTGGCCATCTTGGGACTTGTGGCCAGGTCACAAAGCCTCCTGGGCCTCTGTTTCTGAGTGGGTTCTGAAATTAGCTACCATAGGTGCTTCATTCCGACATTTTCCCATGTGGAGACTGAGGTCTCATGCACTCTAGCTACCCTGGCACTCTCAGACACACACTCTCCTCCCTCCCCCTCACCTGCTCTGCCACACCCCAAGTCCTGCTTTGATTGGTTAATTTTTCATGATCCTTAAAGATTTCATTCAAACATCCTCCTGATGGTAATGGTTTTTCATATGCTGTATGTCTTTCCAGAACCCACATAATTATAATTCCTTTACTGGGTGTATATTTAACATCTGTTTCTCCCATTGGACTGTCTCTCTGATTCACTGTATTTCTGCCTAGAACCTTATATATAGGAAATTTGCAATAAATATTTGTTGAGTAAATAAGTAAATAAAGTAGTGAATTGAATTAGATGATCTCTAGGGTTTCTTCCAGCTCTGGCATTTTTTTTTTTTTAACCACTGTAATTTCTTGGTTGGCATGAACCTTAAGGAATAGAATTTAATAGTGCTTCCTGACTTTAATCCTCTAAGAGCACCTAGATTACTATTTGCACAGCAATGAATTTTACTTTCCCTAAATAAAAGGCAAATAAATATCTGACTCAAAAAAATAGATTACTTGAATTTAAACAACTGCGTTCTTAACTAACGCACGTTGGCATGTGTAGCATGGAATCATCTTGCAAACCTCTGGGTAGACTGTGTCTTACACCTTGGGAAACACTGCATAGTAATGAATTTCCACTGTCTCATTCTGGTCCAGCTTAGAAATGTACAAAATTGGAACAAGATCATTTTACCCTACCCACAGATACCAGTTTAGAAAAAATCAAGCCTGATGCTCAGGTTTCAAACTGGTTTCAGAGCTCCTGTCATTTTTTCCGGAGATGGAGGGACAAAAGCATGCTCACCCAGTCAGTCGTTCCATGGTTCTGATGACTGTGGCTCTTGACGGAGGACACTGGGGTGGCTATGTGGCCCTCCTCCTTCCCCGTCAGCCCTGGTCAGGTTACTACAGTGGATGCAGCTTCCAAGGAAGGGAAGCTGGAGGAAGCACTGCCTTCCTATTAGTGAAGCTTCTGGATTGTTCAGATGTGCACAGTGATTGATAGGAACAAAAGTGAAAGTCCGATCAGGCGGAGCAGGAAGAGCATCAGAATATCTCAAAAGCAGATGCCAAACAGTGCTGTGTGAATGACTGTATGTCATTACAGTTCCTATGAATTCACGTCCTTTGCCATGGCCGTGAATCACTGCTACACTAAACCCAATTTGTTCTGTAAGCATTTATTGAATGCTTACAATCTACTAGTCACACAGTCACAAAATAAAACCAGTAGATACTTAATAGCAATTTTGAATCTAGGGAGGAAGACAGATATGAAGACAAATAACTAGATGGAATAATGCAAACAATCAAGGAGATACATACAAAGTGCAGTGGTCTGCACACGTTTTCCTGAAAGAAGTGAGTTTTGAGATAACTTACCCTTTGAGACTCAGTTCAGAGTCCCCTCTTCCAGCAAGCCTTCCTTGAACCCTCATACCATGTACTTCCAGCTGGTTTATGCCCCTTGCACAGCATGTTTTCAGAATAGTGTTTTCACAATGTCCTATAACTTTCCAGTTGCTTGCTTATCTCCTTGATGAAGGCTCAGACTTGAGTCTTATTCAGCATTGTGTCCTCAGTGTCCAGCCCTAAGACTGTTACAGAGCAGACACTCAGGAAACATTTTGTTACTTTTTTTAGAGGAGGAAAAGTTTATTTGAGGGCTCATGGTTTCAGAAGTCTCAGTCCATGGACAGCCAGTTCCATTCCTGGGGCTCAAGGTGAGGCAGAACATCATGGTGGAAGAGTGTGGCGGAGGGATGCAGCTCACATGATGATTAGGAAGTAGAGGGAGAGAGAGAGATCTCCACTTGCCAAATACAAATATATATCCCAAAGCAATGCCCCCAATATCTCACCTCCTCCAGCCACATCCTACCTGTCTTCAATTACCACTCAATTAATTCCATCAGGGGATTAATTCACTGATGGGGTTAAGACTCTCACAACCCAATCATTTCTCCTCTAAAACTTCTTGCATTGCCTAATACATGAGCTTTTAGGGGACACCTCACATTGAAACCATAACAAGTACATCGTGGAATGTACCACACTTCATTTACCCACTCACAGAAGATGAGCAGGTGTACTCTTTCCAGTTTGTGACTATTATGAATAAAGCTTTTATCAACATTTTTTGTGCAAAGACATGCTTTGCATAAGACAAGCTGCATTTTTTAAACTAATGAAATTAAACAATGACAGTAAGACTGTCAGAAGAAAATAGATTTGGGAGCTATTTAGGAGGTAAAAATTGATGTACTTGGTGGCCAACTGGTTGGGAGGTGATTACTATAAATCAGCACAGGAACTGATTTGTAGTAAATGAGGACTCATAAAAATGCAGCATCTTATTTTAGCCAAACAAAAATGCTTTGGAATTTGGACTTCATGGTAACATAGAATCTCATAATTTGAAAGGTCATATTGTCCAACTTGGCATCTTGTACCAGAATCTTCTTTATAACACTGCCCCTATCCGGCACATGCTTGGTCACTTACAATTAGGAGAGACTAAATACCTCCTGCAAGAGTCTTCTTGTGTCTAAATAATCTGGTCTATTATAAAATTATTAATACTAATTTGAAATCTATCTTCTTGAAACTTACATTATTCTTTATATTTATATATTCTCTAGTTCCACAACTTTGGGTGTGGAGTGATTAGGCCCCATTTCCAGAGAACAGGTGGATTAATTGGGAGTCTCATGAGGAAGAGGAGGCCTTGACCCATCCTTTTAAAAGAACAAGTTGGAAGTGACATACACCAAGTGTGTCATAACAGACCAGGGCCAGAACTTAGGCACACAGTAACACTGAGATGCAAAGTATGGGGAGACTGTAGGCTTTCTGGGCAGTCATGCATCCAGATAAAAATCGAAGATTCCATGCTATGCAGAAGACGGGGAGCATGGATAGTAGGTAATCTAGCCACATGTTTAACACTTCTGGACAGCCATCGTTCTCCCTTGTCTCCAGCCCAGGTTCATCATTTCCTCCCACCAAAACTTCTTCTCTAGGCTAACAGCTCCAGTCCTTCCCATCTATTGTCAAATGGCATGGTTTCAGTGCTTTCAACAGATAGAATTTGTTCTCTTTCAAACATACTCCCAACTCCTTCTTCATGAATCTTTGTTGGGTTCTTGAGGCCATGCTCTCTCACAGTTGTACTCTTCTTTTTCTCTTCTATACTTTATAAATTTATAAATTACAAAAAATAACACATGCTTGCTGTAAAATTGAAGCAACCTCAAGCCTAATAAGCCAAAAATAATATGTTCCTGCCTATCCACTTCTACTTTCCTAAGGCAGCTACTGGTGACAGTTTTTTTTTTTTGTTTGTTTGTTTTGTGACTTCACAATTTTTCTGTTTTTACAAACAACAATAAAAATTATGTATGTATGTATTCTCTCATTTCTTTTTATAGAAACAAAAAATGGTACCATATTGTTTATTTTGTCCTCCAAACTAGCTATTTTGACTTTATCAGGACATCTTTTCAGCTATATGAATCTGTGAACACACACACACACACACACACACACACACACACACATGAACATGCACACAATTATACATTTTATATGCATAAATATATACAATTAATTTTAATAGTCACAAAATATTGCATGGAAAGGATATAGCACAATTTATTCAACCATTGTATTTTTTTTCATTTTTTTGTTCATATTAAACAGGCTTCAATGAGTTTTCTCTTATGTATAACTTCATCTGCCCTTTTATTTTTATGTGAACTCTTTCCAGAAGCAAGATTGTGGGGTCAGTGCTTGCTTTGGCAACACGTATACTAAAATTCAAATAGTACAGAGAAGATTAGCATGGCCCCTGCTTAAGAATGATATGCAAATTTGTAAAGTCTTCCATATTTAAAAGAAAAAAAGATTGTGGACTCAGAAGATAGCCAAATACTGCCAAATTACTTTTCATATGTATATTTTTTGTTAATTTTCCCTGAATTTTTCTAGCACTGAATTATCAATATTTGAAAAATTTTTCCCCTCTGGTGGCTGAAAATGGTATTGCATTGTTTTAATATGCATTACTTTTAAAATTCATTAAACTGATCATATTTATCTATATCTCTATATATCTATATATATGTTATATATATACATACTCCATTTATATTTTGTCTTTTCTGATGTTAACTTCCAAATGTCCTATGGGTCATTTATTTAATAATAACTTTGCAATCTTATCTGAACCTAAGTACAAATGGTACATTTTATTTCATTTTAACATTTTAAATAATTTAATAAAGAGGAACACACCCTGGAGAAGCATACTGTGCTTCCTCTCCACTCCTACAAGGTCAACATCCCTCAGCAAGAGACTGCTTTGAGGACAGCTTCCCTGCCTCCCCCAGCCTAGACTGAAGGTGCTCCACACCAGCTCTCTTCTGCTCTGGTGCTCAAGGAACAGGGAGGTAGAGGGAGACTGAAAATCCTCCAGGTTTAGTCAACCTCTTCCTTATTTGCCTGTTTTGGTTCTGACCAAAGTTTCTGGCTCCCTCTGCTTCCCACACCCCAAAACAAGAAATGATAGTCCCAGTCGATCTGAGGTAAGTGATGGCAGTTCCACATTTCCAGAATGAACTCCCAGCAGCCGTTAGAGACTAGGGCTGGTGTGATGTTGATTTCGGAGCCTCCTCTGTATTAAATACCTTCATGTGTCACTGGTTTTATGCTTTTAACTAATTAGGAAAAATTCTTCATGAATGGAGATAATTGATATCAATAAATAAATTCTTCATAAAGACAGGCAGATAAAGGAATTAAAGAGAGCTGACCATTCTCTTTAAAACTGCAAACTTCCAACCATGACTTTCCACAAGAATTTCTTCCCTTTGTACAACATGTACCACTCTCCCAATTACTTACGTATTCTTTTATTTGTATAACTTCAAGCTACTATTCATTGTCATTTTATTTTAGCTGTAAGGACTCCCTTTAGCATTTCTTTTTTCTTTCTTTATCTTTTTTAGAGCTTTATAGTTATACATAGTAGCTGGCTTCACCCTGACAGACTCATACATGCATGGAAATCAATTTAGTTCATGATCCCCTTACATTTTTCTTTTTATTTGACATTACCTATTTTCCCCTAGTTTTCTTGACAGGAGATATTTTCACATGTTTTGTTCAGTGCTAAATCTATAGTATCTGAATGGTGTATTACATGAATAGGTGCTCAATAAACTTCTGTGGAATAAATAAATGTATAAATTGTGCATTCATAGAAAAAAGGAAAGAACCCAGAGACGCCTGTGACTAAGGGTACTGAAAATCCCAGTCATGGCTGATTTCTCATCTTACCCTTTATGACAGGCTAGAAACTTTTTCAAGGAGTGGGTGAAATGGCTTCCCAACCCTGTGGTCACATTTTCTCTAAACAGAATGGTTTATTCAAAATAAGGTTCTGGTGACTTTCTACTTTGCATTTACCCATTCATTTATGATTGAGCCCTTTTAGATTAGGCTTAGAGTGACTTAGCTTGAGGAGGCGTACTTGGGGGTTAGAGATGGACAGCCTTTCAGTTTTTCATCTGTATGTTATGTATGGGATCCAACCTAGGGCTTCCTAGTCACAATGAGTGGTACAGGAGTCAGGGGTGCACCCATGACCCAAAAAAACCCAATCAGCTTGAGTCCCAGGTTATGTAAATGGGCCCTGGAAAAGAGTTGTTTTCTTTTCTCTGAACCTGAAACTTGGAGGAATATAGGCTGGAACCACTGCAGTTATTCTGTTACCATGAGGTCAGAACCTGACTTACCATGAGGTCAGAACTTGATTGAGAATCAAGCCAACATGTTCGTCACTCAGTTTCTGGGAATCAACACTCCCTGGGATTTTTTCTTTCTCACTTGAATGTTACTTCATGGTCTCAAAAGTGAGTGTCTTTTCTACCTGAACACTACAAATTGGAGGACAGAGGGCTAGGACTTGGGCCTCTTCTGGTTTCTTTTATTTTATCATTTTAGGTTTATCCAGTGTAGCGCCATGACTTTAAATACTAGCAGTGGGTTAATGTCTCCAAGATTAACCTTTTCCTGGAGTTCCATGGTTACATATTCAACAGTGAAATTTCCATGTTAGTCATTTCAAAAATAATGTCCAAAACAGAAATTTGCATCTCCTAATATCAGTTCATCCTGTAGTCATTAGAAACTTGGTAAGAGAAGACTGATGTTGTATTTAAGCACACAGATGCTGAAGCCAATAAAGCTTGGGTTCAAATCCAGACTGCAGCTTAGCCTAGTGAGCTTGATCTCTCTATCCCTCTCTTCTCTCATCTGAAGAATAAGGGTGATGGCACAGAGGATTAAATGAGGTAATATATGTGAAGTGTTGGAGTCCTGACTGGCATGTAATAAAAACTTTATGAGCATGTGTTAGTATTGTTACATGATAAATGCTACCTACTCAATTGCTAGGGTCAATTGCCAACGTCCTTGATTTCTTCTTTTCCTTCATATCTCAAATAAAATTAATTGGCACTTCCTTTCATTTCTACCTCCCAAACATACCCCAAATCTCCTAAACCAAGTATTACACCCTGGTGTGTGTCAGTGCCATTTGTTACCTAGATGCTGCCTAAGTTTTTTAATAACTTTATTTTTTATTCATTTTTTTAAAATGTGGTGCTGAGGATCAAACCCAGTGCCTCATACATGCTAGGCAAGTGCTCCACCACTGAGCCACAAACCCAGCCCCAACTGCACAAGATTTAACTTGACCTGGTCTCATAGTTTCCACTCAGCCTTTTCCCCAAGCCCAGCTTCATCACAGCTTCCAGAGAGAATTTAAAAAATGAAAATCAAGCATATCCTGTTTGATACCTTTTCATGGCTTCCCTTAAATTGAGGATGAACCTTATTATAATATGGCCAATAGATTTCACAATAATTCTGCCTTGTGGCGATTTGTCGGGTAACAATAATGCATGAACACAGATCCTTCCTCTGTGACCTCATCTGTTTGTTGGCCTTTCTGTTTCTGAGACGTGCAAGTTCAATTCTGTCTTGAGCACTTGTGCTTGCTACTTCTCTCCCAAGAACACCAAGCTCCAGTTCTTCACACAGTTGTCTCTTTTCATTCAGGCCTCAATTCCGGTGTACCTTCCTTAGAGATGATGTTCTCAATCCAGCTAAATATGGCTCCTCAGTTACCCTTAGGAACTCTAATCAAATCCCCTTGCTTACTTCCTCTACTCGATGAAATTGTCTTGTTTAGGAAGAGGGGTGTAGCTCAGTGGTAGAGGGCTTGCCTAGTAGGTGTGAGGCCCTGAGTTCCATTCCCAATACCACACACACACACACACACACGCATTATCTTGCCTATTTGCTGACTTTCGCATTTATTATATTCCCCCCTCTGCTTCTACTAACATGCAAGCTTCATGAAAACAGAGGCCTTGCTCATACTGCTTATTACTCTACCTATCTGTTCATTGTGGCCACGTGTCATGTTCTCAATCCCATTGCTGGTGCATTTAGAGTCCTTTAGATTCCTCTTCCTGACATGATTCCTGCTGAATATGATCTGCCACTTGATGCACTGAATTGCAACCTTTGACTCCCTTGCCTGAATCTCTAACTAAATCAAAAGCTCCTTGAGAGTAGGGAGTAAGCCTTGATCTTGTATTTCCAACATTTAAACAGCCTAGAACACAATCAGTGTTTTAGTCAGTTTTTTTAGCTGCTGTGACTAAAAGATCTGACCAGAACAATTTTAAAGGAAGAAAAGTTTACTTGAGGGCTCATGGTTTCAAAGGTCTTAGTCCATAGAAGGCTGACTCCATTCCTCAGAGCTTAAGGTGAGGCTGAACATCATGGCAGGAGAGAGTGGCAGAGGGAAGAAGTGCCCATCATGATCTGAAAGCAGAGAAAGACTCCACTCTCCAGAAACAAAACACATGCCCCAAAGACATGCCCCCAATGCCCCACCTCCTCCAGCCACACCCTACCTGCCTTCAGTTACCACTTAGTTAATCCCTATCAGGGGATTAATTCACTGATTGGGTTAACAATCGGGCTCAAAAAAGGTCAAATGGATGAATTAATTAGGTGTTATTTGTTACATTTTGAAAGATTTTGACAATTTTTTGAGAATGAAAAGAGGCATGATCACTTTTTTGAGGATGAAAGGAATAATTTTCATAATAAAAGATATTTTGAGAAAAATGATTTTTGCCATTAACTAGCAAGTGACAGATGAGTGCTTTAAGGGATATGACATAGGTTTGCATTTTCTATACATTCCCAGTAGATGCTGGATCTTACAGAGAGCTACTTATCATTATTTTTTTCAGTCACTTATAATTTTCCACTCAGCAACTTCTAAATGAGGTAATGGAAGAATTTTTTTATTCATTTCAGAATTTTTATTTTTTAGTCTGGGTCCCATCTTGGAAAGGCTGAATTTATAATTTATTTCTAGCAGTTTCTGTTCTTAAGGAATGAAAGAGGCTTGGGTCTTGGGGTGCCTAATCTATTTTATGACTTTTACATTTTCCCCACAAGCATGCTTTCTAAATTCTGACACATTGTGTGATCTTCAGAAATACATTGGTCTTGGCCCTCTGATTAAATGTGCATAGTCTAATATGCTGCTTTCACCACAACAGTCCCCAGCTGGATAATGATACAGATCTTTATCATCATACAGTGAAATGGCTTATGGAGCAATTTAGGTGCATGATTTTTTGTTGATCCTTAAAATAATCCCATAGAATGGCATGAACAGTTACTAACCTATTAGTTTGACTTTCGGAGAACCCTTAATTAGGTCTCTACTGTCAAACTTCCTAACTAGAAGTTCAGCATAAGTGACTGAATGAGTTTACAAATCCATCTTTCCTTAGACTTTGGCATGTATGCTTCCTTTGAGACCAGGCCATTTTTAAAAAATAAGTGCTTTTCACATAATAAAAGCTTGTTTCTGCTTTCATGTCCTTGTAGATGCTCTCTTGTCCTTTTCATTTTTTTTTTTTTTTTTTTTACTTCAAATGTGATTCTTTATTTTCTTCATGATTTCCTCTGGTCTATAGAGTATTCTGCAGCTACTCTAGTCCATGATGAGTATTACCTTTCAGTTAACTTTCCAGTAGTATCAAAGATTAGCTATACAAATATTTTCATAACATACCTAATTTTATTAATATTATTTTCAACTTTGCCAATTTATTCTAATGTAGCTTTCCAATTATTTTTACAAGTTTGATCCCACTGTGTTTTTAAACATCATTTAGTCAACAAAATTATATTTATTTTACTTATTATGTGTCAAGTTCTAGTCTAACAATAAACAAATAAGAAAATAAATATAAAGCATGTCAGATGATGGCAAGAGTCAAGAAGAATGGATGATCTGGGAGCTGCGTAGCATGTGCAAAGCCATGGGTTCAATCCCCAGTACTGCTAAGAGAGGGGAGAGAGGTGGGAGGGAAGAAGCAGGTGGCCGGGGACAATTTGCTCTTTAAAGAGTATGGTCAGGAAAAGGCTCTATAATGAGCTGATACATATGTGCTAAGACTTAACAGATCCTCACAATGGCAGCAAATGTGTTATTGATTTTATGTTTATGTAATTCGTGTGGATATAGAAACTGAAGCTAGGGGAGATTAAACATTTTCAGTAGCATCACATAATTAGTTTGAAGCAGACTAAATCCATACCCCAGAAGAGCTTACTTTTGGGAATCATCTTGCTTTTTCTGCAGAAAGTATCTTAGTTATTTGATGACTTAATAAATGGCAGAAATAATTTCTTCACCTTCTAGAACAAAGTTCTCTTTCTTTACCTAGCTGTTCATCTACTGGTGGTGATCAATTTTCTGAAGGAAAAATTGGGCAAGAAACTCTGAGAAGTTCAAAGTGCTCAGAGAGACAATGGGACCAAGTAACTGAGAGCTGACACTAAATCAAGAGCATGTGGTCATCATAGCAATATAGATCCCTTGGACCTAACAGCAAGCACTAAACAAAACTACAGTGTACTTTGCTCCTAAGAAAAAGGCAAACATGATCAAAATTAGCTTTTCTCACTTGGTTCTATGAAATATTAAGCATGTCCCACCATGTTGATAGTTTTCTTATTTTAAACTTACAAAAGTGTCTTTTTATTAAGCAAGTTTGGGAAAATGGTACAAGCTATATTTTCCATCTGGGGAATTATAATGCATATTAGGATATTTAGAGCTTGGAGAAGTTTTGCACTTAAACAACTCTTCTACCTTATTTAATTAGAGTTTCTAGGAGATTGTTCCAAGAATATTCTTAGCTCTATAGAAATATCTTGTCTTTGTTTCACAGAAGATACTTTGGGCAACACTAGCCCATATAAATGATAGTCTTGAGACGAAGTAAGAGCTGGAAATGAGTTAGTACTTCTGGCCTAACTCTAGATGTCACTCAAGGAAAACAAAATAGGGGTTGAAATTGATCTGCTTTGCATCTTAAAATAAGAGATGGAAGCCAATTTTTCCTTCAAATACATTTTCTTAGGAAAAGAGCCTGCAGTCACACTTGAAGCTCTCTGGATCTCTTTATTAAGCACATAAACTCACAGAAATCTTTTATAAAAAGAAACTTGCCTAAAACTTACCCCCAACCTATAGCCACAAACTTATTGTTCTCTTGATAGGTAATAATCCTGTAACAGTAGTCTATAACTGTCCTCCACTTCCTCAATCACCTCTTACTATTCATGCTTCTCCAATTAATTTGTTCATTCATTCAACAAATAGTTATTTGCGTCAGGCAGAATTCTGGGCAAAGGGAACAAAACAGTCTTTGCCCTCACGGTGCTTACAGTTTTTAGTGGGAAACAGGCAGCAAATCAACAAACACGTACATAAACAAGTATCTATATAGGTGGATGATCAGAGTTAAAGAAGTTAAAGCAATATAAAGAAGACAGGAGTGGAAAAGGGTAAAGAGAGAGATTGGTCAATGTCCTTGTCAAAGTGAGTGGTTGAGGCAACATGGGATCAATAGAATTAATCAGGAAATGGGGACTCATAAGAAGTCCAATTATTTTGAAGCCCATAAATATTTTTTATCAGTAACTAAGGGGAGGAGTATTATTTCCTGATGTGAATAAGAAAGATTGCAATATCAGTGTGTTGGTTAGCATTCTGTTGCTGTGACAAAATATGTAAGATAAACACCTTAAAAGAAGTAAAGATTTATTTGGGTTTATGGATCCAGAGTTTTCAGTTCATGGTTGACTAGCTTCATTGCTTTTGGGCCTGTGGCAAGGCTGAAAATCATGGTGGGGAATGCATGGTGGAGCAAAGCTTTTCACCTCATGGTGACTGGGAAGCAAAGAGAAAGGAAAGAGGTGATGTGGTCTCCATATCTTCTTCAAGGGCACATAACTAATGACCTAACTTCCTTCTGTTAGGATCCACCTCCTAAAAATTCCACTACCTCCAAATAGTGCCATAGGCAGGTGACCAAACCTTCAAAACATGCCTGTTGAGGGGCATTTAAGATTCAAATGATAATGACGAATGACTGTTGGTGGCATCTTATTACCACGAGAAAATATACCTTAGGAAAAAAACCAATATAATAAGGTCAAAGTTCAGAGAATCATAAAGAAGTGGTGCTCGATTCTAAATCAATCTATAACCCAAATGTGCCCTAAGTCCTCTTTGAGTAGTATAATTAATCCCTTCATTTTTTAACACAAGCTGTATAGAATTTTCTATGATTTACAACCCAAACCCTTCTACTAGTTATACAGTTTAGATTTTAGTTCTCACAGACATGAATCTGGGGACCTACACACAATTGTTATGATTCTGGGGTATTTCTAGAGGTTCATTTGTTGTCCCTCTTCTCACATTGTTGCCCTCTCTTTTTAAGAATGATGATATTTCAGCAGTATCTAGGTGACAGGATTAGGTTTCAAATTGCACAGGACCATTTTTGGCTTAGGTGTTGAAGTTCCAGATGGTGTAATGAATGCTGGGCTTTAGAAAGTCCTATGAGACAGCTTTTAAAGTCTGATAGTCTCTAAGGGCTAGGTTTGAGGACACTGGAGAAAATTTTAGCAAGTTGACAGTATTCAAAACCCTCTTGGGTAGTGAATGGTTTGAATTCCCAGATTGGAACTGCTTCTTATGATCTCCCTCTTCTATCAACACTGGATCTTCTTAGCTGGTTTTTTCCTTATCTGGATAACCTCCTAGAAGTAAATGCTAGCACAAAGTCAACACTCCTTACCATTCAAACCTTCCATGATTTTTCATTGCCTCTGTTATGATAAGCAAGCTCCATGAGGTGGACTACAGCAGGGTTTGCTCCAGAAGGAGGCCAGTGAAGTACTTATGGTGCAACTTTTAAGGAAACACTCACTCTTATCCTTGTGTAAATGGTACTAGTCTGATCCAGGGAGTGTCTCCTCGTCGCGTTCCCTTCTGCCCGCAGAGAGAGACACGACACACTGGTTGTTCGTCAGAGCTCTTTATTGTTCCTCTTCTTCCTCTTTCTCCTTTCTCTCTCTCTTACAAGGAAGTCATGGCCATTATATATGAATCATGAGCCAATCAGGTTACAGAGCATGTGGGGAGAGCATGATAACAATGTAATACAATAAGGGCAACAAGAGGGCACGCAGCGAGCATGAGTCACCTTGTCCAATCAGAGCAGTCCATTCTGGCACTGGCTTAGTGCCGGGCCAACTTCCTTAAGCAATGTTAGCTGTTTGTTGCAAACCAGGGGCCCCGGCTCAGTGCCAGACTAGGGTGGGGTCCTTGATGTTGCAAACTGGGCCGCCCCGGCTCAGTGCCAGACTAGGGTGGAGTCCGCGGTACCCCGACAGCTCCCCCTTTCTTTTATTAAAAGAAAAGGCCTGAGACCGTGCCTGTCTTAGGTTGAGGGGTCAGCACATGTCCTTACCCGTCATCAAAGACTGTAGAGCATGTTACAGCTTCTGTCTTAGGTTGGTACATGGCCACCTCCTTCATTACCCGTCGTTGACTACCAGTCTAACATATTTGCCATATATGGGGGGAGGTCTCTAGCCTCAATGGCAGTCAGGACCAGGAAGGATGATTCGATCTCTTTGTTGGGTGGCTTGTAATTGATAAATTAAGCGAATGAGATATAAAACACCTAAAGTATTAGTCCTAGGGAGCCAAGGCCTGCCCATTGTTTTACAAAACCTAGAGCGGTAGAGAACCATTTGACCATTTCAGATACAGGTGCCACATTTACCCTGGTGGTATTGACTTTCATAATTTCAGCTCTTAGTTGAGAGGTTAAATTGTTAAACCCATATGACCAAGTACAAATAAGATAGTGAGAAAGATTTCTAGACAACATAGCTGCATGGCTATCATTATAAAAAGTGATGGGGGTAACACAAATTGCTTTTAAAGAAAGAACACATTTTAGACCCATAAGTTCTTGTAACAAGTCTACTTGTTCTTGTAATAAGTCCACTCTTCGATTTACTAGGAGGATGCCTGTTCTTAAATGTTGATTTAAGGTCTCTTGAGTCTGTAAGGCAGTGGCAGTGTTTTCTGCCAAATGATTAACTGTAGTTGTTGTCTGTATTGTAGTTGTCAACGCGGCTGCTGCGGTTGTGGCTGCTGCTGCAGAGGCTGCAATGGCAGTGATCACAGCTGTTGTGATGCCAAAATCTCTTTTGTTTCTTGATAATCGCACTGGTAGTTCTGTATCTGTAACAGAGACTGGGACTGGTAGGAAGGTAGCAATACGCATTAAGACTGCCCGTGAGAACCTAGAAGCATTCCAACATTGAGAGAGAAGTTTGGAGAATAGCAGCTTGATAAATACCCTGCTTTAAAACTTGTATACTTGGAAAATATGAATACATTTAATATTCAAGGAGTGACCATTTCACAATTACCCTGACACTTTAATCTTACTAAATTTAGTTTTTAAAGAAAAATTTAGACTCTGTAACATAGTACAATACTCTTAACAGTTGTTCAACCATAATTGTATAAACCCCAATTTTTAAGACTAATTGTTTTAAAGAATAAAACTTAATAGACACAAAGTTAAGAGTAAATTAGTGTTTCTAAGAAATTCTTGTTATTTTACCATGTCATTTTACCATATAGATTAAACTTTGGCTTATATCAGAACATTAGTATTTCACCTTAGGAAAAACCTTAAATAGCTTTAGCTGTTTCACATACACACAACCAACTTAGTTACACACAGACTTGTTGAAACTTGCCCTTTACTTACACACAGACTTTTTTAGCACTTACTTAGACCCTCATGTATTCCATCACATAGGCACTTTCTTACCCAGAAACATTTTCTTTTCCTTTTTATTAAATATATTTCCAAACCTAGAACCTTTTATTCTCTCTTCCTATCTGTTGACCCCTTTTTGTTCACATTCTGAAACAACTCTTATGAAATTTCTGAATTTAGATAAATTGCTCTATTTTAATAAGATTAAATATTTTGTTGTTTATAGTACTCTAATTGAAACACAGCTGAAACTTTTGGGACCCTTTGTATATAGAATTCCACTTGTTAGGACATACCTCTTAGTAACCTTGTTTTTAGTTTAGTGATGACACAAAGCAAGTTTAAACCCTTTTATTTACCAACCTATGAAAACACCAATAATGTTTAAGTATGATACCCCATGGAATTTGAGGAGTTAAGAGTACTTGATGTTATTTAATAATTAGCATTTTAACTTTGCAAATTAATCAGATGTCACCAACAAACACATTTGAGTAATCCCATACATGTTAACTTTAATTCACTTATTCTGTAAAAACCAAGAAAGCAGACAAGTGTCCTGAACAGTATTTGCTGTCTTTTTCCTGTTGAAAAAAAAAAGTCCTAAAAACAATTGATATTAGACATTGTTTAACATTAACATTTCATTAGTTTGACCACCTAGAGACTTGCAAGTTATTTTTAAAGACATTTCATTTTTATTAATTTACTCAATTTAAATTGAACCCTTTTAAATCATGTGAATAAAAGTATTTGGATCCATTTTTAAATTTTAATTTTAGGAGCGCTCAGTTTTGATACAGACAAAACATGACATTAGACAGCACAACATAACACATAACACAAAATCAAAGGCCTTGTAACTTTATAGGTGAATCTCCATTGCAATGTAACAGATGTTCAAAAACTCTAGTTGAATAAAAATTAGAACTGATCAAAAAGAAAAAAAAAATCATTAACCTAGGTATGCTGGATCAAAATTATGAGCTCAAAAATATAGCATTAAAGAAAAACAAAACAAACAAGAATCCTAGAGAATGAGTTAGTTCTGTGTAGCAGCCCAGAAGTTTAAAACAGACACCCTTTTTTTCTTTCTTTTTTTTCTTATCTTCAGGTTACCTCCCTTTCCCGCTGAGAAAGGTGCTCCATTAGCCTTTAATAAAGCCTTTAATAGTCCTTCCAAGCGAACTGTGGACATTTCTGAACCCATGCTTTAGCTATAGTGGCCGCCTTCCGCGTGCCTACTTTCACTTTAACTGGACCGCTTTCCTCGTGTCCCTGGACCACCTTCCGTGAGTCCTGATAGTCGCTTTACCGCGAACTTTAAGGCTGCCTTTATCACTCCTATTTTATTATTTACAACAGACAAACTGGTTAACATTAATCTCTAAAACTTATATAACATTAATCTCTAAAACTTATATAACATTAATCTTTAAAACTTATATAACATTAATCTTTAAAACTTACCTAGGTAGTTGCTGCTGATCTAAAGGTCCCTGGTTCGTTCCCGGGTTTCGGCACCACTCGTCGCGTTCCCTTCTGCCCGCAGAGAGAGACATGACACACTGGTTGTTCGTCAGAGCTCTTTATTGTTCCTCTTCTTCCTCTTTCTCCTTTCTCTCTCTCTTACAAGGAAGTCATGGCCATTATATATGAATCATGAGCCAATCAGGTTACAGAGCATGTGGGGAGAGCATGATAACAATGTAATACAATAAGGGCAACAAGAGGGCACGCAGCGAGCATGAGTCACCTTGTCCAATCAGAGCAGTCCATTCTGGCACTGGCTTAGTGCCGGGCCAACTTCCTTAAGCAATGTTAGCTGTTTGTTGCAAACCAGGGGCCCCGGCTCAGTGCCAGACTAGGGTGGGGTCCTCGATGTTGCAAACTGGGCCGCCCCTGCTCAGTGCCAGACTAGGGTGGAGTCCGCGGTACCCCGACATCTCCTTACGTTTTGCACCCTAAACACCTTACTCTTCTCACCCTATGTCTTGCCTGGGTTTCCAGGGTATTATGTGTTCCTATTCAAACTCATTTTGTAGAACCCTCCCCAAAACCATCCTTGCACTTGAAGTTCTAGACTCTTAGTCTTCCAACTTCTTGCCTAGACTATCTGCAAGGATCAGAGTCAAAATATAAAACATGGACTTTGACCATCAGAATGATTGGTGATTTTGAAACAACTGGTGTGTCTCTATTGGTATGTGTAAGCAACAGCCCTGCAGCTTGTACATTCTGTGCCCTCTTTCTCAATTATGAACATCATGTCCTGCACTGTTTCTGTACTTTCTTTGTTCACTATTTGAGATCATAAATTCATTTGGTGAATTTTCTGTTTTTATTGTGGACAGTGATTGAACTAATCATTGCAGTTTATAATGAGAGGGCAGTGGATGACTTTCTGGGAGTTGATAGATTTGAGGCTGTATATTGTTTGCACTGGGTGCTATTGATGTTGGTCTCCCTCTTATGGTAGGGATACTAGAAATCTTAAGGTAGAATCTGTATTGTCTCAGATCCCATACAACTAGATGGGAAAACACACAAGCAACATGAGAAATCAAGGGAACAAAATGCCACAAACCAAGATGCCCCAATAAGAGAAGCCAATGACAACACAATAAAAGAAATATTCAAGAAGGAGTTTAGAATGAACATGGTTAATCCGATCTGTGAATTAAAGGATGATATAAAGAGTGAAATCAAAGAGAAAATACAGGAAGTGAAAGATCACTTCGATAAAGAGTTAAGAGATTATGAAAACAAAAACAAGCAGAAATCCTCAAAATGAAGGAATCAATAAACCAAATAATAAATTCAATGGAAAGCATCACCAACAGACTAGACTATTTGGAAGACAGAACCTCAGACAATGAAGACAAAATATTTAATATTGAAAATAAAGTTTACCATGCAAAGAAGATAGTAAAAGAATTATGGGATAACATGAAAAGATCAAATTTAAGAGTTTTAGGATAAAAGAAGTAGCAGAGATACAAACCAAAGGAATGTACAATCTTTTCAATGACTTAATATCAGAAAATTTCTCAAATCTAAAGAGTGAAATGGAAAAATCAAATACAGGAGGATTACAGGACCCATGTACAAAATTACAGAAGACCCATACCAAGACACATTGTAATGAAAATGACTAAAATACAGAATAAGGATAAAATCTTAAAGGCCATGAGAGAAAAAAGGCAAATTACGTATAGGGGAAAATCAATTTAGGTCTCAACTGAATTCTCAAACTAGACCCTCAAAGCAGGAGGTCATGGAACAACATATTTAAAGCTCTGAAAGGAGATGGATGCCAACCAAGAATTTTATATCCAGCAAAATTAAGTTTCAGATTTGAAGATGAAATAGAAACCTTCCATGATAAACAAAAGTTAGAGGAATTCACAATTAGAAAGCCTGCATGACAGAACATCCTCAACAAAATATTCCATGAGGGTGAAGTGGGAAAAAAAAAAGTGAAAATCAGCAAAGGGAGGAATGACACTAAAGAAATAGTCAAAAGAGAATCTAAATCAAATTAAAAGCTAGAAATAAAACAAAATGACCAGGAATACAAGTCATATCTCAGTAATAACCTTGAATACTAATGGCCTAAACTCATCAATCAAAAGACACAGACTAGCAGATTGGATTGAAAAACAAGACTCAACAATATGCTGTCCCAAGAGACTCACCTCATATGGAAAGGCATCCATAGACTGAAGGTGAAAGGATGGGATAAAACATGTCACTCACATGGATTGCACAAATAAGCAGGATTTCCATCCTCATATCAGATAAAGTGGACCTCAAACCAAAGTTAATCAGAAGGGACAAAGAAATCATTTCATTCTACTGAAGGGAATTATACAGCAGCAAGACATAACAACTGTAAATACTTATGCTCCAAACAATGGAACATCTACGTATGTTAAACAAACCCTTCTGAATTTCAAGAATCAAACAGACCACAATGAAATAATATTGGGAGACTTTAACACACCTCTTTCACTACTGGACAGATCTGCTAAACAAAAACTAAATAAAGAAACTATGGAACTAAATAATATAGTCAATAATTTGGACTTAACAGATATATATAGAATATGTCATTAATCGAGTGAATACACTTTTTTCTTAGCAGCACATGAATCCTTCTCTAAAATAGACCATATCTTATGCCACAAAGCAACTCTTAGTAAATACAATAAAATGAAGACAATATCCTGCATTCTATCAGATCATAATGGACTGAAATTAGAAATCAAAGATAAAATAAAAAGTAGAAGCTACTTCTACTTTTTATCACAAGGAAACTTTTTAACACAAGGAAACTAAATAATACACTATTGAATGACGAATGGATAGTAGAAGAAATCAAGAATGAAATGAAAAAATACTTAGAGGTAAATGAGAATAGTGATCAACATACCAAAATATCTGGGACACTATGAAGGCAATACTAAGAGGAAAGTTCATTGCATTGAGCTCATTCATTTAAAGAATAAAGTCAATAAATAAAAGACCTAACATTACAGCTCAAAGCCCTAGTAAAAGAACACATCAACACCAAAAGTAGCAGAAGACAAGAAATTATTAAAGTCAGAGCTGAAATCAATGAAATTGAAACAAAAGAAACAATTGAAAAAAAATGACAAAACAAAAAGTTGATTCTTTGAAAAAAAATCAATAAAATTGATAAACCTCTAGCCATATTAACAAAGAGAAAAAGAGAGAAAACCCAAATTACTAAAATACATGATAAAAAAGGAAATATCACAAGACACAACTGAAATACAGAAGATAATTAGAAACTATTTTGAAAATTTATATTCAAAATATAAATTTGAATTTATATAAATTCTAGAGACATTTAAAAATTCTAGAGACATATGACCAACTTAAACTGCACCAGGAGATCATACATGATTTAAACAGAACAATTTCAAGTAATGAAATAGAAAATGCCATTAAAAAGTCTACTAATTAAGAAAATCTCAGGACCAGATGAATTCTCAGCTGAGTTCTACAAGACCTTCAAAGAAGAATTAACACCAATACTACTTGAATTATTCCATGAAATAGAAAAGGAGGGAA
Source organism: Sciurus carolinensis (assembly GCF_902686445.1). Lineage (NCBI taxonomy): Eukaryota > Metazoa > Chordata > Mammalia > Rodentia > Sciuridae > Sciurus > Sciurus carolinensis. Next base: position 127,340,292 of record NC_062216.1, on the reverse strand, counting down.
CCCTTCCAAACTCATTCTATGAGGCTAACATAGATACCAAAACCAGAGAAAGATACATCAAGGAAAGAAAACTTCAGGCCAATATCCCTCATGAACATAGATGCAAAATTTCTCAATAAAATTCTGGCAAATTGCATATAAAAACATATTAAAAATTTAATGCACCATGATCAAGTGGGGTTCATTCCAGGGATGAAGGGTTGGTTCAACATAAGGAAATCAATAAATGTAATCTATCATATCAATAGACTTAAAGACAAGAATCATATGATCATCTCAAATGTGCAGAAAAAGCATTTGACAAAATAGAGCACCAATTCATGTTCAAACTGTTAGAAACACTAGGGATAATAGGAACATACCTTAACATCATAAAAGCTATATGTGCTAAACCAAGGCCAACATAATTCTAAACAGAGAAAAATTGAAAGCTTCCTCTTTAAAAACTGGAACAAGACAAGGATGCCCTCTTTCACCACTTTTATTCAACATTGTCTTTGAAACTCTAGCCAGAGCAATTACACAGAAGAAAGAAATTAAATGTATACAAATAGATAAAGAAGAACTCAAACTATCACTATTTGCCAATGATACAATTCTTTTTGGAAGATCCAAAAAATTCCACCAAAAAACTTCTAGAACTAATAAGTGAATACAGCAAAGTAGCAAAATATAAAATCAATACCCATAAATCAAATGCATTCCTATACATCTGTAATGAATCCACTGAAAGAAAAGTAAAGAACACTATTGCATTCACAATTGCCTCAAAAAAAAAAAAAAACCCATAAAATACTTGGGAATCTGGTACTTTTTTTTTTTTTTTTGTGGTGGTGGGGATTTGAACCCAAGGCCTTATGCTTGCAAGGCAAGTACTCTACCAATTGAGCTATATTCCCAGTCCAGTACTTGGGAATCAATATAAAAAAGAGGTGAAAGACCTCTACAATGAAAACTAAAGAACATGAAGAAAAGAAATTGAAAAAGACTTTAGAAAATGGAAAGACCTCCCATGCTCCTGGATAGGCAGAATTAATATTGTCAAAATGGCCATACTATCAAAAGGATTATACAAATTTAATTCAATTCCTATTAAAATCCCAATGATATTCTTCTTAGAACTAAAAAAAGCAATCATGAAATTTTCTTGGAAAAATGAGACCCAGAGTAGCCAAAGTAATCTTTGGCAAGAAAAGGGAAGCAGTAAGCATTTTAATACCAGACCTTGAACTATACTACAGAGTTATAGTAATAAAAACAGCATGGTACTGACACTAAAACAGACTTGTAAACCAATGGTTCGGAATAGAAGACATAGAGACAAATCCACAAAAATACAGGTATCTCATACTAGACAAAGGTGCCAAAAACTTTCACTGGAGAAAAGATAGCTTATTCAATAAATGGTGCTGGGAAAAATGGAAAGTCACATGTAACAAAATGAAATTAAACCCTTATCTCTCACCCTGCATGAAACTCAACTCACTGTGAATCAAAGACTAGGCACTATAACAGAGACCCTTAGACTACTAGAAGAAAAAGGAAGCCCAAATCTTCACCATGTCAGCCTAGGATCTGACTTCCTTAACAAGACCACTAAAGCATAAGAAGTTAAATCAAGAATTAATAAATGGATGGACTCAAACTAAAAAGTTTCTTTTCAGCAAAAGGAACAATCAGTAATGTGAAGAGAGAGCCTATAGTTTGGGAGAAAATCTTTACCACATGCACTTGCAGTAAAGCATTAATCTCTAGGATATATAAAGAACTCAAAAAACTTAACACCAAAAAAACCAAATAACCCAATCAGTAAATGGGCTAAGGAACTGAACAGACACTTCACAGAAGAAGAAATACAAGCAATCAACAAATATATTAAAAAATGTTCAACATCTCTAGAAATTAGAGAAATGCAAATCAAAACTACTCTAAGATTTCATCTCACTCCAATCAGAATGGAAATTATCAAGAATACCAGCAACAATAAATATTGGTGAGGATGTGGGGAAAAAGGTACACTTATACATTGCTGATGGGAATGCAAATTGGTGCAACCATTATAGAAAGCAGTATGGAGATTCCTCAGAAATCTTGGAATGGACCCACCATTGACTCAGCTATCCCACTTCTTGGTTTATACCCAAAGGACTTAAAATCAGCATACTACTGTGATGGGGCCACATCAATGTTTATAGCAGCTCAATTTACAATAGCTAAACTATGGACCAACCTAGGTCTGTCCTTCAACGGATGAATGGATAAAGAAAATGTGGCATATGTATATATGATAGAATATTACTCAGCTTTAAAGAAGAATAAAATTCTGGCATTTACTGGTAAATGGATGGAGTTAGAGAATATCATGTAAGTGAAATAAGACAAACCCAGAAAACCAAAGACTAAATGTTTATCTGATATGTGGATGCTAATTCACAATAAGGATGAAGATAGGGAAGAATAGAGTTACTTTATATCAGGCAGAGGGGAGTGAAGGGAGGGAAAGGGGTTTGGGGTTAAGAAGGATAACAGAGTGAAACAAGCATTATTACCTCATGTACATATATGACTACATGACTGATGTGATCCTATAATTTGTATAATCATGAAAACGAGAGATTACACTTCATTTATGTATGATCTATCAAAATGTATAAATGCATTCTACTGTCTTGTACAACTAATTAGAACAAAAAAAAATCTTCCCATGGTATATACTATGTTCCAGGTACATATTATGCACTTTACAGCTATTAACCTATATAATCCACACAATAATATGATTTTTGCATATTTTTACAGATGAGGAAACCAAAGCAGAGAACATTTAAGTGAACTGTTCAAGGTCACGCAGCAGCTGACTAGGAGCTGGTGTGAGCATTCTGGCATTCTGACTCCAGTGCTCATCCTCTTAACCACATTAGTAAGCCATTTGGAACTGCCCCCAATTTAATCGGATTTGTTTGTTATACGCTATCAAATATCTGTTTCCCATTTTCTTCCTAGAATTTTATTATCTGTCATCCCTCACCATCATCACCAGCATCATGATCATCATGATCATCTGTCATCTATCTTTCCCTCACTAGAATTAAGCTCTGAGGAATAGGGACTTTTGTCTGACTTGTATCCCCAGCATTAAGAGTTGGATCAGGCACACAGGAGTCACTCTGTAAATACTAGTTAAATACCAACTGAATCGTACTCATTAGTACATTTATTTGATTACTATCTGTCCTCCCCCATCCAGGACTATAAACTACATGACATCAGGAACTTTGCTCATGGTTGTATACTCAGATTTCTCAGTGTCTAGAACATTGTAGGTTTTCAATGATTTCTGGTTTAAATAATGATTTGTTTTTTTAAATGGGAGAAATTCCAGAATGGAGACTCCTCTGTCATCACTGGGTCTCCTGAAGTAGGAATCTCCTGAATTCCTAGAACATACATGATGTTTGTTATGGTTTGGATGTAAGGTGTCCCCCAAAAGGTCGTGTGTGAGAAAATGCAAGAAGGTTCAGAGAAGAAATGATTGGGTTGTGAGAGTCTTAACCCAACCAGTGAATTAATGAATCAACGGAGGGGTAATTGAAGTGGTAGGGTGTGAAACTGTGAGCCCTCAAATAAACTTTTCCTCCTACAGTTGTTCTGGTCAGATCCTTTAGTCACAGCAGTAAAAAAGTTGACTAAAACAATGTTGAAGGCAAATACATAACTCAGAGAATTCAATTTGCCTCATCCAGAGTCTCTGAGGTTCTGGGTTGGTCTTGACTATCCTAGGCTTGACTTTTTTGAGTGCATTCTTGGCTGAAGTATAATCTTCCTTCAGAAGTATCTTGGTAATCAATAGTTCTCCTTATCCCACAAGATTTATGACTTCTACTGAAGCTGCCTTTTGGATTTTTATTTTCTTTAAATGGTTGCAGAAGGCAGAAAGAGGAGTTAACAATATTAGACTTCCACATTAGGCCTTTGTCTTTCAAGAAATAGTGTTACTAGTAAGAACCAAAAGAGATTTATAAAGAATGAAAAAGACAAATTTGTGTAATTTCACAAATAATTAGGCAGTTTTTGTTTGTTTCCAGGACTCCTAATTCAAAATTTCCAATGCCTAAACTTCTGTCTTGTTAATATCACAGCTGGATGGAATGTTCCCATAAGTTCTATCTCATGTTCTCAAATACAAAATCTAAGAAATGCAGATATTGTCAAAGAACTTCTCTGCCCTGGACTGGAATAGCAGTAATGTACAAAGACATAACTGTAGAACACTTTACAGATTACAACAAAGGAACTGAATGTATGAATAAAGATGTTCCAGTCAAAATAGAGATAAACAGTTTACTGATCTTAGGTTGATGATCAACTTTGTAAACACAAAAATAATAGGCAGTATCATAGAATAATAGACCAATTGGTTTTATTTAGCCAAATTTTAAAAATTGTATTCAAAATTACTTTAAACAAATGTAAAAGGTAAGAAGCATACTGGAAAATGATTCTTTCAAAAATTATAACAAAGGCTGGGGTTAAAAAATTTTTAAAAATTGTATCAAGTTTTATTATCTTTAATATATGAAATGCTCTTGTCAATAAGTAGATGTAAAAAGTGGTATAATAGATAAATGTTATAGACCTAAAAGGGATTTTTGACTTAAGAAACCAGTAGTGCTGGGTGACTTGGCATACACCTATAATTCCAGTGGCTTGGGAAGCTGAGGCAGGGGGATCATGAGTTCAAAGCCAGCCTCAGCAACTTAGTGAGGCCCTAAGTGAGTTAGCAAGACCCTGTTTCTAAATAAAAAATATATATAAATGAAGCTGGGGATGTGGCTTAGTGGTGAAGCACCCCTGGGTTCAATCTCCAATACCAAAAATAAAATAAAATAAAGTAAAATATAAAGAAGAAGAAGAAAAAGGAGGGGCTGGTGGGTTGAGGAGACAGAGGGAAGGTAGGAGAGGAAGGAGAAGAAGACAGGGAAGTCTAACCATTTGTTATGGTCATAACATACATCCACCAAATATTTGCCTCATACAATTTGAGTACTCATTTAACACTCATGTCTGCAGGCCACGTGGGGGTCCACTGGCCAAGGTTTGGCATGGCTTATGATGACTCTGTTCTCCACCATTTTTCATTCCTTTCCTAGGACCTAAGGGAGTGATGAAGGCATGCAAGGCCTCTTAAGACCTGAGTTTTCAAATCCTAGGCTCAGAACAGGCAAATTGTCACATCCTCCTTCTTTGACTGGATAATGCAAGTCCAGTCCAAAGACAGGGAACAAAGAAGTATTTCTGTCCAGTTCCTGGAAGGAACTGTAAAGTGACATGACAAAGGGAAGGGATAAAATGTGGGGTCAAGAATTAGGGTCACAACATAATCTATAATAGGGGATGATAAGTTTGGAAGCTGCTTCTAAGAAGTAATGAACTATGAATAAATAAAAACAGTTTGCTTCCATTGGCAAGGTCTGCAGAAGCAGCTTTCTGGGGAAGAGTATTGGGGAACACAGATGATTTCCATTTTGGGTAGTAGTCCTCTGACATAGATATAAAACAACCCACTACAGGGTTCTTAAAAGAACTTGAACAAACATTGCTTTGAAATTATTGGAATAAGTGTGAGAACCTGTTATGATGCTACAACATAAATCCTTGAACAGGTGAATCAAGGATAGTGTACGTTAATTATCAGGATGGAAAACAGTAATGGCTCCCAAAGGTAAAAAGACATATGTCTCCCTCACTGGAGATGATAGCCTGCATTAGTTAGACTTTGAATAATCTAGAAATTTTCATTGGCTGAGCTTTGGTTCTTCATAATGTGTTACTGATGAAGATGAAATCTTCAGCAGTTGAGCAAATAACAATGTCAAGTTATTTGAACAATGTCAAGTTCACTAATGAAGGGGAGAGAAGTAACAAATTGTTTCACTGAGCTTTGATATTTCCATATCTGCACTGAGAGGATTAATATGAACTATAATAATGCTACTTAACAACCCCAAATCTCAGGGTCTTAAACAATGTCTGGTTCTTGGGTCTCTGGGTCTGCTGAGTTGTTCTGATATAGGCTTCCAGCTGCTGGTCCTGTTTCAGGTATGTGCCACACAGCTTTAATTCAGCAACAGTAGCAACCTAGGGCATGCCCTTCTGGTGGTAGATGGGAGAATTGCAAGAGGTCAAGCCAAATCATGCAGCACATTTTAAACTTGTGTTACATAAAGTCTGTTAACATTCCATTGGCAAATACACTTAGTTGACACTCCCAACATCACTGGGACAGAAAAATAAACTGCCTTATATGATGGCTGTGATATAGCAAAGGGGTATGGGTGAATAGTTCTAATACAGTGATAAAGTTAAGGACTCAAACAATAATCTAATTTACATTAAGGGCCTCACCAAGCTGGTAGAATTTATATCCACTCATTTCTGGCTCACAACTTTTTGTGACCTGGATAATGTTTGTAACAGAGAACAAGCAAATAGCAACAGCAAAATAGGTAATTTCAGAATGTGATAAGTAGTATGAAGGAAATTATCAAGGTAATATAAAAAGGAACTGATGGATGGTGGGTGGGTATGCAAGGGATTATCTTAGGTTGGGTGCTCAGGACAGATTTCTAAGATGTAATGACATTGATATTTGAGTCGAGACTTGAGAGATCAAAGTTGAGTTGCTGGAGAAAGAGCATCCTGGGCAGAGGAAACAGCAAGGGCAAGGGCCTTGAAGTGGGAAAGACATTGGATGAGGTTGGAGAAACAGGAAATAGATTATGCTGGATGATAGGGCAGGGTGAGGAGTTTGAATGTTATTCTGCAAATAGGGACGTTTTTGTAGGGTTTCTTTTTTAAATTAATATTTCAACTCTTTATTATGAAATTTAGGAACTTACAAAAGAGTAGAGAGAATAATGTAACAAATAAATAAATAGATCCCAAATATCCAAGATAACAAACCCTAACATATTCACAGCATTTGGCTTAAAAAATTCTCAACGCTTGGCAAGCATGATTCACAAATACTTCTTATTCCCCTGTGCAGAGTATTTTAAAGAAAATTCCATATACAGTGTTATCCATGATACTTAGACTTACCTCAGTATTCAGGACTCTTAACAACATAACTGAAATAGTAGTACACAAGAATAATTCTTGAAACCATCAAATTGAACATTTTATAAATTTTTTATATTTGATTTTGTTGAATTGAAATTCAAAATAAATGGACAGACTTATTTCTTAAATCTATAGCAGCTCTCCCATCACTTAATTGCAGAAGAAATGAGGTTATTATTGATCCTATAGAATTTTCTACCTTCTGGATTTTGCTGCTGATATCCTTATAGTGACAGTTATATGCCCCGTTCCTTCAGTTTCCTGTAAACTGGCAATTAGATGTTCAAGTTTTTGGCACTAATTCTCATGGTGTGCGGTGAACTACCCATTGCATCACTGCAGAAGGCATGTGACACCTGGCTGTGTCTCTTCTCTTGATCTTAAGATAGATCAGTGGTTTCAGATGCTGTCAGTCAGATAAAACCATTTTAAATAGGGAGTGGCAAGCCATGATTTATGCTACAAAGACAATTCTGACTATTATGGTGCAGAAGGATTGTTGGCAGAAATGATAATAAAAATATTTAGTTAACTATACTGCATGAGTTCTGACTAGCTACAGAGGCCTGCAGATACAGTCACTGAATCTGTGTCCTGATTGTTGGAGTGGAATCTTGGAAGGCAATTCCAAGATATGATGGTGACTTGGACCCAGGAGAAAGTAGAGATAGGGGAAGGTTGGATTCTAGAAGCTTTGGAAAGATCTAGGGGTGCCCGGTGTGTGAGCTGTCCAAACTGGAGCTATCACTTCAGCTTAGCAACCATGTACTTTATGGACTCCTGACTTGAATCCTATCCCCAAATTCTTAGGTTCTGATATCATGGCCCTAGAACAAAGCTTGATTCTAAAAACAAAGAAGTTAATTCTCTTATTCTTTTTTATCAACTTAGTGGGAAAACAGAAGGGTCAGTGTATCACTCAGGAAGAGGAAAACAAAAAGCAAATACTGGATTTTTCAAAAAGCAAAATGTTTAAGGAAGCAAAATATTAATGTAGCTTGTGTTGTTTTGGGGCAATTAGAAGGAGAACATTTCATAAGCATCTGGACATTAATTTTTATGTTAAACTTTGTATTTATTGAAACAAAGTGAATATCTTAAGTGTAAATTTGCTGATAATATATCTCAAGTTTCTGTTTCCTGCTTAGCTCATCTTTAATGAAAAAATGGTATGTGTCACCACAGTTACCTGTCTTTAACCACAAGAGAGGAACTAAGTTGTATTTCCTCGACAAAATGTAAGACAAAATTCACGTTTTTTCTGTTCATGTGTAACATCTTGGGAATGACCAATGACACTTTCCTACTGAGAAAGAAAATTTTTCATGGTAGTAGTAACCACAGCTTTGGTTGATTACTCACATTATTACATTAGTAACATCTTTTGCTCTATACTCCACACAAGGAAAAAAGTGTTGAATGTAAAACCACAACCCCAGCTGTCAGTGGAAATGATAGTTCATTAACTATCTTGCTGCTGCCCCTGGGGCCAATTCTTGGTAAGAGAATTATCTTGAATGTGGTTTCCAAATCAATGGATAAGAAGAAGTTGTGGCAAAAATTAAATGATCCACTTGCTTATATGGCTTTAAAAATAAATTGAAAGAAAAGAAATTAAAATATAGTTATAAATTCTATTAATCAACATACATTATAAATTATAAAAACTGATAAAGACCTTACACATGAAATGAATTTGTGCTGCTAAAAATTATTGCAAATGCTGCTCTAAGTTATGGCAGAAATAATTTTGGTCCTCAAAATATCAATTAAGAATTCCAAAAATCTATATTGGAAAGTTCTAGTTATCAAAATAGCCAAGACAAGTCCTGAAAAAGAATAGAATTTAGTTGAGTACCTTCCAGAAAATCTAAATTTATCAAATAGTTTGTCAAATTTCACAAACATCAATGAAACAAGATATATTTAAGAATAATGTAAATAAAATTATGTCACTTGCTGGTAATGGATGGAACTGGAGAACATCATGCTAAGTGAGATAAGCCAGACCCAGAAAGACCAGGGTTGATTGTTTTCTCTCATATGCAGAAGCTAGAGAGAAAAAAAGAATTAAACAACAACAAAAAAAAGGAGATAGGAAAAATAGAAGGAAAAACAATGGAGAATCCTGGAAAGGGATTGAGGGGGAGGGAAAAGGAGTGGGAAAGAAGAGGAACTACAGAACGAAAATGACCAAATTATGCTCTGTGTATGTATGACTACATCACAGTGAATTCAACTTTTACCTATGTAGGAGCCAGTGATGTAAGTGCCAGAAGCAATCTCCATGAAGGTGGCTTCTTGGACCAGTCTTCGTGAGTAGCCAGCATGAAAAGTTTCATAAGCTCACTGTGGGATCCTATGATGTCTCCTATAGTTTCACTGCCACTGTTGAATAGAACTTTTCTCCTTGCTCTCATGATGAGCTACATGAGCAGAACACTCCTGTTGGTTCTCCACCTTATTTTTCACTCAGTTGCCCAAAGTGGGGACTCAGCTGACAGCTGTCTGGGAGACAAATAGGATGTGCATATCCCAGCACCTTCTTCTGCTCTCTTCTTTTCGGGTGGGGGGACTGCATGTTAGTCTCAAATCCATTTTAGGATTCCCACTTGACCACAGGTTTGACACACATTTTAGTATCAGCTAGTATCAGTTTTACCAGTACAAGGATATTTTGCCTTTCCGTTTGTTCCACCTTTTGTTTTGGTTTTAAACTGGCACAGAACTAGAAAGAGGACTCTTATTTATTTGGTGTACCACAGAATTCCAAAATTCACTCACCGAAAACCAACCAACCAACCAACCAACCAATTACCAAATACAAACCAAAACAAAATATCTAGCATTTCCTTCTTATGGTTTCTACAAAGTTTCTCTTATAAAAACTTTGGACTTTTTTAGATCCAAAAAGGTAGTTGTCCATTGAAGTAGTCCTCTATAGTTATTTTCTCTGCTGCCACTTGAGATGATTGCTGAAGAATGGCCTTACGTGGTGAGCCAAGGCTAGCTCTGTCCTTGCACAGGCCACCAAACTATTTTAAGGAGGTGATTTCAGTCTCTCTGTGATTAACTGCCCAAGGTGCGCCACCTTCAGCTTTCAACCTTGATGCTTTTAACGATTAGCCCTTGAGTTCCCACATGTGGCTGCCTCTCAGGTGACTCTTGGCCCCAGAAGCACTTCCTGAGAACTGAATTCAGCGTAGGTCACTCAACTGATCAACCACTCTCTGCCATGAGATCCACTCTAGTTCTATGGCAGCTTTTCTCTCTTTTCAGTTACCAAAATGCAAAGGGAATGATTAGTGTGTGTGTGTGTGTGTGTGTGTGTGTGTGTGTGTGTACATGTGCATGTGTGTGTACATGTGCATGTGTGAGTATTTTCCTATCTGGGTAATGGTGAAAACTGCCCTATGTAAACTCTGACCACTCATCTGCAAGAGAGAATGAAATAGCATCTATTTCATAGAACTGCCTTAGAATTAAATGTTAATTCATGTAATTGGTATGTAGTAATCATTCATTAAGCGATTTGACAATATTTGTTATTATAAGATTTCTTGTTACAGGAAGGGCAATATACCACTATTGTATAAAATATAATTGCTAGAGAAACCAGCTATATGTGAATGAAAGGTGGTTGTACTGGTTCCAATAGTGTCTCTCCAAAATCCATATTCTCCTGGGACCTGTGAATGTGAGCTTATTTGAAAATGCAGCCATTGCAGATATCAAACAATTAAGATGATGTTGTCCTGGAGTAGCACAGTCTAGTCAAATGACTGGTATTCTTAAAATAAGAGAGAAAATTGGACATGGATATACACTGAGTAAATTTGCCATATGAGGCTGGAGGAAGAAAGAGGAGTGATAATTTGTTTTGACAGTCATAGGATAATAATATAATTGCAAAGAGAGAGACTGGTCCCCCTTCTCTGCAGGGTATATGGTCCAATATCCTGGGGGATGCCTAATACCATAGATAATGTGGAACACTATATATTCTATGTTCTCCCCCCTGTATATATATATAAATGAACATATGCCTTAGTTTGGATCTGAAATGTTCCCCAAAGACCCATGTGTTAAAGTCTTGATATACAAATTGACACTGTTGGAAGGTAATGGAAACATGAAGTGGTGGCGCATAGTGGGATAACTTTAGGTCATTGGGCAAATACCCTGGAAGCAGATGCCCCTCATCTTTTTGCTTCCCAGTGGTGAGGTGACGGTTTTGCTCTGCCACATGCTCCTGCCATGATATATTGCATCATCACAGTCCTCAAAGCAACAGGGCCAACTGATCATGGGTTGAAACCTCTAAAATTGTGAGCCAAAATGAATCTTTCTCCTTTATAAATTGATTATGTCAGGTATTTGTTAGAGTGACAGAAAGCTAAAACCCATATATATATATATAATAAAGTTTAATTCATAAATTAGGTACAGTAACAGATTAACAATAATAGTAAAATAAAATGGAACAATTATAATAAGAATTATGTGAAAGTGATCCATATCAAAATATCTTGTTGTACTTTGACCCTTTCACTTAAAGGAAGCATTTTATGACTTCTCTTCACTTATATCCAAATTTTCAGCATCACTTCTTTTGCACTGTGGGGTCATTATTAGGTAAAGAAAATAATGCTCTTAGTTGAGCATAAGCACTGAGATAACAGTCGATCTGATAACTAAGCTGGCCACTGATTAACAGTTGGTATTGTATTCGGGGTAGATATGCTAGACAGAGGGGTGATTCATTTCCTGCACAAGTTGAAGTGGGATGGTGTAAGATTTCAGCATACTACTCAGATGGCATGCAAATTGAAACTTATAAATTTTGTATTCCTGAAATTTTCCACTTAATATTTTCAGATCATCATTGACTGTGGTTAACTAAAATCATGGAAAATGAAACCATGGATAAGACATTATTATATCAGAAAGAAAATTTTTGCTAAATAAGCACTGGAATCTCACCAATATATGTATTAGTGTAACACCACACTCACTATTAGGCTAGAAAAATAACAAAGGTCATGTTTAAAATTCATTCACTTTATAAAAGCCAAATACTGTAAAAATTACCTTTCCAAATAACTTCTGTCTCCAGCATGGCTTCTAGGAAATTAAGATCTTTAGGAAATAATTTCTGGAATAGGGAAGAGGGAGAGAGTTGTGTTAACCTCATTAAACTGGATCACATCATATAGGTTGGTTATCTGGGCCATGTTCACATACATAAAATGAATGGACAACTACTTTTGTTTGCTTTGAGGTGTTCTTATTGGCCACTAAAGTAGTTTCCCCTGGGGAGATAGATCTCAGATGGGGAGATAGATCTCAGATGGGGAGCTAGATCTCCCATGGGTAAATAACCAGAACACAGAATGCCCTAGAAGTGACCTAACCTAGTAAAGAATATGAGAAAATGGAATATTTGAAGGGGGTGGGGGTGAAGAACATAAAGAGAAGCCAGGGTCAAGGCTGAATGAGTTATAAATTTTTCAGTGGACTGGACTCCTGAAAGGACAGGGACTGCAAATGGGAAGGGCCAGAGGTTTATGAAAGCCATGTCAATAGTCCTATGAAATCACATGTATATTTAAGTCTGTATATTATCTTTTCTTTCTCTTAAAACATCTTTATTCATTAATCATTTATAGAAAATTATATTGAACATCAATTATGTGCCAGGCACTATGATAGATTGGGAATACAAAGGAGAATAAGATAAATTCCCTAGTCCTAATGAACCTCCTAACTTGGTGGAGAACACCTACATATCAAAAAAATATATAATATGATAAGTACATGACAGAGATATGCACAATATACTAAGGGAGCACAGGGGATGAGAACTGGGTGCATCCTGAGTGAGCCAGCTAGAACAGGTGATTTCTAAGCTGATCTGAAAAGCAGGAATGATGGAGAGGGTTCAGATGAGCTGAGAACTGAAATCCGCACAGTGATGCAGAAGCTCAAGTTTAAGTCAGAGGATGCTGAGATGAGGTGGGCAGAAGTCAATAAATAGTTTCTATCATCACAATAAAGAACTGATACTTGAGGACGGGCATAACTTTTATCTAGCTGGAAAAAAATTCTCTGGAGATCGGAGTTGAGAGGACTGAGCAGAGACTGAAGTTGATCAGGGTTCAGGAAAGACAACAAGCCTATTTCCAAGGATGGGCAGAAATGAAAAACATTGGACAGATTAGGAGATATAATTGGCAGATAAAAGAAACTAAGTCAATGCAAAAGTTTCCCTCTTGGGGGACTGGGCGGAGTCGATGCCACCACGGAGGAAGAACATAAGCGGAGGAGGCTTAGGGTAGACATATTATGTTTGAGGTGACTGTACAACAATTGCTTTGAGATCTACCCTGCTCCTGGCATCTTGGTTTGTTGGTTTCTAAGGTGTAACAGTCAGGATTTGTTCAGAAAAACAGAAGTCACTTTAGGTATTTCATGTAAGGCAGGTTTTAATGGTGATAATTAGTGGGTGTGTGTTTCGTCAATTGTAGGGAATTGCCTGAACTGCGTGGTTCTTAATATTTACTCTAAGCAGATGTGAATGTCAAGAACCTGGGAGGTTCCTGTGAATCATTTCAGCATGCAGCACTAATGTGGGCAGTTCTCAGGAGGTTTACCTGGAAGCTACTTTGAATCTCACATCTGTCCTTGTGCCTGCCTACAGAGAATAATGGCCTCACCTTGCCTCTGTCTTCTAAATCTTCTGCAAATGCCTTAATTGGCCAGCTCTGTCCAAGGAATGTACAGAGAAGAGGATTCTGGGAAATGCAGTTTGCACCACAGAGGAAACTTTAGAATGGTTCAAGGATTCTGCAAGACTAACAGAAAATCTAGATATGTCACTCAATTCCTATTGAAAATTCTGATTTATAATTCAGAGACAGCTGATTGGCTGAGAAGCAGAGAAAGATGCAGAAAGAGAAAGAAAAACAAATGTGCACAGAATGGTGGATATGAAATATCATGTAGCCCACAGCCAGAAAAATGGAGAGACTCTTCTTGAACAATTGTTGAACTTCCTCTTTTGGATTCTCTGAATAAAACCTGGGTCTTTAGAATAATCTCCCTCTCATCTCTCTCCCCTCCATAAAATAGCTTAAGTTGATTTATAATTCTTTTACAAAGGAGTCTTAAGCAATATAGCATCTGATCAGGGATGTCTACACAGCTGTGGGAGGGGTGCATCAGGTTCTAGAGAGAGGTCTTTCCTGGAAATAGAGACTCAGCGTATAGAAGCAGAACTGTGAGAACCGAGCAGCTTGGGCAACGGTTCTTACTCAAAGGTGAATGATAATGTGGATACTAAGAGAGTTACAAGTGGATTTTTAAAACACATATTTGTCCTTTTTTATGGGGTACAGTGTGACTTTCAATGGTCTCTCAAGCAATCATATATTAGTGCTGATATAAAAAAGAAAATCAATGTTCTATGAACAAATGAGTGAAATTGAAGTGTGAAATATGGAAGCATGAATAAGGTGGATAAATATATAAATAAACACACTCCTTATTGGATAAATGCTATAGGAAATTATATTTACTTGTAGGAGTGCTGTTTAAACCTTGACCTTGGGCATGCAACTTGCTAATGAATGAAAAAATGTCAAAATTTGAGTTTCTTTTTCATGACATCTAACAATAATTATGAGCTTGGTTTTTAGTTGGTTTTGACAATGCATTTTTGTATACTGGGTTATAAAATTTAAAAATTGTCAATCAGAACTGGGTATGATTGTACTTCCTTGTAATCCCAGGCAGGAGTAGTGCAAGTTTGAGGCCTACCTGGGTAACAGTGAAAATCTATTTGAAAAGTAAATAATAAAAATGAAAATTGACAGTTAAATTTCAGCATGTGCATTTAAAGGATAATGTTACTGTCATCAAAGCAACATTTTGATAAAAAATTTATTTAAGATGACTAGTAGAGAGGATTTTGAACGTTCCCCAAAGAATGTTCCTAACACATTTCTTTGAGATGATACGTATGTACGTTACCCTGATCTGATCATTACACATTGTACACATATATTAAAATATCACACTGTATGCTACGGATATATACAGTTATTATGTGTCAATTAACAAACAAAAATATATTTAAAAAAATAATTATTTTAGGAAGAAGATACATTCCTATCTTCCACAAAGAAAAATCTCAAAACTGTAACAACATGTTTCATTTACACATTAATGCTAAAATGTGATTCTGAATTGACAGAATATGTGTGTAAATTTTAAATAATTACTTTTTCTTGTGAGGTAGTTTATAAATTAATTGTATGAATGGACCTAATTATTTGTCTGTCCAGCACTTTTCCTTCCTCCTTATAACCTGGCTTTTATTTTGTTCACAGTTTTTGGTGGAAGCAGAGGAGTCACCATGTTTTTGTGTGACTTCATGGTAGAGTACTCCTAAGGTGGGCAACTGAGTTGGGCCCCTGACCTAACAGAATTTCTCACTTGGATTTTCTGGATGACTGCAGAGCCTCCTAATTGGTTTCTCAGTTTCTACTCTTGCTTCAATAGAGACTGTTTTTCATCTACCAGCCACAATGAGCCTGTTAAATGGTTGGCAGATTATGTCACACTCTTGGTCAAAATGCAGCAGACACACCCTCTTTTTCTCTAGAATAAAATCTGAAGTTCTTTCTAGATGATGATCTAGCCTCTGGTTCCTCTCTGACCCAACTACTTTCTCCTCAGGTCCAGTTATCCTGGTCTTTTTTCTATAATTGGAATCTGGCTAAGGATGTTTTTGTCTTGGGTTTTTCTATTTTGCTCTTCTCTGCCTGGAACACTATTTTCTCAGCCATGTTCACGACTCCCTCCCTCATTTCTGTCAGGTCTCTGTTCAAATGTCCTTCCTTAGAAGAGCCTATTCCTCTTGCCCTCATCTCAAACCGACCATTTCTTTTCCGATTTTACTTTGTCATCAATGTCACTACCTGACATTGTTTATGTAATTACATGTTTGTTTATGTCAGTCTCCTCACCGGCATGTCAGATCCATGGAGAAAGGGGTTTGTCCTCTCTCCTTTTTCATTATTGGTGTTTCCCAAATACCTAGAACCACGTCTTGTGCATCAAGTATTTTTCAAAGTAGACTATATGTATATTTTTATAGAAGTTTTGATTTCATAGCAAAATTAAGAGAAAGTAAAATTCAGAGATTTCCCATATACACCCTCTCCCTACACAGGCTTAACATCCCCCATAATGGACACCCCCTCCTCCAAAGTGGTACCTTTTTTACAAGTGATGAACCTACATCCACACATCATGATCACCTGAAGCCCATAGTTTTCATTAGGGTTTGCTTCTGGTGTGTTACATTCTACGGTTTTAAAAAAATTCCACAATAACGTGTTCATTGTAGTACTATACAGGTATTCCCACTGCTCTGATAGTCCTCTGTGCTGTGCCTTGCCACCTCTCTTCCAATCACTGATCTGTCTTTTCAAGAAGGTCACATAGTTGGAATCATACACTCGGTAGCCTTTTTAGACTGGGGTCTTTCACTCAGCAATATGCATTTAAGACTCCTTCATGTCTTTTCGTGGCTTGATAGATCATTTCTTTTTACTGCTGAATAATATTCCATTGTCAGAAAAAACAGTTTTGGCAACAGTGAGTAAAGTTCTACAAGCATCCATATGCATGAGTTTTCAACACTTTTTAAAAATTTTTTATTTTGATTCATTGTATACAAATGGGGTACAACTGTTGTTTCTCTGGTTGTACACGAAGTAGAGTCACACCATTTGTGTAATCATACATGTACATAGTGTAATAGTGTTTGTCTCATTTTGTTATTTTCCTTCTCCCTCCCCCTCCCTCCCCCTCTTTTTCCTCTATACAATCCATACTTCCTCCTTTCTTGCCCCCCTCCCCCCCGTTATGTATCATCATCCACTTATTGGCGAGATCATTTGTCCTTTGGTTTTTTGGGCTTGGCTTATCTCACTTAGCATGATATTCTCCAGCTGCATCCATTTACCTGCAAATGCCATAATTTAATTCTTCTTTATGGCTGAATAATATTCCACTGTGTATATATCCCACAGTTTCTTTATCATTCATCTATTGAAGGGCATCTAGTTTGGTTCCACAATGTAGCTATTGTGAATTGAGCTGCTATAAACACTGATATGGCTACATCACTGTAGTATGCTGATTTTAAGTCCTTTGGGTATAGGTCAAGGAGTGGGGTTCCTGGGTCAAATGGTGGTTACATTTCAAATTTTCTAAGGAATCTCCACACCACTTTCCAGAGTGGCAGCACTAATTTGCAACCCCACAGCAATGTTTGAGTGTGCCTTTTGCCCCACATCCTCATCAACACCTATTGTAGTTTTCAACAATTTTGGGTAAACACAATTGCTGGATCATGTGGTGAGAATATGTTTACTTTGGTAAGAAACCACCTGTCCATCTTCTAAAGAGGCTGCACCACTAAATGAGAGTACCTGTTGCCCATCTCCTGGCCAGCATCCAGTGTTCCAAATTTTTGCCATTCTAACAGGTGTGTCCTGGTATTTCATTGTTGTTTTAATTTGCATTTCCCTGGGGATATGATACAAAGCTCAACAAGTGTTTGATGGAGTTGTGCTGTATTTCAAACTGCAATGGAGAAAGTTTGTTGGGGGCAAAAGCATGTAAAAATATGACATTTTGGAGGAGTATTGTGAGAGCCCAGTTTCCTTCCAACTAGAGGATTCTGTTTTGTGGTAGGAGATATTGTGTTGTCTCACCAAGAGAAGCAGAGACAATAGCCAGAAACAAGTCCTGTTAGCACTTCATTATTTGGTTCCAGCTGTCCCTGATGTTTCCCTCTGTTACAGTGATAGCTGTGTCCTTCCAATAAATACTTTTCCATTAAAATAGTGTGGCCGGGATGTCCATCTCTTGCTATCCAGAAAGGCCTAAGAAATGCAACTTCTCAGTGTACTGACACCAACACTGAAAAATAAAGGAAATTATGAAAACTGAAAAAATTAGAAAACTAGTAAGGCAAACTTGCAGAGATTGCTGATGCTGCCACGGCTTGCCCATACCTCTTGGCTGCCCCCCTCTCAGTCCTGACCCACCCCCTTTAACTCTCACAACGTACGATTCTTGACCTAAAAATTCTTTCTGTCTGTGTGTGGGGAAGGCTGGAAGTGCTGGGGGGTCAATGTTTTTGGAGAAACCCTTAGACAATGCTGAAGAGAGTGGATGGTAAATACTCCAGCTTCCTCTCCGCTTTGATGGGACCACTTTACAGTGGATTCTGTGCCATCACCCAGAGACCTTAGTGAACTGAACTCCAATTCCCACTGTGCCCTTCTGTTTGTTAACTACTCTCTTCACCTCCTTCTCTTCCCTGAATCATGTCACCTCTTACCTACTGGTGCTTCCTAGAATCACCTCTGCAATGATCCTGTCTCAGGCTCTACTTCTGGGGTAACCCAATTTAAGTTTCTCTATATAATATATACTTCAATCGAACATTAACAAATATATTGAAAATGAAGAAATATACAAATACAACTTATTGTAAATCGGGTGGTAGATGAAAAACTTCATCAAAATAATGAATGTATATTGTGCTTAACATATGCCAAGTATTGTTCCCAGTGTTTCACATACAACTCATTTGATTCCTACAAAACTTCTGTGAGATAGATGTTGTTATCGTCAGTTAAATTGAGAGAGTTTAAGGAACTTTCCCAACTGCAGATACCTGGTAAAAGATGGAGCCAGGATTCAAACTCAGTCTCTCTCCTACATCTATGTTGTTCACCATGATACTATAAAGAAGAAATAACTTTAGAAGATGATTTATCAGTAATGTCAAGATATCATGTAGGTATTGCATATAATTAAGTTGTTTATATAGATACATAGCACTATTCAAGTATAGAAACCCACACACATATATAAGTAGTTCTAGAAATAAATTTGAAATCACTATAATCTAAGGATCAGAGAGTCACCACAAAAATAGTAGTTATGAGATAAACATATTCCTTAAAAATCCTTTTAAATTAATGTTACTCAATTAGTTGTTAATGAAAGTGATTTGTCATCAATATCTAACAGTGAATGACCACTAGCAGCAGCTTCTGTGATTGGCAGCAATACAATTGTTAGGTAAACAGTGGGCAGGTATAGTTGGAAGCTAATATTACCATGCATCGTGAGATACCTCCCTGTTCCCTGCCTTGGTTTGACACTAGACTATGGCTAAAGAATTGAGGTCTCTGAATGGCATCTTGGCCAAGAGGGCTCATTGGCTCCATGCCCCAGGTCTGGCAGTCAAGAGGTATTCATGTAAAGCACTGAACTAGAAATCTGGGGAAAGACTAGGATACTACTACACAGTGCATGCTTTTTAGGACAATAGTAGGGAAGACGAAAGTGAAGATAACTTGAATTTTATGTTTTTATGAGGAAAGCTTCAGGTGAGATTATGCAGAGAGTTTAACTTCATATGGATTTTCACACTTGTGCACAATTTTTACTATGGCTTCAACTGCTGCAACTCTGGCAGGGAGTATGGTTACCTCAGAAGAGGGAAGAACAAAACAGTCAGCCCTAGAGCTCTACAGGTGGTTTACAGCTCTTCAAACAAGAGGAAGTCAAAAGCCTCCTGACTGTGACAGAGTGCCCTGCCTTGCGCACTCTGCAGAGGCTGGAGTGTCTGTGAGTGCATCTCCACATACCAGTGAGCTGGGCTGAGAAGAGAGGACTATGATGTCAGTGCTAGGCGGGGAATGAGAGCCATTTCCTTCTTCTCAAGGTGACCCGCAGGAAGGCAATGGGAAGTCAGGTCAAAATTGGCTTGACACCTCTGTCCTGGGAAATCCTATCAGATGACTAAAAGAAAACCTAAGCCGCCAAGATGCTGCTCTAGGCCAAGAGATGGGAGGCACCTTGGGGGAAACCCCTGACCACAGGCCAATAGAACAGAAGGTAGCTAGCCTTGCTGAAAAACCAACTTGAAAAACACTTCAAATTCCACCTGAGGTGACAAGAAATTTTTCCCAGTCTTGAGTGCTTTCACTTTCCTAATAGAACAGACTAAGTGTCTTTGTAATATGTCATTTAGATTTCCCTTCTGGTGGTGAATTTTTTTTTTTTTTCTCTTTAGGAAGAAAAAAGGTGACAGAATGAGGGCATTTGTCGTTGTTGAAGAGGCTTCCTAATGAAATCATAACTGTGACCAGCATGTAGGTTATGATCTGTGATTCTAATGTTTTCAAATAGGGCAAGCCATATATCATTATGCTTGGGGATGCCAAATATTAATTAAAGAAACTGATATATATGTGTTTCAAGTTGCTTGGAGTAATAAATCTGTGCTATACTCTCAAAGAGGTAAGACAATTTGTTGGACGAAAAAGATGAGAACTTTAACTTTTTAATCCAGCATGTGGTATGTTGCCTTTCAAAATTAAAAGAATAGGCAAAACTTCTAAATGTCAGTCACTACAAATCTTTTGTGGAATTAGGAAAATTATCATTAGCAAGCAAGTAAACAAACCAAGATAAAAGGAATAACATCAGAATGTAAAAAAAATAAATAAATTAAAAAGTTTGATGAATAGAAAATAAACAGAATGGTTTCATAGGTTCCTCAAAGTAAAGAGGTCTTAGGAAGACAATAATAAGTGAAAATATAGGAACAGACTTCATTTTTACAGTAAATATGAAGGGAACAGGCTTCAGAGCAATAAAAATATGAATTTAGGTATTTCTTAATCAGGTAGAAATGGTAGTCAAGATCTGTGGTTTCAATAACTCTTAGTTAAACCAATATAGCTATATATTTTAGTTTAAGCAAAATATTTCCTTAAGTTAAGGTGCAACTTACATTAGTTAAGGTAACATTATGGCTATATATTTTAGTTTAGGCAATATATTTCCTTAAGTTAAGGCACAACTTACATTAGTTAAGGTAACATTAGTTAGGGTAATATTAATTAAGTTTAGTGAGTTTATATAGTTAAGGTAATACAAACCCCTCCCCAAAATGTAAAATGGCCTAAACCTAACAATAGTTTATTTCTTGCTATAAAGTCCAAAATGAATATATTAGAGCAGCAGGTATCTTCTCTAAACAGGACCAAGAACTTTTCTTTCTGTGGCTTCACCATTTCACTCCTTGGACTGTGAGGTCACTGTGTATATTCACATCAGGTTGGTTAATGGAGAAAGAGCACAAATGATAGTCCACCAAGGTGGCACACATCAGGTCTACTCAGGGACTGGAACTCAATCACAAGTCCACATGCAACTGGAAGGGAATCTGGGAAGTGTAGGTGAGTTCTGTGCCAGGAAGAAGAAACGGGTTTGATGAACAACAAGCCAGTCCTGTCCTTAAAGTCATTCCAGATAAAATGTACATAAGATAATTCAGTATGTGAGCAGTCTCTGCATTGACTGCATTGATGAGTGGGTTTTTATTTATTTTTTTAAATTTCTGATCATTAAATTGTTAATAGATCAAGAAATTTCCTTGAAATGAAACATTTTAAAAAGATATTTTATGTTCAACATCTCTAACAATTAGAGAAATGCAAATCAAAATGACTCTAAGATTTCATCTCACTTCAGTCAGAATGGCAATTATCAAGAATTACAAGCAAAAATAAATGTTGGTGAGAATGTGGGGACAAAGACACATTGCTGGTGGGACTGCAAACTGGTGCAACCACTATGGAAATCAGTATGGAAATTCCTCAGAAAATGGGAATGGAATCATCATTTGACCCAGCTATTCCACTCCTTGATTCATACCTAAAGGACTTAAAATCAGCACAGCACAGTGACACAACCACATCGATGTTTATAGCAGCCCAATTCACAATAATCAAACTATGGAACCAACCTAGGTGTCCTTCAACAGAGGAATGAATAAAGAAAATATGATATATATAAACAATAGAATATAATTTAGCCTTAAAGAAGAATGAAATTATGGCATTTGCAGGTAAATGGATGGAACAGGAGTGTATCATGCTATGTGGAATAAGCCAGTCCCAAAAAACCAAAGACCGAATGTTTTCTCTGATATGTGGATGCTAATTCACAGTAAGATGGGGGGCTAGGGAAGGATATAGGTATTAGGCAGAGGGAGTGAAGGAAGGGGAAGGGGCATGGGGGTAGGAAGGATAGTAGAAAGAATTGGATATTATATCCTATGTACATATATGATTACATGACTGGTGTGATTCTACATCACATACAATCAGAAGAATGGGAAGTTACACTCCATTTGTGTATAATGTGTCAAAATGCACTCTACTGTCAGGTATAACTAATTAGAGAAAAAAAGATATTTTATAAATTCCACTGAGGATTTTGACATTCCATGAGCTCTTCAGAAAACTTCTATTAAGGTCATTTTCCCACCTTTTTGGTAACCAAGCATCTTTCTCTTTTCTCATGGTTCCTTAGTTTTCTTTTGGAGATTTCTTATCACTTTCAGTATGGATGGCCGGGCTGGGCTAGTAAGTCATGAATTTACCAATTCCAACCTGCATGGTGTCCTGTAGGAGGGTCGAAAAGTTTCTGGGGCTGAGACTTAAGATTGTTCTATTTTGAATATGCTTCTTCAACTTTGTCTTCCATCTTTGAGCTCCTCCATATGCCTTTATTAAGTGTGATCTATAGATAATTAAAAAGATCTATAGATAGTTCTTTTTAAAACATGTGAATAAAGAATTCTAAATGATATATTAGGTAAGACAAACTTTCAGGACTTGAATTAGAGAGCAGCCTCTAGCTTGGTTGGAACAGGATAGTTAAGACCACCAACACAGATTAAACCACACGTGACTTGGTCACTTACTAGTTCAGTGATTTTAGATAAATTGCTTATCCTCTCTGAATGCCACTTTTCTCCTCTACTAAGTGAAAATAAACTTAATTTCCCTTAGATGGTTGTCCTAAGTTTTCATTTCTGAAAACATTTCAATGAAATTGATGTAGATGCATTAAAATAGTTTGGAAATCACAATCTGGAGCTTATTATACAATTTATTAACATGAATTATAATTATTAATGATATAATTAATAGTATACTAATACTGTTATCACTAATCATTCACTTACTACTTCTCTCAAAAAATCAGGATTGTAAAAACATAAATATTTATTTTCAAGTTACCATGAATGGTATATTTTTTGCTCAATTTAAGTTTTTTAGGTGCAGCATAAATAGGACCATGGGACATATGAGTTAAATGAGAGCATGAACATTTACTTATTATGTGGACAAAATTATTTACTCTTAGGGAACAGTATTTTTCCTGGCAGAAATATTTGGTTATAAAATGCTTGTTCCTAAGCTTTATGTCACTGGAGCCAAATACTCATTTATTGATATTTTCTTTGACTTTGCAGTCTTCATGCTAAGGTTAAATATCTTCAATTTATAGATCATTTTGAACAATAATAAGCCTAAGCTAATTTGGTAAATTATAACATATAGCCTCTGCAAAATCTCAAACTAAAAATATCAGGACCAGTGTGAACAACAAAGACTGGGACAGTATATTCGCCATGGTTCAGATATGCTTAAACATTGAAGGTTTGGAAGCTGGGTCCTCAGTGTGGCAATGTTGGGAAGAGGGATTTTTAGGTTGTAGGGCCTAGTGTGAGGTTCTTAGACCAATGAGTGTTGCACCCTCCAATGAGATGGTAGGGCCCCAGCCTCTTTCTGGCTCTTTCTCATTATGTGATTTATTCCTCTTGCTTGTGCTCCCACCATTGCCATCTGCCGTGCATCAGGTGGAGACCTCACCAGAATCTGCTGCTTTCAGGTTCTGTGAGCTAAATAATCCTCTTTTCTTTATAAAGTTAGCCTGCTTAAAGTATTTTGTTATGATAATGAAAAATCGACTAATATATTGTTCAGTACTGCTTGAACTTTACAATTAAACCATTGACAAAAGCAACAAAAATTCTAATCAAAATATAACATGCTAAATCTGTAGGGGATGTCACTTCTGATTATCATAGTGAACCAATCCTTTGCAACCTTACAACTTGGGCTGCTGCTTCCTCCTTTGAGATGGAGGGCCTGAAGTCATTTGTTCCTGATACAGAAAATTTTCATCCCAATTAGAAATTCCATCTGAGATGTAGACATTTTCCTTAATACATTGTTTTTAAACAGGAGGGAAGGTCTTGCAGTTTCTTTGTACTTTCTGATTCAGAGAGAGTTGAAAGTTTGGCAATTTGAATCGACTAAACCAACTGCTACTTGCTTTAAAATAAAACACTTCTGAAACTTTTTAGTTTTCTCCTTAATAGTTTCAAATATCACTAAGGATTTTGCTTATGAGAAAACATTAACCTGCTGGAAAAATCTAATGTGAACCAAACTGAATTTCACATTTTATTAATATCATCTTCCTAGTCACCTGCTGAATATAAAATAATCATGTAAGCAAACTCTCCACATATCCTCACAGAACATACTGTATAAAAGAAAAAATACAGGCAATGCACAATAAAATACTAATTTTGTCCAAAGAGAGGTTTGATCTTGCCTTCAGTTCTGGGATATAAATTGTAAGTTCTGGGTATTTCCTATCTGACAAGATCCTCCTTGTTTACCTGTGGGTAGCAGGCCATGTTGATAGTCTATGCTAACAATGTAATTTATGGTGGGGGATTACAATGTAATTTATGGTGTAATTTATGGTTTGGTTTACAAACTATTAGACTAGCCTCTGGAAGTGCTGGAGAACAAGGTGGGACATGCGCGTCACTAACAGTGTCTGTGTGAGAAAATTCAATAAAATCTCTGAACACGAAGGCTTGGCAGAGCTTCTCTGGTGAGTAGTATTCCATGCATATTATTGGACATTACTACGAGGAAAAGTTGGCACTGTCCACTGCCAGTTTGGCAGAGGACAACTGAAGGCTCTAATCTTGGACCCTGTTCTATAAGCTTCTTTCCTCTCCCATTTTAACCTGTGTTCTTGTGTTGTAAAAAACCATAATCATAAACATAAGGACTTTGCTGAGTTCTGTGAGTCCTTGTAACAAACTATAGAACATGAGTGCTCTTGGAGATCTTCAAAGTTGCAGTTGGTTAAGAAAGGTGGTCGTGGGGACTCTGAAATTTTACAAATAACAAAATCTTATAACAAAAGGCCTATAATGAAAAGTTAGTAGTTTTCTGGTCCATGCATTTCCATTCCTGAACCACATTTCTCTTTGGAAGTCACTTTCGTTTTGTTTAGTTTCAGTTTTTAGTCCAATTTCTACTTAATTCTACATCACTACAATTTCTTATACTGGCGGCGTGAGCTTGTAATCCCAACAACATGAGAAACTGAGGCAGGAAGATGGCAAATTCAAGTTCAGTCCTAAAGTTTAGTGAGGCCTAAGCAATTTAGCAAGACTCTGTCTCAAAATAAAAAACAAAAAGGGGCTAGAGATGTGGCTCTGTTGAGAGCAGGGTTGCCTCAAGGACAGACAGGACTGCAGGGCCCCTGTTCTTACCAAGGTTATTAAGAGATAATTGTCCAAGGAATGTGCAGCTGCCTGGAGACCTTATCCGTCAAGGACAAGAGCAGGGCCTAGCCCCGACTCAGCTCCTGAATAGTTCACCTGTTCCCTCCCCACTTCTTCCTCTAGGACCATCCAGTTCTGGCCGGACCCAATGAAAATCAAATAGATTGACCGGACCCAACCAGGGGAGGTTTAGCTGTTTGAATGTTAGCCAATTAGAAGAACACTGTAAAACTGCTTGCTTTTCCTTATAAAAACCCTGCTGACGAGGGCTCGGGGCCTCTCTCCTAGCGTCGTTGATTAAGGACGCAGAGGACCGGGTTCGAACTCGCTAATAAATGACTCTTTGCTGCTTGCATTGATCGTGGTCTCTGGTGGTCCTTGTGGGGTCTCAAGCCTTTGGGCACAACATATGGGGGCTCGTCCGGGATCCCCAAGCCCACCCAGACACCTGATCATAGAGTCATAAGTGACATCTTCCACCGGTGAGTAAGGCATTGCCGTGTGTTTTCTGGTCTGAATTGCCTGCAGGCTCTGGTTCTGGGCTGGCACAGTCCTGGCGGACGCGCTATAGGACCCCAGCAGGGTCTCGGGAGACGTCCCCTCGACCCATCTGGTGACATTTGTCACATCTGAGCAGCTGGTGCTGCATTCTGGCGATTCGTCGCATCTGGTGACATTCTTGTCACATTCTGAGCAGTTTGTGCTGCAATCTGGTGACATTTGTCACATCTGAGCAGCTGGTGCTGCATTCTGGCGATTCGTCGCATCTGGTGACATTCTTGTCACATTCTGAGCAGCTTGTGCTGCAATCTGGTGACATTTGTCACATCTGAGCAGCTGGTGCTGCATTCTGGCGATTCGTCGCATCTGGTGACATTCTTGTCATATTCTGAGCAGCTTGTGCTGCATTCTGAGCAGTTTGTGCTGCATTCTGGATGAATTTGTCACTTCTGAGCAGCTTGTGCTGCACTCTGAGCAGTTTGTGCTGCATTCTGGGTGAATTTGTCACTTCTGAGCAGCTTGTGCTGCACTCTGAGCAGGTTGTGCTGCATTCTGGGTGAATTTGTCACTTCTGAGCAGAGTCTGCGCTGCTTCTGAGCAGCTTCAGTATTGCATTCGGACGACTGGCCGCATCTGGTTAACTCTTTGTCCCATTTGGGCTTTGTGTGGCACCTGGGAAACTACAAAATACCAGCTAGCCAATTTTTGACTCGGCGCGTTACGTGGTTGTCTGTTTGTGTATTGTATTATATGGTCTTTACTCCTGCCTTCTATTAAGTTCTTCTTTGTGTTAGTCTGTTACAATCCACCGTTCCTCACTCTCAAACTTCACACCTCCAATCTGGAGGAAAACGGGTCTATAGATCTCCTGATAGAAAGGAGCAGTACTAATCAATGGTCAAATTCATTCCATCCTTTTGGAATTATACAGGAAACAGGTTTTCAACCGGATAGACGACCAGCGGCAGCTCTCTGCTGTGACGATATCTCCAACCCACATCGGCGTCACCTGGCCCTGTTTCTTTTTTATCTAACCCTTACATCTCTCCTCCTCTCGATAGTTGGATACTTAATTGCTATAGAGATGGGCCAAACCCATAGTACTCCTTTGACCATTATGGTCAGCCATTTTGAGGAGGTTCAAGCCAGAGCACGTAATTTGTCAGTTGAAATCAGTAAAAGAAAACTTATAACTTTTTGCAAGTCGGACTGGCCCACCTTTCAAGTGGGATGGCCCCCAGAGGGAAACTTCCACCTTCCAACTATCCGTAAGATCAAAAATAAAATCTTCCAATCAGGAAAAATTGGCCACCCAGCTCAAATCCCCTACATTATAACCTGGGAAGATTTAGTAGAGAATAACCCTCCAATCTGGCTTTCTCCCTTCCTACCACCACCGCCCTCCCCTACAACTAAGATGCTTGCCTTAAAGAAGTTAGATTTGTCAGAAAAACCCACAGCTCCCTACCCTATTCTCCCGGAGGAAGATCCAGACCCCCTTCTTGTTAATCCTCCTCCTTATATGCAAGCCCCTATTTCTCCTCAGGACCCAGGACTGGAGGGGGCAGAACAGAGAGAAGCGGCTGCAACAGGAAATGAGGAAGAAAAAACTGGCTCGGGAGGGCTGGCAAGACGAACGCGGAGCTGAGCCCAACAAGCAGCCGGCCCCTCCCAACCAGAAACTCCAGACTCCACAATCGCTCTGCTGCTCCGAGAAACTGGGCCACCAGATAATGCTGGCAATCCCCAGCTTCAATATTGGCCCTTCTCTACGAGTGATTTATATAATTGGAAAAATCAAAATGCTAAGTTTTCTGACAACCCTAAAGATTTAATTTCCCTTTTAGATAGTGTCATGTTCACTCATCAGCCTACTTGGGATGACTGTCAACAGCTACTCCGGATTCTGTTCACAACCGAGGAACGTGAAAGAATTCAGATGGAGGCCAGAAAGTTGGTTCCTGGAGACGATGGACAACCTACTGTAAACCCTGACTTAATTAATGCTTCTTTCCCTTTGTCCAGGCCCCCGCGAGATGAATGGGACTACAATACGGCTGAAGGTAGGGAGAGACTCCGGGTTTATCACCAGACTCTAATGGGGGGTCTCCGAGCAGCAGCTCGTAAACCCACTAATTTGGCCAAAGTGTATTCAGTCATGCAAGAAAAACAGGAATCACCCTCAGCTTATTTAGAAAGATTAATGGAGGCATTTAGACAGTATACTCCTATGGATCCAGAGTCCCCAGAGAATCAGGCAGCTGTAGTAATGAGCTTTGTTAACCAGGCAGCACCGGACATAAGGCGTAAGTTACAAAAGATAGAGGATTTAGAAGGGAAAAGCATTCAAGACTTAATGAGAATAGCTCAGCGGGTATTCAATAACAGAGATGCACCAGAGGAAAAGCAGCTTAGGGCTACTAGGGAAATAACCAAAGCATTAACAGTAGCAGTGCAGGGAGGGAGAGCAGAGAAAGAAGGAAACAGACTCCCAAGTAATCGACCACCACTTGGAAACTCCAGAGCGCATGATCTGGGTCGAAATCAGTGTGCCTACTGTAGGGAGGAAGGCCACTGGGCTAAAGATTGCCCTAGAAAGAGAAACCATAGAACCAGAGATAGTAAATGGACACCTAGGAGTCCATTGGTCCTGGTCACCCAAGATGAAATGCACGATTAGGGGCGACGGGGTTCGGAACCCCTCCCCGAACCTAGGGTAACTCTGAAAGTGGAGGGGACTCCAGTGCAGTTTTTGGTGGATACAGGAGCTCAATATTCAGCTTTGACTGACCCTCGAGGAGAGATATCAACAAGCACCTCATGGGTGCAAGGGGCTACAGGGATTAAAAAGTGCCCTTGGACAACCAAAAGAACTGTAGACTTGGGAACGGGAAAAGTGTCCCACTCGTTCTTAGTCATACCCGACAGCCCCTATCCCTTGTTGGGAAGAGACTTATTAACCAAAATCGGGGCCCAAATTCATTTTCACCCCGAAGGTGCCCAGGTAACTGATGGATCTGGGAAATTGTTACCTATGCTAACTCTTACTTTGGAGGATGAATATCGGTTACACCAGCAACCGCACTCCCCTGATAAAAACATTGCAGACTGGGTACGGCGGTTCCCAGATGCCTGGGCAGAAACTGGAGGAATCGGGTTAGCTAAACATTGGCCTGCCCTCTATATAGAAATAAAACCAGGAACTAACCCTGTTAGGGTTAAACAATACCCCATGCCCAGGGAAGCTCGAACAGGAATAACCCCCCATATTCCGCGACTGCTGAGTCAAGGAGTTCTACGCCCTTGCCAATCGGCATGGAACACCCCTCTGCTTCCAATACAGAAGCCCAACTCGAACGAGTACCGCCCAGTTCAGGACCTAAGGGAAGTAAACAAAAGGGTGGCAGACATACACCCTACTGTGCCTAATCCGTATACACTTTTGAGTGCGCTTCCTCCTTACAGACAATGGTATACGGTGCTGGATTTAAAAGATGCCTTTTTCAGCTTGCCTCTAGCTCCAAAGAGCCAAGAGCTATTTGCTTTTGAATGGACAGACATTGACGGGGGTATCAATGGACAACTTACTTGGACGAGACTGCCGCAGGGATTCAAAAATTCTCCCACCCTGTTTGACGAAGCTCTACACGAAGACTTGGGTGAGTTCAGGCAAAAACATCCCAACCTAACCTTGTTACAATATGTAGATGATCTCCTTATAGCTGCAGAAAACCGGGATGAATGTATCCAAGGAACAGAAAATCTACTCCAGACACTGGGCACCTTGGGATATCGGGCGTCAGCAAAGAAAGCTCAAATCTGCAGACCCGAGGTAACGTACTTAGGCTATCTCCTAAGAGAAGGTAAACGATGGTTGACCCCAGCCCGCAAAGAAACTGTTTTAAGAATCCCAAAACCCCAGTCCCCACGCCAAGTAAGGGAATTCCTCGGGTCAGCTGGCTTCTGTCGACTCTGGATTCCAGGGTTTGCGGAACTAGCAAAACCACTGTATGAGGCCACAAAAGACAAGCAGCCTTTCAATTGGACAACAGAAGCAGATACAGCATTCCAACAAATCAAGGATGCCCTATTGTCAGCCCCAGCTCTGGGGCTTCCCGATGTCGTTAAACCGTTCTCCCTCTATATAGATGAAAGTAAAGGGATAGCAAAAGGAGTCTTAACTCAATACCTAGGCCCCTGGAGGAGACCGGTAGCATACCTGTCAAAGAAACTGGATCCAGTGGCTGCGGGCTGGCCCCCATGCCTACGTATGATTGCAGCCACAGCCTTAATGGTAAAAGATGCTGATAAATTAACAATGGGACAAGAATTACATGTGATCACTCCACACGCTATTGAAGGAATCTTGAGACAACCTCCAGATCTGTGGCTCAGTAATGCTCGGCTCACACATTATCAGAGCCTATTGCTTAATCCTCTCAGAATTATTTTTCAGGCACCCTCAGCCCTCAACCCTGCTACATTGCTTCCTGACCCTGATCTGGACTCACCTATACATGACTGCTCGGAAATCCTAGCCCAGGTTCATGGTTCATCTGCAAGATCATCTGCTGCTTGATGCAGATGCAGTATGGTTCACAGATGGGAGCAGCTTTCTACATCAGGGTCAAAGGTATGCGGGTGCAACAGTAGTGACTGAGACAGAGGTAATTTGGGCTGAGCCCCTACCAATGGGCACCTCTGCCCAGAAGGCAGAACTGATAGCCATGACTAAGGCACTAACATTGGGAAAAGACAAAAAATTGACTGTATACACGGACAGTCGTTATGCCTTTGCAACTGCTCATATCCATGGGGCTATCTACAGGGAAAGGGGAATGCTGACTGCAGAAGGGAAATCTATTAAAAACAAGGAGGAAATTGTGTCCCTGATAGACGCCCTCTGGTTACCAAAAAAACTGGCTATCGTACACTGCCCTGGGCATCAAAAACCATCTGATCCAGTATCAAGGGGCAACTGCTTGGCAGACAAGGTGGCACGTAACGTAGCCCTCCAGAGAGACGTGATCACGGTTGCTCAACTCCCAGACTCTGGCCCACGAACCCTCCCAAAAGACCCAACCTACACGGAAGAGGACTTATCATGGATTCACCAACAACCACTAGCCCAATGCTTAGATGGATGGTGGAAAGACTCTGAAAATCGGATAATACTTCCAGAACTGATGGGGCAAAAAGTGTTGTGCAGGCTCCACCGGACATGGGGACACATGTCCACCCACATGGGGACAAGGAAATTACAGGACTTGGTGCTACAAGCAGGAATAAGAATTAAAGGTGTGCAAAATAAGATAGAACAAATTGTCAAAAATTGCAGAGTTTGTAAGTTAACAAATGCTGGATATAACAAGTGTGAATCAGGAAATAGATTAAGGGGGGATAGGCCAGGAGCATATTGGGAAGTTGATTTCACTGAAGTAAAACCTGGAAGGTATGGGTATAAATATCTATTAGTTTTTGTAGATACTTTTTCAGGATGGGTTGAAGCATTCCCCACCAAGCGGGAAACGGCACAGACAGTGGCTAAAAAGATCTTAGAGGACCTCCTGCCAAGGTATGGATTTCCTGTGATGATAGGGTCTGACAACGGGCCAGCATTTACTTCACAGGTAAGTCAGGGGCTGGCTTCGGTACTTGGGGCAAATTGGAAAATGCATTGTGCTTATCGACCCCAAAGCTCAGGATAGGTAGAGAGAATGAACAGAACTTTAAAAGAGATCTTAACCAAATTAACCCTGGAGACTGGCGGTAACTGGGTGGCTCTCCTTCCCTATGCCCTATATCGGGTGCGTAATTCTCCCTATAAGATGAGACTCACCCCTTATGAAATCATGTTTGGGACCCCACCTCCAATACTCCCTGATCTGGCTGAGCGGCTGTTAAAAGAAGAAAATGTAGATGATTTTGAACTTTTATCTTCCCTCCAGGCCCTGCAGAGGGCCCACAGAGAAGTCTGGCCTAAGCTCAAAAGTCTGTACGAGTCAGGCCCGCCTCCTGTTCCTCACAACTTCCACCTGGGTGATTGGGTCCTGGTGAAGCGACATCGACAGAGCAACTTGGAACCGTGGTGGAAGGGCCCCTACATGGTCATTTTGACTACACCCACCGCCCTCAAAGTCGACGGTATCGCCTCCTGGATTCATCACACCCACGTCAAATTGGCTGAACCCCTTTCTGACATCGTGCTTCCTGCCCTAGACGACTCTGCCTGGAGAGTGGACAGGTCTAAGGACAACCCACTAAAGATCAAGCTTTGCCGCCATAGGCTGTAAATATGTTCTTGCTTTTGCTTTGTTCTTTTGTTCTGACCACAACCATAGCTGCGGCTCCAGTTTTTGGAGCCACCAACTTTAGCCCATATCAGCCTTATGAAATCACCTGGGAGATATCAAACCCAACGGCAAAAGTTCCCAGCTTGACTGTGACTGAACACCACCCTTTATGGACATGGTGGCCTGAACTGCAAGTAGACCTTTGCACTTTAGCAAATGGGGCTTTTTCAGTGGGAACAGGCACTATCAGCGTTGACGAAGGATTACATCTAAGTAAGCGGGCCCTTACAGATGCAGTTAGTGGGAAAACAAGAAACTTTAACTGTGCTCATACCCGTGGGAGGGAAGAACTTCAACGCCTCCCCTTCTACGTATGTCCTGGTTATTCCCACCAGAAAGAATGTGGAGGGGAGGAATCTTATTTCTGTGCTAAGTGGGGATGTGAAACTACAGGGCAGGCTTATTGGATAAAAGCCTCTCGGGACCTGATTGAAGTCAAGCGAGAAAAAAAAAACAGTTTCATGTAATAATAGGTGTAACCACCTCTCCATCACCTTTACTGATAAGGGAAGGCAGGATAAACAGTGGATGAGAACCCGATCCTGGGGGTTGCGCCTATATGCTGAGGGACCTGATATGGGGATAGTGTTCACTGTTCGGATGGTTATAAAGTTTTTCACCCAGCCCTTAGGGCCTAACCTTATTTTACACCCTCCGGCCCAAAGAGTTCCAGTCATTCCCCCCACTGGAGGTCCGAAAATTATTAAATTAGTTACTAGCCTCCCAAATACCCCACAACTGACCACCCACTCCTTAAGTACCCCCTACTTAAGAACTAACCAACCCCATACACAGTCAATTGTGGATTCAATTCTAACGGAAGCTCATCCCCTTCTGAGCCTTTTGTCTCGGTCCTTCCTAGTGCTCAATGCCACCTATCCCAATTGGACCAGGTCCTGCTGGCTCTGCTATGACACTGTTCCCCCTTATTATGAGGGAGTAGCAGTGCAAGCGCATGTTACTACCTCCACCCAGCTCCAGGATTGCCGCTGGTGATCTACACAGTCCCTAACCCTAGAACAAGTGTCAGGGCAAGGGCTCTGTTTAGGAGCAGTGCCCTATGCCAGCCGATCCCTCTGTCGTTTGACATGGAAAATCCAACCGGAGGAAGAGAATTCTTTTATAATCCCCCACAACGATATTTGGTGGGCTTGCTCCTCTGGACTCACCCCCTGCGTCCACTGGAGTGTGTTAAAACAGTCAAAGGATTACTGTGTTCTAGTCAGATTGGTTCCGCGGCTAATTTACCATGAGTACAAAAGTTTTATGACCTTGATTGAACAAGGATGGGGCCTAAAACAGAAACTTGTTCGGAAAAAAAGAGAACCTATTACCACATTAACTCTTAGTCTGCTGCTCGGAGCTAGCTTGGGAGGGTTAGGAACTGGAGTAGCTTCCTTAGTTACTCAGAACAGATATTACTCTAATCTAAGAGCAGCAATAGATGCAGACATGGAGCGGTTGGAAGATTCCATCTCGCATTTAGAACAATCTTTAACCTCCCTAGCTGAAGTGGTCTTACAAAACAGAAGAGGTTTGGATTTAATATTCTTACAACAAGGGGGCTTGTGCATAGCCCTGGGAGAAGAATGCTGTTTTTATGTAGATCACTCTGGAATAATTAAAAATAACATGGCAAAAGTAAGAGAAGGACTAGCAAACAGAAAGAAAGAACGGGAAGCTAGCCAGAACTGGTTTGAATCCTGGTTCAATTTTTCCCCTTGGTTAACTACTCTGGTGTCCGCTATGATAGGACCCCTATTGTTGTTGTTACTAACCTTAACTGTAGGACCTTGTATAATCAATAAGTTAATTGCTTATGTTAAGAATAGAATAAATACAGTGCAGCTAATGGTGCTAAAAGCCCAGTACCAGCCCATTAAGCAGCAGGAATTAGAACAATAGAGACCCAAGATTGGCTCTCTAAATGTTCTTGGGAAGGGGGAATGTTGAGAGCAGGGTTGCCTCAAGGACAGACAGGACTGCAGGGCCCCTGTTCTTACCAAGGTTATTAAGAGATAATTGTCCAAGGAATGTGCAGCTGCCTGGAGACCTTATCCGTCAAGGACGAGAGCAGGGCCTAGCCCCGACTCAGCTCCTGAATAGTTCACCTGTTCCCTCCCCCCTTCTTCCTCTAGGACCGTCCAGTTCTGGCCGGACCCAATGAAAATCAAATAGATTGACCGGACCCAACCAGGGGAGGTTTAGCTGTTCGAATGTTAGCCAATTAGAAGAACACTGTAAAACTGCTTGCTTTTCCTTATAAAAACCCTGCTGACGAGGGCTCGGGGCCTCTCTCCTAGCGTCGTTGATTAAGGACGCAGAGGACCGGGTTCGAACTCGCTAATAAATGACTCTTTGCTGCTTGCATTGATCGTGGTCTCTGGTGGTCCTTGTGGGGTCTCAAGCCTTTGGGCACAACAGCTCAGTGGTAAAGTGCATCTGGGTTCAATTTCCAGTATATAAAAGAAAAATACTTACACTGAATTTTTCCCATTTCAGATGGTATCTATAAACTTCCTACAATAAAACATTATGATTTACTTACACACACACACTCACACACATCACTTTATCTTTCAACCCATCTATTGCATTTTAAACTTAAGTTACAGCTTTAAGTTCCACGTGCTTTCTCTTTGAATTCTTTCATTCGAGGTCTCTCTCTCTTAAATTTCCCCTCTGTATTGTTTTTTTCTTCTGCCTTACTGCTGTTACCTTCAAGTTTATTTTTCTATGTTTCTTTTTGAACTTCATAATCAATCCTAAAGTATTTTCTGAAGGGCATTTTGGCCATGGTGTATTGTTGTGTTGTGTAATTGAGTCCTGTTTGTTGGATTTGGTATACTACATGCATAAATGGAGATTCTTGACTTACAAGTCTTCAGGTAGGGAGATGCTTGAAATATGAATTTCCTTGGGAGAAACCCTGTTGGTATATTTAGGACTGACCATTTCCTGGAGAGGAATTCTCTAGTTACCTGCTTGAGGGATACAAACCTGGTAGCATTATGGAAGCCTAGTGATCTCACTGCCCAATATGACAACTTTAATTAACTCCGACTATTATAAGGTTACTCATTTCTTTCTCAGCTGTGTTAGGTATTTGGAACCTTGCTAGAAGGTAAACTTCCAGTCTTTAAACAAGATATAATGGAATGGTGGCCTGATTGAGAGAACTAGAAGGAATCTGACTACATTGTATACATATTTCCAACAAATTGTCCTATTTCCAACCTTGCCCTGAACTTCTTCCTTCATAGATGATGGATATCCCAATTTCCAAATCTTCTGTTGACCTTCAGTGTGACCTTTCCCTTTGTTGAATTCCTCTATTCAGGTACTTGACACAGTAGACAGTGGAGAAATCTACAGTTGAAGTCAACTTGTCTTCTTTCTATCTTCTATAATTTTACTGACATTTGTCATTTGCTATATCTCATTCTTTTTTTTTTTCATTGTCTTTTTAGCATTATTTATGTCTTTACTACTATTTTAGGGGTTCTGAGAGAAAGTAGAGGTAATATGATTCAATGAACCATGTTTTATCTCCTCAAATGTTTGACCACCATTACAGCAGCAAGGGAAGAGAGGACTGGAAGGATTCCCAGGGGTCTATTTTTGTCGTAGCCCAGGAGTGACACACATTACCTCAGCTCAGAGTTGATTGGCCAGAAAAAAAATCACAAGACACAATTTAACTAAAGGAGGCTGTGATGTGTTTTATTGCCTGTGCTAGGAAGGAGCCTAGATCTGGATATTGGAAGACACTCGTAACATTGACAGAACATTTATTGAAATCGCACTAGACATAATTTAAACTCATCTAATCTTTTGAGACACCTGCTATTTATATCAACTTTTTATAGATGAGGAAACCAAAGTAAAATGAAGCAAGCAACTTATTTAAAATCATCATTGAGAAACAAAATCACGATTGAACATACACAACCTAACTTCAGAAACTTTGGACTTAACCACTAGGTTATTTTGCCTCATTTAGTCAATCCACAAAAATTTATTGGGGAGTGATTTTGTGACAGACACTTGTGTTAGAACACAGCAAAATATGAAGCAATTTGTGTCAAATGCTTATAGTGTTTGCCTATGAGTAGTGAAATTGTAGGTGCTGTTTTTCTTATGTTCTTTTTTTTGGGGGGGGGGTGCTGGGGATTGAACCCAGGAGCACTTAACCACTGAGCCCCAGCCCAGCCCTTTTTTAAATTTTATTCAGAGACAGGATCTCCCTGAATTGCTTAGGGTTTTGCTCAGTTGCTGTGACTGGCTTTGAATTTACAATCCTCTTGCCTCAGCCTCCCAAGCTGCTAGGATTATAGATGTGAGCCACTGCACTGTTTGTTTTTTTCATTTGAAAGATTCTATATAATTTTTTAACTATTTCCATCAAAAAAATTAATGGATGGAAAGTTATTTCAGGTACTTCATGAATAGGTTTGGGAACTGGGGACACTGTAATAATGATGAAGAAAAAACTTAATATGGATTAAGATCACCATGGATTCAGAGTTTCCCTGCCAAGGAATTCTGGGATTTCCTAGGGAAAAATATGAATCTGCCAGTCTGTTGTAAGGAACTTTTATGACAGAGGATAGAGTAGTAAATATCCCTTGGAAAAGAGCCATTCCTGAGGATACCTAGAGAAAAACTCACACCTTGAGATCATTAGGGAAAAAAGTCATATGGCCTGGAGGTTTTGGTATAAGTTCAAAGCATTATTCCTCATCTGTTCTTAAAATTCTATGTATTTTTTAAAGTTTAATTAAAATTTAAAGTTGAAATTTAATCTAGATTGAAAATTTAAGTCATCAGTGAAATCCTCCAACTTTCCTCTCATTCAGAGAATTATTTCTCTTTAAATTCCTGTATAAGTTGTATCCTCTACCTTATGTATCTTTAGAAATGTCTTATAGTTAATCTTATTCATAGAAAAGGAATGTTAGAAATGGAAAGAAATTTATCATTTGCTGGATCTAACTTCATTTTAAAGATGAGGTAGTTGAGGTGTCTGGCATGGGTAAAGGCTTTGCTCAAAAATCCCACATCCTATCAGTAGCAGGTCTTAGGAACAGAGTTTGGGACTCTTTCTTTTAGGCCAAAGTTCTTTCCCTTATATTACTTTGCACATTATATTTTTTTTCTCAAATACAGATTTTCTTGGAGGAAGAGATCACGTCTTTTACTTTTTTGTAACAGAATTGAAGTAACTCACTGAGAAATCTAAGAGGCATGGCAAACAAGTAATCCTTTGCTTCAAGAGTACAAAATGGGTGATGAAATCCTGATGAGGTAGTATGTATGGTGATTTCAGTTTTAATATCTATTAGTAGCTGGATATAATGGGGTAGAATGTCATGATTTATTGGTGACATCTATTATTAGTATAAGGGAATGTATACTTGTCAGAAATGTGGGTTTTTTTCTCTTACTAATAACAAACAAGTCCTTTTAACCCTATATAAGAATATACACGGAGAAGAGAAAGAGAATCTGGATCTGTATCCAGTAACTGGAGCAGGGGATTAACTCTAGCTATCCACACGTAAATACATGCTCCCACCAAATTCTCTCACTATAGCTTATTTGTAAACCCCTGAGGCTATGGGCAGGTAGTAGGTGTTCAATGAGGACATACTAACTGATTGTAATTAGCATATAAACAAATACTTTCACCACAAAGCTTTCATTTTTCTTTGGTAATGCTATGACAAGTACTTAGTAGGTAATTTAAAATTTCTTAAGGAACAAAAACATGACATGTGAAGCAGGACCACAAATCTCTAGATTTCAATGCACAACCTCATCTGATATAAAATTGAGAATATTATAAATTGATGATTGTACTGCAGAAGTATAATGTGTTCTATATTCTTCGATCCATACTTCAAAGTTGCCCAACCAGCCCAAAAGAAAAAGGGGAATTCAGAAAACTCTCCTTTAACATACAGGATTTTATGTGTCAAACCGTGGGGAAAATCTGACTCCGTGTGGACTTCCATTGTATATGTCACAAGCTTCTTCCGAAGGTTTGGCTCACATGGCGTCATGAGTTCCAGGAGCCAACAGAGCGTGGGAGCATGGATCCGATATTGACTCATTCTGAGTGGAAGA
Organism: Sciurus carolinensis; assembly: GCF_902686445.1. Classification (NCBI taxonomy): domain Eukaryota; kingdom Metazoa; phylum Chordata; class Mammalia; order Rodentia; family Sciuridae; genus Sciurus; species Sciurus carolinensis. Next base: position 127,301,637 of record NC_062216.1, on the reverse strand, counting down.
AATCAGCACCAAAGTCTGGATGAGATCATTTGGTTGTGAGTGCTAGGGAAGTAACTGCTGATCACAGAGGAAAAGGGTAACCAATGTGTAAGTTATATCTGACTACCTACTCTGTTCATATAGGTAGCACGAGATATGCTTGAAATCTTGCTGATGCCTAAAGCATAACCATAGCCAGTTTTCAGAAAGAAAGTCTAGCTGAAGAGAAAAAAGAAAGTTTTCTGCCCCTCTGTTTTAGTAATATTGTCACACCTTGGCTCCTGGTGGCTTTGTAAAACTTTTAAAGGATATCTTGGTGGTGGATTTTTCTGCATTCTCATTATTGGTAGAACCAGCAAAGTGTGAAACCTCTAGTTTGCATGTATAACATGAGGTGTTTTACAGGCAGAAAAGAGAGAGAAATTTCTTTGTTTGCAGGTTGACAAGACAGGAAAAGATCACAAGGATATACTATTATACTAACAGCATTCTGAACTAAAGAATCATAAAATCATAAATGAAAACCTGATAGAAGATCCAGCCTGGGATGCAGATGAGCTACATAATTTGCAGGAACCAGTGTACAACTGTGGGGTCTTTGTTAAAAAATTATTAAGAATTCCAAGATGGTGACAACAGAGCATTAAATCAAATATGGGTTTTTCCATGTTCAAGGTCCTGACAGACTGCATAGTTTGCATGCCCATGAAGTTCAGTCTGCTGGGATGGTGGCTCAATAATTTCAAAACCTTTATTCTCAGTTTTTACTATTTTTTTAAGGAACGAAAGTGTATCTACTGTCTCACAAATTCTCTGGGGAGAAATCCTAGGAAACAAAGCTTAAACTTAATTACTTGAACTCACATATCTAGCATAATTAGGGGCACATACAATAATTTATTGGATAGTGGGTGAATGTAAACACATCACTTTGTTTCTCTGGGTCTTGATTTAAAGATCTATAAAGTGAAGAGATAGACCACAGACAATCTCAATAATTTCATAATTCTGTGCTTGGTCAAGAGATCAAGAATCATTAGATTTTGATTTTAGCCATGTGGTTACTACCTCTAAGCATTTGGTCATATCATAAACATATTCTCAATATGTATTTATAATTTTGAACAGGCATTCTCAAATTAGAAGTGCTAGGGCTACATATAATTCTTTATTATGGATTCCACTATTCTTAACTCCTCTCTCCCAACACTACATTCCAGTGGATGAATCAAGAAGTAAATAGAACAATTTTTTGCCCTTTCCAGAAATTTGGAATATTCCATCCAGTGACTCAGCATTTACTGATTGGTTACCTGGAAGGTACTGAGTGCCTACTGTGTGTCTCAAGGCTTTGACACACATCACTGTGTTGCCCTACAAACACATTCTCTGGATCATAATTTTCGCAGAGAATAAGAAAAGAGCTTTGTGTGCAGCATTGAAATTTCTACACTCTTCACATGCTTAACATGAACCTCTCATCTTATAGATAAGTTTTGATTTTGTTTGTTCTTTGGAAATATAGATCCTCAAAGACCTTTCTGGCTTTTTAAAAAACAAAAAATAATACAAGGAAATGTCCCAGTCATAAAGGACATATAGCTTCATATTTCTAACATTATTAATAAACCACACAGCAAAGAAAACAATTAAGAATGTGAAGAGAACCTATAGAATAGGTTTGATAGTTACTCTTCTGATGGAGAATTAATATCTAGAAAATGTAATGAACTAAGAAGACTTAATGCCAATAAAACAATAACTCAATCTATAAATGGGCAAATGAACTAAACAGACAATTCTCAAAAGAAGAAATACAAATAGCCAATAAATATATGAAAAAAGTATTCAACATTTTTAGCAATTAGAAAAATGTAAATCAAAAGTTCACTGAGATTTTATCTCACTCTAGTTAGAATGACATTCATCATGAATACAAATAATAATAAATGCTGGAAAGGATGGGGCAACAGGAATATTTTTATACTGTTAGTGGAATTGTAAATTAGTAAACAACTATGGAAATCAGAATAGAGGTTCCTTAAAAGACTAGGAATGGAACCACCATATGGCTCAGCTATATCGCTTCTCTATCTTAAAGAATTAAAGGCATCATACTATAGCAATATATGCACACTCGTGTGTAGCACCCGAATCATGGAAACAGCCTGGGCATCCATCAATGAATGAATGGATAAAAAAATGTGGTATATATACACAATTGAGTTTTATTCAGCCATAAAGAAGAAAAGAAATTATATCATCTTCAGGGATATGGATGGACCTTGAGAGCATTACATTAAGTAAAATAGGCCAAAATTAGAAAGTCAAGGGTTATATGTTTTCTCTCATATGAGGAAGTTAGAGAGAAAAAGGAAAAGAAAGGTGAGAATGGATCTCATGAAAATGGAAGGGAGACCAAGAAAATAGAGGAAAGGGCCCAGGAGGAAGGAGGAGGGGAGTAAAAGGGAAAATCCTGGGGAATAATATTGACCTAATTATATTGTTGTAGCATATATATATATATATATATGCTATATATATAGCATATATATATATATATATAGCATATATATATATATATATATATATACACACACACACACATATATACACATATCTTGCAATGAATCCCACTATTATGTATAATTATCATGCTTCAATAAAAATATGGAAAAAATAAACTAAAAAAATTCTTATTTAGTTAAGAAGTAGTTTGGCTTAGGCCTGATTGCATTGGGATTATAATTTGAGAGTATGTAACTCAGAATAAATCCTTAAGCAAACATTCAAATATCCATTTATTCAGTGCTGCCTGTGAGTAAATTTCTATGCTGAAATGTTTTAGGGAAAAATGATGTCATAGAAACAATGGATTTTAAGAAACTCATTGAACATGGAAAAATATATGACTAACTAACTCTCCTTTTCTGATGAATCAAAAACAAAAATAGAGTGTAAACCAAATGTTAAACCAGTATGGAGATTGTGAGATTAATTTTAAGTAAGATAATTTTGGGAAAACTCATGGAGATGATATTTAGGCTGGGACTGGATGATTTGGTACCAGTCTGAGGGGCTCAGATGAAGGGAAAGGGAATGCAAGGTCAAAGATACTGTATGAGCAAAGTTCAGAGTATGCTTTTTCTTTTAGGAATGACTAGTCATTCCACATGCCTGAATTATATTAGTTAACTTTAGTTGAGTGATTACTATACATGGAGAAAATTCTTTTCACTTCATATGTATTATCTGATCTAATTTCAACTGAAGTTAGGAAGGAGACACACTATTATCAAGCCCATCTTATACATAAGGAAACTGAGTAATAGAAGATTTAAGGCATTTACTCGGTGTCCCAGAGCTAGATGGAGTCAGGACTGAAGTCTGCACCCATAACCACCTTACTTTAATGTACACAGTACAGGGCAAGTTGGATTGTAACAAAAGAGTGGAGGGCCTTCTGCACCATCTTGAAGTGTTGTATTTTTTTTTTTTTTAATAAAAACTACCAAGGGACGAGGAGGAATTTCTATTTTTTTTTTTTAATTTGAGAGGAAAAAATAGATAAAAACCTGCTCTGTTATTAATGAACAATTGATTGTCTCAGGCTATGTTGTTCAACAGAGTACCCTGTAGCTACATGTAACTATTGTGCCTTCAAAATATGGCTAGTGCAAATTGAGGTGTGTTGTGTGTACCAGATTTTAAGGATTTAGTGTGACAAAAGTATGTGAAATATCCTCTTAATCAAGAATATTGATTTTTATTGAAATGGTACCTTGGTTTAAATACAACATTTCAACAAACTTATTTTTGCATTTTTTTTTACTTTTATTAATGGGGCTACTAGATAATTTAAATTCACCTATGTGACTTGTATTATAATTCTATTGGGCAATGTTGACCTAGGGCAATTTGAAACTTCTGGTGGATATTTCACTAACCAACTCTAATGAAGGACTTCCTCACACATTGGTTTTCTTTAACCATATTCTTTCCTTGCTTTCTGGTCATTTGCAAGAAAAATTTTAAAAGGCTCCCCCTTTGTAAGGTTTGAGAGGCCCTAGAATTTCCTTTTTCACTTGTTCCCAACCACAAACAAAGATCAATGTGCCCTGTGGATGAGGAGTTAACATTTTACAAGGGTAAAAGGGGTGGGGGATGCAAAAAAATTTCCAGTCCCTGAATGGTGTGAAGTAAGAGTGCTTTCAAAGGATCCCACAAGAGTGGCGCAGGTGGGCACAATGGGTCTGTCTCATAGTCAAAGGACCCAAGGAGTTGAAAGGAAACTCTAACTACAACACCAAAATGCCACAAACCATAGTTATTAATACAAACTAACTAGCATCCCTGCCTATCTGTCACCATCTCATCTTAAAAAACTTGTGAAAATACGTAATCCTGATGAGACTTCAATTAGGTATAAATACCAGCAGCAAAAGGAGAGGCAGTACATTGTTCTGATCATTTCAGATCAGCTATTAGGAGAGAAAGATCAGACAAGTCCTTTGGATCTGATCGGATTAATACAGAAGCTACTGATTACGATATCGTTGGCCTAACTCTCTCCGAAACAATGAAATACACAAGTTATTTCTTGGCCTTTCAGCTCTGCATCATTTTGGGATCTTCCAGCTGTTACTCCCAAGCCTCAATTAATAAAGAAATAGAAAATTTAAAAGAATATTTTGTAAGTATGACCTTTTCATAATGCTTGTTTGTCGCTGAAAATGACTGAATGTTGACTTGTACTTGTGTCTGGTAGGCTGTCATCTCTAGTCCAGAGTCATTTTGAGAAGATGTGGTATTTTGCTAATAGTTGACAGATGTTTCTTGACTAAATAATTTAGATTTTGCTTTAACCCTCTGCTCAATTTGCTATAGAGACTTAGAGGGGATTCATGAATATGAATCTTCCAAAAGCATAACTGTATTGATAATTTTATGATGAGAATCTAATCAAGGTTTTTTTGGTTTTGTTTTGTGATGGGAATTGAACCCAGGGCCTCGTGCATGCTAGGCAAGCACTCTATCATGAGTCACATCCCCAGCCTCCATTAAGTTGTGATAAAGCAAGCAGGTCTATATTAAAAAAAAAAAATGATTGACCATAGTTTCTGATTTCTCAAACTCTTATGAAAATGGCAGTAAAAGGTCATGGTTAGCCCTAAAAGCAGTAATAGGAAACTATCTGTTAAAATTAAAGAAGGTGAAGTCCTCAAAAATTTGGCATAAAAATGTCTCTTACACATGTTTTCTTTTTCCAAAAAATGATTTCGGAATTCTGCTGTTCCATCTATATGACCTATGAATTATACCTTCAGTCAGTCACTAACTGAGACTTTCTTGGAGTTATTATTCTGGCTTAGGAATTTTTAAACTTTTTGGTTTATGAATTTTTAAAATTTTATTTATGATTAATAAAATTTTTTTTTGCATTTTAAATAATTTATTTATTTCTCCCAAAATTAGCTATTGTAATTATAGTTATTATATTGCTCAAACATTCACAATTGATTTTTATTCTTACCATGTAAATCAGACCTCTTTTTCACACACACCTATTTGAAGCTGTTTAAAGCTGACATAGTAAAACTGTAAATGAGGGAACTGATAGATGTTAGAGAAAACTATACCATAGGGGGGCAGTATATTATAGTGTGATGACTTTGCAGTTTTTGTTTTTGTTTTTAAGTAGGCTTGAAAATACTTTTAGGATAATTTATGAACAAATTATCAATCAATTTTCCTTTCTTTTCTCAGAATGCAAGTACTTCAGATGTGGGAGATGGGGAGCCTCTTTTCTTGGATATTATGAATAACTGGAAGGAAGTAAGTTGAACATTCCCATTTGGCTGGTTTTCCTGTTATTTATTTTCTGATGGCTAAACTAACATCATCCTCTCTTCGTGCTCTTTTCTCTCAAGGAGAGTGACCAAAAAGTAATTCAGAGCCAAATTGTCTCTTTCTACTTCAAACTCTTTGAACACTTAAAAAACAACAAGATCATCCAAAAGAGCATGGACACCATCAAGGAGGACCTGATTGTTAAGTTCTTCAATAGCAGTGTCAGCAAACTGGAGGACTTCTTAAAGGTGTCTCAAATTCAGGTGAGACTATTTCAATTCTTTAATTTCATTTGCAGACTATTTCATTGTCAGAAAATAGAAATTAGTTACTTAAAAGCTGGCAAAATCTGTGATTTGAACCTCTGACTGAAACTCCTCCTTACTCATTCCACACATGCTTTGGGTAACTATCAAATCAGTGTGTGGAATCATTTAACTGTATCATTTCGAGAAACACAGGCATTAAAACTATGGTGCAAGGAGGTGAATAGATAAATCCAGACAGGAAGGAGTAGGTGAAGCCATACCAAGGAGTATGGAGAAGCAGGTCTCTCTTTGCACCTTGTTCATGTGATGGAAATTCTCTTACTTTGGATGGAAGGCTGCTTGTCTTAGTGGAAAGACATGTGGGAGTGAGTGAGAAGATTTTTGTTCTCCTCCCAACTTGGCCACTAAGCAACTGTGACCTCAGATGAATCACATGTCTGGCTGGTGCTCCATTTCCCCATATTGAGAGGAACTTGTTATGTTCACTACAAAAGTTCTATGATCTCCTTTTCTCTAAAATTCTACAATGATGTGGTTAGAAGATGAAAATGAGAGAGGAGAGAGCTATAGCTTTTGAGGAGCCACCAGGTGATCATGCTGTAGTCTCTGGTTAACATCTCAGATTATGCAGCCTAACTAGAAGTGAGAATATTTACTGCTTGTTTTTAGTGGGGAAAAGGGATAGAAGTTACACCTTTTGAGAGGTTGTTTGATTAACTTTCATATATTAAAATATCTCAGCTAGAGAAATCCTTAGGCTCCTAAGTGTTATCTCATGAAATTGTCTTGGATCTTTAAATTATGGCAATTTAAAAGCATAAAGACAACTTTAAGGTATAAAGACAAATCATGTTTTCTAAAACTTTATCTAGAAGACAAAAGCCTCGAGGATCCTTTGGCTTTGACTTTAAAATCAATGGTCTTGAGCAAGAGGGACAGAAGTCTTGCTATGAGTTCTGCTCTTAGAATTTGTGCAGAGTTTTCACTGTAGTTGGGTTTGCTTCTCACCGGGTTCATGTAGCTTTCAGGAACTGAAGGAGAGATGGAACCAGTTTTCCTTGGGCCACAGGCTAGAGACTGAGAAAGCACTTGTTCCTAACCCATACCCTGACTTGTTTAATCTTGAATCCAAGTTTCTTAGATTCTTGGTGATGATTTGTACACTTGGAATTTTTGAATTTTTTTTTTTGCCACTACAATGCATAGGTGGTAGAATTTTTTTTTTCCTATTCTAGTATTTGGTTCTTGAAAAGTGAGAAAAATCTCTGGGTTTCATCTTTCTGGAATCTTCAAATCTCCTATTTCATACTGGGCAATACTGAGTGAGATCTTAACCACCATCCCTTGCTCAATTGTGAGCATGTATTAGGCATGTTATGCCCTTTAATAATTAGTCTGTAGACTAGATACCCCCTAGTCACCCTTGGGAATAGTGTTTCCAGCATTAGAAAGAAATGGAGTGGCAGAGAAAAGATGAAAATAAGTGTTTTTCATTTTATTAATTATGAAATCATCCAAATGGCTCTATTGGTTAGTATAAAATCAAATAGTGTAATTAGCTGGTGTAGAAGACAGGGTATAGTGAAAATTGTTGCAAATTCTAATTTCAAATGTTCTATATAAGTAAATCATTTGTTGCCATGTGAGCACAACTGCCATTTATTATTAATCCCATTCTGGAAATGGTAACACTGACCATCTGTTTTGAACTTGGTGTTTTACAAAGGAATTAAAATATATTAGTAGCTCTCATACTGCGGTGGGTGTCAGAATCACCTGGGGCATCAGTGACTGGGCAAGAGCAAGGTGTTCTTCTTCAAGCTCCAGTCTTTAAGTTCTTTGTTAGGTCTCCAGGTCAGTCTGCTATCCACCCAGAGTGAGAAACTGTGGTTTATAGGATCTCATCTGATATGTACAGCAAAGACAGATCAAGGTGTAAGGTGACAGAATTAGTAGACTGATGGTCATCTCAACAATCTCTTCTGTTTAGATGAGAAAACAGAGGTTCACAAAGGTTAAGTAACTGGCTCAGAGTTACTACATGAGCAGGATTCAATCCCTCCTTTTTGTTTTAAGACTACTTCCAGTCTTTCTTTACTAAATAATTTTGAGAATTCTGTAGCAATAAAATTAGAGATATATGATGTAACCCACCATAATTTTGCACAACTATCAATTCAGTTATTCTTTTAGCCTTAATGGTGGAAGAAGTTAATAAGGTAGATTAAGATAATATATTGCTAATCAGAATCATCTTTTTAACAATGAATAATTCCATTTTCAGTGACCATGATGTTAAAAGGAGAATAATCTGATGGTTTGTATGCCTGAAATTAATTTTGCTGTGTTCTTTCCCATTAGGTAAATGACCTGCAGGTCCAGCGCAAAGCAATCAGTGAGCTCTTCAAAGTGATGAGTGATCTGTCACCAAGATCTACCCTAAGGAAGCGAAAAAGGAGTCAGTCTTCGATTCTGGGTCGGAGAGCATCCAAATAACAGTCCTTATGCCTGCAATATTTGAATTTTAAAATCTAAATCTATTTATTAATATTTAACATTATTTATATGGGGAATATATTTTTAGACTCATCAAAAAAGTATTTATAATAGCAACTTATGTAATGAACATGAATATCTATGTATTAATTATATGTATTATTTATAATTCCTGTATCCTGTAACTATTTCACTTTACCCTTTATTGTTTCTGAAAAATTAGGGAAGAGTATGTGATTAAAAGTCTTTATCTCAGGGAAGGGACCATCTAAACAGCTGACCTAAGTAAGACCCTGTGGGTTGTGCATTTATTTATACAAGGAACTCTTATACATGAAATGGTACCATCCAGTTACTGCCTATTTAAGAACATGTCTGCATTCTGAGCCACTGCTTTAATGGCACATCAGACAGCACTTGAATGTGTCGGGTGATGTGACCCATGTCCTGATAACATTGGCATCTCAAGAGATTTCACACCTGGTGCTTCTGAATATCGTTGACAACTGTGACTGCACCCAAATGTAAAGTAACTCACTTGTTCAGTTTATCAATACCTAATGTATCTGAATAAAGCATAATTCCACAACTATTCATGCTGCATCAGACTTTTTTCTAAGTGAGGACTGGGGTGATTGAACTGAATACTATTTAATGGAAAGAAGAAAGTCACTTTTAGCTGTGGAAATCTTGGAGTAGCATTAGGCCCCATCAAATATTTCTCTCCACTGGCATTTTGTTGGTTTTCACTGTTCCACCTGTTTGAATGATCTTCCCAAGGTGTAGGTTTAATTATGTCATCATGAAATTCAGTTTCTGTTATGAAAAGAATCTGCTTAGCTTGGTACACAGAGATTTATTCTACCCCATCTTCCATCTCCCATCTACCATGGGCAAATACTATTGGGTGTGGAACAGTGAGTGTTAGTTCTAGGGAGAGACCTAGATTGGAATTTGGGCTACGCCATTGCAAGTAGAGTGACCTTTAACGAATTATTTATATTCTCTAAGCTTCAGTATCCTTGTCTGAAAAAGAGAAATAATTATGTCTTCCTCCTAATATTGTAGTTAAGAGTTCATTCTATCATTTAAAAAGCATTTACTGGGGCACATACTATGTGCCTAGCAGCTTCATATACCTTAGTCAACAAAAATAGACAAGAATCCCTGCTCTTGGGGAATTTGGAATAGAGCAAATGGGAGATGGACCATAAACAAAATACTACGTAAGTAAATTGCACTGTATGTTAGAAAATGATTGGTGCCATGGAAAAAAATACAAAGTCGAGCAGGATGGGGAATTGGGAATACTGTAAGTTGGGTGGGTGGGTGGTTGAGAAGCTTAAATAGACTGAGTATAGTTGATCTCATTGAAGAGAAAACATTTGAGGAAGACCTGTCAGGGAGGAGCCCACTTGCATTCCAGATGAGAGGACTATTCTTGCAAAGACTGAGGTAGAAAATTATCTGATGGTAAAAGAAAAACTGGAAGACCAGTATGGTGGTCCCAAAACACGGAAGAGAAAAAATGGCCATCACTCAAGGAAGGTGCAGGGGAAGGAACCAGTGTCCTTAGTGGAGAGCTCCTGTAACTTGTGTAACAGGAAGTTGTGGATATGATGAATTTGGTTAGTTCTGGACTACAAATTTCAGATAACCCAGTGAGTTGATACATAACATGTCATAAAAGGAAATGTACATGGGAGTGTGCTGTAGGTTTGGACTTTGGACAAAAACTGACATGAACAAGGATAATAGAGATAATAAAATTATTTCTGGTGGCTTTGGAACTTAGTGGTGACAAGATTGAGAAAGGTTAGGTATCTGGAGCTTCTGTCTCAACAATTTCACTTAACCCTCCTACAATAGCTGAATTAAGTGAAATAGTTCATGTGAAGGAATCAATTTAGTCCTTAACAATAATCAGTGCTATGTTGATTATTGGGTAGCTGACAGTGCATTAGAGTTGATTCCAAAACTTTTAAACCTTTGAAGAGGCAAGATAAAAAACTTTAGGCTAATTTTGGCATAACTGTAACTGATATGAGATGCTGTTGGGGTCTCTCCTCTTATTGGTGTAAGATTGATTGATGCAGACTTAAAGATGTCTACAGATGGAGGGCTACTGTGAGGTTGTCTTTGTCTGGACTATAGAACCAGACCATACCTCTGGGGAGGGGATTAGAAATTCTTGCTCTCAATCATTTTAGGAAGTAATTAATGATAGAAAATGAAACACCAGGAGGCCCTAGTTTAGGGCTTGATAAAATTCCCCCTTCTTCCTGAGGTTGGTATCAGTTTGGCCCAGATTCTGAGACATGGAGAGATACAAATTGTATTCTGTGGTATCAAGGGTAGCAGAGAGTAAGACAGGGAAAAGGTTCTTTAAGAGAACTTGAGTTGAGACTGGCCTATACAAATAATTACAAAATATTCTCTATACCATATGCTACTTTTTAAATGCACGCACCTAGTTTCTGAAGTGTTGTGGGGTTTATGGGAAGAATAGACTGTGATTTAGACTAAGGGACCTAGGGCATGGCAGTGGCTCCTCTCCCAGAGCCAGCAGGGGCAAGTCACTCCTTAGTCTCAAGAGCATTAGAGGCAGACCAAAGGCCTGGAGTAGGAGAACCTGTAATGTTTAAAGTCCCATCCTCATGACTTTCATAAATAGCAGACATGCCTTGTCAGTGGAGTGATGTTTGGTGATTAGATGACTGGAATTTGAGCATTAAATATTAATGTATTGGGGCTGGGGTTGTGGCTCAGTGGTAAAGCGCTCAACTAGCACGTGTGAGGCCCTGGGTTCGATCCTCAGCACCACATAAAATTAAATAAAGGTATTTAAAAAAATTAATGGATTTCCCTTTTTTTTTTTTCCTCTTCTTTTTACTTTTCCTTTCCCACTCATTCCCATTCTGACAATATAATTCAGAATCAGTTAGGTGCATCAGAGTAAGGTAGGCATCTACAGCTGCCCAGTTTAGGGAGTCAAGTTCTGAGCACAGTATATGAAGGGTGTGTACGCAGGGCAAAACCCGGTGTGGAAGGTGTTAGAACATGAGCACAAGGAGAGTGAGTGTTCAAGAAGGGGCGGGAGAGCATATTAGTTTTCCACTGTGCTTGTGGTAAGCGATCACAAACTTAGCTGCTTAAAACAACTTACATTTGTTATCTAATAGTTTTGAAGGTCAGAAGTCCAAAACCAGGCTCAGTGGGTTAAAATCAAGACACTGACAGAGCTACATTCTTTCTGGAGATTTAAGGGAGAATCTGTCTTGTTGCCTTTTCCAGTGTCTGAAGGCCATGCCCATCCTCCTTCCCCTTCAAAGCCAGCAGTGCAGCACCTTCTGATCTCTCATCCTCTTTCTCTATGGCTCTGATATTCCTGCTTTCCTCTTATAAGGACCCTTGTGATTATATTGGGACCGCTTGAATAATTCAGGATGATGTCTCCATTTCAAGGTTTTCAACTTAATTACATCTGAAAAGTTTGTTTTTCCATATAAAGATACATTTACAAATTCTGAGAATTGGGATGTAGAATACCTTTGGGGAGTCATTATTCTATTTATCATAAAGAGGCAATCTGACAAGAGTAGTCAGAACTTTAGCAAAACAAGGAAAAACAGCCTGGAGTGGGTGCTATGCTGGAGACATGCCAAAAGACACCGCTACTGCTGGCTAGACGTGGAAAAATTTATGCATCCAAATGAACAGTGATAGCAACATTTTTATAACCTGTTGAATATGAAAGGAAACCACAAGTATATAATAAGCTTAAAGTTGGATGAAGAATAGGATATTTACCTAGCTTTGCTTCCTCACTATAAGACATATATTAATCACAAATTTGAAAAGAGTAATTTTATAGTGGAGAAACCTAGAAGACAACACCATATCAATCAAGGAAAAAAAATGCACACTGTTAGTTATGGGGTAAATGAAAATGATGTGCTACCTGGTAGGATGCCATGACATGAACATAATGACACACCCTCTGTGACATTCCTGTGAAAGATGCAGAAAGTTTTAATTGTGAGAAAGAACAAGGAACATACTACAAAGTAGGTGGTCTGTAGCTTTCAGAATATCAACATCATGTAAGTTAAGAAAAGAATGAATAGAGAGGAATAGCTGCTACTGAAGTGGATTACAGATACAGAATAATTAAATGCATTATGTATTTCTGAACTTCATCCTTTTGAAATTAGAGGCATTTTTAGAGCACTTGGTGAAACTTTAATAAAGTCTGAAGATGATATGGGAATAAAATATCAATGTAAGCATCTTGATTTGGACAGCTGTATTGTGGCTATGTGGGAGATATCCTTGCCGGTGGGAAATGCACATGGAAACTTTCAAGGTGATGTGGCATCAAGGCAGCACTCACTTTGAGGTAATTCAGGAAACATCAAGATTTTCCAACTCTCCTGTAAATCTGTGATTGTTTCAAAATAAAAATATGAAGAAGTTACCGTGAAATTATTTCAGAGTTACAGGCTAAATTTTTGAGATACTCCATTACAGTCATACCAGATAATTTAGAATTTCCCATCTTCTACCTGGGGCAAGTTGAATTTTCCAAAGATGACCATACCTATGTACTCACCTTATCCCCAAGCTTTCTGTACAGTGTAACTGACACCCAAGAGGTAGGGATATATCCTTCCACTTAATCATAGGTAGGAGTATGTAACTCCCCCTACCAGTGGAGTGTGTTGGAAGTGAAATTATGTGACTTTTAAGTCAAGGGTGCAGCTTCTCCCTGGCTTTATCTACTCCCACATCCAGGCCACCATTGTACTTCTGGTTCTGTCATCATGTTGAGAGGTTCATACCGTGTGGGGAAGCTACATGTGGACAGTCAAGTCAATAGTCCCAGTGAGGCTTCCAGTCAACCCCAGCATCAATTACCATATTGCTTCTGGCTCCAAGCAATTTTCTACCTATGGTCTCAGTCACTCAAGCTTCTTGTGATTAAAAAACATCATGTCAGACTTATAGAAGACTTATTTTTTAAAAACAAGAATATGTTGGAAAAACTGAAAAATCAATAATGTTTCTTAGTTCTTAGTTCAGAGAACTGAGTTTATAACCAAAATCTGCCCGCTTGGACCAGAAACCACCAGAATCACTAACTGATAAGAATACTAAAATGGTAAATTTGATGAATTGCTGGAGGCTTAGAGTGAACTAGCCTTGGAGTGAGAAACACTTAGGGGATGACATGTCAGTGATTCCTACCCTGTCATGAACTTTATCTATAGAAACCTCACCAGGTCCTAATGGTAAAGATCTGAGAAAGGATCCCTTGAGGTTCAGGCAAGGGGAAGGGTAGAGAAATCCTTGTGAAACAGGTCCAAAAAAAAGGGTTTACTCTCTGGGGGAAAAGACTTCATCAGAATCTTGTACAAGAGCCATGGGAAAGGATCTTCCTCTAACTTCTGCCCCTTCCAGTCTTCCTGTCTCATATAAAGCTATGTAAGAAGAAATGCTTGTGAAGATCACAGCCCTAAGACACAGATCACCCAAAGAGTAAGATTTAGGAGAAAGACTATAAATCCCTCTCCTTTCCACAAACCTCACCATACACCTTAGGGCTTTGGTTATTTACAGTAGATTATAGGTGGAAAGCTTCAAGATACAGACTCTTTCTAAGAAGGAGTACTTAGGGAAACCCAAAGTAAAGAAGAAAGACAAAAGTAAGGACACTAGAGAAGTTCAAAGTCTCTGGAAGGCAAAAAGGGAAGAAAAAAACAGTCTGTAGAAATATAGCAAGCATCAGGACCAGATTCTGACCTGAAATATATTGGAAATATCAGGCAAGAAACTTAAAGTAACTACAATTAATATATTAAGGGCTCTCATGGAAAAAGTAGACAACATGAAAGAACAGATAGGTAATGTCAGCCTAAAGATAAAAATTCTAAGAATCAAAAGGAAGTAGTATAAATCAAAAACACGGCAACAGAAATGAAGACTGCCTTTGATGTGTTTGTCAGTAGACACAACATAGCCAAGAAAAGAATCAGTGGGGGAAATGGGTGACTAGAAACCTCCCATTGTAAAATGCTGAGAAAAACAATGAAAAACAAAACAAAGCAAAAACCCTAACAGAATATCCAAAATCTGGAAGGCAACTTTAAAAGATATAACAAAACTATAGTTCCTCAAAAAGCATTAAGCAAGACAAATTCCCATAAACTACCTTAGGAATGTCATATTCAAACTACAGAAGAACAAAGATAAGAGAAAAAAGTGAGAGAGTGAAAGGAAGAAATCTTACCTATGTCAGAAGTCATGTGTATTAGTTTCCCATTGTGACTGTAACAAATTATCACAAACTTAGTGACTTTAAACAATACAAATTTATTGTTTTACAGTTCTGGAGGTCAAAAGCCCAAAATTAATCTCAGTGGGCTAAAATTAATGTGATGTGTAACTCTGTGTTCCTTCTGGAGACACTAGGAGAAATCTGTTTTTTGCTGTTTTCAATTTCTAAGGCTGCCTGCATTCTTTGGCTCATGGATCCCTTCCTCCATCTTGAAAACCAGAAACATTGGAACGAGTTCCTCTCATGCTCCCATCTCTCTTGCTCTCTCTTTTCTATTTAACTTTTCCACTTACAAGAACACCTACGTTTACATTGGGTCGCAGAGTTAATCAGGATAATTTCCCCATCTGAAGGTCATATGATTATCAACTTTAATTTCATCTCTAACACCAATTCTTTCTGCCATTTAACTTAACATATTCATAGAAGGAAACAAAAGATATACAGATTAGAAAGGAAAAAAATTAAATAGTTCACAATGACATGGTGGTCTATGCCACAAATGCCAATGAGTTGACAAAAGTTCTTGGAGCTAATAAGACAATACAGTAGGGTTGCAGGATATTAGTTAATATATAAAAGTTAACTGCTTTCCTAGATATCAGCAATGAGCAGTTGAGTTATGCCATGATCATATACAAGTACACCACTGTGAATTTCATCTTTATGAATATATATAAATGTTATGGCTCAGTTGTAGGTGCTTGCCTCACACATGTGAGGCACTGGACTTGATCCTTAGCATCCCATTAAAAAAATAAACAAAATAAAGTTATTGTGTTCATCTACAACTAAAAATATTTTTAAAAAACCCAATGAGTACATATAAGGAAGGTCAGTAGAGCAGAGGAAGGAGAAGAGGGAAAGGGGAAATACTGAGGATTAAAATGGAGCAGATTAAATTCCATGCATGTATGATTATGTCAAAATGAATCCCAATATTATGTATAACTATAATTAACTAATAAAAACATTTTAAAAAAAAGAATTCAAAGGCATAAGAAAGTCCTCAATAAATATTACTTCTCTCCAAAGAAATATCATTTACAATAGCACCACCCAAATTAAATAAATCTAATAAAATATGTGCATGAAATATATGTGGAAAACTACAAAGTACTGATGGAAAACTTCAAAGAAGATCTAAATTAATGAACAGATATTTCATATTTGTGTATTGAAGACTATTGTTAAGGTGCCAAGGCTTATTAACTGGATCGATAGATACCACAAAATCTCAATCAAAACACCAATAAGTATTTTATAGATAATCAACAAATTCTAAAATTTATATGGAAAGTGGAAAAACATAGAATAGCTAACAGAATCCTGAGGAGTAACAAAGAGGACTCTACTTGATTTTAAGACCTTATAAGGCTACGTTACTTGAATGATACTGTGAAAGAATATACATGTAGATCCATAGAACAGCACAGAGAACCTATACAAAGATAGTCAACTGATCTTTGATAAAGAGCAAAGGCAATTCAATGAAGGAAAAAAGTTCTCAACAAATGTTTCTGTAATAACTGGATGTAAATATGCAAAAAATTCCAGAAAAATTATGGCATTGGTACCCAAAAACAGGAAAAAAAATTTAAAGAAAAAATTAGATCAAATATTAAAAATTTGCTATTTTTTCTATTGCTAACAATTATTAACAATTAGTAAACAATGTAATTGTAACAATTACAATGAGACTCTATGGAACACTACAAGACAAACACTTTTACATTCTTTGGTGTTCCTTGAGAGAGAGATTGATGCTTGACTGGTGTCAAGGAGGTGGTCTTCTGGATGAATGAAGCTTTCACAGCCAATGATGGAGGATTGTGGGGTGGGATACTACTATAATTTTCATTCTTCTTTGAAATGGCATCATGGCACATCGAAACTAGTTATAGGGAAAAAAATGAATTATAAACTCTTATTTGTAAGAAGGAGACAGAAAACTTAATAAATTGGAATAGACTTTTTTTAAAAAAATATGGATATTCTATTTTCAGTACAAGAATCATTCTTTGAGTTCACTATTTTCTATCCTGACTATTAAGGTAAAACAATTCATTGTAGCCCCCTGTATCTGGATTTTGGATTTCATGAAAGAAACCAAGGCCCTGTTGCTTCTCTAACAAAAAGCACCTGTTTATTAAACTTACAGAAATAAGGGAAAGGAACCTTGGGAAAAATATTACTAGAGCTAGTGGTGTATGGAATCAGATGGGGCTATGGAATCAGATGGTTTGAAAAGAGTCTGTTTTTGGAGGGATATTGAGATTGGAGGATTTCAGGGTATAATAGTTCAGGTCTAGCTGAAACAGTGGGGCAAGGTTCTTGAAATGATTTTTGATATATAAGCAGCTATCTGACAATCTGTTTGCTCAGGTGAGCAATCCAGTGTTCTGAGAATGAAGTCGCTTATTCAGTTAAGCAAGCTATTTGTTCAGATAAATTGATGATCAACGATTTCCTGAAGAAATCATTAAGATCGTTATTGGCTTATAGGCTTATTTTCTTATAAAATAATTTTCTGGAACAAATACTTAAGTCACCTGTATCCAGGCAAACTTAGATATGTAGGTGATGTAGACATGCAGTTCTTATGCTTATCCAATTATCAGTCTGTCCTATGAGCTCTGACCCCTGTGTGATGTGTGGCATCTATTTTTGATATGTTCTAACCCAGGTGTGAAGCTTAATAACCCACTCACCCAAAAGCATTAGTATTCATAGAGGAAGAATGACTACCCCATAATCAAGAGATTTCCATTTCCAAAACTTTGTCTCAGCTGTGCCATTACATGGGAAATGAAAATCTACTATTCTCAGCATAGTGCTCAGTTTATGTTCTCAACAGGGTACCTTCTGTAAACTCCCATTTCCTTACTCTTTTATTATATGTAGTGGTTTCCCTCCTTCTTTTGAAGTTGTGACTGGAAGGGAATCCATTCCCTAGGGTTCAGTTTTTAGTCTAAGTCTTATCAAACCATTTTCTATAGTTAGGTTTCTCATACAAAATACTTCCTACTAAGAAGAATATGTTTTTTCCTGTCTAGTTTTATTACCTTTAGAATTGTTTTCACAATGATTTATGTAACTATTTATCAAATAGTTACCCTGAATGATAGTTGATTGAAATAATTGGCATAGATTGAGGAATCTTGGCTCATCTGTAGAGTGATCAGCATCTGAGTGCTCTAGGAGCAAGACACAAAACCAAGAGCCTCGCTCTGGTCTGTTTACCTAGAATGAGAACATGCCTGCCTCACAACAGGGCTTCTTTCAGTCAAATGGTGACGAAGGACCAAGGGTGAAAGTGACACCACCACCTGAACTGCGGTTGTAAAGCCACATCAGAGAGTCATTGGCATACTGGGTACGACCACTCCCAAGGATGTGTGATAAGTTAGTGTAAAACAGTATTAATGAGTAACTATTGGTCCCATGCTATAGATAAGAGCCTTGTTCAGGATTCAATTAGACCTAAATTTTATTAGCTGAAAAATTTTAGGAATGTTTGTTGTCTTCAAGTCTCATTTGCTAGAGGAGAAAAGCTTCTACAGCCCTCAGACCAAAAGGAAGAGGAAAAAATATAAATATGATGATGCAGAGAAATGTCAGTGAACTGAGATAACAACGCTGGATGTGAGAGGATCGTGTGGTCTATAATGGAGTCTATTTAGGTTAGCTCCAGTTTCTCCTTGAGCAAGGTAACCATATTTCATCAGATACGGCATTATTCTAAGGAACATTTTCTTTGATTTCACCAAGGGACTTTGGGCTATTAACTCTGTTTAGGCTAGAAAACTCTGTTAATAATCCATCAGATACTACTCTCAATCACATTCTGCCTTGGGTGAGGGAGTGGGTACCCTTCGGAGGGATGGGCTGGCTGCAAAATAAAAGCTATGAGAGCAATATATCAAGAAATAAAGACAAAAAGGCAAGACTTACATATTTTCAAAGCAGGGGCTTGACCGGATGAGCCAGAGGGATCTGACTTCTAACAAAGAAAAAGCCCGAGTTTGCTTTATTTATAGCGGTACAGATCAAAGGGGATCGGTAGGTATAAGGTTTCAGTGTTGCAGGGGATCTTGGGTAAACAGGTTGCTTAGTGCTTGGCAGGTTATGCCCACCTCCACCCATCTTGCTCATCTCTGCCCACCTCCAGGAGGCTGTTTGATCTTAAGACTGTGAGCTGCGACAGGGTGCCAGCATAACCTGGGCTTTCTTGAACTGGGCAGATTTCACCCAGGAGTTCCCAGAGAAGCAGCTTCCCTGCCTTAATGGTTCAAACAAATGCATAATTAATATATGGTCTCCAACATACTAACATGTGATTTTGCTTTGTTTTTCTGTTTATGTTTTAAGAAATATGGTGATAGTCTTATTCATCACAATAGCACTTAAATAATGCACTTGCTTTACAACCATAAGAAAAAATATTAATGCTGAATGATAAATGAACACTGAAATTTCCTAAGTTCATGTGATTTGCACATTGCCATAGGTGTATCAAGACTTTTATTAGTTAAAATAGAAATAAAAGGGGACACAATCTGTTTAACCACCTTGACATCATGCTGCTTCCAGTGAACAAGGAAATACTTTACCTTTGTAAACTATTCAAAGACTACAATGCTGTGCATGATTTCTTAGTTAAACCAAAGAGAACTTGGATTTTGTCCCACTATATATGCTATCATTATTGATTTACCTTTGGGGTTTTACTTGGTACCTAATATAGTTATACCTGATAGAGACATTTTTCTGCTGGGGTGTGTTTTTGGTGAAAAACCAATAACAACCTTTGTAAGTTAGTCTCCTGTCACTGCTTGAAGACACCCACTAGCAGACGCTTAGATTCATGGATTATTTGCACCTCATTAATGTTGAGGAAGATGAGCTTGCTGCACTGTAGGAAGCCCTCATTGTCCATTAACATATTCCTAATGAATTCCCTCTGGGTGTTAACCCCTTTGTTGCCAAGGTCTTCTGAGGTCTTTGCCTAGATAGCTAGAAACCTTTCTAAAAATGAAGGTGCCTACTGGTGAGCCAATAAAGACATGGCACGCTAATGATCTGTAGGTTAGACTTTGAGGTGCAAGGAACATGAACCAATATTGTTTCTGTCTTTTAAAAATGTTAAAGACATGTAAGGTAGTGTCACATGGTCATGAATGGTCCTAATTATTTTCAGATCAGTGAAGTAAGAGTTGTCTTTATCTCCCTAGGGAGAGTGAAGTAAGCTGAATTAAGGGAAAAGCAAAACAGGTTCTCTGTGAATTGGGGTGTCCAGGTGTGAACCTCATGAGAGAGGTGAGAACAGTATCAATCTATTCACTGGAAGTCTTATTAGTTTTTAGTCTTACCAGTCTAACAAGTTCAGTTTAGTTACAATGATCACTAAGGTATAGGTGGATGAGCAGATTCCATTTTTATTCCTCTTTCTCAATCTTACATGGTTTTACAGTTCTAATACTTGACCAGTGGGGCAGAATCTTAGTCACCTTGACATAATTCTTCTTTCAAGGAACCAGGAAATGCTTTTCCTGTGTAAGCTATTCAAAGACCAAAATGGTGTGCATTCTTTCCTAGTTAAACCAAGCAGAACTCAGAGTTTGTCCTACTACATCTACTGTCATGGAAATAATTTATCTTGTAACCTTTACTTATTCAGTACTTAAATTCAACCATTTAAAAAAATAAGGAAATCTTCCTAAGGCAGACCTTATTTATTGCCATATACATGTAGTAGAGCAGGGACATTTAAATTTGGTAGAGAAAAGAGTAAATCTTTTGTATTTCTTAAGACTTTTTTTATATCATGATTACAAGGAAGTAGGAAGTAGAAAAGATGTTCCTGGAGCTGCGCAAAAGTGCACTCAGTGTGCTCCGGTAGGATAGTAGCTCAAAATTACCTTGACAGTGGTGAACTTTGTGTGAAATTTCAAGGAATTCTGTCATATTTTACAAGGAATACTTATTTCAATTTGAAAATATTAAGAGTAATTAATCTTTGAGCCTAAGAACTCTATGGTGTCCAAAGTGATTTCTTACACCCTTAGTAAATTCTAGAGGGTGCCTGTGTTAATTGGCACCTGTGTTGATTCCTAGAGTGGTGTTATTGGGAGGTGGTGGAACCCTTGGGAGGCAGAGCTTTGCAGGAGGTCCTGAGATCATTGGGGGTGGGCTCCCAAAGGGAATTGTGGGGCTCTAGCCAATCTTCTTTTTCTTTCATTCTGGGTTTATGATGTAACTGGTTTTTTTCTCCCATCATTATGTACTGTTATTATCAGAGGCCCCCCAAAATGGGGATGGCCCAATCTTGAACCATGAACCAAAATAAAATTTTACTCTTTTAAAAGTTAATCATCTCAGGTATTTGTTATAGTAACATGAAGCCAACCAATAAAATAGTAACCAATCTTGCATGAATTGGTAGGGGCATCAGGAATTTTGGGTAACTGAAGCTTAGATATTTTTGTTTTTATCATTAAGTTTAGAGACTATGATCAAAGTAGAAAAATGCTGTGTAATTGGAAATTGGCATGCTGAAAACACTGGTACAGGAGTTAGGAAATCCCCACTGTCAGTTTCTTTAGGCTAATATACTGGGGTTGATCAAAAGTAACTGAAGGGCCAGTTTTCAAAGCATATTGGTCTGCAAGTGCAGCAAATAATGGAATATTATCAGTGAAGGAAATTTGTCATAATGTTGTTAAAAGCAATGATTGTTGCCCCGAGTTCTTTTTCTACTTTAATTCCTGACTCAGGGCTATCAGAGGCGAATCAGGAAAGCACAAAACACACACTGAGAGAAAGCAACAACAAAAATGAATGTGCCATGCATCTCTGAACAACCACATCCCCCAAAAGTCCATACGACTTTCAACAGTGAACTCAACATCTGAGACAGCATCTTTCCCAGAACATCAAGGTATTAGATTCTTAACTGATGTGTGTATCAGCAAGAAATGAACCGCCTCATGTAATTCTGGTTTGACCTTTGTTTAAATGTTATTTTTCAACTTTTAAAGATAAGTCTTGTGGCTGCCGCTGTCCTATCTACTGTTACTTCATGCCCATTACCTGTGAGTTCAGGTTGAATGACACAAAGAAAGATAGATAATACCTGAAACCAGTAACTATCACTTCCAGTAATGGGACAGTGACCCAGACTCCCTCTTGAACTGAAAAGAAAGGGGTTTGAAGAAGATATCGATACACAGTCACGGGAAAGAGCATTTCAAGGGACACTATTTCTGAAGTAAGAAGAGATTGAGTTAGGAAACAAAGTTCTACTCTTAGGAAATTTTTTTTTCCTGACAAATATCTTAAAGGTCACATACCTATTAGTATAAGAATGTTTTTAACCACACAAGTTTCAGTAAAATCAAAATCAAATGCTACTAAGGAAACCAGTTCTTTATTTTGAACACCAGGCTAGCAAATAAGGAAAATTGTAACTTGTGAGGCTGAATGACTTGAGGTTCTAAATGGTCTAGCAAGCAGTGCCAGGGAAACCACAGACTGGGTTTTCTACCCTAAAATGTGGAAACATATTTATTTTCATCTTTTCCTATCTCAAAAACCAGATCAGAATGATGATGTTAAAAACGGATTCACACATTCCTCACCAAAACAATTATATACCAAATGGCAAAACATGAAGAGATGTGCTCTTGGCAATATTGGGACTTGAAGAAGTTTCCTAACTTGCTTTCTGCTCCTTATTAAAGACAGTTAGTGGGGAAAAGGCAGACTGTGAAGAGACAACAGGAAACAGCTTCTCAGACATGAAATGAGAAGTCATTTCTAGATTTATCAGAGAAGAGTGGTAGGGGAAATAGGAAAACAGGCTAATAGAAGATTCGAATAGCACTAAATAAGGGCTAAAGATGCTATACTGGACTGCAGCAGACAGGATCCCAGAGAGTGCACTTGGATGAGGTAAACTGCTTCCCAGCTTGGAGAAAGTCTTTTCAATTCAGGTAAACAATCTGGACTTTCTGCAAAACATGTCCTCAGAATGGAGATATAAAGTACTATTTCTCAATCTCCTATCTCTTCTATTCTTTTTGCGCTCAGAATTTTGCTTTGGAAGAGCAAAAAGATGATGTAGATCACTAAAAATTTAGCATAGTGCTTGGCAGAAAATTAGCACTAAGCGAAAGTCATTGTTTTGTTAGTATCATTTTTCATTTTGGTGGAGATTTTATTCAGACTATCAAATGTCACAAAGTATCTTCATTAACACTTGTTGATTGGATGATTAATTGAAGTAGTCACAGTGATAATAATAGTCTCAAGCATTTATTTTGCATTTACTATGTTTGTTTCCATTTAGTATAGTAGTTCAGAAGTGGTACTGAACTCTTTACATGTAGCTCTTTGACAGGGGTATTATGACTATTTCCCTTTTGCAGATGAAGAAACTGAGGCCCAAGATCAGTCATCTAGTGCCAATACAGGCAGCCTGGCTGCAGAAACCATAATTTCTGTGAGGACACTTCACCTGAGAAAAAGGGAAGCTAGTCAGGAACTGGATGATCTGATCTGGTACCTGATGGGGCATTGTGTCTGGGCAGTTAATCCTGGAAACAGGAAATGGATCTCCCTTGCACAGCAGAGAAGCCCTTAGTCAGAAAGATCTGCAGGGGCAGAGGCAGTCCTAGCAGCAATTTATTTTGCTATATAATGGCCTCCACACAACCCTTCCCATCTTACCCTCACCCATAGGGACCACTTAGTCCTGGCAATGCCTATGGAGTGAGAAGAGGAAGCAGTTTGGTCAGTTGTTGCAACAGCCACTGCAGCAGGAAAGTAATCAGTGCAATTTAAAGAAAAGAAAGATGACCATGGTGTCTCAAGCTTGGCTTCAGAGGCCTTGTTACAGAGAGCTTCAGGGAAGTTAAAACTAGGGGAGAAAGTAAAAAGATCAGGTAAAGTGTCCAAGTAGGAGACCTGTATCCTATGCCCATTCCCTTCTTTATGTGAGTCTCCTTTCTCACACCTGCACTCATCCTAGTCTGAGTTTGGCTTATTTCACGTAAAATGTTATTCTCCATTTTCATTCATTTCCTGGAAAACACCATATTTTCTTTCTGCTTTATGGCTGTGTGTGTATACACACACACACACACACACGCACATACAAATTTATTAATCCATTCATCTGTTGACAGGTACCTGGGTTGATTCCATAATTTAGCAATTGTGAGTTGTATTGCTGTAAACCTTGAGGTGGCTATATTGCTATAGTATGTTGGTTTTAGATCTTTTGGGAAATACAAAGGAGTGGGACAGCTGGGTCATGTGGTAGTTCCAATCCCAGTTTTTTAACTGCTTTCCAGAGTAGTTTTATTAATCTGCAGTCCCACTAATGATACACGAGTGTTCCTTTTCCCCCATGACCTCACCAGCATTTATTAATGCTTGTACTCTTGATCATTGCTATTTTGATTGGAGTAAGATGAAATCTTGGTGTAGTTTTGATTTGCATTTCCCTGATTGCTAGAGATGTTGAACATTTTAAAAGGTTATTTATTTTTTATTTTTAGTATACAAGAGTATATTTTGACATATATACAAACAAGGAGAACATCTAATTCTAATTAGGATCCCAGTCTTGTGGTTGTACATGAAGTGGAGATTCACTGTGGCATATTTATATATACACATAGGAAAGTTAAGTCAGATTCATTCCACTGTCTTTCCTATTCTTGTCCCTAATCCTTTCCCTTCATTCCCCTTTGTCCAATCTACTGAACTTCTGAACATTCTTAATACATTTGTTGGCTATTTGTGTTTATTATTTTGAGATGTTTATGTTTAATTCTTTTGCCCATTTACTGATTGGGGTATTTGTTTTGTGGCATTAAGTTTTCTTTCAGCTCTTTGTATATTCTAGATATTAATCCCCTATTGGGAGGAGTAGCTGGCCAATATATTCTCCCATTCTGTAGGCTTTCTCTTCAAGCTCTTAATCATTTACTTTTCTGGGCAGGAACTTTTTTAGCTAGTTGGCAATCCACTTATTGATTCTTGGTTTTATTTCTTGCACTTTGTGGGTCTTGTTAAGGAAGTCAGTGCCAGCACCTATATGATGTTTTTTTCTAGCAGTTGCAAGTTTTCTGGTATAGTTTTTAAGCCTTTGATCCATTTCAATTTGTGTCCTATGCAGGGTGAGAGGTAGGGGTCTAGTTTAATTTTTTGTGGGCTGGCAGGGAGCCAAAGGGTGTGCTTGGTATGCCTGGAGAAAAACAGGAAGCTATTACAATTGGCTACATGTATGCTTGAGCTCATGATTGCTTGACCTTTAACAGGATTGGGTGGACATATCTGATCGAAATTGCTTATGCATGAGACTGCTTATATATAGAGGGTATTATCCGAATAAACAAAAAGCTCCTTCCTGACAATCTGAGGTGTACGTGTCTTTATGTCCCGCTGGACGGTGACATTTGGTGGCCCGTACGGGGAACGGTTAGCGCTCAGGTAAGTAATAAAGGAGAAAATTTTTCACTGGCACAGTCAACTAGCAGTCAACTAGCAGGTTTCCCTATTCGAGGAAACAGTGGCCTTAAGGTACTAACAGAAGGCTTCCCTAGTGAGGGAACTTAACAGAAGGCTGTCCCAAGAGACAGCAAAGGACGTCCTGTAGTAAATGAATGTGTGTAAGGTGTTAGTTGTGTGAATATTTTTGTTACTTTTTCTTGTTTGGTTTCTGTTTGTTGTTGTGGTGGTGATCAGAGAGGCCATATTATAGCCATGGGATTGGAAATTTCACGGATTCGCATGGAAGGTTCTCTTAAGGCATTGTTAAGAGAAAATGGAACTCCGTTAAAGTCTAAAACTGCGTGGACTTTCCTTAAAACTATATAAGAAGCCTGTCCTTGGTTCTTAGAAGAAGGGCTCCTTACTGTCCCTCAGTGGGAGCATTTGGGAAAGGACCTCCATAAACAAAATGAAAAAATGCCCCTCCTTCTTGGTACTTTGCCTATATGGACATTAGTTCATTTCTGTCTGACTTCTAAAATACCAAAATTTCAAGGTCAGCTAAGAGAAGGGGAAGAGATATTAGAAACTGTAAAAGAAGAACAATCAAGTCAAGCTTCTGAAAGAGAAAGTAGATATTCAAACTCAGAACAGGGATATGACTCTGAAGAACAAGAACTATCTGAGACAGAGCTAGAAAAGAAGTTCTCTCAGTGGCATTTAGCCCCTACCGTGCCACGCCCTCCGGCGTATAATCCAGGTCACCATTCTTTTCCAAGTTGTAGGGGCGCATGTACTTGCTGCACAGGGGCAGCCCCCAGACAGTGAGCTGATGTAGAATGTTGATCAGTGTTCCCAATATTCCTCGTATTTGAAGATCAAAACAATCAGAGATATCATCAAATATTAGATATAAAATTAGTGAAATAGTTAAAAGAGGGAGTTACATCCTATGGAGTACAAGCTGCATTTACCATTTCTTTATTAGAGAATGTTGCAAGTCAAAATCTTAATCTAACTGATTGGGGTAATTTAGCAAAAGCACGTTTATCTGGGGGACAATATCTTATGTGGAAGGTGGCCAACCAGGAGTTATGTTCTGATACTGCCTGACGTAATGCAGTTGCGGGCAATCTTCAATGGAATCTAGACATGCTGACAGGCCAAGGACCATATGAAGGGCAAGGTAATCAGATTAATTTCCACCCTGGTGTGTATCAACGAATTAGTGCTGCTTCCACTAAAGCTTGGAAAACGCTTTCAGGTGCTGGCGATCTTCAAGGACAGTTATCTAAGGTTATTCAAGGCAACAATGAGCCCTATGCTGATTTTGTAGACAGATTGATTCAAACAGCAGGACGTATATTTGGAGATGTGGACCAGGCTATGCCTTTAGTCAAACAGCTTGCATATGAGCAAGCAAATAAATGGTGTAAAGAAGCAATAAGACCTTGGAAAAACAAAGACCTTGGAGCCTATTTAAAGGCTTGTAGGGATATTAATGAGGCTTTTATTCAAGGTCAGGTGATGCCTGCAGTGCTTGCACAGGATCTTAGAGGCAATGCCAACTCCTGCCCAGGCCAACAGTGTTATCGGTGTGAACAATATGGACACATAAAAAAGGACTGACCCCAGGGTCCTGTGCCAAAATTATGTTTCCGATGTAAAAAAGGGAAACACTGGGCAAGTGACTGTAAATCAACTAGGGACAAAGATGGTAACCCTTTACCTCCAAAAAACGGGAATCAGGGCCCCTGACCTCAGGGCCCACAAATATACGGGGCTATCCAGTCCATACCTCGGACCCATTACCCCTTGACTCCCCAACTAGACAAACAAGAGGAAGCGCAGGATTGGACCTCTGTGCCTCTGCCAGAGCAGTATTAACTCCAGAGATGGGAGTACAACCAATACCAACTTCGGTTGTCGGCCCATTACCTAAAGGAACAGTGGGACTAGTTCTGGGGAGGAGTTCTTCTGCTTTAAAAGGATTAAATATTGTTCCTGGAGTTATAGACCCTGATTTTACAGGAGAAATAAAAATCCTTGCTTCTTCACCAAGAGGTGTAGTAATAATAGCTCAGGGTGATCGCATAGCACAATTGTTGGTCTTACCCAGCTGCCATGATAATATCCATCAAAGAATATTATTAGGGGAAATAAAGGATTAGGTTCTACTGGCCAAAATATGGTCATGTTAACATTGGATTTAAAAGATAGACCTATGACAAAGTTAGTGATAGAAGGCAAAAGTTTTGAGGGCTTATTAGATACCGGGGCTGACAAAAGTATTATCAAAATTACAGAATGGCCCAAAGCCTGGCTGCTTCAACAGGCAGATCAGACTTTAAGAGAATTGGGTATAGCTTCCAATCCTAACAAAAGCGCAGCCATATTAAAATGGAAGGATGAAGAAGGTCATAGTGGTACCGTCCAACCTTACATCCTTGAACATCTCCCAGTAAACTTGTGGGGGAGAGATATCATGGAACAGATTTATATCTCACATCCGAGATTCCATACAGTAATCTAAAAGCTAATCAAATTATGTTAGCCCAAGGACACATATGGGGAAAAGGTCTTGGGAAAAATAGTCAAGGACCTACTTCACCCATTTTAGTTACTCCAAAACAGGATAGAAAGGGATTGGATTTTCATTAGGGGCCACTGAAGCAATTAAAATAACATGGAAGTCTGATAAACCTGTCTGGGTCCCTCAGTGGCCCCTCTTAAAAGACAAATTAGAAGCGGCCCAACAATTGGTTATAGAACAGCTAGAGACTGGACACATCAAACCATCCATCTCTCCTTTCAACACACCAATATTCATAATAAAAAAGAAATCAGGAAAATGGAGGCTATTACATGACCTAAGAGCAGTAAATTCTATAATGGAGCCCATGGGACCTATTCAATTAGGATTACCTACTTTATTGACTATTCCAGTTAGTTGGCCCTCCATTGTAATTGACATAAAAGATTGTTTCTTTTCTATTCCGTTACATCCCTCAGACACGAAAAGGTTCGCATTTACTGTGCCCTCACTTAATAACAGTTCTCCTAATAAAAGATATGAATGGATAGTTCTCCCACAAGGCATGGCCAATAGCCCCACTATGTGTCAAATATATGTAAACAAGGCCATTGGACCCATACTCCTAGCAAACCCTCAACTTTTAATCTATCATTATATGGATGATATTTTGTTAGCTCATAAAGAAAAAACTGTCTTGGAAAATTATTATAGTTCCTTAATAAAGTCACTAAAAAGGTGGGGCTTACATATTTCCATTGATAAGGCAACAAGTGACAGACACCAAAAACTTCCTGGGATGTATCATAAATGCAACTACAGTTAAACCCACAAAAATTAGTATTCGAGTAGACCAACTTAAGACTGAATGACTTTCAAAAGCTATTAGGTGACATTAACTGGAATAGACCTTACCTTCACTTACCCACCTCAAGTTTGGGCCCCCTGTTTGACACTCTTAAAGGTGATTCTGATCCCCTTTCTAAGTGGGTGCTTACCCCTAAGGCTCAAACAGCTCTCAAGCTTGTTGAAACAGCTATGGAAAAGGTTCATCTTGATGGTATTGACCTAGCTAAGCCTTTATCATTCATTGTCTTGTCCACAAATAAGTTACCCACAGGAGTGTTTTGGCAAAAGGGTCCTATTCTATGGGTTCACATGAATTATGCCCCTAACAAGGTGTTATCCTTGTTTACTGAATCTGTGGCAGAATTAATCCTTAGGGCGTTAAAAGTATCCCTTTCCACCTTTGGGTCACATCCCTTGACAATAACTACTCCTTATACTACTGATCAGATACAATATCTTATTAATAATTCAAATTCATGGGCTATAGTCTTTACTAGTACTTCTGCTGTGTTTGACAATCATTTGCCATCTGATCCTCTTCTCCAATTTTGGAGTCAACATCCTATAATTTTCCCCAAAGTCACCCACAAAAAAACTATTATAGGAGCTACCCTTATATTTACTGATGGATCAAAAAATGGCACGGTGCTATGACTGTAAATAATGTTACAGAAACATTGCTGTTTAATACTCTATCTGCACAACAAAAAGAACTATTAGTAGCTATAGAAGTATTCAGAACCCACCATGAGCCCTTTAACCTATTCTCTGATAGCAAATACATTGTTAATGCTATTCAAAATTTAGAATTAACTGATCTGCTCTCCCTCACTTCCACCATCACTAAGTATTTACAATCTTTACAAAAACTTATTTGGAATAGAAAAAGCCCTTTTTTTATTGGGCATGTTTGGGCTCATACTGGCCTTCCAGGTCCTCTAAGTTTACACAATGATTTAACAGACATGGCCACCAGAGACCCACATACCTTTGATGCACTTGAAAATGCAAAAAATTTTCATTCTAAATTTCATGTAAATGCTTCTACTCTACGTTTACGCTATCAGATTACTAAGGCAACAGCTTGGGACATAGTCAAGTCTTGTGCTACATGTGCTACACTTATTCCTAACCCCTCTTTAGGAGTAAATCCAAAAGGGCTTCAGCCCAATCATATTTGGCAAATGGATGTAACTCATTATTCAGAATTTGGAAAACTACAATTCATCCATGTGTCAATAGATACCTTTTCAGGATTTATTATGGCCTCTGCTCACGCTGGAGAAAAAAACCAAAGATGTGATAACACACTGTTTACATTCTTTCTCCATCCTAGGGGTCCCCAAACAAATTAAAACAGATAATGGTCCTGGATATACGTCCCAGGCCTTTAAAGAATTTTGTTCCACCTTTGGTATTCAACATGTCACAGGAATTTCCTATAATCCTACTGGACAAAGCATTGTTGAGTGTGCCCATTTAACACTTAAAAACAAGCTTTATAAACAAAAAGGGGGAATAGGGGCATCATACAGATCCCCAAAAGACAAATTATCTGTTGCCTTGTTCATTTTAAATTTTTTAAATCTCGATTCTGAGGTCCGATTGGCTGCTGACTGTCATTCAGAGCCTAATAAAAAACATCTACCTCAAGTGCTCTGAAAGGGCATTCTATCGGGACAATGGAAAGGCCCGGATCTGGTATTAATCTGGACCCGAGAATCTGTTTGTGTTTTCCCGCAGGATGCACAATCGCCAATTTGGGTGCCTGAAAGATTGGTCAAGGCTTCCTCAATAGAAAACCAAGAACAACAAGAAGATGTGGAAGTTCCTCCAACTGCTGTTGTTGATGATCCCTCACCATGTTAATGGAGGAGCCCTGCGTTACCTATGGGGGATAGTAAAGGCATGGCCTTGCCCTTTGCCCCTTACTAACTCTTCCAATCTATATCCTCCTATTCTTACCACTAATTCCACATTAGGGTTACCTACTGTACCCTTTTCTCCTGACTTAGCACCCTTCCCAAATGGCTCCTATGATTTAGCAAGTTATGTGGGAACCTCCCCCCAAGTTTGGCTATGCTAGACGGGTAGTCAGAGATGTGTAAGATTTGTGAAGAGCTCATACCAACCTAAGACAGGGAATGAAGATATAAGCTTCATTTTCTGATGACGGGTAAGGATGTTGCTCTGTCATGGACAACCTAAGACAGGCACAGTCTTTTTATAAACAAACAGGGGGAGATGTGGGCTGGCAGGGAGCCAAAGGGCGTGCCTGGTATGCCTGGAGAAAAACAGGAAGCTATTACAATTGGCTACATGTATGCTTGAGCTCATGATTGCTTGACCTTTAACAGGATTGGGTGGACATATCTGATCAAAAATGCTTATGCATGAGACTGCTTATATATAGAGGGTGTTATCCGAATTAAAAAAAAAAAAAAAACTCCTTCATGACAATCTGAGGTGTACGTGTCTTTATGTCCCACTGGACAGTGACAATTTTTCTTCATATACAATTCAGTTTTTGCAGTGCCATTTATCTGTTCTCTAAAATATATTTTTGACAACTATGTCAAGTATCAGAGGGCTGTAAGTATGTGGATTTGTTCTCTGTGTCTTGTATTCTGTTACACTGATTTTCATGTCTATTTTGATGCCAATACCATGTTGCTTTTGTTAGTACAGTTTGTTAGTATAATTTCAGATCAAGTACCATGATGCCTCCTGCTTCACTTTTCTTGCTTGGTATTGCTTTACCTATTCTGGGTCTCTTATTCCTCCAGATAAGTTTTAAAATAGTTTTTTTTCCTAATTCTGTGAAGAATGTCATTGATATATTTTGATGGGGATTGCATTGAATCTGTATATTGGTTTAGGTAATATGACCATTTTGATAATATTAATTCTGCCTATCCAAGAACATGGTATGTCTTTCCATATTTGAAGGTCATCTTCAATTTCTTTCTTCAGTGTTCTATAATTTTCATTGTAGAGCTCTTTTACCTCCATGGTTAGATTAATTCCCAAGTTTTTTTTTTTTTTTTTTTTTTTTTTTTTTTTTTTGTGTGTGTGTGTGTGTGTGAATAGGATGGTTTTTCTGATTTCTTCTATTAGATCACTATTGGTGTATAGGAAAACTATTAATTTATGGGTGTTGATCTTCTGTTCTGCTAGATGAACTCATTTATAAGCTCTAGAAGTCTTCTGGTAGAGATTTTTGGGTCTTTTAGATGTAGGATCATATCATTGGCAGATTGAGATTGCTTGACTTCCTATCTGTATCCCTTTGGTTTTTTTTCTTTTACTTGATTGCTCTGGATAATGTTTTGAGCCCTGTATTAAAAGGAGTGGTCAGAGTGGATAGTAGTACCTTATTCCTGATTTTAGAGGAAATATTTCAGCTTTTCTCCATTCGGTATGATGTTGGCTTTGGTTTTGTCATAAATGGCCTTTACAATGTTGAGGTAAGTTCCTTCAATCCCTAGATTCTCCATCATTGCTAACATGAATGGGTGCTGGATTTTAGAAAAGGTCTTTTCTGTATCTATTGAGATGAACATGTGATTCTTGTCTTTACTTCTATTTAAGTGGTAAATTACATTTATTGATTTGCATATATTGAACCAACCTTGCATTCCTGGAATGAAATCCACTTTATCATGGTGTATTATCTTTTTGATATTTTTTTGAATGAAGTTTGCTAATACTTTACTAAGAATTTTTGCATCTATGTTCATTGGGGATATTGGTCTGTAGCTATTTTAGTTGAAGGAAGATCAGTAATGTAGAAGAAGGCAATTGAGAGGCAGAGTGGAGGGATGGGAAAGAGAAGTCGATGCAGAATGACTTGTTTAAAAATAATGTTATGCACATATGTGAATACACTGCAGGGACTCTAACCTTTATGTATAAGTAAAAAGAATCAAATATAAATAAATAGATGAGTAAAAGAAAGTCTACTTGGGTAGAGGAAGGAGAATAGGAGAGAACAAAGAGGACAGGAGGGAAAAGGGGGAGTGAAAATGGGGGGCATGGTAAACTGAAATCATATTCCATGCATGTATGAGTTTGTTGGATGAACCCAACTACTATTTAACTATAAAACTCTAATAAAAACCAAAAATCAAATAGGAAGGAATCTGAAAGTAGCAAGAGGGAAAAAAGAAAATAACATAAAGAAGACCCAGTAAGAGGAATAGGGGACTTCTTAGTAGAAACTCAAAGGCTAGGAGAGAGTGCTGAAGAAAAAAGTTGCCACTCAAGAACACATTATCTGGAAAATTGTCCTTCAGAAATAAAAAGGAGATAAATATTTTCTCCAAAATTGAGAAAGTTCATCATTGTCAGAATAGTGTTACCAGAGATGGTAAAGGGAGTTATTCAAACAGAAAGAAAAGGAAACTAATTAGTAACATGAAAGCACAGTAAAGTATAAAACTCACTGGTAAAAGTAAATATATAATGAAATTCAGAATACTAACTGTTACTGTAGCATGTAAATCACATGTATTTAGCATGAAAGTTAAAAGACAACAATAAAATAATATTGCTACAACAATTTGCTAAAGGAGACAAAATGTACACAGATATAAATTGTTACAAATTCAGAAAAGGACAATGCAAGAAAATTACAGACAAATACACCTGACAAACATAGATGCAAAAATTCTCAATGAAATATTAACAAATCAAATTCAACAGCATTTTAAAAGGATCATTCACTGTCATCAAATGGTATTTATCACTAGGATGCAAGGATGGTTCAACTTATAAATCCTTTTGTGATACACATTAATAGAAAATAGCATGAAAACAATATGATCATCCCAATAGATTCAGAAAAGGCACTCAAGAAAATTCAATATTCTCATGATAAAAACTCTAAAAAATTAGGTATAGAAGGAATGTGCCTCAACATAATAGAGGTCTTACATGATAAGCTCATAGTTAATGTCATACTCAATGGTGAAGAGTTGAAAGCTTTTTCACTTAGATGAGGAACAAAACAAGAATGCCCACTCTCACCACTTCTACTTAGTATAATAATATTTATTTAGTTATTGTTTTTTAACATAATACTACTTAACATAGTTATAACCAGAGCAATTAGACAAGAGAAAGAAATAAAAGGCATTCGAATTGGAAAATAAAAAGTTAAATTGTTTCTGCAGAT
Organism: Sciurus carolinensis; assembly: GCF_902686445.1. NCBI lineage: Eukaryota > Metazoa > Chordata > Mammalia > Rodentia > Sciuridae > Sciurus > Sciurus carolinensis. The sequence goes on along the minus strand of NC_062216.1, from coordinate 127,267,648 downwards.
GACAAAATTTGATGTATGGAAAACTCTAAACTGTTAGGAAAATTCCAAACTATTAGAACTAATAAACAAATTCAATGAAGTTGCAGTTTATAAAATCAACATACAAATATTAGTAGCATTTCTATATGCTACTAGATAACTATCTGAAAAAGAAAACATGAAAACAATCCTGCTGTCATGGTTTAGATACTAGGTGTCTCCCAAGAGCTCATGTGTGAGGTAATTGCAAGAAAACTTAGAGGTGAAATGATTATACTGTATATGAGAGCCTTAATCCAACCAGTAAATTAATTCCCTCATAGGGATTAACTGAGTGGTAACTGAAGATGGGTAGGTTGTGGCTGGAGGAGGTGAACATTAGAGGCATGGCTTTGGGGCATATATTTTGTATCTGGCAACTGGAGTGTCTCTCTTCTTCCTGGCCATGTCCTGAGGCACTTTCTTCCACTTCATTCTTCCACCATGATTTTCTGTCTCACTGTGAGTCCTGAAGAATGGAGCTCTCTATGGATTGAGACCTCTGAAACTGTGAACCCCAAATAAACTTTTTTTCCTCTAAAATTGCTCTTGTCAGGTTCATTGATCACAGCAGCAAAAAAGACTAAAACACTACTTACAATAGTTACCAATAAAATATCTAGGAATAAACTGAATGAAGGAGGTGAAAGTTCTCTACAATATAAACTATAATATGTAGGTGAAAATATTGAAGTGGATATAAACAAATGAAAAGATATCCTGTGTTCATGGAATGAAAGATATAATAATATTAAAATGCCCATACTGCTCAAAGTGATCTACATATTCATTGTAATCCCTGTCAAAATCCCTATGACATTTTTATAGAAAGAGAAAACAGAATCCTAAAATTTGTGTGAAACCACAAAAAATCCTAAATAGTCAAAGCAGTCTTGAATACAAAGAACAATTTATACTACCTAAAAATCCTTTACAAAGGTACAGTAGTCAAAACAGTATGGAACTGACATAAAAGCAGAGGTATAGACCAGTAAAATAGAGCTAAGAAAACTAATGAAAATATAGTCAACTGATTTTCAATAAAGATGCCAAGAATGCAAAATAGAGAGAAGATAACATAGTCCCTTTAATAAACAGGGCTAAAATACCTGAATATCCATATGCAGAAGAATGAAATCATCTCACACCATATACCAAAAGCAACTCACAATCAGCTAACTGTAAGACCTGAAACAATAAGATACTACTATAAAAAACACAGAATGAGTTTGGAAAGGTTCCCTCCTTTTCTATTTCATAGAATAATGTGAGGAGTATTGGTGCTAATTTTTCTTTGAAGGTCTTATAGAACTTGGCCGAGAATCCATCTGGTCTTGGGCTTTTCTTAATTGGTAGGATTTTGATGGTGTCTTCTATTTCATTCTTGAAATTGATAGACAAGAACTGCAAAGAAGAATTAACACCCACACTTCTCGAATTATTCCATGAAATAGGAATGGAGAAAGTCCTTCCAAAATCATTCTATGAAGCTAGTATCACCCTGATACCAAAACCAGACTAAGACACACCGAGGACAGAAAATTTCAGACCAATATCCCTGATGAACACAGATGCAAAAATTCTCAATAAAATTCTGGCAATTGCATACAAAAATATATTAAAAAGATAGTGCACCATGATCAAGTGGGGTTCATCCCAGGGATGCAAGCTTGGTTCAACATATGAAAACCAATAAACACAATTCATCATGTTAATAGACTTAAAGACAAGAATCATATGATCATCTCAATAGATGCAGAGTAAGCATTTGCCAAAATACAGCACCAATTCATGTTCAAAACAGTAGAAAAACTAGGGACAGTAGGAGCATGCCTCAACATTTGTAAAAGCTATATATGCTAAACCCAAGGTCACCATAATTCTAAATGGAGAAAAATTGAAAGTATTTCCTCTAAGAACTGGAACAAGTCAAGGATGTCCCCTTTCACCACTTTCATTCAAAATTGTCCTTGAAACTCTAGCCAGAGCAATTACACAGAAGAAAGAAATTAAAGGGATATGAATAGGAAAAGGAGAACTTGAAATGTCCCTATTTGCTGATGACATGATTCAATATTTGGAAGACCCAAAAAACTCTACTAGAAAACTTCTAGAACTCATAAATGAATTCAGCAAAGTAGCAGGATGACGCCATCCAGTGGAGTCAATTTGGCACGGGAGACAAATGGGCAGCAAGACTCTTGAATTTGAAGCAGTTTATTGATGATTCAGGAACCCGGAACACTGGTGCTCGAGGAGAGCCGGCTAATATTCCCTCCAGGAGGCGAAGGGTAGGGCCAATGCTAGTTATGCCAAGATCAGGTGAGGAGCTAGCTGTCCAATCATGGTAAAGGTCAAACAGGCACGAGCAGGAGCACTCGGGAATACATGGGCACAAGTTGTGTGCGTGGACTTATTTGAATACAGCCAATGATAAAGCACTTGGATGTGTCTATGTTAACTGACTTCCTCACCACCCATGTGGTCAAAACAACTTCTGGCTGGTTGCCAGGCACCATCTTGGTGTAGTCCGCATGGCATAGCCCACAACAGCAGGATATATAATTAACACCCATAAATCAAATGCATTCCTATACATCAGTGATGAATCCACTGAAAGAGAAATTAGGAAAACTACTCCATTTGCAATAGCCTCAAAAAAATAAATAAAATATTTGGGAATCAGTCTAACAAAAGAGGTGAATGCCCTCTAAAAAGAAAACTACAGAACGCTAAAGAAAGAAATTGAAGAATACCTTAAATGGAGAGATTTCCCATGCTCTTGGATAGGCAGAATTAACATTGTCAAAATGACCATACTACCAAAAGTATTACACAAATTTAATGTAATTCCTATGAAAATCCCAATGACATTCTTCATATAACTAGAAAAATCAATCATGAAATTCATTTGTAACAATAAGAGAATAGCCAAAGCAATCCTTAACAAGAAAGGTGAAGCAAGAGGCATCATAACACCAGACCTTAAACTATACTACAGAGCCATAGTAACAAAAATGGCATGGTATTGGTACTAAAATAGACAGGTAGACCAATGGTACAGAATAGAAGATACAGAGAAAAACTCATATAAATACAGTCACCTCATACTAGACAAAGGCACCAAAAACCTACACTGGAGAAAAGATAGCCTATTCAACAAATGGTGCTGGGAAAACTGGAAATCCATATGTAGCAAAATGAAATTAAACCTTTATCTCTCACCCTGCATGAAACTCAACTCAAAGTGGATCAGGGACTTAGGCAGAAGACAGAAACCCTGCACTTAATAGAAGAAAAAGTAGGCCCAAATCTCCACCATGTTGGCCTAGGAACTGACTTCCTTAACAAGACCCCTAAAGTACTAGAAGTAAAATACAGAATCAATAAATGGAATGGAATCAAAGTAAAGACTTCTTCACAGCAAAAGAAACATTCTACAACATGAAGAGAGAGCCTACGGATTGGGAGAAAATCTTTACCACATGCCACCTCAGATAGAGCATTAATCTCTAGGATATATAAAGAACTCCCAAACACTAAAAAAACCCAAATAACCCAATCAATAAATGGGCAAAGTAACTGAACAAACACTTCACAGAAGAAGGAATACAATTGACCAGCAAATATATGAAAAAATGATGAATATCTCTAGCAATTAGAGAAATGCAAATTAAAACTACACTGAGATTTCATCTCACTCCAATCAGAATGGCAATTATCAAGAATACAAGCAACAATAAATGTTGGCAACAACATGGGGAAAGAGGTACACTCATACTTTGCTGGTAGGACTGAAAATTGGTGCAACCACTAAGGAAAGCAGTAAGGAGAATCCTAAGAAAATTTGGAATGGAACCACCATTTGACCCAGCTCTCCCACTCCTCGGTTTATACTCAAAGGACTTAAAATCTGTATATTACAGTGATGGGACCACATCAATGTTTATAGCAGCTCAACTACATGATAGCTAAACTATGGAACCAATCTAGGTGCCCTTCAACAGATGAATGGATAAAGAAAATGTGGTGTATTTACACAATGGAATATTACTCAGCCTTAAAGAAGAATAAAAGGATATCATTTGCAGGTGAATGACTAGAACCAGAGAATATGCTAAGTGAAATAAGCCAATCCCAATGAACCAAAGGCTGATTGTTTTCTCTGATATGCAGATGCTAATTCACAATAAAAGAGGGGTTAGGGAATTATAGAGGTACTTTGGATTAGACAGAGGGGAGTGAAGGGAGGGGAGGGGCTGTGGAGGTAGGGAGTATAGTAGAATAAATTAGACATTATTACCGTATGCGCATATATGATTACATGAGCTCCACATCATTTACAACCAGAAGAATGAGAAGTTATATATGTATAATGTGTTAAAATGCATTCTACTGTCATGTATAATTAATTAGAACAAATTAAAGAAAAGAAAACATAAAGATATTTTAAAAATCTGACCCCAGAAGCACAGTCAACAGAGATAAAAATAGCCTTCAGCACAGCAAAGGAAAAACACAGTGAAAAGACAAAATAAGGAACAGGAGATTATATTTACAAACCAAACATATAACAAAGGGTTAATATTCAAAATACATAAGGAACTCAAACAACTCATTTGCAAGAGTACAACCCAATAGTACAAAACAACAAATAATCAATTCTAACTGAATTTATTCAAGAGATCTATTGTGTCTATAGTTCATAATGATGTATATTTAAAATTGCTAAAAGTAGATTTTTAGAATCTCATTACACACATGATATGGTAAGTGTATGAGGTAATGTGTATGTTAAATAGCTTGATGTAACCAGTCCAAAATGTAACATATATCAAAACACAGTGTTTTACGCCATAACTGTTAACAATTTTTCCATGTCAATTTTGAAAAGAAAGAAAGAATAAACCCAGAAAATGTAGCAGCCTTGAATCTATTTTAAAAAAAGTATCAAGTCCCTACATAATCAAGCACTGCAGAATGCACTAGTGACCTGGATACTTCTAAAAGGTGACTCCTGCCCTGACAGATCTCCTAATCAGATGAAAAGGTGACAAGCAAATATATAATGTAAAACTCTTTAAAGTTCACTGATAGTTAAGTGTTAACATTTTCCAGGGAAAGTTATATTTTAATAGCAGCCTCTTTATTTACTATTATTCTAAAGATAGCAGCCTTTTTAAAATGGAGTATTCTGAATACATAAAGAAATGAAGCATGAATGGTGGGATAGTTGATAATTGGGAACAGGAAGACATCCCAATTAGATGCTCCTTAATTCACAAATCATTCAGTATCTCAAATAATTTGTTTTATTCTGAGGAATCATTTCTCTCCCTCCTTCTCACTATTGGAGTAGATGATACAGATAAGACCCTGTATAACTGTCATATTTTGGTAAAAGATAACCAAAATCTGCAGAAAGTCAAAGATACCAAAAATTTAGTTTGATAAAAATAAGTTACTTAAGTTGTCTTTCAATGAGACAGACAGTATTACCCTATGTATATGTATGATATACACATGAATGGTGTGAATCTACATTGTGTACAATCATAGAAACAAAAGATGTACCCCATTTGTGTACAATGAATCAAAATGCAGTCTGTAAAATTAAAAAAAACAATTAAAAAAGAATAGTCCATTATAATGGCATTGATAACCTTGTTTCTTATAATACAATATAAATGTCTTGCTTGAAAAAAAAAGAAATTAAAGAACAGCTACTTTTCTTCCTCAACCCATTCTTTCTTGTAAAACAGTTAACTATCAGTAACCCCATCTTCCCTTTGCATTTTGTTCTAAAAAGCAAAGACTGATCTTAATTTATTTTCTTTTTTCATCAATGCCTCAGGACTACTTCAAAGAACTTTACTCTTAAATCAGATTCAATTACTGCCACCCATACCCCACAACTAGATTTAGGCTTTTGAGAAAATGAACTAGATTTTCATCTCTTTGACAGATTTTTTTTTTTTAGCCCCTACATAACCCAGCATTGTAACACATACTGGTGACATGGATACTTCTAAGAGGTGATCTCTACCCTGCAGGAACTCCTAATCTAGCAGAAAGGCAGACAAGCAAATACGGAATTGCAAGATTAAAATATATTGTGATGGTGATGTAAATAAAGTACTAAAGGAACACATGACGGGAAAGTGTCCAAGTTATTTAGGTAAGGCAGGAGAGGAGAACCTTGGAGATAAAGAACAATGAATTTTCTGTTCTCTTTTCCTGGAATCTGAAGAATCCCAAATCCAGGAAAATACAAGGATATTTTTATAATAACGCAAGGTGATGATAGAGACAGAGACTCTTTTACCATAATAACGTTCAGGGAAGCTGGTCAGGGGAAGGTCATCTTGGCAGTATGGAAAATTTTGTATTGAAAAAGCTCTTTGAACGCCCTCCCCATTATCTACTGGAAAAGAAACAGAATGGGAATGAACAGGTAGCAGGACCCAGAGGAAAAAGAAGAGAGCATTCAAAAAGGGAAGGGAAATTTTAGGAAGGGATGTCACTGAGGTGGCTTTAGAAGCTGAGATATGAGAATTCTTTTCTGCTAAATTGTGAACTCTATGTAAATTTAAAGTTAATGAATGACAATATGAAGTACTGCTTCATTTTCTAGAGTTATATGAATGCTTAATAACAAAGTATTCCATCTCTCTTCTGCTGCTATTGCAGTTATATGGTCATGGGGAGCAGCATGTACAAAGGCAAGAAGGAAAGAGAAATTACGACACATTTCTGAGTTTCTTAGTCACATTCCTTAATCCCCAGTCTCTAATCCCTGGAAAACTCTGAATCATCATGTTCCTGCTCCCCTACCCTTTTCTTTCTTACCCTGAATCCCGTCCTTCACAGCCTCCTAAGGACCTTTATCTGTGCCCCATGGAACCCAGTTGAATCAGCAGTAACATCCCCTGTATCCTTAGCCTCTTCTGTGGATGCTCTCATGCTTTCTAACTGAATTATAGCCTCTCCCCCTTATGATGTTTTCCCTTGCACCTATCTCGAAAGGTGACTATTTTTTGTCTCAAGTCCTTATACCTCTGAACTATAAGCAAGACAGATAGGGATCCGCTTTATTCTTGTTCCCGCTGTCAGATAATTTTCCTACCTCCTTAAAGCTTCTGAATTTGAATTTTATGCCTTACATTAATCCCCCTCTCTGTAGTCTTCTGTATTCCTTAGATTATTTCTATTCTTTCTCAGCTCTGCCCAACATATTACTGTTAGAATTGTTGATGTTTTCAAATTCACAAAGATGGTCCTTCCAAAGTCTTGTCGTCTTCTCTCAGTGATCTTCTCTTTCAGGCCATCGTAGTGGCTTACTCCCTTGGTCCTAAGTTAGAGCTTGTTGTGATCAACAGGTGGAACCTTTTTCTAATTTCAAGGGCAATCGTTCTACTTTCTGAGTATCACCTCTTCTATGCTGATGACTAATTTGTTTCTCTTAGGCTCATCTTTGTAATGATTTAATATCAAAGGGAAATATTTCAAATCATTTTGCCCTTTGAATGTCTCACAGACATTCAAATTTCAGACTTGCCATATCCAATACAAATAGAATTATTTATCTTCTTTAATATGTCAATTATTTTACCTTAATTCCTTTTCTAGTTGAAAAATGGTAGTTGTGAAATAATTCATACGGTATAAAAATACATAAAGTTAAAAAACATGGAACTACTTCTACCTATTAGTACATATAGCATAAATAAATATAGTAAGGGCATGAAAAAATTCATGGAGTAACAAAAACCAATTTGAAAATTGTGATTATTCCTGCAGTGAAGAAAGGTGGTACAAATGGCTGTGGGAATAAAGAGCTTCATTGTATTGATAATGATCTATTTTCCAAAATGGATAATGACAGAGATTTGTATTATCTTTTCTACCCTAAGTCATGTTTAAAAATCACAAAAAGTTCAAACATAAAAAAATACAACAAAATAAAACAACTATAAGCCTCAAGAATAAACCAATTTCAAAAATAGACATGGGATATTTTTCCTCATTGTGTATGTCTATTGTTTTAAATATTTATATATCATTTTGTACTTAGAAAGGATGAATATACTTTTTTTTAAAAAAAATACAAACATTATTTTATAGCCGTTGAGCTTCCCAAGTTTCATATATTTCACTGACTATGTTGAATATGAGAGGTGTTTGTTATGTATAAGAAGATCAGGAGAAACAAATTATGGTTACAATGAAAAGCTGAAATTGACAGAGGCAGAGTCTCGGGCTAGAATGACTTGGAAATTTCTCGGATGCCACAAACCTCGGACTTGCTTGAATCGTCTTCAGACAGGAAAAAAGTATGTTTTGGAATCACAGATACCACACACACAGAAATCTTGGTTTTCTTTTCTCACTCTATGAGGTTAAAATGAGTGGGAATGATAAAATCTCCCTTATAGGGTTATTTTGGAGTTTATGAGTTATCTTCTCTTTCTTTTGCAGGCCCAGTTCACTTTTGCCTTAGGGTTTTCTACAAATAAGCATCTTGGCATGGAATGCTTTTCTTGTGCCTGCCTCCTTTTTACCATAGAAGTCTTAGTTTATGGGGCATGCTCTTAGAGAGACTTTGCCTGATTACCCAGTCTAAAGCTACTTCCAAGTCGCTCTTTGTTACACTCTGCATACATTTATTTCTAGCTGGTATTTTCTCATTTATGTGGTTGTTGATCATCTGTTAGCCAGTCCATTTCAGCTTGCCCAGCTGGCACTTAGATGAATACTTAGTACAAAATAGTCAATGAATATTTGTGCATAAAAAGAATGAGTAAATAATAACTGTTCTTCTATTGTTATTGAGAAGTTTTTGACATTAGTTGATAGCCACAGATGCCTTAAAATCAAGGAGAGGAGTTATTTTTCTTTTCCTATCAGTACTACTTCCACAGTCTTTAAAATGAAGTTTTGATAGAACTTTTTTCTACAGCAGCATATAAAAGTTGAACTTTTTCAGGAAAAAAACTTATAAGGATATGTTTTAAGGCAGGCAAGATATTTCTAGATCCCATGAAATAAGAACTAGAGTTGTTTCCTGCTTTCATATAAATCATAGTGCAGAGGGAGGTATTGGAAGGAAGAGGTGGAAGTAAAATAAGTTCAGGAGGTAGAATTTTTTTGCCTCAGCTTCAGTATAGTTATCAGAAGAATTTGAAGAAGATCTGAAGTTCAAGCCACTGGTAGATAATCATGCTATTTTGCAAAGTAAAGGAGAAGGAAGACGAGGAGAAGCAACAGCTGGAGAAGTGGGAAAATCCAGGTGCAGCTGGATATAATAGGTTTGGCATTCAGGAGATGGGTCTGGACTAGGCTGAAAGACATGGGGCTTATTATCCCCAAGATGGTAGTTGAAATCATGGGAGTGGTTGAGGTCACTAGAGGGACTAGACTGAATTTTCATGTATAGTAACATTCAGGGACAGAAAAACAAGAGTAGCCCGAAAAGAGGTAGCTAACTGTGAGGAGAACAAAAGAGCAGCATCATAGAAGACAGAGGAAGGGGGCGGAGTTGATAATATCAGTTGTGGAAAGATGGCAAGTACTAAGATTGGAAAGGAGTCCTCTGATTTGCCAATTTGTGGTCACCAATGACCTTTGGCAGTCACAGTTTCAGAGGTGCTGATGGGCTTGGGGGGCGGTGTAGAACTTAGAAAGCTGTGGGATGAACAGAAAAATGATAAAGAGGAGACAGATCTCATTTGTCTGTGTTCTTTACCATGTGGCAATTTAGTGCAGTTCGGTGATACTGCTAGGGAAATGTTGCCTTTTAGCAAGCATATTACATATATTGGTGTTTCATTTTTAGCTTATGGTTAACTAAGATCTGACTTAAAAAAAAAAAAAAAAAAACCTAGATAAGCCAGGCCTTTCTATCCTGAATGTGCACAACACATTGTTATTTTTTAAAAACACTTAATGCAGGTCTTTAACATTTATTTCTTTCAAAAAACACCTTATTAGTGTAAGTCAACCTTTCCAAGCTTATTGTGAAACCCGATTTTGTCACTATTCACTTCATAGTTCTGCTGAGAACCCTACTTTTTGAGCTGCCTGGGCTTCTCCTTTAGGAACCAGAGATGGAGGTATTCTTGCTCTTTGTACATAAAAAAAAAAAAGAATTGAGTTTAACTTCATCTCTCCCCCAAAAGAAAATGAACCCAATGTTTATAAGGGAAATATAAATCTTAACTGAAAGACAAGTGAACAGAGGTTTTTTTTAAGAATTGCTTTTTGAAATAGTAATGACCAAAAATCAAAAGACATGTACTATAAATGCATTCTACTGTCATGCATAACTAATTAGAACAAATTTTTAAAAATCAAGAAAGACAAGTACAATTTAATGTCTTTGATTGACTGCAAGATTCTAAATCCTCATAGCAAAATTGTCATTATACTGTACTTATTCAATAGGTATATGCATTTTTAGAAACATTTTTGGCCAAAGGTTAACAGATTCAACTGTTAATGATTATTCCATTAATTAATATTTTTTCCTGTCTATTTTCCTTCCTTCTCTCTCCTCCCTCTTTCCCTTTCCTTCCTTCCTTTCTTCCTTCCTTCCTTCTCTCTCTTTCTCCTCCTCTTCATTTTTTTTTTTTTTTGGTTTTTCAAAGGACTATGAAATTGATCCCTGTAAAGTACATGAGATATTTTCATTTTACTTGTGAGAAGACTGAAGTGCAAGATGTATATGTATATAATTCAGATGTTATGATTTCTTGCCCAGGATTGTGTGTTGCCAGTAACTTGCCTACACTCGAGTCAGTGTATCTTTATCCACAGCTTTAAAAAGAAAAAAAAAAAATGTTAAGTCTCAAGGAGAAAAATCTAGGTAGGAACAGATAGAAGCAATTTTATATATAGCTCAACTCATTGTGTGAAGTCGGTGGTCATGAAACTGTGGGACTGATAGCACTGGTTACAGTAAGGTGCAATGTGGGCAGGAGATGCTTCCTCCAGGCAGCTTGGGCAAAGTGTTTAGTGCAATACTGCAACACCCTTGCCGTTTTGTCTTAGTTCACAGCAGTCACAGAATCTGTGAGTCCTCTAGCTCATTTTTGGTACAAGTTGAAATTTTTAACCCAGACCCAAGAAGATGCATACTTGTGAACCTACTAAATCCCCCCAGAAAATGTTTACTTGGAGCCACAGACAAAGTCTGTTTGGGAATCTGCAGCCTGTGCACTTCCACCCAGTGACCAAGATGCTTGGGTGTGTGCTGACTCATTTAAGAACGATTGATTTAGAGGGCTGCTGGGCGTGGGTGTTAGAGTGTGCTGTGGTTGATTTTCCAGCATGCTACCAAAAAGCGATGGATGGAAGTGCAAATGATAAAGTCAAAACACAATTACTGAACTGTTCAGAATATAGCTAGTTACTTCCTTTCTAAATCTGTTTTCTTTTGCAATACTCAAGTCATTAGTAGCTAGTAGCTTTGACAATATTTTAGAAATATTGAAATATGAATAATAATGTTTATTGATCACTTAAACCATGTTATCATCTATTATGTCCATCTTGCAGGGGCAGCTGAGGCTTGGGGACAAGAAGTGACAACTTTGAAGATACTAAGGTATCCATGGTGAAGTATTATATAAGACTGGTTCTGACTTAGGTATTTATGTTCTTATCCCATGAAATGCTAATGAGGTTTTAGTGCTATTTTAAGTAGAAATAAATGAGCTACACTTAATGTTCAGTAAATATAATACATATCAATTCCCATATATATATATACAAATGTTATATATATATAATACACACACACGCACACACACACACACACACACACACACACATATACACACATACACTAGAGGAAAAGTTTGTCCATATAATCTGAAAATGTGTACTAAGTCATATTAAATTAGGAATATGAAAAGGGGACTATGCTCTATTTCCATATGGTGGGTACCTCAGTCCTTTTATTTATTCCAATTTGGTTGATCCCTGCTCAAGGTTGTGTAAAAACACCTCACTCTAGCAGGCAGGAGACAGGTCTGTGTGGGTTGCTGCAGGCTGGGCTGGGTATAACTATGGTGAGACCCAGAGCCTAGAAAAGAGTATTGGGGTAGTCAACAGAGTTGAGTCGACTCAATGCAGTTGATAGTCCCTAAGTTGATGATTCAATGGTTAAGGAGGAGAGGTAGCTGAAGGTAAGTGAATTATTCTAATGGTATAACTTAGTATTTTAGATATACAATTAATTGTGTTAAGTCTTGTTGATCTAGTCTCAGGGTTATTGGATTATTTTTCCCATGAACTTTTTGCTTGTCTGCAGTCTGAGGGGTGCAGCAGTTATGGACAGAGGTCTTTGACCCATATGTCTTTAGTCTTAGTAGCATGATTTCAAAATAGAAGTATCTTATTATTAGAATATTATTCTAATTTTATAACTGCTTAAAATATGAACCATTTTACTCTGACCAACATATTAGAAATTAGCACCCCTTACCTCAACTGTTCTCCCAGAATTTGGAGAGCACCTAATGACCACCTCACTGTCACCCAGTGCCCCCAGGTCCACCACCATCCTCTTGTATTCTCCCTGATCCCCAGGGTTGGGCTTCTCTAATCACACCTTCCTTCTCTCAGACACCACTCTCATACCCTCCTGTTGACCTCAAGAACCAGACCTCTGCTTCCCTGTTTGTCAGCCTGTCTGAAACATAATTCACATGAGATCTTTCATGATCCATATAATACAACTGAGACCAAACACATGTAGTAGAATTTGAATCACCACTGTTCCAACTATGGCTCTTCTTAGGACCCTGTAAATCACTTAGCTCCTAGTTGGTTTCCACTAGGCAGAGACTGGCTCCTTCCCAATCACACTACTAGTAGGAAGATCCCAAGTCTCAGAAACCCTGCAAACCACCTCCAGGCCCTAGAGACAGGAAGCAGACTTTCCCACAATCAGACTGAAGCCTCTGAAGTCCATCACCTTCACTGCATTCTCATTAATAGAATTAGTGTCTGCCCACAATGACTGCCTGGGAATATCCACTTCTTAAGTAAAAACCCTAATCTTATTTGCAGAGTGCAGGCTTAACTGCCAGCTTCCTGAGATCATAAGAACCCCTGAAGCAGGCACTAATGCTTTCCAGATTCTGGACTCTCCATCTCAATTTTAAGCTTTCAGTGGCCTCTTCACACCAGCCTGGGTCACATGGCACCAAACCTGGTGCAGTCCCTTTCTTGGTCTTTCTTTCTTCAGCATAAGTGGAAGGAGCACAAGCCTATATGCTCAAGGAGGGTTCTTCCTCCCAGCTCCCACGTCCTGCAAAAGACTCAAACAACAACACGCCTACTTTGTGATAAGGTTCAAATAGGACACAGGTTAAACAGAGCAGACAATATGCTTACTGGGGTACAAACCATTTCTCTCTCTGAAACATAATTCACAGGAATAAACATCTGTCAAAAGATACTAATTGTTTACTTTTTTACAAGGCATATAGTGCTTCATTGTGGAGTGACTGGCACACAAAATGTATTCAGTAAATATGGAACAAATAAAATAAGTGTCAATGTTGAGGTTATTTCACTGAGTCCTAATCTTTCACAAGGAAGGAGGGCAGAGATTTGCTTTCCATTTGCATAGCAGTGGAGTCCCTCTCAAATATGACTTTTTTTTTTAATCCCTCAGAACAAAGGGACTATCTACCACAAGGATAAATTCAAGTCTCTAGAAAGAAAAGCACTTTGCTAATTTTAAAAGGGCTATTTCCTCCATTTATTTCAGACATTAGTATTTACTAATATTTCTATGATATCAATGTTGTCAAAGTATAAAGAATATCAGATGTGGAGTTATGAGACCTATTCTGACTCATAGTTTCATACTGGCTCAGCTTTGTATTACTAAACTAGTGATCCTCTCCCTAAGGTTCAGTTTCTTCATCTTAAAATAGGAACCATTATATCATGAAAACCAAAGGAAAATAAATATATTGTGGCAATATTATTCTTTCCATAAAGTGCTCTAATAATGCAAATTAGTTTTATATTATTACTTAAATTTTCATTCATTTTAGGACTTCTAACTTGATCATATTTTGAGACAAATTATTAAGGAAGAATGACATGAAACACTAGCATTTTCTGTTTCCTTTTTCTAACTCCATGCCTTGCATGAGCTGTATCCCAAAGATGTGAGCTAAGGTAGTTGATGTTCCTTTTTCTCCTTTGAACAGCTGGTGGCATTTGGAAATGGAACTCTTGGGAAGTTAAGATTAATTAAGATTAGATGAGGTCATGAGGGTGGAATCTGGTCTGATGGGATTAGTACATTATAAGAAAAGACACCAAATTGGGCATGATGCTGTGTGCCTCTAGTCCTAGCTACTTGAGGGCTGAGGCAGGAGGATCACCTGAGCCCAGGATTTAAGGTCAGCCTGAGTAATAGAGTGAGACCCCATTTCATGAAAAAAGGAAGAAAGGAGGAAGAGGAAAAAAAGGAAGCGAAGGGGAATAATAGAGACCAGAGTATCTGCATTCTCTCATAGCACACAGTATAAAGGGTAATGGAGCACACAGCAAATTGGCAGCCACCTACAGTCTAAGAGAAGAGACGTCAAGATGATATTCACCCTGATATCATCTTGATCTTGAAATTCCCAGCTTTCAGCTGTGACAAATTTCTATTGTTTAATCTTCTCATTCTATGGTAATTTTTAATGGCAGCCTGGGAGGACTAATATGGTGCATAATGGAATCTTCCAGTGATTGATTATAAAATTAACAACCATAGATCATTTGAATTTTTCCCACCCAAATGTATATGTATGTATGTGTGTGTACATACATATATATCTCAAGTGTGTACATATATATATCACACATATATATATATATCATGATAGATGTATTTCAAATATTCTAATCTTACTTTCTCTTTTAAGAATTTACAGTGTTATAAACCTCCTGGATAGAAATTTCTAAATTCTGCTTGAGGTAATCTAATTAATGAAATGATAATTTAATCATTGGGCTTTAACAATGGTATTTTTTTCAATATTCTGCTTTCCACTTTTTTGAATCATGATGGGGATCATGAAGTCCATTTATAAGCAAAATATCTCAACTTATTTAAAAATGTAAGTGAAAAAAATTTACCCTTTGATCTCCTGTATTGTTCTCTCTTTCTCTCACTGTTTCATTTTATTGAAGGAGAAGCAGGAGGAGAGACAATGTGGATGGACTGATAAAACATCAGGAGTTCCAGAGAGCAGTGTAAAAAGACTTTGCGTCTAATTGCATGGAATTCTCGAATTGGACCAGAGGTAAAATTATGTACTTTAAATTTGTTCTCATAAATAAGAAGCTAGTATTTTACATTAAATATTTTTGGGGAAGAATAGGTAAAATAATATGTTTTCACTTTTTATGAATGGATGGTTAGCACATTCAGAGAAAAAGATAAATGTATAGATATCAGTCATATTTAATATACAGTCTGCTTCACTTTCTTTCCCCAAATCCAGATTTTCTTCAGTTATAAGTTTTGCTTTATGCTTGTTTTTCTTTTCTAAATCTTTACTTGTGATATAACTATCAACCCCATAATTAGTAAAGTGTACTTTTTCAGTTTTACTGGAAGATTTTTTTGACCTAGATCTTTAGTTTATCAAGAAGAAAATGGGAATATTAAGAACTCACTTCTGTTAAGAATTAATTTTTGATAGAGAAGAACTTTGATGAGTCAAGTTAAATGGCACATGGTGGAAGACAGCCTGTTTCAGATGACCTCGAATTCTGAGAGTATGTTGGAATATTTGTGGATGTGGCTATTTTCCCGCAACAACTAATTAACTGCCAATATAGTTCTAATCTCATATCAGGCATTCAAGAACAGAAAAGTATTTCAGGACTTGCTATCCGAGTCAGATAATCAAATAGCAGAAAATCTCCCATCCTCAATTCATCCCAATTCCTAGTGCCGTGTTAACAATCTTACTTTATTTTTTCATGTACATATGAAGCTAAAGTTATAGATTTTGGGGTGATTTTCAATGTGGAAACATCTCAATCCCTTTTGCTTGTAGAAGCTGTCAATATGTCAGCTATGTATGTTGTAATACTAAGTATGGCTAACGAAGGAAATATTTATTTTATTGTGAGATTTTTATCAGTGTTCCCCTTCCACATAATCAAATTTCTTTTTTATTATTATTGTAATTCTTTCTTTCTCTCCTTTGATCTCCCTGGCCCCACTTTAGCATTTCCTCTAATTAGAATCTTGCATGGCATGCCTCAACAGATGCACAAGCCCTGAGCTATTTGGTGACACAGAGGTTAAGTTTTGTACCAGAGGAAAGAGCAAGTCAGAATCCTGACTCTTTGATAGTCACCTAGCCTCCGAAAGAATTTCAGATCCTTAGAATTCTAGTATTTCCCCCTTTCATTCAGTTCAATTTGCTCCTTCCACTAGACTCCACCTTTTCACTAATTTCCTTGTTTCCCATGGCTGCCATTTTGCTTCAGAAGCAATTTATCATTTAGGAATGCCTGCCATCCCAAGTTAGAATCCTTAGGTCAAAGTTGGATAAGCCTCTCCAACCAGCTGAAATCTACCCAAGCCCATGTAGATCTGATCCAGAGCTTTGGGCTCTCATTGAAAATTCAGGTATTTAATAAATATTTATAGTGAAATATTATGTGAAGCACTGAGTCAGGCACATGGTGGGAATAAACAGACACATTCCCTCCTCATGGGCTTGTGTTCTAGTGAGGAATTCAGATAATAAATGTGCATATATGTGCTGGAATGGAAACACTCATAAAAGTCTCACAATAAAAAAAAAAATATTCCTTTTCTTCCCAGCAGTGGTAAGAGCTGGGAAGAAGAAGTAAACAGGATCAACACTTAGAGAGGAAAGAAGGTAGAGGTAAAGTCTACCTGGGCAGGTGACCTTTAAACAGAAGTTGAATGAACTGGGAAGTAGTGTTCTGAAGGAGGGAACTGCAAAGTCTCTGAGTATGGGTGTGCCAAGGGTGCTTGAGGGACAGCAAGGGGACCAGGGTGACTGTAGAGTATGATGGGAAACAAGGAAGGCAGTAGTAGGGTTCTAGAAGTTGTTGTGTTTCTTTTATTGCTATTCAAAAAGCACTGTAGCTGGAGAAACAAGACTTAGAATGATAAAAATAAGAAACATTAGTTTTTACAGTGCAATACATTCTCCAAAACAAAACAAAGGTATAAATAAGAGTACTACCAGGCATTTGAAAAGGGAAGTAATTCAGTGGACTAGGCATAATCTAGGAGGGCTTCCTGGGAGAAGGTGGCCTTGAGATATTCTTTCATTCACTCACTCAACTTGTATTTTTTCAGTACCAAATATGTGCTAGACTGTGGTCAGCGGTTAAGATACGTGGTAAGTAAAATGGACTAATCCCTGCACCTATGAACTCACATTCTAGTTGAGTAGACAGAGGTAAAGCAAAGTAGAGATTAGTTGGATACTGGCTCAGATAAAAGAGCTAGTGATGGAGACCCAACGGAAGAGCAGGCATACTTGTGAAGTATTTTCATCAGGTACTCCTCAGACTTATTGTAACAAGTGTCTTTTATTCCTGAGAAGTCTTTGAGAGTAGTTTTCTGCCTTCATGAAAGGGCCTTTCTCCCTTCTGATATTATCTTGAGACTTCATGTAAGTTGCAAATAAGAATGAGCTTATTGATATAACAAACAAACTGTATGCTAGGAATAGTTATAGGTGCTGGACACAGTGCACAGGGTCAGGACTGTCTCCTCAAAGAGCTGATAATAAGCTAAAACTTACATTTCTGTGCATTCTTTAAAGAAGTATATAATTTTGACTAAAGAAGAATAAATGAGAATGATATGTTTCTTAATTACCTCATTTGGTATAGGAAAGTAAAAATAATAATTTCTGAATTTGTATGTGAAGGTTTCAGAAGTTTCTGCTAAAACTATTTTAGCAGTTCAGAATGCTGAGGGAGGAGGATCATGAGTTCAAAGGCAGCCTTAGCAACTTAATGAGACCCCGTCTCTAGATAAAGTATAAAAAATGGCAGGAGATGTGGCTCAAGGGTTAAGTGTCCCTGGGTTCAATCTCTGGTACCCCCAAATATAAGTAAATATGTATTAATTTATTTCCTTTAAAGTATACATGTATAATATATACATGTATAATATATACTTTAAAGGAAATAAATTAATAGGTAAATAACTTACTAGGAGAAACATTTTCCACCAACCTACTCAAGGAATAGTGTTATTACCATAGAAAGACCTTCCATAAATCATTGAATAAAGTTGATCCCCCAAAGAAAAAAAGTGTTATAAGGACATATGGTGTGTGTGTGTGTGTATACATATGAAACAGATATGAGACAGTTGACTTCTGTAGCAATGAAAGAAACACAAGTTGCTATTATTTGCTCCTTCAACATTAGCAAAGATTTTTCTTTTCAATCATGATATTGGTGGGTGAATGAGGCTGAACCAGTGTGAACTGACTCAACTTCTCTGGAAAGTATTTGACAATGTACATGATGAGACTTAAAATGTTAAAATCCTTTTCCTTTTCTATTTTAGGGACACATCCTAAAAGAATCAGTAATAAAGTCAAAGAATTATGTACATACAAATGGGTAAAGTGTTCAAGATGGCACAGATATTGAGCTTAATTGACTGTGTAACCTGAATTGCAAAAAGCATTTCCAAAACTTCCAGGGATCTCACACTGACTCTATGGTGAATTGGTCAAGTGTCCTCAGGGAAGAACTACACTGAGTAGGTCTCCAGTTTTCCTGGTTGGAAGAGGATATTGTACTGAATTACCCTCAAAGTTGGACTACAACATTTAGAATTTTCTTATTGTCCTGCCTCAGAGAGCTGACCCAGACTTCTTTTAGCCCAGAGAACTGGTCTTTATATTTGCAAAAAACTCTTTACTGCCATCTCCAATACTTCTTTTTTTCTCAGTCCTGCTGTCCAACTCCATCCCAGAATTTAGATCTTTAGCATGCACACACACACACACACACAGACACAAACATGCACAAGAGTTGGGGTAGAAATAAAAACAATATCTTGGGATCAATAATAATAATCATTGGTAATGCTTATGTAGTGTATAAGTCAGGCACTGTGCTTTTTGTATATTAATTTAATCCTCACACTATAAATATAATAAAATAGTATCTATCTCATTATATTATTACTACTAGTATTAGTAACATGAGGTATTATAAATTGACACTATCATTATAGTATTTAACATAAGGCTAATACTATTATTATACTATTATTAGTAACATAAAGTATATAGTACTATTTTAGTATCTAACATGAGGTAGATACTATTATTATCCCCATTTTATAGAAGGAAAAAAGCACAGTAACTTGACCAAGGTTACACAACTAGCATGTGGTTATAGCTGAGGTTTGAGTCTAAACAACCTGGGTCCAAAATCTTGCTTTGAACTCACCACATCACCCTACTTCATTAATCAAATACTGGAAATCATGTTCTGACCCTTCCACTTACCATCTTGGTGACTAGGAAAGACACTAAATATCTCAGATACTGGGTTTTCTGTTATGAAGTAGGAATAGTAACACTAATTGTACTGAGTACAATTGCTAATAGAATGAAATGTGTGTGAAATTCCTGACATGTAATAAGCATCCAAATGGCATTATTATTAATAAGCATATTATAATTACATATGATAGTTTGTATGTTGGCTTTGTCATACTAATTAACAACCACTTAAAAATGTATTGCAAAGGCAGAGCTATACCGAGCTTAAACGTGTTGAGGGATATTTCTTGTATCAAACATTTAGTGGTGAGGCAGCTTACCAAAGAATTACCAAAGAATTCTGATCCCCACCTTTAGTTAAACTTCCAGGCCATCTACAGCGCAACCTGAGGACTGTAGACAAGATTTCTGCCTTTTGTGGAATCTGGGACAATGAGTTTGACAAAAACTGTTGGCAGTTTCCTGCCACTATGGTGAGTGGTGGCTAAGACTGGGCGTGAAGGAACTCAACAATATCCTCCAATATAACAGAGCATGGGACTCTGGATACAGAATTTAGAAGTGACTGGTCTGTCTGTTTGACCCCATGATCCAGCTTCTGTACAGGGCTGTGGTACCTAATTTTATGCCAACCACAAGAATGCAGTTAGGAGCACCTTCTCACTTATGTGGTTACCGTTTGCTCATTTTGACCCTGCAGAGTAAGGGTTCTAAGAAAAAGAGAAAGATTCCTTTTATACCCCAAAGCAGAAGTGGAAATGGAAATATTTTTCTTGGGTAATCCTGACTGCATCTAGCTTAACAACAAATTTCCATGTTTATTTTTATAAAATATACATCTTCTGCTTGTCTTCAGTTGTTCTGTTTTTCAACTCCTTCCCCAATCTCCCACTTCTTGTGTTGTGAAGATGTACAGGTCTAGGTTTACATCTGGCTCTACTGTTGGCTGGGAGACTGAACCAGCTGTTTATCTCTATGAGCCTAGGTTCTCTTATTCATAAGATAAAAATAATAATGGGACTGGTGAAAGGATGATATGAGATAATGAGTATAATTTTATAAAGTGCCCAACTTATTGTCGGTAAGTTATAGGGAGAGAGAGTGGGACACCCTGTAAGACAGGAAATATGTAAGACAGGAGATCAGGGCAAGAGGAGCAGAAAGTATACGAAATAACCACATGATACATAGATGAAAGGAAAACAGATTTTATTATGGAGAAAAGACAAAGGTTCAGAGTTCAAATAAGATTTTCTCATTTGCCAAGAGCTTCATGGTCAAAAGGAGAATGGCAGGTTTTCTTTAGTTCATCTATCAGATACCTACTCTCTCCAGAAATCTTGGTTTGAGGTCATCATGGGAGGAAGGCTCTCGAGAAAGTCAAGGAGAATATGTAGCTTTGATACTTATCAAGGGAAAAGAAGCAGATATGTTAGTGAACTTTGAGAATACAATTTGAATGGGGTACCAAGAGCCAACTTTTGAAAGGGGTTCAGTCAAGTATTTGTCTAGAGAAGATCTATCCTTGTTTGAAACTAATACAGTGATAATGTATAAATAATACAGTGATATTATGACAGGAATGATTTCTTCAGTGTGTTTTAGTCTATTTGGGCAGCTAAAACAAAAATTCTGTAGATGGAGTGGCTTAAACAACAATTATTTACTGTAGAACTAAGGAGTCCAAACTGACTACCAAACTGGTAGATTCAGAGTCTGGTAAAGTTCTGCTTCCTGGTTTGTAGATGCCATCTTTTTGCTGTGTCCCCATGTGGTGAAAATGACCAGGCAGCTCTCTGAGGTCCTTCTGGTAAAGGAACTAAGCCCATTTGTGGAGGCTGACCCCTTATCATCTTATCACATCCCAAAGGCTTCGCTTCCAAATACTGTCTAATTGGTGGTTAGGTTTCCACATACGAATTCTCGGGAGACATAAAAATTCAGTCTACAGAGTGGTGGGAAAGATGGTGTACAGTCAGCCATCTGCTACTATAACAAATGCCTAGGATAAAACAACTTACCAAGAGAATTTTGGGTCATTTTGGAGTTTGCACTCTATGGTAAGTTTGCCCTATTGCTTTTAGGCCTGTGCTGGGGGAGCAACACATCGTGGTAAAAGTGTGTGGCAGCACAGACCTGTTCACCTCATGGTGGGGAAGTGAAAGAGAAAATCAGGAAGGGACAGTGTCCCACTATCCCTTCCAATGTATATCACTAATGACTAGAAGACTCTCACTAGGCTTCCACAACCTCCTAATGGTACCAAGATGAAGATAAAGCCTTCAACACATGGACCTTTAGGGGACATTTCAGATCCGAAAGATAGCAAATAGATAACTGTTGCTTTAGGAGAATATTAAAAGAAAAAAGACAATATCCACTTTCTGTCTAGCACGAATATAAATCTTGACATGTAAAGCCATTTAGGTTAATATAATTATTGTTCTACCAATCATTCTCAACCTTGGTGGCTTAAAACAGTAGCAACCATTGAACATCTCTCATGATTTTGTG
The DNA here is from genome assembly GCF_902686445.1 of Sciurus carolinensis. Taxonomy (NCBI): domain Eukaryota; kingdom Metazoa; phylum Chordata; class Mammalia; order Rodentia; family Sciuridae; genus Sciurus; species Sciurus carolinensis. Next base: position 127,245,566 of record NC_062216.1, on the reverse strand, counting down.
AGTGACCTGGTGGTTTTGTGCTGGTATTTGTTGGTGTCTCTTCTGTGACTGCTATGGAATGATGGCTCTGACTGGAGGTTATTTGTGACTTTTGGGATGACTGGGTCTTTCACCCCTCTGATATCATCTTGAGACTTCTTTCTTTCCATGTGGTTTGACTAGTGTTTATCCAGTAGGTAACTGGTCTTTCTAAAAGAAGGTAAAAAGTCAACATTCCAAAGGTGCTATGGTTTGGATGTGAGGTGTCCCCCAAAAGCTCGTGTGTGAGACAATGCAAGAACATTCAGAGGTGAAATTATTGGGTTATGAGAGCCTTAACCCAATCACTGAATTAATCACCTGACAGGGATTGAGTGGTAACTGAAGGCAGGTAAGGTGTGGCAGGAGAAAGTGGGCATTGGGGGTGTACCTTTGGGGTATATATTTTGTATCTGGCAAGTGGAGTCTCTCTCTGCTGCCAGATCATCATGTGAACTGCTTCCCTTCTCCACACTCTTCTGCCATGATGTTCTACCTTACTTTACGCCCTGAGGAATGAAGCTGGCTGTCCATGGACTGAGACTCCTAAAACTGTGAGCCCCCAATAAACCTTTTCTCTTCGAAAATTGTTTTTGACATGTCTTTTAGTCACAGCAATGAAAAAGCTGACTAAAACAAAAAGGAAGCAAATGGAAGCCACATTTTTCTTAGAAGCTAAGCCAGGAAGGACAGAGCAAGCACCATTTCCATTGCATTCTGATGGTTACTACAAACCATAAGCTGAGGTATTTGTAAACCACCTCACCAAAAAAAGAACTGTCACTTATTTATAGCATTTCCTAGTATAAATATTCCAATATTGGCTGATTTTAAGCTACAAATGTGACATCACTGAACATAGGACTGGGGAGAGATGTGCTCAACTGGTTCTCAAGAACTGGTATGAACTAGATACACACATCACTGGAATGTGCCAATCAAGGTTCAGCATGAGAGGCATTACACAAAGGCAATAATGACATATTGATGTAGTTCATTGGGCAGAATCTTTGGAGATTTCACAGAAGTTGTCTACTGTAAAATACAGATTTGTAAATATAGCAGTACATTATTGGTATTCAGCAAGATATGGAAAAATATCATACTAAATGTATGATTATATGTATAATTAGATAAATACAGGAACACAGGGAAAATGACTAACTCTGCTAGCAGATGTAAATGAAGATTCATAGTAGAAGCCATGATTAAGCTGGCTCTTCAAGAGTAAGTAAGAAGGAATTCATTGGGGAAAACAATGAGTTCAATTTGGACCATATTGTTTAAGTAACTGTTGGAACATCATGATGGTGATGCCAGATGCCATTGGAAATTAAGACCTGAAACTGCAAGAGTGAGAGTTGGGAGAGAGAGATCATCACAGATGACACATTGAGTAGGAAAATTTCAAGGGTAGAACTCTGGAGGCTGCCAGTTAAGGAGCAGGTAGGACAAGAAAGAGATGACATTGAAGTGAAGATATGGAAAGATATTAGAAGGAGTCAGTCATGATGTCAAGTATCTTAGTCGAGTTAGATAAAGCCTGACTATCTATTGGACAGTGCAAACAGAAGATAATATGGGATATGATTAAAAACAACTTTATAGAGCTTGTGGAGGCTGGAGCAGATGAAAGGATTGAAGGTGAGCAGGTAGTGAGAAAGTCTAGAAAACAAAGTGTGTAGTAGAAGAAATGAGTCAGGAATCCCCATTTAAGGGTTAGTCTATAGGCAGAAGGGGAAAAAAGGAGGCACATACATAATAAATAAGCACACATATAGATACAGTAGAGAAGAATATGGCAAAACAAAGAGAGCATAAGATTGACAGCTCTCATGTTTTTCATGGTGTTGGTATCAAGAGCATCTCCTCAACTGAGAAACAAACCTGAGCTTATGAACTTGCATGAGATAAGTGTGCACAGTTTGGATCCCAGCTAGAGAGCTTAACTCCTCTCCATTGCAGTTTCCTTATCTATAAATTGTGGGTGCTAAGGTTATCTACCCACCACAGATGGTAATGTATAAGGAACTTACTAAATGTTAGGCATTTTTATTATTTTCATAAACTTGAATGCATTCTATCCTTCCTTTCACAAACATTTAAAAAATGCTTATTAGGTTCATTATTTTGGTTTTTCAGTATTTCATTACTTTTTTAAAAGTTTTAATATTTATCAGTGTGCTCTTCAGATATATCTAATCTTTAACTACAACACAATTTAAAGAATGTAATCAATAAATATTATCTTAGTCTGATGTACAAGATCACCAGGCCTATGAGAATTGCTTATTTTAGGATTAACAAAATCCTATTTTAAATCCATATGTGGGAGGACATTGATATAATATTTATACCTGTAGCTCCAATATGAAACTTTTTCCTTGAATGAGAGTTTCATTCTGTCATTTCTAAATTAGGGAAGTCTCAAAGCTATCTGTAACCTCATGGTGTGAAGCTCAGACATTTAACTGAAATACTTGCATAAATCACTGTAGCAGGTTGGCTATCTTCAAAAGCATGCTGAGTTTCCACCAAGCCTAGATCCTACAGTGTGTAAGCATTAAATGTGTTTAATTATTATAGCAAGTCAACTTGAAAAGACTGATAAAAATATCTGTATGCTCTATTTTTTTTCAATGCAGAAAATAAGGTCACAAACTAACATGGTGATTCTTATGTTTAAATAATCAATTCAGTATAAATGACTGGGTGAAGAAAAGTTGTCCAGAGTTACCAAATTAAAATTTTTATAGAAAGAAGAAAGGGCATGTCGGAAGACTGGGTAGAAGATACATTTTGGACATAAAAACCCCTCATTGGCTAACTTGGTTTTATGTTAAAGAAAACAGGTGGATCTTTATAAGTTAAATTGTATATGAAATTAGTAGAAGCCTCATGGACAATAGACAATGACTAGAAATATGAGCTGTAAGCTGCTTCTTAGGGAAGGGATGTTTGTCCTGTCCTGGTGCTACTAAACAGCTCAAAGTCACAATCTCAGAAATCTGGCTGACTCTTACCAGGTACTTCAAAATTCCTGGAACAAAAATAGAATGTATTTTATTAATTAGATTTATAATTAATTAGCCCTTAATTTTTTTTCAATAGCATTAGATTTCCTAGAGCTTTCAAATGTTGGGTGTTTTGTATTTTGAATGCAAACTAGTTGTCTTTTTACTCTAAACTATGGAATGTGAAAAATTTATCACATAAATACCCTTTGACCAATATTTTGAGTAAATGTGTGAGGAGGAGCGTGTTGGGTGCTAAGAATACATAGAGGAGTATACTCACCATCCTTCCTTTCATTCATACAACAAATATGTACTGAAAGTCTACTTCATGTCAGTTATGTTTTCTTCTTGCACTAGGGATTTAGAAGTGAACCCTGTCTTTAGGAAGCATATATTTTAAGTCATGAGAAGCAGAAAAGGAAAGAAAAAATGTTTTCTTTTTAATGGGGATTGACTCCAGGAGCACTTTACCACTGAGCTACATCGCTGGTCCCTCTTATTTATTTTTATTTTGAGGCAGGACTTTACTAAATTGCTTGAATTTGTAATTCTCCTGGTTCAGGCTCATGAGTTGCTGGAATTACATGCATGGATCATCATACCTGGCAAGAAAATGAGTACTTTATATTGTATATTATAAAATAAGTCAACAAAGATGGATCATACCACTTCTTTGTTTAAATTATTCAGTTATTCTGTAATAGTAGGGGAAGTCTAAGCCCCTCCATAGGCCTGGTACCCTCTCTTTCTTTAGCCTTGTATTCTGTTGCCCTCTACTGTATCCTAGGCTGCGGCATTCCCTTTTCTGAACTTGCTGCTAGGACTTTTCAAATACAGTTGACCTTCCTGTATCCTTAAGTTTCTCATCTATGGATCAAAAGTATTTAAAAAAACAAATTGCATTTGTGCTGAGAATGTACAGATTTTTTTCTTGTCATCACCATTTAAGTAATGCAGTATAACAAAGTATTTGCATAGTATTTACACATGTTGGGTAATCTAGACAAGATTTAGAATATATGGGAGGATATACATAGGTCGTATGCAATACTATGCCATTTTATCTAAAGGACTTGAGCATCTTTGTACCTTGGTATCTTTGGGGGAGTCTCCCCCTGAGAAAAATGAGGGATGACTGTACACTTGTGAGCCTTTTTTTCCTCTACTCCATCTATTCTTTACTTTTCCAGCTCCTACTGAACCTCTAGGAAGTCTAAAAGTCCTTCCTGTGTGTCTGGGTTGCATAATTCTCATGAGTGGTTCCATAACACCTCGTACTTCTTTTATTGTGGTGCTTGTCATCCTGAATTATGGCACCGGAGTGAATGTGTGTGTGGTTGATGCTTTTTTCTGTATTTTGTTTGAGTGGTACACAGTAAGCACTTGATGAAGGGGCAGATGGATAGATGGCTGAATAGATGGATAAAGGAATAGAATTAATTCAATAATGGAAATATTCTACCTGATATTAGACTCCCTAAGGCTACATAGACTTCAATTCTATTAGTTCATGCCTGATTGTCCTCTTAACCCTTATTCCTATCTCTAAAGGTAAGTGAAATTTTCTTATTAATTACTTACTAACTTTTTCCAGAGCATGTGGACAAGACCTTTTCAGTCACCTAACCTTTCTTAAGATGGCCAAAAAAGATGTCTTAATTCCTTTTTCTAGGGAATTTAAGGGATGATATAATTTTAGCACCACAGGACAGTGAGCGGAAGCTTTGCCTGTCTGAAGTACATCTGTACATTCAAAGTTCTAGAGAACACTGTGAATGGGCTTTTTAATCCAAACTTCATTCAAGAAATGTAATTTGAAGGACTTTTCTGTGTGGGACAGTGTGGACTCTAACAGACACTCTTTCCATTTGCCTGTGGTTTTCATTGGGATAGGTAGGGTGCTTTGTTTTGTTTTCTTCCATTTAGTTGATGTATAAAGGTTATTAGAGACTAAATTGCACTAACTTCCTTGCTTCACATACTGTAACCACCCAAAGATGTTTTGAGGGTTACTTCTCAAGGATATGTGTGTGTACAGGAATGTGAGATAATTCCCACCATCTGCCTACCCTCCTTGAAGTGTCATGAGTGTAGGATTCAGTGTAGTCATTCATAGGAGGAGGGTTACAGTTTGATGTCATAGAGAGAGAGAGAGACTATGGCTATCCGAGCATTTGGTAACTGGGAGCAGAGAATAATCACAGTTCTGCAAAGACAGGAGTTGCCTAGAAAGGGTGCCTTGGAGATGGCGAAAGGCCTGTGCGGAGGAAGGCTGAGGAAGGCTGACCATTTTGTGACATTCCAGGAAGTTCATATTCTTAGATAAGTATAACCCTGCTATGTATGCAACTTCAAAAATCCATATAATGCTTTCCTTGGAATATAATATTCATTTTAGCTCACAATGCTAGCATATATCTACCTTTGACATAATGATGTAGTCAAATGCTTGTACCTAATTTATAATAAATATGTTTGGGTTTAAGAGAGTAAGGTCATTTTTAATTCAATATCGATCACATGTTCTCTTGATATTTGAGATTTTGACACAATGGTCTAACAAGGACACTTATGCACATACACTGAATTGTCATGACCAAGGAAGCTATAAATGCAGATGAATAGAGTTGTGTAGTATCAGTGATACGAACATCACATAGTGCATGACTGGGGGTGATGTGATGTTCCAAAGTGGTGAGAATTCTCAGTGAAGTGCTGAACAAAACAAAGTACATTTTGGCAACATAGTGGTTGCCATCTTGAAAATACCTATAATACACACACATACTTACACACACCGTGAATATACAGAATTAAATATACACAATAAAGTATATAGAATTAAATTTGTAATAGACTTTAAACTTTCTGGGCTTCTTGTTCATTCCTAAAAATGTTCCTAACCCTCCATCTCCACTCTATCTAATGATGTCACTTTCAACCTTACTTCCTAAATCAGACTCATTCTACATTCTTCTCCTTTGCTCACTACCCCTCTGTCACACTGCAAATGGTCTCTGAACCAGTCCTTCACAACTGCAATTAATGTGTCTAAAATCTTGTCCTTCTTTCTTATCTCACTCTTGGCTTACTCCCTTTTACCTCTCTTTAAGAGGATAGTCTTGTAACTGGTAGGTTCGTAACTAAGCCTCCCGCCTTACCAGAAGACAGTTTAGAAAGGGGTGTGGTCATCACAGTAATGGGAGAGAGGTAAGCACTTGGTAGTGGGCAGGAATTCTGGAAAGCCTAACATTCATTAAGTAGTGAATGCAACAGCGCCTAAAAAAGTAGAAACATGTCCTGGGGCCCACGTGATTTTGATTATCTTCTAAACTGTGTGGAGGTGACCTTCTTATCTATATCTACTATCCAAGCCTAGAAACTAATTCTAGGATAAATCAGAGAACTTTTTATTTCTTAGCAGTCATTCAATGATTTGCTATTGAATTTACATTCATGAAGTTGACCAAATTATCTTATGATTCCATTTTTGCTTAGGAAATGCATGGCTTATGTATTTTAATGTTAGTTCATTTTTTAAAGAAACCAGCTTTTTATGTATTTGTTAGGTCCATTACCTTAGTGTTCTGAGTCATTGACTTTGAATTTTATCTGTAGCATTTGCTTTCTTCTATTTTAAGATTAGTTTGAGGTACCTTTCTAGATTTAAAATTTTTCATCTGGTAATTATTATGTTTTAGGCTATGACTTTTTCTCTGAATTATGTTTGCCTTAAAATTTATTTTTTATTATTTCTTAGGAACTATGCTGTAATGGCTTCAATTTCTACATTGGATTCCTAATGAGTGTTGGGACTAATGACAAGTTAACTAACTCAGGCTGACTCCTTACTCCCTGGCAAGTGAGCAAGATCAAGGCCTCAAAGGCGGTTTCAATGGTTAATGATGATAAATCGGACCACCGTCAGGGATTGGTTAACAACAGTTCGGCCGTGATCAGCTTGTGCTTGCCATATAGTCCTATGGGACTCTCACCTGCGTGAACCCCCCATGCCTTGCTGACCCTTAAGCTGATTGGTTTCTGCCTAGCCTCCATCCTAATAAAAGCTGTGTGATTTCCTCAATAAACAAGATTCCTGCTATGCCTCGTGCACTGACAGACCTCCTGGCTCTGGTGTGTTTCCTTTGCCCGACACTCATCATCCTGCTCGGCCCCATATTCTCCTCAGGCGGACCCTGAGGAGGTACATCAGACCTTGTTGCCCGACAGGGAGCAACAACTGGTGCCCCGTGTGAGGAAGACAAAGTCGCCGACAGGCAATCGGACTCCGGGTGAGTGTACTCCCATAAAATATGGGACAGTCCAATTCCAAGTCTGACCCCTCCCTTGACTCTCTTAGGATTCTCCTTAGAAGTAGAGGATTGGAACTCTCAGGTAGTCAGGCGTTTCAGACCTGGAAGGCCCTCACTAAGGAAGCCCCTTGGCTGTCTGAAGCAAACTTGTTTGACTGGTCCACATGGGATTGTGTAGAACAACTTGTTAGGAAGAGGGAAATCAGTTTAGGGAGTCTGGAAATCAGTTTAGGGAATCTGGAAATCAGTTTAGGGAGTCCCATTGGGAGTCTGCCCTACATTATCCGCCCTTAAGGCCTGCTTCTCTCCAGGACCTCCCAAAGGGGCCTCCAAGTTTCCCCCAAAAGAGCCGCTGCCTCTGGATGGCAGGATATCTTCCCGGCGGCCTTTTTATGGTACTGGGCAAGAACTCACTGACTCTAACCTCCCCCCTCCCTTTATGATCTTCCTGGTAAATGTTAAAATGTTAACTTGGGAAGGAATGACTACCAATCACAAATTGGTCCGTGCAGGGATGAAAGATCACTCCATGGGAAAGTGGATTGTGACTACCAAAGATATTGGCACACAGCTTCCCCAAGCAAGCAGGCAGATGGAAAGGGATTCCTTATCTTCAAGTCTCTTCTTTCTTGCACTTCTCTGCACTTCCTGCAAACTCGAACGCCTCCTTCTTCTCCCCCTCTTAATCCCTCCTCCTCCTCCAACTTCGACTCAGCTGTTTCTGCTTCCATTCGCCAGCCCAGCCCACCTAGTCCTCCTGCCACGAGGTCCCACATATGCCGGTGTGGAGGGAGTAACAGCCCAACCATCTGTGGCATGTCCTAGTAAGGAGTATGATATAGTAGCCTCATTCCCCACAAGTAGTGGGAGATAATTGTTTCACAATTTTCTGAGTCCAAACCTGAATTGAACCAGGAAAAAGGGTTAAAATGCCCTAGGCACAAAGTTTCTGCTAAAACTTGTCAGTTCCTTCCAGATCTCAGTCAAGGCAGAATGCTTAGTAGGAGACCAGGCTCAAACCCAAGGGAAAAAAAAAAAAAAAAAAGAGTCTTATCTAAACTCCAGCAAAAGTAAATTTTATGGTGCTTTACTAAAGTAATTAATGGCCGTATCATTTTTCCAGGACTCTTGTTTTCTTTGAATTCTACATTTTTTTTGAGCTCATAACCTTTTGATCAATTCTATTTTTTTATTCAACTAGAGTTTTTGAACATCTGTTACATTTCAATGGAGATTCACCTATAAAGTTACAAGGCCTTTGATTTTGTGTTATTTGTATGTTGTGCTGTCTGATGTCATGTTTTATCTGTATCAAAATTGAACACTCCTAAAATTAAAATTTAAAAATGGATCCAAACATTTTTAATTCATATGATTTAAAAAGGTTCAATTTAAATTGGGTAAGCTAATAGAAGTAAAATGTCTTTAAAATTAACTCAAGTCTCTAGGTGATCAAACTAATAAAACATTGATGTTTATTAAATGTCTAACATCAATTTTTCTAGGACTTTTCTTCAACAGGAAAGAGATGGCAGATACTGTTTACACTTGTCTGACATCTTGTTTTTTTTACACTTATCTGATATCTTGGTTTTTTTACAATAAGATGAGTGAATTAGAGTTGACATGTATGGGATTACTCAAACGTGTTTGTTAGAGACATCTGATTAATTTACAAAGTTATTCCATGGAGTAACATACTTAAAAACATTATTCTTTGTATATTAAATGTGTTCATATTTTCCAGGTATACAAGCCTTTAAAGCAGAAAATTTATCAAGCTGCTAGTCTCCAAATTAAACTTGTCTGTAATGGTAAACCTATCATTTAATATTCTATATAGGACCTGTCATCAATAGGGTATATGTAAAATTTGTTAAATGTATTTCTAAAAGTTATTGAGAGCCTGATTTGTTTAAAGGTTAAGTCATGAAAGCATTTTGCCACTTTGCCACACAAAAGGAAACTTAAAAGCTCTCTCAGGCTTTCTTTAATTCATGTTTTAGATATAATGTTACATTGTGTTAATTAATGTTCATATAGACTCAGGAGTCAATATATGTAAACTGCTTAAAATGACATTTAAGAAAGAGTGTAATGCACAGTAGCAAAAATGGGACAACAGTGATTAAGATTAGGGTCTCTGACCTCATGACTTTGGACAGTGGACTTTCTTGAGAGCTACACAGAGCTCCTAACATTACACTTTGCAGCTCTACCATCTTAGATCTACAGGTTCAACTTGATTCCTTGGCCGATATCATCCTACAATGGCAAAGGAAGGAGGGCTTTGCCTGTTCCTTGGTGAAGAGTGCTGTTTCTACCCAACCACTCTGGCATTGTACAAGATAAAATAAAAAACCTACAAGAAGATCTGGAACATTGTAGGAGTGAGCTCCACTCTAATTTCCTCTGGACTGGGTTACACGGGTGGCTCCCCTACTTCCTCCCACTTTTGGGCCTGCTAATCACCATTATCCTTGTGTTCACCTTTGGGCCTTGCATAATCAATAAGCTTATCCATTTCCTGAAAAGCTAGGCTAAGTCTGTGTAGCTCATGGTGGTCCGACAGCATTATACCACCCTTCATAATGATGATTGGGAGCCCTATAGGATCATGGATCACTCGTACAGGTAAGACACTCCCAGGGGCAACCTAAGACAGACACACCCTTAATATAAAACAAAAAAGGGGGATATGTTGGGACTAATGACACGTTAACTAACTCAGGCTGACTCCTTACTCCCTGGCAAGTGAGCAAGATCAAGGCCTCAAAGGCGATTTCAATGGTTAATGACGATAAATCGGACCACCGTCAGGGACTGGTTAACAACAGTTCCGCCGTGATCAACTTGTGCTTGCCATATAGTCCTATGGGACTCTCACCTGCGTGAACCCCCCATGCCTTGCTGACCTTTAAGCTGATTGGTTCCTGCCTAACCCCCACCCTACATAAAAGCTGTGTGATTTCCTCAATAAATGAGATTCCTGCTGTGCCTCGTGCGCTGACAGACCTCCCGGCTCTGGTGTGTTTCCTTTGCCCCAACACTCATCATCCTGCTCGGCCCCATATTCTCCTCAGGCGGGCCCTGAGGAGGTACATCGGACCTTGTTGCCTGACGGGGAGCAACAGAAGGAGCATCCTTTTATTCCTCCTTTGGTTTAAATTTACTCTCAACTTGCTATTATTATACATAGATTGCAGTTTAAAATTCTAATTCTTTTTAAAATTGAAGATGAAGTTACATTTTTCCTTATTTTTAAAAAAGTTCTATTGTTTTTGTTTTCAGGGAGAAGAGTGAGGTAGAATTGCATAATTCAGTCACTTTTAATTTGATGTCAGTTTTGACATTTTCTAATAAAAATTTATTCTGTATTTACTAACAAAATATTTCAATAGTTAAGAAATAGTTGAGATATTACTGAGCCAAACATCATGGCAGTGGATACTATACAAAGATGAAATGCAGAAAACCTACCCAATACATATTCAATGGGACACAGAAAAGTCAACCAATCATAATTATGCAGTAATAAGCATTAGAAAAATGAGATGAGATGGGTATGTGCAAATTGTAATAGGAACTTGAAAAATAAGAATTCAGAAAATCCTACTTAGAGGAAGAAATGGTCTAATGAAGTCTTAAAATGTGCGCAGGAATTCTCTATATTTGTATGTGTTAGTGTGGTTAGGTAGCAAGGTGAAAGAGCATATATGAAAGAATAAAGATATGAGGGAATGTGGTACTCTTACAAGGAATTACACGAATATCAGGACACGTAGAAGACAAGTTGTATAATGGTTCATGAGCATGGAGGCTTACATGGGGGTAGGCCATTGTGAATGAATATCCTTAGATCTCTGAGGAACCACTCAAAGATTCTGAGTGGGTACAATTCAAGATCAAACCAGTAAAAGGACACTCTGGTATCCATATGGAAGATGACTGAGAACAGGGAGAGGAAGAAGGTCAGTTAATTCAAATGCCATCATATTATATAAGCTGATAAGTATGGAGGACTTGGATGAAGCCCAACAGCACAGACTGAGAGAAAATACTAATTCACAGGAACAAAAGATTATAGGTTGATTATAGATATTGGTTGGGTGGGGAAAGGGACTTCCTATGGTAACTTCAGATTCATGATCAGTTCACTTAGGTGGACTATAGTTCTATTCATTGGAATAAAGTCTCAGAAAGAGGAGAAAGTTTGAAGGAAAATCTGAGTTCCGTTATAAACAGGATGAGAGGTCCAATTATGACTAACAAGTAGGTAGAAATCAAGGCCAGAATATAAAACTAAAAATCCCTTGGGTATGATTGGTGGCTGAAGTCATGGTTTTGGATAAAGTTATGAAGGGAGAGTATATATATGCACTGTACAGCATGGGAGCCAATAGTCACATGTTGCTATTTAAATTTATCCACTAATTAATTAATATTAAATAAAATTAAAAATTCAGTTCCTTAGTTGTGCTAACCACATTTCAAGTGCTCAAGTACTAAATGTGGCTGCCATATTGGACAGCACAGATATAGAGTATTATCAAAGAAAGTCTTACTGGACAGCACTGGTATATAGAGCAAAAAGAGCAGAGGTTTGACAGAGAGCAGAACCCTGATAACCTTACTGATACTTTTGGGGTTACTAAAAAAGAAAAATCCAATGACAATGACAATGACAACAACAACAAAAAAAAGAAGGAGCCTCTATCCATTGAGTCACTTTTAATGAGTTGGGCATTCGATGTTTTTCATGTTATTTCTTATCCCCAAATGACCCTGTAATTTTTGTAATATTAATTATTTTTATTGAGACTTGTTAAAGTTATTTACCTAGGACCTCAAGTTGGTAAGTGGCAGAGTTAGGATTATAACCAAAAATACATTGTATTGCCGTCCGGTAATTTTTCATTTATCCTAGGATGACTGTCCTTCAAAATCCCAGAGAAAATAGTGTCAAGGAAGAAGAGAAAATGCAGTGAAAGATGGATGACAAAGGGCACAAAGATTTAAAGTAAGGTCAGACCAGAAAAGTTTTCACTGGACTGGGCTATAAGAAGATTTCATAAACTTTGTTGAGAACAATTTCATTTAGTGTAAGTGTTGAAGACCAGTTAGAGTGGACTGAGTAGCAACATAGTTATGTATAACGTGGGCCAGGAAAGCCTGTTTTTTCAGGACATATACACATAGGCGATTCCTTTATCATATAAAAGATGGTTCACTGAAGAGATGTTTAAAGTTTTGCAAATTATATGTACTGAATGTCCTAAGGCTGTATCTCTTTATCTTTGGTATAATCAGATCAAACTCAATCCAATATTCTTTACTCCTGTCTGATCTTGGTTTTGTCACTAAACTCTTCCCCAAATTTTCCTGCCTGTGCACTGGGGTTGTAAATATGTGTGATGTTCACCTAACAGAAATATATAAGCATCAAAGGAAATGATGAGTTTCATGGAGAACTATACAGTGATACATGATAAAACAGCTATTCCTATCCAATCCAACAAAAATATTACAGCTCCATTAATTTAACCACAACAGTGTATACATCTATGGACATTTTTATTTCAACCCATCAGATTTATATTCCTAAAAAAATAAATTTAAAAAGGTGTGAGATTTTTGAATTTTCCAACCAATCTTTATAGCTTGATATTTGCCTTTTCAAACAAAGGCCCATGAATTCCTGTGGGTAGTTCTGATTTAAATCTTTATTCCCTGGCTAACTCCACCAAAGCTGGAGGAAGGAAAAGAGATGATGATTCCCTTTCCAAAATATTTTAATAAACGAGAAGTGATTCACACTCTTGAAAGAAAACTCAAGAGTTTACAAGGTAGATATTTCTAATTATTTTGCTAACTAAATTATGTGCCTATATCTAGAACCTGATAATTTATAGAAAACTTAACATTAGTTTACCCAAAAGAAAATCATCCTTATTATGTCAACTGGAGAATGCACAGAATTTTGCTTGCTTTTGCGTCATGTTGAAGACTGGAGGAGAGTGTTGCTTGGAACCACCATGGTTTCAAGTGAGGGTCAAATGAGGGGGTACATATTTATTAGACCATAGGAAGAAAAAAAAGGAACTTTGCAGCTGCTTTTCTGGACCTCACCAGCTGAGCATATTTCTTGTTGACAGAAATATTGCTAACTTCCTGAACTCCCAGGTTCTGAACACTGGAGTCTTACAATAATTATCCCAACTATGTCTGTAGTAGCTTTCAGGAGAACCCTTAATATTTTAGCTCAGAATAAATCAGAAGAAGAGTAACTCCAAATGATAAACTGTTTGCCAATAAAGTATTTCTTAGTCTCCTCTGAAACTTTTCTGATTAGCTTCAAAGCACATCGAACCCACAACAAGTTTACTGGAAATGTCAGTTATTAAATAGACACTTACAGTAATCGAATGTTAGTGTCACATAGTTCAGACCACAGGCCCTGGCAGCCTAGAGAAAAAGTTGCTTGTAGCAAACTGTGCACTGACAGGAAGCAAACTTCTCAGCTGGGTCCCACCACAATGCTTTGGCCTTAAGTTGCAAGAAGGAAAAATAACCAACCCCATCTCCTGACCTCAGTTATTGCCACTGAGTTGCTGTAATTGAAATAATATTATGGTGGTCAGGTAAAATATGAAGAAACAAGTCTTGGTGGGACTTTTTATAACCCAGTTCAAAGGAATTATTTTTCTTTTGGTTGAGGTTTATCATGCTACTGATAAATGGTCAGAGAAATGTGCAGAAGGAAAATCCCCAGTCACAGTTTTAGAGGGTTAGGCTATTGACTTGGATCTATTGATATTTTAGCAGAAATGATATGAAATTCCTCTAGTTTTTGAGTGATTTTAAGGTACCATCTAAGTACTGAAAATCCATGTCAGGTTGAATTTCAACCTCCTAACTTTGAGACAGATAAGAAAATTGTGATTGTCTTAATCTCAGGATAGAATGCTACCATTGTGTAACACTGGCTGCAGTTCTCCATGAACTGCTGCATATCCCTGCTTCTACTGGCAAGACTAATTATAAAGTGATGTTAAATTTGCCTTTTTTACAATGAAGTACTTCCCTTATGTTTAGGGCTCATCTGTGCCCTTGGTCCAATCTCCAGCTTCCTAAGGATCCTTCAGGATCATTTCTCTCACCCTCCAAATGTGCTCCAGTGTCCTCCTCTTAAAGTGAACATAGAAAAAGAGATAAACAAATGATCTTCCCATATTTTTTCACTCATTTCCAGCTACTTGAAGTCTTTTTCTTCCTCCTTTCATATCTGTAAATATGTGGTTAATGATAGCATCTCAAATGTCAAGCCCAGCAACATCATTATCTAAGGAGTGAGAAGAATGCTTCTACTTTGCTAACCAGATCAGTATCCACTGTGTCCAATGTGAGCTCTGGATGCCATCATGAGACACAAGCTTACCCTGACTCCTTATAAGTGGGCCATAATGCACATAGGTCTCTTCTTGTTTCTGGTCTGCCTTGCCTCTGTTTGGTGGTTTAGAATACCTTCTATAAATAATGGTTCACCATAAATCCAGAATATGGACCAGGACTCTGGTGCCTTGGTTAGCTCTTGTAAGCCCTCTTCCCCTAGGTCTAGATGCAAGTTTTCTCTCTGGTGAGAAATCCTGTTACATATGGGCATATACAGGTATTTTTACATATGTCACATCATGCATAAAGAGTAACTACTATATATCTAAGTTAAAACTAAGAAGAAAGAGCTTTAGAGTTTCATTAACCTTTGTTTTCTAGCCAAATGCTAAGCAAAGAAATGATCAGCTTTGACTGATGCTGCTGTCTCTCTTCTACCCTGGATGGGACTGCTAGATCTGAATGGTCGAACTGTTGCCATTGAAACAAAAAAGATGTAGTACTCATGTTTCTATTTCTAGCCTTACTCTGAACCCAGTTCTGTGTGGAGAGAGCTTGGCAATGTGTTTGGCCTCAACATTGGACAGAGCACTCTTTAAACCAGACCAGCAATCTTGCCACTCTCCTGGCTCTGAGCATTACAATTGCCAGATGACCCCTGCACTCTGGGGACCAATGGTTTATCTTGTCCTCTCATGCATTTTCAAATCAGTTTTGACTGCATTTGTCATGCATTCTCCTTTATAATTATGATCTAGACCGCTGACTACCAGCATTATCAGAGGTCAGTCGTAAGCTAGTCAGTCTCCACACCCTAGCCTCTTTCCAATTTCCTCTCTTAACCAATAACCCAGCATGGAGGACAAGCCCATTTCTTCTTCCAGAGAAAGCATGACTATTTCCTCTTCCAGACCCAGCTTAGTGTTAGAAAACGTGCAGAAAGACTTAATAAGCAAAAAAGAGTTAAATGTGGACATGATGATGGTAATTCACCCAGATAAGATATAAAGTTATCTATTTTTAATGTCAATACTAACATTAATGATGATTAATGCTAACAAATCACAAGTGCTACAATGCTGATAAGTGCTATCTCATTTATTTTTCAAAACAATCCTCTGCTGTGAGTACAGAGGATAAATCAAAGAAATTAAGTCTTTTGGTCTGAAATATAAGTCAATAAGAGCCAGAGGCATGGCTTGAATCTAATTTAATTTATATTCTACTACCTAAATGAACTCTTCACATCTGTACCATAACACTGCCTGAAATAAGAAATGGAGTAGAGGACTAGCAAGATGTGTAAACAGAACCATTTCATTCTAGTCTGAGAAATTTGCATTCAACCCCATAGGCAATAGGAAGTTTCCATGAATTTTTGAACCTGTGATTAATGTGATGAAATTCACTTCAAAAGTGTGACTAGATGTTCATGGACAGGAGATATAAACACATGAAAGTCAGAGGATTGAGAGCATCTGAAAATTTATTACAAAAGGTACATAAAGCATGCAAAAAATTATGAAATTTTATCTTTAAAGACTTTGAAAAGACCTAAATGGACAGATATATTGTGTTTTCACATGTTTGTTGACAAGAAGACAACATTTTAAAAATGTCTAATCCTTCCCTAATTACTCTATAGAATCACTATCTCAACCAGATTTTTGTTTGTTTAAAAACTGATCTTGGCAAATTCTAATATGAATGTGGAAAGGTGGGGTCAAGAAACCTAAAATGCTACTAAAGAAGGAC
The DNA here is from genome assembly GCF_902686445.1 of Sciurus carolinensis. Lineage (NCBI taxonomy): Eukaryota > Metazoa > Chordata > Mammalia > Rodentia > Sciuridae > Sciurus > Sciurus carolinensis. The sequence continues at coordinate 127,229,071 of NC_062216.1, read as the reverse complement.
AATTAGGTAGAAGCATTTATTTTATAAGATATTATGACCTGCATATGTTTGATAACTGAGATAGGTGATATCTGTGCATGGTGAAACAAGAAGACCAATGGCAGGGAATAGAGTCCAGAAGTAAAAAAGTGTATATGGAAACTTTATATAGTACATGGTTGGTGTTTCTAATCACTGGAGAGAAGAGGGACTGTTTAATAAATGGTGCTGAAAAGGAAACAAGAACGTGAAAAGAGAGAGCCTACAGAATGGGAGAAAATCTTTGCCACCTACACCTCAGAGCATTAATCTCCACGATATATAAATAACTCAAATAACTCAAAAAACTTAACACCAAAAAAAACCAAACAACCCAGTCAGTAAATGGGCAAAGGAACTGAACAGACACATCACTGAAGAAGAAATATGACAGGTCAAAAAATATATGAAAAAATGTTCAGTATCTCTAGTAATTATAGAGAAATGGACATCATGTATAACCACAAGAATGGGATCCAAATTAGAATGGACCAACCTCCATGTATGTATAACATGTTAAAATAGCCCCTAATAACAATACAACAAAACAGACACTGAATAAGTAAGTAATTTAAACATATAATATATGTGATGATAAACACCATGTAGATTATTCAGTTGTGAAGGAATGTAGAGAATTCTTGAGGGGAAGTAGGTATAATCTGAAATATGGCTATCAGGGAAGTCTCTCTGAGAATCTGAATATTGAGCAGAGACCTGGAAGAGGTAAGGGAGTGAGCCATGTGATTATCTAAGGAAAAAATGCATGTGCAAAATTCCTGAGGCATAAGTATGCTTGTTTGCTGGATGAATAGTAAGGATACCAGTGTGACTATATTGAGTGATTAAGGAGAAGAGTAATAGAAGATGGAATCAGAAAGGTAGAGGGGACAAATCATGTAAGAGCGTTGTAGACTATGCCAAAAAAATTTTTTTTTGAATTTTACTTACAGCCAAATGAAAAACCTTTGGAAACTTATAAACAAATGATGATGTTACCTGATTCACAGATAAAAATATCATTCTGATACTCTGTCAAGAATAGACTAAAGGAAAGCCAACCATAAAAGCAGAGAGAACAACAAAAAGCTATTGTATTAAGACAAATGAAAGATGGTGGTCCCTTAGTGCAGTGGGGTAAGAGGAGACTAGATTTTGTATAAATTTTTATTTAGAGCTGGTGGAGTTTTCTGAAGAATCAAATGAGATTCTTTTGTCCTAAGATAATGTAAAAAATAGGATGCCATTTACTGAATTAGGGAACAGTGATAGAGGAACATGTTTGGAGAAAGGCATGAGAATCATGAGATCAGATGTGGATGTGTTATGTTGAAGATGTTTTCAGAGAAACTGTTCAGTAGGTAGTTGTATATGTCAATCTGGAGCTAGATACAGAGATTGGGTTGGAAATATAATTTTGGGAATCATCATGATGTAAATAGTGTTTCTAGCTATAAGACTGTCACTGAGATTAATATGAGAAGGGATGTAACACTGGAGTCCCAAGCAGTCCAGTTGTTTTAACTATATATAGTAAAGACAAACAGGGAGAAAAGACAAATTACCTACAAAGAATTAACAATTATACTCAGCTGATTTCTCAAGAGCAATAATGGAAACCTGAAGAAATGGAGTCTTTGTGTCTCAAGTACTGTAAAGGAAATGTTGATGTTAAACAATAAATAAACATGTAAATGTTTAAGCTTGGGAATTTAGTATTTAGTATTTTAAAAATGTCACTTCTCCCCAAGTACATTATGAATTTAATACAATCTCAATAAAATTTCTAAAGGGAATTTCATGGAATTTTATAAGCTAATTTTAAAATTAGCATGGAAGAGTATATACCCAAGAATAGCTATGCAATTAAAAAAACAATGAATAAAAAGGGGATCATGCCCATCAGGAATCAAAATATTAACAAACTCATGTATACTAGATATAGTATATAGTATATATATAGTATACTATATACTAGAGTAGAAAAAAGAAAAAAAGATCAATGTAACTGGATTGTGAGTTCAGGAGTGGGTCCAGTTATATATGAAACACTTTTCAAATATAGCTATAGATTTTAGAAAAAATTGATAAAACTACATTAATACCTGATGCCATTAATTTAAAAATAATCCAAATAGATTAAAGGTGTAAGAAATCCCACGAAAACCACACCGGACATGGGAAATCACATGAGGGAGTTTATTAAGCAAACAGAGTGTCTCCCTGCAGGGTAAGAGAGAAAATGAGAGGAAAAGAGGAAAGGGTACACGCTAGAGAGAGTGGAAAAGCAAGGAGGAGAGAGAAAGAAAGTTGAGTAGGAGAGAGAAAGCAAGAGAAAGATGGTGGGGGAAGCTATCCCTAAGCAGTTGAATTCCACCAGGCTAACAGGGGACCAATAACAGAGAAGGATACTTGCAAGCCGACTGATGAACCAATAGCTAGCTAGGATGTTCACAGACTGACAAGTAGTTGGGAGGCGGGGAAATGGCTGCAACGGAAAGGGCAGAGGAGCAGCTTTATACATTACATTAAGGAATAACTTTAAAAAACAAAACTGTGAAATACTAGAAGAAAAGATGTGTTTTTAACTTTGGGAATCTGGTCTTCTTAAAACAAATTTATAAATTCACTAAGAATAAAATATAAAATTTGTTTTATATTCAACAAATTACCAATCTTCTGAATAGCACAAAAGGCCAAAAAAGCCTATAAAAATTTAACATATTACCAAACGTCTGAATAACAAAAAGGAACACACACACACACAAAATAAAAGACCATGATACCTAGGGAAAAGAATATACAACATTCTAAAGATATTCAGAATTGATAAATATTTAATGATAATAAGGAAAAGAAAAATAGGCAAAGAATAAGAAATTGATTCTCAGAGGAAGAGTTACAAATGGACTACAAACATGTAAGATGACTCTACTTCTGGTAATCATGGAAATGTAACCAACAATGATGACATTTGTTTACTACCTTGGACCATGATTACATATGATAAAACTATCTCAATTTCCTAAACTGTAATATCATACTACAGTTAAAAATGATGAAATAAATTTATGCATCTGGATATAAAAACTTTCCAACAAAATTGTTACTTAAGAAAACTATAAAATAGCACACACAACATATTAAAGTCTGTGTAAAACTTGCTCTCATGCATATAACGGATACATAGGAATATAGTCTTTATTGGGTTCCAAAGAAGCAAAGTCTGAGATGGTGGTTCTCGTCCAAGTGTTTACTGGAGAAGGTCTTTCATGAGAAAGGCATGAGGAGCAGTGCAGGACAGAGGGAGAATGCTCAGCAAGAACATGGACTCAGGTGGAGACCTGCTCGTCTGATCCCACAGAAGTGCTCTAGCTCATAAATTGTATCAGATCACAAAATGCAGCACATATGCATGCACCTGTGTTGGTACATGCCCACAAAGAGCGGTACATACGTGAGGGAGCAAAGGACTCAAGGGTTTCATACAAAATTGGCAAAATGATTATTTCTAGGGACAGGCCTAAGGTTGGAGGTTGTTGTCAAGATGAGCTTCAGTTTTATATTTGACATTATAATAATCAAAATACATTATATTTCTTTCATCATTAGAAAATATGTTCTTATAAAAATAAGAATTTTCCTATATTCCCTTGGAAAGTACCCCATTATCCCACTCCATCATCTTCAAGTTTCTATCTGTATCCTTTCACAAATAAAATTTATTCAAGGGAAACACAATAAAATGCCAGGGGCTTTCTTTATTCTCATATTTCATAGGTCAAGCGAACTACAGAGCAATCTTAGGCAGATGTCATTCTGATTTCCTACTTATTAACAATTTGATCATTCATAGTCCAATTTCTGAAATATGTGAAACATATACATATATTCACTTACATGGAAATCCAATGAGTGTATAATCATTCTTCCAGAACTCTGTGATTTTGATCAGATGTCCTTACTTTGAATGACTTGGTAAAGACATCAAGTCATCACTTATCAATGTCCTTTTCTGCTAAAAGAGGGAAGGGAATCTGATACTGATTCTCTGCATTCTTGTGAAATGTATGTATTGTGAAATCCCTTCTTCTACCCTCTTGCTTGTTTAGCATGCTTATCTGCTAATAACAAATGTTATTGTCTGTTTAGGAAAGGCCTCTGTTATGGTTTGGATCTGGAATGTCCCCCATAGACTTATGTGTTAAAGGCTTGGCCCCCGACACAGCAATGTTAAGAGTTATGGTAAGTTTTATGAAGTGATTTAATCATGAGGGAGCTAACCTCATGGGGGTGCTAACTTCATCAGTGGATTAATCCATTGCTGAATTTACAATTTTAATGGACTATTGGGAGATGGTAGAAACTGTGACGGTGGAGCCTCACAGGGGTGGGTTCTGGGGGCCATGCCCTTGGGGTCAGTTCCCCTTCTCCCTCTGCTTCCTGGCTAACATGAGCTGAGTAGCATTCTTTTGCCACACTTTTCTGTCATGGTATTCAGCTTCACCTCAGGCCCAACAGCGGATTCAGTCAAGTAATGAACTCTCTGAACCTGTTAGCCAAAATAAATCTTTCCTCTTTTTAGTTGTCTATGTCAGGCATTTTGTCATTGTGATGAAAATATAACTCAGTCCCTTTTATATTTTGATTTAACCATTGGATGTGATCTTACACAGTACCATAATTTCAGATACTGTGTATGGGCTGATGAGTCTTCTTTTAGAAACTCTACATTAACCTGCCTCATTGACTTTTCAACCTGGATATCTTCAATCAGTCTCTCAAACTAAAGATAATTTTTTAATACATAATGTGGTATTGGTGATGCATAGACAGTGTTGCATGAGACTGGAAATCCCTCATAGCATAAGACTGTCCAAAGCCTTAAGGTTTCTTGGCGTGGTGGCACACACCTGTAATCCCAGTAACGGGGGACTGAGGCAAGAGGGTCCCAAGTTCCAGGCAAGCCTCAGCAAAACTTAGCCAGATCCTGTTTCAAAATAAGAAAATAAAAAAGGGCTGGAATGTAGCTCAGTGGTAAAGAGTTCCTGGGCTCAATTACCATACCCCAAAAAAGGTTTAAACTGGCTACTGTATTAATATGGGAGGGAGGAAAGTAAGGGCAAGGGAACTCTTTGGGGAGAAGGGGAATCAGAAAGGACTCAGGTGCACTTCGGTGGTGTTGACTGGCAGCAGAATGAGGAGTCTACTTAACTAGTTGGGGCCTTCTATTTATAGAGACCTATTAAAATAACTCTTGGTTCCCCTTCTGCCCTCATCTTCTGCACACCTTGGAGTTCCTTATCCCTGTTCAAAAAAGTCATCATTCACCCCTTTTGCCTGTGGCAAACAGCTGAGCAATTCTTTATTGCCTTCTTTTCATCATTACCCCCACAACAGATTCATCGCAAATCCTCTTGACTATACCCTTCAAAGATCTCCTTAGCCTATTTTCCTCAATCTCTGTTAATACTGCCCTGATTCAAGTAATAAGTCTTTTTTAAGGACCATTATGTAATTTCTTGTTTTTTTTTTTGTTTGTTTGTTTGTTTTCTGTTGCACACAATAGCTAATGGAATCTTTTAAAATTGTAAATCAGAATATGTAATTTTAATGGGTAAAACCTTGAACCTCATTTAGAATAAAATCCACATGCCTAATGTGGCTTTCCCAAATCCTGAGAACTTTTTGATGCTATTCTCCAAACTGAATATACTCCTCCTTTCTCACTATGTTCTGATCACATGGCTACTGCTAGTTCCTTTGTATGTGCCAGCCTAGTTCATTATGAGGCCCTGGGTATGAAGATCTCTGCTAGACATTATCACCTTCTCAGAGAGGAATTTCCTGTCTGCAAAGTTCATTGAAAGCACTTAATACCTATCTACCATGTTTCTTAATTCTTCTATCGCATTTGTGACCTCCGATATTTTCTTGTTCACTGCCTTATCTCATTCAAATTTAAAACTTACAGAGGTAGAGACTTGGTACAGAAGAGAAAACTTGCACATATTTTTAGAGTAGGTTTTGAAACATAATAGGGTCTCCTCAATATCCATTAATATAGTGAATAGATGAAAAAATGCACTTAAACATGGCAATTCTCTTAAAAGCATTGTAAAAAGATGTATAATAAGTGTTGCAATGGTTCCTATTACATATGGGGCTTCCAATCTATTTGGAGCCCAAACAAAGAGCATTGCGTGAGTAGGCAGTAAGCTATGTGGTATTGACCATAAGTAAGACAGGAGTTCAGAGAAGAGTGTGGGAAATGCAAGAGATCTAAGCTCTGGGCTTCTGTTCCAGTATCTGCATACCGTTCCAGTATGCAAATCATTTAACAGAATGTATAGAATTTCCATTCCCATCATTGTGGTTGTAGCAGGAGTTAACAGTGCTAAACTGGTGATAGTTGATGCATCAACTACTCATCCAGTCAACTTTTCTTTTTATTTTTTTTGGTGCTTTCTCATTTTAGCATGCTTTCAAACAGAAATGTCTGAGTAGATTTTAAGTCTTACCCATACTAAGTAAATCCACTGGGCAAACTTCTGCCCTTTCTAAATAAGATGCATATGTGGGATGACTTTAAAGGTCATTAATTCATAGGCAATAATAATAGGCATTAAGAACTGCATGACACCAACCTAACAAAGGACATTTAAATACTTGTTTTCCCACTCAATGGATATATTTTTGGTCTTAATTGATTATATTACTCTGACTTTTTGAAGCATAATTCTTCTTGGAAATTAATTCTATTTATAATCTCTTATTACTCATTTATTTAATAGAGTATTAGAATTACATGTGGATTTTGTGTTCACTTCTGAGGGTGCTCCTCCAATGGTCAACAAAGTAATAATAGTGAACATATTAATTAAATGAATACCCCTAGAGTTGAAAATTATTATTTTAATTTTATAATTTCCTGCTGAAAAGTTAAGAAATAAGGGTAAAAATTTGCCTAGGAGAAACAATGAGCAAGGAAGACACTGTAAACTTTAGGGTCCTTTACCATTTCTTTTCCCCTGGAATAATCATAACATAGTCAAGACTTCAAGAACTTACTGCATTTGCTTTTCAAATAAATGACTTGGGGGTGTGAAAAGCAGCATATCCGCCCTGTGGTTGAGCCTTGTTTTCTGTGAGTAGCATAGCTCTGAACTGTTCTGTAGTGCTGGGCTGGTGACACTCCTCTGGGCTTTCCCAGATATTCCTCTCACTTTCCATTTACTGAAAGACCGCAGAATGAGGGAGGAAGAACTTGTTGGTTTCCCCACTTCCTGACTTCAAATTATAGTTACGCACCTTCAAAGAACAGAATTCTATACTTATGAAAGTATATCCTCATCCTATTTTATCAGGAAAGCAATATCTCTCTCTATATTATTTCAAGTATTTACTCCCAAACTTCAAGGTTCTAAATCAGGGAATGCATACATAACAATCACACTTGCATGAAAATTGAAATATTGCTTTATCAATAATAACAAAAGTCCTACAACCCCTAGAATGGGTGACTTCCAGTAAACAAGTAAGACCCTTAAAAACTAGCTTAATATATACTTTCTTTCACACAAATTAAAGTAAACAGGACTGCAGTACAAACTGTCTGATTTACTCACCCAGTTACTGGATGGTGGTGGTCTCTTCCCACTCCTGTTCTTAATCACAAGAGGCCCTAACCACATCTGCAGAAACCTGAAGAGGATTTACTGCCCCTAGGCAGAAAGAAGTCCTCAACAGATGGACAGTGACCTAACCCCTTTAGTAAAATATGTAGCAATGAATATTAGGATTCCATTGATTGGCATGGGGAAGGCATGGCTGTGGAGGCAACATGCACTACACACAGAATTGCACCAAGGGCAGAAAGAGGAGACAGGTAGCCATGCAACTCATATACTGTACCACTCTAAAGTGCAGAATGGTTCCACTTAGATAGAATATGATACAATATGTCCCCTGAGGGTTGTTCAGCAACACAAGAGGCACCAAGATTTATTGGTACATTCATAAGAAGACAGCTAGCTATACTACACTGGCTGAGTCATTTAATCCCCATCAGCCACAATTTCCTTGGTCAGGGGATACTATTTACCTATCCAATATTATTCATTCTTATTTCCTTAGCATTAGATCCCTGTATTGATGGGGATACATCTGTGTCCGCATTGAAACAAAGTACACTTTCCAGCCTGCCTTGTCCTTGGGAATGGCCCCGGGATATCCCTTTAAATCAAAGTACCACATCTGGCAGAGTACCTTTTCCCCTTTCTCCCTCCTTCACATCAGAGCAAGACTGTGATAGCTGAAACTCCTGTGAATGAAAGGTTACCATGAGGTCACCCTGAGGATGAAAAGCACCCATTAAAGATGATGAAGTAGAAAGGAGGAGTCTGGGTCCCTGATGTAGATGGAGCCACAAGAGCGGGATTCCTTTTCACAGGAGATAAAGAGAAAATCCTGTTTTGGTTGTGTCACTATTGCTTTTGTTACATATCTAACCTAATCTTTATTGACAGACAATTGATGTCTTAATATTTGTTAGGTGGGATTTAAGCGGCTGCATGGGAGGGAGCAGGACAACTGGCAACCCACTGTAAGCACAGGCCAGCAGGCCAACAGGCAGCCCCCACACGGCAAAGAACAACCAATCAGACATCAGCTGATAAACCTTAGAGACATCTGCAACATCCATCAATCAACCGAGTCCCCAGTCAACCCCAGGGGGACACTAAATCCTCAAGCCTTCCCCTGCCTTATTCTGGCCTATAAAGACCCTGGGCAGCCAGGGGCCTGCGGGCGATTTTCTCTGGCTCTCCACTCTGATCTGTACCCCGGAGGGCTGGGAAGTTTGCCTGAAAGTCAAAATTCAATAAAGCTTGCTTCAGCTGCTTTTGTCCAACTCCTGTTTGGCCACTAGCCCTCAAGCTTACATTTGGTACCAAAACCTGGGAAAGTTTTCTGGCCACCCCAATCAGGGTTGAGGTCCACCCTCTCCCTCAAACGAACCAGGAGATTCCTGGTCCATTCCACTCTGCTCCATTTCTCTTATCTGGGCCAAAAGACGTGGGGTAAGTCCCTTCCCTTGGCCTTCAGGTTGCACTCTCCTTTATGGAGGTCTGTCCGTAAGTCACGTGCATGCCACAGACCCCTCACCCGTTCCATTTGGGCCCTGGTAGACTGTGAAGACATCCCAGGCTCTGGCTAGCCCCTCTTTATTCCATTCCAGATTCTCAAAAGTTGAAAGACGTTTTGGCTTTTGGCCTGTCCGCCATTTTCTGGGTGCTCATGATGGGTAATTGGGACACCTTTTCCTGCTCCTGTTCACCCACTGGGCAAAACTGGAAGACTAAACCCCAAAACTCCTTTGGGCTGCCTCTATGGCATTTCACTAAATTAGGATTTGCCTAAGACTTATGCCATGAATGGCAGTACGTGTTAGATAATGGCTCAAAATGGCCACCAGAGGGCACTCTCGACTTTCATATCCTCACTGACTTTGGACAACTATTGCCCCCAGACAGAAAAGTGGCCAGACCTTCCTTATTTACAAGCTTTTTGGATTTTGTGTGCTCACCTGCCCTTTTCTCTACCTGTTCCACCACCCAGTTCTCTTTACCAGGGACAGTCCCAAACCTCTCCCCCTCCTTACTCAGGCCAGACTTCCTCCTCCTCTTTCTCCTCCTCCTCCTTCCCCGGAAGACCCCTCCCCCTCCTCACCTCTCTCCTCTCCTGTTAGCACTCACACCCAATCTTATTGATCCCTCCCCCACTCAACTTGGAACTCCTTCGTCCTCTCTGGGAAGTGGCTGGTGCAGAGGGCATTGTGTGAGTCCACATTCCATTCCCACTCCAGGATCTTTCCCAAATTGAGAAATGTTTAGGGTCTTTCTCTGCTGACTCCTCTACTTATATTAAGGAATTTAGATATCTTTCCCAGGCTTATGATCTCACCTGGCATGTCTTTCTTCACTCTCAACTCAGACAAACGACCTTGCATCCAACAGGCAGCACAAGATCATGCCAACCAGGTTCACATAACAGACATAACTTTCCCCATAGGTTCAAAAAGAGCCTTTTACCTGAACTCCAGTAAAGTAATAATTAACGGCCATCTCATTTTCCCAGGACTCTTCTTTTTTCTTCCTTAAATTCTGTATTTTTGAGTTCATAACATTAATGTTTTTTGATCAGTCCTAATTTTTATTCAACTTGAGTTTTTGAACATCTGTTACACTACAATGGAGATTCATCTATAAAAGCTACAAGGCCTTTGCTTTTGTGTTATGTGTATATTGTGTTGTCTGTCTATTGTGTGTCCAAAAATCATGTACATGATATCAAGACTTATCTCACAAGTCTCCAGGTGGTCAAATTAAAAATGTCAATTGATATTAATCAATTATTTCTAGGACTTTTCTCCAACAGAAAAGAGATGGCAGATATTGTTCAATATACCTATCTGGTATCTTGATTTTTACAGTTAAATAAGTAAATTGTATTTGACATGTGTGGGTTTACTCAAGTGTGTTTCTTGGAGACATCTGATTAATTTACAGAGTTATGTTAAATATGTTGATCTCTTCCAGATACACAAGTATCTTTAAACAGAAAATTTGTCAGACTGCTATTCTCCAGCTAAGCTTGTTTGTGACAGTAATTTATATTTTAGATATAATGTTATATTACGTTAACTAATGTTTATAAACACTCTAAAAGCAAAATATGCAAACTTTATAAATGACATTTAAGAAGAGTGTGAAGGGCGATAGTGGAAAATGGGACAACAGTGACTGAGTTGGGGTCTCTGATGACCTCATGGCTTTGGCATGCCTGATGCCTGGGAATGTTCATGTGCAGGGGCACAAGATGCCTGGCTGCTATGGCAGTACCCTCCCTGGGGAGGCTCTGTGCAGAAGTCCAATCAGTTCTGACATTGATCTCAGGCACAGCCCCTGGGCAGGAAGGAATTCTTTTGCTAGACAATCACAGTGTTTCACCAGCTCCCTTCTCAGTTTCTTGCCCTCCTTATAGTAACTTTGGACAGTGAACTTTCTTGAGAGCTACACAGAGCTCCTAACATTGCACTTTGCAGCTGTTGAAAAGTTACATTGATGTCCTAGTCTCTGTAACTTTCCTGAAAACAAAGAATACTGCTTACATAATTTTTAACCTGATAATAAGACATATATAAATAAAGATTGTTGGCATAACTCTTTAGATCTGCATTACCATCATAGAATAGAACTTCATCTGATCCCAGCTTAATCTTCAAAATCTGTGCTTATAAATCTTTATTTCCCAATCCTCCTGAGCCCCTCCGTGGACTTGAGAATTTGGTCATGCTGGTCATGGCAAAAGAGGCAAAAATCAGCTTCAGAATTAGAACACTCTTACCTAAGATTTGTGAAGAGCCTTGCCTTACCTGAGATAAGGCTCTGCCTCCCACCCAGCTGCATGTTATAATGGCTCCAAAATAAGCTGACTTTAACTCATTTAAAGTGTGTTCAAAGTGTGATGTCTGTTGTAAAGATTACTGTGATCTCAAACAGGGGATATAATGAATAACTCAATCAAAATTCAAGAGAGCTATTACACAAACTGAATGTTTTACTGTGTTGATATCAATTTTTTTTATTCCTTGTAATAATCTATAACTGTTGCTTGATTGATATTTGCAGAAGTACTACTTCAAGAGTAAACAATGTAAATTAACGTTAAATTAAATAGTAAGTCATCACCTATAGGACAGATACACGCCAATTAGATAGAAGAGGGTGACATAACGGTAAAATTATAGGACATTGGAGTTAAGAGTCAAATACTCTTACTTTATGAATGGTGAAACTAACTTGCTGGATGTTTAAGATCAAACTTAGAAATAAAATTAAAACAAAGGGGCCAAGATAAACCAGTATTTGGCTCTTACCTTCAGAGTCAGCCTGAATCCAGGGAACAAGAGAGCTTCTGTAAGAGCTTTGCAACTCTGGGTCACATGACCTCCCTATTAGGGAAATTGATGATACCACTGGAGGATGAAAAGTCAATCAGTGCAACCTGCTACAGACGAGGGTCATTGAAAAGGGAGATATGCCTGATGCTTCCCAAGGAAGCCGACTCATTAAGGAGACCCGCCTAGTGAATGGCACTAAAGGAGCTAAGAAGCTGCTCTTAGGTTCCCTACGAGTGACACCTGTGGGAATTCAGCCAAACTCTTAACAGACAGGAACAGGTCCATTTAACCAGCTTGGTCTTAAACACTAAATATAGCTATTCTTGGACCTTTAAAAGAAACAATAGTTAAATGTAACTTAAGATGTACACTTGTGTTAACTCCCTAGAATAAATAAAGACTGATAACTACCAAGAGAAACTGCCAGAGTCAGAAATTTTTAGTCAGTTTAGGACTACACATCTTCCTAAGCTACAAAGGTAGGCTTAATCTATGTTTGCTAGTATGATTATCTAGTCCTAAGTCACAGAAATAAAGTAGATCTCTACTAAACACAGGTTATACCAACAAGAGGATATTTTACAGAACTCAGATGACATTAAGTGGCTTAACTATATTTTCTGGTGACATCAATGACATTAAGAATTAAATGTTGTGTTTACATTCCTGATAACTTGACAATGTTAAAGTTCCCAAATAAAGCAGTCTTTGTTAGGCCTTGGTATGGGAACAACTCAGTTCTTCCACCTCCTGGTGAGAGATTGACTTCTGTCATCTTCACAATATTCATTGACATGTTCCAGATGCTGAAACATTTATTCTGTATTAGTCTCATTTCAGTTTTCATGTCTTTTTGTTTCTCTCTCATGGAAGCACCCACCCCAGGATGGCTTTACAAGGGGCTATTTTCCTACCAGTGGTAGTCAAACTCCCCCTAGCCTCCTCACTTGCAGCCTCTGAGTTGCGGGCAAGAGGACTTGGTTATGTAGTCACTACCACCCAAAAGCTAGAACAGCAACTCCAGAAGGCAGTCGAGGCATCTGCTGCGCCCCCGGGCATCCCTACAAAGATGAATCTATTGTCCAAGTTTCCTTGCAGACCCGTCGAGCACTAGATCTGACGGCAGACAAAGGGGGAACATGCCTCTTCCTAAGAGGAAAAATGTTGTTACTACATCAATGAAACCAGTTGGATGGAAAAAATATGGAAATTCTCAGATATCTGAATGAAAGGCTGAAGCAACAACAGTCAAAAGACTGCTGGCCAGGATGGCTGAATTCCACTCTTGTCACCTGGCTGACCTCTATTCTTACTCCCATTTAATAATTGGATTCCTACTAATGATTGCTCCCTGTCTTCTCAGGTTCATCTGGAACCACATGAGTCAGGCTGTCAGGGTGACATACAACCAGATGCTCCTGCACCCTTATAGCTGCCTCCCCACCAACCTAGAATCTGAACCCTTCTTTCCCCAAAACGTCCCCTAACATGCAGGAAGTAGCCAGATGGACTCTGGTGCCCTATATCACCAAAAATGTCAGGATGTTAGGTGGGATTTCAGTGGCTGCATGGGAGGGAGCAGAATAACTGGCAACCCACTGCAACTTCGGAGAGCGGGCCATCAGGCAGCCAGTGCGTGCCAAAGAACAACTAGATGCCAGCAGATATACCTTAGAATTGTCTTGCAACCACCAGTCAATCAATGGAGTCCCCAGCCGACCCCAGGGGGACACTAAACCCTCAAGCCTTCTCCCATCTATTCTGGTCTATAAAGACCCTGGGCAGCCCAGGTCACGTGTAATTTTCTCTGGCTCTCCACCCTGACCTTTACCCTGGAGGGTTGGGAATTTTGCCTGAGAGCCAAAATCCAATAAAGCTTGGTCTGGCTGCTTTTGTCCAACTCCTGTTTGGTCACCTGCCCTTGAGCTTATAATATTTACTTGTGTAACAGAAGAGGAATAAAGATAACATATTGGAGAAATTTTTGTGGACAAAAAATACCATATATGAGTGTGGCTTTTATGAGAATCTGAACTCAAGCAGTTTTGACTTTTTAAAGAATGAAAATGAAGAACTTTTTAAACGGGATTTTGAATCTCTATCAGACAGACTTTTAGGGATTTTCGGACTAAGTAGCCCCTAAGATATAAAGGATCTAGATAAATCATTATGAAATAGGCAATGCAGAAGCAAGAGAAAAATAAGTAAAACATTATGTATAAGAAAATGGTTAAAAGAAGCAGCTTAAAGAGCAAAGATAAATTAATTTCAGTTAACATTACACAGAAAAATTCGGAAGTCAGTTTCTGCTTTGAAAACCTCCTGATTACTCCTAAGTGAGTCCAACTAGCTTTTATGGAGTCCAAGTATGCACCACGCTCTGTCCTGATGGGTGCAGTTATATATATTAACTAATTCACCCTTTATATCATCCTTGCCACAGGCCCAAGGGTCTTATCGACTTCTCCATCCGTGGTGGAGACCACCATTGGCCAGGTCTCCAGATGCTTCTTACTGGCCCTCTGCTGGCTCTCATAACACTGGTAAAGAGAGACACATTCCTCCAATGAAAACCTCTCATTTTAAAGGGGCTAACAAAATAATATGAGGCAATTAAAAAGCTTAGGAAGCCTTATAGAGTTTCTTTCAGTCATGTGTCCTGGTCAATAGTTCCTGAGAGTATAACAAAACTATTGAGCCTGACTCTCTGGATGCTGGACAGTTGAGTTCTCTAAACTGCCTCTGGCTAAGGTGGAGTTCAGGCATTCTCAGGGGCAATAAAAGCAGAATGTCCTCTTTGTCACAAGAGAAAAGTTCATTTCTGGAAACTCCCAGATTAAACTAATTTTGCCTTAGTGCCTTTTCATAGTAGTGATTCTCCTTAGGTTATTTCCTTATGTTATGAGTCTTTTGTGTGGGCTACCCAGGAATCAAATTAACATTTATACTAACTGCTCTTTTTTTTTTTTTTCCTTTGGAACAAAATTTTGGTGTCTAAAATAAGAACTTGTTAATGAGAATTTAGAATTCGAATTTCTAAGTTAGGGTTTTTTTTTAATGGATTGACTTATATATAATACATAATAAATTTCTAGATGGACTAATACTCATTTTCAGGTCATGTGTTATATATGACCACCGTATTTTATTCTTTTATTTTATAAAATTATCTGGTACATTCTGATTAGTAAAGCCCACTTAAATAAGGGTAATTTTTCAGTGTTAGTGTATGAGCTTCATGTCAAAAAAATGTTAATATCCTTTCAGAACTGGATCAACTAGTTTTCTTTTTTAATTTGTTCTAATTATTTATACATGGCAACAGAGTACACTTTGACACATTGTACATAAATGGATTATAATTTCTCATTCTTCTGGTTGTACATCAGTAGAATCACACTGATAGGGTAATAATGTCTGATTCATTCTACTGTTCTTCCTACCCACATGCCCCCTCCCCTCCCTTCACTCCCCTTTACCTAATCAAAGTAACTCTTATTGTGAATTAGTATCTGGAATATCAGAGAAAACATTTGGCCTTGGTTTATTGTGACTGGCTTATTTACCTTAGCATGATATTCTTCAGCTCCATCCATTTACCAGAAATGCCATAATTTCATTCTTCTTTAGACTGAGTAATATTCCATTGTGTATATATATATACCACATTTTCTTAATCTATTCATCTGTTGAAGGGCAGCTAATTTGGTTCCATAGTTTTAGCTATTGTGAATTGAGCTGCTATAAACACTGATATGGCTGTTGTCACTATAGTATGCTCATTTTAAGTCCTTTGGGTATAAACTGAGGAGTGAGAGAGCTGGGTCAAATGGTGGTTCCATTCCAAGTTTTCTGAGGGATCTCCATACTGCTTTCCATAATGGTTGCACCAATTTGCAGTCCCACCAGCAATGTATGCATGTACCATTTTTCCCCACATCCTCACCAACATTTAGTGATACCTGTATTCTTGATAATTGCCATTCTGACTGCAGTGAGATGAAATCTTAGAGTAGTTTTGATTTTGGCACCAAAACAGACACATAGACCAATGGTACAGAATTGAAGACAACAGAGACAAAACCCACATCCATCATATTACATCATACTAAACAAAGATGCTAAGATAGTCTATAGCTAAGATAGCCGGGAGAAAAGATAGCCTATTCAACAAACGGTGCTGGGAAAACTGGAACGCCATATGTAACAAAACAAAATTAAACCCCTATCTCATCACCCTGCATGAAACTCAACTCCAAGTGGATCAAAGACTTAGGTACCAGAACAGAGACCCTCTGCATAATAGAAGAAAAAGTAGCCCAAATCTTCACTATGTTGGCCTAGGATCTGATTTCCTTAACAAGACTCCTAAAGCGCAAGAAATAAAATCAAGAATCAACAATGGAATGGATTCAAACTAAAAATCTTCTTCACAGCAAAGGAAACAATAACACGAAGAAGAGACTACAGAATGGGAGAAAATCTTTACTAGACATACCTCAGAGCATTGATCTTTAGGATATAAAAAAGAACTCAAAAACACCAAAAAGCCAAACAACCCAATCAATAAATGGGCAAAGGAACTGAACAGACACTTCACAGAAGTAGAAATACTATTGATTAACAAATATATGAAAAAAATGTCAACTTCTTTTTAATTGCATTAGAAACTATATAAGAAAATATATGATAATATTCCAAAGAAAATGAAGAACAATGGGAGAAGACTGCTTTCTATAGATAGTAACATTATGTCACATTATGACAATAATATTTATGCAGTGAATTGTAACATAAATACATATGCATGTACAAATAAATATGTAACACAAAACATGTTCATTATACTGGTTGAATGAGTTAAAAACAGAAAGAAAAACGTGTGATGGTGTAAGGATACTATGCATGCATCTTTTTACATTTAATTTAATATTTATAATGTTGTTTAATGTTCCTTGAACAAGCAGAGAAGGAAAACTCACCAGATATGCCTTCATTTTTTTACATAACTAGGCAGGATAGAGGCATTAATGGATGCTATATACTCCATCCATCATATTACCAGTGACCCTTGGAATCGCTGTGGTATTTCTAAGTACACACGTATCTCAGCTTCTGGTTTGTATGTGGCCCCCTTGCTCATTCACACTGGAGTAGAAACAGTTTCTTTTTTTTCCATTCCAGTTGAAAACTATAGGTGGTCCTTCAAGGAAAGATGGACATGATTTACTCTGATGTGTTAAATATAGTTCCAGCGACTGAAAAAAGGATAGAGTATGATCATGTGAAGTTGATCATAGGAAAAATTCCATCTTCTTTGGAAATTTTAATAATGGTGCTTGGAGAAAATATTTCATAAGTTAGTTATTTTTAAAATAGATTACTCTTTATGGAGGAGTAAAGTTTTTCTTTTGAATAGCAGCTTTCTTCTTTCATTGGTTATTTAAATAAGCATAGTGTTTTGTGTATATATTGCAAATTTCCTAAACCTTTACTATAAATTATTGGAAGAGATAACTTACAGATAGGAAAAATATACAAAGTCACTTGGAAATGATTCTGAGAATTTGCAGTAAGGAGAAATTACACTAATACTGTATTTTGTCTAAGACTACATATCAAGGCTACATATCACCCCATGTCATTATCTTCCAGTCATTTTTTTTTGGTGGATTATTTTTAGGTTTAAGCTATTGGTTTTCAAAAAAAAAAGTATAAGAACACTTTTGGGGCCCAGGGGATTTTGACCACACTTTCAACCTGGATCATCAGTTCTTCTCAGTAACGTTATGTCATTTAGTTATTCTGGCTCTTAGGTGCTCTATTATAAAATAGGACTCTCTGCATTGTACTTCCCACTCCTTTAAGCCTTCAGATCACAGAGGAAAAGTTGCTGATTTGTAGGAGAAAAAACCTGAATCTATATCTCATTCCATTCATATATCTACCTCCAACACCTCCTCCTGGAGCCTCACTTTCAAGCATGAACTTGTCTGTTATTTCTCAAAGAAAGCTGAACCATCAGATGTGACCTTCACTTGTTCTCTCAGATTGCTTTCCTACCCATCTGTCTCTGTGCTCACATACCTCCCTGTGCTCTGAACCCCTCTCTTGCCTACTCATAAGTGTGCTCCAGGGATCCTCCTCCTTCATCATCAACCTCTCTTTAATAACTAATTATTCTCTTAGAATACAAACATTATTTTATATTTATTTTTTTTACTGTATACGTATATAATTTTTATTTGGCAACTAGATTTTAACGAAAAAGTAAACAAAAAAAAAAAAAATAAAGCCTTCAAAACCAAGACATTGAATTACCACTCTGGTAAAAGCTTCAGCTATATTGAAAATTATTCTTTAAAATTTTAATTTTTACTGACTGCATTTTGATTTATTGTACAAAATGGGGTACAACTTTTTTATTATTCTAAAAAAATCCTTAACCCCTGTTCTTCTCTCCATCTCTAACCCTCCTTCTTTGTTCACCTTGAAAGCAAAATCTAGAGAAGGAGGTCATGTTTGCTCATTGTCTAGTCTTTTCTTCACATTCCTTTATGAGCCTGTTCTGATCTGTACTTTTGCTTCCACCACTCTATAGATGTTGACAAATAACTACCAGTTTCTCTAAATCCAAGTCATTTCTCCATTCTTGCCCTATTTAACTATCAGTGGTATTTGACACGATTCATCTCTGCTTCTTTTGAATTGTCTTGAATTTCCTACATGACATCACTCTCTTGGTTTTCCCAAAGGCCACCTCAGACTCCCTTGCTGGATCTTTTGTTTCTCCCCAGTCTCCAAACTCCATATATTTGAATTCTCCCCTAAATCCAAGTTCCACTTGGGAGTCTAATATGCATATCAAATTCTCCAAAGTGGAATTCCCTGGCCTTCCCTATTCACTCAGGACAAATACCACTGAGTCACCTTTAACTCTCTTGTCACTCTCAAACACAGTGTTCAACTCTCAAATAAATCCCATAAATCAATCCTTAAAAATGTACACATTCAGGAGCCTGAGGTAGAGTGTTCAAGGCCAGCCTGTGCAACTCAGTGAGATCCTATCTTAAAATAAAAATAAAAAGGGATGGGGATGTAGCTAAATGGTAAAGTGTCCCTGGGTTTCATTCCCAGTATTGCAAAAAAAAAACAAAAACAAAACAGAAAACCCAAACAGGTATATAGATAAATAAGTAAACACACATACACACATATGTAAGTATGCACACACACATACACACAAACACAAGATCTGCCAAATGTTTTTAAAAACATCTCTTACCATACCTACCTAATCTACCAATACTCTTTTACCGTTTTATAACTGATCTTATTTCTATCCTTGTTTGTTCTCAAGATGGCAAATCAGAGTGATCTTTTAAAATGTAATTTACCCAGTTCTTCTCAAACTATCAGTGATAAAGAAATATTTTTAAAATTTCTGTTCCATCATGAATCATCATGTAGGCTGTTGCAAAATGAATTACTAGAAAAATAAAATTTAAAAAATGATGAAAAGTGTTATATTTATTATCAGATTCAAAAGAAGGAAATTACATTTCAATGATGAGAAGAAACAAAGTTTCTGTAACAAATTTTAAATGCTTATTCCTAATTTGTGCAGTTGTTTTGTCAGGAACCTGTAATGGACTGCTCAAGAATTGGCACAAACCTCCAATTCACACTTTGGGGACTGCAAGGGTGGATTTTGCCTATTTCTTGCCCAAGTTTTTCAGTGACTTCCCTATCCTGAACTGAAAGGCCATGCATGATCTGGGCTCCCATTTGCTCTTTGTGCCTCTCTGGAACCTCAGCCTGTCCCCAGACACAATGGGCCCTTGCTCTTTCTCACCCCACAATTTTGAACTTGCAGTTTCTCTGCCTGGAATATGTTGTCCTTGAGATAGACACATTGCTCATCCTCATTCCTTCATCTCACTGCTTAAATGATTATATTTAGTGCTGACTTCTTCAGCACTCAATTTAAAAATAGCAGTCCTTACTCCTAACCAATATACTTTACTTATTTCTTGTAATTTTTCTCTTACTAGAATGTAAGTTCTGCAAAGAGAGTAATTTCTTTTGTTTTGTTCCCTGCTATATTCCTAGTCCCTAGAATAGAGCCTGGCACATAGTAGATACTGAAAAACATTTGCTGAGTCAATAAATTAATGAATGATCCAACATTCAGGAATGGTTCATAGTATTGCCAGATAGATAGCTGTTAAAAGTTAGTTGCACTAGAATGTTCACAGTAGGCTTAAACTATTTATTGTGCATTAATAGTAAGAAACGGTAATAAAACCATAAGCTTTCCATATACCCATTATCAGGATATTGTTATCATTTGTTCACCCAGTACATTTATTCTCATAAGAAGTGCCTCTGCCCAGTACATGGCGACTATGGGAGCTGCCACATTCTAACAATAATTGGAACATTCAGTAATGAGCCCTTTCCCTGAGGCTGTGAACACTGTGCTCCTAGATTACAATAAGTTCAGTCAGAGCAACATTTCCTGCTGTGTGAAAAAAAATCCATGCCACAGTGAAAGAAGATAAAGGTAAACCAAGGGAGAACAGATTAGGAGAAGAGAAGTCTTCAGGTTGTCAATAGTTCCTAGTTTCTAGTTTTTTCTGGGATTCCTCTGCACACTTGCCCTTGACTCAATTATTCAACCTTACTTTGGATTCCATAATCTACTTAGCCTCCTTTTTAAAATTAACAACTGTGTTCATTTGGTTGGGGTTCCCCACTTGAAACCAAATGCACCTACAATAGAGTACATTGTTGGTATCAAAAAGGAGAGCACTAAAGTGGAAACTCTTCATAGAAGATTCCTGAGAAGAACACCAAGTTGAAAAGTGGACATGATCCTGTTACCTGAACAGTATGTATTCTGGATACACAGATGCATTTTGAGAACAATGTTTGACAAACCATGGTGACAGGCCACAGAGAATGCAATTCTAATGGAGCCTCTGGTGTTGAATGAATGAGGAGGAGGAAGACTGTGTGGCTGTGGTGGTGGGAGAAATAGGGAGGAGAGAGAGGAAGGGGAATCTGAGGGGTAGCAATATTCAAGTGACACATCACACTGCTGGGGTTCTCAGCGCAACTGAACACACTTCTTACATTTGGATAACCCCACCATTTCCTGTCTAGCTCTGACACAGGGCTGTGACAAAGACCCTGGCAATCCTCACCTTGGATCAGGAGCACATATTGCAGAGAAACATGTGCCACCTAGAGTCTACTCTGGGAAGAATGGCAGCAGGTAAAGTCAGTTTCCAGAGGGAGGTGCCAGAACCCAGCACCATCAGTGAAACTGTCACTAACCATGTGGCCTGTCACCACCAAGTCACTAAACATGTCCTGATATGACTGAACACCAACACTGGAAACACTTAGTTCAACTCCATTAAGTACTATACATGGGAGTAACTGAACACTCCAAAATTAAAGTTCATAAAATACAGCACAGGAGGAAAGAATAGCCCAGACCTAAATGGAGGCCCAGACATGTTTTCATTATGGAGAAGGTAGATCTTAATTTACCCTACCACCAATCTGGAAGACCACAATGTATGTTTTCCTTTATCTTTAAAACAATTAATATTCAACTTAACTACTGAATGGATCTAAGCACTGTTAATAAGTAGTAAACAAACCAAGACCTGTCCACCAAGTGCTTTTATTCTAAAGGGGAAGAGAGAAAATGAACAAGGAATCAAATGTGCATATAATAATAATCTCAGATGGTGATAAGTATAGTAAGAAAAAGAAAAGAGGGTCAGGTGACTAGTAGATGTACATTTATACTGGGTGGTCTGATAAGATGATTGTGAGCAGAGATCTGAATAATGAGCAGAGTGAGTATGAAGAGATTTGGGATCAGAGACATACTGAGGTGTTGGAGAGAGAGGAGGAAGAACAGTGTGCGTGTGGGGGAGAGAAGCCTGAAGGTGAAGAGAGATGAATAAACAAGGCCGCAGATATGGAGAGTTCTGGGGTCACATTTAGGGATTTGGCATTTATTCTTAACATAATAGGAAGCCACTGGATGGTTCTAAAATGAGCAGGGATAGGAGCAGATTTACATTTTTCCAAAGCTCTCAATGGTTAATATATAAATAATAGGACACATGGAGCTACACTGGCCCCGAAGACGCTTCTTCACAGGGTTTGCTCTAATCCAGGTACAGATGGATTAAGGCCCGAGTAGTGGAGGGAGTGAAATCAGATCAGATCAGGTTTGGGGTGTATTTTGTAATCAGGTCTGTTAGGACTTGTTGATGCATTTTGTTTGAAATGAGAAAAAATCTATCTAGTAGAATTTCTAGGAAACCACCTGATCTACAAAAATGGATAGAATATTTCCCATTCCATATATTTTTCCAGAACCTTGCAAATCCCCCATTAAGAAGTGAGGTCTATATCCTATACCCTTGAAGCTGGGTGGACTTTGCAATATCTTAGAGCACGATAGAAGTGACATACATCACATTTGAGGTTAGGCCCTAAAATTGGTGCTGGTTCTCCCTGTCCTCACGGGGATACTCACCCTTGTAAACACAGCTACTGTACTGAGGAAGCCCGGGTCACAAGGGAAGAAGCAAAGCAACCAGCATTGACTTGATTAGCCATCTGAGAATTCTTGGAAGTGTGTCCCCAAATGAATGCCTTGATCTTTATCATTACTAGACTTATTCAAGTCCTTAATTTTGTCTACATTGTTGTCTTGAACTATGAGTAAGAGTCTCTAATCAAGAACTAAGTGGCTGTTAATTCATCCTGTTTTTGCATAACTCATGGCACCTTTTTCATTTTTTTTTTTTTTTTCTCATCACACAGCACATCTCTTTTGGTAAGTAATGTGAATCTATCATCGTGCACTTCCACTTCTATTCTTACTCCTCTGCTGTCCTCTAGGGCCATTAGTCATATCGCCCAGTTTATATCCTTTATGTGACAGGCAAAAAACAATTAGCATTTATTGCCTAGAAGGAACCTTTCTGAACTCCTCATAAACACTTTTTCCTTTATTCCCGACAATCCCATGACTGTATTACTGTTAGCACCCTGTTAAAGATGGGGACAACCAAGATAAAGAATCAACTTGTCCAAGCCAGGTTTTACCATAGCCTAAGCTAGAATCTGAACCCAGGCGGTCTTGTTCTAGAGTCTACACTGTTCCCTTCTCCTTCAGTAAGGCAAAGTAATTCTGTCAGGCATCTAAGTTCTATTTACTTCTATAACTTATGTTGAAAATAAGTTTGCTTTTCATTTGGGTTTTTGGCTCTTGTCTAGATTATAGCATTGGCAGTCTAACTGCTCTCCCCATTGCTGGTCTCTTCCTAATCTGTTCTCACCATATTCAGAAGTGATATTTTTAAAATGTGAATTAATGAATGAGCTAAGGAGTACCCATCTCTTAACCTCTTCTCATACAGAAAAAAAAAATATAACCAGTCTTATTTAAAAAGGAGGATAGATTAGTCAGCTAAGCAAACAGAGTTCAAATATCCTAACACCCTGAAACAATGAATCTTCTAATGTATGGGACAGCTCTTAATATGCAGTTTTTCTATGAATAATTTTAACCTTTGTCTTATTCATTGTCACATTAATCCATCAAGGAATAAAGCACATCTTTATTTATAGGAGAAAAAATTCTACTGCATAAAACAGTGCTGTGACATAGTCACCAAATAAATATGGTAGAATGTTGGAGCTGTTACTTTATGTAGAGCTATGACTCCTAAAATTGAAATACTTCTCAAAACCTGGATGAGATGTGCAGTAGAACTCTTTAAACTCCAATCTTAAACAAAAATTATCATGCAAAATATGAAAGCTGTTCAAGTTACATAGGTGGCAATAAAAGAGGGGTAGTATGTGCTTGGTCTTCTGTGAAGGCTTTGGAAGCATATCTAAGGATCAGTCTGAAAAACAGTGTAAATCACATGTGAACCTGAAGAAAAATCACTAAGACCAGTTATGAAGATGGAGAGAAGTTGCAAATCTCAAACTCAACCAATGTTGTTAGTCATATCCATTTCCAAGTTTCATTTTTCAAAAAAAAAATCTGTATTTACTTTCCTATGGCACATCAAAGAAAAGCAAAAGTTAAAAATGTCAGCATTCACACACGTCATCCTTGATGGCCTCATCCAGGAGGAACTGGAGAATGCCTGTGTTTCCCAGCCAGCCCTCCATTTTAGCTGCTCTGGATTCTCCACTTCATGTTGAGCACTAAGAGACTTTTCTGAGATTTTAGCCCCTTTTCCTCATAGGTGGGGGTTGGGGAGAGGGATGGAAATCAGGGGACAGTTTAGCCAGTGTGTGCTCCGGGGGTCTTTCCTGGTTATCAGAACTATGTACCTTCAGATTTGTCAACTGATACACAAAATGATTCTAAAGAGGAAGCAAGAAAGTCAACAAATTTTCTTACATCAAAATATCATTTCCTCAGCTCCTATCTTCCCAGCATTTGTTGCTGAGAACAGTCATGTTCTCAACTTTGGTGTGAATCTAGATCACTGGGGCAGATATTTTAGATGCAGGTTACATTATGACTGAGTAGATTTGGGGCTGCTCATTTTTGTTGTTGAATTATCTTCCAGATGATTGTAATACAAACAGCCCCATCACAAGAAGTGTTGACATAAAGGTTCACTGGAGATATTGGAATTTATTAAATGCTATTAATATTATTCCCTGTACTAATCTTTTATTATTGGTTATTTGAGTTCCTTTCAAGTTCAATGAAACAAAACTCTGGTATGAGACCTGTGAGAGAAACAAATTATCGTGACCATCTTGGTCCTGAAAATTGACCTAAATTCCAGATCTGCCAGCTTTGACAGACACAATGATTTATTCTTGCTTTTTGCTATAAAATGCCCCAAATGTCTTCACCTGCCATGCCATTTTAATCTCTTCACTTTCTACTATGAACTTTAAAAAAACCTGTAGTTATAAATTCCATATCTTCTAGACTGATGTCCTTACTTATTCCTGGAAGAAAAAAGCGATATCTTTGTGACAGGATAATTGCTGCCACCCCTGACAGCCCTTCTCCATTGTGACAGCTGCAAGGAACTAACCTGCAAGGGGAAAAAAATACACTTGTTCTGGGATTAAAGGCATAACAGGCGTATGCTAAAAGTACTGAGGGAGCTGAAGACAAGGGCACTACCTTGTAAACGTAGTGATGCAAGGAATTTTCTAGAGAAGTTTTATAAAGCAGTCAGTTCAGTGTTTTACTACCTTTATGAATCTGCAGCTCATCAGTGGAAAATAAGCTCTGAAAGCCAGCCCTCAGGGTGGCTGGGTAGAGTGATAATTTATCTCTAAAGATACTTCTGTTTCACATTTAATATCCTCTTGCTCCCACCAACTGCACTTTGCCTCATTTTTTTCAGACCATAGGTTCCAAGACATGTGATGCGATTCAGAAGTAGGCTCTCACTAAGAGGTCTCTTAGGCTTCAAAGAGTAGACTCAAGTGGATAACTTCATGTAGATAGTAAGGCCAAGATTTGGTTATCAGTCTTTAGTAAGTTAGTTATCAATCTTAATAGGAAGATCCTTTCATTAATAGCAGGCAACACAGAACACACTATATTCTAAACCCTGAAAATCCAACTATATACTTAATTAGATTCTCCTCCATCTGGTCAAATTAATAGTTTCCCATTTAGTGCACTGTCCTTCTTCTAGACAGGAAGCTACTTCAAGACTGGGATAATTGATTCAGAAAGCAACCCATTTAGTCTTAGACTTCCAGGCTTGTATATTTATGAATCTACAGTTGGCCTCGACCTACTTATCAGGAAGACAAGGTAAAGAAATCTTATCAGCATTCAGTTCAAAAGGTTCATCTAAGGGAATATGATTTTAGCTCCAGTGGAAGGTTCAAAAACTGGGTTCCAGCATTTCAGAAATGACAATATTCAGACTTTGTAGTCTTTATACATTAATTTTAAAAATAATTATTTAACATCTTTCACATAACATGTATCAAATATAAGTATAATTAACTTTATAGATTTAGAACAGTGACTTTGTAACATGGTTTGGAAAAGATATGGTTTCTGTTTTCTCATTTCTGGCTTTCTTCTGAAGGGACAGGTTTATGGAGAGTTAGAATAATTGATTTAGACCTGGGTAGTCAAATACACCCTACATGAAAGGCATCCTTTTTTTTTTTCTTTCTTTCTCTTTGGTAACTACCAAAGCAGTTGACTTACTCTTTCTGTAATCTCCCTCTTGACTGAATCTGGCTCAGGTACCAAACCTAAAGTACTAATTCATAAATAGCAGTAATACCTATCTTAGAGAGTTATTGTGAAGATTAGAAATTGTTAATTGTGATAAGCAGATACGTGGCCAGGATCCAAATTCCTTTTGCCTTACGTTGGTTCTTCAGAAGCAGAGTGTGAAGCAGAGATTCTGGTCAAGTGACTTATCCCGAAGAGGGAATGTCCTCAGGAAAGACCTGCAACAGAGAGAGGGAGGCAAGACAGGAAAGGGCAAGCTGCTGATAAACAGGTGGAATCGGGTAAAGTCTTGTCTCAGCCTGATCACTGGGGAACCCTAGAGCATAGATAGTACTGCAGAATGATCATGGTTTGAGGCAGACTGGTATTTTGTGCTCCATATGAGTCAGCCACTGGCTACCGGGGAGCTATGGGGGCAGGTGGTGGTTGTGCTGGTGGTAGGATAATCTTCTGGGCATGTGTGGGTGAGGTGGCTTCTGTTAGCTAAGACCCATTCTCATATATGTTTAACTTCTGCTCTGCACATGTAGACTTCTAACCCTTAAGACTGTGTCCCTGAGGACTCAATTCTATACTAGGTACTTCCTACTTAGATATCTTTCATAATTCCAGTTCAGTGCTTGGTGTAGAGTAGGGACTCTGTAGATACCAACTTTCCTTTTTTACTCTTCCAAATATCATCCCTTCTAAACATGTCCCTCACTTTAGAAGACTGTTGGCAAAGTATCCTTTCATGTCATACCAGAGGTGAATAAAATATTGAAGAGAATATAATCAAAGCACCTGTCATATAGAAGAACATGGTTAATTAGTGTTGGTTACATTTCTTCCTACTCTTTCATTATCTTGTTACTAGGATCATGGGTGTGTTTTGAATTTTCTTATGGTGTAGCATAGCTTATTTCAGCTAGTCAATTATCATGGAGAAAATTATCAACAATAATAACTGTAAATGTTTCAAATTGTTTTGGAGTCATAATAAATTTAGGTAAATAGTATTGAAAAAAATAGTCAAATTATCTTTCAAAAATACTCTATCTGGTTTTTTCAAAGCATACATAATATGCACCATCACCCAATTTAATGCTTGTATGTCAGTATTTCTTTCTCTTTTTAAAAAAATTATAAGGGTGCTATTGTATCCTTCTATTGTTATCTATGTGTCCTGTCTCAGTCTTCAGTTGACTATTAAGAGCAAAAAAAATTGTTCAATGGATATTTCTTATTCTGATCAAGTACAGTAGTAAGTAAATTAAGACATCCATGAGCCAACTGAAAATATGCCATACAAGAGAAACCACATGAGAAATTGCTTCTGGAATTTTGGACCAGAAAATTACCAATAACTACTAATATTTTAAATTCTCAGATTTCTCAGTCCAGTAATTGTGCTTCTATGAATATATACTTAAAAAATTGGAATCAAGTCAAATGTCTGTGAAATAAAAATTAGTTCAATTGCTACATTCAAAAGTCATTAAACAAGAAAAGATATATATGTATTGATGACAAGGAGGCTAAGACACAAGTGAAGAAAAAGATAAGTTATCTCAAGAATGAGATATTATCTATATATACTGATGATATATACACAGAGATATATGTATCATATACTTATCTTAAGCTCATTTGAAATTTTTGTATTAAGCTGTGAGGTAGCGATTACATTTGGTTTACTTCTAGATGGATGGATCAACAATTGTAACACCATCTATTAGATAGTCTGAATTTTCACCCACTAGAGAGAAAGTGTTAATTTTATAATATATTAATTTATAATAGATAACTAGACCTTTCTTCTGGATGCTACTGATTTTTCTCTTCCTTTAGTAATACCATACTAATCTTTACAATGTACCTTTGTAAACATTTTTAATAGCTATACAGAAAGTACCAAAATGTATCACTTTAAAGTTTCTAGGCAATACCCTTCACTTATTTTTATGTTAATTTTGCAACTTTTATGTGTTTAACAAGTCAAAATATTAAAATAGGATTGAAAAATGCACTAAATATTCATTAATTTGGTAAAGATTATTTCATGAAAGTGTGTTTTTATTCAGTGTCATTCTGCATAATATTTTTATAGGTTTTCAACACTCTGTCTCTCTTTTGGGGGATAGGCTATTTCTCCATAGTTTTTCTTATTAGCTTTTGCTGATATAAAGGAAATTATGGATTGTATTTCCTTTATTTATTTATCTTGTGTCATACCACTCAATAAACTTTTATTTATTCTGATCATTTTTAATGTTTTCTTGGTTCCTCATCAGCTATGTTAGAAAATTATCATGGAGCCAAGATCTTCAAAGTTAGGAGGTCTTGGGACAATATATATCAAGCTCTGAAAGAAAAATGGATGCCACCTGAGAATACTATTGCCAGCAAAATTAAGCTTCAGAATCGATGATGAAATAATAAACCTTCCATAATAAACAAAAATTAAAAGAATTCACAACTAGAAAGCCTGCTCTACAAAACATACTCAATAAAATATTTCATGAGGAAGAAATGAAAAACAAAAGTGAAAACCAGCAAAAGGAGGAATAGTTGAGTAAAGGAGAAACTAATTCAAATTAAAAACCATAAATAAATAAAAATGACAGGGAATAAAAATCATATCTCAATAATAACATTGAATGTAAATCACCTAAACTCATTAATCAAAAGACATAGACTGGATTAAAAAACAAAAGACCCAACAATATGCTAGTTCTTCAGGAGACCCACCTCATAGGCAAAGACATCCACAGACTGAAGGTAAAAGAAAAGAATGAGAAAAAAAGTATCATTCATTATGAATCTTGTAAACAAGCAGAGGTTTCTATTCTCATATCAGATAAAGCAGATTTCAGGCTAAAGTTTATCAGAAAGATCAGAGAAGGACATTTCATACTCCTTAAGGGAATTATAAATCAACAAGACATAACAATCATAACTATTTATGCCCCAAACGATGGAGCATCTACATACATCAAACAAACCCTTTCTAATTTCAAAAATCAAATAGACCACAACACAATACTGGGTGACTTTAACACACTTCTCTCACCACTGGATAGATCCTTCAAACAAAAACTAAATAAAGAAGCTATAGAAATAAAAAATACAATTAATAATTTAGACCTAATGGACATATATAGAATGCTTCATCCATCAATGACTGAATATGCTTTCTTTTCAGCAGCACATGGATCCTTCTCTAAAATAGATTATGTCTTAAGCCAGAAAGCAACTCTTAGCAAATAAAAAAAAAGAGAGACAATACCTTGCATTCTATCAGATCATAATGGAATGAAATTAGAAATCAATGATAGAATAAAAAACAGAAGCTACTCTAAAACTGGAGACTAAATAATACACTAGTGAGTGACCCATGGATAGCAGAAGGAATCAGGGATGAAATTAAAAAAAAAAAACTTAGACGTAAATGAGAAGAGTGATACAACATATCAAAATCTCTGAGATACTTTGAAGACAATGCTAAGAGGAAAGTTCATTGCATTGAGCTCATTCATTAACATGTATTCCATTTGTTTAAAATAAAAAAAAAAGAATAGAAAGTCAACAAATAAATAACCTAACACTACAGCTCAATGCTCTAGAAAAAGAACAAATCAATACCAAAAGCAGTAGACAGGAAATCAGGAAATGATTAAAATCAGAGCTTGAGTCAATTAATTTGAAACAAAAGAAGTAATCCAAAAATTTACAAAACAAAAAATTGGTTCTTTGAAAAAAAATAAATAAAATTGAAAAACTCTTAGCACAGCTAAAGAGAGAGAGAGAAAACTCAAATTACTAAAATTTGCGATGAAAAAGGAAGTATCACAACAGACACTAATAAAAAACAGATGATAACCAGAAACTATTTTGTAAACTTATACTCCAATAAAAGAGAAAATCTTGAAGACATTGGCAAAATTCTAAAGACATATGACCTATCCAAACTGAATCAGAAGGACACAGAAAAATTAAACAGACCAATTTCAAGCAATGAAATAGAAGATGCCATCCAAAGCCTTCTAAGAAAGAAAAGCCTAGGGCCAGATGGATTCTCAGTCAAGTTCTACAAGATCTTCAAAGAAGAACTAACCCCAATCCTCCTCAAATTATCCTATGCAATAGAAAAAGAAGGAACCCTTCCAAATACTCATTCTATAAAGCTAGTATCACCCTGATACCAAAACCAGACAAAGACACATCAAGGAAAGAAAATTTCAGACCAATATCCCTCATGAACATAGATGCAAAAATTCTTGATAAAATACTGGCAAACCACATACAAACACATATTAAAAAGATAGTGCACTGCAATTAAATGGGGTTCATCCCAGGGATGCAGGGTTGGTTCAACATACAGAAATCAATAAATGTAATTCATCACAGCAATAGACTTAAAGACAAGAATCAAATAATTATCTCAAAAGATGCAGAAAAAGCATTTGACAAAGTACAGAATACAAAAAACATTAGAAAAACGAGGAGTAGTAGGAACATACCTCAACACTGTAAAAGCTATATGCTAAGTCTATGGCCAACACATTCTAAATGGAGAAAAATTAAAAGCATTGCCTCTAAAAATTGGAACAAGACAGAGATGCCCTCTTTTACCACTTCTATTCAATATCA
Organism: Sciurus carolinensis; assembly: GCF_902686445.1. Lineage (NCBI taxonomy): Eukaryota > Metazoa > Chordata > Mammalia > Rodentia > Sciuridae > Sciurus > Sciurus carolinensis. Next base: position 127,198,172 of record NC_062216.1, on the reverse strand, counting down.
TTCTGGAAACTCTGGTCAAAACAATGAGAAGAAAGAAATTAAAGGGATATAATAGGAAAAGAAGAACTCAAAATATCCCTATTTGCAGATGACATGATTCTATACTTAGAAGACTCAAAAAACTCCACTAGAAAACTTCTAGAACTCATAAATGAATTCAGCAAAGTAGAAAGAAATATAAATAATACCCCTAAATTAACTGCATTCCTATATATCAATGAAGATTCAACTAAAAGATAAATTAGGAAAACTATACCATTCACAATAGCCTCAAAAAAAATAAAATAAAATACTTTGGAATCAATCTAAAAAAGGAGGTGAAACACTTCTACAATGAAAACTACAGAACACTGAAGAAAAAAACTGAAGAAAACCTTAGAAGATGGAAAGATCTCCCATGTTCTTGGACAGGCAGAATTAATATGGTCAAAATGGCCCCACTACCAAAAGTGCTATACAGATGTAATGCAATTCCTGTTAAGGTTATGATGACATTTTTCATAGAAACAGATAAAGCAGTCTTGAAATTGATCTGGAAAAACAAAAGGCCCAGAATAGCCAAAGCAATCTCAGTAAGAAAAGTGAAACAAGAGGCACCACAATACCAGACCTTAATTATACTACAGAGCTACAGTAACAAAAATGGTGTGGTATTAGTACCAAAACAGACATGAAGACGAATGGTACAGAATAGAAGGCACAGAGACAAACTCACATAAATACAGTTATCTTTTACTAGACAAAAGTGCCATAAACATACATTAGAGAAAAGTTATCCTAGTCAACAAATGGTGCTTGGAAAATTGGAAATCCATATGTAACAAGATGATATTAGACCCTTCTCTTTCTCATCCTGCACAAAACTCAACTCAAAATGGATAAAGGACCTAGGCATTATACCAGAGACTCTGCGTCTAATAAAAGAAAAAGTAGGCCCAAATCTCTATCATGTCAGCTTAGGAATTGAATTCCTCAACAAGACTCCTAAAGTGCAAGAAGTAAAATCAAGAATCAATAAATGGGATGGAATCAAACTGAAAAGCTTTTCACAGCAAAGGAAACAATCAAGAATGTGAAGAGGCAGCCTATAGAATAGATAGAGCATTAATCTTCAGGATATGTAAAGAACTCAAAAAATTTAACACACACACACACACACAAATAATGCAATCAATAAGTATGAAAAGGAACTGAACAGACACTTCACAGAAGAAGACATACAAATGGTCTACAAATATAATGAAAAAATATTCAACATCTCAAACAATTAGAGAAATGCAAATTAAAAATACAGATATTTCATCTTACTCCAGTCAGAATGGCAATTATCAAGAATACAAGCAACAATAAACATTGGAAAGGAAGTGGGAAAGAGGTACACTCATACATTGCTGGTGGGAATGCAAATTGGTACAACCACTATGAAAAGCAGTATAGAGATTCCTCAGAAAACTTGGAATGGAACCAACCACATTTGACCCAGTTATCCCACTCCTCAGCATATACCTGGAGGACTTAAAATCTGCATAAGTATAGTGACATGCCCAAATCAATGTTTATAGCATCTCAATTCACAATAGCTAAGCTATGGAACCAACCTAGGTGCCCTTCAACAAATGAATGTGTTACATATACACAATGGAATATTACTCATCCATAAAGAATGAAATTAAGGCATTTGCTGGTAAATGAATGGAACTGGAGATTATCATGCTATGCGAAATGAGCCAATCCCAAAAAACCTAAGGCCAAATGATCTCTGATATGTGGACAATAGAGGGGACAAGGGGGGAAGATGGGGGAACAAGAATGGGAAAGACAGTAGAATGAATGGGGCATAACTTTCCCATATCCATATATGAACACATGACCAGTGTAACTCCACATCACGTATAACTACAAAATGAGAAGTTATACTCTACGTGTGTATGATGTTAAAATATATTCTACTGTCATGTTTAACTAAAAAGAATGAATAAAAATAAAAAATAAAATAAAATACATTATTGCTGACAAAAAAAATTATCATGGTTTCATTTAATACTGATTTAGATAACAGGGCAGTTACAGTAAATGACAAACTCTTTTACTACCAAGTTCAAGTTAGTTTCAGCCTTACTATGTGTCTTCATTATTCCAAATCCATGTTTCCAAACTCTAAGGGGAGAAAATGATGCAGTCAAAACACTTTTGTGGCCAGGTGCTCTTGTTCTCAGTTGGTCCAGGATAGGTGTCCACAAAACTCCTAAACTGGAAATTCCTCTAGTCAGTAGGGGAGAATACAGTAGCTGGTCCCTGAGGGCAACAGCCCTGAGCGTCCTCTCTATATCCTATCAGGTGCATGGGATCTGAGACAGTAAGGTTTGTTACATTTTACAGGACTGATTTGAAAAGTCAGAACAGGCACCTGGAGGCCAGCCTTCCTCACCCCATGTTCCTAGGCTTCAGTTACAATCAGGACTACAGTTCCCTGATCCTGGTGGCCATTCATTCACAGACATCTTCACAGGACAGTAGTTGTAAACAGATCTTGAAAAAGGAGAGATGCCAAACTTATGCAGTGAGCCTGGCCCAAAGATGTTGTGAACTAATTTCAAAAGAAGGACCTTAATTTTATTTTTAAAGTATTTTATATAAGCTAAAAGACAGAAGGAAAGCACTTAATGGTTTTTAGCTCAAGGAATGAGCTGGCATGTGGAGTTTTCTTTTACCTTCAGGACACTTCTTTTCCTCAGCTCCCATCCTGGGTCTCACAGGCATTACCAGTCTATCCATTCATTCACAGATTTCTGTGAGCTGTCAAGACTCACCCACTAACACACCCCACCACTGCACCCCTCCATCAACAAATCCTCTGGGGGTGGAGTTATTGTACAAGTCTTTAATATTCCATTGAATGAAACTCAAATGCCTCCATGTATTTCCTTTTCTTTCTTAAAAGAAAAGAAAAAGAGATAATAAAAATTTGCAAAGCACTTATCATGCACAATCTACCTCTAGGCAAAGCTCCTAGTAATTTAGCAACTAGCACTTGTATCACACTACCTAGAATTCTGTAGAGTGTATCTCTGCTGGATAACATGTTTCAGTCACTAGTATGTTTTCTTTGTTTTTTATTTTTCGACAAGATTTAGTTTTCTTATTGGTACATTATAATTACACATAATAGTGGGACTCATTATGCTATATTTGTACTTGTACATAACATAATTTGATCAATCTCATCCTCTAGTATCTTCCCTTTCCTCCTATATTCACCTCCTGATCTGTTTGCTCATTGCCATTGATCTTCCTTCTTTTATTATTATGCTATTAATATTTTAATTGATGCATTCAATTGTATACATATGATTCATGTGGCTTATTTGTACATGAACATAGCATAATTTGGTAAATTTAATTCTCCAGTACTTACCCGTGGACCTTTCCCCTCTATCCCCTTCCTCTACTCTATTGGTTGCCCTTCTACTTTAGTAAAATCCTCTTTTATTTTATTACATTTTTCTCTCTTTTTATCTTCCACATATGGGAGAAAACATTGACCCTTGATTTTCTGAGTCTTATTTCACTTAGCATGATGTTTTCCATTTCCATCCACTTAACAGCAAACGCCATGACATCATTCTTCTTTATATATATATCACATTTTCTTTATCCACTAGTCTATTAAGGGGCACCTCGGTAACCTGGCTGTTGTGAATTGTGCTGCTATAAACTGGTATGTATGTGCCACTACTGTATACTGATTTTAGTTCATTTGGATAAATACCAAGGAGTGGGACAAAATGTTCTTTTCTATAAGCAAAATTCTGCCTTGACTCATGCTGGCTATATAACACCTATTTTCTTCAAAGCATTTTAAGTCGATAGACAACTGATATTTATCTAATCTGCAGCTTCAGCACATGCTGATAAATGGGAATCACCTTCTTCACTAAAAGATGTGTTGTTTTTAAGCAGGCTCTTTGATCACAAGCCATGGAGGTTCTGACGCTCTTAGGTTCAGTATATGATATTATATTTTTACCCCAATTGGGAAAGATGATTTTCTTAATTAGTACAAACATGATGTCACTTTAATTTTTTCAATTATAAAAGTAATAAATAATCATTAAAGACCTTAAGAATAGTTTCAAATTACAAAGGTAAAGGTAATGGCCACCTGATTACCCAACTAAACCTCCCTCCACTGCACCATCTTCTTACATTGAATGTTAGCAAATATTATTAGAGAAGAACACTGTTTATAACAGCAAAATAATTACATCTCATGGTGTTTTATTTTGCATTTTCATTATATTAATAATAAATGTAGGGTTTGTATGTTTATTAATTAGTTATATCATCAATAAATATCATTATTTAAAATTTTTCCTTTGTAGTTAATTTTCTGTTTACTTGTATTTACCACCCTTCCTTTTTTCTGTGGAGTTTTTATCATTAAGTTCATAGTACAAAAAAGGTATTCTTTTTAGTATTTCCTGTAGGTATATCCACAATTTGATACTTATCTCATGACTTTTAGAGTTTATGTAGCAGTTTTAAATTTTTATTTAGTTTATCTTCAATTATTTTCCTTTTTGTCTTATCATTTACATGGTAAGTTATTCATCCTCAGACATTTGATATTCATTTCACTTTTTTTCTAGTTTCTGTTGCTTGATTTTCATTTTTGTTTCCTTAATTATCTAAAATACACTTTGCTATAAGGATAAAATGAGGCTCTAAATTGATTTTTTTTTTCCAAATTGCTAACTGGTTCATCATGTATCACTCATTGACTAAACCTTCAATTTTTCACTGACTCAGTATCTCTATTATTACAACAGGAGTGCTATATATAATATGTTTTATTTTATGGGCTACACTGTCTATTTTTAGCCTCATAACAAATTAATTTTATTTCAAAAGGAATTTAACATATATGTGGCATATTAATATAGTATATCAATAGCATAACTTATACATAGCAGTAGCATTAGTCCAATCTTAGTCTTTGTACTAGTTTTCTTTATTTTTCCTGTCCTATTTTTTTATTTTGTTTTGGAACTATTTTGTTTGTGCATGTGTTTATGACTAGACTTTTTGCAGAAATTATTTTGAATATATAAATTTATCTTAAAATGACTAGTGTCTTTGGAATTGTTAAGAAAATCTTTCATCTTTCAGGCTCAATGAATAGTCATGACAAATGGTAGGACAGTCTCAGAATACACTGTAGAGGGTTGAAAACTGCAATCAGGTTGACTAATATAGTAAATAATTGGTTAGCATAGCCACATGAACACTTTGGACAAGTTCATTGTAAGATCTTATTTTGTTATCGCTATTATCACATTCAAAATTTCTTAAGCATAAAATGCTCACAGTGGGCTGGGGATATAGCTCAGTGGGTAGAGTGCTTGCCTTGCAAGCATAAGGCCCCGGGTTCAATCTCCAGCACCGCAAAAAAAAAAAAAAAAAAAAAAAAAAAAAATGCTCACAGCATTTTCACCTATAAGGAACAGGTTAAATTTAACCACTGGTTAGGTGCTAGCTATAAGTAGTACCAAAGGCAGAAGACTTTCAATGTTACATATAAGTCTTAATGTGCTTTTATTCTGCAGCTATTATTCCTTCTGACTGAAATGTCACCCATTCTGCTTCTCTACATCATGAATTCTTTCTGATCCACCAATGTTTAGGCTGCACATAATTTTCTCTGTTGATCTTCAAAATCCCTGGTAGTTAATGACTTCCTTCTTTTCAGCCCCAGGTATTTGATTTATACTGTTTTGATCAGCTTGTCTCTGGATTGTAACTACTTGCATATGCGTCTATCCCTCACAAAATTGAAGTTTTTGAGTTCAGGGAATTAAGTTCTGTGTAGTTATGACTGTATGAATGTCAAGTACTGAGGGTAGACTTAAATATATGTCTAAAAATGAATTCATTACTGAATAAATGAAAATAATTCTATTTCATAAATATTTATATATAAAATTATTAGTACAAAAATTTCTAGGAAACATTTTATGTTTTGAACATTTTGAAGCCATCTGATAGAACTTGGTGAAACTCAAAAACATTAAAAACTGGTTTTGTGTATGTATGTGTTGTAGGCAATAATTTCCTTCTGAGATTTCAGGATGACACGTGGGTTAGTTGGTTTATCACTTTTGTTTCAGTGCAAATATAGTCTTCCAAATAATTTTCAGCTTCAAAATACATCATTCAAAAACACACAACAGCCAATAAGTAACTTTATGACCAAGCTGGAAATGTCACTGACGTGCTGGACTTTCCAAGGTGGAAAGGTCTGTGTGCTAAATAGAAACTGCAGAGTCTACCTGTGAAAAACATTTCCATGTCAGCAGAATTGCCTCTAAATATGGATAAGGTTGACAGTTCTTTACATGGGATTTACTTCCTCCAAAAAAATCTGTGTGCCTGCAAAGGGACCTAATAATACTCTCATTATTGTACTGCCCTTTTAGGTGCATAAAATAAAATAGGGCACCGAATTAGCTGAGTGGCAGAACACTTGTCTAGCGCACACAAGGCCTTGGGTTTAATTCCCAACATTGAAAAAATTAAATCATTATGATCTAGAACACAAAATTTGGTGTGTGTTGGGAGTCCGGACATTATTAAGTCACTCAGAACAAAGAGGCACCCCACCTTGACCATTTACAAATCTCTCACAAAGAACTCTGATGTATGCTCCATCTCCACAAACTTGATTGTGAACACAATTCTTGATTCTTAACTCCATTTACCTTAATGTTGCTTTTGCTCTTTTCTCTCAGTGTGTCTGGTTTTCCACTTCCTGGATGCTTTACATCATGTTTGGATAATGTACAATAATATTTATAATACTTTTAGGCCATAAGAACCTATCACTTTGTTTCTCCCAGGAGTAGATGGAGCTTCTCAGCCTCACTCTGGCATGAGTAGGAATTAGACCTTTCAAGGGGTTTCTATAACATTAGTCAGGAGAATGATATTGAAGGAAGCTGATTCAAGAGAGATCAGCAACTGGGAAAAAGATGAGATCTTGTATATTTCTGGCACCACAATCAAGTCAGGACCAAGTACATTATATTAATGAATACTCTATTATTTTAGACTCTTATCATTTTGTTTCTTAAAATAAACTAAAGGATAGGTAATAAAAAGGATCTCATAAAACTCTATAGTGCTTCACTGGCACTCTATTCTCAATTAGGGTTTCCCACATTTCTCTGAGAGTCATCCTTGTGCAATATTTGAATAATTATTAGTATGTGTATTGTTCATTTAGAGACTACCCCTATTTATGTATTATTATTTGGTCTCCCTGTTTTCAGACTTAGTCTACAAATATATGCTCTCAACAAAATCAATTTTTAAAACACAGTCAAATGATGATATCCCTGCTCTGGTCAAAGCCCTGCAATGGTTTACCTGTATCTTCCTCAGATAAATAAAATTGGTCTTTATAAGGAGCTTGACAAGTCTCTGTGGTATTATCTACCCCACCCCCAATTCTCCCTGCTTGCCTATAGAGGGGCCTAATGTTCCCATTACTCAGGGTTATTAGAACCAATTATCAGACATAGGAGAATAAGAGAAATTAAAGTTTATGGTTTAGCATATATGTGACTGATAATCATTTATCAACATAGAGAATGTGAGAGATATGAAGTTTGCTAGATGAGCTTTGGACTGAATATGTAAATGTTTCAGTGCCTGGGGGTCACCTAGAGAAAGTAGTACAATATGGTGCCACTTTTAAGGGTGGGACTTAACCCTCCCTGTCTGGATTCAAGTTCTACCTCCATTAATTATTATTAACTCTGGGACTTGGGGCAGACTTAGTCTACTTTACTTAGGCATTTCATATATAAAATAGGCAGAATGATGGTGATCTTCCTGAAAAGGTAATAGAGAAGAACAGTTCCTGATACATAGTAAGTGACTGTTGTTCCTCACAGACTGGAGGAGCTGGATATGTTAAAATGGAGATAGGTAAATGGACTGAGGTGGAAATACAGCAATATGGATACTCAGAAAATAAAAGATCCAAAGAGCATATAAACAAGTAGGCAGGAGACTGAAGAGTATGTATGAGTGTGCATGTGGTGTGTGTGTGTGTGTGTGTGTGTGTGTGTGTTGTGGCTGCAGTAGTAATAGAAGTAGTAGAGGCAGTAGTGGAAGGACATTCAACATATAAAGCTTAAATTATGACTGTTAAGAAAATGATAGATTTGAATCATAATAATACAAGGGATATTGATTTTCTTTCTACACTTTGGATTTTAGGTGGTCCCCAAATGTCTATGTATTATGGTCTTGGGCCTCCCAGATTGGTGATATTGGGAGGTGAGACACCTTTGAATGGTAGGTCGTAGGGATCAGGTCTTTATTATTGGGAGCATGCCCTTGAAGGGGAGAGTGGGACCCCAGGACTTTCCTTTTTCTCTCTTCTACATCTTGGCCATGAGATTTTGCTCCATACACACTTCACCAGGTGTGGGCTGCTTCACCACAGGCCCAAAGCAACAGTGCTAACCAGTTATTAACTAAAACCTCTAAACCTGTGAGCCAAAATAAAGTTTTCTCTTTTTAAGTTGATTGTCTCAGGTATTTGTTTTAATGATAGAAATCTGCTTAACATGTATCACAATTAGCATTTGGAATTTTAATCAGTTAGCTATTTCTTCATAACAAATCTTGCCACACCTGCTTTAAAAATCATCTACTCATATATTCCAATTCCTTGGAAATTGGACTGGGCTCAGCTGGAGGTTCCTCTGATCTTTCTGGGGTCACTCATCTGACTACAGTCACCTGGCAGCTCAGTGAAGCTGAACAGCCTCACTCGCAAGTCTTGTGGTTGATTTTCCCTCTTGGGTGGGAGGGCTCTGTCATCCTCATGGACCCTGGCCTACTCTTTCTAATGTATTGTTCTCAGGGTAGCAAGAGTCTGAGTGCTAAAAGGGCCTCTTGTGACTGAGGCTGTGAAGTCACAGGGTGTCCCTTCTGCCACATTTTGCTGATTAAGGGAAGTCATAGAGCTAGCCTATATTCAAGAGGAGGGGAAATAGACTGTTTTGATGGGAGAAATGGCAAAGTCACATTGAAAAAAGGCATGTGCTGGAATCAAAAGAATTCCTTTAGCCATCTTTGAAAACTGTTGAACAATGCTCTAATAGCATGTTTCTCATATCATTATCATATGCACACCAAGTAGGATCTAGGATGTATAAAAAGCTTCCTACCACAAACTATGTCCAGAATAAACCTCTGCATGACTTGTTATGGGTGTGGTAAAGGTAAGAATAAGTTAAGAGTGGTCCAGAGTTTGTATTCTGAACTATCTATTGTCAATCTGTCCTTCCATGAGAATATGGGTAGCTGACCACATGGACCAAGTGGTCATAGGGATAGACCTAGAACCCTGGATTCGGAACTCTGAGATCCAGAGAGGATATGTCAAAGCAGAGTGGTTGAGAACTTTCTCATTGGAGAAAATAAAGTTGAACACAAAGAGTAGATTGCATGAACACAAAGCTAAAAGGCCAGGGGGAAACTGAAATAGTAGGTGTGGCATTCATAGCTCAGTTCCACTTAAAAATGGTTTCTAACATGCTGGTTTACAGGACAAAACGAAGGCAGGTACTTACAGTGGTGGTTGACAGGGAACTTGGTATCAAAGAATGGTGGGAGACCTAATGATGTCCTGTTACATGCTCTTAACTCCACTGGGGTCATCGAGGTTTCTCTGTTCTTCCCTCTTGTCAGACATCAACCACAGCCAGTAGCTAAGTAGAAAGTGACATAAGCATTTACCATTCAGCAAGGAGGTGTTGTTTTGTTTGGGATATTTCTTCTATTTACCGCCACTTATCTACTCACACTTACCTTCACATCTCAGTGACAGCACATTAAGATAGAGGTAATGCAGTGGGTTCCATTCGAGGATCCAACAGTCATGCTATCCTTGGTGTAGATGTCAAATGTGTCCCTGTAATATGAAGAGTCACAAAAATCATGAATAGACTTCTTCATGATTTTTCTTTTTAGGACAAAGCCTACTTGACCCCAGATCTCATGGATAATTTACATCTAGGGTCTTATACCATATAAGAAATGTTGATAAAAATTATAGAAGTATGCTAAAAAATTACCATTCTTAAAATGCTTGCAGCTATGTTGGGGAAAACTAGGGAACAATATACACACAAAAAATTTAAGGGACAATTAAAAAGCCAAGATTAAGAACAACACTTAAACTGTCCACTTTCTAAGATGATGTCTAAGACTAACCAATATGAGGATAGGTGATCAATTAGGGGATGGGCCATGTAGAAGGATGGTCTTTGAAGAGACTTTGAAGAACTGGCATTTGGTGGGAGAATACATCTCCTGTACTGACAATTTGCTTTAATTCCCCAGCCTCTCCCTCCCCATGCTTGAATGTACATGATGGAAATGAATGCTGTTTTCTAGTATCCAAACAATTCTTTTGAAATGTTCGCTGGCCTCACTTTTTGGGGTTGTAGATCAAAAGTGTGGTTACTGTCACCTTGACATAATATCAGTTTACTCATCTTGGGTTGCTGATTTCACCGTCACTTCAGTAGGTGAGGTTCCTATAACACAACTGACTTCTCTTTAAGGAAATTCAAGAGTTGATTCAAAGAAAACAAGAGTTGCTCTTCTTGGTGAAGAGGAGGCACTTCTTAAGCTGTAAACACTCTGCTTACTTCACACACGCTGCTCAGATTCTGTTCTCTGGTTGAAATACAAGTGTGATTCTACAATTCCATTTCTTTGCATATCTGAAGTTTTATGTGATATTTTGATAGTTTCAGCAACAACTCTAAATTCTCATTTTACCTTCCTTAGAGGTTATAGAGATTTATTTCCAGTTTTAGTCCAGTGACAAATAATGTATAGCTCTTAACTCCAAAGATTTTAACATGTTGGTGTGTACTGGTGTAGTTTAAAATACTGATGTACAAAAATAACAAATGGTACCTTGTACTTCTATGTCAAGATTGATCTTTCTGTTACCTGGACTCTCCCACTTCAGTACACAATGAATATAACACCAATTATCTTGCTAAAGGTTAAATTGGATCATGCATTTTTTTCTCAAATACTCTCCATGGCTCACTGCAGCACTCGGAATCAAGTCCAGTATCTTTAGTCTGCCATTCAAGGCCCTTTATATCCTCTTCCTAGTCCAGTTTTGCAGGCTTCCTTCATTCCTGTTGTTGTTTTCTTCACCCTTTCCTAAACCTGTGTGAGTTCTCATGCCTTCCAGGTGCTTTGATTATGCAAATTCCTCAGTAGACTAAGCTTCCATCTTTTCTTTCTGTATAAATTCTCATGATCTTTCAAGGCCTTTTCTAAGTGGCCCCTTCAGGTTTAAATAATTGGTCTCCTTCTGGGATCTCACAGTTTTGATGGTTAATTGAGAAGCATTGGGATAGTTGGCTTTCCAGACGAATACTGCTGGAAATACTTTCTGGATCTAAAAAGTAAATACTGCTTTCTGGTCTAAAAAGTAAATGCTAAAGCTTCTAGTTTATTCAGTATATACAAACATTTGTTGTTCTTTGACACTCTAGCTACATTGAGACCTTATTAGAATTCCCTTAGAAATCTGATAGTACATTAAGAGTGTTCAAGTTGAAAATTTAAAGAAACTTCTCTAGTCTGGATGCCCCTCTGGTATATGGGGTTCTACTTATATTATCTCCTTCAGTTCTCTTTCAGTTCCTGAAAGTCAGACCATGAGCTCCTGAGGCAACTGGGAAGGACAACATAGATGTCTGGAATACAACTGCCTGGATTTTGTTTTCTAGCTTATGTCTCAGATTCTTTCACTGTAAAAATACAATGATAGTGTCTTTCTCTTTTATTTTTCTTAAGAATGAAATGGTAATATATGTAAAGCACTTAGAAGGCAGCCCAGCATGTAGTAAGCACATATAAGTGTTAGCTATCATCATCATTAGTGACTAAGAATTTGAAGTCAAATTCTTTTGACTTCAAAGACTATCCATTTGCACACGTCATACTGCTTTCTGTTATGTCCATCTGCCTTGAGATTAAAGAATAAAAAGTCCTCTTTAACTTTTCCTTCAGGAATCCAAACCCTTCATCAAATTATTTTTCTTTAAAATGCATGGCTTGTGTACACTTTCTAGAGGTTGAAAGCTCCAGAAACATTAGTATGAGAGAGATTAAATTCTGCTTCTTTACCAGAGCCTGGTAGAAACCATGGGTCCTATAACAAAAGTTGTGCCAGAGTTTTCACCATGCCTGTAATATCACCTGTTTTTGCCTGCTACTGTAAGGCCACATGGTTGGGAAGGACTCCACCCAGCCTAGGCATGTTTGTTCATATGGAACATGTGGCAGTTTACTTTTCTTTTCTGAACAAGGGGAGGAGATTTTGTAAAGCTGTAGGAGTGTCTCTTCCTCCCGACTCCTTCTACCTTCCTCTGTTTCCCAGAAAGGCATGGGTCCCACATTTCTCAGGAAAAACAAAGCAGAGGTGAGAGGCAGATATGAAAGGTATTGTATTTAGCATGACTAGCTTAGGTTTAAGGTTGGGTCTAAATAGTTATTTTAAGTCCGTTTTTTACATACTTTAGGCATGATCTGCTATATCTACACCTAGACACTACTTTAATAAAGAAACTGAAATTGTGAGATGAGTTCCCTGAGGGTATTCTGCTTTTAATTTGGTTAAATTCAACTAGATCCAACAAATGTATTTTGGCCTTGAGTTATGACAACAGTCTGAGTTTGTGGATGTAAAAGCAATTCTAACATAATGTGTTATGTTATACAATGGAAGTGTCCGCAGAAAATTATGAGTCCATACAAATGGGAGAAATGACACATATGACTGGCTGGAGACAGAGGTGACTCGGGGGGATAGTCAGGAGAAAACAGGAAATCGTAACACGTAAAAGGCAAGATAAGCACATCAATCAAAGGGAAGGGCAAGAGCTAATGTTTAGAGAAGAGAAACTGAGTTTACTCAACTGATTGATTTAAAAATAGTAACTGAAATTGTTCCCCATGTTTTATATTATTAATACATATTGCTATTGGCACTTTACAGATAAGAAAACTTGCTTGCCCAGTGATATAGCCAGTAAGCAGTAAGATTTGAAAAAGGTAGATTATCTACATCAAAAGATAAACTTATGAGCCAATAAATTTGAGCACTATTATATACCATGTCTCTAGATTTTCTCAGTTAGAATTAACCATCAGAATCTCCTGGGAGACTTCTAAAACTATAAAGATCCAGAACTTTCTCCTGGAGAGTGATTTAGTGCCTCCTTTTGGTAAATGGCTCCACTGTCTAGCCTGCTGCTCAAATCATGAGCCAAGAGCATGGCTGCTCTTTCTTTGTTATCATATCCAATTCATCTCCAATGAGAATCCTTTCCAACTCACCTAAGACTCTCATACCAGGTGATTGCTCAACTTCCTTTCTATTTCCCTTCTAATTCATGCTACAAACCAGACCCACAGAGATTAATATAATCTTCTGGCTCTAAACTCTCCAGTGGCCCTTGGAATTCAATCCAAACAGCTATCATCGTTCTCAGGACTCTGCTGGCTACGTGCATGCCCATTTGTGTGCCTTATTTCATGCCACCCTTCCTCTTGTCCTGCTATGTGGATGTTCTTTCACTTCATCCAATGTAGCAACCTATTTTCTACCTTAGAGGTTTCCTACATGCTACTATTCTTTCAGTGGAAATGACTTTTTCCATACCTGGCTTCTCTTTGGATCTCAAACATTCCCCAACTATTAAACAAAAAGTTCCTTCTTTCATTCTCTTGTAGAATATGCTGCTATTTTCTGACATAACACAATTTGTTGGAATCCATGTGTGTGTGTATTTTGATATATATGAATATCAATGTCTCATCATGAACTTGAAAGCTCCATGAGGTAGTGATTGTGCCTGCTGTAGTCACCACTGTGTACCTATGCCAAGCCCAGGGCATGACCCAGTGCAGAGGCAAAATGGAGTGTTAATGACTAAGTGATGGACAGAGTGGATATAAAGCTGCATGAGATCAGAAAAGAAGTGCTGGATATGGCAAGGAGGTTGCTGGCACAGGTGGCGTTCGGTTGACTGGTTTTGGTTGAACCATGGGAAGAAATCAAGGACAATGAATTGTGAAGATGAATGAGAAAGAAAAAAGGAAATAGATTTTAAAAATGTGAAAATCCTGAACTTGGCCATTTGTATTCATTTTTTAACCACGGGTGCAGCTTTAGGAAGGATGATCTGTAATCTTCATGTTTTGAGTTAAAGAAAATACATGAGATAATCAACCTAAAGGGAAGAAGGATTTACTTTGTCTCATGGTTTCCAGGTTTCAGTCCGTGGTCAATTAGTCCACTGCTTTTGGGCCTGCAATGAAGAATTAATCATGGTGGTGTGGTTGGTGGAAGAAGCCCTGACCTCATGGTGAAGTAAAATAGGACAGGTAAGGACCAGGTTCCCAAGATCCCATTCCAGGGCACAATCCAAAAACCTAATTTCCTTCTGCTAAGACTCATCTCTACAGGTTCCACCACCTCCTGATAATGCCATAGGCTGATGAAAACATCTTCAATACATGAGCCTTTGGGGGACACTTAAGATCCAGACTATAGTACCAAGGTCATGTGTCTAGTACACAGAACAACTGTGATTAAACCTGACCTCAGAATCTATTCTCCTAACCAATGAGCTAATGACTCTTGAGTGTACAAAGGGTCATGGTAGTGAGTAGATTCTGAAAACCATTACCACCAAGAGTTTATAGTTAGGTGGACCTGGGTGAAAGTCCAGGACTCTTTGGTTTGCCATTTTCAGTTCTCTGGAAGATGGCTGAAGAGTTCTGCTCAGTGCAGCATCACTACACAGTATCCTTTGCAAGAAAAGATATTTCATGTAACTAACAGCTTCTGATCTAAACCTTGAGGCCTATAGGACTCCATATCACTTGTATAATTGATAAAAGCATTTTATCACAAGGCTATGATGACTAAATAAAATCACTTATAGAATGCTAGTTTGCAGTAGGTACACAATAAGTGTAGGCTCCCTGCTTTTCTTCTGGACTTTTCTCTCAGGAGATTTCACTGGGTTAAGAATGAGAGAGATAGGTGGTAATGTAAATGGCATCAATTTCTGAGAAAATTTTATTATTTTTATTTTTTCCCATCACCAACTTGCAGATAAGAAAGTAGAAGTACAGAGCAGCTGAAAAACTTGGTCTAAGATCACAGCTAGTAGTAGCAGTTTTAGTAACCCTCATGATATGCCAATGGAAAAATTAGTTTTGGAAAGAAATCTTCAGTTAATGATTGCTGAACTGAATATCAAACATTGCTGGTCTTTCTATTGCTTTGTTTTTAAAACAGAGTATAATCATCCCTTTCTTTATTTGTTGATGTTGACTTTGGAATGTATGACTTCTTTGACATATGTTCTCAAGACATTATTATAAACATCAAGTTCAAAATTATTTATTTGACACATGTATATGTATAAAAATCAAATATACATAATCAATGTGTGAAGCAATTAGTAAATCTTAGATAAGGTCTAAGGACTTCAATTGAATGGATGAAGCTGACTCATGTTATGGAGGGCAATATACTATACTCAATAAAAGTCCAGATTTAAATATAAATCTCATCTGAAAGCACCCTTATAGAAATATCCCGGATTAATGCTTGATCAGATATTTGTCACAATGGCACAGACAAATAAACACCTAAAATTAACAATCACACTTAGTGTTTTACAAATTGAACTCAGCAGAAATTATTTCAGAAGGTGTTAATGGTTTGGTAAAAATAAATAAATGAATAAATAAATGGGAGACATCAAATGTTAAATATCTTGGTGACATAAGTCTTATTTTCTCTCCCTCTTGGAATATCATATTCCACACTCATCTTCTAAAGACTGAGAATTCCTGATGCAGAAAACTGCATGCAGTATAGTGTCTGCTGTCAGGGGAAGAGGAGGCTGTCCTTACTGTGGTGCCTCACTCAGCAGTCACAACCACCACCCTCATGTTGGGAGGAAATAGGGTTGGCTTTCTTTCTCTATAAATCCCAAATCTTAAACCCTACCCCCAGATCTACATTTCACAGAAATGTTTGTTAAAGTGCTAAAAATATGTACTACTAGCTAATGTGATGAACTAGGACAACCATTTCATGCTGAGCTGGCCACAGGCCTTTGAATAAGTCTCAGACAAGATGGTGAAAGAGCCTGTGTTGCAGTGCAGCTGAGACCTCCTGCACATCTTGGCTATTCCTGCACCTTCAGTACTCTCACTTGCTAGTTCCTTTCCAGGGTGTTTTCATTTCTCGGCTCCATGCTATTTCATCTTCCTCTTTTGCACTTTATATTTCCTCTCCATCCTCAAGGGAGCTCTAATACCATACCACACCATAGAAGAAGAACAGCTTTCACTATTTTTAGATAAACCATGTGGATTTCCTTCTGCACTTGATGGCAAAGGCCTTCCTCTCCTCTGTGCATTTTTAATTGTCCCTTCCTTAATTAAAGCGCTTACACACTTGAACCATGACATGCATATGAAGTGATGACAATAGGTATGGTTAGTGGTCTTCAAACATGTGCCTGATGAATTTGAGTCCATGGGAGTTAAAGCAGCTGCAGTGATCCGCACTCTCCATGCTCTCAAACCACTGGGTCTGGTTGTATCCCTGACCTTGGCATGACTTCCCTTGAAATGTGCTCAGGAGAAGGAAACTGACTGCACATCTCCTCCTACCCCTCTCTCTCCCTTGGTCAGGCACAGTTTCTTCTCCTTTCTGCAGTCATGTCTCTGCCGAGTTGACACATCTGCACATACTCCATCTTCATTCAGTAGCCCTCACTACTGCACTCAGAACAACTGCCCTGATTGCAGATTGGATGGGGAGGGGTCAAATAAGACAGGGAACATGAGCAGACTCATCGATCCAGTCCTGGCAGGTGGCTGATACCAGTTTCCCCTATTAGTTCACAATTACTAGATCTTTAGTTAAAGTGACTTAGACACTTGGCATAAAGGGTAAAACCAATTAGAAACAAAACAAAACAACCTCTAAACTGCAATCTAGTGACTAGGGCTAAGGGAGGCAGAAACGAAACGTCAGAGCGTCTGCTGTACTTCCACACTGCACTGCTGAGAGCAGGGAGGGGTCTGGCGATTTTTTTCTTCTTCTGGTGAACTTAACACCCCCACATGAAGGAACATCACACCTTTCCAAACTCAAAGCAGAATGTTGTGCAAACTTTCCAGAGTAGCTGAGGGAGGCTTGTGAAACCCAAATAGAAAAGCAGAAGGCAACTTCTCCCTCTTGCTTTGGGATCTGTTGTATGATTCTCTATATTCTCTCCAATCTTTCTCTATTAGAAATGCCTCCTGCCTCTAGCCTGAGCAGTTTGGTCTGCAGAGCAGGGGTGAGTCTTGGCTCTCAGAAGGTTGGCTGTTTCTGCAAGGCCCCAGAGATCCAATTTTGTTCTGTCCTTTTCCTCTCATTTCAGCTGCACGGCACTAGCCGTGGAGGGAGCCACAACCAGTGGATCTCAGCATGCTGTGCTTTGTCTGTTCTCTTGACATCAGAAATTCCAGGTCTGTTCTGCTTCTATTCCACTTGAGTCTGCTTGTTAGGTAGGAAGTAAACAATGCAGACATTATCAGTGAGCAAAATGAAGACTCCAATGCTACTGTCAGTAAACAGCAAAAACTAACCCTAAGAATGCCCTTGGGAGCTTGCATTAGCTGGACCATCAACTCAACACCTCTCTGTGGTCTTTCTTAATCCATGCTGCTTGAAAAATAATGTCTACAGAAATGTAGCTCCCCTGCAGTTTAGGGTTTCTTGGAAGGAGTTACAGTATATTCATGGTAGTGAGAAATAGCGACGTTAGTTTCAGAGAGAGACCACAGAAGAGTGGATTTTACAGTGGTTGTTCAAAGCTGTTTAACTGCTTAGTAATCAATTATTGAACCATTGAACCACAACCCACAGTTTGATTAAACTAGGTCAAATGTAAGTTTATGGTACTTGACTTTTTGTAAAGTGAGCCAGTGTGGCAAAGAATGACCACAGAGGTGCTGTTAAATGGAGCCCACAAGACTCTGGTGTTTATCCGTGTGTGCCTCTGGTCTTGGTGGTTTTCTTTTCTTATTGTGCTTTAGGAAGCAACTAAATACACTGAGTCTAGATCACCTGAAAACCTCAAAAATTCAAAGGACTTTGCCAAATTGACTGAACCACCTACTTAACCTTTCTTTGCCTCTGTTTCCTCATCTAAATACACACTCAAAGGGATGTAGTGCAGATTAAATAACATAATACATCTGACACCTGATGGAAAAGCAAGCAGACTTAGGAGTTAACAGTGATTATTAATTGAGCCTGGGACATTGTCACATTCCTAATTTTCAAAGGAGGAAAAGAAAGCTCAAGTGCTCGTTATTTCCTGAGGATACCTGTTTTAATCAGCTTTTTTAATGTTTGTGACTAAAAGACCTTATAAGAATTATTTTAAGGAGGAAAAGTTTATTTGGGGGCTCATAGTTACAGAGGTCTAAGTCCATAGACAGGCAACTCATTCCTCATGGCTCTCAGTGAGGCAGAACATCATGGTGGAAGAGTGTGGCAAAGGGAAACGGTTCACGTGATCATTAGAAAGCAGAGGCTCCACTTGCCAGATACAAGGTATATACTCCAAAGACCTACCTCCTCTTGTCACACCCTACTTACCTTCTGTTACCACTCAATTCTGTCAGTGGATTAATTTGCTCATTGGGTCAAGTCTCTCATACCCCAATCATTTCTTCTCTACCTCTTGCATTGACTCACACATGAGTTTTTGGGGGACACCTCACATCCAAATCATAACAATCCCAGAGTAATAAGTCAAATGACTTCATAGGTCTAGCACCTGGGCCTTATGTCCTTTCTTCCCCCTACCCTAACTTGTGATCCAGTCAAGGCAAGAACACAGAAGGAGGAGGCCTGCAGAGCTAACATTGACCTCTGTCAGGGCATTAAGGACAGGGAAAGCCAGGTTCTAATCACTTTTTATCCGGTCAGCGAGAATGCATCAAATTATAACAAGACCTAAGAGGTAAGCTTCAGGTTGGGGACCAGGGAATCAGATGGAGAAGATAATGTTCTGAGATGCTTGATGGAGAAAACAGCACAAGAAATGTGTGAGTGTAGTAAGGGGGTGGAGGAAATTAGTTCTGAAATTGGGAGGGCCGTAAAATGGTGGAGAAACCAGGAAGATGAAGCACGCAGAGACACATTTTGTCTGGGTTATTTAGAATATGGTTGTATTCCTCAGACTGAGATCTGGGAACCATAGATACTCAGACCAGGGAACCATAGATATATTCTTGTGGTTTAGTGAAAATTATTTGTCTTTTAAAGAAGTCTGTGTTTTAGTCAGCTTTAAAAATAGTGAACAAAGGTTTTCTCTGCCTCTGAAAGATAACTTTATGTTTAGACAGTGCCCTCAGAGTGCTGCAGACTTCAAAACCACTCTGTAATTGGTACAACATTTAGCTCATCACTAATGGTACCACTTGCCTCCAATGATTAGCACCCCAAACTCAGTATTCACTGAGGTTTTCCTGTGTACTGATATACATTTGTATGTGACAAAAGTTAAATCTAAAGCATTCTGAATGAAAATATGTGACAATCAGACATTATTGTAAATATTAGCTTGAGACTAAATTATCATTCTTTCTCAGTTTAACTCAAAGGTTTTTTTTTTTTTTTTTTTTTTTTTGTGGTGCTGGGGATTGAACCCAGAGCCTTGTGCTTGCGAGGCAAACACTCTACCAACCGAGTTATCTCCATAGCCTTCAAAGGTTGTTTTCATATCACTTTTAAGTTAGAGTAATTTTACTCTCCGTGAATTTCAAATTTCCTAGTGTTGAAAGAAGTTTGGACCATAGCACATACTGCTTCCACATATTTATTCACACAGCGACAAAGGTTGATTGTAATTCCTAGTGTATGGCAAAGCCACTAGTTGGAAAAAGTTCAGATCTCTTAATGGTCTAGTGATGGAGAGCTGTCCACTTGTCCATTTTTATGACAGCTAGAAATCAGTGCTACTGTGTTAAGATTCTCTACATTCAAAACCTTCCTAGTCTAATCATTTGGTTGGACCAATATTAATTCTGATGCTGATGCACGTATGTTCTTACCTGAAATACAATACCTTGCCTCCCAAACTGACACAATTAAAACATTTCTTACTATTAATAAATTACCAATTGTGATTCTAATGATGAACATATAATCTCATTTCAGTCTTGCATGATTTTTAAGATGTAGAATGTTTATGATTTTATAACAAAGAGAAACTGAGACGTAGGGCAAGGGAAATATTTAGCTGTCAAATGGCCAAGATTGAACCTAGATTATTTTGACTGAAAGGTCATGTTTTCAACCATCAAGTTTAAACCATACACTGACCGTACATCAATATCACATGGTATGCTTATGGCACAGACTGCTTCCTGTTCCCTGAAAACTACTTCTTTTTCTTGGCTCAGCGGTTAGACTGTATTTCCCTCTCTCCCTTTAAGGTGGGTATCACCATGTGACTGAGTTCTCCTTAATGGGATGAGAGCAAAGTGAAAATCCATACTGCTTTCAGTCTGACCCATTACCACTCCCCACATGTGCCCTTACATGCTATTTCCCCTTCCATGGGGAGATGCAAACTGAATCCTGAGGGTAGGTGACAGACACAGAGGGAAAGAGTCTAGGGACTAAACTGGGCATGAGGAAGAGCTTCCCTACCAATCTCACCATTTTATGAACAAGAAATAATTTCCATTGTTTTAATGTACCAACACTTAAGGAATCTGTTTGTTACTTCAGCTTTACTTTCCTTTAACAAATGCAGAGTTTTAAAAAATATAGTTTCATGGTCTGTACTCCAAATCTCCTAAGTCAAAATTTCTGTGATAAATCCTATGCATCTGTAATTTCAGAAGTCCCCCTATGTCATTCTAATGCATTTGAAAATGAATATTACACTTCATTTTCACCACTGGCTCTTCCCTTTCCCCAGCTAAATCCTTCTACCTAGTTGGATATCTTAGGAAAATGTTTTTCCATTTTCAGTTTCCTTGTATTAAAAAAATACATGTAAACCAACCATTTTCATAGATTTTGAAGTTTCACTTATTTTTTAACAATTCATCTAATTGGGCTAGACTTCATACCTTAGAGTGATAAGGAAAATCACATGGAGTCAATACCTATATATAAAAAAGTGTGTGATGGTTAAAGGGACAGAGTTTAAAGCCAGGCTGTATGTGTTGATGTCTCAGCACTACCACCTGCTTGGTGTATGACCTGGACCTCAATTTCCAGATTATGAAATGAGGATAAATGTAGAGTTTATCTCATAGGATTCTTTTGAGGACTGCTGGACTACTCAGTAGTTGTTCTATAATCACCTGTTGGGTAAAAATAAAACTCCATAGTGTGATAGATCAAAATTCCTCATACTCTAAGCAAACATCCCATGTTGTCCTCATTTCTTGGCACTGACTCTTCTTTCATGCCTCTGCATCCTCCATGTGATGTGTATTGTGCATGCTTAATCTTATCCAGAATTCTTTTCACACTTTATCACTCATCCCAACACCTGCCTACTGGTGAATGTTCTGGTTCTTCAAGACATATCTCAATCATCATTTCTTTTATAAAACGTATCCCAAGCTGCAGAAAAGAGACTGGAGTTCTAGTTTTAGCCATAAGGAATAAATGGGGGAATAAAACTGATCTAAGTGCTTCTGAAGAACTTTGTGTCATTCTAGATTGAAGTATATAATAAGGAAAAAAACTATAGGAGAAAATAAAAAGATTTTAGTAACTTCGGTTAAATAGAAAATATCAGTATGAAAAAAAAAGAAAGAAAATATCAGTATGACTTTAACCTGTTTTGTCAATAAGGATAACAGACATCAAAACAATTTCACATGTAGTAACCTAATGCCTGAGACTTTACTCTACTCTGATTCTCCTTTTTATCTCTTTGAAGATTCGATAAACATTTTATTCTCGTTGAATACATGACTACCTTAAAATATAAATGGAATAAATCTGAAAGGACAAAAGAGCCAGCTTTGAGATATTTTCACAGTCCAACTTGAAAAAAAAATTAAGTATTAAAAAGCAATTATCCTTTCTGATAAATACTGAGTGCTTTCCAGAGTGATTGTACTAATTTTCAATTCCACTAGCAATACATTAGTATACCCTTTTCCCCACAGTCTTACCAGCATTTATTATTATTTGTATTCTTGATAATTGCCATTCTGACCTAAGTGATATGAGATCTCAATGTAGTTTTTTGATTTGCATTTCCCTGAGTGGTAGAAATGTTGAAAGTTTTTTTCATATATTTGTTGGCCATTTATATTTCTTCTTTTGAGATGTGTCTGTTTAGTTCTTTTGCCTATTTATTATTTGGGCTTTTTTGGGGGTGGGGGTATGTTTTTTAAGTTCTTTATTCTGGATATTAATCCTCTGTCTGAGGAGTAATTTGCAAAATTCTTCGCCATTATGTAGACTTTCTCTTCATAAGTTTTTTAATTTGATGCCATCCCATTTATTTATTCTTGTTTTTTTTTTCTTTCTTACACTTTAGGAATCTTGTTAAGTAAGTCAGTGCCTGTGCCAATATGTTGAGATGTTAAGCCTACATTTTCTTCTAGCAGTTGCAGAGTTTCTGGTCTAATTCCTAGATTTTTGATCCACTTTGAGTTGATTTTTGTGCAGGGTAAGAAATAAGGATCTAGTTGTTTTTCTTCCACATATCAATATCCAGTTTTCCTAGCATTATTTGTTTAAAAGGCTATGTTTTCCTTAGCATGTGTTTTTGGCACCTTTTTCAAAGATCAGATGACTGTATCCATGTGTGTTTGTCTTTGTGTCTTCTATCCCATTGGTTTTCACATCTGTCTCAGTGTCAAAACCATGCTATTTTTGTTACATAGCTCAGTAATATAATTTGAGGTCTGGTATTGTGATGCCTCTAGTATGGCTCTTGCTGCTCAGAATTGCTTTGGCTAATCTCTTATCCTACCAAATGAATTTTAAAGCTATTTTTCCTAGTTCTATGAATACTGTCATTGGTGTTTTCATGGGAATTGCACTCAATCTGTGTAATGCATTTAGTAGTATGGCTATTTTGATAATATTCATTCTTCTTATCCAAGAATAGGGAGGCCTTTCCATCTTGTAAGGTCTTCTTTGATTTCTTTCTTCAGTGTTCTGTAGTTTTCATGATAGAAGTCTTTCACCCCCTTGGTTAGATTTATTCCAAAGTATTTTAGTTTTTTTAGATTTGCTAATGGGGTAGTCTTCCTGATTTCTTTCTCAGCAGATTCATTACTGAGTATAGGAAAGCTATTGATTTCCTCTGTTGGTCTTATATCTTGCTACACTGCTAAATTTATCAGCTCTAGAAGTCTTCTGGTGGAGGTTTTTTTGGCGCAGGCGAGAAAGTCTTCTAAATATAGGATCATGTCATCAGCAAATACAGATAATTTCACTTCTTCTTTTCCTATTTGTATCCTTTTAATTTCCTTCTCTTGCCTGATTGGTCTGACTAGATTTTCAAGAACTATGTTAAATAGGAGGGGTGAGAGTGGACAGTCTTATCTTGTTCTGATTTTAGAGGAACTACTTTAGATTTTTGTCTGTTCAGCATGATGTTGTCCTAGAACTTACAATGCTGAGTTAAGTTCTTTCTATCACTAGTATAGCCTTTATGATGTTGAGTTAAGATCCTTCTATCCCTGGTTTCTCTAGTGTTTTAAACAAATGAGGGTAGCAATATGGTAGTATTTGTTCCATCTCACTGGTGGGTGCTGGGTATCTGATATTGCAATATTTCTGTTTTTCTGTATTTTTGAAGTATTTCTCAATTAAAAACAATGTTTCAGAAGTAAAAAAAAAAAGGCTGGTTCAACACGGCATCTAAACAAATTAAATGGCAAATAAGAATTGGAAAATTGAATCTCTCCTGAAAATTGTGGTACTAGAATTAAACAGTCTTTAATCCAATGCAATAATTTCACAGATGGGGAAAACACAGTCTCAAAGGCTTATGAGTTTTCAAAGTCTGAACAGTAGAATCAGAGTGAAACAAACATCTTCTCACTCCCCGTCCACATTTTAGCCTTGAACTTGTGGTAGATCCAGAGATGTGGGAAAACATAAAGGCCCCTTAATGGAATTTCCTGCAGTTTTTATACAGAATCCCCTATAGTGATGCTTTCCCTGTAGTTGCAGATGTTGCTACTTGTCTAGAGTAAAGTTAGACCTCCAGAAAGAGGGGATCACTTTGATTTCTGGTTTCTTTCCCTTTTCTTATAGATTGTTTCTCTAGGTAAAACCAGATAGCTCTCCACCTTTCTGCCCTGATCTCAATTTAGAATCAAGGATCAGTGATCAGATGGGGAAGAGTTACTAACAAGCCTTTAGAACCCATGAAAATGACATCATAATTTTCATTCCTGGGTGAGATATCTTGAGATTGCTATTTGAGAAAATAATGGTACTTGTCATATATTTCCTCTAAATAAATCTGGTTTTAAAAGCAAAAAAGAAAACAAAAAACAAAAAACAAAACAAAACAAAAAAACAAACAAACCATGAATGGGTGCTGCACTTTGTCAAATTATTTTTCTGCACCTATTGTCCTTAACTCTATGCAGTATTTTATACTTATTGACTTGTGTATGTTGAAACAACCTTGTATCCTTGGTGGTTATCCCAAAGAACTAAAATCAGCATACTGTAGTGATACAACCACATCATTGTTTACAGCAGTGCAATTCACAGTAGCCAAGCTATGGAACCAGCCCAAGTGTTCATTAACAGGTGAATGAATAAAGAAAAAGTGGTATATACACACAATGGAGTTTTATTCAGCCATTAACAAGAATGAAATTATGGTATTTTCCTGTAAATGGATGGAACTAGAGACCATCATGCTCAGAGAAATAAACAAGACTCAGAAAATCAAGGGCTGAATGTTTTCTATCATATATGGAAACTATACAAAAAAAAAGGGAGGAAAACAATAGGGGGTGAGGAATTCCATGAAGATAGAAGAGATAACAGTGGTGTAGAGGAAGGGAATTGATGGGGGGAGAAGAGAAATGAGAAATGGTAGGAAAAGAGGGATAATATTGACCAAACTATCCTATGTACATATATAAATATAGCACAGAGAACTTCATCTACATGTATATCTACAGAGCACTTGTTGTGCCCAAAGGCTTGAGATCCCACAAGGACCACCAGAGACCACGATCAATGCAAGAGGCAAAGAGTCATTTATTAGCGAGTTCGAACCCGGTCCTCTGCGTCCTTAATCAACGACGCTAGGAGAGGCCCCGAGCCCTCGTCAGCAGGGTTTTTATAAGGAAAAGCAAGCAGTTTTACAGTGTTCTTCTAATTGGCTAACATTCGAACAGCTAAACCTCCCCTGGTTGGGTCCGGTCAATCTATTTGATTTTCATTGGGTCCGACCAGAACTGGACGGTCCTAGAGGAAGAAGGGAGGAGGGAAGGGGTGAACTATTCAGGAGCTGAGTCGGGGCTAGGCCCTGCTCTCGTCCTTGACGGATAAGGTCTCCAGGCAACTGCACATTCCTCGGACAAATATCTCTTAACAACCTTGGTAAGCACAGGGGCCCAGCAGTCCTGTTTGTCCTTGAGACAGTTAGCAGCACAGATACCACCCTGCTCTCAACATCCCCCCTTTCCAAGAACATTTAGAGAGCCAATCTTGGGTCTCTACTGTTCTAATTCTTGCTGCTTAATGGGCTGATATTGGGCCTTTAGCACCATTAGCTGTACTGTATTTATTTTATCTTTAACAAAAGCAATTAACTTATTGATGATACAAGGTCCTATAGTTAAAGCTAGTAACAACAATATTAGGGGTCCCACTGTAGTGGACACCAGAGTAGTTAACCAAGGGGAAAAATTGAACCAGGATTCAAACCAGTTCTGACTAGCTTCCCATTCTTTCTTTCTGTTTGTTAGTCCTTCTCTGACTTTTGCCATGGATTCCCTCACTACTCCAGAATGATTAGCATAAAACCAACATTTTTCTCCCAGAGCTGCACATAGACCTCCTTGCTTACAGTCTTTAAAGTCAGGTAAATTTGGTAATTAATGAGCTCCGGAGATCCTTGACATTTTATTCTTCCAGGGGCAGTCTCCAACTTCCAAAGGCAGATGGCTTCATTTCCTCAAATTGACCCGATTCCCTATTTCTACACTAACTACCTGTCTTTATTCTGACTTCATTTACCCCTCTAATACTAGGAACTCCTTCACTGCTGTAGGGAAAATGGGCGATGACCAATCTGACTTCTTCGAGCTGGAAGTGGGCAGCGTGGGGCAAGCAGTTTGGAGTTCCCTTTTTAAAATCGGGTCAACTGAGGGGTCCAAGGTAGAAGTCTGGTTGGGGAAGAGCAGGCTGTAAACTCATCTGGGGGTAGGTGCTTCTATGATAGAAGAACAAAAAGACATGAGTACTGAAATGAAATTAGTACAAAGTAAATGTTGCAGCATCTGGAGCATGCCACTGAGTATCATGAAAATGACAGAAGTTAATCTCTCACCAGGAGGTGGAAGAACTGAGAAATTGTTCCCATAACTAGACCTAGCAAAGGCTGGAAAGGACAAGGCCTTTATTTGAGAACTTTAACATTGTCCAGGTTATCAGGAATGTAAACACAACATGTAACTTTTAATGTCATAGATATCCCCAAAAATATAGTTAAGCTACTTAATGTCATCTGATTTTTGTAAAATATTCCTTTATTGGTATAACCTGTGTTTAGTAGAGAGCTCTATACTTCTGTTACTTAGGGCTAGGTAATCATACGAGCAAACATAGATCAAGTCTACCTGTATAGCTTAGGAAGATCTGTAGGCCTTAAACTGACTAAAAACTTCTGACTCTGGCAGTTTCTCTTGATAGTTATCAGGCACATTTGCTGAAGAATCTTTCTTTCATTTGTAGCTTCCAGTTTTTATTCTAGTGGACTAACACAAGTGTACATCTTAAGTTACATTTAACTGTTATTTCTCTTAAATGCCCAAGAATGGTTATATTTTGGTTTTAACTGTTTTGCTGGGTGTCTAACATCAGGTTGGTCAAATTGAGCTGGTTCATGTCTTATTAAAGAGTCAGCTGAGTTCCCACAGGGGCCACTCGTAGAGAACTTAAGAGCAGCTTCTTAGCTCCACCAGTGCCATTGGTTAGGCAGGGTCTCCTTGATGAGGTGACTTCCTTTGGAAGCATTAGGGGTGTCTCCTTTTTTTCCATGACCCTCCTCTGCAGCAGATGCACTGAGCGATTTTCATCCTCTAGTCTCAACAATCTCCTTGATCAGGAGGTTGTGTGACACAGAGTTGCAAAGCTCCTTAGAGAAGTTCTCTTGTTCGTGGGTTCAGGCTGACTGAGGACAAAAGATCCAAATACTGGCCTATCTTGCCTTCTGTATTTAATTCCAATCTCTAAGTTTGATCTTAATCATCCAGCAAGCCAGTTTCACCAGTCATAAAGTAAGAGTACTGGGCTTTAAATTCAATGTCCATAACTTTGCAGTTATTTACCCTTTTATCTAACTGGAGTCTGCATTAGTTCTGGAAATTACCACTATCTGTTCTGATATCTGTTACCACTATCTGTTAGGTGATGGCTTATTATCACAAGTTACCTAGGTTGTGTGTTCTTGAAGCAGCTACTTCTGCAAAACATTAACAGGTAACAGTTTTACAAAATGAAATTAGCAAGAGTAAAAATATATTCTGCTTGTATAATAGCTATCTTGAATTTTGACTGAGAACCACATTATATTTCCTATTTGAGATAATAGTAATTTTACAACAAAAAACCAATCTTTTGATTATAACTTTAAATAAGCTGAAGTCTGACTTATTTTGGAGTCACTCTAACATGCAGTAAGGTGGGAGGCAGAGCCTTATCTCAGGTAAGGCGTGACTCTTTATAGATCTTAAGTGTTCTAATCCTACAACTAATTTTTGCCCCTTTTGCCATGACCAGCATGACCAAATTTTCAAGTTCAGTGAGGGTCAAAGGAGTTTTAGAAAATAAAGGTTTATAAACACAGATTTTGAAGATTAAGCTGAGATCAGATGGAGCTCTATTCTCTGATGGAAATGTAGACCTAAAGAGTTATGTTAGCAATCTTTATACATGTCTTATTATTTTAGAGACTATGTAAGCATTATTCTTTGTTTTTAGGAGAGTTACAGAGACTAGACCATCTATGCAACTTTTTTCCACAACTGCAAAGTGCAATGTTAGGAACTCTGTGTAGCTCTCAAATAAGTCCACTGTCCAAAGTTACTGTAAGGTGGGCAGGAACTAGAGAAGGGAACTGATGAAACACTGGTTATATAGCAAAACAATTTTTTTCTGCCCAAGAGCTGTGTGCCTGATATCAATGTAAGAGCTGATAGGACTCCTGTACAGAGCCTCCCCAGGGAGGCTACTGCCACAGCAGTTAGGCATCTTGTGCTCCTACACAGGAACACTCCCAGGCACCAGGCATGCTACAGTCATGAAGTCAGGGACCCCAATCTCAGTCATTGTTGTCCCATTTTTTGCTATTGAGCATTATACTCTTTCTTAAATGTCATTTTAAGAAGTTTATATATATTGATTTCTGAGTCCCTATGAATATTAGTTAACACAGTCTAACATTATATCCAGAACAGGAATCAATCAAAGAAAGGCTGAGAGAGCTTTTAACTTTTCTTTTGTGTAGCAAAATGCTTTTACCTTCTACAATATGAACCTTTAAACAAATCAGGCTGTCACTAACTTTTAGATATACATTTACATTTAAATTTTTATCTCAGTGAAATAAGTAACCAATTTTACATATACCTTACTGATAATATGTCCCATAATAGAACATTAAATGATAGAAGTAAATCCCCAATAAAATTTACTCTTTAAGTTTAATATTACCAGTACAGACAAGTTTATTCTGGAGAATAGCAGCTTGACAGATTTCCTGCTTTAAAAACTTGTATACCTGGAATATATGAATACATTTAATATACAAGGAGTGACCATTTCACAGTTACCTTGACACTTTAATCTTACTAAATTCAGTTTTTAAAGAAAAATTTAGACTCTGTAACACAGTACAATACTCTTAACAGTTGTTTAACCATAATTGTATAAACCCCAATTTTTAAGACTAATTGTTTTAAAAAAATAAAACTTAATAGACACAAAGTTAAGAGTAAATTAGTGTTTCTAAGAAATCCTTGTTATTTTACCATATATTTTAAACTTTGGCTTATATCAGAACATTAGTATTTCACCTTAGGAAAAATCTTAAATAGCTTTAGCTGTCTCACATACACACAACCAACTTAGTTACACACAGACTTGTTGAAACTTGCCCTTTACTTACACACAGACTTTCTTAGCACTTACTTAGACCCTCATGTATTCCATCACACAGGCACTTTCTTACCCAGAAACATTTTTTTTTCCTTTTTATTAAATATATTTCCAAACCCAGAACCTTTTATTCTCTCTTCCCTACCTGTTGACCCCTTTCTGTTCACATTCTGAAACAACTCTAACTGAAACACAGTGAAAGGGGAGATGGTAGCTCTAAATCCAAGTCTAAGAGCTCCTTGGAGCTTTGCAGAACTGGAGGGGGAGCAGGGGGAAGTGGTAAGGGAGCAGATGGAACACTCACTCTCCGAGTTGAGGTTATATCTGTTAGAACATAACTCCTAATAACCTTGTTTTTAGTAATGACACAAAGCAATTTTAAACTTTTTTTAATTTACCAACCTATGAAAACACCAATAATGTTTAAGTATGATGCCCCATGGAATTTGAGGGGTTAAGAGTACTTGATGTTATTTAACAATGAGCATTTTAATTTTGCAAATTAATCAGATGTCACCAACAAACACATTTGAGTAATCCCATACATGTTAACTCTAATTCACTTATTTTGTAAAAACCAAGAAAGCAGGCAAGTGTCCTGAACAGTATTTGCTGTCTCTTTCCTGTTGAAGAAAAGTCCTAGGAACAATTGATATTAGACATTTTATTAACATCAATATTTTATTTGCTTGACCACCTAGAGACTTGTGAGTTATTTTCAAAGACATTTTACTTTCATTAGTTTACCCAATTTGAATTGAACCTTTAAATCACGTGAATCAAAAGTATTTGGATCCATTTAAAAAATTTAATTTTTATGCGCGCTTATATTTAACACAAAACTAAAGGCCTTGTAATATTCATCTCCATTGCAATGTAGCAGATGTTTAAAAATAACTCGAGTTGGATAAAAAGAACTGATCAAAAATCATTAACCTAGATCTGTAGGATCAAAATTGTGAGCTCAAAGATACAGCATTAAAGAAAAACAAAACAAAACAAGAATCCTAGAGAATAAGTTAGTTCTGTGTACAGCCCAGAAGTTTAAACGGACACCTTTTTTTTTTTTTTTCTTCAGGTTACCCCCACTCCTTCCCGCTGAGACTGCTGCAGGCTTTGGCAAGGCCAGGCAGAGGGGAGGGGGGATTACCCAGGACTTTTTAACCCTTTTTTTTCTGGTTGAGAAATCAGGTTAGGTTTGAATGTAGAAAATAACAAAACATTATTTCTCACTACTTTTGAGGAATGGAGCTGCTGAGCTCTCTGCCTAGGGGGATTGGAGTAAACAAATCTCTCAGGAACAAGGAGGAGGACTGTAAAGTACCCTGCAATGAGTATCCCTAAGCCTAAGATCGGATTAACACAATGAAGAATTTAATAGAAGGCAAGAGTAAAGACCATATAGTACAATACACAAACAGACAGACACATAGCATGCTAAATCAAAAATTGGCTAGCTGGTATTTTGTAGTTTCCCAGGTGCCACACAAAGCCCAAATGGGACAAAGAGTTAACCAGATGCGGCCAGTCATCCGAATGCAATACTGAAGCTGCTCAGAAGTAGCGCAGACGCTGTTCAGAAGTGACAAATTCACCCAGAATGCAGCACAAACTGCTCAGAGTGCAGCACAAGCTGCTCAGAAGTGACAAATTCACCCAGAATGCAGCACAAACTGCTCAGAGTGCAGCACAAGCTGCTCAGAAGTGACAAATTCACCCAGAATGCAGCACAAACTGCTCAGAGTGCAGCACAAGCTGCTCAGAAGTGACAAATTCACCCAGAATGCAGCACAAACTGCTCAGAGTGCAGCACAAGCTGCTCAGAAGTGACAAATTCACCCAGAATGCAGCACAAACTGCTCAGAGTGCAGCACAAGCTGCTCAGAAGTGACAAATTCACCCAGAATGCAGCACAAACTGCTCAGAGTGCAGCACAAGCTGCTCAGAAGTGACAAATTTACCCAGAATGCAGCACAAACTGCTCAGATGTGACAATAATGTCACCAGATGCGATGACTCGCCAGAATGCAGTACCCACTGCTCAGATGTGACAATAATGTCACCAGATGCGATGACTCGCCAGAATGCAGTACCCACTGCTCAGATGTGACAATAATGTCACCAGATGCGATGACTCGCCAGAATGCAGTACCCACTGCTCAGATGTGACAATAATGTCACCAGATGCGATGACTCGCCAGAATGCAGTACCCACTGCTCAGATGTGACAATAATGTCACCAGATGCGATGACTCGCCAGAATGCAGTACCCACTGCTCAGATGTGACAATAATGTCACCAGATGCGATGACTCGCCAGAATGCAGTACCCACTGCTCAGATGTGACAATAATGTCACCAGATGCGATGACTCGCCAGAATGCAGTACCCACTGCTCAGATGTGACAATAATGTCACCAGATGCGATGACTCGCCAGAATGCAGTACCCACTGCTCAGATGTGACAATAATGTCACCAGATGCGATGACTCGCCAGAATGCAGTACCCACTGCTCAGATGTGACAATAATGTCACCAGATGCGATGACTCGCCAGAATGCAGCACCCGCTGCTCAGATGTGACAAATGTCACCAGATGGGTCGAGGGGACGTCTCCCGAGACCCTGCTGGGGTCCTATAGCGCGTCCGCCAGGACTGTGCCAGCCCAGAACCAGAGCCTGCAGGCAATTCAGACCAGAAAACACACGGCAATGCCTTACTCACCGGTGGAAGATGTCACTTATGACTCTATGATCAGGTGTCTGGGTGGGCTTGGGGATCCCGGACGAGCCCCCATATGTTGTGCCCAAAGGCTTGAGATCCCACAAGGACCACCAGAGACCACGATCAATGCAAGAGGCAAAGAGTCATTTATTAGCGAGTTCGAACCCGGTCCTCTGCGTCCTTAATCAACGACGCTAGGAGAGGCCCCGAGCCCTCGTCAGCAGGGTTTTTATAAGGAAAAGCAAGCAGTTTTACAGTGTTCTTCTAATTGGCTAACATTCGAACAGCTAAACCTCCCCTGGTTGGGTCCGGTCAATCTATTTGATTTTCATTGGGTCCGACCAGAACTGGACGGTCCTAGAGGAAGAAGGGAGGAGGGAAGGGGTGAACTATTCAGGAGCTGAGTCGGGGCTAGGCCCTGCTCTCGTCCTTGACGGATAAGGTCTCCAGGCAACTGCACATTCCTCGGACAAATATCTCTTAACAACCTTGGTAAGCACAGGGGCCCAGCAGTCCTGTTTGTCCTTGAGACAGTTAGCAGCACAGATACCACCCTGCTCTCAACACACTAACTTTAAAAACTATAGATAAATAGAAGAAAGACCAGTAAGTAGAGGAAAGGAAACAGGGAGTAGGAGGAGGAGAGGGAAAGGGGAAGTAATGGGGACTAATTAGGGCAAATTATATTCCATGCTTATATAATTATACCAACATGAACCCCGATATTATGTGTAACTATAATGCAAATAAGAAAATCACTTAGAATATTTATTCATAAATGAGTTGAGTTCATAATGCTATGAATCCATGATGATATTCAGAGTAGGAAAAAATAACTTTCTGACAGAAATTGTAGCACAAAAGTATTGAACATAAATAGATACTCTTTATTAGTTTTAAGAGACTTGTAGGACTGATCCATGTGAGTCTTCCATTTCTTCCAATAAATTTATATTCCTTTATAAAGCATAGGTACATACTTTCACCTACAGATGCAAGGAAGGTAGATGAAGAGAATTGTAAATAATCTCTGGAGTTCTGAAGACATAAGAAGTGAACAAATAAGAAAGATTGAAACTTGAAGTATAGAAAGAGATGTGCACACATGAAACTTGAAGTATAGAAAGAGATGTGCACACATGATAGGTTGAAAGAGAAATTTGCCCCATTTCCCAAGACTGAAGCCCTCATCTCTTAGAAAATAAAAATTCCTAAAAAGAAATAGGATGTTTGTCCTTCTAAGTCAGTGGAGTATAAGAGGGAAATAGGAAATAGAATTGGGAACACAAGTTTTTAGTGCATATATCCTGCTCAGTAAAAAACAAAGAAGAGTACAGTTTTCCTCATTAACTATTGGAACTATGGAAGAAAGGGACATATTGGAAAGTTCTTTGTCAACATGTGAGATGATGGAGGAACAGTGCTCTTGGCAGGTGGCTAGATAGATGAGGTAAAACTTCGATTCCCGCGATTTCTGGAAAGTCCATTGTTCTCATTATCACTGTTATTGTTATTATAAAAGTAAGAATTTTTATTATTATAAAAATATTTTTCTCCTCCTAATCTCTTCTTTTCTTTTTCACATAGCTTATTTGGCTTCTGAATGAGTTTATTTCTTGAAATAGCTACCCAAAGATTTTAAAACATGAAATCAGAGAATCTCAAGCACAAGAGGGCCTCATTTGGCCTATTTCTTAATGTCTTATGCCCTCTGGTGGCAAAATCAGGTGACCAGTTGTATTTTTCTTTGAATTCTTCAAAGTAAAACATTTCATTAAGATAACAATAAAGTCAGCTCTCTCTCCCTTCTCAGCCATGGTAGCGTGTGGGTGTGGATGATTCCTCACTATGTCTTCTGACAAGACTTTCAGGAACAAACAATTCCTGGACAAGAAACAAGCAAAATAGTTCCATTCCCCAGTGGAGTCAGCTGAAACCTGGTGATAAAATCAGGTACAACTCCAAGAGAAGACACTGGAGGAGAACCAAGCTGGGTCTATGGCACACCAATTTATGCTGTATCAGGTCACTATCATCTTACCACACCAAACTGAAAGCAACACTCTCTGGGTAGTTGGACAGGTTTTCTGAGAAAAACAATTTTTCTCTATTTCTACACTCTGCAGTAGATTGGTTTAGTAATAAAAATGTGAGAACTTACCTTTAAAAAAAATAAAGACAGCATTCATCATAATTAGCAACTAAATGAAAATGTGTGTGGTGTATATAAATGATCTGGTTCAGGTTATTTCATGTTAAGAATGTGAAGTGAGGTAACCATAGACTCTTGTAGTTTGTAAAATTGGCCTAAACTTATAGAGCCCTAGACCTTTATAAGTTCATCTATTTCTCCCCTTTTTAAAATCAAGAAGGAATTTTCATAATTGCACATGAGTACTTGTTAAACATGGGACAAATCTTCTTTGGTGCTAAATTACATCTAGTAGCTTGTACAAAAATGAAGCTCCCTAAATCTGATGATTAAAAATACATACATAATATTAAACTTTAAGGTGCTTAAAATTCACTAGGATAAAATGTTGATTTATAGAGAATTTTTTCATTACCCAGATCACAGTAGGAAAATTAAAACAATGTGTCAGAGAAAGGGAACATACGTTCTGGAGAAGAATTTATATTATATATGTCTTTCTGTATGTATTCTTTAGCACTGAGAAAAAAATATTCTTTCATTTTGAGAGAGAGAGATTTTATAATGAACTCTTCTAACTAGCAGGAAAGGAAAGATTTGCAATTGTCTCTTCATTCTTCTAAATATTTTTACTAATTTTTACTTTGAAATGATTTCAGACTAACAAAAATTTGCAAAAATAGTGCAAAGAATTCCCATATAGCCTTTACCCAACTTAGCTAAATGTTTTACTTATATAAAGTATAATCTCCAAAGTCAGGAAACTAACACTGATACTATATTCTTGACTAATCCACAGGCCTTATTCAACTTTGGTCAATTGTCTTATTAATGTCCATTTTATAGTCAAGGATCCAGATTATGATTAAATTAATATACTACAGTTGCTGATACACATGTGATAAGAATACAAGAGTGATAGCATAGGATGCTCAGTACATCATCCCCAGGGGGTCCATTTTGTTGATTTTTAAAAACTATTGATGATGTAACTTCGGGCATTTAGTTAAGGTGGTGTCTGCCATGTTTTTCACTATAAAATAACCATTTTTACTTTTGTACTTTATGAGTATATTACAGAGAGATACTTTAGGAATATGCATATATTACATTTCTAATCATATATTGGCCCACTAATACCAACTGGTGATTTTTCTACTTCCATAATTTCTTTGACATTAATTAATTGGAATTATCTAGCAAAGAGATTTCCCATATCTCTCATTTATTAGTTACTCAATTATGTATTTATATCAGTAGGGAATCATGGGTATTTATTTTATTCTGTATTGTATAATCCATTACTATTACCATTAATTGTTCTTGAAATTGGTCCATCTATGACTATTGGGCATCCCTTCAACTTGATGCCTATGTCCTTTAAATATGTTACCCTCAACTTTTTGAGCACTTCTTTTCTTCTTCATACCAACAGTTGCTCCAGTGCCATCTGTTCTTTCCCTGCTCCAACTCTGAGACGAGTATTTTCTCCAAGGAATACTGGTTTCTTTTATTAGAGAATGGTATCTAGAAACCAAGATCTGGTTGCTTGCTGTTCTCATTGCTGCCGGAGTGGTTACAGCTAGGCTCCCTCATCAGACAATGCTAGAACAGAATTTATGTTTATAAAAACATGTGCATGTACACATAATCTAAATCTCTATCCCTGTGTGTATCCTTTCTCCCTCTTCTTCCTGTCTGTTTGTCTGTCTATCATCTATCTAATCTATCACCATGAGTTCATACCAATACATGTGATTCCAATCTGCCACCACAGGATTCCATTCTACCCTTCTTCCTTTCCTTATTTGTAACTCCTTTCCCTGATGCTAAAAAAAAAATTTGCCTCTCATTATTCATACTTTATTTAGTAATTTGACTAATCCTAAAATAGACATGAACCAGCTTGAAAATTAATATCTTATGCATCTATGGGTTCAGGAACTTATTAACTAGTGTAAAATGATTATTTACACTCTTTTTTGTTTTTGATCTTAGATTATATTATCAAAGACTGATTTTTAGTGTTTCTTAACTTTATTCTCTCTTTGCCCACCTCCTTCAAGGTAGTGTGCAATAGATATAGGCTTATTTGTTATCATTTGAATTGAATCCAGGGTTGTCTCCTTATGCTTGGTTTTAATCAATTTATTTTTATTTTTGATAAAGGAAACATTATTCTTATTTCTAAAAGCCAGAACTGTTTAGAGAGTTGTACTCACTTTTCTTTTCCTACTCTGTCATCCCTCCCTTTGCTTGCTCTTTCCCCATTTATCTCTGTAGACAAGTTTTTGTTAGTTTCTGGGTTAACCTTTCTGGTTTTTTTTTTTTTTTTTTTTTTTTGGTACAAATTGAATGGATGTATATATATATTTTTTTATTAATTTTTTAATTTTTACAGACTGCATTTTGATTCATTGTACACAAATGGGGTACAAGTTTTCATTTCTATGGTTGTACACAATGCAGATCATAAATATACATAGGGTAATACTGTCTGTTTCATTCTAATATTTTTCCATCCTCCACCCCCTCCCACCCCATTTTTCTCTACACTATCCAAAGTTCCTTTATTATTCTCTTCCCCCCGCAACCCCTCCTCATTATATATCATCATCCACTTATTAGAGAAAACATTCAGTCTCTAGTTTTTTGGGCTCGACCCTATTTCACTTAGCATAATATTTTCCAACTTCATCCATTTACCAGCAAATGCCATGATTTTATTCTTCTTTATCGCCAAGTCATATTCCATTGTGTATATATACCACAGTTTCTTTATGCATTCATCAATTGAAAGGCATCTAGGTTGGTTCCACAATCTAGCTATTGTGAATTGAGCTGCTATGAACATTGATGTGCCTGCATCACTGTAGTATGCTGATTTTAAGTCCTTTGGGTATAAACCGAGGAGTGGGATAGCTGGGTCAAATGGTGGGTCCATTCCGAGTTTTCTGAGGACTCTCCATACTGCTTTCCAGAGTGACTGCACCAATTTGCAACTCCACCAGCAATGTGAGTGTGCCTTTTTCCCCACATCCACGCCAACACTTATTATTGCTTGTGTTTTTGGTAATAGCCATTCTGATTGGAGTTAGATGAAATCTTAGGTTTTAATTTGCAATTCTCTAATTACGAGGGATGATGAGCACTGTTTCATATATTTGTCAATCACCTGTATATCTTCTTCTGTGAAGTGTCTGCCCAGTTCCTTAGCCCATTTATTGATTGGGTTCTTTGTATTTTGGGTATAAGGTTTTTAAGTTCTTTATAAACTTTGGAGATTAGTGCTCTGTCTGAAGTGTGTGTGTGAAAAAGATTCTCTTTCCTGGAAAGTATCACAAAATAGATATTCTTTTGCACCATCTTTTAAAAATGTAATGTATCCTAGAAAACAATCCAAATTAGTTTATAGAAATCCTCTTCTAGATTTTTTGTTTCTTATAGCAATGTAGACATATGTAATTTGTTTAACCTCTCTATATTTGGATATTTATATTGTCTTCAGTATTTTACAACAACAAATAACGTCATAATAAATAATCTTGTTAAAATGTATTTTTGTATTAATAGAAAGTATCTTCTGGGTAAATTCCCAGAAACGAAATTGCTGAGTTAAACAGTAAGTGTACATGTATTGCCCAATTTCTTTCCAAAACGTTTGTACCAGTTTGCATTCCACCAGTAATGTATAAGAGTGCCTGTTTCCCTACAGAATGTGTTGTCATTTTTTTTGTGTGTTGTCATATTTTTAAAGTATGAAAATCATATAAAAATAGTATCCCAGGATAGTTTTAATTTGCATTTCTCCAATTATGAGTGAGAGTGAATATCTTTCATTATATTAAAAGATCATTTTAATATCTCTTTTTCTGAACTTGTCTTTTCCCTATTTTAAATGTTTTTAAAAATACCTTCCTCCTGAGTTTTAAGAGTTCTTTATTATTAATATTTGTATTTGATATATAAATAGATTTACTTTGCTATTGTTTTTAGACTTTACCCATTATCTTTGACTTTGTTTATGGTGTTTCTTGTCATGCAGAAAAAAAAATTATTTTTATGTAGCAAATTATCAATCTTTTATTAATTGCCTCTGGATTATGAGTTATAATTAAGAAATATTTCCTTATACCAAGGGTAAAGAGGAATTTACCCATGTTTTCTTCAAGTATTTAAAATTTTATTTTTACATTTATCTCTCTTTTCCTTTTGGAGTTCATGCTTATGCATGGCATGAGTTATGGATTTAAACTTATTTTATTCCAAATATCAATCCATTTATTCCAGAACCCTCTCTTGATTCTTTTTTGCCCCAGTAATATTTGATGCCCTCATATACTGTATTAAATTACCAAAGGTACTTGTGTTTATTTTGGGTTTTCTAACATATTCTCTTGATCCATTTGTCTGTTTTTACACAAGTACCACACTGTTTTAATTATAAAGACATTATAGTATGTTTTAATGTCTGATAAAATTAGTTTTCCTCCCAGTTTTTTAAAAATGTTTTCCTGACTATTCTTGCTTGATTTTTCATATAATTTTGATATCAACTTGTCTACCTCCATATATAAAAGCTTATTCATATTTTCATTGAAATAGTGTTAAATTTATACATTAACTTTGAGTCAATGTTTATGGTATTTAGTCATGTGATCCAAAACCTACAAGTATTCTTCCATTTGTCTAAGTCTGCTTTTATATTTTTCAGGAATGTTTTCCTAATAGTTTTTACATATTTCCTATTCAGTACATTCCAAAGTATTAAATAATTTTGTTACTATTATAAATGAGGATTTTTCTATTATTTTTCTAATTATTTATATATGTGAAAAATTATTTCTATATATAATACTTTTATCTTTCTATCTTTATAAATTATTTTATTGTCTGATTTAATGTGCTTTCTTGAAGAATCAGAAACAAGTTTTTATTATGCTAGGTTTTTGGGATTTGGTTTATCTGTTATGGTAGTTTGCCAATTCTGACTAATAAAAGAGAGACATAATTTTATTTCCAGTACCAAAATAACCTGAGAGACAAATTTACCCAAGGTCACAGAGTGAGCAATGGACAAAGCAGGCTTTCAAATCCAACCTCTATGCTATTAACCACTGCATAATACTCTCTTCAAGGTGTGGGTTCCCTGAGTTTCTCTGTTAGTTTCCCTTTCAAAAACAGAAAACAAAAGTTCATTCCTCCTCTTCCTTTGTTTTGTCTACATGCATCCCCATTATAAACTGTAGGGAACTAAGCAGGACTATAGGAAGATGGCCTGATGGGTAATGGCACCACAGAGGAGCAACAACTGCATGGCTTAATGTGGGAGTTATCTTTGCTGCATTCTATGGACACAGAAAACTAGACATGATTTTATGGTTAGAAAATTTAAAAATTCAACTTTGGCTCACCTTCTAGTTTACTCCCAGTAAACAAATACTGTTTCCTTGTTTAAATCTTTCAACAGACTCACATTATCTCAAAATAAATGCAAAACTCCTTCATTGGTCTATATTCTCCTGGCTCAGATCTATGCCTTATACTAATCCTTGTCATACTATATTTTATTCACTTATTTACTAGAATTTCATAAACTCCCTTGAGAGCAGAGAATAACAGGTAATTTTGGATGCTAAATCCTGTACCATGCCTAACATACAGTAAGCACTTAGTATATGTTTGCGGAAAGAGTATATGAATAAATATTATTTCCTACTTCTTTTGGATTCATGGCATATGCTTCTCTCTTCAGAACATTTTCCTTTTTAAAATTATTTATAACTTTATTTATTATTCATCTATTTATTTTTTTATGTGGAGCTGAAGATTGAACCTCAAATCTGTTAGGCAAGCACTCTACCACTGAGTCACAATGCCAGCCCAGAACATTTTCTTTTTCCGTGTCTAGGGGATAATTTTCCTGTTTTCTTATGATTGTCACCATCATGAGTGATGAACTGTCATACTTTTGAAATTCTCCAGAAGAACCTCAGACTAGGGATAAATGATTTTTTAAAAAACATAATTAACTGACATTTTTCTGACTTATTTTCTTCTTTGTATGGGAATGATTTGCATTTGCCACAGAATAATCTTAAGACTTTTATAAACTATGACCTGAAATGTTCTTTGTAAGTATTACCTTGACATTTTAAAAAGGTGTCACTTTATGTCAAAAGTCTAGTCCAACTCTGACAATCAATATTTTAAAAGTATTATCTCATTCACTGTTTCATATGTATTACTACCAAATGTCTTTTTTGACATTTGTTTATTGAGCACTAAGTATTAGACACTGTTCTAAGCATATTACATACAGCTTGCTTTATGAAAAATATTAATTTCACCATTTTATGAAAGAGGCATTAAAAGATTAGGTAACTTGTCCAAGGTCCCTTAGACACAGCCAGTAACTGAAAGAATTGAGATAACTGAGATTAGAATTTAGGGGAGCCAAGTTTAGAGCTCACATTCTAAAACAGCAACAG
This sequence comes from Sciurus carolinensis, assembly GCF_902686445.1. Classification (NCBI taxonomy): domain Eukaryota; kingdom Metazoa; phylum Chordata; class Mammalia; order Rodentia; family Sciuridae; genus Sciurus; species Sciurus carolinensis. The sequence continues at coordinate 127,157,264 of NC_062216.1, read as the reverse complement.
ATAACTTTCGACATTGTACTTCATCCTACTGCACTTCCTAGAATGTGCAATGTTATTTGTATACTAATGTGGTCTCTTTAAGATCTTAGTATCTTGCTTTGAAAGAAGTGTCTACCTCTTTTGCTTTCACAATGTTTAGCATGGTGCTAGACACATGAAATATTCTTTTCATGAATATTCACTCAATTGTTTTGAAACGTTTATTTCAATACTCCTAGTTTAAGGAAATTGTATAGAATGATTTTTAATGAGTTAAAATAAAGAAGATCCTCTAAATTTGTTAACCAAGAATTCATTTATTATTATGATTATAATAGATATAATAGGAACTCAAGATGGGAAGGAGATATCTAAGACATGATAACCTATTGTATTTCTTCTTGATTGTGTGTTAAGGATGAATGTAATCATGCCTTGATGTATACTCATAAACCTGAGTGTTTTGTGACCAGTATACATTTATAATCCAATATACATTTAACTCATTCTCCTTTGTAGTTTCCTTTACTTAGAGGCCATGACTTTAATCAAGACATGGGAACAGAGCTTATTGTCACTGTATTTAAGTGCAACTAAGTTCTTCTTTAGCCCCCAGGTAAACCACAATTCAGTTTGCGTACTCTAATTCTCCTGTATGATGAATGCCTTCTTTACCTCAACGCTTGGGAGGTTAAAATATTCCCTGTGCCATAATGGATGGGATGTCTAAGAGGACACAGTGGGCCATCAACTCCAAGAAAATAATAACTTATTACCATGACCCTCTATCCTTCATGCAAATAAACTATAGTAGACTGCCAAACTTGCCTGCACATGAAAACTATATTGAATATATATTTACAAAACGTATTGGGAAATTTATAATCCCATTATTATTCTCCCAAACCTATGTTAAACTCAGCAAGAGTTTCCAAAAAGAAAAATGAAAGAAAAGGAAGGAGAAAAATAATTGTACACTATTATATTTCCTTATCAAGTTTTGATGCTGTAAGACTCTTACTAGAACTCTTATCACATTCATTCATTAATAAGTACTTTTATTCTAATCATTTTGGAATACAAAAATAATACATGTTAATGGCAGAACTATTGAAAAATCAGAAATAATTCAGTCTTTTAGAACAATACTCACTGTTGATATTTTGGTGTATTTCCCTTGTCCAATTGCATGATAAAGAGATTCAATTGTTATTGATATACAAATAGATACATAGTTTATTTCTACAGACTAAGTCTTATAAAGATTTTTCAGATCACTTAAGATTCCTCAAAAACCTTTTAAAAAGGATTTTTTCCTTTATTTTATTTATTTATTTTTATGTGGTGCTGAGAACTGAATCTAGTTTTACATGTGCTAAACAAGTACTTCACCACGGAGCTACAATTTCAGTCCTTAATGTACTGTCTTAATTCTTCCAATATTTTCTTCAAATTCAACATGTGTAATGCCTCAACTTTACATTTCACTTGGAATTAATTTTATCCATACCAAGCTGCAGGATGAAGAGACTCAGAAGGGTATTCTTCACTGTGTAGAGAGCTCTGAACACATTCTTCCCAGTAGGGATGGGCTGAGCTGTGGGTCACTGCTGCAGCTTCTAAATGCACAGACATTTGTTGGGTTGTTTAAAAAGGCTTTATGATGTGCACTGTAGAACTATCTACTGTTTTTCATTTAATCATCTGAAGGTATTGGATATTTTGATATTTTCACTAGGATGAACACCAGATTGTTCTTCTAAATCCTGTCTGAATAAGAATGGAAAGTATATCAAGAAGTGAATAAAGACAGAGGGAGATTTTCTAAAGAAATTAGGGAAGCTTTATCTGCCTTTTTAATCCTGAAATTAAAAAGTAAGACTTGGAATACTGTCCTTGAAACTCTAGCCAGAGCAATTGGGCAAAAGAAAGAAATTAAAGGAATATGAATAGGAAAAGAACTCGAACTATTACTATTTGTCATTGACATGATTCTATATTTAGAAGATGCAAAAAAAAAAAAAAAACTCTACCAGAAAACTTCTAGAACTTATAAATGAATTCAGCAAAGTAGCAGGATATAAAGTCGAGACCCATAAGTCAAACACATGCCTATACATCACTGATGAATCTATTGAAAGAGAAATTAGGAGAACTAACTGATTCATGATAGCTTCAAAAGTATAAAATAAAATACTTTGCAATCAATGTAGCAAAAGAAGTGAATGACCTCTACAATGAAAGCTACAAAACGCTAAAGAAAGAAATTGAAAAAGACCTATGTATGGAAAGATCTCTCATGCCCCTGGATAGGCAGAATTAATATTATCAAAATGGCCATCTTAGGGCTGGGGTCATAACTCAGTGGTAGAGCACTTGCCTAGCATGTGTGAGGCACTGGGTTTGTTCCTCAGCACCACATAAAAATAAATAAATAAATAAATAAACAAAGGTATTTTTTTAAATGGCCATACTACCAAAATTGTTATACAGATGCAAATCCTATTATAATCCCAATGACATTCTTCATAGAACTAGAAAAAGCAATCATGAAATTAATTTAGAAAAATAAGAGATCAAGAGTAGCCAAAGCAATCTTAGCAAGAAAAGTGAAGCAGGAGGCATCACAATACTGGACCTTAAATTACATTACAGAGCCACAATAACAAAAACAGGATGGTATTGGCAACAAAACAGACACATAGAAAAACTGAACAGAACAAAAGACACAAAAACGAACATAAATACAGTTACCTCATACTAGACCAAGGTGCCAAAAACATTCACTGGAGAAATGACAGCCTATGCAACAAATGGTGCTGGGAAAATTGGAAATCCATATGTAGCAAAATGAAATTAAACCTCTATCTCTCACCATGCACAAAACTCAACTCAAAGCAGATCAAAGGCTTAGGCACTAGAACAGAGACCTTTCGTCTAATAGAAGAAAAAGTAGGCCCACATCTTCACCATGTCAGCTTAGGAACTGACTTCCTTAACAAGACCCCTAAAGCACAAGAAGTAAAATCAAGAATCAGTAAATGGGGTGGATTCAAACTAAAAACCTTTTCAGCAAAGGAAACAATCAATGTGAAGAGAGAGCCTATAGAATGGGAAAAAATCTTTATGACATACACCTCAGAAAGAACATTAATCTCCTGGATTATACAAATAACTCAAAAAAAAAAACAAAACAAAACAAAACTTAACACCAAAAAGACAAATAACCCAGTGATTAAATGGACTAAGGAACTGAACAGATACATCACAAAAGAGGAAATACAATCAATCAACAAATAGATGAAAAAAATGTTCAACATCTTTAGCAATTAGAGAAATGTCAATCAAAGTTACTCTAAGATTTCATTTCATCCCAGTCAGAATGGCAATTATCGAGAATACAAACAACAATAAATGTCAGTGAGGATGTAGGGAGAAAGGTACACTCATACATTGCAAATTGGTGCAACCATTATGGAAAGCGGTATAGAGATTCCTCAGAACACTTGGAACGGAATGACTGTTTGATCCAGCTATCTATTCCACTTCTTGGTTTATACCCAAAGGACTTAAAATCAGCATACTACAGTAACACAGCCATATCAATGATTATAGCAGCTCAACTCACAATAGCTAAACTATGGAACCAACCTAGGTAGCCTTCAACATATGAATGGATTAAAAAAATAAAAGTAGTGTAGTAGTGTGTATATATGTGTGTGTGTGTGTGTGTGTGTGTGTGTATATATATATATATACATACATACATATATGATAGAATATTACTCAGTCTTAAAGAAGAATGAAATTATGTTATTTGTGAGTAAATGGATGGAACTGGAGAATATCATGCTAGTGAAATAAGCCAATCCCCAAAAACCAAAGGCCAAACGTTTTCTCTGCTATGTGGATGCTAATTCACAATGAGGCGGGGACTAGGAAAGAATAGAGTTACTTTGGATTAGATAGAAGGGAGTGAAGAGAGGGGAGGGGAATGGAGGTAGGAAGGATAGTAGAATGAATAGAACATTATTACCTTGTATATGTACATAACTATACGACTGGTGGGATTCTACATCACATACAACCAGAAGAATGAGAAATTATACTCCATCTATGTATGATGTATCAAAGTACATTCTATGGTCATGTATAACTAATTAGAACAAATTTTAAAAATACAAAAATAAATAAACATATAAATAAATAAAAAGTAGAACTTGGAGGAAGATGGTGGAATGAGGGGTTGCTTCCCTGGTGTGTCTATGCCATGAACCAAGAAAAGTAGACAGGCAGCTTTTCACCAAGGTGGGTGAATGATCAAGAATTAGGGGGACTTTACTGGAATTTAATACTGAACACTCAAAATAGATTGGGAACTCAAGAGATCTTGTGTAATAAAATAAGGGGGAAAGATCACCAGCTCCACAGCTACAATAGCAGCTGGAGGCACAAACCAGAACAGTCACTATGTGAACACAGTAAAGCAATAAAGGAAACACATTCTCAGGAAGACTGAGGTGTGTTGGGTTACAGACAACTTAGAGATCAGAGACACTGCTCAAAAAAACAATAAGCTGTGCTACACAGCATCTGTGTTTAGGAGTGGTCTACTTTATGCTTTGAATATTGCCCTTGCTGCCCTGCTGCAGCAACTTATTTTTAAAATGGACATTTCTTTCTCTTCCTTTCTCCATGCTCCTCCTTAATCTTTCCCCCTCCCTAATCTCAGGGTAGACAGTTTCACCTTTCTACCCCATCTTAGGTAGATTTATCTGTCCTTGTTCCCACCACAGGAACTAAGTAATCTATACTTTGGGATGGTAACAGAAGATCTCAGGCATTACTGTCTCCCAAATTAACAAGTGAATTACAACTCCAACAGAGAACATGAGGAGTGTAGCCTTTGAATCACCTCTTTAAAAGTCCCCAATTCCTGCTGATGGGAAGAATGGCAACCTTTGGGACAGGAGCCCTCTGTGTTTCTCCTTTGCTAGCAAAGCAATAAACTTTCTTTTTCATTGTTTTCAAAACTGAGTCCTCGGTTTTGAAAACAATGAAAGGACCAAGCTTTTGGCAATACGCATATGGGAGGGAAGCCACCATCACTCTTGGCAGCATGCAGAGAGGACAGTGGAAGGAACCATTTAGTAGCCATGGCATAGGGACCAGGAGCTTGGGGAGCCGGTTACTGGTAGACCCAGAGTCTGGCCCAAATGAGCAGGGCAAACCCAGACTGCATGACAGAGAGTGTGCCTCCATGACCAGGAGAAAATCAAGCATGGAAAGAGGTTTCACATTGGAATACTGGTCATAGAAACCCACCTGGCACCCTCCCCCTCCAACTAGGTTGCCTGCAGCATCAGCTGGGAAAAAAGCACCTGACTGGGAATTCAAAAGGGGGGGTGATTGTAGAGAATTTCAGAGATTGAATCAGAGACCAGGAATCATGGGGTCCATAGGCAAATTAGTGGGCTAAGAATAAGCTCATACACCACACAGTGGTACCCAAAGGAGATTCCCAGGGTGCAGTCTTTCAACTGCAGGTCCTTGAAAGTGCACTGACTTAAAATCTCCAGACCAACAGGCTCCCAGCCAAGAGCATTCCTAAACCTACATCTGCCCTCCAGGAGTTCTGCCTCCAGAACTAATTCTCTCACCATAGCAATCACAAATATCCTGAGGGTGAAGCTGGCATTAAACTCCTAACAAGCTGAGAAACTTTTGAACTCCAATGGAAACAACTGTTCAATTTTTTATCAAGATTCTTTTTATATTTTCATCTCTTACATCTCAAACATTTTTGAAACCAAGTATCCTTCATGTATCAGTTTATTGAGGACTGGGATGTTTGAATAGTATGTTACAGTTTATATATATATATTTACTTCACGTATATTTTTCCTCTCACTTATCTATTTCCCTGGATTCTTTTTCTCTCTTTTCTCCTGATAACAGTCAACCTCCATCAATTCCTCTTTCACTCTTTCTATTTACCTCTATCTTCTCTCCTCCTTCCTCATCTTCCTCATAAACATCACATCCTACACCACTTCTGTTCTCTTTGTCCACCATTTGAAATTATAAACTCTTTTGCAAATTTACTGTATATATTGCAGACAATAATTAAACACATCAATTTATTTTCATTGAGACAAAACTATAGATGTCTTAATAGGAGCTATTTGGTTTAAGGTTGTATATTATTTACATTGGGTGCTGTTAATATTGGTCTCCCCTTAAAGATGAGGTACTGGAAACCTTCAGGGACACTAAAAGTCTACAGGGTAGAAACTGTGCTGCCTCAGATCCACTCTGCTAGAAGGGAAGACAAATGAACAACATGAAAAAATGAGAAAAAAGTGCCCCAACCAAGATGCTCCAAGAATAGAATCCACTGACAACACAGTAGAAGAAATGTCAGAGGAGGAGTTTAGAGCATACATAATCTGATCTGCAACATAAAAGACAATGTATGGAGTGAAATCAGAGATAAATTTCAGGAGGTGAAAGATCACTTCAATAAAGAGATAGAGATTCTGAAAAGAAATCATGCATAAATCCTCAAAATGAAGGAAACAATCAAATTGAAAATTCAGTGGAAAGTATCACCAACAGACTATAGACTATTTGGAAGACAGAATGTCAGGCAATGAAGACAAAATAGATAATCTTGAAAATAAAGTTGCCTACTCAGAGAAGACAGAAAGAAACCATGAACAGAACTTCCAAGAATTATGGGATGACATGAAAAGATCAAATTTAAGATTTATTGGGATAGATGAATGTGTGGAGATACAAACCATAGGAAAGGACAATATTTTCAATGAAATAATATCAGAAAAATTCCCAAGCCTAAAAGGTGAAATGGAAACTTAAATACAAGAGCCTAAAAGGACCCCGATGTACAAAATTACAACAGAGCCACACCAAAGTACATTATAATGAAAACGCCTAGAATGCAGAATAAAGATAGAATTTTAAAGGCTGTGAGAGAAATGTATCAGATTAAATACAGGGGGAAAACAATTCAAATCTCAGCTAATTTCTCAACCCAGACCCTCAAAGCTAGGAGGTCCTGGAACAACATATATGAAGCTCTGAAAGAAAATGGATGCCAACCAAGAATTATATTATACTCAGCAAAATTAAATTTCAGATTTGAAGATGAAATAAAAAACTTCCATGATAAATGAAAGTTAAAAGAATTCACAACTAGAAAGCCTGTACTAGAGAACTTTCTCAACAAAATATTCCATGAGGATGAAATGAAAAAAAAAAAGAACACCAGCAAAGAGAGGAACTAAACTAAAGGAAAAATCAATCAAAGCAGAAACTAAATCAAATTAAAAACCAGAAATGAACCAAAATAACTGGGAATAAAAATTATATCTCAATAATAACCTTGAATGTTAATGGCCTAAACTCAACAATCAAAAAAAAAAAAAAAAAAGAAGTCTGGCAGATTGAATTAAAAAACAAGACCCAAGGGACTCACCTCATAGGCAAAGATATCCACAGACTGCAGGTGAAAAGATGCATATCACTCACATAGATCACATAAAAAGCAGGGTTTTCCATCCTCATATCAGATAAATTGGACTTCAAGTCCAAGTTAATCATAAGGAACAAAGAAGGACATTACATACTGCTTAAGTGAATTATACATCAACAAGACATATCTGTAAATATTTATGCCCAAAACAAAGAAGCATCTATGTACATCAAACAAACCCATTACAATTTCAAGAATCCAACAGATCACAACAGAATAATACTGGGTGACTTTAACACATCTATCTCACTCCTGGATAGATCTTCCAAACAAAAACTAAACAAAGAAACTATAGAACTAAATGATATAATCAATAATTTTGGTTTAATGCACATATATGGAATATTTCATCCATTATCAAGCCAATACACTTTCTTCTCAGCAGAACATGAATCCTTCTCTAAAATATACCATGTTATGCCACAAAACAACTCTGCAAATAAAAAAAAATATAGATACTACCCTGCATTCTATCATATCATAATGGAATGAAATTAGAAAACAATGACAAAATAAAAAATAGAAGTTACTCAAACACTTGGAGATTAAATAATATGCAAATGAGTGACGAATGGCTAACAGAAGAAATCAGGGATGAAATAAAAAAATACTTAAGAGGTAAAAGAGAACACTGATATAACAACATATCAAAACCCCTGGAACACTATGAAGACAGTGCTAAGAGGAAAGTTCATTGCGCTGAGCTCATTCATTAAAAGAATAGAAAATCAACAAATAAATAACCTAAAATTACATCTCAAACTTAGAAAAAGAAGAATAAGCCAATACCAAAAGCAGCAGACAGAAAATAATTAAAATCAGAGCTGAAATCAATGAAATTGAAACAAAGAAACAATTCACAAAATTGACAAACAAAAAGTTGGTTCTTTGAAAAAATAAATAGAATTGATAAACCCTTAGCAAAGCTAACAGAGAAAGAAAACTAAAAGTACTAAAATTCATGATGAAAAAGGAAATATCAAGACAGACACTACTGAAATAAGATAATTAGAAACTATTTTGAAAATTTATACTCCAATAAAATAGAAAATCTTGAAGACATTAAAAATTTCTAGAGACATTTGACCTGCCCAAACTGAATCAGGAAGACATACATAATTTAAAGAGATCAATTTCAAGCAATGAAATAGAAGAAGTCATCAAAAACCTACCAATAAAGAAAACCCCAGAACCAGACGGATTCTTAGCTGAGTTCTAAAAGACTTTCAGAGAAGAGTTAACATCAACATTCTTCAAATTATTCCATGAAATAGAAAAGGAGGGAACCCTTCCAGACTCATTCTATGAAGCTAGCATCACAGTGATACCAAAACCAGACAACGACACATCAAAGAAGGAAAACTTCAGGCAAATATCCCTGTTGAACATAAACAATATTTAGAATGATAAAAAAATTCTCAATAAAATTCTGGCAAATTGCATACAAAAACATTAAAACCATAGTGCACCATGATCAAGTGGGGTTCAACCCAGGGATACACGGTTAGTTCAACATACAGAAATCAATAAATGTAAATAATCACATCAATAGACTTCAGAACAATATCATATGATCATCTCAATAGATGCAGAAAAAGCATTTGACAAAATACAGCATCCATCATGTTCAAACACTAGAAAAACTAGGGATGGTAGGAACATATATCAACATTGTAAAAGCTACATATGCTAAATCCAAGGCCAATATCATTCAAAACAGAGAAAACTGAAAGCATTCCCTCTGAAAACTGAACAAGACAAGGATGCCTTCTTTCACCACTTCTACTCAACATCATCCTTGTAACTCTAGCCAGAGCAATTTGACAGAAGATAAAGGGATACGAATAGGAAAAGAAAAACTCAAAACTATCACTATTTGTTGATGACATGATTCTATATTTAGAAGATAAAAAAACTCCAGTAGAAATCTTCTGGAACTAGTAAATAAATTCAGCAAAGTGACAGGATATAAAATTAATACCCATATGTCAAACACATTCTTATACATCAGTGATTAATTCACTAAAAGAGAAATTAGGCAAACGATCCCATTCATGAGAGCCTTGAAATAAAAAAATGAAATATGTGGGAATTAATCTAACAGAAGTGGTGAATGATCTCTACAATGAAAACTACAGAACACTAAAGAAAGAAATCAAAGAAGACCTTAGAAAATAGAAAGATCTCCCATACTCTTGGATTGGCAGAATTAGCATTGTCAAAATGGCCATACTACCAAAAGAGTTATACAGATTTAATGCAATTCCTATTAAAATTCCAATGACATTCTTCATAGAATTAGAAAAAGCAATCATGAAATTCACTTGGAACAATAAGAGACCAAGAATAGCCAAATCAATCCTTAGCAAGAAGAGTGAAGCAGGAGGCATCAAAATACCAGACCTTAAATGATACTACAGAGCCATAGTAATGAAAATGGCATTGTACTGGCACCAAAACAGACATGTAGACCAATGGTACAGAATAGAAGACACAAAGACAAACCCACATAATTACAGTTATTTCATGTTAAACAAAGATGCCAAAATGTACATTGGAGAAAAGATAGACTTTTCAACAAATGATTCTGGGAAAATTGGAAATCCATATGTAGTAAAATGAAATTAAACCCCTATCTTTCACCCTGCACAAAACTCAATCTAAAGTGGATCAAAGACTTAGGTACAGAATGGAGACCCTTTACCTTGTCAGCTCAGGATTTTTAAGTCTTCCTTAATAAGACTCCTAAAGCACAAGAAGTAAAATCAAGATTCAATAAATGGGATGTATTCAAACTAAAAAGCTGCTTCTCAGCAAATGAAATAATTAATAACATGAAAATCTTTGCCACATGCACCTCAGATAGAGCATTAATCTTCAAGATATATATGGAACTCAAAAAACTCAACACCCAAAATAACCATAGAACCCAATCAATAAATGGGCTAAAGAACTCAACAGATACTTCACAGATGAAGAAATGCAATCAATCAACAAATATATGAAAAAATGTTTGACATCTTTAGCACTCAGAGAAATACAAATCAAAAATACTCTAAGATTTCATTTCACCCCAGTCAGAATGGCAATTTTCAAGAATATAAACAACAATAAATGTTGGCAAGGATGTAGGGAAAAAGGTACACTAATACACTGCTGGTGGGAATGCAAATTTTTGGAAAAAAAATATGGAAAGCGATATAGAGATTCCTCAGAACACTTGGAATGGAACCACCATTTGACCCAGCTATCCTACCTCTCGGTTTATACCGAAAGGACTTCAAATCAGCATACAACAGTAACTCAGTCACATCATATATGTGTGCGTGTGTATGTATATATGATGAAATATTACTCAGTCTTAAAGAAGAATGAAATTATGTAATTTGCCAGTAAATGGATGGAGCTGGAGAATATCATGCTAAGTGAAATAAGTCAATCCCAAAAAACCAAAGGCTGAATGTTTCTCTGATATGCAGTTGCTAATTTACAATAAGGAGGCAGGGTTAGGGAAGAATACAGTTAATCTGGATTAGACAGAGGGGAGTGAAGAGAGGAGAGGGAGTATGGGGGGGTAGTAAGGATAATAGAATAAATCAGACATTATGACCCTATGTTCACATATGATCATACAACTGGTGTAATCTCATCATGTACAACCAGAATAAGAATTTATACTCCTTTTATGTATGATGTATCGAAATGCAATCTATTTTCATGTAAAAATTAGAACAACAACAAAAAAAAACAGAATAAATGTGCATGGAGGTTCATGAAGGAATAGAAAAAAAAAACCTAGGAAAAATAATTTTTTGTGTGAAAAACTCCAAACCTAGACACTTATTTGAGCTTTATCGAAGTAATTCAAGTCCAATTGGCACCTTTTTGGGGCAGAAAACTCTAACCAGTATAAAGGGTAGAAAGTTGCCAAAAGCACATCCTTTTCAGATTTTCAGTGACTTGATTTTCTCAAACCAACACAATGTCCCACATATAACTTTATGTGCAGTATTTTGGGTGTTCATGGCTATCAACTGGAGGGAAAATCATGGATGCTTTCTAAACCTTAATGTTGGCATTTGGATATCAATTCTACTTGTGCAAATAAGGTATCTTTCTCTGTTACCAAAAGGCAAACACCTGCTGAGCAATATATTTACTCAGAAAAAAAATGGTGACTAATCTGGCATCCAAAATAATAATAAGCCCAGAGGAATTAGATTTGAACAAAGAGACATTAAACTGGATGATATAGCAAGAGAAATGAAAGAAAGATTCCTTTTTAGTATTCCATATAAAGAAGCAGAAAAGTCTTGGACAACTTGAAAATGCAAATTAAAATAATATACCCTTTTTAAGATTATCAAATTGAAAATGATGAAAATATTTCATGTGAGCAAAGATGTGAAGAAATGGAGACTCTCACACAGTTCTGAGGAAGCACAGAGCAGTTATCATGTACAGTGGATCCTAGGAAAAGTTTCCTGTGTGCACAAGGAAGCACATGCAAGGGTATCACTGCAATGTTGCTAAATATAGTGATATGTAGCAGGCAATTTAAGTGAATATTAATAAGAGAATGGATTGACAATTTTTTAAATAATTATTCTGTGGTATATTTTACTGCATATCACTAAAAATAAATAAATGAAAGTACTCTATCAACATGAATAACCTTCAACAATCTAATGTTGAATGATCAAAGCAAGATATGAAAAATATGCAAAATATAATACCTTTCATATAAAGTTTAGGAACACAAAACCATACTCATTGTTTTTAGCTATCTATGCATCATAAATTCAGAAACATCATGGGAATGCTACATATAAAATTAAAAAGTGTTTGCTTTTAGAAAAAGGGAGGAAGGGGAAAGAACTGAGTTGAGAGGTGGCACACAACTTGCTTAAACTCTCTTTAACATTTTATTTTTTGTAAAAACTGAACTGTGAGAAAATGTAAATATTTAACAAAGCTGTATGACAGGCACATAGCCACTCATTTTATTCTAAATAATTTTCTCTAAACTTGAAGTGTTTTATAAAGACATAAATAAACAAACTTCCTAAGTTCCTGGAGCTAAGAAGTAGAAGAACTGGGGTAAAGGTTGGTCTGAGTCTAGAGTTCATGCTAATTTTCCCTGTTTCCTACTGCTTCTTCCATCCTGAGGCATTTCTGACTTCCTACTTTGTTCCACCACTGAACCCTGTAGGGACTTCCTCTCACAACATCTGCAAATGGTGTAACATTTCTTTGCTCACAAGTCTACCTTCCTTTGCTTGATTATAAATTCCCAAAAGCTCATTTGCTCCCATCTGAAATAGTGTTTGGCACATAGTTGAATTTATGTAAATGTTTAGTGAATGTAGGAATGAATTATGGTGGGTAGGATAACTGGGAGAGTATTGTAATACTGCAATGGAGAACTAACGAGAGAACTAGGAAGCAATAACTGGAATAAAAAAGAAGAACGTAGACCAGAGATGACTTTGCAGTTTCTAGGATATGGGAAGTGGGATATGGAATAAGAAGAAACATGGAAGTATTGAGCATGGATAGATTTTGAATGTTTGTGTCAAACTTGTTTCTAAGCACCATGTGTATTCATTTAACTGTCCCCCACTCCAAATACTATGACATATGTACTCTTACTATCACTACTTTGCAAAGGAGGAAATGGAAACACCAAGAGGCTAAGTAACTTGCTTAGTTGGACTTGAACACGGAAAATTGGCTTTGTCCATGCTATTGATCGGTATGCCCCAAGATCAAAAAGAAACTGGGAAGGCCAGAGAATGAATGAAAATGTTTTACATTTACTTTGTTTAACATGATAAGATAGATGATTATAAAACTTTAAGGTCAAATATCCTGCATCCCTGCTAAGACTGAGGACAGACATAGATTCTGGAATACTGGTGACCAGAGTAGGGCAGTTGGAGTATCTGCCTCAGGCGCAGGTTGTGGGAAACTGAGGGCAGAGAAGTCAAAAACAAAATTATAACACACAAAATGTCTACCTTTTTATTGTTGTTATAAGCCAACATTTCTAAACAACAGAAACCTTCTTTACTTTTTTTAATCTAAATTCCACACAATTGCTGTTGTTAGTATTTTAAAAGTACTCATCCTTTAATCATCATTGTTTTCTATATTGAATATTTTTTGAATAATTTTTTGTTATGAAGTTAATTTGGTCCCATTAAGGTTTCAAAGAAATTCATGAAGACACATGCAACAAAGTTCCAAATTTCTCCCCTAATTCCTAGTAGTTTAGAAACAGAATTGGGAACAACCAGTGGGATTGTTGGATGGCAAATGATATATAGTAGGTGTGTGAAGAAGTGATGGATTTCAAGGAGCTGGTATGAGCATCTAAAAATAGTTTGCCATGGTACCTGAGTTCTACTAGAGGCAAGAGAGACCATACAGGAACTGAGTGACTGAGAGAAGAGAATGAGGCCAAAGGGCAGAGCAGTAGGTCTGCAGATCCACTGGAAAGTAGGAAGCTTCACTCTGTGGTGGATAATGTCAGTGTATCTTTAATGATTCCCTTCCCAGCCTAGCAACAAAGGATATCCTATGTTCTACATTTTTCTTTCAGAAAATCTTATTTTCTGAATGTCCTTAAGAAGCAACAATTTAGAAGGGAGGAGTTAAATGTGCACTAGGTAGTACAAACAGAAAACTCCCCTATATAGGATAGTAAAAAATGCTTTGACCAGCATTCTAGGTTTAAAGTTCAGTCTCTCTTGGTGGCCTTCCTCTGAGGACACTGTACTCATTGCATCACCAGTCTTAGCTACCAAAGCTTTCTTCAGTGACCATTATTCTCCTCTTCAAGGAAACAGAGAACAGAATTTCTTTGGTACTAGATGTGTGATTAAGTCATTTTTTAGCATCCCCTGATCTTGTGAACTCCTGCCCCTCATCTCTGCCTCCTCAGGTCCCATTTTCTTGGCCCAGCGCATACCTCTCAGCCCCAAAGAAGCTCAGACACTTTCCCACTTGCCTCAGCACTTTAGTCTCAATCTTCTCAGAACCATGTAACAACACATCTGCCACTGAACATGAGCTTCTTTTATTCCAGGTCTCCTAAAGCCTATGAACCAGTGCATTTTAAAGCCAGGGGAGGTTTCACAGAATACCCAATTCAATTCCTTTATTTTACTAATGAGAAATTTGAAACTCAGAGAAACTGAGTAAATGACAGAACCAAGACGAACTCGAGCCCTCCTTTGTTGTTACTTGGTGACCTTTTTACTGTGGTATGTGTGTGGCCTAAAAGGATGAGGTTGTTCCTTCAGGAATGGGACTTGTTTCAATCTATAGCATGTACATGCTGGGTCCTCAACAGATATTCACGCACAGTGATATGATCAAATCATACAAGGCAGGTGGAAGAAGAATAAATGCTTATGAGGACAGATCTTACAGTTTAAAAATATAATTAATGTTTTCAATGCTTACATGCATAAGATTTCCTTTTAAAAGAATTAGAAGTTTTCCATTTTTCATATAAGATGATCAGGTGCTTCTATCTTGTTTCTACAAACAAAATTACATTCATCACTCTTAACATTGTTCCCTTAATTCATAGTTAAGGGTGGTCTTATTTAGGATTTCTATGACCAGAATAGTAACAGATATTTAATTCCTAGAAGAGAAAAATTTTACCACAGAACTCTTGTACCAGTTAACTTTGTGAATATTAATTAATTTCAGAAAAAAACATCAAGGAGTGAATTTCATAAACAAAAACACTTACATAGTTTAATTTAATTGGCAATATTGATTAGAAAAAATGGAATGAAAACCAAAGCAAATATAAGGTCATATGCTGGGAGCTGAACCAAAACTGATACTAGAAATTGCCAATTTCATCATTATAAATTTTGTTACTCAAAAACCAATCTATTACCCAAGGTTATCCAAGGTCTTATGATATGTGATTTGGCACTCATCACCCTGAACAACTCTGACTTCCTTTGAAAAGTGATTACAGAGCTCCTGCCATTCCCAATACAACCAGCCCACCTGTGACCATGTGAAGAAGAAATCCCCTAGAATCGTTCAGTTTGCTGTTACACTATCACAACTTAAGCAGAGCTCTGCCTTCTCATGTCAAGGTGGATGTGAAATCTCAGGAAAAGCTTGTGAGCTTCCAGAAATAGACAGACTGTCAGAATAATTCCTCCCCTGAGCTCAGTTGGGACATTATTCCAGCCACGCAGTCTCCTTCTGACTCCCCACCCTAGCTTTCCTCTTTGCTCTCCCCTCCTCATATGGTAGAAATGACAAACACCACAAACACCACCCACTCGCAGTCAGTTCTCCTAATTCCACCCACAGCAGCTAAATATCTAAAGAAAATACATTTATATGTTTAAAAATGTAAAATGGAGACAGCATTTTCACAGAAAAGTGTTCTCACCCTCTTGGTGCTAGTCCTTGGGGTATTTTTCTTCGAAATGCGTTTCTTCCCAAATGACTACAGCTTTTGCTGGCATTTTTTGTGAAAGTATATTCAAGACCTCCTTAAGAGTCAGAAAAGCTACCTGAATTTGTAGACAGTTTCCGGTTGGGCTCACTTTTTGCAGAACGCACACTTAAGTGTGCAGAAGGTGGGCAAGGTGTCTGAAAAAACAGGAAGCACCTGTGAATGTGTGACTTTATTTGTGGAAGCAGAAGGCTCCCTCTCAGATGGCTCAAGATGCTTCCTGCTATTTCACCTGTGAGCATTTTTCAAGGCCTTATTCTTTAGAGTTCAAGAACAGGCTTCTGAATGGCAGGATTATTTGAAAAGTCATATGTATCCATGGGTATAGAGTAAATTCATAACTTTCCTATTTTTCTTTTTGCTGGAGATATTGATATGCTTGGGAATGATGTTGGCTTTTAATTGTGATGGGGAAATTATAACCAAATAAGAATATGAGGTAACAGATTTGTGTAGCTTTCAAGGTTCCTATTTTAGTAAAAAACAAGTTTTCATTAATTGATTAACTTATTTGGTAAACAGTACTAAGAGCAAGCCACTGAGATAGATTCTAGAAATATACTGGAGACAGAAAAAAATGGTTGCATCCCTGTCCTCTATTTCTGCCCTAAAATTACCAAAAATAAAGTGTCATATTTCAAACTAGCATTTTTATGTTTGTCTGTGTTTCTATGATTTAGTGAGGTGCTATTAAGCACAAATGTAACTGACAAAAGTCCCTTCTTCCATTGGATCTGTTGGTGGTGGCAGTCCCTGCCAGTGACATCTAGGTTACACATTAGTGACACTGTTGGCTAATTAGATTAAACCTGTTTCTTGACTGGAGATACCACATAAGTTGTTACCTTTTCAGGTATACACTTGACCATATGTAAACCAACTATGAGGGGTCTCTGGGTTGTCAGAGGGATATTATCACTCTGTTCTACAATTTGTCAGTAATTCTATTTTCATATCTAAGCATAAAGAATGGGATATGGGAATGAATGCGGTTCCCCTCTTCATATAAATGTGGTAAGAAAAACAAGACATGTGTGTGTGACCTGAACAAGTCATGCTGTCAAGAACTTTAGTTTCTTCATCTAAACATGAAGAGTTGAATCTGCTGTGTCTTTCAAGATGTAATATTTTGCAATTCTAGGTAAGTCTCTTTTCTGTATTTCCTTGGGAGATACAGAACTCACATAATGCCCAGTGAAGGAAGTCACAAGTGATTATTTGGTGGAAAACCTGAACAAACTTGACCTCCTTGGGTACTTGAACAAAGCATCTGAAGATAAATTAGTGATTGTGCAGAAGGAGGGGAATGAGAAGGATGTTTCTAGCACTTTCTCCAGCTTTTCTCTGGATGAAGAGAGTTCTGAACAGATTCGGAATGGGCAGGCAGTGTGGTTGACTTCCAAGATCATTCTTAGAGGACTGAGATGATCCACCCAGATTTATGAGGTTTTGAAGTTTGTTTCTATTAGGTTCCTTTGCCTATATTATGTAAGCAATACTAGGTGAGTCCTCCAATTTTGCCAATGTATTTAATTTGAATAGTTATTTCCTGAACTTCCATGGCACAGGTTTCCAGTAGAGCCAGAGCACTGCCTCTCCCTCCTGCTCCCCCCTATACTTTCACAGCCAGGCAGCAGGAGCGCTACCGTAACTACAGTATCTGAAAATGAGGCCCTTCCAGCTGGAGAAGATTTAGAGTCCCTGAAGGCCACTCAATGACAACATGTGAGTCAAAGGAGATGTGTTAACATTGGAAGGAATACCTCTTTTGATTTATACTGCACTTGTTAGGGTAGAAAGCTTCATTTTCACAGCAAGATTTAGAAGAAGAGGTTATCCTGGTGAAAATCCATGCATGGACTATGGCACTGCCATCAAGAAAGAAGAGATGACTGAATTGGAAATGATCCCCAAGGATGGGGCACCTGGAAAATAAAAAGAGATGATAAGGGAACTATTTTCAATGAACCTGCAGGTATAGCTGTGTGAATGTTGTAATTAGTTAGGAGTTGATCTTTTGGCAGTGTACATTGAATAAAATGTAGAGTGGCTGAGGAGGAAGAAATCTGGGTTTGTTTAGTTTTTATTTAAAAAGTAATTTTTATTGTATTTTACAGTAATAAAAAATGTATGTGTTTACCCAAAATTTACCACAATAGAATAAAAAAGAGTAAGGTATTAGAAAAAAGTATGTGCATTCCAAAGAGCAGGCTTCCTGCAGTATTTTCATTGCCAGATAGTTTCAGATGTCAGTTTTCTTCTTTCTTATTGATAAACCTGCTAATAGAAGGATGGATAATTACTGATTATGAAAATGAAAAAAAATGAAGGTAGAGAAATTTTTTTAAAAGTAGGTGGAAATGTTAAGGTCTTAGGGTACCCAAACAATTTTTTAAAAAGAATGGCACCATTTGAAGATCTATTATACCAGATCTCAAGATTTAAGTAGTCAAGACAGTGTGTGCTGACACATGATAGACATATATTCAATAGAATACAGACCTACATGTTTATGGGCAATTGATTTTCTAAAAAGAGTTCAAAACTATTCAACAGCAAATAGCTTTTTCTACAAATGTCACTATAACAATGGAATGTCTGTTTGAAAAAAGTAAACCTCATCCATGAGCCACTGTAGCATAATATAACTTTTCCTTTCTTATACAACTTTCGTTCCCTCTAGTTAACAACTGTTGGATTTTTAAAAGGTTCATGCTCATGTGCACAGATTCACACTACAATATCTCCTGCACCACTGTTACTGTAGAGAAAGCCTCAAACTGTTTGTCCATCAGTGGGAGATAGTTGTGAAACTGGTTCTTCTCTCATTGGAATGTGGTTCTGCCATTAAAGAGGAAGAGGGCATTACATCTATGATGAGGAGGTGCCAACTCAAGAGAATTCTTCAGAACTGAAACTGTGAAATGTGAAGCAGAGGGTCTTTGTAAATAGGTCATATGGGAGAGGCCCTTGTGCCAGCCCTGTTCTTAGATGCGATTTGTAATTCACCAAGCGGGCTCCAGCATAAAGGGACACTGGAGTAGGAAGGATCAGAAACTCAGGTTCACAGGTACATATGCCAACAATCTGTTTTCCACATAAGAGGTACCAAGGAGGGTACATCTTAGTTTGCAGCTGTAAGGATGCTTCTGTGGCCTCCTGGAAAGAGTGGTCAAGGGCCACAGAAGTCCCCTTTCTAGCAAGCACCATGAGTGCCCAGCTCCCCAGGTGGAGGGTGGATCAGACTGGCCATAGTCTTCTTTTGCCACAGGTGTACTTCAGCTGTGGCCTGCAAGTCACTTGGGAAAAGGTTCAGGGAAAGCATCCAAACAAGGTCTCAGGGTCTGCCTAATGCCCAAGAGGCTCACCAAATATTCACCCTTTCTTTGGTGAGCAAAGAAGGCAGATCCTGAGGTGGCCCAGGCCACAGATGCCTTCCAAATGCTCCAAGATTACTGGATCCACATTTCCAGACTTCTCTCTCCTTGACATGCATGTAGATTTTGCCACACTACCCAATGAGTCTGCTTCTCCCTGCGTGGAGGACAAACATGTAGCTCTTGTGGGCAATAAGACAACTGAGGTCCCTGAAGACACTCCACCATGCAGAATAAGGGGGTGGATAAGTTGTGAAGGAAAAATCAAAGCAGAATGAGCGTTGGGCAAGATAAAATCGAAAAGTGGGTCAGGCACAAGGTCAGGGGTCCCTTGTGTTAGAGCAGTGGCTCAGCTCCATATAGTAAGTTGTCCTCCCATAAGGACCCTGCATAAGACACAGATGTGCAGACATCCACACACCCACAGTGTTCAAGGCTTTCATGGTCACAACCCCAGTGTGGCATCGTTTTAGCTTCCATCTGGGAAGGGAGGGCAGTTCCAGGGCTTCCAATTGGCCTTTCCTATGGCAGGAGCCTCATGTTCTGAGCTGGACAGTTAGTTAACTCACACCAGGCCCAGCTTCTTGGAGCAGTCAGGAATCTGCTGCATTCTGAGTCAGCCCATTACAGCTAGCACAGAGTGAGCACCCAGAGGTGTGGGTGCTTCTCCATCCCCAGTCAATGAAGGCCCTTCTCCTTATTCACCTGGTGCCTCCTGCAGAAGCTTCCGCCACCTGGGGTTCCATATAGTCACTGGCCCTGTCTGCCCTGAGATTCAATCAGTCTGATAGACACAAAGACCCATTCCCACCTGCTTAAAGGGTGGAGAGGACGGGGAGGAGGATTCTGACTCCCCATCAACAATACAGCTTTTGGTGCTGAGATACAGACTGCCTCCACCAATCCCCATCCCCAACTTGCTCAAAAGACATTTGAGAGGCCATCTTCCTTTGTATTTCAAAATACACCCTCCAGGACTCCTGACCCCAGCCACATCCTGGCACTACATTAGGCAATGGAGGCACAAAGACAAAAGAATTTTCTAAACTGTAGTCCAGTTGGAAAGTCCATATAAATTAATAAGTACATGATAAATATTATAGGGTAAACCTAGAAGAGGTATTGGAAACCAAGAGAAGAAATTTAATATTCTAACTGGAATAAATTAAGTATTAGGAGTTAATGAATAAAAGTGTCCACAAAAATGGGCCTTATAGGTCAAAACAGGGCAATCAAACTGTCCTCTCATTTTTTATCCCATGAAGAATGTTGTGTCCAGACAGGAATGACTTCTAGGATGTCACATCCTAATCAATGATATGTGGGATTTTCTTAGGTTCTGTAGGAGCAGTTGTAAATGCAACAGCAGACAAATTTTTCTGAGATGTAAAAGGCACCCTTGGAATTGGATAAACCTAGTGTCTTATAAACTGTGAGTTACACGATTTTTCTAACTTCTTTTGGCAAGCTCCTCACATATACAGTACTGCCGAGCTTACAAGTTATTGTAAGAATATGAGTCAACATGTGTGGCACATAGCAGGCAACCATATATATTACAGAACATTTTAACTGGAATACAAAGTGCTTCCCTAGAGAGTAGGAAGATTTTGTTTCTGTGTTATTTTTCTTAGTCTAAGAAAACTAATTTTTTCACCAATGCATTTGATTCTATTCCCTCCCATCTCTTTTGAACCCCACTATACAAACTGAATGAGTTCTTGGCTAGTACGTACTACTAAGTATTTCTATCCCAGTTAGGAAAGAGTCCTCCTTTTCCTGGGATGATGGAAGTCCTGCTCTGGTTATAAGGCTTGGTGAGGGAAACAAAAGTGCATTGCAAACCCAACTGCAACTGACTAACCAAGAACTTTGAAACAGAGCAAAACCTTCACAGTCAGACACTATGTTACTTCTTTACTACACCACTTCAAAACTGTTGGGGTGGGTTGTTATGGGTTGTCCTTCATACTACAAAACTAACTGTTGGGGTGGGTTGCTATGGGTTAAATTGTGTGCTTTGCCTAGCAAAAGTATACTTTAAAGTTTATTTATCAGGTTTCTCCAGAGAAACAGAGAAAATAGGACAGGTAGACAAAGAGATTTATTATGAGGCATTGGTTCATGAAGATGTAGTATGAGCTGAGATCTGTAAAATGGAGACTCAAGAAAGTCAAAGGTATAGCTTCAATTCAAGTCCAAAGATCTGAGAACCATGGAAGTCAATGATATAAATCCCACTCTGAGTCTGAAGGTCAATAAAACAGGAGTAGCAATACCAGTGGCAGAAGATGGATATGCTAGCTTAAGAATGTGGGGCAAATTCACCCTTCTTCCATCTTTTTCTTCTATTTCTGCCTTGAAGGGATTGGATGATATCTACTCACATTGGGGATGGTGAATCTTCTGTTTTTCAGTCTATGGATTCAAATGCTAATCTATTTCAGAAATGTTCTCAGGAACATGTTTAGAAATAATATTTAGCAGCTATCTGGGCATTCTTTAGTACAGTTATCACATTAAATAAATATATCAAACTTCCAACTTCTAGTACCTAACATGTGATCTTACTTTGAAATTGTGTTATAGCAGATGTAATTAATTATACAATAATATACTGGACCAAGGTAGGATTAATCAAATATGAGTAGTGTCCTTATTTAATGGTATAATCTGAACTTAAGACACACACAGGGATAATGTCATATGAAGATGAGGGAAGATTTTGGGGTGATGCAACTACATGCCAAGGAGAACCAAGATGTACAGAAAACCGCAGAAGCCAGGAGTGAAGGATGACACAGATTCTTATTCATAGCCCTTAGAAGGAACCAGTCTTGGTGAGTGTTGATAGTTTTAGACTTATGCTTCCAGATTATGAGAGAGTGAATTTCCATTGTTTAAGCCACCCAGCTTACTTATTTACCTGATACTTGGTTAAGGCGACACTATAAAACTTATACGGTGCTCTAACTAGATCTGGATGAGTGGGCTATCAGTGAAGTACTAGTAATACTCCAGCTATTATTAGATCAATTAGTAGGCCCAATTCTCCACCATCCCTGTACCCAAGTTGTTTGCCATGCAACAGTGCAGTACTTCCCCTCCCCTTAAAAGTGGTGTCTTTTCTCTGCTCTCGGACTTTTGGGCAGACATCATGTGATGCCAGTTGCAAGCCTGGGCCTAAAAAATCCTTGTTTGTTTCTACTTTTCCTCTTGGCATAGTCAACAGAGAGTGCCGCTTTTGCCACTGGGTCCCAGGAGGAGAATGATGGCCTTGAGGAGCAGAAGCCCTCCAGCAGAGGTGTAGTGACTAACTCCAAAACTTGTAAGAAATAAATATTTACTTTTACAAACCTTCTATACTTTACAGGTTGTTGTCAATAGCATCAGTGACTGATACAGCGACTTTCATTTTCTTCTTTTCTTTTAGACTAGTTTTGTCTATCAAATATTATAATCTTATTATGAATTTTATTTCATGTTTGCTGAGAGGGCATTACTTATTATAAAAAGGGGACATTTGGTTAGATAGAAATTAGAATGATGTACTATATGATCTCTAGAAGTTCCTACCACTACTGATATATCATGTGCTCTTAAATGCTGAATACATTAAAACCATAGCAAGTTAAATTTTAAGTTTGAAAAGAGACATGACTATTTGAAAAATCTCAAGAAAATAACAAGCTGTGACTCTGATTGTGCTATTTAACTTTTCTGAACTCTGTATTCTTCATTGTTTAATGTGGAAATAAAAAATATCAACTTATAAGGTATGTGGGTATAAAATTCATTATCATACTATGTACAAGTTATAGTAGATAACCCGAGTTCAGTTTTCAAAGTTGACTTTAGGTTATAATAGCAAGACCTGTGGTGGAGACAAAATTATGTATTTTCCACACCATTTTCTCTAGCTGAAAACTCAGGGTAGTCTACTGGCTTGATCAAAATAATGTGAGTTACTTCTAGGCTTGGTTCTTAAAATCAGAGTGATTCTATAATCCTCACTTCCAGGTGACCTCTGGAGTCACATGGAACAAATGGCTTGGCCACAAAATGGAGGATAGTCTCCAGACCCTTTCTCAACTATAAGGTAACTTTCCCTATGGTTGAGACTTGGGGTTTGTTTGGTAGAGCAAAAAACATGACTGTGTTTCTAAAACAACATCACAGACCACAATTTCAGGAGACAGCTTCTAAGGAAAGTGACAAGTTCCTTTCTGTTACTGGTTTGGTTCTGGAACTCACACCTTAAGGGAAACAATTTTGTGGGAGAAAAACAAAAGGAATGATGAAGGAAGGAAAAAATCTATAAATCATGAAAAATGAAAAATCATGAAATTAAATTAATCTGTGGAGTTCTATGATTGTCTTTAAATAGTTCAAGTTTGGGAGAAAAGTTTTCTTTTTCCATATGCAAGCTAATGGGCTGAAGACAGGGCTAGATATTGGCTTAATATGCAGCCGAAATTTCATTCTCTCTCTGAAAATGGCACGGAGTGCTTCTTGAGAGAATATGTTTCTTTGAAAGAAAAACTCCTATATTAGATCAAAAGCTGAATTGAGTGCCATCTAGGTATCCCTCATCATCAAAAGATTATATTCTAGCTGGGGACGGCGGTGCACGCCTGTAATATTAGCTACTTGGGAGGCCCTATGCAACTCACTGAGACCCTGTCTCTAATAAAATATATAAAAGGGCTGAGGATGTGGCTCAGTGGTTAAACACTCCTGGATTCAATCCCTAGTACCAAAAAAAGAAAAAGATTATATTTCTAAAAACTGTCACTTTGGGGTATTCCACTTCTTCTAAATTATGCTTTAGCATATTACAATTTGTTTAAATCAAAGCACACGTGAAATGCAGGACAATGTACATGCACTTGTTCTAGTCACAGTTTCTGAAAATCTACAGTAGGTTCATTTTGGTTCCAGCCAATGCTGAGCTCCTTTTCTGCCATCTAATTCAAATATCAACAGCGTGAGGCGACAATGGGGCAGCACGTGGAGTTTCAGCTTCTCTCAGGGAACAGAGGGCATGTCACCAACAGGTAGCTCCAATTACTAGAGGTGCTCCTACCAGAGGAAACCAGAGGGAAATAATCAACCCACCAAGGAAACAATGATAAGTAGACAGGGTCAGTCCTGGAGTCCTCCGGAGTGTTGCCAGAGAACACAGCACCACCCGGCCAGCTCAGCAAAGATTAATTGAAAGAAGGGCAAAAAGCACTGTGTTTATTGTGGGTGTTTCTGTCTGTGACAAACCCAACTCCCTTTTCAAAGACTGAAGGCAAAGTAAAAAAAAAAAAAAAAAAGTACAGAGAATGAGGATGGTATTTAATGAGATGATACCAGAGATGTGCTTGAGATAATAATGACTTGCAAATTATGAATGAGGCTGTAAAACCCTGAGTGCAGCCCATGAGACTACTCTTAGAATGCTCGCTGTGTTCAGAGCCCTCCTGCTCCTGTGCCTGCTGGAATACAGGGCTGACTCATTCGCTCAAGTCAACTCTGAACACCAACGCTGCCTCCCTCTCTTTCTGGAGTATAATGACAAAGGGAATATTCATTCTCTAAGCACAAGGTCAGGAACAAGCGCTAATAAAAATATCACAAGTTCATTTTAAGAGAAAAGAATGGAAGGGTCAATGAAGAGGACGAATTGGAACATGCCTTTGGTTGGTAGCTGCTTTAATTTATTTTATATTAAAAATTCCTCTTCAGAGCCTCTGATCACAGGAGCATTTCCGAAAATCATTTTTAATTAGGGCAGATCCTACATGACCAAAGCATACAAAGAGCTAATTCAGGCAACTCTCCTTATCTCCCTGAAGAATAAAAATCCAATAATTAACAAGGGAGGACTCTGCAAACCTGTACTCTAAGCATCTTCTCTTATCTGATTAACATTAACAAAAATCTGTGTGACCTGTGAGTAAAATGTCTGGTCATCCTCCTGACTTGCTCTGGCTGTCACTGAATCTTGTGTTGCTGCACAAGAGACATGAGAAGCTTCTGACACCACTTAGCAGGTCCATGAAACCCTGAGGATCAGTCCCATGATTCTGAGGGGCTTCAAAGACACACTTCTATTACTGCCAAATTGTCCTTTCATGAATTTCATAATTAAAGACAATACCTTTGTAAAACTTAATTGGCAAGCTCAGGAATTTTGGTTCTAGGATACAAGAATTTCTGATTATTTGTACCAGGATAATTTTTAAAAAGTAGAAAATGAAGACTGAGAATAGAAAATAAAGGAAAGAAAGTTTATTTGGAGAAGTAGAGGGTATGGAGAGGTTCAAGAAGAAAAAAAAATAAACTAGATCTGAATTGTCTGAACCTCCTGTGAGGGGAGAAGAAGCATTATCTTTGACCTCCAAGAGATTCCCCAAATTAGAACAATTTATCTCTCTGAAACTATTATATTCTAATCATAATGAAAATTTTACGATACCATGAGATAAGAGACCAACGAAAGAATGCTATTTGTGTTTTTCTGGTTTACTTAGTTATTATTTATTTAATAAGAATAACACTTTATTAGGCAAGGTGATGCTAAATGAAGGAGGATATTATGATGATTACTTCCACCTTCTTCTAGGAATAAATGAAGAGACCTCATAAGGCCTGAATCAGCTAAAATATTTACTCCCTGATCCTTTCCAGAAAAAATTTGCTGACCCTTGATCCAGAAGACACCAATATTATTTTGGTAATCATGTGTTTCCATCTCTAGTGAGGAACTGTGCAAAGTTTTAAGAAAAAATCTTGTGATATTACTCTACTTGATTTCTATCTTGCATTTTTTCCTCTACTTTAATGTTTCATCATGAATATTTTCCTGTATCATTTTTTTTTGTACAAAACGAAAGCACATTGTAATTATACAAGACAAATATGAACAACTACTTTACTGAAAAGGACTCTGGTAGTTAGCTTTCTTTCTCTTAGATTTTAAAAATTTCAAGAGATAGATATTTGGTCAACTTTACAAAATTAATTGCATTAACATTAATTGGTTAGTGGCATTAATCACATTCACATTATTGTGCAAAATTACCACTGTTTTTAAAACTCTTTTAATCTTGAAAAAATGAATCTGTGTGCCCACCAAACAATAACTCTCCATTATCTGTCTCCACTAAAAACATGTTTTTTAATGGTTATGTAATATTTATTTTGATTTTATACTTTCTGGCTCTTTTCATTTGGTGTTTCTCTATCAAGATTGGAAATAAAAGCTATTTTTTGAATACTGCTATTTGAAGTAATGAAAGGAAAGTAACTGAAGTCTTATAAAAGAACTGTCAACAATAATTAAAATTTTTGTTCTGGTTGTCGGCTTTTTTGGTGCTGTGACTAAAAGACCAGACGAACAATAAGAGGAAGAAAAGTTGATTTGGAAGCTCATGGTTTCAGAGGTCTCATTCCATAGTTGACTGACAACCATTGCGCTGGGCCCCATGTACAGAGCATCAGGGCAGAAGGGACTGACAGCTGAGAGAGAGAGAGAGAGAGAGAGAGGGAGGGATCAGGAACAAAATATTATCCCAACAGCACATCCCAATGACCCACCTCCTCCTACCTGCTAGGCTACCACCAAGTTAATCCCTATCAAGAGATTATCGTACTGATTAGGTTAAGGTTTTCATAACCCAATCATTTTATCTTTAAACTTTCTTGCATTACCTCACACATGATTTTTTGGGGAACACCTTATATATCCAAATGATAATATTTATTTATTTATTTATTTATTTATTTATGAAAAGTTAATTCAATGAAATGGTAGTTTCAGGTTTAACAGAAACATTTGGAGGTTCATCACTGTGGTGATTTTCCTGGGACAAGTGATCAGGTGATGCGGTCACAGTGCCACCATATTCAGTCTTAGGGAGCTCTTTCTTTTAAGTGAGGGGGTTGCATCATTTGGTAGTCTGGTGTGCTTGCTAGTGCGTTCAATAAGCTCATGGACCATTTTTTTGTATATTAGTTTGATATGCCCATGTATCCATGTGCTTCTGATTAATTCAGTAAGTTCACAGGTGGACATTCTTATTGGCACGATTAATTTATTTTCAGTTTATGACTTAAGGTAGTGCCTGTGAGATGGTGGTTGTTTACTTGTACAAACAAGGTATTGAGTCATCTACCTCAGCACTTAAATTCAAAATGGAGTCGCTTATGGCAAAACTACTGCTTTACAAAATAAAGTACCAAAGGTTTAGGCAGTCTGAAAAGTGCTGTTCTATATGTGATGGAGTAATTCAGAGCAGAGCACAACCTACTCTCCACACAGGGCTTGTTCAATTTCTTTTAGGATAAAATCCAAGATATTATGAATACAAACATATATAAAAAGAGGAATATTTGTTTATTAGAAACCAAAGCAAGTAGAGGGCATCAGAAGTTTCAGGCTCGGGGAATCTTCAGAGCAAAGCTGCTTCTGCCCAGGCAGCCTGATCAGGGGGCTTCCTTTCCTGGGGATCTCTCATTTCTCTGTCTGCTTTTGCTTGCCTCTTGCCTTAGTGTAAAGATCCAGACAGGCTGTACTGAAGAGGCACTCAAATGTCATGTTCGGTACTGTAGAGTTCAAGTGTGTGCTTGCTGGAATAGCAATCTGTCCTGCTGAAGCAAATGTTTCTCAGACCTCAGGCTATATTTGGGAAACAGAGGTCAAATGAAAATTCACACCAACTGCACAAATAGTGGGGTTCCAGAGATTTTTTCCATTTTTTTTCTTTTGATAGAAAAATGTGACATCCCGTAGATTTACTACCACATCTGGAACTATTTCCTTATGTCATGTGTACATGTGATGGATGGTATGGTGAGGCTACAAAGGGGGCGTGCTGGTAACTTTGTGCATATGTATGTGTGCTGAGTGTATCAAGCTGATGTATTTAAAAAACAATCACAGATTAACTTCTATACTAGCTGTGAAGAAGAGTTTCAGAGAGCCATTCAGGTGACAAATTGCAGATAAGGTGGCATTTTTTTTTTTTTTTTTTTTTTTTTTTTGTCTAAATGACAGCATGCTCAGTGGCGCTCAGACTGTGTGATGATGGCTAGGAAGCTCTAAATAGCAGGGTATTCTCCATCAAAGCACATGTAGCTGCTGTAGATGTTAAATATAGGAGTTATACAAGCAAAAGTTTAGCAATCATTTCAAAATTAATAAATGCACAAATTTTGCTGAAAGTCGTGTTTTTAAAAAATTGACTTATTTGATTGTAAATGTCATTGTGATGGGATGTCCAAAGTACAGATGTGGATTCACACTGAATGAAAGTAAGACTATGTTTTGGGAAACATTAATTTATTTTTGTTCTGATTTAATTTCATACTTCTTCCCAAATAATTTCTAACCTCTATAAATACCACTGTTTTAAAACATCATGTCACTATTCCATGGAAATCATCTACCCACATGTGATTTGGGGCCATTCTGGGCATTGCATAAAGGAGGTTTCAGTCAGAAAAAAAAAAGGGAGGGGGTAAAGTTTATTTTCTGCATCCTCCATCTTCCCCCTTAGCCTCATTCTTAATTTCTCTCCTGGTCTTTACACTCTTTCTACCTGTCATCACATACCCACCCTCACTATTTTCTGCTATTCTGTTAACTGATGAGGCATTTGTTCATTTAAGAGCAAGCCTAATTCTTCAAGGTGACACTCAGCAAAACTGGCAAATAATGCAAAATGAAACCACACCAGTGGAATGACAGGCACTAGGGACTGAATGAGGAAAGGAGTCCCTCAGTTTCTTCTCAATAGAACCATGGGATTAACTTCCTACCTCACTCCCTTGTCTAGCTCTGTAGAGAGACTTTAGGAGGAAATAATGTATGACAAGCAATAAAATAAACTCAACATAGAGGCAGCCAGGCTCCAAGGCAAGTGAACTATTGCACCTTCAGATCTGGAAGGACCCTTCAAGTTTGTTTTGCCAAATTCTGGATTTTCCTCTTCAGGAAACTTGCCTGCAAAGAAGCTAAGTGAATTGTACATGCTTGTTTGGCTAGTGTATTCATAAATTTGGTACAAGAATTCAGGTCTCACATAACATCTATTCCAGTGCTGCTTTTAGCAACCATATCATTCTGCTCCAAAATATGTGTTAATCCAATAAAACATAAGTGAATGGGTCATTCAATTGTTTTTATTTTCAATATGGGATAGAAATTACAGAAGAGGAGAGATGAATTTGGGGGGGCATGAGGAGATAGAGGGGAAATTATTAAACTATTATAACTGATTAGGATGGTACTTCTGGAAAACACAATAGAGTGTTGAGGGGAAACAAGTATGAATACAGATAAGATAAATGTTGTCTGTATACCAACCACTCAAATACTAATTGTCTTCTTTTCCTTGGCCAAGGTAAGTCAAGATCATAGCCGAAGATTATATTGAATACATGCCTTTTTCATTTTACCACCAATCTCAAGCACAAGAATTCAACGGCCAATGCCTTTTGAGACACATTTATGAGGATTTATGAAGGACACAAGAATTTGACTAGATTTAGTCAACAGGAAGACACATTTTCCTGTTAAGAACCTCTACAATGTCTCTCATAAGAGATCAATGCAGTGAGTATATCTACTAATCCAATAACCTTATTTGCCTATAATAGCACCTTATTAGTTGTAGTCACAGTCATGTATCCTAGCCTTTCAGGGCACTTGAGGTGGACTTCGAACTCCCAGTCCCTGCATTTCTTTTCCCAAGGACTTTTTCTGACTGCTAAAAGCCCAATCTGACTTCTACATGGTAGACAGATATGCTAGGGCATTAATGTTCCCTCAGAATAGGCCACAAGTGTAAATAATAAGAGTTGGCATAAAAATATCTCTGTTCACTTAGTTCTCATTTAGATATTCTCCTTTGAAACAGGGTCTTACGAGTTGATCATACACCCTTTAGTGGCTGTTTCCTTTCTCTGTCTCACTTCCCTAAACCTACCTGATGTTTCCTTCACCTCTCAAATGAATTGCTTACACCCTAATCCTCGGAATTTATTTTTGAGGGAACCCAAACAGAGATGTCAGTATTACCTATTATGTTGGTAATAGATTTTCACAACACACCTCAGGAAAACTCACCCACATCAGGCATTCATTTGCAAGACAAGAAATAGAAAACCTAATTTCAGTAACTTTAAAGAATAGAAGATGAATTTGGGAGAATAGACTCAACTGCTCAACAATCACATCAAGGAACCAGGCATTTTCTATATTCCTGTTTCAACACCTTTACCTTTCTTCCTTGGGCTTTAGACTCTTGTCACAAGATAATGCATTGCACCTCAGAAACTAAAGCCATACTCCATGCATACAGAAGGGGAGAAAGTCAAAGCTTTCCTTTTTATACAACTTTGTTTTTTGAATCAGTAAAACAAACTCAACATACTGTCTCCAGGTTTCTCCATATCTCATGGACTGAACTAGTCACCCTGCCCATCATCAGACCAATCACATCCAAGAGGGGTGAGATCAATTATGTATAGATCATATCTGGGAAAGGCCCCTGTCTGAACAAATTGGGATTCAATTAGCTGAGAAGCAGAGGCATATAACTTCAGTCAACAATAGACAAAATCTCACACACTGTACCAATAAGTTGTAATGTGTATCAGCATCATCATGAATATCAGTTTTCTGTGTCCACATGTCCTACTTCAAAGTAATGGCTTTCAGTAGACATACTTAAGGGCAATGAGAATACTGTAGCAGAGGAGAATAGCTTTAATGTGCTATTTTGGTCTGTTTTCTATTCTCTTTAATTGAATCTTCAGAAAATATTTTTCTCATTCGATCTAGTCAAATAAAATTTTTCTATAGTCAGAAAACTATAAGCAATGCTAATTAACTATTGCTTGCAAAGAGGATTTTTACTCAGACAAGAGCACTGTGTGAAAAGAAGATAGAATTTTGAACTATAAAGTTATTTAGAGTGAACTGTTAAATGAAATTGAAGGCTTATATATTCACAGAAACAAAATCTGAGACTTTATTTAGTTATCATGAACATTTTTTGCAAGGATGTCTGTAAAAAGTCCCTGAGAAAGAGTTGGACTTCTAGCATCGATACTAGAAGCATCGATGGAATGTAAGCATACTATGGAATATAAGCATTAATATTAAAACATTGCATGCTATTTGGATGTCCAAGAAAAATGCATTCAACTTGACATTTGAGAGCTCTAAGAAAATTTTTAAAAGTTACTTTTGCAGGGGTAGACAGAAGACTCAAGTTTTTGTCTTTCTTCACATTGTCTGAAGGGGAAATTAATAAGTCAATGATTTTGTTAGATACCTAATCTTAAATTGCACAAGGTATTTTCTTTCAACAAGAAGAAAACATCCTTGTTCTAAGTAGAACCTACTCCATCAAGATCCAAACTAGAGTCATATGGTAAAGGAATGACTCTCCTTGCTTTTCAAGGAGCTATGTAGAACAATTTAAAGAATTAAATGTAAACTCACCAAAGCCAGTTCAGCTGAAGTAGAATCTGTCAGGATCCATAAGACATTATGAAGCAGATAGTTAATTCTAATATCTACTATTTTATAGCCTAGAAATCCTTTTGATTCCTCGTGGAAATAAAAAATAATCCAGAAAAAATTCTGCATTTGATTGTTAAGTGCCATACAGTCTCAGGTGCTTGAGATAGATTAGCTCTTAATCTTCTTACCAATCCAGTAAGATGAGTATTCTTATTTCCGCCCCTATTGTACAGATGTGGAGAAGTACTTAAACGTCAAACCATATGCCCAAGATGGCACAGCAAGTACATGAAGAAATAAGATTCAAGTCCCTCCGTTGTAACTGTGAAGACAACTAGGTAACCTCTTTTTCTGCCTTGGAAATTACTGGATGAATGTTCGAACTGTATTAACTGAATGCATATGCCAGTAACCTACAAGTACATAAAAACCTGGAAAGGAAAATCCTTCAAAAATTAATTTGACATAAAGCTACTGGATTTGTAAGAAATATTACATCATTTGTCAAGCCTATTGGTATTACTAGAGAAATAATAAATTTGCACATTCTATGGAACAATAAATCTCCATCAGAATGTTTAAAAGACCACCAAAATATGATTTTGTTAAAACCCCTGTATTTCTTATTGCTTCAGTCTGAACAACTTTGATACATTAGTGAAAACAATCTTGATAATCCAAGTCCAGAAAAAGATCATTTTCTGAGGGATCAAGGTCTAATCACTTGTTTTTACAGAACTTCGACATTAATTGTTGTTGGAATATATCAAAAACATTATACTACCAAGAGAAAAGGGGAGAGTACTGAAGGTGGTAGAGTGGAGCTAGGCAGTTATACTCCAATCTCCCCACAATACAGGAAAGAGGCACTGAAAGAACAACCGATCAGAGAGGTGGGTGATAAATCCTTTAAGATCCAATATTACAAATTCTGAGACCTGCAGAAACTTGAAGATTACTGGAGTACAAATTAAATTAAATGCAGAATTCCCTAACCCTGATCCTGGAAAAGGATAGGGTAAGCGGGGAGGGACAAAAGAGAGAGAAAGAGAAAGAGTAAGCAGAAAAGTATATAAACTCACCCCCTTAACAACATCTGGGGAAAAAAAGGCAGAAAAAATTAAACAGTGATGGAACACTGGTGTCCTTGAAGTAGATCAAGCAGTATAAACCAAATCTTGAAAAGAAGGCCATTCCAGGCTCTGCAGTCACTTTGTGGAGCCCAGAACCGATCAGTCAGCCCATAAATCAACACAGCATCACCCCATCTCTAGATAGCAGCAAACTAAACCAGAAAGAGCAACCCCGCAGTGAGTTCTCTTCAGGCTCCATCTAGAAAGGAAAAAGAATAAAAAGAACAAGGAATTTTTCAAAATAAAGGAAAGATGAGTACAGTAGACAAAGGAGATCGAGTAGGAGGAAGAAGGGAAAAGAAAATGGAAGAACAGTGGAATGAATCAGACCAAACTCTGCCATGCACATGCATGGATGTGGCACGGTAGGTCCTGGCGTCAGGTGTATTCACAGGAAACTAATTTAAAAAAAGTAAATGGATTGAAGAACAATCAGTGGAATAGAGTTAGGAGAGTTGCAGGCGGGACTAAATTGGAGCAGGCTGTGTTCCATGCGTTTGTGATAATGTCAGGACATATCCTGGTGTTGTATATAGAAGGGACCCTACCTGAATATCCCGTAACATAAAGGGATGGTTCCCAAGATCAAGGCAGCAGATGGTGGAAGGCCATGATGAGAAGTTGCCTGAGTTCCCAGGAAGCTTAAAGGGAAGGTACCCAGATTACTACCATAGCCAGTGGGAGGTCAGTCAAGGTGAAAAGTTTACGTTGGATAATAGCAGTGGAGAGCAAAGGACCCCAGTCTTACCCTAAGCTGCAACAGCCCAGTGGCAGAACACTGTTTGCATATAGGCTGGACTCTACCTCAGTCAGTCAGCAAAAGGAATTGGCACCAATTCCAAAACCTGGGACAGTAGAAACTAGAACCCAGTTAGCCAGCTGAGTCCCTTTACTTAGTAGTAAGGATAGTACCTCAGTGAGCTGCATGGGCCAGGGGGAATGTTTCTGAACCACAGATAATCCATGGAGAATCTGCAACCACAGGACCTGTGCCTGCATTCAGTCACCAGGTTCTATGCCACCATGAAAAGGATCCTGTAGTATACAGTGTCCCACAGTAATCATAGCAACAGTTCAGATCCTTGCATTCTGAACTCCTACACACAACAGAAACAAACAACAGAAATAATACCACACCCTCTGAGCAGTCAGTCAATGGCTCCTGAGCTGACCAACCAGAACCAGCCAGTGGGAGGTCCATAGCAACTAATCAGAGTGGTTCATGTGTTCCAGTATTTCTAGAGAGATCCAAAGCCAAGGAATGATAGACACATTCTAAGTGTCCCAAATCCTAATGAGATCCATACCAAGATTCCACAAGAATTTTCTTCACCTTGGCATGGTTTACTGGAAATAACTTTAATGTCAACTTTGACATTAAATCATATAGATCATATATATTGCTCTTTATCCTGATTGTTAGTTGTTATCTAATAGCCAACATTACACCTTCATTGCAACATTGCAAGGGAACAACCCACTCCAAAAAGTCCATAACACTTCAAAAACTGACTCCATTGACACTACAGTGGAAAAATGTCACAGAAAGAATTTAGAAAGTTCATGGTTAAAATGTTCAATGAGCTAAAAGAAGATGTAAGGAGTGAAATAAGAGAAAAAGCATAGGAAGTTAAAGATCATTTCAATAAAGAGAGATTCTGAAAAAGAACCATACAGAAATTCTGGAAATGAAAAAGTTGATGAACAAAATTAAAAGTCATTGCAAACATCGTCATATGATGAGACTACTATGAAGATATATTTTCAGGTCTTGAAGACAAAGTACATAATCTTGAAAATAAAGTTCACCATTAAGAAAATGTTAAGAAACCAAGATCAGAATATTCCAGAAATCTGTAATAACATCAAGAGACCAAACTTAAGAATCACTGGGATATATAAAGGCTCCAAAATATAAACTAAAGGGATGTAAAATAATTTTAATGAAATAATATTAGAAATTTTTCCAAATCCTTAGGAATGAGATGTGAATCAAAATACAAAAGGGATATAGAACTTCAAATGGAGTCATAACAGATCTACTCCAAGATACATGAAAATGTTTGATATACGGTATAGGGATAGAATTTTAAAAACTTCAAGAGAAAAAGGGCTGGTCTCATTTAGAGGTAAAACAATTCAGATTTCAACTGATATGTAAACTCGGACCCTAAAAACCAGATGGGCTTGGAATAATATTTTTGGATGATAGCCAAAAATATTATACCCAGAAAAATTATCCTTCAGAATTGAAGATGAAACAAAAAACTCAGAAAACTGGAAGCAAAAAGAATTTATAATCACAAAGCCTGCACTATAAAACATACTCAATGAAATATTTCATGAAGATGAAATGAAAAATAAGAATGAAAACAAGCTTAGGGATAAGTTACACTAAAAGAATAGTCAATTAAAGGAGAACTAAGTCTGAACTAAGCATCAGAAATAAATCAAAATGGCAGGAAATAAAAATCAACTCTCTATAATAACATTCAATATGAATAGTTTAAACTCTTTAATCAAAAGACATAGATTACATGATCCCTCAAATATAAGAAATCCAAAATAGCTTTATTCAAAAAAGCAGAAAGTAGAACCATGGTTGTCATGAGCTTGGGGAAAGGAGAAATGGAAAGGTATTAGTCAAAGGCACAAAGTTTCAGTTACACCAAGACAAGACAGTTCAGAGCCTATGATAACAATTTTAATAATATACTCTTAAAATTTTGCTAAGATAATAGATCTTATTTTAGATGGTAGATTTTATGTTAAGTGTTTTATCACCAAACATGACAATAATAAGTAAAAGGGTAGTAGGAATCTGTTGTAGGTGATAGGTTTATGGCATTGATTGTGGTGATGTTTCATGGGTATATACTTATTTCTTGTGTATGTTAAATATATGTACCTATGCTTGTCAAAAAATTTTAAAGGAGATAACAACAATTAAAAAAGACATAGATTGGCAGATTGGATTATAAAACAAGACCCAACAATATGTTTTTTGCAAGAGACACACCTTATAGACAAAGACATAGACAGACTGAAGGTGAAAGGATGGGAAAAGATATAACATGCAAATGGGACCCAAAAATAAGTAGGGGTAGTTATTCTCCAATCAGACAAAGTAGATGTCAAGACAAAATTCATCAACTGGTTAAAGGACTCATCCAAGAACAAAATACAATGATGGCAAATATGTATACTTAAAACAATGGTTCGTCTACATACATAAAACAAACTCTTCTCAATATTAAGAATCAAATAGACCACAAAACAATAATACTGTGTGACTTCAAGAGACCTCTTTCACTACTAGATAAATTATCCAGACATAAAACTATGATCCTTCAGAACTAAAAATTACTATTAATCAAATGGACCTAACAGACATCTATAGACTATTTCATTCATCAATGACAATTCACTTTCTTCTCAGCATTGCATGGAAGATTTTATAAAATACATCATACTTTAGGTCACAAAGCAAATCTTAGCAAATACAAAGAGAAAAGAGATAATTCCTTGATCCTATCAGATCATATTGGAATGAAATTATAAATCATTGACAAGATAAAATACAGAAACCACTCTAACACCCAGAGACTATATAATACACATTTGAATGATGAATGGATAACAGAACTCAGGGTAGGAATAAAAACTCTCACAAATGAGAGTAGAGACACAACATATCAAAATTTCTGGGACATTATGAAGACAGTTCTAAGAGAAAAGTTTGTAGCACTGAATTCATAAATTAAAAAAAGGATGATACCTGTACTAGGGTTCTCTAGAGGAAGAGAATCAACAGGAAGTATGATTACAAAAAGGGAATTTATTAGATTGGTTTACATGCCCAGAAGCTGGATAGTCCAAAATGGCCATCTGCAGGCTGGAGAGCTGAAAGAACCAGTAGTTGTGCAGAACAAGAGGCAGAAGCCCCAGAAAAAAGAGGGATCAATAGTGCTACCCTAGTCCAAGACCACGTCTTATGGAAACTCCCTGGAGAATCATTGGCAGAGCCAGCTTAGGAAGAGTAAAGAAGCAAGAGTCCAATATCCTCAGATGACCAAAGCAGCAATCAAGAACTCGTTCAAGAACAATCACGTTTGCATCTGCATCTGCTTCCTTGTTCTTCCAACTTTTATTCCATCCAAGCCACTATCCTATTGGGTGGTGCTGCCCACGCGTAGGGAGGGTCTCCATTTCAGTTCACTATCCCACATTCCAATCATTCCTAGACATGCCCTCATGGACAAACCCAGAAGCCTCTTAATCAATGACATTTCTTAATACAATCAAGTTGACAATTCAAATTAACCATTATAATACCAAATAAATTATCAAGGCCCAGAAAAAGAAGAACAAACATCAAAATCAGTAGAACATATAAATTAATTAAAATCATAGCTGAAATCAATAAAACTGAAACTAAAACAAAAAACCGCAATGCAAGGGATCAATGAAACAAGGAATTGGTTTGTTGTTGTTGTTGTTGAAAGGATAAACAAAATTGATGAAGCTTTGGTCAAATAATCAAAATAAAGAGAGTGAAGACTCAAATTAACAAAATTAGAGATGGAAAAGAGAATACCATCACAGACACTACTGAAATCCAGGGAATTACCAGAAACTATTTTGAAAATATATATTCCAAAGAGCTAGAAAATCTTAAAGATATGACCAAATCCTAGAGATATATGACCTATCCAAATTGAACCATAAAGATTAAGAAAACTTAAAAAGATTAACATCGAGTAATAAAATTGGAGCAACTATCAAAACCCTTCCAAAAACAAAAACAACAACAAAAGTCCAGGAATGGAAGGATTCTTAGCTGAACTGGAGCAGACATTTAAAGAAGAACTAATACCAATCCTTCCAGAATTATTTCATGAACTAGAAAGTGAACAAAGACTTCCACAAACATTCAATGAAGACAGTGTTATGCTGATACCAAAACTAGACCAAGACACATCAAGAAAATAAAACTTCAGGTCAATATTCTTTATAAACACAGATGCAAAATTATTAAATAAAATATTTGCAACCACATATAAAAACAGGTTAAAAAGATATTGCACCATGATCAAGTGGATTTCATCACAGGGATGCAAGATTGGTTCAATATATACAAATCAACAAACTCATTTATCACATAAAAAGATTTAAGAACAAGAAACACACGATTATCTCAATGGATGCAGAAAAAGCATTTGACAAATCCAACACCCATTCATGTTTAAAACACTAAAGAAATTAGAGATAGAAAGTTCTCACTCACCATTATAAATACTATATATGACAAACCAAAGGCCAACATCATACTGAATGGAGAAAAACTGAAAAAGTTTCTTTTAAAAATAAGAACCAAGAGAAGGATCCCGCTTTCAGCACTCATATTGAACATAGTTTTTGAAACCCTAGGCAAGAAAAGAAAATTAAAGAGATACGAAGAGGAAACAAAGAGCTCAAATTATCTCTATTTGCTAATGACATGGTCCTATATTTAGAAGATCCAAAAAATTCCACCAGAAGACTTCTAGAGCTGATAAATTTTGTAAAGCAGCAGGATACAAGATCAACATTCAGAAGTTAATCACTTTCCTATACTCCTATGACGAATCTGTTGAAAAAGAAATTAGGAAAGCTATACCATTCACAATAGGCTCCAAAAATGAAATAAAATAAATTAGAATAAAATAAACACTCGGGAAGCTATCTAACAAAAGACGTAAAGAACCTTTTCAGTGAAAACTATAGAATGTTAAAGAAAGAAATTGAGGAAGACCTTTGAAGATGAAAAGACCTCCCATGTTCTTGGATAGCCAGAATTAATATTATCCAAATGACCATACTACCAAAAGCACTATACAGAAAAATCTTCACAGAACTAGGAAAAGCAGTATTGTAATTCATTTGGAAAAATAAAAGACCTAGAATAATCAAAGCAATCCTTAGTGAGGCATTGCAATACCAGACCTCAAATTATACTATAGAGGTTTAGTTACAAAAACAGCATGGTACTAGCACCAAAACAGGCATGAAGACAAATGGAATAGAATAGAAGACATGAAGACAAACTCACATAAATACAGTTATCTCACATTACACAAAGGTGCCAAAATTGGACATTGGAGAAAAGATAGCCTTTTTAACAAATGGTGCTGAGAAAATTGGAAATCCATATGTAGTAGAATGGAGTTTAAACCCTCTCTCCCACCCTATACAAAAGTTAACTCAAAATAGATCAAAGTACTAGGAATTAGACCAGAAATCCTACACTTGCTAGAAGACAAATGTATGCCCAAAATTCCCAACATATTTACACAAGAACTGACTTTCTTAAAAGGACTCCTAAAGCACAAGAAGTAACATAAAAAAGAATTAAGTAGGATGGTATCAAATTAAAACTCTTTTTCACAGCAAAGGAAACAATTATAAGCATGAAGAGAAAACCTACAGAATGAGAGAAAATCTTTGCCACCTACTCCTCAGATAGGGGATTAATATTTAGGATACACAAAAAAATCTCAAAAACCTTAACACCAAAAAAAAAAAAAAATCCCACAAATAACCCAATCAATAAATGGGCAAAAGGACTGAACAGACACGTCTCAAAAGAAGAAATATAGTCTACAAATATGTGAAAAATGTTCAACGTCTCTAATAATTAGGGAAATGCAAATTAAAACTACATTGAGATGTCATCTCACTCCTGTCAGAATGTTAATGTACAAATAAAAATAAATATTGGTAAGGATGTGGGGAAAAGGATATAGTCATATGTTGTTGGTGGGACTGCAAATTAGTTGCAACCACTCTAGAAAAGAGTATGGAGATTCCTCAAAAATAGAAAATGGAACCACCACATGATCCAGCTGTCCCACTCTTGGTATATACCCAAAAGTTTAAAATCAGCATATTACAGTGACACAGCCACATCAATGTTTATAGCAGCACAAATCACAAGAGCCAAGTCATGGAGCCAGCCTAGGTGCCCTTCAACAGATGAATGGATGAAGAAAATGTGATATATACATACACCGTGGATTATTATTTAGCCATAAAGAAGAGTGACATTATGGCATTTGAAGGTAAATGAATGGAACTGGAGAATATCATGCTAAGTGAAATAAGGCAATCCCCCAAATCAAAGGTTGAATGTTTTCTCTGATATGCACAAGCTAATCCAAAATATGGGAGGGGGTGGTAAAAACAGAAGAAAGATCAGTGGAGTAGACAAAGGGGAATAAAGGGAAGAGAGGAGGGACTGGATAGGGAAAAGCAGTAGAATGAATCTGACCTAACTTTCCTATGTACATATATTAATATACCATGGTGAATCTCACAATTATATATATTCACAAGACACTACTGAAAAAGCTATAAGCAAATAGCAGAAACATCAACAGAATAGAGGGAAGAGAACAGTGGGAGGGAGGAGGGAAGGAAAAGGGTAAATATCAGGGACTAAATTAGAGCAAATTATATTCCATGCCTTCTATAATTACATCAAAGTGAATACTAATGTTATGTGTAACTAAAAAGAACCAATAAAAAATAGAACTCAAAAAACTTTAACACCAAAACAAACAACAAACAAACACACAACAAATGGGCAAAAGAACTCAACAGACATTTCTCAAAAAAATACAAATGATCAACAAATATATAAAAAAAATGTTCAAGATCTCTAGAAATTAGGGAAATGCAAGTCAAACTACATTGAGATTTCATCTCACTCTAGTCAGGATGGAAATTATCAGGAATACAAATGATAATTAGTGTTGGCAAGGAGGTCGGGGAAAAGGTAAACTCATACATAGTTGGTGGGACTGCGAGTTAGTGCAACCACTCTGGAAAGCAGTATGGAGATTCCTCAAAAAATAGGAATGAAACCACCATATGACCCACCTATCCCACACCTTTGTATATATCCAAAAGATCTAAAATCAGCATACTATAAGAATAGAGCCATATCAATGTTTATAGTAGCACAATGCACAATAGCTAAGCCATGGGACTAACCAAGTGCCCTTCAATGAATGAATGGACAAAGAAAATGTAAAATATATAAATACATACACACATGGATTATTATTCAGTTGTAAAGAAGAATGAAATTATGGTATTTGTTGGTAAATAAATGGAAATGGAGACTATCATGCTAAGTGAAATAGGTCAGACCCAAATGTGAACGTTTGAATGTCTTCTCTGAATTGCAGAAGCTAGTCCAAAATAAGGGGAAGAGTTTGGGGTGGAATTTAATCAAAATAGATGAAAGGTCATGAACTAAATGAAAGGGATTGAAGGGGAGGAAGTAGGGAGAGAATAAGGGAAGAACAATGAAATAAATCTGATCTAACTTTCCTATGTACATATATGAATATACCACAGTGAATCTCACCATCATGTATGTTCACAATAATTTTTAAAAAACTATAAAAAACAGAAAGATCAGTAGAGGTAAGGCAAGGGAACAGGGGGAGGGAAGACAGGGGAAAAGGGGAGAAAAAAGGGAGGAGGTACTGAGAACTGAATCAGAGCAAATTATATTCCATGCTTTTATAATTATACCAAAATGAATCCTGATGTTATATTTAACTAAAAAGAACAAACAAAATAATAAAAAAGGGAAAAGTGCTGTTATTTAAAACTGGAATATATTCTATTTTGGTATATAATTTTGGTACAGAGTAAAGTTTTTTATAGAACTAAATTATAATCAGAATAGATTAGCAATTTTATTTTCACCTTTTTATTAAAAAGTTAAATGGCTATGTATGAACCAAAAAATGTCCAATAGTCTGAGATCTCAGAAAATGAGGAGAAGGAGGAAGAGGAAAAGTTAGGTTGATAGATGGACTAATGAATACTTATTTTAAGCTAGGGAAAATAGAAACACTTTCTGACCTTCCAAATTAAAAATTGTTTCTTAATGAGAACTCCTTTTTGGATAGCTTGATTTGAATTTTCCCCATATCATGTCCTACCCACCTCAATAAAGGTAAAAATAAGAATTTTCTTATGAAGAGAATATAGGTTCTATTACCTTAATCTGGTAGTGGAGTCTATTGTTGAATGATTCTCTTCTTTAACCAATACAAGACAAAATGTTGTAAATCAAATACTGTATTCTCAAACTTTGTGAAGATATCATAGCATTGATGTACATGACACATTGATCATGTACAGATGATCATTTATTTATTAATTTTCAGTCACTGACTCAGCACATACTTATGAATTATCAGATCCTGGGAACTATTTTAGATATGGTAGGAGAACAGTCAGTGAAACAAAGTCCTTGCTCTCAGTTTTTAATCTTGTAGGGGCAGATAGTCAATCAATCTATAAACAAGTATGCTTGTGTACTGGAGGGTGATAAGTGCTTCCTAAGGAAAAAAACAACCAGGATAGGAGTGGGGTGGTCAGAGAAGGTATTTTTGGTATTGAACAAGGAGCAACAGATCTGATAGGTTTTCACGATGTGAGTTATATAAAAGTTCATCTTAGAGAAGCATCATTGGTTAATGCTAGACAATTCTATGTGTGCTATGTTTGGATTTTTCTATAACCAAAGTGGTTATCTTTTTATATTTCCCTTAATTTTTTCTACACTAAAATTATGAATATTATATAAAGATTATAGCTTTGATCTCTCATTCATCTCTGGCTTATAATAGAGTCAACAAATGTTTCCTAAGAATTATGGCTTGACAGATACATACTAACTTTATTCACTTGCAGACTGAGTTAGAAGACATTCTGCCCAGGTCTCTGTCCTTGTAAGCACTTCCTTATTGTCAAGAGAATTTCAACTCTACCCTTCACTCAAGTTTCTACTAAGTCATATTTAAACATATGTAAACAACAATAAATAACTGTATTCTGAGTACTTGCCAAGGTGTAAATCCTAGAATAATAATAGGGGACTAAAATTTTACTGGAGATTTAAGATGGTGAATTAGAGGCACCCAGCATTTGGTTGCTTTTCAGGAGATAGAACTGAAAATAATGCAGTATATCTGCTCATTGAAGGAGAGATGAAAAGAGTGAGTCTCAGTGAGCATAGCTACCACAGGATTATGCATTCTGCAGAAATACAGTCAAAAAGGCTGTAAGCAGGAGGATTACCAGTTAAGCCATCCTCAGCAATTTAGCAAGGCTCTAAGCAACTTAGTAAGGCCCTGTCTCAAAATAAAAAATAAAAAGAGGGTTGGGAATATATCTCAGTGGTTAACTACCCCTGGGTTTAATCCACCAGTGCAAAAAAAACCCCAAAAAACCCAAAACCCAAAAAAAACCACTACCACCACACACACACACACACACACACACACACACACACACAC
Organism: Sciurus carolinensis; assembly: GCF_902686445.1. Classification (NCBI taxonomy): domain Eukaryota; kingdom Metazoa; phylum Chordata; class Mammalia; order Rodentia; family Sciuridae; genus Sciurus; species Sciurus carolinensis. The sequence goes on along the minus strand of NC_062216.1, from coordinate 127,113,836 downwards.
ACACAGATTTTAAATAGTCAATAAAACGATCCGTTGCAGAGGAGTCCTGCCAAGTGGACTGGTTATTTGTGATCTATTTATTCAGGCAAGAGAAAGAAACTAAGGGATACAAATAGAAAAAGAAGTCAAATTATCTCTTTGCTGATGACATGATCCAATCCTATAATTAGAACACTCAAAAGACTCCACCAGAATATTTTTCAATCTGATAAAGAAATTGAGTAAAATAGGGTACAAGATCAACATAAAATCAAGAGCTTTCTCATACTTCAATAATGAATCTGCCAAGAAAAAAACCAGGAAAACTATTCAATTTACAATAGCCAAGGGGGAGAGAGAGAGAGAGAGAGAGAGAGAGAGAGAGAGAGAAGAAACAAACCTTAGGAATAACTCTAAGGAGGTCAAAACCTCTACAAGGAAAGTTATAAGACATTATAAAAAGAAACTGAAGACATTAGAAAATGGAGACGTACTATGTTCCTGGAAAAGCAGAATTATATCAAGAAAATGGTCATTTTACCAAAAGAAATTTATTGATTCAATGCAATCAACATCAAAATACCAATGATATTCTTCACAGAACCAGAAACAACAGTTCGAAAATTTATAAGAAAAACAAAAGATTCATATTAGTCAAAGCATCCTGAGTAACAAGAATGAGGCTGAGGCATCACAATACCTGATCTCAAATTATACCACAGAACTATAGTAACAAAACCAGCATGTATTGTCATAAAAACAAATATAAAGAACAATGAAATTAACTAGAAGACACAGAGACAAATTCAAACAAATACAGTTATCTGATACTCAAAAAAGGGGCCAAAAGCATACACTGGAGAAAAGGTAGCCTTTTAAATAAGTGGTGCTGGGAAAACTGGGCATCCACATGTAAAAGAATGAAAATAGATTCCTACCTCTCATCCGGCACAAAAATCAACTCTAAGTGAATCAAAGACTTAGAAATTAGACCAGAGACAGTAAAACTCCAGAAGAAAACAGGGGCAACACTTAGCATATTGGTGCATGTACCAACTTCCTAAATAATACTCACAAAGCTCAAGAAATAAAACAAAGAGTCAATAAGTGGGATGGAATTAAATTAAAAAGATACATAGCAAAGAAAGAACTTAAAGAATGGGAGAAAACCTTTGCCAGCTATTCAGGGGATTAACAATTAGAATAGGTAAAGAACTCAAAAAACACCAACACACACACACACACACACACACACACACACACCAACTAATAACCCACTCAATGAATGGGAAAAAGCTCTAAATAGACATTTCCCAAAAGAATAAATGCAAATGACCAACAAATATATGAAAAAAATGTTCAACATTCTTAGCAATCAGGGAGATGCAAATCAAAACTATATTCAGATTTCAACTCACCCCGATAAGAACAGTTAGCATCAAGAATGTTAATAATAAATAAGTGCTGGCAAGGATGGAGGAGAAAGGAGTACTTATACATGTTTGGTAGAACAACAAACTAGTACAACCACTTTGGAAAGCAATGTGGAAAATTCTTCAAATGACTAGAAATGAAACCACTGTATGATCCAGATATCCCATTCCTTAGTATTTATCCAAAAGAACTAAAATCAGAATATTATAATGATTATCCTTACCAACGTGTACAGCAGCACAATTCACAATATCCAAATTATGGAACCACCACAGGTGTGTGTAAATAGACAAATGGATAAAGATAATGTGGTATATAAACTCAGTAAAGTTCTACTTAGCCATAAGGAAGAATGAAATGATGACATTTTCTGATAAATGGATGGAACTGAAGAACATCATGCTAAGTGTCTGACTTATTTATCAAGACTCAGAAAATCAAGGATTGACTGTTTTCTCTCATATGTGGTAGAGAGAAAAAGGCAATAAAAAAAGGTTATTTCATGAAAATAGAAAGGAGATTAATAGAGTAGAGGCTGAGGACCAACCAGGAAGGGAGGAGGGAAGCAAAAGGGGAAAACCTGGAGAAGAAAGTTGGCCAAATTATGCTATGTACATGTGTAAATATATCAAAATGCATTCCAATTTTATATAAAACTATGATGCACTGATTTTAAAAAAATAATTAGAAGGAAGACCAATAGAGCAGAGGAAAGGAACTGCAGGAAGGAGAAGGAAAGGGAAAGGGGAAGTATTGGAGTTTGAAATGGATAAACTACGTTACATGCAGCTATGCATATGTCAAAATGAACCTCACTATTGTTTACAACTATAATGCACAAATGAAAACATTCAAAGGAGAATAAAAAAACCTCAAATAACCTTCACTGTGTTAATTATAGCCAACTTAATCACACATATAAATTTCCTAATATTTATCTTCCATAAAACTTCTGTAACTTATGTAGACCCCCTACAACTTGCTTACAACCTTACTCTTGTCCTGTCTCACTTTCTTCCATCTTGGATTTCAGATACTAATTCTTTCTAATTTCAAAAAACATTTTTTTTTTCATTTTGCTTACCAAATCACAACCTTATACATATAACTTTTTAATATCTCTATTACTAGTTTCTGACCTTTTTAAGTTTACATTTTGAAACAATTCCTTCGAAACCATTGACTTTAGTCCAACTCTTTTAATAAGATGAAATGCTTTACTGTTTTGTAGATCTTTTCTAATCCAAAACCAGATTAAATCCTTTGAACTTTTTTGTATATAGAATTACATCTTTTAATTAGAATTTTAACTCTTAGTAACCTTGCTTTTAGTTTAGGCCTGTAAAGTAAAACAATCTTTAACTAGTTTTTTCCATTTACCAACAGTTTATAAAAACACATCAATAGACACCAAAATAAATATATTATTGTCTTACAGAATTTAAGAAGAGTACTTGAATTTATATTCAGCAACTGACATTTTAGTATTTTTAACTTATGAATTAATCAAATGTCTCCTCTAACAAATACATTTATCACTATTTATCTCAATTACATTAAATGTAATTTGCCCATGAAAACCAAGATATCTGGCAAGCACAGTTAATATGCTTGGTCATTTTACTGCTAAAGAAAAATTCTAAAAACAATGGACATTATACATTAAACATTTTGTAGAGATCAATACACTCTTTATTGGCTGACCACCTGGAAAAAACATGTGGGTCAGTGATTTTTAAAGACATCTTTACTTTTTAACCAATTTGAATTAACTTGTTGGTTAAAGTTTTATTTAAGTCACATGAACTAATTTTTCAGAAAAATTTTTGTGCTCATTTATCTGTAAGTCAATTTTAGTACCATGTAAACAGTATATAGGCATAAACACAAATGTAGAAACAACATAATATACACAGGTCTATACAAATATACACAAAAAAGATAGGAAACAAAGATTTTTATAGTTTTTAACCAGGTATTAGATTACTGGAGAGGACAAAAAAGCTAAAAATGTTTATTACAGAGTGTGAAATTCAAACCTTTAGGAACCTAAACAGATCCTGTCACAGACTTTCTCAGTTTTACTCAGACATACAGACTGCCCATACAGTTAGGGGCAGTCAGTGTAGGGTCTACCAGCCAAGCACAGCAGACACTGATCCAGGTGGCCACTTATTGTCATGAGAAAGATTCATATCAACCATTACCACCATTTATCTCCCCATTAGGACCCTCTAAGCGAGGAAATCTCTTTTTCTTCCAGTTTCCAGTGAATTTGATAATTAACCTTTGAATTACCAACTTTTGAATAAAGATAGCAAGAAAAAAGGACAGGTGGGAGGAGGGGAGAGAAAATTCTAGCTAGACGAAAGAAAACAAAAATATAGTAATTTAGATGCGCGAAACCAACAATCCACCAGATGAACCATGAGCTCAAAGGGCAGAATTTTTGTTAAAAATTAAACAACTGTGATTATTACAGCATAAGAACACATATATGTTAGGCCAGAATGTTACTTTTGAATCAGAGTAGTCGTGTCATATATTAAAAGAATATGGGAGATCCAAGATGGCGGACTAGAGGGTGACTGCATCTCCCATTGCTCCAGAACTCAGGATTCAAGAAGGGGAGGTATTGAGAGAGTCAGACCAACATAGAGCCATGGGGTGAGTCTCTCCCACCAGGTGAAGCTGGGCTCGGGTGGCAGGCCCAGACAGGGGGCAGCTTCTCCGAGTAGGGCAGGGCAGCGAGAGTCTTCCCCAAGCAGCCCTTCTCTCTCTGGCAGCAGGATCGATCCACAGCCAGCTTCTAGGAGCAGGCCGCCCAGTGAGAGCTTTTCCGCACAGAGCCAACCCCAAGCCCTGAACCCAGCAGTGGGTCCCGGCCCGCCAGCAGCTTCTGGAACCAGGGCAGGGCAGCGAGAGACTTCCCCAAGCAGCCCTTCCCCAAGCAGCCCTGCACCCTCCCATGGCAGGCCGGGTCCACAGCCAGGTTCTCAGAGCAGGCCCGCCCAGTGAGAGCTTTTCCGCACAGAGCCAACCCCAAGCCCCAGACCAGCGGCGGCCCGGCCTGCAGGCAGCTTCTGGGACCAGGGCAGGGCAGCTTGAGGCTTTCCCAGGCAGCCTGGCTCCCTCCGGTGGCAGACGGGGTCCACAGCCAGCTTCTTGGAGCAGGCCCACCCAGTGAGAGCTTTTCCGCACAGAGCCAACCCCAAGCCCTGAACCCAACGGCAGGCCCCGGCCCACAGGCGGCTTCTCGGACCAGACAGGGCATCGAGAGACTTCCCCAAGCAGCCCAGTTCCCTTCTGAGGCACACACAATCCACAACCAGCTTCTAGGAGTGGGTCCACCCAGTGGGAGCTTTTCCCCACAGAGCCAGCCCCAAACCTGGACCCAGTGGTGGGCCCCAGTCCGCAGGCAGCTTCTGGGACCAAGGCAGGTCAGGGAGAGGCTTTCCCCAAGCAGCCTGACTACCTCAGGTGGGGGCAGGCCCTGTCTATAGCCAGCTTCTAGGAGCAGGACCGCCCGTGAGAGGATTTCCATGCAGAACCAGCTCCCAACTCTGGACCCAGTAGCGGGATAGGGGCAGCTTTCTTCGGAAGCACTGCATTATCAACTTCCTCCAAGACTTCAGGCTACTGAAGGCTGGGAGGTGATATACTGGAAATCTACAGGGACACTATAAGCCAATAGAGGAAATCTGCAATATTTCAGAGTCCCACTGACATCTAACCATATGAGAAAACAAGGGAAGAAAATGTCCCAAACAAACCTAGATACTATATCAATAAAACCCAATGACAGCACAGCAGAAGAAATTTCAGAAAGGGAGTTCAGAATGTACCAAATTAAAACAATCAGGGAAGCAAATAAGGAGAAGAAAGAGCAAATGCAGGCATTGAAGGAGGAGATGAAAGAGCATATGCAGGCATTACATGATCGCACCAATCAACAGTTAAAAGAGCAAATACGGGATGCAAAAGATCATTTCAATAAAGAGAGATACTAAAAACAAACAAACAAACAAACAAAAAAACAAACAGAAATCCTTGAAATGAAGGAAACAATAAACCAATAGAAGTAGAATAGAAATAGAAGAGGTCATCAAAAGCCTACCAACAAAGAAAAGTCCAGGACTAGATGGGTTCTCAGCCGAGTTCTACAAAACCTTTAAAGAAGAGCTCATTCCAATACTCCTCAAAGTATTCCATGAAATAGAAGAGGAGGGAACCTCCCAAACTCATTCTATGAAGCCAATATCACCCTGATACCTAAACCAGACAGAGACACATTGAGGAAAGAAAATTTCAGACCAATATCCTTAATGAACATCGACACAAAAATTCTCAATAAAATTTTAGCAAATCGCATACAAAAATATATTAAAAAGGTAGTGCACCATGATCAAGTGGGTTTTATCCCAGGGATGCAAGGTTGGTTCAACATCCAGAAATCAATAAATGTCATTCACCATATCAACAGACTTAAAGTTAAGAATCACATGATTATTTTGATAGATGCAGAAAAAGCATTCGATAAAATACAGCATCCCTTCATGCTCAAAACACTAGAAAAAATAGGGATAGTGGGAACATTCCTTAACATTGTAAAGGCCATCTACACTAAGGCCATGGCCAATATCATTCTAAATGGTGAAAAACTGAAAGCGTTCCCCCTAAAAACTGGAACAAGGCAGGGATGCCCTGTTTCACCACTTCTATTCAACATCGTCCTTGAAACTCTAGCCAGAGCAATTAGACAAACGAAAGAAATTAAAGGGATACGAATAGGAAAAGAAGAACTCAAACTATCCTTGTTCACTGATGACATGATTATATATTTAGAGAAACCCACAAGTTCCACCAGAAAACTTTTAGAACCCATAAGTGAATTCAGTAAAGTAGCAGGTTACAAGATCAATGCTCATAAATCCAATGCATTTTTATTCATAAGTGATGAATCTTCAGAAAGAGAAGTTAGGAAAACTACCCCATTCACAATAGCATCGAAAAAAAAAATACTTGGGAATCAATCTCACAAAAGAGGTGAAAGACCTCTACGATGAGAACTACAGAACACTAAAGAAAGAAATTAAAGAAAATCTTAGAAGGTGGAAAGATCTCCCATGTTCTTGGATAGGAAGAATTAATATTGTCAAAATGGCCATACTACCAAAAGTGCTATACAGATTCAAGGCAATTCCAATTAAAATCCCAATGACGTACCTTACAGAAATAGAGCAAGCAATTATGAAATTCATCTGGAAAAATAAGAAACCCAGAATAGCTAAAGTAATCTTTAGCAGAAAGAGTGAAGCAGGGTGTATCGCAATACCAGATCTTCAACTCTACTACAAAGCAATAGTAACAAAAACGGCATGGTATTGGTACCAAAATAGTCAGGTAGATCAATAGTACAGAATAGAGGACATGAACACAAACCCAAATAAATACAATTTTCTCATACTAGACAAAGGTGCCAAAAATATGCAATGGAGAAAAGATAGCCTCTTCATCAAATGGTGCTGGGAAAACTGGAAAACCATATGCAACAGAATGAAATTAAACCCCTATCTCTCACCGTGCACAAAATTCAACTCAAAATGGATCAAGGACCTGGGAATCAGACCAGAGACCCTGCATCTTATAGAAGAAAAAGTAGGTCCAAATCTTCAACTTGTTGGCTTAGGATCAGACTTCCTTAACAGGACTCCCATAGCACAAGAAATAAAAAAAGAATCAACAACTGGGATAGATTCAAACTAAAAAGCTTTCTCTCAGCAAAGGAAACTATCAGTAATGTGAAGAGAGAGTCTAAAGAGTGGGAGAAAATCTTTGCCACTCATACTTCAGTTAGAGCACTAATTTCCAGAATATATAAAGAACTCAAAAAACTCTACACCAAGAATACAAATAATCCAATCAACAAATGGGCTAAGAAAATGTACAGACACTTCACAGAAGAAGATGTACAAGCAATCAACAGATATATGAAAAAGTGTTCAACATCTCTAGTAATAAGAGAAATGCAAATCAAAACTACCCTAAGATTCCATCTCACCCCACTTAGAATGGCGATTATCAAGAACACAAGCAACAATAGGTGTTGGAGAGGATGTGGGGGAAAAGGTACACTCATACATTGCTGGTGGGGTTGCAAATTAGTGCAGCCACTCTGGAAAGCAGTATGGAGATTCCTCAGAAAGCTTGGAATGGAACCACCATTTGACCCAGCTATCCCACTCTTTGGCCTATACCCAAAGGACTTAAAATCAGCATACTACAGAGATACAGCCACATCAATGTTCATAGCTGCTCAATTCACAATATCCAGACTGTGGAACCAACCTAGATGTCCTTCAGTTGATGAATGGATAAAGAAAATGTGGTATATATATACAATGGAATATTACTCAGCCATGAAGAATGATAAAATTATGGCATTTGCAGGCAAATGGATGAAACTGAAGAATATCATGCTAAGTGAGATAAGCCAATCTTCAAAAAACCAAAGGACAAATGATCTCGCTGATAAGCGGATGATGACACATAATGGGGATTGGGAGGGGTTAGTGTTAGTGTTAGGGTTAGGTTTAGGGTTAGGGTTAGGGAGGGAGGCAAGAATGGAGGAAGGAAGGACTGTATAGAGGGAAAATAGGGGTGGGAGGGGTGGGGGGAAGGGAAAAAATAACAGAATGAATCAAACAACATTACCCTATGTAAATTTTTGATTACACAAATGGTATGCCTTACTCCATGTACAAACAGGAAACAACATGCATCCCATTTGTTTACAATATAAAAAAGGAAAAAAAAAGAGTATGAGAGTCTATGAGGATAGAGGAGCAGACAGACCTCAAAAAAAAGGCTCTCAAGAAAAAAGAAGCTGTACATATGGGATTTTTCCCCCTTTCCTTCTTTCTGTCACTGTTTTAACATCTGGAGAGGAGGGAATGCACAGGAAGTGGCATCCCCTAACATTCCTGGGTTTAACATGTCAACTTTTCATTTTGGTACACTGATATCATGAAGCTGAGTTCCTTTCACTTGGGGCAATGTCTATATCGTCCTTAAGACAGAACAGAAAGGTTCTCTCAGAGTGTCCCTGAAAAGACTCAGAGTCTGGTGTAGCCAGCCTTTCCTAATTCTTCCTCTGTTTTTCCTCCTTTCTCTGACATTTAAGGAGGAATTTATTGAGAAAGTAGAATCCTGGGGTGGGGGTAAAGGGGAGGTGGGGGAATCACAAACATTTAATTCTCATAGTAGCTTGTACTTAGAAGTGGCATTTTTTGTTCTTCTTTAGACTCAAGGCTCTGGAGATAGTAAGCCTCAGAGGGACAGATAACAAATAGGGAGATCAGCTAATCCTGTAATAAAGAATGAAGTGTAAGGAGTTTTCAACTGAAGCACTTTAACCCAGAGAGATGAGAAATGCTTGGAGACATGTCTTAAATCTATCCAATTCCTTAAGATGTAGCGAGGGTGAATTATGTGGTATGAACATCTGGGCACCCACCTCACTGAGTGGCAGGAGGTGGCAGATCCCTGGCTAAGGTTGGCCTTGCTTATTTTCCACCCACTAGCTCCCACCAGCTTCTTTCAACACCACACCAGACCCACCTCTACCTCCCTCCCATTAGGTCAAGCTGAGTGACCACTGAGGTTTCCTGAGATCTACAAAATCTAATATTTTAGTGTTCCCTGTTTTGGTCTGTTGGCTCCCTTTCTTCATCACACTGCCCCCATTTTTGAGACAGTTAAGAAGTGAGAGGACATGTGGACCCTGAAGCCTTGAATCTGTCCAACAACAAAAGGAACGGTAGTGGGAAAGGAGGGTGAGGCAGAGATCCTGACTAGAAGGGAAAGGAACAGAATAACAAGTAGGATGAAGGGAGACAGGCTAGGAAAGACAGGAGCAGGAGAGCAGGAGTGAATTTCCAGCAGTGTCCAAAGAGGGAGACCAGCCACCTACCATGCCTTAGACGTAGATTGAGAGTTCCCACCAATTAAAGTTGAAGAACTGTCCGGTGTGTCCAACTGGCCGGGAGACAGAGATAAAAATACAACAATTAAATGCAATACGGGATCTGACTAGATCCTAGACGAGAAAAATATAAACCTGTTTTTTTGTTATTAATGACATTGTTGTGACAACTGACAGAATGTGAATAAAATCTTTTGATTGAATAATATTATATCAATATTAATTTCCTGATTTTGTTCATTGTACTACTGTTGTTATGTAAGAGAATGTCCCAAATGCATACAAAGTCATAGCGGTAGGTATATAATTCTGCAATTTACTCAGATGGAAGGAAAGGAAGGGAAAATGTTAACAAAGGAGGATGCGGGTGCCAGTTTTTTCTACAATTCTGGGAATTTTTCTGTAAGTACAAATTATTTTAAAATTAAAGTTATAAGGGGGAAAAAAACCATGAAGACTACCTGGTCTATATGGCTACAGTTGGAGGGAGGCAGTGAGCAAGGACTTCTTTTCTCCAGGACCTCAAAGGTTCCCCAAGTCTCCGCATCAGAAGAGAGGCAAGCAGCGCACACTTTCCGCTGCCCAAGCAACATATGGACTTCGGGTCCCAGGCACAGGCACAGTGGGCGGGCTCTCCCAGTGGTTTTTGGCCCCTCCCCCATGCCCTACCCTCTGATTGGCCGAGGGCACAGTGACGTCACATCCTTTTCTTAGGCAGGTGCTTGAAGATCTGTGGCCCGCAGCTGTAAGAACCCTGCAGCAGGTGCCTAGGTACTTACCTACTGGAATAAAGCGGGAGTCTGCAGATTTCCTGATCTGTAGGGATAATTGGGGTTCATCCTCATCTGTTGCCCACTAGTTATATGAAGATATTTTTCTCTTTAGTAGCAGTAGGAAATCGATATCTTTGTTGTGAATCAGACTGCTCTCTTCCAGTTTAATGTTGATTATGTTCTGTGCTGTCTTCATTTATATGTGCCCTGGCCCTTCAGCCTGGGATCCCAAATGTGGGCAGTCTCCTAAAGGACAATGAAAATATTGGCCTCAGACGGCCATTTCTTGATCCTTTCCCCCTACCAAAACCCAATGTGGTTATTTTTTTTTTAACTTTTAATTTTTATTTTTTTATTAAATGTTTTTTTATTTTTACAGACTGCACGTTGATTGTATACAAATGGGGTACAACTTTTCATTTCTATTCACACCTTTCATGTAAGCATAAATATACATATGGTAATACTATTTCATTCTACTATCTTTCCATCCTCCACCCACTCCCACTCCATTTTCCTCTACACCATCCAAAGTTCCTTGATTCTTCTCTTCCCCCTGCCACCCCACCCCGTTATATATCGTCATCCACTTATCAGAGAAAACATTCGGCCTTTGGTTTTTTGGGCTTGGTCTATTTCACTTAGCATGATATTTTCCAACTTCATCCATTTACCAGCAAATGCCATGATTTTATTCTTCTTTATGGTGGAGTAATATTCCATTGTGTGTAAATACCACAATGTCTCTATCCATTCGTCAACTGAAGGGCATCTAGGTTGGTTCTACAATATAGCTATTGTGATTGATCTGCTGCGAACATTGATGTGGCTGCATCACTGTAGTATGCTGATTTTAAGTCCTTTGGGTATAAAATGAGGAGCAGGATAGCTGGGTCAAATGGTGTGTCCATTCCAAGTTTTCTGAGGATTCTCCATACTGCTTTCCAGAGTGGCTGCACCAATTTGCAACTCCACCAGTAATGTATGAGTGTGCCGTTTTCCCCACATCCATGCCAACACTTATTATTACTTGTGTTCTTGATAATAGACATTCTGATTGGAGTTAGATGAAATCTTACGGTGGTTTTAATATGCAGTTCTCTAATTACAAGGAATGATGAGTACTTTTTCATATATTTGTTGATCACCTGTATATCTTCTTCTGTGAAGTGTCTGCCTAGTTCCTTAGCACATTTATTGATTGGGTTCTTTGTATTGTGGGTGTAAAGTTTTTTAAGTTCTTTATAAACTTTGGAGATTAGTATTTTGAAGTGTGTGTGGAAAAGATTTTCTCCCACTCTGTAGGCTCTCTTTTCACATTTTGATTGCTTCCTTTGCTGAGAAAAAGCCTTTTAGTTTGAATCTATCCCATTAATTGATTCTTGCATTTATTTCTTGCACTCTGGGGCTCTTGTTAAATTAAGTCTGGTCCTAAGCCAAAGTGATGGAGATTTGGGCTTTTTCTTCTATTTGGTGCAGGGTCTCGTGCCTAATTCCTAGATCCTTGATCCATTTTGAGTTGAGTTTGGTACAGAGTGAGAGATGGGGTTTAATTTCATTTTACTGCATATGGATTTCCAATTTTGCCATGACCATTTGTTGAAGAGGCTATCTTTTCTCCATTGTAAATTTTTGGCAACTTTTTCTAGTATGAGATAACTGTACTTGTGTAGGTATATCTCCATGTCTTCTATCCTGTACCATTGGTCTACCCATCTATTTTGGTATCAATACCCTGCCATTTTTGTTACTATTGCTCTATAGTAGAGTTTAAGGTTTGGTATTGTGATAACTCCTGCATCACTCTTCCTTCCCAGGATTGCTTTGGCTATTCTGGGTCTTTTGTTCTTCCAGATGAATTTCATGATTGCTTTTTCTATTTCTATGAGAAATGTCATTGGGATTTTAATTGGAATTGCATTAAATCTGTATAGCACCTTTGGAAGTATGGCCATTTTGATACTATTAATTCTGCCTATCCAAGAACATGGGAGATCTTTTCATCTTCTAAGGTCTTCTTCAATTTCTTTCTTTAATGTTCTATAGTTTTCATTGTAGAAATCTTTCACCTCTTTGGTTAGATTGATTCCCAAGTATTTTATTTTTTTTTGAAGCTATTGTGAATGGAGTTCTTTTCCTCATTTCCCTTTCAGATGTTTTGCTTATGAATAAAAATGCTTTAGATTTATGCATGCATGATGATTTTATATCCTGTTATTTTGCTGAATTCATTTGTGAGGTCTAGAAGTTTTCTGGTGAAGTGTTTTTTGGATCCTCTAAATCATGTCATCAGCAAATAGTGACAGCTTGAGTTCCTCTTTTCCTATTCCTATCCCTTTAATTTCTTTAGTCTGTCTAATTGCTCTGGCTAGTATTTCAAGGATGATATTGAATAGAAGTGGTAAAAAAGGGCATCCCTGTCTTGTCCAGTTTTTAAAGGGAATGCTTTCAGTTTTACTCCATTAAGATTGATGTTGACTGTGGGCTTAGCAATGTTGAGTATGTTCCTACTATACCTATTTTTTTCTAGTGTTTTGAGCATGAACAGGTGTTGTATTTTGTCAAATACTTTCTCTGAATCAATTAAAATAATCATATGATTCTTAACCTTAAGTCTATAAATGTGATGAATTACATTTAGAGATTTCTGAATGTTGAACCAACCTTGCATTCACAGGATGAACCCCAGTTGATCTTGGTACACTACCTTCTTAATATGTTTTTGTATGTGATTTGCCAGGATTTTGTTAAGGATTTTTGTGTCTGTATTCATCAGAGATATCAGTCTAAAATTTTCTTTCCTTGATGTGTCTTTGTCTGATTTGGGTATGAGGGTGATATTAGCTTCACAGGATAAGTTTGGAAGGGTTTCCTACTTTTATATTTCCTGGAATACTTTGAGAAGTATTGGAATGAGTTCTTCTTTGAAGATCTTGAGAACTCAACTAAGAATCCATCTGGTCCTGTGTTTTTCTTGGTTGGTAGGTTTTTGATGTCTTCTTCTATTTCATTGCTTGAAACTGTTCTGTTTAAATTGTGTGTGTCCTCCTGGTTCAGTTTGGGAGGTGATCCTATGTCTCCAGAAATTTGTTGATGTCTGATATTTTCAATTTCGTTGAAGTATAGATTTTCAAAGTAGCTTCTCATTATGTTATGTATTTCAGTGGTGTCTGTCATGATATTTCCTTTTTCATCATGAATTTTAGTAATTTGAGATTTCTCTCTCCTCTTTGTTAGTGTGGCTAAGGGTTTGTCTATTTTGTTTACTTTTTCAAAGAACCAACATTTTGTTTTGTCAACTGTTTGAATTGTTTCTTTTGTTTCAATTTCACTGATTTCAGCTCTGATTTTAATTATTTCCTGTCTTCTACTACTTTTGGTGTTGTTCTGTTCTTTTTCTAGGGCTTTGATATGTAATGTTAGGTCATTTAGTTGTTGACATTTTATTCTTTTCTTGAGTGTGCTCCATGCAATGAATTTTCCTCTTAGTACTGCTTTCATACTATCCCAGAGATTTTGATATGTTGTATCGTCATTCTCATTTACCTCTAAGAATTTTTTTTTTATCTCCTCCCTGATGTTTTCTATTATCCATGTTTCACTCAATAACATATTATTTTGTCTCCAGTTATTGGAGTAATTTCTGTTTTTTATTTTGTCATTGATTTCTAATTTCATTCCATTATGATATGATAGAACACAAGGTAGTATCTCTATTTTTTTGCATTTACTAAGGGCTGCTTTGTGGCATAACATATGGTCTGTTTTAGAGAAGGTTCCATGTGCTACTGAGAAGAAAGTGTATTCGCTCATTGATGGATGGAATATTCTATATATATCTGTTAAGTCTAAGTTTGTGATTGTGTTATTGAGTTCTATGGTTTCTTTGTTTAGTTTTTATTTGGAAGATCTATCCAGAGGTGACAGCAGTATGTTAAAGTCACCCAGAATTATTGTGTTGTGATCTATTTGACTCCTGGAATTGAAAAGGATTTTTTTGATATACATGGATGCACCATTGTTTGGGGCATAAATATTTATGATTGTTATGTCTTCCTGATTTATATTTCCCTTAAGCAATATGAAATGTTCTTTTATCCCTTCTGACTAACTTTGGCTTGAAGTCCACTTTATCTGAAATAAGGGTGGAAACCCTCACTTTTTTACTGAGTCTGTGTGTGTGGTAGGTTTTTTCCCACCCTTTAACCATTAGTCTGTGGATGTCCTTATCTATGAGATGAGTCTCTTGAAGGAAGCATATTGTTGGGTCTTTCTTTTTAATCCAATCTACCAGTCTATGTCTTTTGATTGATGAATTTAGGCCATTAACATTCAGGGTTATTATTGAGATATGATTTGTATTCCCAGTTATTTGGGCTTATTTTTGGTTTTTAACTTGACTTGGTGTCTCCTTTGAATGGTTTTTCCTTTAAGGTTGTTCCTCCCTTTTCTGACCTACATTGTTGTTTTTCACTTCCTCCTCATGGAATGTTTTGGTGAAAATATTCTATAGCACAGGCTTTCTATTTGTAAATTCTTTTAACTTTTGTTTATCATGGAAGGATTTTATTTTGTCTTCGAATATGAAGGTTAGTTTTGCTGGATATAGGATTCTTGGTTGCCAACCATGTTCTTTCAGAGCTTGAAATATGTTTTTCCAGGCCCTTCTAGCTTTTAGGGTCTGAGCTCAGAAATCTACTGATATCCACATTGGTTTCCCCTTATATGTAACATGCTTTTCTCTCACAACCTTCAAAATCCTATCTTTATTTTGTATGTTAGGCATTTTCATTAAAATGTGCCATGGTGTGGATCTGTTGTAATTTGTGCATTGCGTGTTCTGTAAGCCTCTTGTATTTGATTTTCCTTTTCATTCTTTAGGTTTGGGAAATTTTCTGATATTATTTTGTTGAATAGATCGTTCATTCCTTTGGTTTGTATCTCTGTGCCCTCCTCGATCCCAAATAATTCTTAAATTTGGTCCTTTCATGGTGTACCATAGTTCTTGGAGGTTCTATTCATGATTTCTTACCATCTTCTCTGTTTGGTCAACTTTATTTTCAAGATTAAATATTTTATATTTTGTCTTCATTGTCTGAGGTTCTGTCTTCCAAGTGATCTAGTCTATTGGTGATGCTTTCAATTGAGTTTTTTATTTGGTTTATTGTTTCCTTCATTTCAAGGATTTCTGTTTTTTTGTTTTTTTGTTTTTTTTGTTCTTTTTTTTAAAGAATCTCTGTTTGCTGAAATGATCTTTTGCTTCCTGCAGTTGCTCTTTCGACTGCTTACTAGAGTGATCATTCATTGCCTGCATTTGCTCTCTTATCTCATCGTTTGTTTCATGAATCATTTTAATTATGTATATTCTAACTCCTTTTCTGACAATGTGGTCATTTTGTGCTCAATCTTCCATCAATTTTGGGGCCCAGACATCAGATACCAAGACTAACAGTCACAGAGGGAAGTTGGGACACTCTTCTGAAAGGCAGACTTAAGTAAATATATCCTCTTCTGAAGCCTTCATTTAAAAAAAAATGTAGTCTTTGGAAGCCTAAAACTCTTGGTCAGAGAGTTCCTAGTGTGGGTGGTGGAAACCGTGATCAATACTAACTAACCCCTCCCTGGAGAAGTGGATGTTGTTTTTTGGCTTTCCTGTTATCAACTAGTTGGAAATTTCAGGGAAAGATTTCTAGGCCTTATAGCAGTTGCACAAATCTAGTCTTTTGCTTCAAGAACACCAAGAGACGGGACGTGTTAGCACAGTGTGCTTTTAACAAGTGGAAGACATTGTGTTTCAGCCATTTACCAGGTTACATTTTCTAATGAAATCTCATTCATAGCGTGAAGCCCCTGTATTTGAATTTGGGGGTGAAAATAGTGAGTTAGACAGACAACAGATTGAGGTGTTGCTAAACCTGTTGAAATTGTAGTTTCCCTTACAAGTTTGTTCATTCATTCTGTGTAGACAAGGACAATTATCTGCCATTGTCTGGCCTAGCACTTAGCACATAAGAGGTACTTTCTACATATCTGAATGATTCTATAATGCCCTGCATATTCTGCAGAATTGGAGTGATTGTCCTCTCATAGCCTGTAAATGTGGAGGTATTTTTGCCTATGTTGACACTGCCTTTGTAAAAGAAATTCTGTTCTTGTTGTTTTAGAAAGAAATCATGTGGTTTCTGACAATTTCAAATGTGCAGTGAAAGGAGACTGAATAGAATTATATTCTCTGTTAATTTTTACTCTGGATTCATGGAATCTGGTTATCAGTATCTCTACATATTTTTCTTTTACACTTCTTCCCCCAATAATGAAAGGATTTTGTACTGAAAAATGTGAAGAAGAGGAAAGATAACTGTTTACTTCAGTTGTTGAGATAGGTGTGTCAAGCAAATGAAGACACACAATAATTAACAGGCACACCTTTTGTCCCTATAGGTAAGTATAAGTCTTGACTGAATCCTGAAAAATTGCAATGACACAATGATGGCTTACCCAGTAATCCTCAAGGATCGAAATGTTTCATATAATTGAAGTTTTTTAGATAATTGAAGCTAATCCTCTCAAAGTATGAATGTAAGTCAACCTTTCAGAGTAGTTCCTAGTACATAGTAAGTGCCCAATAAATGTTGGCTGTCATTATTTGAAGCATTAAATTTTATTCTGTTTTACCTATTTCATTAGAGGTCAATCTAAAATTATTAATTCCCAGCAATAAAGTGGAATTAGTTAAATGAAATTTAACTTTTCTGTTATGACTTAGAATTAACAGCAGCAGCAATTTATTATGACTGCTTTTAAGAATTGTAAGTCTTCTAAGGACTACTGGGACTATCAAAATGTAAGTCTCTCTGTCCTGTAAGTACTCCAATCAGTACATTCTTCTGTCTGCCATTTATAAAATTTTCTATTTCTTTCATTTCTATTGAACATCTTGAAAAACTGCTGCATCTAATATTCCATGGACCCAAAAGCTAGATACCCAAGCTTGAAAGACCTGTGGGTCAATTCACAGTCAACCTTTGAGTGAAAACCTGTGCCTAGATGTACACTTAAGAGCAAGAACCTTGTGGTCTGTTTTAGCTCCTGTGTGTGTGTTCCAGATGTTAACAATGATGGTTAAGTAAACTCTGAGTTAAGGAAATGGTATAGTAAGATCTGAAATCTTAGTCTCTTTTTCCTCTCCCCATATATATTTATTATATGTTTACATTTTCAACAAGTCCTATATATAGGTGAACTTTTGTAGAAAAAATTAGCTGGCTGGGGATATAGCTCAATGGTGCAGTTCTGTACTGGTATGCTCCAAGTCCTGGGTTCAGTCCCCAGTACCACAAAAACAAACAAACAAAAGCATAAATATATTTTAAAATGTGAACTTTCTCTTTTCTCTCCACTGGATGATTCAGCTGCCCTGAGCATTACTACTGTTTCTTCAGTGAGATCTCTTTCTTTTTGTTCATTTCATCTGGAATTAACTTAGATCTGACTTACATAAGTGTGTGAGTATATTCCATAAGATCTTCTAAATACTTACAAGGCATATCCTTCCATTAAGGGTCATGACAACTCTAGCAGTTTCATAAGTATCATTATGCACTTATCAGAAGGAATCAAATTTTATTTTCCAATAATATTCTGTTTAAAAGTTTCACTTAATATGATTAAGATTTGTAAGAGCACCCATAAGAAATGGAAACAAATAATTTAATAGTAACTTATTTACCTTTTTTTTAAACATTTTAACTAGGAAAACAATTCAAGAACTCAATGCTACTTAAATAGAATACTAATGGGCAAAGATTAATTACTGTGCCTGTTGTACATTGTCATTTTTTCAGAGACATTTAGGGTGATTAGAAATATAAATATTTTCTAGCTACATTAAATTTTATATTACTAATATATGAAAAATCGTAAAGGTTTTAACTTTAATCTTTAGAAAAAACAAAATTAATTTGAATAAGAATAGAACCTTGGTGATCAAAGTAAAAGAGCCAAGTTTTTGCTAGAAAAGAAATAATAATAAAATTTGCATATATTTCAATGAATAGTTTTAACTATTGTTATTTTAATAATACCTACAAGATATCCTGCTATAGGATGGAGTGTCTTATGAAGATAATTTACAAAACAATTTTATTGATTATTGTAAACCACTTCTATTATTATAAATGTAATCTATTGAACTGGGTTTATAGCTCAGTGATTGAGCATTTTCCTAGTATTCACAAGACCCTAGGTCGATCCCTAGCACTGCAAAATAAATAAGAAAATAATAAAAAAGAAAGAACATCTATTTACATTGTTAAACGTTTCCTTAGGAATACTGTTAAGGTCTGTCTGTGCATTATATGTGTTTAAAATCTGTGTTGACAGATAACTTGGTTTTCCTTCTTACATTTAGCATTTCATATGTAGATTTATGTGTATCAATACTTCCTATCCTTATAATGTTTCGTTTAAGTAGAGTTTTTCTTTTGTTTGGGCCATGTTATGGTTTAAATACATGGTGTGCCCCCAAAGCTCATGTTTAGACAATGAAAGAGCATTCATAGATGAAATGATTAGATTTATGAGCATTTTAACCTAATTAGTGGAGTAATCTGATATGGATTAACTGGGTGGTAACTGTAGGCAAGTAGGGTGTGAGTACAGGAGGTAAGTCACTGAGGGCATGCCTTTGGTCTGGATGTGTTTGTGTGTGTGTGTGTGTGTGTGTGTGTGTGTGTGTGTATTTCTATTTACATATATATTTTTATTAGAGCACTTTAGTTATGCATAGTTTTTGGGTTCATCCGTATTATGGTTTAGATATGAGGTATCCCCCTAAAAGTTCATGTGTGAGACAATGCAATGTTTAGAGGTGAAATAATTGGGTTATGAGACCCTTAATCCATTCAGTGAACTAATTTCCTAAGAGGAATTAACTGAGTGGTAACTGTGGGCAGGTAGGTTATGGCTGGAGGAGGTGGGTCATTGGGGCATGCCTTCATGGTTTTTTTTTTTTTTTTTTTTTGGTCTGGTGAGAAGGGTTTCTCTATTTTCCTGGTGTGATGTCCCCAACTGCTTTTCTCCACCACATCCTTCTGCCAAGATATTCTGTCTCACTTCAGGCTCTGAGGAAGGAAGCCCATTGTCTATGAACTGAGACCTCTGAAACTGTAAACCCCAAAATAAACTTTTCCTCCTCTAAAATTGTTTTTGTCAGATCTTACCTCAATAGTGAAAACTCTGACTAAAACAATCCTGACAAAATTAAGCATGCATGGAATTTGACTTCAGTTCACATTCTCCTGTTTTCTCTCCTCTCCTCCCTCTCCATATTCTTTTCCCTCTGCTCTACTGATATTCCTTTCACTTATCCATTTATTTATTTTTTATTGGTTCTTTCTAATTATACATAAAGTTAAAGTTCCCAGTGGTATATTTATATATGCACATAGCATGATTTTTTAAAAATTCTTTCCACATTTCCTCCACTTTCCCATTCCTCTTCTTTCCCTTTCAATCTCCTTCTACTCTACTGAGCTTCTCTATAGCTTTATGATGATGTCCAATCCTTTCCTCTGTCTTTTCTGTTACTATCTCATTGAAAAAGTTCTTAATGCCTTTAGTCAGTATCTTCATGTTCTCTTCTTTCCAAATTGACTCTCAGGTTTGTTCTTTTGATGATGTACCAGAGTTCCTATAGATTCTTATCATGGTCTTTTATTTTTATTTTTCCTTTATTGCATACTGTGTACTCAAATCCATATACCCTGTCCTTAAGATCTGAAGTTCTGTATTTAAGACCTGAAGTTTGGTTGAGCAAGGTGGCATGTGCCTGTAATCTGGGCTCAGGGGTCTGAGATAGGAGGCTCGCAAGTTCAAAGCCAGTCTCAGCAATTTAGCAAGGCCCTAAGCAACTCAGTGATAGCCTGTCTCTAAATAAAATACAAAAAAGGGTTGGGGATGTGACTCAGTGGTTAAGTAGTGTCCCTAACTCAATCCCCAGTACCAAAAAAAAAAAAAAAAAAGACCTGAAGGTTTTATTTTCTATGCAATCTAATCTGTTGGTGATACTTTCAAGTGAATTTTAATTTGTCTTTCATTTCCTGGAGTTCTGATTGGTTTCTTTTCTATATTGAAATGATCTTTCATCTCCTATATTCTCTCAATTTATTCCTTAAATAATCTTTTAGTTTATTGAACATTTTAATGATCTGTTTGTTCTTTGAAATTCCTTCTCTGGAATTTCATTCACTTCCATCCTTGTAGGACCCTTGGTTATGGGATTGTGAATTTGGGGAGAGATTTGTTTGCCTGTTTCCTCATGTTTTCAGAGGCCTTGGACTTGTTCATCAGTTGAGATGGATTCTTCTTCATCTTTTATATGCATGTCCTTTTGTGTGTAGTCATTTCTTTTGTTCTGTAACTACTCTCTGTTTTTGATATGTGAGTAGATGTCAAGCGGTGGGACCTGATGTCCTCCACTGTTGTTTCTCCTTAGGACCTGGTTGTTGGTTTGTTCTCCCCCCGCCCCAATTCTATGAATTGAAGTAATACTAAGGCTGAGGTGGGGTTAGATCTAGTGTGGAAGTTAGGTGAATTTCTATTTGTCTAAGTTGTATATCTTGACATCAGAATATACATAATCTTGAAGTATCACACTTTCCAGCCTCTCTTGGAAGGAGCAGGGAGCCACGAGCAGCACAGATGTCAGCAACAATTGTACAGCCTTAATTAAGATAAATGTCTAGTGTCTACTCTGACTTCTATAACACTAATTGACACCTATGTAGGAATGCTGGGGTCAGTACAAACATCAGTACCAACAACAGAAAACTGTGAGCTAGATCAGCATTTGACAGCAGGTTATCTACTGTGTTGTTCACTATTAATCACAACAACATAAATGGGGTATGAATGACATAACTATATGATTCTATTATTTAGTGGAACCCATTTCTTAAGGAAAAAGAAAATGGTGTAGGAAGGTAAGAGAAAGTTTGAAATAGTTAAAAAAAAATGATAGAGGAGATAGGTAGCAGATGTTGACTATAAGAAAGAAGGAATAAAAAGATAACTGAAATTAATAAGAAAAAGAGAGGAAGAGGGAACAGGAAAATTTAGCTATTAGTTGGGGAAGACAGTGAAGAAGGGGCGATAAGAGGGATAAGAATCAATGTATGAACAAACCAACAAATGTATGATCAAAACAACTCAAACCCTCATATTATTATACTTCACCTAAGTCAAATAAAGGCTAAAAAATAACTACAGAAGAAACCTATTAGTGTGAAAGAAAAATTATATGAATATATAATGTATATATATTGAACTTATCTGCATAGTGAGAACACAGATGCCCACAAAACACCACAAAATCATGCATTCTCAAAAAAAGGAAAAAAAAATACAATAAGATGAAATGATGTTAGAAAAAAATTTTAAAGTTAAAATTTAAAAGAAGAATAAAAATCTAAATAAAATTGGGAATACAGAGGGAAAAAATGGGAAAAATAAGGAAAAAGAAACAAAAAGAAAAACATCTTAATGAGAAATCAAGGCTTTTCTTCCACTGTGGTTGTCAAAACTGTTGGTATGGATGGATTTTAATTCTTCATATTTATTTTTGGTTCTGTAACACTTGGATCAAGACCTGGTGATTGTTAAATCCAATGTCTCTGTATTCCTCACCTAGCTGCCAGCTGGGTTAGTAGCTCTCAGCTTCCAGTCACCCAGGATAGGGTGGGAGAGACTGGGGACTGCTAATGAATTGTGTAATCCTATAGCAGGGGCGATGCAGAGGTGTATATTGGAAGTTCCAGTAGTTGGGATTTAGTCTTAGGTGATCCATGACCCCTATTGCTGGGGAGATGCTGGTCTCTGCTGGATGTTTGGATCTCTGGGGCCTCTGGAAAAATCCACTTTTAGCACATAGGGACGCTCCACAGGTTTCATCTTCACTCCTCTGAGGTGAATTACCTGTATCCACCCAGAAGTATAGACCCTTATGTGGTTGCTATAGGCAGCTTCCCAATAGCTCATATGAGGTGCTAGTGACAAAGGGAATTCCCTCCCCTTGATATCCAGAGTCTCTATGAACAAGGCTTAATTTTTTTCATGCTATTTCAGTCACTCTTGTTCAGGCATGCTCTGCAGGTCGTAATATGCAACTGGTGGCAACTTCCTTTACACGTTCCTGGTCTGTCTCTGCTTACTGCCACACAGCATTTATAGATAGTTCCTGGGCTGAGCCTGCGGTTGTTTTCTGGGTCAGTGATCTCAGTTCCCACGAAATTAAACATCTGGGCGCCCAAGCAATTTTTGTTTGGTTTCATTGAACCACTGTCTCCACCAATTCTGTTGCTTAAGATCAGTCTCCCTCTCTAATCTACAGGTTTCACAAACCTAAAAAAAAAACAAAAACTTTTAAACTTGTCTTTGTTGTTATTGCCATGCTGTCTTCTCTCTCTCTCTCTCTCTCTCTCTCTCTCTCTCTGCTCTCTCTCCACTCAGTGGCCACTGCTGCAAGCCAAGCGGATGCGTCTCTAATATATTATTTCTTATATTCTGTTTGAACTTTCTGACTTTCTGCGTCCCTATAGTTTCTTTTACCATCTGGTATTAAGTTTCAGAGCGGTCCCTTTGTTACACACCTTGCTGAGGAGCAGTCTTTCTGCTTTCTAAGTCTGGAGCTAAGGAACTGCTGGGAAATGCATCCTTTTCTAATCCACCATTTTCTCTTCTGAGGTATATATTTTGTCCCTGGTAAGTGAAACTTTCTACTTCCTTGCTGTTACATCCTGAGCTGCCTTCCTCTGCCTTACCCTTCCACCCATGATGTTCTACCTCGCCTTGGACCCAGAGCTATGGAGTTAGCTGACCATGGACTAAATCTCTGAAACCATGTGCCAAAATAAAATTTTCCTCTCCTTAATTGTTCTTGTCAGGTCTTTTGGTCACAGTGACAAAAACATAACTGAAACAGTCATTTGGGTTGTTCAGTTTTTCCTGAGACTACCTATAGCCATGAACGTTTTTGTGTCATTTTCTTGAATTTTCCTTGGCTTATTTCCTTCAATTATATTCCCCCAAGTAGATTTTCTAGGACAGAAAGCATGACCAGATTAATATCATGTTATGTCGGGGTGCCGCGGACCCCCAGCCCTTCGGCGTGGCCAAGATGGCGCCTGGCAAGGTGCCAAGGAAGTGCTGAGAACAAAACCAGGTACCTCCAGCAGACTAATACTCTCTGCCAACAAGTGGCGTATTTTGAGGAAGTTAATGTGATTGGTCATGGGTCCTCGTGGACACTGCATGATTGCTATATCCACACTATTGTGCTCCATTACTGTCCATGCTTTCCCCTCGTGATCTATAAGCTGATTGGTTGTTGTATGTAATGTAAGGCGCTTGCAAGAGCGGCCCGCCGCTGCTGGCCAGCCAGAAGAAGCAGACTGCAGAAAATAAAGAACTTGCCCTGATCCGGTTTCGTGTTTCTCTGCGGGCAGGGGACGCGATAATGTTATATATTTCTAGGATTCTTTTCACAAAGTTTTGGCCAAACTTACACCATTGTACCCATTTTCCTATGTGTCTACAATCATCATTATTTTATTATGAGTTTTTTTTTTCTGTTTTCATGTTTTTAGTGCACCAGTTATTTTTATTTCAGTTGCATTTACTGCTACATCCTATATATAAATGTACTTATCTGTTAAAATTCTTATTTCCATTTATTAAGTAGATTCTAAAAGAATAAATATATCCTCACCCTCCCATAGAAATGCACACATGCCAATATACTTGATCAAAACTTGCTATCCCACATAAAAATCAATTGTATTTCTATACACTAACAACAAACAAATGGAACCTCAAAGTGAAAACATAATGCAAGTTACCATCTCTCCAAAGAAATAAAATGCTTAGTTAGGTATTGTTTTAGTCAGCTTTTTCACTGCTATGGCTAAAAGATCTGACCAGAACAAGGAGGAAAAGTTTATTTAGGGACTCACTGTTTCAGAGACTCATTGCTTGGGACTTGAGGTGAGGCAGAACATCATGACACAAGAGTGTGGTGGAGAGAAGCAGATCACATAATGATCAGAGAGCAGAGAGAGATGCCACTCACCAGATAAAAAATATGTACCTCAAAGTCATGCCCACCAATGAGCCACCTCCTCCAGCTACACCCTACCCACCTTCAGTTAGCACTCAGTTAATCTCATCAGAGAATTAATTCACTGATTGGGTTAAGGCTCCTACAACCCAATCATTTGTCCTCTAAACCTTCTTGCATCGTCTCACACATACATGAGCTTTTGAGGACACCTCACATCCAAACTATAACAGGTATAGACTTTAACAAAATGTGTGCTGAAAAGTACCGAATGCTAATGAAATAAATCAGAGACCTAACTAAGCAGACTACTGTGTTCATAGATTTGAAGTCTCAATATATAGTCATGATTTCTACTCTCCCCAAATTGATGTATAGAGTTAACATAGTTCCTATCAAAATTCCAGCAAAGGTGTTACAGACAGGTTTATCCTAACATTCGTATGGAAAGGCCTAACTCCTAGAAGAACTGAAACAATGACTTTTTTTTTAAAAGGATGAAGTGAAAGGATTCGCTCTACCTGATACTTAGACTTACTCTATAGCTACAGTAACATGATACTATGGTTATTGATAGATAAATACATAGATCGATGGAATAGAATAGAGATCACACAAAATAGAACTGCAGTCTTTTTGTGCAAGTTTCCTTTGTTCTTATGTCAAAAATAGTATTTCATCCTTGTCCATTTTTATTGTCTTCTTTATTCTTTTATAGATGTTATAAATATATTGTTATATTTTCTCCTAATTTTAAGTTTTTATTTGTTTTTGTTTTGTTTTACATTTTACTTTTACCCACTAGGAATTTTTTTGTGTATAGGTTTTGGTGTGAAATACAAATGCAAATTAGTTCTTCTTTCTACCAATAAATTGTACTAATGTCACTTATTAAACAATCATTCCATTATATCTTATCTGGCTATTTTGAGTTTGTCATGGATTAAGATCTCATACTTCAAAAGATCTCTTTCTAGAATCTTTCCTATTTAATCACTTCTCTGTTTTAGAGACAATTATCTAGGATCTTGTTTGTCACTGCAGTATAGTCACCCCTTGACAACTGTAGGGAATACAGACATATTTGTATGAACTTTTAGATTTTCTAGAATCATAGTTCTTCTCGGAGTCATACACTTCCTGTATATACTTTCATACCTTTTGGGGTGCCATTGAAGTTTATTGTCTTGCTGGGGATTGAATCCATGTTCATGTTAAGAAGTGCTATGCCACTGAGTAGCATCCCTAGCATCAGAGTTGTATACTTTTCATGAATTTATTCATAACTTCTTAAGAAAAGTTATGTTTTTAAATTTCTTTTTTTCACTTCTAGAACTCCTGGAAATGAAAGACACATCACTTTTTACAGAAGTACAGTGTTCTTACCACTTTCCAAGATTTACTCCTTATCTGATGGTAAGAAGAGAAGAGTGAATCTAATCCAAACACTCAAAAGCTATGAGTTCTGGGATGTTGCGTTGGTTTACTTGCTGACTAAGTGACTTGACCCAGACAACAGTCTTGTAGGATGCACAATTCAAATCTGTGCCTCAGGAAAATTACAAATGACTAGAAGAGTTGTTATATTGCATGGCTTTGGGTTTCCTGGGAAAAGTCAAAATTGCAAATATTGAATCCAAAACTGTTAATGACTGATTTTAAAATGTGGTACTTCAAATCCAAACTGAAATGTGTTGTACATATAAAACGTATACCAGATTTTTAAAGATCTACTGTGCCCAAAATATGTCAAGTATCTTATTAATAATATATATTGATAAATATTGAAATGGCTTGGATATGTTGTTTTGCTTTATTATGTTTTCTTAGTGGACTATAATTACACATAATAATGGGGTTCATTTTGACATATCCATGCATGCATATAACATAATTTGCTCCATCTCATTTCCCAGTACTTCCCTTTTCCATGCCCCTCTCCCTCCTGTAATACCCTTCCTCTATTCTCACTTTTATTTTTATGAAAACCTGTTTGTTTTTTAATTACTTTTTTTTTTCTTATCTAGCTCCCACAATGAGAAGAAACATTCAACCTTTGAGTTTCTTATTCTGGATTATTTCACTTAGCATGATGTTCTCAGTTCTATTCATTAACCAGTAATGCCATAATTTAATTCTTCTTTATGACTGAGTAGAATTCCATGTGTATAAATAACACATTTTCTTTATCATTCACCTATTAATGGACACCTAGGCTGGTTCAACAATTTGATTATTGAGAATTATGCTGCTACGACCATTGGAATGCATGTACTACTGTAGTATACTGATGTTAGTTCTTTTGATAAATATCAAGGAGTGGAATACTTGGGTCATATAGTGGTTCCATTGCCAGTCTTTTGAGGAATGACCATACTGATTTTCATAGTGGTTGTAATAATTTGCAGTTCCATCAATGATGTATGAGTTGTTAGGTTGACCCCATATCCTTGCCAGCATTTATTATTATTTATATACTCAATGACTGCCATTCTAATAGATGCAATGAAATCTCAGGGTAGTATTTTTTATTTGTTCTTTTTAGTTATACGTTAATAGTAGACTCTATTTTGATATATTTATACAAACATTGAATATATTTTATCCAAATTAGGATCCCAGTCTTGTGGATGTACAGAATGTTGAGATTCACTGTGGTGTATCTCTCTCTCTCTCTCTCTCTCTCTCTCTCTCTCTCTCTCTCTATATATATATATATATATATATATATATATATATATACATAGATAGATAGACAGATATAGGTATAGATAGATAGATATAGATAGATAGATATGAAAGTTATGTCAACTTCACTCCTCTGTCTTTCCTATTCCTAACCTCTCTTCCTTCCCTTCATTCCCCTCTGTCTAATCCATTGAACTTTTACTCTTCCCTTCTTCCTCCCATTGTTGTGGGTTCGCATCCACATATCAGAGAGAACATTTGATCTTTGGTTTTGTGGGATTGACTTATTTCACTTAGCATGTTAGTCTTCAGATCCATCCATTTACCTACGAATGTCACAAAGTCATTCTTATTTATGATTGAATAGTATTCCATTGTGTATGTAAACCACATTTTCTTTATACATTCATATGTTGATGGGCATGTAGTTTGGTTCCATAGCTTAGTTATTGTGAATTGAATATAAACATCAATGTGGTTGCATCTTGGTAATATGCTGATTTTAATTCCTGGTCAATTCCTGGTCCACTCCTAGTTTTTGAGGAATCTCCATACTGTTTTCCAGAGGGATTGCACCAATTTGCAGTCCCATCAACAATGTATGAATATATTCTTTTCTGCACATCCTTACCAACATTTATTATTACTTGTATTCTTGATAATTGCCATTCTTGAGTAGAGTGAGGTGAAATCTCAGTGCATTTTTAATTTGCATTCCTCTAATTACTAGAGATGTTGAACACTTTTTCATCTATTTAATGACTGTATTTCTTCTTTTGGAAAGTGTGTTTAGTTCTTTTGCCCATTTATTGATTGGGTTATTTGAGTTTTGGGTGGTTTTTTTTTTTTTTTTTGGTGTTTTTTGAGTTATTTATATATTCTGGAGATTAATGCTCTACTTGAGGTGAGAGTGGCAAAGATTTTTCTTCTTTTCTGTAGGCTCTCTCTTCATGTTCTTGATCGTTTCCTTTGCTGTGAAGAAGCTTTTTAGTTTGGTGCCATCTCATTTACTTATATTTTTATTTTACTTCTTGTGTTTAAGGAGTCTTATTGAGGAAGTTGGTTCCTAAGCCAACATTTTGGAGTGTTGGGCCAACATCTTCTTCTAGAAGGTGCAGGGTTTCTGGTGTAATACCTAGGTCTTTGATCCACTTTGAGTTGAGTTTTGTGCTGGGTGAGAGACAGGGGTTAAATTTCATTCCACTACCTATGGATTTCCAGTTTTCCTAGCACCATTTGTTGAAGAGGCTATCTTCTCTCCAAAGTATGTTTTTGGTATCTTTGTTTAGTATGAGATAACTGGTATTTATGTGGTTTGTCTCTCTGTCTTCTATTCTATTCCATTGGTCTTCATGCCTGTTTTGGTGCTGTTTTTGTTACTGTAGCTCTATAGTATAATTTAAAATCTGGTATTATGGTGTCTCAGTGTAGTTTTGATTTGCATTTCCCTGATTGCTAAGGAGGTTGGGTATATTTTCATATATTTGTTGATCATTTATACTTCTTTTGAGAAATGTCAGTTTGGTTCATTTGCCCATTTATCAGTTGGGTTATTTGTTTTTTTCAGTATTTATTTTTTTTAGTTCTTTATAATTCTGGCTCTCAATTTTCTGTCAGAAGAGTAGCTGGCAAAGATATGATGATTTAAGTATGATATTTAAAAATATTTTTACATATTTCTTTTTACTTTTATTAATGAAACTACTGGATAATTTAAATTTAACCTATGTGACTTGTGTTCTATTTCCATTGGTCAGTGTTGATCTAAAGCAATTTGAATTTTGTGGTGGTTATTGATCAACCATGATGAAGGATTTCTTCACACATTTTTTTTATGTTTTCTTATCATTTGTAAGAAAAACTGTAAAAGGTTTGAGAGGCCCTAAAATTTCTTTTTTTACTTGTTCCCAATCACAAACAGATGATCAATGTGCTCTGTTGATTGAGAAGTCAACATTTAGCAAAAGCAAAAGGGGGAGATGTAAAAATATTTTCTGTCTCTGGATGATGTGAATTAAGAGTGCTTTTAAGGTGCCTCACAAAGATGGCATGGGTAGGTACCATGTATTTGTCTCATCATCAAAGGACCCAAGGAATTGAAAGGAAACTACAATACCAAAGTGCCATAAATCATAGTTACTAAAACAAACTTATATGCATCCTTGCCTGTCACCAACTCATTTTTTACACTTGTGAAAATACATAATCCTGATAAGACTTCAATTTGGTATGAATACTAGCAGTGAGAGGAGATCCAGTACATTGTTCTGATTACCTCAGATCAGCTATGAGGAAGGAAAGATCAACCAAGTCCTCTGGGCCTGATCAGATTAATGCAGGAGCTACTGATTTTAACATCCTCAATCTAGCTCTTTCTAAAACAATGAAGGAGACAAGTTACATCTTGACTTTTCAGCTCTGCATCATTTGAGCTTAATACAGCTGTTACCATGAAGCCACAATTATTAAGGAAGTAGAAAATTCAAAAGAATATTTTGTAAGTATGACATTTTAATAGTATTTGCTTGTGGTTGAAAATGATTGAATGTTGACCTGTAATTTTATTTGACAGACTGTCATCTCTACTTCCACAGTTATTTTGAGAAGATGTGGTGGTATTTTGCTAATTGTGGATAGGATGTTTCTTGATGAAATAACTTAGCTATTACTTTAACCCTCTGCTCAATGTGTTATAGAGTCTTAAAGGGGCTTACAAATCTTCTAAATATCATGATGTGCATTAAGCATGATGACATTGATAATTTTATGGTGAGACTCCATTTAGTTCTGATAAGCAGTGCTCATATAAAAAAATAAAAACATGAAAAAATTGGTTACTGATTTCTCAGACTACCATGAAGGTGACAGAAAAAGATAAAATTTAGCAATAAAACAGTAATAGGAAACAAGTGATAAATTAAAATTAAAGAAAGTTAAGTTCTTAACATTTTGGATTTGAAAATATCACATACATATTTTCTCCAAAACGTTATTTCAGAATTCTACTACTGCTCCATCTACATAACCATGAGTTATTCCTATGATCCATCACTCTGATACAATGTAGGAGTTATGATTCTGGTTCAGGGTTTTAAAAATTTTTGTTTTATGAAAAAAATTTAAATGTTATTTATGGTTAGTAACATTTTCATTTAAATATCTTATTATTTGTTCAAAATTTAGCTTTTATCATTTTAACTGTAGAATAATGTTCACACATTCACAAATGATTTTATTCTTGTAAGGAAAATCAAATCTCTCATACACACATTTTTTAAAACTAATTTTTAAAGCTGACACAACATCCTATACAAGGGCACAGGTAGATGTTATAGAAACACATACCATAGGGGAAAGCATATTATAATGTAATGGCTTTGATGATTTTTTAAAATTTGAAGTAGGTTTGACATATTTTCTTAACTCACTGAAGTTATTTGGGACACTTGAAGTGTCACCAAACTTTTCTCTTCATTTATGACATCACAATTTAAGAGATATACTAATAAAGCTAAAAGAGTATGATAGACTTTGGATAAATATAATACAAAAGCTTTTGGGAATATTTATTATTTAAAATAAGCAGAAGTGTTAAAAATGAAAGAATGAATATTATCAGCATCTGAATTCAATCAAACTTGAATTCACTTTTAGGACAATTTGTGGAGTAATTATAAATACTCTTTTTTATTTTCTCAGAATGCAAGTATTCCAGAGTAGTGGATGGGGGGCTTCTTTTCTTGGATATTTTGAATAATTGGAAAGAAGTAAACTGAACTTTCCATTTGGCTGCTTTTCCTGTTGTTTATTTTCTGATGGATAAACTAACATCATCCTCTCTTTGTGCTCTTTCCTTCCTAGGAGAGTGACAAAAAAAAATAATTCAGAACCAAATCATCTCTTTCTACTTTAAACTCTGAAAAAAAGGACAGCAAGATCATCCAAAAGAGCATGGACACCATCAAGAAGACTTAATTTTTAAATTCTTCAATACCAGCACCAGCAAACTAGAGGACTTCTTGAACTGACTCAAATTCCTGTAAAGTTATTTCAATTCTTTGTTTCATTGTAGGGGCTTTTGCAGAGCTTTTAATTCTCAGAAAGTAGAAATCAGCTCTTTAACAGTGAGCAAAAGCTATGCAATGAACCCCTGACTGAAATTACTCTTTACTAATTTCACAAATACTTTGGGTGACTTTGTCGAATCAGTGTACAATCAATTAAATGTGTCATTAGGAGAAATAGGCATTAAAACTATTGTACAAAGACAGATGAAAGAAGAAGGTGAAACCATAGAGAGGAATATTAAGAAGCAGCCCTCTATTTGTCCCTTGTTTATGGGATGGAAATCCTTTGACCCTGGATTTCAGTGGATTTCAGTCCACTTCAGGACTTTTTTCAGTACATAATTTTGAGAATTTCATAGCAGTAGATTTAAAGACATGTGACATAACCAACAATATTATTGCAGAACTAGCAATTTATCTTTTTGGCCTGATATTAAGGTAATAAATTAGTACTCAGAATCACATTTGTTTAAATGAATACTTTTGCTGGTCATGATCTTAAGAGGAGAATAACCTGATGGCTTGTATGCCTGCAATTAATTTTGCTGTTTTCTTTCCCATTAGGTAAAAGATCTTCAAGTCCAGCAGAAAGCAATCAGTGAACTCATCAAAGTGATGCTTGATGTCACCAAGACCCACCCTAAACAAATGAAAAAGGAGTCAGATGTCCTTTTAGAGACAGAGAGCTTCCAAATAAGGGTCCTCATGCCTGCAACATTTGAATTTTTAAATCTAAATCTGTTTATTAATATTTAACATTTATATGGGGAATATGTTTCAGACTCATCTTTCAAAAAATATTTATAACAGTAATTTTATGTAATGAAAATGAATATCTATGTATTGTTAGTCATATGTATTTATAATTCCTGTATCCTGTAACTGTTTCACTTTCCCTTTATTGTTTCTGAAAAATTAAGCAAGAGTATATGATTAAAAGACTTTATCTCAGTGACCAAATAAGTGACTGACCTAAGTAAGACCCTGTGGGTTGTGCATTTATTTATACAAGGAACTCTTATACATGAAATGGTACCATCCAGTTGCTGCCTATTTGAGAACATGTCTGCATTCTGAGCCACTGCTTTAATGGCACATCAGACAGCACTTGAATGTGTCGGGTGATATGACCTGTGTCCTGATAACATCAGCATCTCAGGAGATTTCACACCTGGTGCTTCTGAATATCGTTGACAACTGTGACTGCACCCAAATGTAAAGTAACTCACTTGTTCAGTTTATCAATACCTAATGTATCTGAATAAAGCATAATTACACAACTATTCATGCTGCATCAGACTTTTTTCCTAAGTGAGGACTGGGGTGATTGAACTGAATACTATTTAACTAGAAAGAAGAAAGTCATTTGTAGATGTGGTAATCTTAGAGTAGAATTAGGCCCCATCAAATATGGTATTTCACTCTATTGGCAACTTGTTGCTTTTATTGCTCCACCTGGTGGAATTATCTTCCCAACACATAGATTTAATTATGTCACCATTCAGTTTAAGAGAATTTGCTTAACTTGGTACACAGGGATTTTTTGACCCCATTTTCTACCTCCGCCCCTTTCCCTCAAGTTTGTATCTCCCTCCATACTCATCTTGGGCAAATTATCACTGGGTAAGGGATAATGAGTTTTAACTCTAGGGAGAGAGATCTGGTTTTATGGTTTGGGTATGAGTCATCCCTGAAAGACTCCTGTGTTAATGCAGGACTGTCCAAAGGGGAAATGGTTGTATTGTGAGAGTTGTAACCTGATCAGTCCATTTTAGTTTGAGTGGACTGAGTAGTAACTATAGATAGGTGAAGTCTGACTGGAGGAGGTAACTCACAGAAGACATATCCTGGAAGGGATCATTTCACTGTGGCCTCTTCCCTTCTGCTCCCTGTGTTTCCTGGCTGTCATGAGGTCAGAGTTTCCTTCCACCAAGCCCTTTGGTTATGATGTTTTGCCTCACCTTGGACCCAGAGCAAATGGAATCGACCCACCATAGACTAAACCTCTGAAACCATGAGTCAAAATAAACTTTTCCTTCTCTCCCACAGAAAAGAAAAGCTGATGAACACACCTGGATTGGAATCTGGGTTATCTGCATTATGCTACTGCAAATAGCATGACCCCTAATGGATTATGTATACTCTCTAAGCTTCAGTTTTCTTATCTGAAAAAGGGAAGTAATTGTGTCTTCCTTGTGATATTGTAGTGAGAGTTCATTCTGTCACTCAGAAAGTATTAGGACCCTTAGTATGTGCCTAGGTGCTTTATCTACCTTAGTCAACAAAAAATAGACAATAGCTCCTGCCTTTGGGGAATTTGAATTTGTCAAAGGGGGAGATGGCAATAAACAAAATTCACAATATGTAAGTAAATTGTATGGTATGTTAGAAAATGATTGGTGCCATGAAAACAACAGAGCTGATGGTATTAGAAATACTGTAAGAGGGGTGGGTGGGAAGGTTAGAGGCTTAAATAGAGTGATTATAGTTGGACTCATTGAAGAGAAAACATTTAAAAAAGCACTTGCAAGGGTGCTTGGATTCCAGGTCAGAGGAATATCTACCAAAGACTCTGAAGTGGAAAATTGTCTGATTATAAAAGAAGAGCCAGTAGACCAATTTGATGTCTTAACATGGGAAGACAAGAGCCACCACTCAAGGAAGATGTGGAAGAAGCAGTATCCTTAGGGAAGAGTCAGTAGGTGGAAACTGAGCATTTGATGAATTTGGTTAGCTTTGCATTGTGGATTTCAGATGATTCAGCGAATTGACATAAGACAGGTCAAAAAGAGAATATGCAAAAGATTGCATTGTGGGTTTGGATTTTTTATGATCTCAGACATAAATAAGGATAATGTATATAACGTAATTATTTCTGCTGCCTTTGGGACATAGACTGATGATAAGATTGAGAGTGTCAAGGAAGAAAATGTTAGTAGTTATCTAGAACTTCCTTCTGAATAATTTCACTGAATTCTACTATTGTAGGTGGGTTAAGTGAAATAGTTCATTTAAAGGGATCAGTTGGGTCCTTGAAATCAGAGGAGGAGGCAGTCCCATTTAAGACCCTTGTAGAACATTGAAATTATTTTAGATTTTACTCAGCGCCAGATGAAAAAAATTTCTGGAGGTTTTTAAGCAGATGGGGGATATGATTTGATTGACAGATAACAGTCATTCTGGTTACTATGTTGACAACAGACTGAAAAATAGACAAAGGTTATAAAAATGATTCATAGAGGAGATACAATTGAACTATAAACATAGAAAATGACTTTACTTCTGGCAATCAAAGAAATGTAATCAACAATGATGACATTCGTATATTGCATTGAATCATTTTTTATGTTTGGTAAATTATGTTTCCCTAAAATGTAATATTATACTTCAGTTAAAAACATTGAAATAAATCTATATATATGGAAACAAAACTATAAGAAAACAGTTGATTAAGAAAACTTTGCAATAATATATACATTGATGTTAACAGCTTTGCAAAACCCACTTCATGCACATAATATGGATACATAGAAATAAGTCTTAATTGGGTTCTAGAGAAGCAGAGCCTGAGATGGTGATTCTTGTTCAGATGTTTATTGGGTCAGGGCTCTCATGAGAAGGGCATGAGAAACAGTGCAGGACAGAGGGAGAACACTCAGCAGGAATATGAACTCAGGTAACCAGTTACTTTCTATCATATTTTCTTAATATTTATAACCTCTGATTATTTTCTTGTTTTTTTTTTGCCTTGTTTCATTCAAATTTAAACTTTATGGAAGCATACACCTTATACAGTTCATATTCTCAGCATATTTGTGGACTAGATTCTGACATATAATAAGTTCAAATACCCATTACGGGAATGAATGGATAATTTAATGCAGGCAAGTATGGCTAGTTCTGTGTAAAGCATTGTAATAATGATCCCTGTCACATATGGAATTTCCATATCACATATCCTGTCCAAAAGAAAGAGCATTGTGTGACTAAATAGTAAGCTATGAGGTACTGACCAGAAGTGAGGCAAGAGTTCAAAAAGTATCAGGATAATGCAAGGGACCTAGGTTTCTGAGTTTCTGTCCCAGTATTTGCATAGTGTATGCAAATCATGTAACTGAATGTATAGAATTTTTATTTCCATCCATGTGGTTGCAGCAGGAGTTAAATACTGCTAAGACTGTCCCGTAATTATTTATGCTTCAACTACTCATCCAGTTGTTTTTTTCCAGTGGTTTCTCATTCTGGTATGCTTTCAACAGAAATAAATTGAATAGGTTTTAAGTCTTACCAAATGGAGTAAATAATTAGGCATACGTCTATCCTTCTAAGCAAGATACATGTGTAGGATGACTATAAAGGTTTTGTACATTAATTCACAGACCATAAGCTTAATAATTATTAAGAGAAAACTTAATTATACCAATGTGTCAAAGGATGTTTGCATTTTTCACATAATTGTCTTATTTTTGGTCCTAATTCATTATATTTCTTTTGTTTTTTGAAATATAATTCTTCTTGGAAATGTGCTCTTTTTGGAATACCTTATTAGTTTTTTAAAAGACTACTGGAGAAAAAATGAAATTAAACCCTTCTCTTTCTTATCCTGCACAAAACTCAAATTGAAATGAATTGAAGACTTAGGAATTAGACCAGAAATTCTACAACTGCTGGAAGAAAACATAGGGTCAACACTCCATCACATAGGGGCTAATACTAACTTCCTCAGCAAGACCCCAAAGAACATGAAATAAACTAAGAATCAATAAGTGGGATGCCTTCTACATTATCTAAAGTTCCCCCATTCTTCTCTCACTTCCCACCCCCCAACTCTCATTATATATCATTCTCCACTTATCAGGAAAAACATTCAGCCTTTGTTTTTTTGGGCTTGGCTTATTTCACTTAGCATGATATTCTCCAATTCCATCCATTATTTGCAAATGCCATAATATTATTCTTCTTTATGTCTGAATAGTATTCCCTTGTGTATATATACCAGAGTTTCTTTATCCATTCATCTGTTGAAGGGCATCTAGTTTGGTTAGACAACTATGTGAACTGAGTTGATGTACCCCATTTGTGTACAATGAATCAAAATGCAGTCTGTAAAAAATTAAAAGATAAATAAAAAAAAATTTAAAAAAATAGAGACCAATCCCTAGGGAAGGGGCCAGTTCCCCTCTCCTCTCTCAGCCTTTCTCCAGGAAGCCCATGGGCCTCTACCTTTTGCATTGTGAATAACTGCCCTAAGAGTTTGACTACTTCCTCCTGAAATGTACTAGAAGTCTGTGAAAAGAGCTGGTTCTTCTTATCTATTCTGCGAACATGCTTTATGTTAGAGAACCTGTACAAGGCCTTCAGTCACATAGATTAGAAATTCTTTTTTTTTTTTTAAAGAAAAAAGCCCTAATAATAAGATGGGTCTAAGATGACATCAAATAACCTATAAATATTGTGAGAAACTGTGGATCAGGGCTCAGAATTTGGAGTTTTTATTTTCCTCTGGGCCCACTGGCATAAAAGAAAGTTTGAAAAAAAAAAAATAAGTGGTATGCCATCAAACCGAAAGTCTTCTGCACAGCAAAGGAATGATTAAGAGCTTGAATAGAGAGCCTATGGAATGGGAGAAAATCTTGGCTAGCTAGTACCCCAATAAGGAATCAATATCCAGGATTTTCAAAGAACTCAAAAAACTTAACACGATAAAAAATCCAATCAATAAACGGGCAAAGGAACTAAACAGAAACTTCTCTAAATAAGAAACACAAATGACCAACAAATATATGAAAAAGTGTTCAATATCCCTAGCAATCAGGGAATTTCAAATCAAAAGGAATTTCAAATCAAAACTACACCAAGATTTCAACTCATTTCAGTCAGAATGGCAAGGATCAAGAATATGAACGACAAAAAATGTTGATGGTGTTGTGGGGAAAAAGGTACACTTGTATATTGTTGGTGGGACTGTAGACTAGTACAACCAGACTGGAAAGCAGTATGGAGATTTCTCAAAAAACTAAGAATGGAACCACCATATGACCCTGCTATCCCACTCTTTGGCATTTTCCCCAAAGGTCTAAAATCAGAATACTTGAGCAAAACAGCTACCTCAATGTTTATAGCAACACAATTCACAAT
Organism: Sciurus carolinensis; assembly: GCF_902686445.1. Classification (NCBI taxonomy): domain Eukaryota; kingdom Metazoa; phylum Chordata; class Mammalia; order Rodentia; family Sciuridae; genus Sciurus; species Sciurus carolinensis. The sequence continues at coordinate 127,076,660 of NC_062216.1, read as the reverse complement.
AGCTAAATTATGGAATCAGCCAAGGTGCCCGTCAATAGATGAATGGATTAAGATGTGCACAATGGTGTTCTAGGAAACGAATGAAATGATGGAATTTTTTGGTTAATGGATGGAAATGGAGAAAATGCTAAGTGAAATAAGCCAAAGTCAGAAACTCAAAGGTCAAATGTTTTATATGTGGAAGCTAGAGTAAAATAAAGGGAGAGGGAAGGATAAGATTACATAAAGAACCAGTCTAATTCAAATTAATAGAAGAGCAAAAGGAAGTCTAGTAGAGTAGAGGAAGGAGAAGGGGAGAAGGGAGGGAGGATGGGAGGGAAAAGCAGGGGAATAGTGAACTGAAATTGATCCCCATGTATGCAAGATTTTGTTGGAATGAACCCAACTACTATGTGCAACTATGAAGCTCTAATAAAAAAAAGAAAGAAAGAAAGAAAGAAAGAAAGAAAGAAAGAAAGAAAGAAAGAAAGAAAGAAAGAAAGAAAGAAAAGACTACTAAGATTAGAGCCTTGGTGGCATGTTGAACTCATTGACACTTCTGTCATTGTCCCTGTGGACCTTGCCCTTGTTTCTCAGGAACTCTTCCTATTTTCACCATGGATATAAAAGTGAACATATTCATTAATTGAATACTCCTAAAGTTGAGAGTAATTATTTTAATTTTATGATTTTTTGCTGAAAAGTAATGACATAAGTTTTAAAGAATCTGCCTAGGAGAAACAAGTGAGCAAGGAAGACAGAAAGAAAATTTAAGAATTCAGGGTCTTTTACTATCTCTTTTCTTCTGGACCAAACCTGACATAGTCAAGACTTCAAGAACTTACTGCCTTTACTTTTCAAATAAAAAATTGGGATCGGGGTGAAAAGCAGCACAACTGCTCTGTCATCTAGCTTTTTTTTTCTTTTTTTTTTTTTTTTTTTTGGTTGTATGTAATTTAGCTTTTGTCTTCTGTTTGGTGCCAGGTTGATGGTACTACCTTGGCCTCCTAGAATTCTCTTTCTAACTCAGTTACTTTCCATTTATTGAAATACTCTAAGACCAAGGAAGATCCTCTTGATTTTCTCATTTCCTGACTTCAGTTTGCAATACATATACAAAATATAGATTTGTACATGAATTAAAGTACATTCAACTTTATTGGGAAAGAAACAATAAAGTGTATTTTGTTCAGCACTTAATACAATGAAGTCTCAAGTAATAGAACCAAGCTAATGAAGACCTTTATTTAACTAGTATCTCCCACTCCCTATTCAAGTTTTAGGGGAAGAAGAGAATAGCAACTCTTTCAGAAATACATTTAATTACTTTTAAAGTGTTCCATTATGAAATATAACTATAAAATATAATAATTATTGAAAATATGTCTATAATTTAGATCTTGTTATTTATAACAAAACGATGTTATCAACTGTTTATTCCCATGCTCCCAAGTTCTACATAAGGTATACACATATAATAATATTTCAATGAAAATCAAAATGCAACTTTATTAATATAAACAAAAAGCCCTATTTCCCCTAAAATGGGTGACTTCCAGTAAATAAGCAAGGCCTTTAAAAACTGGTTTAAATATATAACTTCTTTTACATAAATTGAAGAAAATAGCACTGTCATACAAACTGCCTGATTTACTCACCCAGTTACCATATGGGAAGGTCGATGGTCTTTTTCCAGCCCTGTTTCTAATCAGAAGAGGCCCCAACCAGGTGTGCAGAAACCTGAAGGGAACCACCCTTTGGTCATAGCATTTCCATTTGGTCATAGCAACAACAACAACAAAAAAACTAACTAAACACAATATTGGGCTACACCTTATTAGCATGGAGAAGGCAGGGTTCATGGCTAAGAAGGTGAGATACACTTATACATAGAATTTCACCAAGGATCCAGGAGGAGAGAGGTCTCCATTCATAAGGGCACATGCCATAAATTGTAACACTTTTAACTGTAGAAGGGCTTAATTTACATAGAATATAACACAATATGTCCCTGAGGACTGTTCAGCAATATGAGAAAGTCATCAAAATTTCTTAGGATGTATATAGGGAGTCAACTAGCTGTACTACTTTGGTTGAGTCATGTAATCCCATTAGCCCCAATTTCCTTGATCAGAGGATACTATTTACCTATTCAATAATCATTCATTCTTATTTCCTTAGCATTAGATACCTTTATTGACGGGGATACATCTGTGTCCACATTGAAACAAAGTACATTTCCCAGCCTGCCTTTCAATTGGGAGTGGCCCTTGGGACATCCCATTAAATCAAAGTACCACATCTTGCAGAGTACCCTTTCTCCTTTCTCTGTCCTTTTATATCAGAGTAAGAAGGTGATAGCTGAAACTCCTGCAAATGAAAGATTACCATGAGGTCACCCTGAGGATGAAAAGCACCCATTAAAGATGATGAAGCAGAAAGAAGGAGTCTGGGTCCCTGATGTAGATGGAGCCACAACAGCGGGATTCACCCCTGGGTGTCCTTTCCACAGGAGTTAAAAAGAAAATCCTGTTTTGGTTGAGCTTGTGTTGGTTTTGTTTTTTGCATATGTGTCTAACCTAATCTTTATTGATAGATAATACACGTCATTATTCACTTGTGCCATTGAAGAGGAATAAAGAGAACATATTGGAGAACATTTTGTGAACAATAAAATGTCATGTTAAAATAGTGGTTTTATGAGAATCTGGACTCAAGCAGTTTTGCTTTGAGGCATGAACTAAAAAATGACGTGTAGCTGTGTATTGTGTCCTTCTCCCCCACCCTCTTTTGGGTCCCAAACCATTGTGCAGCTTCCTGATAGCCTGGATGGCCATTCCCTGCCTGACCTAGCAGTATCCTTTGCACCTACAGCAGAGTCAGTCATGAGATTCTCAGCGGGAATTGAAGAGAGAACTATTCTATGAGGAGACTGGTCCTGATAAGTGGGGGATTTCTTTCCCCAGGGTTTCTTGGGGTATGAATCAGAGCTACAGTTCATAAAGGGAAAATTCCTAAAGCTCTGCTGTTGAGACATGTGTACATGACACCTAGAGAATCCTTAGACATTTAAGTACAAAGAACTTAGAAATATGATAAGCAATGTGCAAAAATGATCTAAAGTGATTTTAGGAGAATAACATGTCTTCCTGGAGAGGCTAAGGAAGCCACACCATCCTTGGAATTCTACCTGCCCTTGTGAGAGTGGAGAGAGAGTATTGGTGTGCTGAGAACAGGATCAGGGGAACAAGGAACAAGGAGGCAATTACACAAGTATCTTCTTCAATATCCTCAACAAGCTGTCATGTAATCCCTGCTTGCACACCAACAGTGATGTTTACTACCTCCTTAAAGCAACCAGGCTACTCGGAATATTATTTTGTTGTTAAAAATTTTTCTCTTTTTAAGAAATCCAAAAGAACTTCTACCCATAGGATACAGATCTGTTATGGAAAGCAAAACGTCTAGACCTATCCATCTGTGAGCCTACTGCAAACAGCTCTCAAAACTTCTTTAAAATTCTCTATTGAGAAGCAAACTTCAAGTAAAAAAAAAAAATGTAAAAGCACAAAACCTGAATTCTGCTGGGGGAGGTGGTACATGCCTATAATCCCAGCAGCTCAAGAGGCTGAGGGATGAGGGATGAGGATCAGGAGTTCAAAGTCAGCCTCAGTAACTTAGTGAGGCCCCAACAAACTCAGTGAAGCCCTTTCTTAAAATAAAATACAAAAAAAGGGCTGGGGATGTGACTCAGTGGTTAAGTTCCCCTTAGTTCAATCCCTGGAAACAAAAAGAACAACAACAAAGCAAAAAATCCAGCAAAAACAACAATAAAAAACAAAACTTGAATTCTACAATTAGCTTTAGGATGAAATAATGACTTTATCTTTCTAGTAGTTATTTGACTTTGCTAATTTGTTTAACTTTTTGCATCCTGTTCTCTTTTCTAGAAATACAAATTATGATTGCTAACTCTTGGAATTCTTGTAGTAATGATAATAGTTAAAATAATAGCCAGGTGCATTTGGGCATACCTGTAATTCCAACCACTCAGGAGGCCGAAAAGGAGAATTACAAGTTCAAAATCAGCCTCAGCAACTCAGTGAGATCCTAAGCAGCTTAGTATGAAAGGGCTGGGGATATGGCTTACTGGTTAAGTGCCCCTGGGTTCCATCCCTGGTACCAAAAAACAAAATAAAATAATAGCTAACCTTTACTGGTTATAATACATGTCAGATATATGCCTTGTTTCACTTACTCCTAGCAAGAACCCCATGTGTGGGTCCCATTATTATCCCCATTTTTCAAATAAAACTGAAGCAAAGAGTTTTAGTGACTAACTGTTTGGTACACAGCTACACTTAATCAGTGTCCCATATAGCTTTCCTGTAAGAGTGGGTTCCCATTATGGATCAGGTAACCTTGATCCTGTTTAGCTCCATTCTTTAGATAGAATCATGCATTTTAGGAAAGCAAGATCATAGAAAATAAATGAGATAATGAATATCAGTTGCTATTATAGAGTTTGATACACATTTATTTGAGTTCATTTTGCCTTCCTGTTTGTTCAGCTTAAGAAATCCCAATTCCTTTAGCAAGTCTCAACATTACAGTTTGAAATTCCTCTTCATCTCATGATTCTTTTCTCTAATTGTATGATGTGTTATGTCCATGTGATGCCCACACTGAACTTAATACTCTAGGTATAATATGACCAGTTCCAGTATGATTCTATCATCTCCCTCGCTTCAATGAATTCTATCAGTATTGTTTGACTTTTTGGGTGGCTGTGACGCCTCTTTGGTTCACATGCTTTGTTTTTTGTTTGTCTGGCAGCCACTTCCTTCTCAAAAGTTCACCTAAAGTATTACATTCAGTATATATTGGTACAACCCTCTTGGGAAGCAGTTTGACATTATACTTCAAGTACCAAAAATATATGGCCTTTTGACTATATTCCAAAAGGGAAGAAACAATGAAAAATAAAAACCCTATACACTGTTGTTGGTGGGGATATATATTGATGAATCCATTATGGACAACAGTAGTGAGGTTCTTAAAGGAATAAAATTAGAACACTATGTGATCCAATAATGCATCTTTGTGGTATGTAACCAAAAGAAACGAAATTATCACCTGGTAAAGATAGTTGCACTCTCAATTTAGTGCAGCATTATTTACAATAGACCAGGAATGAAAACAACCTAAGTATCCATGTATAGGCGAATGTATAAAAAAACTGTAAGATCTACCTGCCTACCTTTGTACCTACCTCTAATGTAATATTATTCAGTTTAAAAGGGAGATACTACCATTTGCTACAACACTGAGAACTTGGAGAACATTGTGCTAAGTGAAATAAGCATATACACAGAAAGAAAAATATTGGATGACCTCATTCATATATGGAATCTAAAAAAATAAGTCAAAATACACAGAGATAGAGAATAAAATAGTGATTACCAGGAGCCAAAGGGGAAGGCAAATGGGGAAATAAAGGTCAAGGATAAAAGCAGCTGATATGTAGGATGAACAAGTACGAGATCTGCTTTACAACCTGAAGACTAGAAGTAATAAAAATTGTTTCATACTTGAATTTCTGGTAAATGAGAGATTTTAGCTGCTCTGTCCATCAACAAAAGGGGGTGAATCTGTGAGATAATAAATATATTAAGTTATTTCATTATAATAAACATTTTACTATCTATATGGATATTATAACATCATGTTATATATTTTAAATATACACAATAAAATTTATTTTTAAAATGTATGCCCTTAGCTACAGATTTTGAGAAATTACCAGATTGGAAGTTTTCCTAAATGCTAAAAATGTTTTATATTCAAAATGTTTGTTATTTGCGTAATGAAAATTTGAATCAGCTAGCTGCTTACAGAGGACTCTACTAAAAGTAGTAGCTGAGAGTTCAGTTTGTAGAGTAGAAATCTCTTGCTTCTAATTCTGCTCCTAACTAGTTAGCTATGTGACCTCATGGGATTTGCATGACTTATTGGTGTCCAGAAATAGGAGATAATGAGAGGGTTTTGTATAAAAATTAAACAGAATATTACATATGAATTACCTAGGGAAAAGTCTGGTATACAGTAAATAACAAAACTAGGTATTATGTTATTATTCATTTGATAAATTATTACATGAAATGTGAGACATGTTGATAAAAGTTTATATCAGTATCACTATACCTTGAAAGCTAACATAAAATTATTGCTGAATATTCAAGATGAAAATGTCCTAAACTGTTGAGAAAGTTACCTCTGGCAGAGGGACTATGAAAAAGGAAAGGCATCCTGATGACCTTTGCCAGGTTGTCCAAATCTGAATGTCTCTCCAAGGCAGTCATCTGAGATTAATGGGTTGGTACTTATAATGCATTCAGTTTTTGTGCCTCTTCTCCTTCCCTCTAAATATGACCTTCCTAGGTGGAATGAGCAAGTCAATCACCATTGTCCCAGACCTAACCTCAGGGGTGATATGATACAAGTCAAGTTGAATGTTCTACAAGAGTTGCTGTATTCCCCACAGACAAAAGAGAAAGAATAATGAATTTTCTTCATTTATTTATAAGAGAACTATCTCCATCCATTTGAAGTGTAAATACATCTTTCTCAGATCTAGAGATACAGTGGGTGTCTCCAACTTTTATCACCTAAGTCTGAGCTTCATCCCTTTAAAAAGTAAATACTTAGAGGGTATTTCTGGAAGAATCTATCTTTGGCCTTGACACCTAACCTAGGAACCCCATGCTAGACTGTAATCATTTGGCCTTCTTGTATCAGAGAAATTAACTAGAAAAAAGACAACTGGCTTAATTTTCATATATGTGCAGAGTAAACTCTATCTAAAGGAAGTGAAAATAAGTATTTCCTGTCTTCATTCTATGTGCATTTCCCTATCAAGTTAAAGGAACAAGGAGAGCTTGTCTGGGTCAGAATGGACAGACACATGTCATCTTAAAGGACACTGTTTTTCTGTCTTATGTGCTGAGAAGTAAGGCAAGTTAGTTGTCTGAAGAGAGCTGTTTCCCTGCACACACACTTGTGATGCTGGTCATACAAGGAACAGCACACTAAGCAAATGAAGGATGTCCCAGCTTTTGTAACCTAACTTATAACAATCCCACTTCCTGAGATAATGTGTGGATCAGAACACTGTGGAGGGGAAGTGCTAATCCAGGCAGCAACCCCTGAACAAGGGGTTCCCCATGAGGGAAGGGGGTTGCTACTTTCTGGTGAATCACCAGAGTCACTGTATAAAGCAGAGGTGCCCATTCAACCCTTCATCCCTGGACCTTCTGGTGAAGCACCTGTCCAGTCTGTCACCAATGGGTCTCCCCTGTAAGAATTTATCTGTAAATCTTGTGTCTCACATCTCATCTCCAGATATCTTCCTTGGTCTCTCAATAACCTATCACACTGCACTAAAGCAATTGGGCTGTGAACATTACATGTCTCTTTGACATTCTGTATTGTAGTAGGCAGAATAATAAAGGTCAAATTGACCATATTCTTATCTTGGGAACCTGTGAATATGTTTTACTACAGGGTAAAGGGGATGGAACTAAGGCTACTTATCAGCTGACTTTAAAAGTAGAGATTATTTTCAGAATTTGTGAAAGACAAGGAAATAGTCTCCTCTGCATTCTCCAGATAAGGATGCAATGGGACTGACAAAGGGATTTATGGCAGTGAATGTAAGGGAATTTCCACAAGACCACGCCAGACACGGGAAATCACATAAGGGAATTTATTAAGCAAACAGTGTCTCCCTGCAGGGTAAGAGAGAAAATGAGAGGAAAAGAGAAAGGAAAAGAAAGGGCGCCCACTAGAGAGAATGCAAAGCCAGGAGGATAGAGAAAAGTGTGTAGGACAGACAGAAGAATGGGGAAAGATGGGGAAGCTACAGTAAAACAGTTGAATTCCGCAGGGCTAACAGGGGACCAATATCGGAGAAGGATACTTGCAAGCTGACTGATGAACCAATAGCTAGCCAGGATGTTCACAGATTGACAAGTGGTTGGGAGGCGGGGAAAATTACTGCACCTGATGGGCAGGGGAGCAGCTTTATACATTACTGTGAGACCTGTCTCAGTGCTTTTAACAGCACTATAAGATAACAAACTTGGGTTTTTTAAAGCAATTCAATTTATGGTAATTTCTTTCAGCAGTGATAGGAAACATACACTTAGACTTTAAAAAGTCCTTTTAAAAGTGTGCAGTGTTTGAGGTAGTACTCCATAAGCCATCATTATGCTTCTTTCTAGCATGCCTACTCAACTCTCTTTTCTCTCCCACTCTTCTGCCACATGGGAAAACCAAAGCCCTGTTAAAATCCTACTTCCCTGGACTTAACTTTGTCAGCACACCTGAACATTGCTGGAGAAAACAGGCTAACTGGGCTCACTGGAAGTCCAAGATCACGAATCTCAAAATCTTAGTGCTCTAGAGTAGTCACACTATATTTGTCTAATGCACCAATTCTCCCACTCTGTTAGATGACCATTATGCACTTTCGCCTCTCTTCTCCTACCTCCAACACCTCCTCCTTGAGCCCCACTCACACCCATGTACTTGCTGAATCATCAGGCATAGTTATAGTTTTTGTGAAATTGAGGCAGTGCAAAGTCCTCCCTTCACCTCAATTCTTACAATCATGCCAGAAATATTTCAGTAACAAGCATGAATTTGTAGGAATAAGAAATGGTGAAAGGGGACACTCTCAAGGGAGAGAGTGGGTTCACTCAGAGAGGAGAGAGATGGCATGCCCCTCCAGTCATTTCATGGGAGTCCCAGAAAGTATCCAGAGTCCCTCCCAAGTACACCTCCTGACTTTTGATTGACCACATAAGAACTGTATAGACTGCCTCAAAGAGATTGTATAGTCCTCAGAGGAAATTGAATCCTCCTTTCTGCCTCAATTTCCTGCCTCCTTAATCAGTTTGTTAACCTTTGAATACTCCTCAACAACCTTTCTTTGTGAGGGTCTTGATGTTTTGATTACCAGGGTGATTGGGAGTTGTGTCAGTTTTGGTAATAAGGGAGAGTCCAGGTCACCTGATAGGATGTGACATGATCTTGTAACAATAGTTTTTTTCTTTCTTTTTTTTTAAGAGGATGTAATTATGACTATGGTAGGTTTTAACATACTAAGTCCCATTTTCCAGGTGATTATCTGTCAGATAAGGTCCCTGTGGTTTTCATTGTCCTTCTCTGCTCATCCATCAGCTGACTAGCTACTGAAAAACCTTCACTTGTTACCTCACCCTGCTTCCCCACCCATCTGCCTCTGTGCCCACATTCCTCCTTATACTCTAAACCCTTCTCTTTCTACTCATGGATGTGCTCCAGGGATCCTCCATTATCAATCTCTCTTAAATAATTAGTTATTCTCATTAGCATACAAACATAATATTTTTATAATTCTGAAATTAGATTCATTAATCCTATTTCTTCCTCTACCTTTAACCTTCATTCTTTGTTCACCTTGAAAGCAAAACTTAGAGGGGGAGGTCATGTGTGCTCATTGTCCATTATTTTCTTCCCTTCTCTTCCTGACCTGTTCTGATCAGGCCTTTTGCTTCCACCACTCAACAGATGTTGACTAGTAACCATCAGTTTCTCTATATCCAACAATCATTTCTCCATCCTCACTCTGTTTAATGATCAGTGGTGTTTTAGTTAGCTAATTTTCACTGCTTGTACTGAAAGGACCTGGTCAGAACAACTGTAGAGGAGGAAAAGTTTATTTGGAGGCTTATGGTTTCAGATGTCTCAGTACATAGATAGCAGGCTTTATTTCTTGAGGCTCGAGGTGAGACAGAACATCTTGGTGGAAGAGTGTGGCAGAGGGAACCAGCTCACTTCATGATCAGGAAACAGAGAGAAAGAGAGAGAGGCTGTACTTTCCAGATACAAATATATACCCCATAGCCACGCTCCCAATGAACCACTTCCTCCAGTCATACCTCATCTGCCTCCAGTTACCACTCAGTTAATCCCATCAGGGATTAATTCACTGATTACGTTAAGGCTATAACTCAATCATTTCTTTGCTAAATCTTCTTGCATTGTCTCACATGTGAGCTTTTGGGGGACACCACATCTAAACCATAACAAGTGGTGTTTGGACATAATCTATCCTTGCTTTTGCAATTGTCTTGAATTCGTACACGACACCGCTCTCTTGGTTTTCTTCTTACCTCAATGGCTACCTCAGACTCTCTTGCTGGAGCTTCTATATCTCCCCAATCTCAAAATCTCCATTTATTTGAATTCAGCTCCACTTGGGAGTCTAATATGTATCCCAAATTCAGTGTGTTCAAAATGGAACCCCCTTACCTTGCCCTTCTTTTGGCCTTCCCCATTTATTCAGAACAAATATCATTGACTCACCTTTAACTCTCTTTTCATTCTCATACACAATGTCCAACTCCTTAACAAATTCTAAAAGTATTTGCCAACTTTCTTTCTTCTTTTAAAATAATATCTTTTACCACCTTGATCTAATCTACAAAAACTCTCTTACAAAAGCTTTGTACCTGTTCTTCCTTCCATCCTTGCCTGTCTCAATAAGACAAGCTGGAATGATCTTTTAAAATACAAAAATTAAAACAGTACTTCTCAAACTATCAGTGATAAAGAAATGTTTTTAAAATTTCCATCCCATCATGGATTGATGCCTTTGTAAGCTATGGTGTGAAATGAATTACTAGAAAAATAAAATTTAGAAAGGCACACAAAATACAAGATTTTTATCATCAGATTCAAAAAGTGGAAAATTACATTTCAATGATGAGGAGAAACATAAAATTCTTTAATAAGTTCTAAATGCTTTTTCCTAATTTCTGAATTTGTTCTGTCAAGAACCTAGAACAAGCTGCTCATGGACCGGCACAGACCTAAGAATTCAACTTTGGAGAATGCAAGGGTGGATCTTGTCTGTTTCCTGCTCAGTCCTTCCAGAGGCTTTCTTATCTTGCACAATGGGTCTGAGAGGCCCTCTGTGATCTCTGAGTTCTTATCTGGGTACCTCAGGCTGTGCCCAGTCACACTGGCCTACGCTCATCCCTGATCATGCCATGTATCTTCTCACTCCCACAGTTTGATACTTGTAGTTCCCTCTGCCTGTAATATGTTTGCCTGGGAAAGTCACATGACTCCTCCTCATTCCTTCGACTCACTGCTTAGATGTCTTTTTTTAGTGCTGCTCCCCCTCTGCACTTGATTTAAAAATAGCAGTTCTCTACTCATACCCAATATATTTTACTTTTTTTATTTATTATCCATTTTTCCTTACTAGAATATGAAGTCTGCAAAAGTAGAAATTTTTCTGTTCACTGTTTTATTCCTAATGTCTAGAATACAGCCTGGAATGTAATAGACACTAAAAGACATTCACTGAATTAATAAATTAATTGAATGATTATGACATTTAGGAATATATCATGGCATCACCATTAACTGAACTCAAATGTTTATAGTAGTCTTAAAATACTTATTGAACATTAACAGTGTTATGGTTTGGATGAGAGGTGTCCCCCAAAAGCTCACGTGTGAGACAATGCAAGAAGGTCAGAGGAGAAATGACTGGGTTGTAACCCAATCAATGATTTAAACCCCTGATGGGGATTAACTGAGTGGTAACTGAAGTGTGGACACAGGAAGTGGGAATTGAGTCGTGGGTTTGGGTATTTATTTGGATCTAGCAAGTGGAGTCACTCTGTTCTCTGATTGTCATGTGAGCTACTTCCCTCTGCCACACTCTTCTGCCATGATGTCCTGCCTCACATTGAGCCCCAAGGAATGGAGTTGGCCTTCTATGGACTAAGACCTCTGAAACCTTGAGTCCTCAAATAAACTTTTCCTCCTCTACAATTGTGCTGGTCGGGTCATTTAGTTGCAGCAGTGAAAAAACTGACTAAAACAGACAATAAAAAACAATAATAAAAATTCTAAGTCTCCTTCACACCCATTAACAGGATATTAAATGCATGATGCTGACCATCTGTCATTTTATCTGCACAGTAAGTCTCTTCTCATAGGAAATACCTTTTGTTAGGGAATTTCCATGAAACCACGCCAGACACGGGAAATCACATAAGGGAATTTATTAAGCAAACAGTGTCTCCCTGCAGGGTAAGAGAGAAAATGAGAGGAAAAGAAAGGAAAAGAAAGGGTGCACGCTAGAGAGAGTGCAAAGCCAGGAGGATAGAGAAAAGTGTGTAGGACAGACAGAAGAATGGGAAAAGATGGCGGGGAAGCTACAGTAAAACAGTTGAATTCTGCCGGGCTAACAGGGGACCAATATTGGAGAAGGATACTTGCAAGCTGACTGATGAACCAATAGCTAGCCAGGATGTTCACAGATTAACAAGTGGTTGGGAGGCGGGGAAAATGGCTGCACCTGATGGGCGGGGGAGCAGCTTTATACATTATATTCCCCCATTTCTTTTTTTATAAGAAAATCTTTGCTCTCCAGTTCTTTCCAAAGCCTTCTCTCTCCTTCCTGCCTAAGTGACTGGGGATGGGTTTGCAGGTGAGATGTAAAAAGTTCATTCTCCTTCCAGACTTCCAAAGGCAGACGGTTTTCATGAACTTCATTTCCTCGATTTGACTGATCCTATTTCTACACTAACTGCCTGTCCCCAATTCTGACTTCATTTACCCCTCTAATTCTAGGAACTCCTTCACTGCTGTAGGGAAAGGGGGTGATGACCAATCAGGCTTCTTCAAGCTGGAAAGGGGCAGTGTGGGGCAAGCAGTTTGGAGTTCCCTTTTTAGAAATCGGGTCAATTGAGGGGTCCATGGTAGAAGTCCGGTTGGGAAGAGCAGGTTGTAAAGGTATCTGGGGATTGGTGCTTCTATGAGAGAAGAACAAAAAGACATGAGTACTGAAATGAGATTGATACAATATAAATGTTGCAGAATCTGGAACATGCCAATGAATATCATAAAGATGACAGAAGCCAATAATTCCTCACCAGGGGGTGGAAGAACTGAGAAGTTGTACCCATAACAAGGCCTACCAAAGGTTTGAGAGGACAAGGTCTTTATTTGGGAACTTTAATATTGTCCAGGTTATCAGGAATGTAAACATAACATTTAGTAGAGATCTCTATACTTCTTTTACTAGCAAACATAGATTAAGCCTATTTGTGTCTGTAGGCTTTAAACTAACTAAAACTTTTGACTCTGGCAGTTTCTCTTGATAGTTATCAGGCACATTTGCTTAAGAATCTCTTTTGTAGCTTTTAGTCTTTATTCTAGTGGGCTAACACAAGTGTGCATCTTAAGTTACATTTAAGTATTACTTCTTTTAAATGCCCAAGAATGGCTATATTTTGGTCTTAACTGTTTTGCTAGGTGTTTAAGATCAAGTTGGTCAAAGTGACCTGTTCCTGTCTGTTAAAGAGTCAGCTGAGTTCCCACAGGGATCACTCATAGAGAACTTAAGAGCACCTTCTTAGCTCCATTAGTGCCATTGGTTAGGCAGGATCTCCTTGATGAGGTGGCTTTCCTTGAAAGCACCAGGGATGTCTCCCTTTTTCCTTGACCCTCCTCTGCAGCAGGTGCACTGAGTGGCTTTTCCTCTAGTGGCCTCATCAATCTCCTTGCTCAGGAGGTTGTGTGACCCAGAGTTGCAAACCTCCTTAGAGAAGTCCTCTTGTTCCCTGGGTTCAGGCTGACTTTGAGGGCAAGACCCAAATATGGACTTTTCTTGACCTCTGTATTTAATCTCAATCTCTAAGTTCGATCTTAACCATCAAGCAAGTCAGTCTCACCAGTCATAAAGTAAGAGTACTGGGCTTTAACTTCAATGTCTATGACTTTACAGTTATTTACCCCCTTTTATCTAATTGGGGTTTACATTATCTGTCCTATAGGTGATGGCTTACTATTCCAAATTAATTTATGGTGTTCGCTCTTGAAGCAGTACTTCTGCAAAATATTGATCAGGCAACAATTAGAGTTTACAAGGAAAATACAAAATGGAATCACCAACAGTAAAACATTCAGTTTGTGCAATAGCTGTCTTGAATTTTGGCTGAGTTCCCATTTGAGATCACAGTAATCTTTACAACAAACATCGAACTTTTGAACACAACTTTAAATGAGTTAAAGTCTGCCTTACTTTGGAGCCATTCTAATGTATAGCAGGGTTGTGAGGCAGAGCCTTATCTCAGGTAACTTGGGGCTTTTCAGTGAGGGGCAAAGGAGTATTAGAAAATAAAGGGTTATAAACACAGATTTTGAAGATTAAGCTGAGATCAGATGGAGCTCTGTTCTCTGATGGAAATGTGGATCTAAAGAGTTATATCAGCAATCTTTATATATGTGCAATTTTAGGTTCCAAAGTTACTGTAAGGTGGGCAGAAACCAGAGAAGGGAGCTGATGAAACACTGGTTATCTAGCAAAAGAATTCCTTCCTGCCCAAGAGCTGTGTGCCTGAGATCAATGTACTGCCACAGCAGTTAGGCATCTTGTGCCCCTGCACAGGAGCACTCCCAGGCACCAGGCATGCCACAGCCATGAGGTCACCAGAGACCCCAATTTCAGTCACTGTTGTCCCATTTTTGCTACTGTGCATTACACTCTTTCTTAAATGTCATTTTAAGAAGTTTATGTATATTGACTCCTGAGTCTATATGAACATTAATTATCTAAAATGCTTTCATGCTTAATCCTTAAACAAATCAGGCTCTCAATAGCTTTTAGAAATATATTTAACAAATTTTACATATACCCTATTGATGACAGGTCCTATAATAGAACATTAAATGATAGGTTTACCATTACAGACAAGTTTAATTTGGAGAATAGCAGCTTGATAAATTTTCTGCTTTAAAGGCTTGTATATCTGGAAAATATGAACACATTTAATATGTAAAGAATAATGTTTTTAAGTATGTTACTCCATGGAATAACTTTGTAAATTAATTAGATGTCTCTAACAAACACATTTGAGTAATCCCATACATGTCGACTCTAATTCACTCATCTTCTTGTGGAAAAACAAAGATATTAGACAAGTGTACCAACAGTATTTGCCGTCTCTTTCCTATTGAAGAAAAGTCCTAGAAAAATTGATGTTAGACATTTTATAAACATTAATATTTTATTAGTTTAACCACCTAGAAACTTGTGAGTTAATTTTAAGGACATTTTACTTCTATTAGTTTACTCAATTTAAATTGAACTTCTTTAAATCATGTGAATTAAAAATATTTGGATCCATTTTTAAAATTTTAATTTTTATGCGTGCTTATATTTAACACAAAAGCAAAGACCTTGTAATATTTATCTCCATTGCAACATAACGGATGTTCAAAAATAACTCTAGAGTTGGATAAAAAGAACTGATAAAAATCACTAACCAAGGTATGTAGGATCAAAATTGTGAGCTCAAAAATACAGCATTTAAGAAAAACAAAAGTCCTAGAAGAAAAATGATAATGGTCATTAGCATGAGAAAATGAGAAGGAAAGAAAAGGTGAAAGGGAGAAAAGTATTCTGAGTTGTAGCCCAGGAGAAATTTAAAATAGACACTTTTTTTCCTTGGGCTTGAGACTGATCTCCCACAGCACCTTCCTCCATTTACATTTCAATGTAAACCTTAACTGAGATCTGAATACATGGGGGAGCAGGGGAAGACAGAGAAGCAGAGTCTGGAGGCGCTTGAGCCTGCAGGAAGAGCCAAGAAGCAAGAAAGAAGAGACCTGAAGATAAGGAATCCCTTTCCATCTGCCCACTCACGGAAGCTGTGTGCCATTACACAAACGGATTTTGATGGGCTTTAAGTACCGGGGGATGGGCGAAGGGTTCCCAGGGTGGAATCTGCCAAATTGGAGGATCCAGATTCCATGGTGCGGACTGATACTGAAAGACCCTCCGTCCCCCTGTCCAAGGAAGATCACGCGAAGACACTGGCTGCAATAGCAAGAGGCTGTTTATTGATACACAGGCGCCTGCGGGTGCTCAGCAAAACCTCAGCCGGAGCTTCGGTGAACTGGCACACCGGGCTTTGGGGTACAGGTTTTTTTATAGGGTAAAGGGGCAGGTTTCGCGCCCGCGCGGTAAGCAACAGGTTTCTTATTGGCTATTTTGAATCCAGCACATAGGTCACCTAAAGGGTAAGGTTGTTCTTCAAATTTTTGCTTGACATCTTCATGGTTCCTGCTTATCAGTGTAACGGCCTCCGGGTAGGGTGTGCTGTTGAGAGCAGGGTGGTATCTGTGCTGCTAACTGTCTCAAAGACAAACAGGACTGCTGGGCCCCTGTGCTTACCAAGGTTGTTAAGAGATATTTGTCCGAGGAATGTGCGGCTGCCTGATCCGTCAAGGACGGGAGCGGGGCCTTTCAATACAGCTGAGTCTGTGGCCAGGGCGTCCGGAGGCCAAAGTACTGGGCTGGAGATGAGGGGCAGCACATTGGTCGTGTCATCACACAAACATCAATGTGGGGCCAGGCAAAAGCCGAGAAGAGTTGAGGACCTGATATCAGGGTTTTCGAGTGTGAATGCGAGTACGAGATGAGCCTCAACCCTGAGAGAATCTCCACCATAAAATCAGGAATCCACCCGGCAGATAAGACTGACTATAGGGGCCAGCCGTAATTATAAATCGGCCTAGAGGAACCGGCCTACTCACCAACCTGAAGTCCGGTGATAAATGCAGAGCAAAGCAACTGGGCAGAATGGAAGGTGGAGATGTGTCCGGGGGCACTGGGGCGTCAGATGGGGTTCCACTCTCTTAAGAGACAGTGGAAGATCCCATCCCGAGTCATGGCACCATGAACCATGCTGGACACGGGAAATCACATAAGGGAATTTATTAAGCAAACAGTGTCTCCCAGCAGGGTAAGAGAGAAAATTAGAGGAAAAGAGAAAGGAAAAGAAAGGGCGCGCACTAGAGAGAGTGCAAAGCCAAGAGGATAGAGAAAAGTGTGTAGGACAGACAGAAGAATGGAAAAGATGGCGGGGAGGCTACAGTAAAACAGTTGAATTCTGCTGGGCTAACAGGGGACCAATATGGGAGAAGGACACTTGCAAGCTGACTGATGAACCAATAGCTAGCCAGGATGTTCACAGATTGACAAGTGGTTGGAAGGCAGGGAAAATGGCTGCACCTGATGGGCGAGGGGAGCAGCTTTGTACATTACACCTTTGTCCAGTGACATGGCTACTATGAGAGATGCCACATTCTAACAGCTAATTGGGACAATGGTGGAAATTCAGTAATGAGTCCTTTCCCTGGGGTTGTGAACACTGTGCTCCTGGATTCTAAGTCTAGTCAGAACATTTCCTTCTGTGTGAAGAAAGCCATGCCACAGTGAATGAACAGGAAAATGGACCTGTGGAAAAAAACAGATTAGGAGAAGTCTTCAGGCTGCTGAGTCCCTGACTTTAGTTTTCCCTGAGGTTCCTCTGTACCCTTGCCCTTGTCTCAATTATTCACCATGTCTTTGGATTCCATGATCTGCTTAGCCTCTTTTTAAAAAACTAGTATCCACATCCTTTGTGTTGGGATTCCCTACTTGAAATCAAATTCATCTACAGCAGAGCACATCGTGGGTATCAGAAAGGATGATGCACAGTGACAGAAACTGAAGTAGAGACCCTCCATAATAGATTCCCAGTAGAAAAGCAAGTCCATAGTAGACATGATCCTGTTTATGTAGAAAAGTATGTTAGGTAGATACAAAGATGCATTTAGAGAAAAGTAGAAAAATGTATGACAAACTATGGTTGGTTTGGGGTGGTAAGATTTCTGAAGACTCTTGGTTTTTTTCCTTCATTTTTTCTGTACTTTAGGAATTTTTCTTTTGTGAAAAAACTATACATATTATAAAGATAATTAGTGCAAATACAAAAGAATAAGCATAGCAGCTTCCCTTTATTTCTTTATTATTCTGATGTTTTCACTCAAAATGTGTTATGTATAGGAGAGAAAATGGACCAATGATGCAAAAAAATTCTGGAACTTGACCCATTTTCTCTTCAGCTTACTTTAGTAAATTTGATGTCCACCATATCCCCCAAACCCCAACACAATTAATGAAAAAAATTAAAATGCAGTCTGAGTATATATCCTCTGAAATGTTCTACTTTCACTCATTTCTTTCTACTGTTTTTGGGGCAGAAGACTTACTTATAATTCAAATTTTAAGTGTTTTTCATGTTTTAGGTCAGGTATTAAGCATAGGAAACATGATGAACATCCTCAATATGAGAAACCATAGTAGATTTTGTAAATAATGCCAGATATAATCTTGCACCCAAGAAACCCCAAACCCACATAGATTATAACACAGAACTGCCTGAAAATAAAACTACCTATGCAGGACAGTGAATGTCAAAAGATATGTACATATTAGGCCTTCTGAAAGGGAAATAGCAGTCCTGGCAGGGATAGTCAGAGAAGCTTTCTTGGAAAAGGTTGGATTCAAGCAGGACACAGAGGGAAGAAAGGACTCTCCAGGTTGGTGTGTATGTGTGAGTGTGTGTGGGTGTGTAGGGGGTATTTGGATAGCACAGAAAAGCATGGGAGAGTAATATGGAATATTTCAGGTGAAAGTATGTGGGCCACTCCAAATGGAAGCCAGGGAGTTGGGGTAGTTTTTGGTCACGTTTTGGGCAGTCTTTTATGGCATAATTATAATCCCATTAGTCCAGGATTACATATAATAGCTTTTAGTTATTATGCCCACCCAATTATTGTGGTTGTCTAGGGTTCTTGAGAAGGATAATGAGGCAATGCTTGGAAAATGGCGTTATCATCAGTGAATAATGCCAGTTCTAGGCAAGAGAAATAAGAGTGGCGTCAAGTGTGTTAGGGTGTACCGGACTCTACTGAAGAGAGTGCGGAGCCCAGATTCTGCTGTATTGTGTTCTCATTTTGTCTAATCCTTTAAACATTTTTTTTCCACTACTCACAAAGCAAACTTCTGACTTTCATGCAAATCTGCCTACATAGCTGAGAGCGTGCAAATTCCCCTTTGAACTTCTTAATGTTTCTAATGTATATTCTTCTTCTGGGGAGCTATGGTTTGTTTTTCACTGTTGTAGGATATGTTGTTGAAACCAGCCAGCTAGCCTTGCTGAGAATTGACATGAAAAGTAAAAAATGAGGCTTTTGATTATTTCTCTGCAGTCTGACTACAGGTAAAGAACATATTAACCATGCTGGATAAGTATTCAAAAGAGATGCTTTTCTCATTATAAGCATATATATTGGCATTATGATATCTTCTGAGCAGAAGGAAATCTCACATGACTGGTCCAGAGCAAGTCTCCTGTACTTAATAGTGAAAGGCAGGATCCAAGAACCTTATTTCAATCAATAGCAAAATCTGTGCCTTTTCTAAAAGGTTAACTTCCCTAATGATTTTAATCAATTACTCTGGCTCTGTTGATCACTTTGTAAATTTTTTGTTGTATAATATTTGGCATACACAAAAGAATGAAGTAACACATCAGTAAAATATATACTAATGGTTCTACCTCCCAGTTAAAAAAAAAGCATATTGCCATGTATTGCTAGTTTCATGTACTTCTTTGCGCCTGCCTCTCCCCAGGAGGCAGTCAGTATCCTATAAGCTGTGGTTGGTTATTATTTCCGTTCAGTTTTTCATTGATCATTTTAGCATATATGCATACATGGCCATGTGTTTTCGTTGTATTAAAATGTTATATTATTTGTAGAATTTGGGGAACTGTTTTTCCAATATATTACTTTTTTGAGACATAATCATGTTTTCTATGTAGCTGTAGTATATTTTTACCACTGTATGAAGCATCCTATTGTGACTTTTATTTTCTACTCTATTAAATCATTCAAATTAGTCAAGATACTTTCACATTACAAAAGATTTCTATGAGCATTCTTGTACTTCTCAACACCTGTGCAACACTTGCTTCAAGTTATATTTCCAGGAGTGGGATTGCCTGGATATGGAATAGGTCAATATTCACCTTTATGAGGTAGAGCAAAATGTATTTCAAAATGGATGTTGCCATTTTATTGTTCCACCATGATTTATAAGATTTTGTAATTCCTTAAGATTTTTGGACAGAGGAATGACCTAAAAAAATGGCACTTTGGGAACAAAGTGGATATTTATATCCAAGATGAACTTAAAGGAGTATAAAGATTTAAATTTGGAAATCCAGTAAGGAGGTTATTAAAACAATGAAGTAGGAGTCAGGATCCCATTGTAGAGAGTAAGCCATGGGCATGGATGAACAATTATTTTGGTCATTGTATTTGGTTATTAAGAAGGTTAGAGTGTTAGAAACAACTCCTGCATCTTCAATCTGAAGCAAAATAATTTATTCAAATACATTGGGTCCTCTGTGTCCTGGGGTTCCACATCTGAGAAGTCAACTAAGTTTGTTCAAATGTTCTGAGAAAAAAATAATGTATTGAACGTGTGGAGATTTTTGGTTTATCATTATTCCCTAAACAAGATAGTATAACAATTACTTACATAGAATTTACCTTGAATTACTTATTGTAAGTAATGTAGAGACAGGTTTAAAGTACACAGGAAGACTGCATAGGTTAATGCAGACACTACATCATTTTATATAAAGACTTGAGAATCCTAAGATTTTAGAATCTCCTGGAACCTCCTGAAGTGGAACAAAAATACATTGAGAATTAACCATGTATCAAGTGCTATGTAAAGCAATTTGGGAATATAGAGATGAATCAGAGACCCTCTCTTCAGGCCTCTCACAAGTAATGGAGAAACCACCAAGTTACTGACAGTTACAGTGCAGTGTCCTCAGCATGGCAATGGGAGTTAGCAGCAGGGTAACCAGGAAGGTAGAGAAGGGACACTTAAGCTAGTGAGATGGAGGTGAGGGGTAGAGGAGAAATTCCAGTTTTGGGAAGCCTCAGTTATCCAGGAGAAACAGTAGAAAGACCTTTTAAAACAAAAAACATAAATTGTGGAAGGACAGGATGAGCAAGGGGCCTGCTGCTTGTGAGAAACTGTGCTTGCTTCTTTGTGACTGATGCCTAGCTAGGGTGCGGGGAATTTCACTTTCTTTTTCAAGAAAGGTTGAGTTGCAGACAGGAGCTGGACTTAAAGGCAGTGGAGAGCAGTCAGAGTTCTCTCTCTGTCCCTACCCTCACCTGGTTCTCACCTTTTTCTTTTAAAAATGTTGCCCATCAGCTTATACTGATGTATCATCTAGTTTCTACTATTGAAGAAATCATGCGAAAATCCTTCCTAGTTGAGATACACACTACTTCATATTTCAAGGTCTTGCACATACAGTATCCTGGCCTTATTTCATCTCCCTGTCTAGGTTCCATTCTCCTTCTCACACTAGACCACCTTCCGTGTGCTCTTTGAACTTGCTTCACTGCTTCTTGAATGACCATTTGTAGTTCATCATCCAAACTGGGCCTCTTTATGTGAGTGAAAGGTGGTGCTGTTAATAGTTATTCTGGGTAACAATGATAAATCAGGATTGTCCCTGGGCAAACTGTGATATATGGTCACCCTAGATTTATCTGGAGTGCTTCTTCTTTTTTGTCTGCTTGTGTCCTATAAACAACTTGTCAATCTGTGTCTATTTTTAAAATTTTTTAAAATTATTTTTATCTAGCTTTTAATTTTTTACAGACTGCATTTTGATTCATGGTACACAAATGGGGTACATCTTTTCGTTTCTATGGTTGTACACAATGTAGATTCATACCATTTGTGTAATCATACATGTACATAGGGTAATGAGTCTATCTCATTCCACCATTTTTCATACCCCCCTCCCTCTCATTTTCTTCTACATATTCTAAAGTTCCCCTGGAATATTTCGTACATTTCTTCAGTTGGACAAGCTTAGTTGCTTAGATTCTTCTGTCTGTTTTGTATTTGCTTTAGATCTTAATCTTATGTTTTCTAAGACCTCCAAGAAAATTATATGAAACTTTTTCTGGGGTATCAGACATGGAAACCTAAGGTAGTAAGGATGGAGGTTGTTGGTCTGGGAAGGCAAATTCTCTCACAAAAGTGGGCAATGATTTATAACTTGTAGGTCTCAGGCTCTCTACTTTTTGTTTAAATATCTTCTGTCGTAACATTATCAAGTAAGTATTATATCCATTTGGAGGTTCAGAGAAGTTAAAGCAGCCTCTAAATTGCTAGTGAGGATGAGAATCCAAGACCAGTATCCCAAAACTCATTCCCTTTCTACTCTAATACTTATAGAGACTTTATTAATAAAGGCAGTTAAGGTGGTGTGAGGGCATCTGATCCAGTAGGCAAAGACAGGATAAGAAAATTTTGCCAGGAGATGCATAGAGCTCTATCGGAGATATTCAGAGGTCCACGGAGGGTGAGGAATGGAAACAGACAACCCCTGGAAAACCAGCCAGAGAGACTTGAGAAGTTGCTCGACTTCAAGACTGAGGTTACAACAGATTAAGAGTGGGTTTACTAAGGCTTAACTTAAATAATTAAACTTAAATAATTTGGACATGCATGATAAACTACTGATAAGACATGGCTGTGTGAAGAGGTATGCAACCAAAATTTCCCCAGGCATCACTAGATTATGTTAAAAGACATTAATTATGACTATTCAAATCCTTGTGGCTAATTGGCCGCATTTCCTAAAACAAGTTTGGAGTGTATGCAGTTTTCTCCCTTCCAGCCTTTTGATAATACTCAGGGAGTGTGCCCAGAGATAAATCTTTTTACTTGGGACCTGCTAACTTTCTGACATGCATCAGCCAGGTTTGATCTCAGGAACTCCTTCCTTTTCTGCTGAGTGTCACACACTCTTAAATCCTGCTGCCAGGTACTACTACAAAGTCTTGGGAATTGACTTCAGAATGGGCACAGGGGTTTCTGAAGTCACCCGACTATATGGGTTCCTAGTTCCTAGTACTATGTCAAACAAAGCTGTTCACTTTTATCTGGTTCGTAATGGAGTTCTGCATTGCTTTTAATTGAAAAAAGAATTGAATGTTCTAAAAGTTGTTTGAAGACCATTTTTCCTGAGCTTCTATGGATCCACTATTCCCTGTGTTTCAGGGAAAAGTGGACAAGGCTAGTTTTCCTGCATAATATGGAACTCTGTTGCCTAAGGAGCAAAGTAATGCTGCTCAAACTCTGAGTCTCACAAGATTGCTTATTAAAATAATTTTTGCCATTGTGGTTTCTAGCTCCTTTCTCCAGGATATGAGGCCTGATTTATGTAAGACTGAAATTAAACACCCTACTTTTCTCTGTCAGAGCAAAAAGGAATCTATTAGAGATTATAAGACTGTCCAAGATTTCAAAAACCAGGATTATTGCTCTCCAGCCATGATCAATACCTAGAATCTCACCTACAAACTGCTTTGGGAAAAAGGGCCCTGCTGCTTACCCTGGGCTTTGCCTTACTGCTGATGCTTGGTTCTGTAAGACATTGACCATCCTTCCCTCTGGAAATTGGCCTTATCTGCTGCCATTCTTACCAAGTGGGTTCTAGGAGACACTCATTTCTTTGCAACACATGCTCCTGATTCAAATCTTTGTTCAGGTGTATGTGACTTGCCAGGGTTTGTGTCACAGCCCTGTGTTCAAGCTGAAAAAAAAGTGGGGGGACTATGCAAATGAAGGAAGCCTGTTCATTTATGCTGAGAAGCTCAATAGTGTTCAATTGGCCATTACTCTCCTCAAATTTTCTTCCTTTCTCTTCCACCCACAACCCCTACAACAGTCTTCTGACTCCTCATTCATTCAACACCAAATACTTCATTAGAATTGCATTCTCTGTGGCTTGTCACCACCAACTCACCAAATATGCCAAGATACTGTAAGCTGAAACTCTGTTAAGTGCTACAAATGGAAACAACTAACCATCCCCAAACTAGAGACCATAAAGCTGCAGAACATGAGAAAACGTCTCAGACCTACTCAGGAGTACAGACAGGTTTTCATCATGGTGAAAGTAGATTAAATTTATGCTAATTATGCACATCTGGAAGGACATAGTGTTTGTTTTCTTTTTTAATTGTAACTTTAATCAACGTTTAACTGAGTTATCTACCACTGTGAGAGTGTCCAAGAAGATCTAGAGGGGACCTCTATTTGGACTTTCCAGGTCTTTGACAGTTGCTGAAAGTAATTTAAGAATGAGTCAAGTTTTAGCAAAGAGAGGAAGGACTTAATTAGATATAAAAAGGCAAGGGTACTCTTTTATGGGTTGGATTGGGAATGTCCCCCAAAGTTCATGTGTTGTAACCATGGGCCCTAACACAGCAAAGTTCAGAGGTGGCACTTTTAGGCAATGGTTAGGGCTCTGACCTTATCAGTAGATTAATTAACTTGTTTAATACATTAATAGCTTAACGGACTACTGATTGAAAACTATAGGGAGATAGGGGCATGGCTGGAGGAAGTAGGTCACTGAGGCCATGCCCTTGTAGACTATATCTTGTTCCTGGATCCTCTCTCTCTCTCTCTCTCTCTCTCTCTCTCTCTCTCTCTCTCTCTTTCTCTCTCTCTCTCTCTCTCTCTCTCTCTCTCTCTCTCTCTCTCTCTCTCTCTCTCTCTCTCGTGGCTGCCATGTGCTGAGCAGTTTTTCTCCACCACCCTTCTTCCATGCTGTTTCTGCCTTGGAGCCAGTTGAATATGAACTGAACCTTTGAAACTGGAACTAAAGAAACTTTTCTACCACTAAGTTGCTCTTGTCAGGTATGAAAAACTGACTAACACATACTCTTAGAGCAGGATGTGGACAATCTCAAGAGTGAGACACATCAACGGTTTTTAAGGTTGGGTTTTTTATTAGGGCACATAATTTGATGGAATACATCACGTTCGACAAGGCTGCACTTCTCTCCTGGATGAGAAATATTAAGGAATATGTTTTCCCACTAGGGAATTTGGTTGAGTACATAGGTTTCGGCTTACATCAACTTTTCCGGAGATCTGGTGGTCCATTGGGTGATCAGGAAAGAAGGTCATGTTCTAATCAATCATGCTCCTGATTCACATTTTCGTTCAGGTGTATGTGAGCCTACAAGCCTTGTGAGATTAATGGTTACTTTCTATTGAGGGTTGTTCCTGTTTTCCTGCATTCCAGAAAACTTTGGGGAATGAGAAAGTTACAAATAAAATTATAGGCTGTTGAGTGTACTGGTACATTTTGGCCCATTTCTATCCCTTAGGTTCCTTTGTCTGGTTCATGAGTTATTTGCACTGTATTTTAACAGGAGTATTTTTCCTTTAGAGACTCTGTGTTCTCTCTGCATACCTAAATTTCTATCTCATATCTAAGTGATGTTGATGAAGTAGTAAACAAAACCAGAGTTCTGCCAGCCAAGTAATTATATTCTCAAGGGAGAAGGAAACAATGAACAAGAAATCAAATACATACATAATAATAATTTCACACAGTGATAAGTATGGTAAAGAAAATAAAGGAGGGTCAAGTGACTGAGCAGGTGCACATTTGTCTTGCTTGGTCTGGAAAGGTGATGTGTGGGAAGAGAGCTGAATAATAGAACAGAGTGAGTATGAAGAGATTGGAATCAGAGACAGGCCTGAGTCAAAAAACACACCCAGGTGTTGGAGGGAGAAGAGGAAGAAGAGTGCAAGTATGGGGGAAAGAAGTTGAAGAAGTGGCAAGGATAGAAAAGGCACCAAATTTGGAGGGTCTTTTGGGCTACATTTAGGGATTGGAATCTATTCTTAGCATGATAGGAAGTCATTGGATGGTTGTAAAGTGAGCAGGAATAGGAGCAGATTCATATTTTTCCAAAGCTCTCAATGGTTAATGTATGAATAATAGGACATTTGGGGGCTATTTGGAGGGGAGGAAGCTTCTTTGCAGGGTTTTCCCTAATCCAGGTTCGGTTGGATTAAAGTGGGAGCAGTGGCGAGGGTGAGATCAGATTTTATCAGGTTTGGGGTATATTTTGCCATCAGGCCTGTTAGGACTTGTGCTTGCTTTGTGTGTGAAAATGAGGAGGAATCTAGCAGGAATTTCTAGGAAACCACTTGAGCTACAAAAATGGATAGAATAATATTTTCCATTACGTATTTTTCCAGAACCTTGCAAACTCCACATTAAGAGGTGAGGTCTATATCCTGTGCCCTGGAAGTTGGGTGGGCTTTTGCTACATCCTCAGAGCATAGTAGAAGTGATGTACATCCCATTTGAGGTTAGACCATAAAATATGGTTCTGGTTCTCCTTGTCCTCACTGGAACATCCATCTTTGTAACTCAGCTACGGCACTGAGGAAGCCCAGATCATGAGAGAAAAAGTAAAGCCCCTGGTCCTCAGCCTCAGCAGAGAGCACTGACTTGTAGCCATTTGAGACTTCTTGGAAGTGTGTCCCCAGATGAATGTTTGGATCTTTATCATTACTAGACTTATTTGAGTCCTTAATTTTGTCTGCACTGGTGTCTTGAACCATGAGCAAGAGCCTCCAACAAGGCTTCACAAGGCCCTTACTCAGCCCCCAGTTTTGTATGACTCACAGCACCTCCCACAACCCCCACCTTTTTTTCTCATCAGACAGTACATCTTCTCTAATAAGCGATACGAATCTATCATTGTGCATTGCCACTTCTGTTCTTATTTCTCTGCTGTCCTCTAGGGGCCGTAAGCCACATTGCCTCATTTACAGCGTTTATGTGCCAGGCAAGAAACAGCTAGCATTTATTGCCTGGACGGAATCCTTCTAAACTCTTCACAAACATTTTTTTTTTCTTTTTCCAGACAATCCCATGAGGTACATATTAACTATTAGCTCCCTGGTAAGGATGAGGCAACAAAGACAAAGAATCAAGAAACCTGTCCAAGCCAGGTTTTTACCATGGCCAAAGTTGGAATTTGAACCAGGAAGTCTTGTTTTAGAGTGTATACTGCTCCTTTCTCCTTCAGTAAGACAAAGTAATTCTGTTGGGCATCCATGTGAATCCTGTTTACTCCCATAACTTTTAAGAATACATTTGCTTTTCAACTTTGGTTTTTGTCTCTTGTCTGTACTATAGCACTGGCTGCCTAACTTGTCTCCACTGCAGGTCTTTTTCTACCCAATTCCACCATAACCAGAGTGATATTCTTTGTAAAAAAAAAATTTAAATGAATGAATGAGCTTAAGAATGACTATCTCTCCACCTCCTCCTAATACAGAAAATAACATAACCAGTCTTATCAAAGGGGTAGATTAGTCAGCTTAGCAAATGGGTTCAAATATCCTAACACCTGAAACCACAATCTAACATTGTCTCTTCTGATGTGTGGTGATAGCACTTACTATGCAGTGTTTTTTGCTGAGTAACTTTAGCCTTTGTCTTATTTATCATCACATTAATCCTGCAAGGAATCAAGCACATCTTCATTTTATAGGAGAAAAATCCTACTGTATAAAATGTTGCTGTGGCCAAAAGTCACCCAATAAACATGGTGGAATGTTGGCACTATTACTTCAAGTACAAGTGTAATTGCTGAAATTGAAATATTTTTCAAAACCTGTTTGAAATGTGCAGTAGAACCCTTTAACTCCAACCTTAAAAAAGAAGCTTACTATATAAAACATAACATCTGCTCAAGTTAAATAGGGGGCAATTAAAGAGTGGGTATGTGTTTGATCCTCAGTAAAGACTTTGGAAGCATATCTGAGAAATCTCTAGGGCTCAGCTTCAAAAACACTATTGTAAAGCAGGTGTAAACCTGAAGTAAGAGCTCTAAGATCAGTGATAAAGACAGAGAAGAGGAGCTACCAATCCCAAACTCAATCTTTGTAGTAGTTTCCAATGTTCCCTAGTTCCACTAAAAAAAAAAAAAAAAAAAGAACAACAACAACAAAAAAAAAAAACTGGCACATCAAAGAAGAGTAAAAATAAAAAATGTCAACATTGACATAGTCATCTTTGATGGCCTCACCCAGGAGGAACTGGAGAAAAACTGTGCTTCCCATTTGGGACCTTCAACCTTGCTGCTCTGGGTTATCTACTTCATGTTGAGCACTAAGAGAATTTTTTTTAGCTGAGGTTTCAGCTTTGAGGGTGGGACTGGGGAGAGGGACAGAAATGAGGAGACAGTTTCGCCAGTGTATGCTCAGGGGACAGGGGGCGGGGGGGGCATCTTTCCTGGTTATCAGAGCTATGCACCTGCAGATTTGCCAGCTGATATGCAAAACTGAATCTAAAGAGGCACCAAGAAAGTCAACAAGTTTTCTTGCCTCAAAATACCATTTCTTAAGTTCCTATCTCCTCAGTGTTTATTGCTAAGAACAAAGTCATTGTTCTGAACTTTGCTGTGAATCTAGATAACTGGGGCAGATTATTATTTTAGATGCAGATTACCTTATGATTAAGAAAATGTCTGTGTGTTCATTTTTGTAGTCTCAAAAAACTTCAAGTTGATTCTGACACAAACAGAAAGAAAAGTTTATTGGAGTAATTGGAATTTATTGAATACTGTTAACATTATTTTCTGTACTAATCTTTTAGTATTTATATTTAAAATCCTTGCAACATTTTTTTTGTTGTTGTTTTGTTTTTTTGTTTTTGTAATTAACATAAATGGGAAACCTGTGGTGGAATGACTGTGATCACATTGGCCCTGAGGACTAGACTATTTCCAGATCCATCTTCTCTTATTGACATGTGATTTATTCTTGGTCTGTACATTCACCTGTCCTGCTACCTCCCCACCTCCTCACTTTATACTAGAAGTTTAAAAGCCTTAAATAGTTGGAAATCCCACGTCTCTTAGACTTCTGCCATGGCTCATTCCTGACTGCCTTCAGCTTTGGAAGAAAAAGCATTATCTTTATGACAGGATAATTGCTGTCACCCCTGACAGCCCTTCTCCATTGTGACAGCTGCAAGGAACTAACCTGGAAGGGGAAAAATACATATGTTCTGGGATTAAAGGCATAGCCGGCATATACTAAAATTACTGATAGAGCTAAAGGCAAGGTCAACCTTGTGAATGCAGTGACACGAGGATTTTTCTAAAGAAGTATTAAGTAGCCATTGTTTCAATGTTCAACTACATTTAGTAACCTGTAGCTCATCAGAGGAAAGTATGCTCTGGAAACCAGCTGTGAGAGTGCGCTGGGATAGAGTGGCAGGTTATCTCTAAAGATACTTGTTTCACATATACTATACTTCATTTCATTTTTTTTTTTTAGGCCATAGGTTCCAGAACACATAGTGTGATTCAGAGCCAGTCCTTCATTAAGAGGGCACTTGGTCTTGTGAATTCAAGGGGAAGACCCAATTGGATAGTACTATAGAGTGAAGCTGTAACAGTGGTCTACTTCGCCTTTTGAATATAGTTCTGAGGCTTATTTTTTTTTTCACATGAGGGATTTATTAAGCAGATGAGCAGAGTATCTTTCCTCAAGGGTGAAAGAGAGAGAAAGAAAATAGCAGGAGAGCTATTCTTAAGTAGTGGAATTTCGTGGGCTAATAACGATTGGACCAATGGCTGACGAGGAAGTTGGTGGGCTAACAATTGGACAAATGACTGATGAGGAAATTCGCAGGCTAATGATCTAGGTTGTAAAATAGTGTGTGTGTGTGCGTGTGTGTGTGTGGGGGGTCAGAATAATGGCAGCAGCAAAATGGCAGATCTGATGCCAATATTCCTCCCTTTTTATAAATACGGGGAGAGGGGACAATGGTCTTTCTTCTGTAGCTTCTTCCTTCAGGTTAGAGGTGAAGAATCTCATTCCTGTAAAAAGGGGATTAAGGAGGACTTTAGGTGGGAGCAGAGTTTTTGGAGCCAGAGGTGTCAATAATGAATCACATGTCTTGGCTTTGGGTGTCAGGGGCTGGTAGTCTTGAAGGAGAAGCAGTTGATTGACCAGTTGGTTGGTGAACTTGTGTATCTGACCTTGTAGGAACTTCTATAGGCAATTTAGCAGGCATGGACCAGTTTAGAAAGGGTCATTAAAAAAGGGAGACATCCCTGATGTTTCCAAAGGAAGCCAGCCACCTCATCAAGGAGACCCTACCTAGCAAATGGCACTAAAGGAGCTAAGAAGCTGCTCTCAAGTTCTCTACACGTGACCCCTGTGGGAACTCAGCTGACACTTAATAGCAGATAAGAACAAGGTCAATATGATCAGCTTGATCTTGAACATCTAGCAAAACAGTTAAAACCGAAACATAGCCATTCCTGGGCATTTAAAAGAAGAAACTGCTGAGTCAGACATTTTTGGTGGGTTTGAGGCTTATTTTTAAAAGGGACATGTTTTCCTTTTCCTCTTTTTGCTCTCCCTTCCCTAACCTGGGGCCAGGGAACAAAATTACCTTAGTTATCTGTGCTCCACAGGAAGGATATATCTGCCAGAGTATCTAGGAAGTGAATATCTCCTAAGTTAACAGGTGAATGTTGACATACCATTGGGGCACCCTGAGACCCCTTACATCAGGACACACCTGGAATGTAGCCTTTGAAGAGCTCCTTTAAAAGTCTCCTGTTCCTCCTAAGGGGTATAATCACAACTTTTGGGTCAGGAGTCCCTGTTTTCTCCTTTGCTAGCAAAGCAATAAAACTTCTTTTTTCTTTTTCTCAAAACCATGTCCTCATTATTGAATTGTCATGGATTACAAGGACTGAAAATTTTCAGTTACAAAGCCTAGATTGGTAATCACCTTTGATAGGTACATCTTTCCATTAATGTCAACTGACCAATGGGTACATCATATCATTTTGTAAATGTTGGAAATCCAATCCATATTTAATTCAAGTTTGACACAAGTTTCCATTTAGTGCATACTTGTTATTCTTGCATGGGACAAGGAAAAATTACCTCAAGATTGGATTTGGAAAGCTCCTAACCATTTAGTACTTAGTATCAGACTTTTAGGCACATATTTATGACTCTACTGAGTTTTCCACTTCACCTACCCAACTGGAAGGTAAGGTATAGAAATGTTATCAGCATTCAGCTCAAAAGGCCCACCTACTATCAAGTGAGCTCTGGCTACAGTAGACAGTTCAAATAATAAAGACTTCAAATGTAGAAAAATGACATTACTTAGACTTTGGAGTCCTTAGTCATACATTAATTAAAATGTTTATTCAACATGTTTTGCATAATATGTACCAGAAATGAATATGCTTACTTTAAAATATTTAGGTAAGTTTATAACATGGTTTGGAAAAGATACAGCTTCTATCTTCTCATCTCTGACTTTCTTCTGAAAGAAGAGGTTTGTAGAAATTTAAGATAGATGCCTCTAGAGTACATCTATGGATACATAGGGGTAGCCAAGTACACCCGTATAAAAGACAGCCTTTATCAGTTCCTCTTTAGTCACTGCTTAAAATGTTGACTTTTCTTTCTGGGATTTGCCTCTTGGTGAATCTGACTCAGTGTACCAATCTTAAGGTACTAATTCATAACTGGAAGCAGTAATGACTACCTTGAAAAGTCATTGTGAAGATTAGAAATTGTTAGGTATGGTAAACAGAAACATGGCCAGGATATCAGATCCCTTTTGCCTTAGGTGGGATTCTTCAGAAGCAGAGTGTGAGGCAGAGATTCAGGTCAAGTGACTTATCCTGAAGAGGGGATGTCTTCAGGAAAGACCTGCAACTGAGAAAGGGAGGGAAGACAGGAAAGGACAAGCTGCTGATCAACAGGTGGTCTCAGGTAAAGTCTTGTCTCGGCCTGATCACTGGGGAACCCTGGAGCACAGATAGTACTGCAGAATGACCATGGTTTGAGGCAGATGGGTGCTTTGTTCTCCATATGAGTCAGTCACTGGCTATTGGGGAGCCTTGGGGGCAGGTGGTGGTTGTGCTGGTGGTAGGATAATCTTCTGGGCATGTGTGGGTGAGGTGGCTTCTGTTAGCTAAGGCCCATTCTCATATATTTTTAACTTCTGCTTTGCACATGTAAACTTCTAACCCTTAAGACTATGTCCCTGAGGACTCTATACTGTACTTAGTACATCCTACTTTTGATCCATTTAGAAATAATCTTCCAGCTCACTTTAGAGTATTATTCATGCATTAAATAGAAACAGTAGGCTTCAAGATTCCAGCATAGTACTTGCCATATAATAGGAACTCTGTAGATACTAGAATTCTTTTTTTAATTTTCCTAAAACTGTCACTTATTTTAGTGAATTGTGTCCTTTCATGTTTTGCCAGAGCTGAATAAAATAGAAAAGAATGTAATCAAAGCACTCCTTCCTTCCCTTTTTGTGCCAGGATGATTCATGTGTTTTTAATTTCCTCATGGTGCAGAAGAACTTATTTTAGCCAATTATCATGGAGATTACTATCAATAATATTCACTATAAATGTTAAGTTCTGAATGGTTTCAGAGTCATATTTGATTTGTTGAATATAGTTTAAAAAAAATAGCCAAATTCTATCTTTCAAAAAAATCTGTTTTCTCTCCAGTTGTTCTAAAGCACACATAATTAGGCATCATTACCCAGTTTAGTACTTATACATCTGTATTTTTTTCCCTATATTTTTAGAAAGTTCTTAAGGGTAAAAAGTTTCTACTGTGTCCTTTCACTATTTCTATGTGTCCTGCCTCAGTCCCCACTTCATTGTTAGGAGAAAAGAAATTGCTCAAACAATACTTGTCATTCTGACACTAGTGAATAAATTAAGACATCCATGAATGAATTGAAAAATAATGCCTTCCAAGAGAAACCACATGAGAAATTTCTTCTAGAATTTGAGGCCAGGAATTTAGCAATATCTAGTAATATTTTAAATGCTTAGATTTTTTAGTCCAGCAATTGTGTTTCTACGAATGTATACTTAAAAAATTGGAAGTAAGCCAATTGTCCATCAAGTAGAAACCAGTTAATAAGTGACTGCAAGAATGAAATAGATCTATACATACTGAAGATATATATTATACACATTTATATGTGTAATATTGTATACAAACATCTTAAACTCATTTGAAGTTTTCATATTTAACTGTGAGGTACAGATTACACTTGCTTTTGCTATAGATAGATGAATCAGCAATTGTAACACCATTTATTAGATAGTCCAAATTTCCACCCACTGAATTGAGTATGTCAGTTTTATCATATGTCAAATTATAACTGAAACTTTTTTCTGGATACTATTAATTCCTCTTCCTTAGTAATATCATACTAATCTTTACAAAGTACTGTTGTAAATAGTTGTAATAATTTTTCAGAAAGTACACTACTTGGCCTTGCAAAAACATATCCTTTAAAATAATTTCTAGGCAATATCCTACATTTATTTTTACATTGATTTAAAAACTTTTATGTGGTTTAAAAATAATAGAACAGAATAGAAATTGCACTAAATATTCATTAATTTGGGAAGGATCAATATTTTTATAAAAGATCTTTTTATTCAGTGTCCAGAGGGCTGGGAAAGGGGCAGGAGGGAGTGCTGGGGACTGAATTGGAGTGGGTTGGGTTTCATGCTTTTGTGATTATGTCAAGGTATATCCTTGTGTTGTATCAAAACTAAAAAGAATAAAAACCAAAAACCTCACTTTTTATAAGTTTCAACATTCTGTCCCTCTTGTGGGTAAACAGCTATTCCTCCATTTTTTTTTTTTCCTCATTGGCTCTTGCTAATATAAAGAAAAGTACATATTTTCCTTTATTTAGTTATCTTGTGTCATGCCACTTAGTAAATTCTTGTTTATTCTGATCATTTTTAAATGTTTTCCTGGTTCTTCATTAGCTTTGTAAGAAAAATGTGGTTTCTTTTAATGCTGCTGTAGATAACAGGACAGTTATAGTAAATGACAAACTTTTACTACCAAGTTCAAGTTAGTTCCAGTCTTATTCTTTATCTTCATCATTCCAAATACAGGTTTCCAAACTCTAAGGGGAGAAAGGAAAGTGTAAGGAAATTTCCACGGAACCACACCGGACACGGGAAATCACATAAGGGAGTTTATTAAGCAAACAGAGTGTCTCCATGCAGGGTAAGAGAGAAAATGAGAGGAAAAGAGAAAGGAAAAGAAAGGCGCACGCTAGAGAGAGTGGTAAGCCAGGAGGATAGAGAAAAGTGAGTAGGACAGACAGAAGAATGGAAAAGATGGCCAGGAAGCTACAGTAAAACAGTTGAATTCCACTGGGCTAACAGGGGACCAATATTGGAGAAGGATACTTGCAAGCTGACTGATGAACCAATAGCTAGCTAGGATGTTCACAGATTGACAAGTGGTTGGGAGGCGGGGATAGTGACTGCACCTGATGGGCAGGGGAGCAGCTTTATACATTACAGAAAACAATCAAAACACTTGCATGGCCAGGTGTTCTTGTTCTCACTTGATCTAGGATAAGTGTCCACAAAACTCCTAAACTGGAAACTCCTTTGGTCAGTAGGGGAGAACCCAGTAGCTGGTACATGAGGGCAACAGCCTGGGAGTCCTCTCTGTAGCCTACCAGGTGCAAGGGATCTGAGACAGTCCTGTACATTTTACAGGACTGATTTGAAAAGTCAGAACAGGCACGTAAAGACCACATTTCCTCACCCCATATTCCTAGGCTTCAGTTACTATCAGGACTACTGTGCCCTGATCCTGATGGCCATACATTCCTCAGACGTCTTCTCAAGACAGTAGTCTGTAAATGGGTCTTGCAAAAGGAGAGATGACAAATTTATGCAGTGAGGCTGGCTCAGAGATGTTGCAAAATAATTTCAAAAGAAGGACCTTACTCTCATTTCTTAAGTATTTTGTATAAGCTGAAAGGACAGAGAGAATGTCCTTGATGGCTTTTAGCCCAAGGAATGAACTGGCATGTGGAGTTCCCTGTTACCTTCAGGACACTTCTCTTCCTCAGTTCCTGTCCTGGGTCTCTTCGTGCCTTGTCCCAACAGCATTACCAGTCTATCCATCCTCTCATAGATTTCTGTGAGCTGTCAAGACTCATCCCCTAACACACCCCACCACTGCACCCCTCCACCAACAAATCCTATGGAAATGGAGTTATTTTATAAGTATTTAATCTTAAAAAAAATACAAATGCCCTTATGTACTTCTTTTTTTTTTTTTAAGAAAAGAAAAACAATAAGATTTTGTGAATCCACAAATCCACATTAGCCAAAGTTCTTGTAATTGGGCCACAGTTACTTCAGTCACACTGCTTAGAATTCTGTGGAGTATATTTTTGCTGGATATACATGTTTCAGTCACTAGTATGTTCTTTTCTATAAGCAAAATTCTGCCTTGACTTATTATGGCTGTATAACACACAATTTTTTAAGCATTTTGAGTTGATAGATAACCGATATTGCTCTCTTTACTACCTCAGCAGATGCTGATGAATGGAAAACACCTTCTTCACAGAAAGATCCATTGTTTTTAAGCAGATTCCTTGATAACAATCTGTGGACATTCTGATGCCTATTGGCTTAGTGTATGGTGTTAAACCTTAACCACAATAGAGGAAGATATTTTTCTTAATTATTATTGAGTAATTAACTATATGGCTCTGTCATTGTAATTTTTTCTATTATAAAAGTAATAGATCATCATTAAACACCCGACTCTTTTTGTTGTTTAAATCAAGAAGGTAAAGGTAACGGCAGTCTATCTGGCGAGGTCTAGGTCATACATAACGTTCCCTATTTTTCTTCAAAATCCCTGGCAGTTAGTGATTTACTTCCCCTTAGCCCCAGGTACCTTGTTTGTATTTTTCTGATAAATTTGTTTCTTTGAATTGTAATTATTTGCATATGCTTCTATCCCTCACTAAATTGAAATTCTTGAGTGCAGGGACTTGAGTTCTACATAGTCATAACCGTATGGATGATGAATACTTAGGGTGGACTTCAATCCATGTCTCCCGAGTGAACGTATAACTAAATAAAAGAAAAAAATTCTATTTCACAAATATTTCTATAGGAAAAATATTGATACAAAAATTTCTAGACAATGTTTTACATGTTTCAAACATTCTGAAGTCATACAATAGAATTTGGTGAAATTCAAAAACATTAAGAACTGGTTGTGTGTGCATGTGTGTGTGTGTGTGGTTGTGTGAGGTAGTAATTTCTTCCTGAGATTTCGTGTGGGTTAGTTGGTTTGTCACTTTTGTTTCAGTTATTCAAATAATTAACACCAGAAAACATCATTCTAGAGCACACAGCAGATAATAGGTAACTTTGTGACCAAGCTAGAAATGTCACTGGCAGGCTGGACTTTCCCAGGTGGAAGGCCTGTGTGCTAAATAGAAACTGCAGAGTCTACCTGTGAAAAACATTTCTGTGTCAACAACGTTGACTGTGTGGATGAGGTTCACAATTCTTTACATGGTATTCACTTCCTCCATAAAAGTTATTCATGAACAGATCTCATACTTTGATTATTGTATTTTCCTTTAAGATGCATTACAAAAATTAGGACTGCAAATTCACCTCAGTGGTAGAGCACTTGCCTAGCATGTGCAAGGCTCTGGGTTCAATCCCCAGCAGTGAAAAAAATAAAAAATAAAATAAATATTACAAGATCACTATGATCTAGAGCACTAAGTTAGGTATATGCTGGATTATGGATGTTTTAAAATCACTCAGTACAAATGGTCACCTCACTTTGACCATATTGCAAATTCCTCCCAAAGAACTCTAATGCATGCTCCATCTCCACAAACTTGCCTGTGAACACAATTGGTTCTTAACTCCATTTACCTTGTGTCATCTTGGCTCCTTTCTTTCAGTTTATCTGGTTCTCCACTTCCCAGATTCTTTACATCATGGAAAATATTGTACAAAAATAATATTTCCAACATTTTTAGGCCATGGGAACTTATTGATTTATTCTCCCAGTAGTAGATGGAGCTTTATCTGCCTCACTCTGGCATGAGTAGGAATTACACCCTTCAAGGGGTCTCTATAACATCAATCAGAAGAATAATATTGCAGGTGGCTGGTTTCAAGGGAGACCAGCAACAGGGAAGAAGGTGAGATATTGTGTATTTCTGGCATTACAATCAAGTTGGGACCAAGTATACCACATTAATGAAGGCTCTATTACTTTAGACTCCTACCATTTTGTTTCTTAAAATAAAACTTAAGGATGAGTAGTGAAAGGATCTGATGAAACTCCATAGTGCTTTAGTGGCCACCCTACATTCAATCAGGGTTTGCCACGTTCCCAACCTACTGCAATATTTGGATAATTATTAGTATGTGAATTATTCATAATTTAGAGAATACTCCTATTTGCATACTATTATTGGGTCTTCCTTTTTTCAATTTTAGTCTACAAAAATAGGTTCTCAACAACATCAGTTGTTAAATCACAGTCAAATGATGATATCCCTGCTTGGTCAAAGCCTTGCAATGGTTTACCCATATCTCACTCAGATAAAAACTCAGTTTTTACCATGAGTTTGACAATTATCTCTGTTCTCCAACTCCCTTGCCAAAATTTTCCCTGCCTTCCTGCAGAGGGACATAACATCCCCACTGTCATTCAGGGACACTAGAACCAATTGAGCCAGATGTTCCCGAACACATGCTCTGGTCTTTACGTCTCAGTTCCCCTCACTTCTTGAATCTCATCTCCATTCTCCATTCTTCCCACCTCATCTCAGTTCCCAGCTTATTCCATTCTAGCTATATCTGCCTCCTTAATCTTCTGACATTGTGTTTTTGGTATAAACCCTGCCTGAATGGGAGTGATTATCCTTTGTATATACTTTCACACTAACTTGGCTAAAGCTTTGAAGAACTTTTGCATCTGTGCTCACAAGGGGTCTGTCTGTGGGTTTCATAACTCTTAATCCCTTGTTCTGGTTTTGGTATTAGAGTAATGCTAGCTTCATAGAATGAGTTGAGGGATATCCACTCCTTTTCAGTTCCCTAGATGAGTTTATTGAGAGTGAGTACTATGTATTACTTAAATGAAATCATGTAATCCCAGAATTTTCTTTGTGGGCTTATTTTCATTCAACTTCTTTTAATAACAAATTTTAAAATAGATTTTATTTCCTTAGTTGGTACACAGATATCCAATATCTGTCTTCCTTCTTGAATGTACTAAGGAAGCTCATACTATGCAAAAATTTGTACATTTTCATCAAGGTTATCAAGTTTGTTGGCATGAAGTTGTTCTAAATATTTCTTTATTTTCCTTTTCAAACTGGTAGAATTTTTAGTGTCATTTTCATTTTGCCTGAAATTGGTAGTAGTTTTCTTTCTCTTTCTCTGATATGTCTTGTGACAGGTTTATCAGTTTTATTGATTTTTCTCAGAAACAAGTTTTTTTTTAAAAAAATTATTTTTTAATGATTTTTCTCTATAGTTTTCTATTTCATGGTTTTTCTGTTTGATCTTTAGCATTTTCTCCTCCTTACTTTGGGTTTTATTTGTAGTTCTTTTTCTAGTTTCTTAAGGTAGAAGCTGAGGCCATTAATTTCAAACTTTTCTTTGTGTTTAATGTAGGTATTCTAGTTGCATGAAATTAGCTGCATTTACACATTGTTTTCCTTTTTCATTTCATTCAAAATAGTTCCTAATTTCCCCTTTGATTTCTTCTTTGATTCATGGCTTGTTTACAAGTGTGTTATTTAGTTTTCAAATAATTGCAAAATTATTTAGAGATGCTTTCAATTATTTATTTTTATTAAATGGATTAATTCAATTGTGATTCAAGAGCATACTTAGTGTGGATTGAATCCTTTTAACTTTGTTAAGACATATTTTATGGCTTAAACACTATATACATTTTGTTTTTCCCTCAGGGACTTTGCATTTATTATCTCATCTGACTGAAATGTTTTTTCTTCAAATATCCCACATGGCTCATTCTCTCAACCCCTTTCAGTCTGTATTCAAATGTCATCCTGCCTGTGACCACGAAATACATAATATGTGAATATATTTCACCTCATATGTCCACTCTTCCCTGATTTAATTCTGTTGTACTTATTGTGTGTGTGTGTGTGTGTGTGTGTGTGTGTGTGTGTGTGTGTGTTCTTTCCTTCGATGAAGCATTAACTCCATGAAGGCAGGAACCATTATTTATTTTACTCATTAATATAGGCAGGAACCATTATTTATTTTACTCATTAATATATCCCAGCACCCAAACAGTGTCAATCACATAATAGCTGCTCAGTGAATATTTGCTAAATTAATTTGACTTAAAAAAAACCTGTGAGATAGGGCTGATTTTATTGTCACCAATTTTATCCACATAGTACTCAGCTTCATTGAAAAATCAAGACTCTCTATGTTCTCTGCTTTATGTAATTCCTTCCATTTAAAGATAGCTGTTTGTAGCCAATTCATCCCAGTTGCTATGATAGAATTCAAGGACTCCAGGATGAATAAGCACACCTCTCACTGTAAAAAGGTTAGTGTGGCCTGAAGTTCATGCTGTCCAGTTGGAATAGATAGAGGTGAAAACAAAAAGTGGTAGGAACTTACCTGTCATACTAAGGCTTAGATTTTACAAGAGTGCAATGAGAAACCATTGCAAAGTTTAAAAAAGGAAGAGAAATATCAAATTTGCAAATTAGAATGAGTTAGATGACATAAGTTGCTTGCATCCAGAAAATATCTGTTGAGTGTCTATTTTGTATTAAGGATCATAGTGCTGGGGATAGAGCAGAGAGCAAAAAATTCTTCAGGAAGCTCACAGCCTAGTGGAGAAAACTAACAATAAATAAACAATCAAATAAAATGCAATATAATTATAGACATAAGAAAGAAAAAGGAGTTGAGAGTCATGGAGGTGGGGTGTATTTTCAATTGGTAGATCAGGGAAGGCCTTATGAAGAAAGTTACATTTGAGCAGAGACATCAGTGAAATAAAATAAAGGAAGACAATTCAGGAGAGTGCTAGGCAAAAAGATAAGTACCAACACATGCAATGTTTGTGACACAGAAATTAGTTTTGTGTCCTTTAAGGAAACCAAGGAGGTCAAAGTGACTGGGGTCAAGTGAATGACAGGGAAGAGTGGTATTCAATAAGGATGGAGATGTGGGCAAGGGTAGATGATGGCAGCTAATGAACTGGAGTTGAGTTTTATTCTTAGTGTAAAGGTGAAAAGCTCTTGAAGCACTTGTTAGTGAAGCAAAGGGATTTGAATTTTCAGGATGACTTGAATGGATGCATGGAAAATAGACTGCGGCAAAGCAAGAAAGAAGGCAGTGAATCCAGTAATGAGGCTATAACTATAGAGCATGCAGAAGAGAACTGTAGAATCTGGAGTCCACAGTGGAAATGGTAAGTACTGGAATTGGTACAGCTGAGATAAGTTGCTAATGGACTGCACGTGAGGCTTAAGGGGAATGATGATGATTTCTAAGGCTTAGTCTAAGCTATTGACCAATGGTGATACCATTTTCTGAAATAGGGAAGATAGTGGGAGGAATTGTAAGGAACTGAATCCCATCCTCCATTTCTGTGTTGAATCTCTAGTCTACAATACAACCATATTTAGAGACATGGCTTATGAGGAGACAATTAAGATTAAATGAATCATAGGGCAGGATTCTAGTCCAACAGACTGATAAAAGAAGAGAGACACACAAGAAGAATGCATACCCATGGAGAATAAGCCACATGAGGATGCAGCAAGGGGGTGGCCATCTCAGAAAAGAGATCTCAGGAGAAACTAACTCTGCTGTCACCTTGATCTTGGGCTTTCAGTTTCCAGAACTGGAAGGAATACATTTCGGTAATTTGAGTGTTCCAATAGTGTTGTGGCAACCTTAGCAAATCAATACAGGAGTGAAAGGATAAAGGGAAAAAAAATAAGAGCTCTTTCTTTAACATTTTAACTTTGAAATATTCATTAGTCTTTCAAACAACGAATCTCAGTAGGCAGGTGGATATACAATTCTGAAGCTCAGGGAAATGTTTAGGCTGGAAATGCAAGGGAGAGTCATCAACATAAAAATGATGTTTGCTATATGGGGAAGACACACATTCCCCAGTCTTCCTGTAAGGAAGTTCCATCAATGTTATAGTCCTGAATTCTCACTCTTTCCTTTGATATTTTCTCCAGGAGAGGAAAACTGATATGATTGCTTGGTAACCTTGGGAGAAAGAATTCAGTATTCACAACTCATATTACATACATGTATGAAAAGAAACATATATTCTAGTTCTCTTGGCTGTGAGGTTTTCATCACTACTTCTCATAGACAGGAGGAGCTGGATATTTGGGAATGGAGATAGTTAAATGCTAAGCTGAAAACAGAGTAATGTAGACATTCAGAAGAGAAAAACCCCAAAGAGCATAGGAGCAATTGGGAGATTTAAGTGTGTGTGTGTTGGGGGTGGGTATGGGTGTGTGCCATAGTGGCAGTAGAAGTAGAATTAGTAGTGGTGGTAGTAGAGCGACATTAGACATATAAAGCTCAAATTATGACTGGTTAAAAATAATAGATGGGACACAGTGGCCCACATCTGCAATCCCAGCAATTTGGGAGGCTGAAAAAGGAAGGTCACAAGTTTGAGGCCAGCATCAGCAATTTAGTGAGGCCCTAAGCAAATTAGTGAGACCCTGTCTCAAAATTTAAAAAATACCAAAAATGGCTGGGGACATGGCTCAGTGATAAAAGCACCCCGGGTTAAATGTCTAGTACAAAAGAGAGAGATAATTAGAGATAGAGAGAGAGAGAGAGAGAGAAAGAGAGAGAGAGAGAGAGAGAGAGAGAGAGAGAGAGAGAGAGAGAGAGAATGATAGGTTCGTATCATTATAAGAGTTATTGATTTTCTTATCTTGCTATAGTTTGACTTTTAAATGTCAGCTGACAGTCTATACTGTTATAGACTTCTTACAGGTTAAGAAGCAAGGCCCAGTTGGAAGTTCTTTAGGTTATTGCAAGCATGCCCTTGGAGGGCACAGTGTTCTCTATTCTACTTCCCAG
Source organism: Sciurus carolinensis (assembly GCF_902686445.1). Taxonomy (NCBI): domain Eukaryota; kingdom Metazoa; phylum Chordata; class Mammalia; order Rodentia; family Sciuridae; genus Sciurus; species Sciurus carolinensis. Next base: position 127,034,834 of record NC_062216.1, on the reverse strand, counting down.
CAAGAAGGGATTGGTTTTGCTGTGCCACTTGCTCCCACCACGGTGTGAGGACTTGTCATAGGTTCAAAGCAACAGGACTGACCAATCATAGATGATAACTTTCAAAATTATGATCCAAAATAAACCTTTCTCTTTTTAAGTATTTTCCATAGTGACAAAATGCTAACACATATCCTAATTAGCATTTGGAATTTTAATCAGTTAGCTACTTCTTCATAACAGAATTTGCTAAGACCTGCTTTAAAAATCAATTTTATGTTGGCATGGATGTTGGGGAAAAGGCACACTTTTACATTGCTGGTGAAGTTGCAAATTGGTGCAGCCACTCTGGAAAGCAGTGTGGAGAATCCTCAGAAAACTTGGAATGGACAACCATTTGACCCAGTTATCCCACTCCTCGGTTTATACCCAAAGGACTTAAAATCAGCATACTATAGTAACACAGCCACATCAATGTTTACAGCAGCTCAATTCAGAAGAATTAGGTTGTGGAACCAACCTAGATGCCCTTCAACAGATGAATGGATGAAGAAACTGTGGTACATATACATGATGGAATATTATTCAGTCATAAAGAAGAATAATATGGCATTTGCAGATAAATGGATGGAACTGGAGAATATCATGATAAATGAAGTAAGCCAATCCCAAAAAAATAAAGACCAAATTTTTTCCCTGATAAGTGGATGATTATATATAATGGGGTGGGGATGAGAGAAGAATGGAGGAAATTTAGTTTACGTAGAGGGAATTGAGAGGGAGGAGGGGGTGGGGTATGAAAGATGGTGAAATGAGATATCATTACTCGATGTACAAGTATGATTACATGAATGGTATGAATCTACATCATGCACAACCATAGGAAAGAAAAGTTGTATCCCATTTGCGTACAATGAATCAAAATGCAGTCTGTAAAAATAAAAAAAAATAATAATAAATCAAAATTTTCTGTTTATACAATCCTATTCCTTGGCAATTTGGGCTGGGATCAGTTGGGAATTCTTTTGCTGGCCTTCCCAGAGTCACTCATCTGGCTGAAGTCACCTGGCAGCTCTGTTGAGACTGGATGGTCTCACTCACCTCTCTGGAGGTTGGTTCTCCCTGTTGGGTGGGGAGTGGTCTATCATCCTCATGGAACCTGGCTTAGGCTTCCTAAAGCAGTGTTCTCAGGGCAGCAAGAATAAACTATGTCTTGATGGAGGGACTGGCAAAGTCATTAAAAAGAGGTACATGTGCTAGACTCAAAAGAATTCTTGTAGCCATCTTTAAAAACTGTTGAACAATGCTCTGATAGCATAGTTCCCATGTCATTATCATCTATCCACCAAGTAGAACCTAGGATGTATAATAACCTCCCCATCACCAACTATGGCCAGAATAAGCCTTGTGTGTGACATTTTTTGGGTGTGGTAAAGAAAGAATGAGTGAGAGTGTAGGTTGGTCCAGAGTCTGTACTCTGAAGTGTTATTATCTATTGTCAATCTGTCCTTCCATGAGAATATGGAAGAACACATGGACTAAGTGGTTATAGGGTTATACATAGAATCTGGATTTCTCTGAGATCCAGAGAGAAGATGTCAAAGCAAAGTGACTGAGGACTTCCTCACTGGAGAAACTGAAGTTGAACATAAAGAGTAGAACACAAACACAAAACTAAAAGGTCAGGGGGAAACTGAGACAGTAGCTGTGGCATTCATAGCTCAGCTCCACTTACTAGTAGGCTCTAACATGCTGGTTTACAGGACAAAAAGAAGGCAGGTACTTACTGTGGTGTTTGACAAGGACTTGGTATCAAAGAATGGTGTGAGACCTGATGATGTTCGGTTACATGCTCTTAACTCCACTGGGCCCATAGAGATTTCTCTGCTCTTCTCTCTTGTCATACATCAGCCACAACCATTAGCTAAGTAGAAAGTGAGAGAAGTGTTCACCATTTCAGTAAGGAGGTGATGTTTTCTTTGGGGTGTTTCTTCAATTTGCCAGCACTGTATCTACTCACACTTACCCTCACATCTCAGTGACAGCTGGAAATTGGTGCAACCACTATCGAAAGCAGTGGAGCTTCCTCAGAAATCTTGGAATGGAATCACCACTTGAACCAGTTATCCCACTCCTTGGTTTATATCCCAAGGACTTAAAATCATCATACTAGAGTGACACAGCAACATCAATGTTTATAGCAGCTCAATTCACAATAGCTTAGTTATGGAACCAACCTAGGTGTCCTTCAACATATGAATGGATAAAGAAAATGTGGCATATATACACAATATAATAATACTCTGCCATAAAGAAGAGTAAAATTATGGCATTTGCTGGTAAATGTAAGAAACTGGAGAATATCATGCTAAGTGAAATAAGCCAATCCCAAAAAAACAAAGGGTAAATGTTTTCTGTGATAGGTGGATACTAACACACAATAAGGTGGGGAAGAAGACTAGAAGTTCATTGGATTAGACAAAGGAGAATGAAGGGAAGACGGGAATAGGAAAGACAGTGGAATGACTCATACGTAACTTTCCTACGTTCATACATGAATATGTTACCACTGAAACTCCACATCATGTACAACCACAAGAATGAGATCCAAATTAAAATAATTTATACTCCATGTATGTATATATGTCAAAATATATTCCACTGTCATGTATACCTACAAAGAACATATTCTTTTTAAAAAAAGATTAAAAAAAAGAAGCAATGCAGTGGTTTCCATACAAGGATCAAACAATCATGCTATCCTTTGTGTAGATGTCAAATATGTCCCTATACTATGAAGAGCCACAAAAATCATGAAGAGACTTCGGAAAAATTGTTCCTTTTTCTTTCTTTCTTTTTTTTTTTTTTAAGACCAAACCATCCTTGACTCCAAATCTTGTGGGAACTCTCTAGCTGGGGCACCTGATTTTCAAAACTATTTTCATTTTGGAATTTGAATTCTATTTAAAAATATATTAAAGGGTCCATCAGAGCACAGTTCTAGTCTTGAACAGATGAAGATCATACACTTATAGGTTATGTGACAGTGGTAAAGATAATTAACTTTCCTGTGCCTCAGTTTCCTTAAGTATAAATTGTGCAAAACAACAGTATTTACCTCATGTAGTAGGTGTAATGATTGAATCAGCAAGTACAGGTACAGCTCTTGAAACAGTGCTGACCATATTGTTAGCATTAAAAAAGCTTAAATATTATTATCATGGCTATTGATTTTTATATCCTACATAAGATATTTTGGAAAAATTACAGAAATATGTTCAAATGCCTCCATTTTTGAAATGCTTATAGTTAAATTGGGGAAACAAACCATACATATATAAAATATTCTGGGGGTAATTAAAAGGCCATTTTTGAGAAGAACAAACACTTGAACTATCTATTCCTGTGATATCTGAGACTGACCAATTTGAGGATAGATGATCCATGAGGGGATGGGCCATGTAGAAGGATGGTCTTTGAAGAGACTTTGAAGAAGTGGAATTTGGATGGAGAATACTTCTCCAGTACTGACAATTGCTTTAATTCCCCAGCTTCTCCCTCCTCATGCTTGAATGTGCATGACCAGAAGTGGAATGCTCTTTTCTATTATTCAAACTTGATTCTTTTAAAATGTTCTCTTGCCTCACTTTTGGGGGATATGGACTAAAACTGCAGTTACTGTCACCTTCCCATAACACCAGTTTACTCATCTTGGGTTGCTGTTTTCACTGTCACTTCAGTAGGTGAGCTTCACTGTTGACTTCTCTTTAAGGGAATTCGACAGTTGATTCAAAGAAAACAGCAGCAGCTCTTCTTGGTGAAGAGGAGGCACTTCTTAAGCTGTAAACACTCTGCTTAGTTCACACACTCTGCCCAGATTCTGTTATCTGGTGGAAACACATTTGTACATTTGTGATTCTACAATTCTATTTTTCTTTTTTTTGCATGTCTGAAGTTTTATGCGGTAGTTTTAGTAACAACTCCAAATTTTCAGTCTTACCTTCCTTAGGAGTTATAGAGATTTATTCCCACTTTTAGTCCAGTGATACATAACTTTTGACTCTTTATTCTCAAGATTTTAACATGTTGGTGTGTTCTGGTGTAGTTTAATATACCAATGTACAAGAAAAACAAATGGTCTCTTTTACTCTGTGTTGAGATTGGTCTTTCTGGTACCTGAACTCTACTTTAGTACACAATGAACATGACCCCAATTATCTTGCTGAAGTTCAGGTCAGATCATGTCTTTCCCAATTAAAAACTCTCAGCTTTGGACTTGCACCCTCAGCTGGTTCTTGGTGGTTTTCTGTCCTATAACAAAGGTCATTGCTGTTGAGAAATATTGAGATAATCATACTAAGACTGACTTCTAGATCAATAAAAGGTTCTAAAAAGTAAGTTTTAAAGCCTTTAGTTTATTCAGTAGGTACATCCATACATTTGCTTTTCATGGGAACTCTAGATATGTCAGGACTTTATTAGAATTTCTTTAGAAATCTGGTAGTACATTGTGAGTGTATGTGTTGAAAATTAGAGACATCTTCTCCAGTCTGGATGACCCTGTGCTGTCAAGGGGTCTACCTTCATGATCTCCTTGAGGTCTCAGCCTCACTGAGGGTGGTTTCACTATGCCCCCCTTACAGATAAGGAATCCCAGATTCTGAAAGTCAGACAGCGTGCTTCTGGGGCACCTGGAAGACAGGGAAGGACAGCATGGATGTTTGGAGAGCACCTGTCTGGCTCTTGTTTTCTAGTTTGTGCCAGTTACTAAACCTTTCTGGGTCTCAGATTCTTCCATTATAAAATACGATGTTAGTGACTTCCTCATGGGTTTCATATTTCTTACTCATAAAATAAGTTGAAGGCTGGGGAATTGGCTCAGTGGAAGAGCACTTGCCTTGCCTGTGCAAGACCCTGGGTTTGATCCTAGCACCCCAGATACTAGAAAAGGATAAAAAAGAACATCTAAAATACTTAGCCCAGGGCCTGTCATATAGTCAGCACATTTAAGTGTTAGCCCTATAATTACCATCATCATTACGATTAACTTTAGTGAACACAGGAATAAAAAGTGAGTGAATCAGAATTCATCTGTTTGACTTCAAAGACTGTTGGCTTGTGCATATAAAACTGCTCCCTGCTAGGCCCATTTTCCTTGAGATTAAAGAATGGAATGAAAAGTCCTTTTAAACTTCTCCTTCAGGGATCCAAATTCTTCATCACATTATTTATTATTATTTTATGACCTTTATTTATTAAAGGTCATAACCAGAGTGTAACCAGGAGGGTGAAGCCTCTGGAACATTAGCACGAGTGGTTGATTCTGCTTCCTCACAAGGGCATGGTAGAATCCATGGGCCATATTACAAGAGTTGTGTTGGGCAGGTTCACTATCATATGTAGTTGCCTGCTGGTGTTTGACCCTGCCATCAAGGCCACTTGGTTGCGAAGGACTCTACCCAGCTTAGGCATGTTCATTATATGGCACATGCAGTCCCTCTCTCCAACTTCCTTACCCCACTGAGGGGGGAGGGAAGGTTGTGTAAAGGTGTAGGAGTATTTCTTCCTCCCTAACCGCTTTCCCCCTTCTTCTGTTCCCCAGAAAGGCATGGGCCCCACATTGCTCAGGAAGAACAAAGCAGAGGTGAGAGGCAGATAAGAGAGGTGTTATATTTGGCATAACTGACTTAGGCTTAAGGTTGGACCTAAATAGCCATTTAAGGTATTTTTTTATATCCTTTGGGTATAGTTTGCTAGATCTGAATCCACATTTTGCTTTTAATTTAACTAAGTTCTATTAAATTCAACAAATTTATTCTGACCTTGCATTATGATATCAGTCTGGGCTCTGTGGATATAGACTCATAGAACAAAGCCAGTCATGTCTATAATTCCAGCTATTCAGGAGGCTGAGGCAGGAGAATTGCAAGTTTGAGGCAAGTCTGGGCAACTTAGTGATACTCTGTGAAAATAAAAAAAAATTAAAAATCTGGGAATATAGTGCAGAGGTTGAGCATTGCTGAGTTCAATTCCCAGTATGAGAGAGAGAGAGAGAGAAAGAGAGAGAGAGAGAGGGAGAGGGAGAGAGAGACAGGGCCAGGACCAGCTACCTTAGATGTTCTATGTCTTGTCCAGGAGTCAATCTATTAACACAATGTGTTAAATTCTATATTGGAACTATCCATGAAGAACTGAATGTGAATGGTCCAGATGATTGACTAGAGGCAGTAGTGGTTGAGAGTAGTCGGAGAAAACATCTCTGAAAAGAAAATAGGAAATCATCACATGTAAGAAAATGAGATAAACACATCAAGCAAAGGTCAGGGCAAGAGCTATAGCTTAGAGATGAAAAGTCACCTAGTTTATTCAGCAGATTTAGAAAAAGTAGCTTGGAAGTGCTCCAAATGTTTTCTAAGACTAACATGTGGTTATTACCCTTTTACAGATGAGGAAACTCACTTGCCCAGTGATCCAAAAGATTTGTTTAAGGCTAACTACCTCCATAGAAAGATATACTCATTAGCCTTTAAATTTAACCATTATTATACACACCACTCTCTAGATTGACTTCTCTTAGCCAAGATTAGCCATAAGAATGCTTGGGGAATTTTTAGAGCTATAAAGATCCAGGACCTTCTCCTGGAGAGTGATTTATGGACTCCTATTGTTAAATGGCTCCTCCTATCCACTACCCCTTTGCTCAAACCTGAGCCTTGGAAGCAATTCATGACACTTTTTTTCTTCTTTATCTTCCACATCCAATTCATCTCCACATTTTTCAGATCTCCACTGAGAATCCTCTCACTTCTTTCTCAACTTCCAGAATCAACATCAAACATGCCCAAACCAAGCAATCTCTCAATCTCCCTCCCACCTGTCCTCTAATCTGTGCTCCAAATCAGAGCCACAGTCATTGTATCATCCTCTGTCTCCAAGTTCTCCGGTGGCCTCAGGTTGCCCTTGGAATTCAATTCAAACCTGCACCATGGTTTGTGGGATTCTGCTGGCTAGGACCATGCCTATTTTTCTGGCTCATTTCAAGTCATCCTTCCTCTTGTCCTGCTATGTGGATGTTCTTTCACTTCATCCAGTATAGCAAGATATTTTTTTCCATGTATTTTTTATTAGTTATACATGACAGTAGAATGCATTTTGACACATCATACATAAGTGGAGTATAACTTCTCATTTGTCTGGTTGTACATCATATAGAGTTACACAGGTCTTGTAATCATATATGCACATAGGGTAATAATGTTCAATTCATTCTACTATAATTCCTACCCTCATACTCCCTTCCTTCCCTTCATTATCTTCTGTCTAGTCCAAAATACATCTCTTCTCCCCTGCACACACACACCTGATTGTGAATTAGCATCCCCATATTAGAAAAAAAAAATTGACCTTTGGTTCTTTGGGATTGGCTTATTTTGCTTAGCATAATATTCTCCAGTTCCATCAATTTACCAGCAAATGTCATAATTTCGTTCTTCTTTAAGCTGAGTAATATTCCATTATGTATATATACACCACATTTTCTTTATCCATTCATCTGTTGAAGGGCACCTAGGTAGGTTCCATAGTTTAGCTATGGTGAGTTGAGCTACTATAAACATTGTTGTGACTGTATCACTGTTTGCTGATTTTAAGTCCTTTGGGTATAAACTGAGGAGTGGGGTGTCTGGGGTAAATGTTGGTCCCATTCCAAGTTTTCTGAGAAATCTCCATACTGCTTTCCATAATGGTTGTACCAATTTGCAGTCCCACCAGCAATGTATGAGTGTAACATTTTCCCTACATCCTTGCGAATATTTGTTGTTGCTTTTATTATTGATGATTACCATTCTGACTGGAGTGAGATGGAATCTCAGTGTAGTTTTGATTGGCAGCAAGATATTTTCTAACTCAGAGAGTTCTCATGTGTTGCTATTCTTTCTTCTTTCTTCTTCCTCACATGCTGCTGTTCTCTGCTAAATGAATCTTTTCCTACCTGGTTGCTCCCCAGATCTCAGATCATCCTTGATCCCCTGAGACAAAAGGTTCTTCATTTATTCTCTTGTAGGGTATTCTTTTTTTTTTCCTATCCTAGCACAATTTGTTGGAATCCATGTGTGTGTGTATTTTGATATACATGAATATCAATGTCTCATCATGAACTTGAAAGCTCCATGAGGTAGTGATTGTGCCTGCTGTAGTCACCACTGTGTACCTATGCCAAGCCCAGTGCATGACTCAGAGCAGAGGCAAAATGCAGTGTTAATGACTAAGTGATGGACAGAATGGATATAAAGCTGCATGAGGTCAGAAAAGACACAACTAGATTTGGCAAGAAGGTCACTGGTCACAGGTGACCTTTGTTTGACTGGTTTCAGTTGAATGCTGGGAAGAAATCAAGTACAATGAACTGTGAAGATGAATGAGAAAGCAAAAAGGAAATAAAGTTAGCAGAATGTGAAGGAAATAATAAATACCATGTGCTAGACCCTGAACTTTGCATTTGCTGTTCATTATTTAATCTTTGCTGCAACCTTAGAAGGATGCTCTGTTATCTCCATGTTTCGAGTGAGGGAATGGCTTTCAAAGAGGGTAAGTAATATGTCTAGGTGAGCGTACTAGTCAGCTTTTCCTCACTATGGCAAAAAACCCTGAATTAATTAATTTAGAAAGATGAAGGGTTTATTTTGTTCATAGTTTAGAGGTTACAGTTCATGGTCAATTGGCTTGTTGCTTTTAGGCCTGAGGCAAAGCATTACTTCATGGTGGGCATGCTTGGTGGAGGGAGCCCTGACTTCATGGTGAAGTGAAAATGTAGAACAGGAAGGGACCAGGGTCCCAATATCCCTTTCAAGGGCATAACCCAAAGACCTAATTTCCTTCCACTAAACCTCACCTCCAAAAGGTTCCACCAGTTCCCAATAGTGCCACAGGCTGATGAATGAACCTTCAATACATGGACCTTTGGGGGACACTTAAGATTCAAACTATAGCACCAGGACCACATATCTAGAACATAGCAAAGCCAGGACCAAGCCTGACTTCAGAGTCCATGCTCCTAACCAATGAGCTCGTGACTCTTGAATGTACAGAGGGTCATGGTGGTAAATGCCTTAGGGAAACATTACCACCAAGATATTATAGTTGGGTCCACCTGAGTGAGGAGCTTGGCTTTAGCATTTTGAGTTCTCTGGCATGTAGCACTGCTGCACAGTATCTTTTCCAAGAAAATAAATTTTGGGTCACTACCAGTTTCTGATGTAAGCCTTGAGATCTGTAGGACTCCATATCACTTATATAATTGTTAAAAATGTTTTCTTACAAGTTTATGACGATTAAATAAAATCATTCATAGAGTGATAATACATAGTACAAAATAAATGTTGGTTTTCCCTCTCTTGTAGACTCTCCTTTGGGGAACTTTCACTGGATTAGGAATAAGACAGACAGGAAGTAATTAAAGTGGTATCCATTCCTGAGAAAATTTTATTTTATTTTTTTTCCTATCTTCAGTTTGCAGATAGGAAAGTAGAGGTATGGAGCAGCTGAGTAACTTGGTTGAAGGTCACAGCCAGTAGTGGCAGCCCTGGTAACCCTCATGATATGTCAGGGGAGAATTAGTTTTGGAAAGAAGTCTGCAGTTAATGATTGTTGTGTCGAATCTCAGATTTTCCTGGTCTTTCTATTGCTTTTAAAAGAGGGTACTGCCAGGTACAGGAGCACATGCCTGTAATTCCTGTGGCTCTGGAGGCTGAGGCAGGAGGATTACAAGTTCAAAGCCAGCCTCAGCAACTTAGCAAGGCCCTAAGTTAGTGAGACCCTGTCTAAAACTAAGAAATAAAATAAAAAGGGCTAGGGATGAGGCTCAGTGGTGGAGTGCCTCTGGGTTCAATCCCTGGTACCAAAACAAAACAAAAAGTAAGAATATAATCTCCCCTTTCCTCTTTATTTGTTGACTTTGACTTTGGTATTTGAATCTTCTTTATGTTCTTGTGACTTTATGGTAAACAAGAAGTTTGTTTTAGGGACCACCAAGTATTAAAGTCATATACAGTCAATTGCAAAACAATGAGGAAACTGTAAGCACAGTTAAGGAGAACTGTGTTTGGGGTACTTGGAAATTGCTTGTAGGAGCTACAAGAACTCTAAGGCCTCAGAGCAGTTGTGTACGTAGAAAAGAAGCAAAACCTCTTCCCTGAAGTGTGAGGTTAATTGCTCCTAATGACCTCTTGCACCCTGGGTGGAAAGATTAGTACGTGCCCTGGGATCTTGTCTCAGGATTTTCTCTTCCACGTCTTACACAGACCCTGCTTCAGAGATGTTTTTTTTCCAGTTTTTCTGACTGTCATGTAGAAGCACACAACCCACACCTCTGTTTCTGTGACTTCACCTTTTTTTTTTTTGAGGTTCTTTGATCTGTGTTTTATTCTTCTTTATTACAGAATTTTAGTTATACATAGAATTTGGGTTCATTTTGACAAAATCATACATGCATGGAATTTAATTTATTCCATTTCAGTCCCTATCCTCATCCCCACTTTCAATATCCTCCTTCTCTTCCTCCTTCCCCTTATTCTCTTTCCTTAACTCGTCTGATCTTCCTTTTGCTCATTTATTTATTTTTGATTTGTGCTTTCTACATATACATAAAGGTGAAATTTCCTGCACTATTTTTAGATATGCATATAATTTGATTTCCTTAGATTCCACTTTTACTTTCCTTTCCAGTCCCCTCTCCCTCTCTCTTAATGTCCTTCTTCTCCTCCACTGATCTTCACTGCATGTTTATGATATCTTACACCCTCACATCATCTTCTTTCTTTTATTTTGTTCTTTCTTCCACATATGAGAAAAAAACATGTAATCCTTAATTTTCTGAGTCTGGCTTATTTCACTTTGCATGATCCTCTCCATTTCCAGAAAATGTTATAATTCATTCTTTTTTATGGCTAAGTAAACCTCCATTGTGTATATATACCTCTGTGGCTTTACTTTTAGAATGTCAACATATAATCAAGCCCTGAGTGGAAGCCTCTGTCTGCAGGGTCAGCTAAGACTTTGGGGTTCTCTAGTTTGCTTTAAATAAGGCCACAGAAGAGTCTAGAGTATATTTCACTTGATGTTTTGATCATTTTGTATTCTTGTATGCATTCTTTTGATTTTTTTAAAGCTTCATTTAGTTTCCTCTGACATGTTTCATATTTGATCTCAGTAACTGCATTTTTAACGGGCCTTTATCTCAAAATATGCTTGTATAATATATTAGAACTATGTACTTACCTATTGCTCTTTTTGACATGAAGCACAATTAGTCTGACCATCTGGAAATAGATTTCAGCCTATTTTTCACATTTGCATTGGCTTAGCATATTAGTCAAGGTTTTCAAGAGAGATAGAACCAATACAGAGAGAGAGAGAGAGAGAGAGAGAGAGAGAGAGAGAGAGTAAAGAGACTTATTTTGACTAACAGGCTTATGTGATTTTGGAAGTTTGTTGAATTCAAAATCTGATAGGGAATGTTCCCAGGCTGGAGACTAAGGACATAGTCACAGTTCAAGTCCACAGGAAGCAGAACTAGGAGGAATGGATGTTTCCTTTGTCTGACTGAATTTTTATCATCCAGTAGGACAAAACCCAAGACCCCTCATTCCTTGGGAGAGGATCAATTTTTGGTTCAGGGTTTCAACTGAATGGTTGAAGCACACCCAAATTATAGGAAAAATCTGCTGTATTCAATCAGTATACATTGGTTTAAATGTAAATCTCATCTAAAACAACCCTCACAGAAATATCCAGAATAATGTTTGACCAGATGTCTGATACTGTGGGATAGACAAATGCACATATGAAATTAAAAATTCTACTTAGTATTTTTTGAACTGGACTGAGCAGAGTAGTGTATCAGTGGTGTTAATGTGTTGGCAAAAATGAATAAATGAATAAGTGGGAGGAATCAAATGTTAAATATCTTTGGGACATATGTCTTATTGTACCTCCCTCTTGGAGTATCATATTCCACATTCATCTGCTAATAATGGATAATGCCTGATGCTAAGATTGCTTGGCATTATAGTATCTGTTGCCAGGGGAAGAGGAGGTTGTTCACCCACCAGTCACAACCTCCACACTCATGTTGGGAGGAAATAGGGTTAGCTTGCTTTCTCTATAAATCCCAAATCCTAAACCTTGCTCTCAGATCTAACTTTCACAGAAAGATTGTCAAAGTGCTAAAAATATGTGGCCATGCTGAGCTGGCCACAGGCCTTTGAATAAGTCTCAGACAAGATGGTGAAAGAGCCTGTGTTGCAGTGCAGCTGAGACCTCCTGCACATCTTGGCTATTCCTGCACCTTCAGTACTCTCACTTGCTAGTTCCTTTCCAGGGTGTTTTCATTCTCGGCTCCATGTTATTTCACCTTCCTCTTTTGCACTTTATATTTCCTCTCCATCCTCAAGGGAGCTCTAATACCTTACCACACCATAGAAGAAGAACAGCTTTCACTATTTTTAGATAAACCATGTGGATTTCCTTCTGCACTTGATGGCAAAGGCCTTCTCCTCCTCTGCGCATTTTTAATTGTCCTTCCTTAATTAAAGCGCTTACACACTTGAACCATGTCATGCATATGAAGTGATGACAATAGGTATGGTTAGTGGTCTTCAAACATGTGCCTGCTGAATTTGAGTCCATGGGAGTTAAAGTAGCTGCGGTGATCCGCACTCTCCATGCTCTCAAACCACTGGGTCTGGTTGTATCCCTGACCTTGGCATGACTTCCCTTGAAATGTGCTCAGAAGGAAACTGACTGCACATCTCCTCCTACCCCTCACTCTCCATGTTAGAGAGAGATTTGGGGCAGTGTTCTCTTGGTCAGGCACAGTTTCTTCTCCTTTCTGCAGTCATGTCTCTGCCGAGTTGACACATCTGCACATGCTCCATCTTCATTCAGTAGCCCTCACTACTGCACTCAGAACAACTGCCCTGATTGCAGATTGGATGGGGAGGGGTAAAATAAGACAGGGAACATGAGCAGACTCATCGATCCAGTCCTGGCAGGTGGCTGATACCAGTTTCCCCTATTAGTTCAGAATTATTAGATCCTTACAAGCAATCAACAAACATATGAAAAAATGTTCAACATCTTTAGTAATAAGAGAAATGCAAATCAAAACTACACTAAGATTCTGTCTCACCCCTATTAGAATGGCAATTATCAAGAATATAAGCAGTAATAGGTGTTGGAAAGGGTGTGGGGAAAAAGGTACACTCATACATTGCTGGTGGGGCTGCAAATTAGTGCAGCCACTCTGGAAAGCAGTGTGGAGATTCCTTAGAAAACTTGGAATGGAACCACCATTTGACCCAGCTATCCCACTCCTCAGCCTATACCCAAAGGACTTAAAATCAGCATACTACAGAGATACAGTCACAACCATGTTCATAGTTGCTCAATTCACAGTAGCCAGATTGTGGAACCAACCTAGATGCCCCTCAACTGATGAATAGATAAAGAAACTGTGGTATATATATACAATGGAATATTACTCAACCATAAAGAATAATAAAGTTATGGCATTTGCAGGCAAATGGATGCAGTTGAAGAATATCATGCTAAGTGAGATAAGCCAATCTCAAAAAACCAAAGGATGAATGATCTCACTGATATGTGGATGATGACACATACAGGGGGTGGGAAGGGGGCAAGAATTGAGGAAGGAGGGACTCTATAGAGGGATAAGGGGGGAGAGGGGGAGGGGAGAAAAAAAAATAACAGAATGAATCAAAAACTATTACCCTAGGTAAATTTATGATTACACAAAAGGTATGCCTCTACTTCATGTACAACAGAGAAACAAGATGTATCCCATTTGTTTACAATAAAAATGAACTTAAAAAAAAAGAATTATTAGATCTTTATTAAAGTGACCTTAGACACTTGGCATAAAGAGTAAAACCAATTAGAAACAAAACAAAACAACCTCTAAACTGCAATCTAGTGACTAGGGCTAAGGGAGGCAGAAACGAAACGTCAGAGCGTCTGCTGTACTTCCACACTGCACTGCTGAGAGCAGGGAGGGGTCTGGCGATTTTTTTCTTCTTCTGGTGAACTTAACACCCCCACATGAAGGAACATCACACCTTTCCAAACTCAAAGCAGAATGTTGTGCAAACTTTCCAGAGTAGCTGAGGGAGGCTTGTGAAACCCAAATAGAAAAGCAGAAGGCAACTTCTCCCTCTTGCTTTGGGGTCTGTTGTATGATTCTCTATATTCTCTCCAATCTTTCTCTATTAGAAATGCCTCCTGCCTCTAGCCTGAGCAGTGTGGTCTGCAGAGCAGGGGTGAGTCTTGGCTCTCAGAAGGTTGGCTGTTTCTGCAAGGCCCCAGAGATCCAATTTTGTTCTGTCCTTTTCCTCTCACTTCAGCTGCACGGCACTAGCCGTGGAGGGAACCACAACCAGTGGATCTCAGCTTGCTGTGCTTTGCCTGTTCTCTTGATACCAGAAATCCTGGGCCTGTTCTGCTTTTTCTCCACTTGAGTTTGCTTGTTAGGTAGGAAGTAAGCAATGCACACATTATCAATCAGCAAAATGAAGACTCCAATGCTACTGTCAGTAAACAGCAGAAACTAACCCTAAGAACGCCCTTGGGAGCTTGCATTAGCTGGACCATCAACTCAACACTTCTCTGTGGTCTTTCTTAATCCATGCTGCTTGAAAAATAATGTCTACAGAAATGTAGCTCCTCCTGCAGTTTAGGGTTCTTGGAAGGAGTTACAGTATTTTCATGGTAGTGAGAAATAGCGACGTTAGTTTCAGAGAGAGACCACAGAAGAGTGGATTTTACAGTGGTTGTTCAAAGCTGTTTAACTGCTTAGTAATCAATTATTGAACCATTGAACCACAACCCACAGTTTGATTAAACTAGGTCAAATGTAAGTTTATGGTACTTGACTTTTTGTAAAGTGAGTCAGTGTGGCAAAGAATGACCACAGAGGCGCTGCTAAATGGAGCCCATGAGACTCTGGTGTTTATCTGTGTGTGCCTCTGGTCTTGGTGGTTTTCTTTTCTTATTGTGCTTTAGGAAGCAACTAAATACACTGAGTCTAGATCACCTGAAAACCTCAAAAATTGAAAGGACTCTGCCAAATTGACTGAACCACTTACTTAACCTTTCTTTGCCTCTGTTTCCTCATCTAAATACACACCTCAAAGGGATGTAGTGCAGATTAAATAACATAATACATCTGACACCTGATGGAAAAGCAAGCAGACTTAGGAGTTAACAGTGATTATTAATTGAGCCTGGGACATTGTCACATTCCTCATTTTCAAAGGAGGAAAAGAAAACTGAAGTGCTCGTTATTTCTCAAGGACACCAGAATAATAAGTCAAATGACTTCACAGGGTCTAGCACATGGACCTATGTCTTTTCTTCCCCCCGCCCTAACTTGTGATCCAGCCAAGGAACACAGAAGGAGGAGGCCCACAGAGCTGAGAACACTGACCTCTGTCAGGGCAGTAAGGACAGGGAAAGCCAGGTTCTGATCACTTTATCAGGTCAGCAAGAATGCATCAAATTATAACAAGACCTAAGAGCCAAGCTTGAGTGGGATCAGGGAATCAGATGGAGAAGATCATGTTCTGAGATGCTTAATGAAGAGGACAGCACATGAAATGTGTGAGTTTGTCAATATTTGAAATACTATCATCATTTTCAATTTCTTAATACTGAAAGATTGCTTTCATTTTATTTTAAAAAAGTGTAATTTTATATTTTCTGAGTTTCAAATATCCTAATACTGAAGGGCCAGTACTTAGCTCACACCACACCTCATATTGATTTCATATGTATCTCTACACAGTGATCAAGGTGATGATCATTCCTAGTGTATGGCAGAGCCACCAGTTGGAAAAAGACCAGATCTCTCAATGGTCTCATTTTGGACAGCTGTCTACTTGCCAGGAAATTTTATGACAGCTAGAAATTAGTGCCATTGTATAAGATTCTACCTTCTAAAACCTTCCCAGTGTAATCATTCAGTGGTAGCAACATTAATTCGATGCTGATGCATCTACATTCTTAGCTTAATAAAAGAATATCTTGCTTCCCGAAGCAATACAATTAAAATAAAATATTTGGTAATATTAATGAAGTGCCAGTTATGATTCTATTTATATTAAAACACATTTTATTTCAGTCTCACATGATTCTTAAGATGTAGGATATTGGGCTGGGGTTGTGGCTCAGTGATAGAGCACTTGCCTGGCATTCGTGAAGTACTGGATTCGATTCTCAGCACTACATATAGATAAATAAATAAAATAAAGGTCCACTAACAACTAAAAAATATTTTAAAAAAAAAGGATATAGGATATTTTTATCCTCATCTTTAAAATGGAGAAAATGTCACGATAAAGGAAATATTTTTTCCAAGATCTGATAGCTCTCAAATGGCCAAGATTGAACCTAGGGTATTTTGACTGAAAGGTTATGTTTTCAACCATCAAGTTTAAACCATGCACTGTCTGTACATCAGTATTACATAGTGT
The DNA here is from genome assembly GCF_902686445.1 of Sciurus carolinensis. Taxonomy (NCBI): domain Eukaryota; kingdom Metazoa; phylum Chordata; class Mammalia; order Rodentia; family Sciuridae; genus Sciurus; species Sciurus carolinensis. The sequence goes on along the minus strand of NC_062216.1, from coordinate 127,018,311 downwards.
GCTAATGGCAGAGATTGCTTCCTGTTCCCTGTAACCTACTTCCATTTCTTGGCTCGGCAGTTAAGACTGTATTTCCCCCTCTCCCTTTTAGGTGGGTATCACCATGTGACTGAGTTCTCCTTAATGAGATGATAGCAAAGTGAAAATCCATGCCGCTTTCAGTCTGGCCCATTACCACTCCCCACAGGTGCCCTTCCATGCTATTTCTCCTTCCACTGGAGGGTGAAATAGTACCCTCCAGTGCTATTTCACCTGTGCAAAGGACAGTGAATCTTGAAAGAATGAGAGAGCCACAGAGGTAGAGTCTGGGTTACAGAACTGGGCATGAGGAAGAGCTTCCCTACCCATCTCTCCATTTTATGAACAAGAAATTCATTTCCATTGTGTTAATGTACTAACACTTAAGGATTCTGCTACTTCAGTTTACCTTCATTTAATGAATACAGAGTGTTTTAAAGATACGGTTTTACGGTCTGTACTCTAGACCTTCTGGGTCAGAATTTCCTGGATAAAAACCTATACATCTGTAATTTTAAGTGTCCCCTTTTGTGATTCTAATGTACTTTTTTTTCAGTCTTATACTTCATTTCACCACTGACTTTCCCCCCTTTCCCCAGATAAATCTTTTTATCTAGTTAGATGTATAAACTGGAAACTGTTTTCCAGTTTTAGAGTGCCTGAGAAAAATTATTGTATCCCAATAATTTCATTGATTTAGGAAAGTTTTATTATTTAAAAATCAATGCATTTGTCCTAGAGAATGTAAAGTATATCTTTTCATTTATGAGTAGGACCCCAAGATATCCATGTTCTTCCTTTTTTCCTTATTTCTATCCATCCATCCTTCTTTCCTTCTATCTATTCCTTCTATCTACCTATCTAGCTATCTAATTGTGGTAGTAAGTTTTCTGTCACCATGACAGAAATCCCTGACAGGAGTAACTTAAAAGAGAAAAAGTTTATCTTGCTTCACAGTTTCAAAGGTTCAGTGCATGATTGGCTGACTCCACTGTTCTGTGCCTGAGGTGAGGCAGAATATCATGGCAGAAAGGTGTGGCAAAGGAAAGATGATTATTTCATGGTATCAGGGAAGCTGAGAGAAAGAGATGGGCCAAGGGGCAGATAAAGTCCAATTGATGCTTCCAGTGAACTAGTTCCTCCAACCATGCCCTTCTGTCATGTTGTTCTGTTGTGCCTCAAGCCCACAGTAATGGATTTGGCTGGACTCTGAAATAAGAAGAATCAAATAAACTTCTCTTCCTTTAAGTTCTCTTGTGAGTTATTTTAGTCACAGTAATACAAAGGTGACTAACAGAAATTTGTTACCAAGAAATAGGGGCTTTATGATTATACCTGACCATGTGGTTCAGCTTATGGAATTGGTTCATGGGAGGAGTTTGGAAAAGTTTGAAGATGCAGACTGGAAAAGGCTTAGAATGTTGTAAGCAGGACTTAATTCTGGTGGGAGCTAAAAAGAATGAAATGCCTATAGGAATGTGAATAGTCAAGACTCTTCACAAGGTTTCAGAGGGGAATAAGGACTCTCTTAGAAATTAGACTAGAGATCATTCATGTTACAATCTGGTAAAGAACTTGTCTAAATTATGTCCATGTCCTGAGACTTTCTGTGAAGTTCAATTTAAAAGTAATGGACTAACTAATCTGTTGGAAAAAATTTCAATGCAACATAGCATTTAGGCAGTGACATGGGTATGTCTGGTAGTTTTTATCCAGTTTTATTTTGACAATGTGGAGCATATATCACAGAGGAAAGATTTGAAAATTTGCATTTGGACCAGAGTAAAAGCACAAATAAGAATAGTACCAAGGAAGGTATGGTTGCTAAAGAGATTACTGCCACTAAAGAGAAGCGAAGTAGTTTGCAGAGAGACAATAGGAAAGATATTTGAGGGCATCTCAGAAATCAGCAAGACCACACCTATTACATACTCAAGGGTGTAAATGTGAAAACTTGTTTGAGAAGTGACCTTGGGATCATCTGACTTACAAAGTGGTGCTTAAGTATTTGTTTTCCCAATATTCTTGGACCATTCTCATCTTTCTTGGCATATCTTAATTCCTGTGGTCTATGGTGAAACCAAATATCATAGTGGAAGGACATGTATGAGTCAAACTTCTTAGAGATAGAGATAGAGAGAGAAAGTGGGGGAGGGAGGTAGGAATGGAGGGAGAGTAAGAGAGAGAGAGAGAGAGAGAGAGAGAGAGAGAGAGAGAGAGAGAGAGAGAGAAAGAGAGAGGGACAAGATATAGTCTTCAAGGACATTCCTCCAGTGACTAACTTCCCTCAATCATACCCCACTTGCCTATAGATTCCAACACTTCCCAGTAATCCATTCAAATTATTAACCAGTTAAATGGATTTATCCACTGATGAGGTTAGTTCCTCATGATTCAACAATTTCCTAAAAACCCCACCACTGGATATTACTGCCAACACTTAAGCTTTTGGGGCATACAAGATCTAACCATAACACTGTGAAACTATGACTGACCCTTAAATTTTGAGGGACAGGGATGTCTTATTTCATTGTATACTATTACAGAATATACAAGGTGGGGTTCTATATAAAGAAAAGAATGTTATTTAACTCACATGTCTGGAAAATCAAGAACATGGCATCAGCATTTTTTAGGCTCTGGTGAGGGTTTAATAGTAGATGGCATTGCAGTGGCAAGATCACATGTGAGAAATGAAGCAAAAGAGATTCAGGGGAGGTATCATGTTTACTTATAATAACCTACTCTCTTGGATCTTTCCTTGAGAGAAAAGCATTTATCCATTTTATGAGGTTATAGCCACCCTCTTTCACAGGCCTCACTTTGTAAAGCTTCCACCAACTCAACACCACCACAGTGGGGACCAAGCTTCTAATACATGAAATATCCAGAGATGCACTCAAAACATATCCATAGAAGGGAGCTTTAAGAGATATTTCAGATATGATTAGGCCTTCAAGAACTATTTTTTCAGTTTAAGATTGAGACTGTAATTCTTAAATTATTTAATCCATTTTTTTCTGGATAAAATTGGTTAGTAAAACTCAACCTATCAATATTGTTGATCTCATCAAATGCTTTGAATGTTTATGATATGATGACACTCTGATTTTTTAAGAGGATATATATGAAGAAAACCTTTAATGCTTTTAGATCCACTGATAAGGAGAAGAGCATTTTCATACAAGGCTAGTTAATGTTTTACAGAGTGCTTGCTGTGTGTCTGTTGTCCTTCCAGTGACTTTGCATAAGTTCATCAGTCCTCAAAAGAATACTGTGAGATAACCACTGTATTTATCCTCATTTCGTAATCTTGAATTGAGGCTACTCAGGGTCACACACCAAGCAGGTGGTAGTGCTGGGGCATAAACCTTTATAGTCTGACTTTAGTTTCGGTGCCTTTAACCATCATACACTATTTTTATAGATTGTTATTGACTCCATGTGATTTCCTTAACACTCTAAGGTATATTCATTTTTCATTGCTTCATAATAAATCACCACAAATTTCGGAGATTAAAACAAAAGACACTTATTATCTCACAGTTTCCATAGTCAGGAGTCCAGGCTCGGCCTAAGTGAGCCTTCTGCTCAGGGTTTCACAAAGCTGCAATGAAGATATCAGAGTCTCATCTGAGTTTCAAAATCCTCTTCGAAGGTCACATAATTGCTAGAAGAATTCATTTCTTCATAGTCTTAGAGCCAATGGCAGCTTGCTTCTTCAACACCACCAGGAGCATCTACTTATGACATCAGTGAAATCAAAAATTCCATTTTTAAAGGTTTCCAATGTTTAGAGTCAGGCGCATAAAAGTTAATCTCCATTTTCATGACTTTTCAACTACTTTGGTGTCTTAATTACATCTACAAAATCTTTTCACTCTTGCCATGTAACATAACATAATTGTGGATGTGACATCAGGGACAGAGACCATTGGGCCTTCTTAGAATTTGGCCCAGATGATGGCACAGTGAGTATGATTGATCTCCTCTTCCATGAGTGTGGGAGATGGATACACACTACCACACTTAGACAATGAGATGATATTTCCAGGACGAATCGATTCATAAATCTCAGCTTATACAAATACCAAGGATTTGCTAAAAGATATTTTATATATATATGGGGGGAGGTACCAGGAATTGAACTCAGGGCACTCAACCACTGAGCCACATTCCCTGACCTATTTTATATTTTTATTTAGAGACAGAGTCTCACTGAACTGCTTAGCACCTTGCTTTTGCTGAGGCTGGCTTTGAATTGGAGATCCTCCTGTCTCAGTCCTCAGTCTCCCAAGCCACTGGGGTTACCAGGCATGTGCAACTGCACCCAGCAAGATATTTTATTTTTAAAATTTTCTTTCTTAAACTTTTTTCTAGGATTCTTTTTACACTGAAGTAAGTTCGTGGTATAAACAAACTTAAAAATTTTTGTAAATTTACTCCATTGAGTAAAATTAATGCCAGTTTTCCATGATATTAATTATTTACATATAAGTTGAGTTCATAATAGTATGAATCCATGATGACATTCAAAACGGGAAAAGATAAAATTTACAGACAGACACTGTAACACTGAATTTTTAGGATGCGTTTACTTTGTATTAATTTTAGGAGACTTGAGGTAGTGACCCAGGTGAGTCCTTTGTTTTCTTCTAATAAGTTTATGAAACATAGATATGTACTTTCCTTCACCTGTGTATATAAGGAAGGCAGATGAAGAAAATTGCATTTATCTCTGGAGTTCTGAAAAAGAAAGAAATGAATCAATAATAAGCAAGATTGAGAATAGAAAAGCAAGAATAAATGTGCAGAAATGGTAGATTGAAAGAAGAGAAGTTTGCCCCATTTCTCAAGACAGGGATTAATTCCTCACTTCCTAGGAAAGAAAAGTTCTTAAAAAGAAACAGGATGGGGAGATCCAAGATGGCGGACTAGAGGGTGACTGCATCTCCCGTCGCTCCAGAACTCAGAATTCAAGAAGGGGAGGTATTGAGAGACTTGGACCAACATAGAGCTGCGTGGCAAGTCTCTCCCACTGGGTGAAGCTCGGTCGGGTGGCAGGCCCGGACAGGGGCAGCTTCTCAGAGCAGGGCAGGGCAGCGAGACTCTTCCCCAAGTGGCCCTGCTCTCTCCAGCGGCAGGCGCAATCCACAGCCAGCTTCTCGGAGCAGGCCCGCCCAGTGAGAGCTTTTCCGCACAGAGCCAACCCCAAGCCCTGAACCCAGCAGTGGGTCCCGGCCCGCCGGCAGCTTCTGGAACCAGGGCAGGGCAGCGAGAGACTTCCCCAAGCAGCCCTTCCCCAGGCAGCCCTGCACCCTCCCATGGCAGGCCGGGTCCACAGCCAGGTTCTCAGAGCAGGCCCGCCCAGTGAGAGCTTTTCTGCACAGAGCCAACCCCAAGCCCAGGACCCAGCGGCAGACCCTGGCCCGAGGCGGCTTCTGGGACTAGGGCAGGGCAGTGAGAGACTTCCCCAAGCAGCCCTGTTATCTCTGGTGGCAGGTGGGGCCCACAGCCAGCTTCTTGGAACAGGACCGCCCAGTGAGAGGTTTTCCGCACAGAGCTAACCCCAAGCCCTGAACCCAGTGGCAGGCCCCGGCCCGCAGGCAGCTTCTGGGACCAAGGCAGGTCAGGGAGAGGCTTTCCCCAAGCAGCCTGGCTCCCTCAGGCAGGGGCAGGCCCTGTCTATAGCCAGCTTCTAGGAGCAGGACCGCCCAGTGAGAGGATTTCCACGCAGAACCAGCCCCAAGCCCTGGACCCAGTAGCGGGCTAGGGGCAGCTTTCTTCGGAAGCACTGCATTATCAAGTTCCTCCAAGACTTCAGGCTACTGAAGGCTGGGAGGTGATATACTGGAAATCTACAGGGACACTATAAGCCAAAGAGGAAATCTGCAATATCTCAGAGTCCCACTGATATCTGACCAATATGAGAAAACAAGGGAAGAAAATGTCCCAAAGAAACCTAGATACTATATCAATAAAACCCAATGACAGCACAGCAGAAGAAATGTCAGAAAGGGAGTTTGGAATGTACATAATTAAAACAATCAGAGAAGCAAACGAGGAGATGAAAGAGCAAAGGCAGGCATTAAATGATCACACCAAACAACAGTTAAAAGAGCAAATATGAGAAGCAAGAGAGCATTTCAATAAAGAGAGATATTAAGAAAAAACAAACAGAAATTCTTGAAATGAAGGAAAAAATAAACCAAGTTAAAAACTCCATTGAAAGCATAACCAATAGGATAGAACACCTGGAAGACAGAACCTCAGACACTGAAGACAAAATATTTAATCTTGAAAACAAAATTGACCAAACAGAGAAGATGGTAAGAAATCATGAATAGAATCTACAAGAATTAAGGGATATCATGAAAAGGCCAAATTTAAGAATTATTGGGATTGAGGAAGGCTTAGAGAAACAAATCAAAGGAATGAACAATCTATTCAATGAAATAATATCAGAAAATCTCCCAAATCTGAAGAATGAAATGGAAAACCAAGTACGAGAGGCTTATAGGACTCCAAATATATAAAATTACAACAGACCCACAGCAAGGCACATTATTATGAAAATACCTAACATACAAAATAAAGACAGAATTTTAAAGGCTGTGAGAGAAAAGAATCAAATTACATTCAGGGGGAAACCAATAAGAATATCAGCAGATTTTTCAATCCAGGCTCTAAAAGTTAGAAGGGCCCGGAACAACATTTACCAAGCCCTGAAGAAAACGGATGCAAACCAAGAATCTTATACCCAGCAAAACTTACTTTCAGATTTGAAGACGATATATAATCCTTCCATGATAAACAAAAGCTAAAAGAATTTACAAAAAGAAAGCTGGCATTATATTCTCAGCAAAATATTCTCAGCAAAATATTCCATGAGGAAGAGATGAAAAACAACAATGCAAATCAGCAACAGGAGGAACTAGCCTAAAGAAATAGCCAAATAAAAGAGAAACCAAATCAAGTAAAAAAACAAAAATGAGTCAAATGTCTGGGAATACAAATCATATCACAATAATAACCCTGAATGTTAATGGCCTGAACTCATCAATCAAAAGACATAGACTGGCAGATTGAATTAAAAAGAAAAATCCAACAATATGCTGCCTGCAAGAGACTCACCTCATAGAAAGAGATACCCACAGACTAAAGGTAAAAGGATGGGAAAAAACATACCATGCACACGGACACAGCACAAAAGCTGGAGTATCCATCCTCATTTCAGATAATGTGGACTTCAAGCCAAAACTAGTCAGAAGGGATAAAGAAGAATATTACATACTGCTTAAGGGAAGCATAAATTAGCAAGACATAATAATCATAAATATCTATACCCCGAACATTGGCTCATTCATGTATGTCAAACAAATCCTTCTCAATTCCAGAAATCAAATAGACCACAACATAATAATAGTAGGCGATTTTAACACACCTCTCTCACCACTGGATAGATCTTCCAAACAAAAATTAAATAAAGAAACCATAGATCTCAATAACACTATCAACAATTTAGACTTAACAGACATATAGAATGAATACACTTTTTTCTCAGCAGCACACGGATCCTTCTCTAAAATAGACCATATTTTATGCCACAAAGCTACTGTTAGCAAATACAAGAAGATAGAGATACTACCTTGTATTCTATCAGATCAAAATGGATTGATTAGAAAAAAATGACAGAATAAAAAACAGAAACTTCTCCAATACCCGGAGATTAAATTATACGCTATTATATGATGAGTGAATAACAGAAGACATCAGGAGGGAAATAAAAAAATTCTTAGAAGTAAACGAGAACAAAGACACATCATATCAAAATCTCTGGGACACTATGAACGCTGAACTTAGAGGAAGATTTATTTCATGGAGCACATTCAACAAAAGAAGTAAAAATCAACAAATAAATGACTTAACACTACAGCTCAAAGCCCTAGAAAAAGAAGAGCAGACCAACACCAAAAGTAGTAGAAAACAGGAAATAGTTAAAATCAGAGCTGAAATCAACGAAATTGAAACAAAAGAAACAATCGGAAAAATTAACAAAATAAAGAGTTTGTTCTTTGAAAAACTAAACAAAATTGATAAACCCTTAGCCATACTAACAAAGACAAAGAGAGAGAAAACTCAAATTACTAAAATTCTGAATGAACAAGGATATATCACTACAGACACAAGTGAAATACAAAACATAATTAGAAGCTATTTTGAAAATCTATACTCCAACAAAATAGGAAACCTCAAAGACATCAACAAGTTTTTAGAGACATATGAATTACCTAAACTGAACCAGGAGGACATACACAACTTAAATAAATCAATTTCAAGCAATGAAATAGAAGAGGTCATCAAAAGCCTACCAACAAAGAAAAGTCCGGGACCAGATGGGTTCTCATCCAAGTTCTACAAAACCTTTAAAGAAGAGCTCATTCCAATACTCCTCAAAGTATTCCATGAAATAGAAGAGGAGGGAATCCTCCCAAACTCGTTCTATGAAGCCAATATCACCCTGATACCTAAACCAGACAGAGGCACACCGAGGAAAGAAAATTTCAGACCAATATCCTTAATGAATATCGACACAAAAATTCTCAACAAAATTTTAGCAAATCGCATACAAAAATATATTAAAAAGATAGTGCACATGCTCAAGTGGGTTTTATCCCAGGGATGCAAGGTTGGTTCAATATCCGGAAATCAATAAATGTCATTCACCATATCAACAGACTTAAAGTTAAGAATCACATGATTATTTCGATAGATGCAGAAAAAGCATTCGATAAAATACAGCATCCCTTCATGCTCAAAACACTAGAAAAAATAGGGATAGTGGGAACATCCCTCAATATTGTAAAGGCCATTTATGGTAAGCTGATGGCCAATATCATTCTAAATGATTAGCATTCCCCCTAAAAACTGGAACAAGGCAGGGATGCCCTGTTTCACTACTTCTATTCAACATCATCCTTGAAACTCTAGCCAGAGCAATTAGACAAACCAAAGAAATTAAAGGGAAAGGAATAGGAAAAGAACTCAAACTATCCCTGTTTGCTGATGACATGATTATATATTTAGAGGAACCTGGAAATTCCACCAGAAAACTTTTAGAACTCATAAGTGAATTCAGTAAAGTAGCAGGTTACAAGATCAATGCTCATAAATCCAATGAATTTTTATACATAAGTGATGAATCTTCAGAAAGAGAAATTAGGAAAACTACCCCATTCACAATAGCCTTGAGAAAAATAAAATACTTTGGAATCAATATAACAAAAGAGGTGAAAAACCTCTACAATGAGAAGTATAGAACACTAAAGAAAGAAATTAAAGAAAACCATAGAAGATGGAAAGATCTCCCATGTTCTTGGATAGGCAGAATTAATATTGTCAAAATGGCCATACTACCAAAAGTGCTATACAGATTCAATGCAATTCCAATTAAAATCCCAATGATATACCTTACAGAAATAGAGCAAGCAATTATGAAATTCATCTGGAAGAATAAAAAACCCAGAATAGCTAAAGCAATCCTTAGCAGAAAGAGTGAAGCAGGGGGTATCTCAATACCAGATCTTCAACTCTACACAAAGCAATAGTAACAAAAATGGCATGGTATCGGTACCAAAATAGACAGGTAGATCAATGGTATAGAATAGAGGATATGGACACAAACCCAAAGAAATACAATTTTCTCATACTAGACATAGGGGCCAAATATATGCAATGGAGAAAAGATAGCCTCTTCAACAAATGGTGCTGGGAAAACTGGAAATCCATATGCAACAGAATGAAATTAAATCCCTACCTCTCACCCTGCACAAAACTCAACTCAAAATGGATCAAGGACCTGCAAATCAGACCAGAGACCCTGCATCTTATAGAAGAAAAAGTAGGTCCAAATCTTCAACATGTCGGCTTAGGATCAGACTTCCTTAACAGGACTCCTATAGCACAAGAAATAAAAGCAAGAATCAACAACTGGGATAGATTCAAACTAAAAAGCTTTCTCTCAGCAAAGGAAACTATCAGTAATGTGAAGAGAGAGCATACAGAGTGGGAGAATATCTTTGCCACTCATACTTCAGATAGAGCACTAATTTCCAGAATATATAAAGAACTCAAAAAACTCTACACCAAGAATACAAATAATCCAATCAACAAATGGGCTAAGGAAATGAACAGACACTTCACAGAAGAAGATCTACAAGCAATCAACAGATATATGAAAAAATGTTCAATATCTCTAGTAATCAGAGAAATGCAGTCACGTCTCTGCCGAGTTGACACATCTGCACATGCTCCATCTTCATTCAGTAGCTCTCACTACTGCACTCAGAATAACTGCCCTGATTGTAGATTGGATGGGGAGGGGTAAAATAAGACAGGGAACATGAGCAGACTCATCGATCCAGTAGTCCTGGCAGGTGGCTGATACCAGTTTCCCCTATTAGTTCAGAATTATTAGATCCTTACAAGCAATCAACAAACATATGAAAAAATGTTCAACATCTTTAGTAATAAGAGAAATGCAAATCAAAACTACACTAAGATTCCATCTCACCCCTATTAGAATGGCAATTATCACGAATAAAAGCAACAATAGGTGTTAGAGAGGATGTGGGGAAAAAGGTACACTCATACATTGCCTGTGGGGCTGCAAATTAGTGCAGCCTCTCTGGAAAGCAGTGTGGAGATTCCTTAGAAAACTTGGAATGGAACCACCATTTGACCCAGCTATCCCACTCCTCGGCCTATACCCAAAGAACTTAAAATCAGCGTACTACAGAGATACAGCCACATCAATGTTCATAGCTGCTCAATTCACAATAGCCAGATTATGGAACCAACCTAGATGTCCTTCAATTGATGAATGGATAAAGAAACTGTGGTTATATATATACAATGGAATATTACTCAGCCATAAAGAATGATAAAATTATGGAATTTGCAGGCAAATGGATGAAATTGGAGAATATCATGCTAAGTGAGATAAGCCAATCTCAAAAAACCAAAGGAAGAATGATCTTGCTGATAAGCAGATGATGACACATAATGGGAGGTGGGAGGGGTTAATGTTAGGGTTAGGGTTAGGTTTAGGGTTAGGGTTAGGGAGGGTGGCAAGAATGGAAGAAGGAAGGACTGTATAGAGGGAAAAGAGTGGTGGCAGGGGTGGGGGGGAATGGAAAAAATAACAGAATGAATCAAGCAACATTACCCTATGTAAATTTATGATTACACAAATGGTATGCCTTACTCCATGTACTAACAGAGAAACAACATGTATCCCATTTGTTTACAATAATAATAAAAATAAAAGGAAACAGGGTGTTTGTCCTTCCATGTCAGTGGAGTACAGAAGGGAAACAGGAAAGAGAATTAAGGAAGGAGGTTTTTGGTGCATGTATCCTGTTCAGAGAATTTTAAGAAAGAGTCCAGTTTTCCTCTTTTACAGTTTGGAGCGCTGGGAGGAAAGGGCCATAGATCTTTGTCAACATGTGAAGTGTAAAGTAACAGTGGCCTTAGAATGCAGCCAGAGAAATGAGGCAGAACTTTGATTCTCAGGGTTTCTGGAAAGCCCCATAACCCTCAGGCAGTGAATATGTTGGTACTAAGAGGACAACTTAGGATGCTCAAAAAGGCTGTGGTGTGAGCAGGCAGAATCAGAGACCAATGTCAGGACCAGAGAGTGTGTCAGCAAAATATTTCTATGACTCATGTGAACCCGGTAATGCATCATCTGGGAGGGGACCAGAGCATTCACTGAGCATCCAGAGGACTCTGGCATTCCTTGCCCTTGCTGCCATGTGATTACATCAGCTCTGACTTCTCTCTTTTTGGAAAGAGTAAGGGAAGACAGATCCAGCATCTCTTCAAAAGCAAATTTATCTGTTTTAATCAGTTTTTTTTTTTTTCCTGCTGTGACTAAAGGATATAACCAGAACAATGTTAGAGGAGGAAAGGTTTATTTGAGGGCTCATGGTTTCAGAGGTCTTAGTCCCTAGAAGGCCAGCTCCATTCCTTGGGGCTCTAGGGGAGGCAGAACATCACGACGGGAGAGTGTGGCAGAGGGAAGCAGCTCACATGTTGATCAGAAAGCAGAGAGACTCCACTGGCCAGAAACAAATGTATACCCTAAAGCCAAGCCCCCAAGTTCCACCTCCTCTAGCCACACCCTACCACTTCAGTTACCACTCAGTTAATCCCTAGCAAGGGATTAATTTACTGGTTGGGTTAAGACTCTTACTACAGCCCAATCATTTCTCCTCTGAACTTTATTGCGTTGTCTCACATGTGAGCTTCTGGAAACCACCTTAAGTCCAAACCATAATGGCATCATAGAGGAGTCTATTTAAAGGAACAGAGACTTTAATACCTAATATTGGCAAGTGTCAGAGTGTTTTCCAGTCCCTGGTACCTAGCAAGATGGTTGTTTATGAGGAAGAGTAGTCTATAGAAAGCAGAAGGGCTATATTTTGTGATATATTTCAAGTAGTATTTGAAGTTCTGACCCTGTTACCTGAGAGGCATATCCAAGCCTACACAAGAATGAGGTGTGTGACCCCTCTTAATCCAGATTCCCAGGGCCAGGCTTTTTCCAGTGTACCTTAGCCTCCTGTTTTTGAATGTCAGCAAAGTCAGATGCCCTACAAACTGTTGTAAGCTAACATAGCCTTGCATTTTTGCCCAAATAACACGATTCTGTGAGTATTGAAACAAGGGAGGTACTCAAGTTTGGGAAAGGAAGCAATCCATCTGACCTGAGTTCAGGAGAATGTGATAGGGGACCTCTGAAGGACACATCAGTCCCTAAAAGTGACTGCAGATGAGCAGGTGAACTCTTTTTCTCTATGTCATATTTATTGTGTATTCATGTGGATTAGTCAGATGCTCAATGCAAAATAATAGGATCAACTTCTGTGGGTCTACACAGACCCTGGATGGGTCAAAACATGATAAATTCAGGTTTGGTTTTTGAAATTCACTGAATTCTATTAAAAAAGATTTGTTCCCAGAGATAGCAGAGCAATAAGAAAAACTGGAATTTGAAGATTCAAAAGATGGTTTGTACACATCAAGTGAACACAACTGAGGTTCAACATTTCTGTTGTTTCTCCTAAGGTCAATTTCCAATGGATTGGATCTGGGGCCTCCTGCATGGCAGGGAAACATTCTACCACTGAACTCCATCCTCAGTAACTTTTGAAATTTTATTTTGAGACAGGGTCTCACCAAGTTCCCTGGACTGGCCTTCTTACAATTCTCCTGCCTCAGCCTCCTGAATAGTTGGGATTACAGGCGAGTGCCCTGTGCCTGGCTCATCATGGCCAGTTTCCAATGAAAAAAACTCAATCCTACCTTAGAAGATATTAAAATGCTGGAAGTGAGAAAATATGAAATGAAATAATTAGATGTTTTTGGCAAAATGAACTTAAGTAATTTTAAGATTGTATAGAATATTTATTTATTTATTTGTTACTGGAGATTGAACTCAGGGCACTTGGCCACTAAGCCACATCCCCAAACTTATTTTGTATTTTATTTAGAAAGATGGTCTCACTGAGTTGCTTAGCACCTCGCTTTTGCTGAGGCTAGTTTGAACTTGCAGACCTCCTGCCTCAGCCTCCCGAGCTGCTGGGATTATAGGCATGAGCCACAGCACCAGGCTACATAGAATATTTATATCATGTAGTTATCTGGGATTTTAAAAAAGTAACAAAGAAGCATTGAAATTACCAAAAATATATTAAAATGGTAAAAACAAACATTCTAAATAGCACACACTCTCCTTCCCCAACACTTAGCATTTTGACTGAATTGCCCAGATAATTACCTCCAGTTCTGCAGTTTACTTTTACCTGTCTAGAGCGATTTTGGAAGTGAAAACACATGGTTCATGGTATTTTCAGTTGCACAGATGCAGTATTAGCCATGATCATCCTCCGAATCACAAAGACTCTTTTGAATGTAGTAATATGGTACTGATTGCAAATAAGATGCAGAACTTCCCTCAGAATTTCTCTTCTATGCAATGAACACTAGTGATTTTCAGGCAAGAAGAAGAAAATGATCTCGTTATGAAATCCTTAAAGAGCAGCCTCATGCAGAGGATGGGGATAGATCAATTAAGTCTATGTCCATGTTCAATATCACCTGCGCAGCCAAACTATTTCTATGTTGGCAAAGCTATTGGCACAATTAAAATATTTTTAAAACCATTTAAATCAGTCATTCAACAGTTTTCCATGTATGCAATCTATTAAAAGAAAGAAAACAAAACACTTGTAGGCTTAGGTGGAGAAGGAAATGGAAATGAAAAAGGAGATCATGGCGAGAGAAAGAGAAGTTATAATTGACTGACTCTAAGTAATTTTTAAAATAAATATCCACTTATGAGTGGAGCCATTGACTCAGTATCAGTAGAATGTGCACTTGATTCGATTTTCCAGGCAGTGCTGGAACTGTGTGCCTGTGTACACACTCATCACTCCCCCAAGGGACTCTCTGTGGACTTCTCCTGGTTTGGAGGGAGATGTGGCCCTCAGGTGGAGATATATTCACTGACCTATACACAGATCAAACTGAAAAACTTGGTCACATTGATTCTGGACTAGCTCATTCCTTCTTTTCTGCAGAAGAATGCATTAATCAGTCAGTGTTTTTCTCAAACACCACCAGGAAAGAAATCATCACAAGTTAACATTGCCAATCTATTTGAAGATTTAACCTAAATCAATAATGGAATTAATACACGTGTAAAGGTGAACCTTTTTGAGAGCATGGTTGAGGGTTTTATTACTATGAAGAAATAAAGATTTATACCATTTCTAACCTTTCTTCCTCTCCTCATTTTCACATAACTTATTTGAATTCTGAAAGAGTTCATTTCTTGAAATAGCTACCCAAAGATTTCAAGAATCTCAAGCACACATGGGCTTGGCTTGCCTTATTTCTTAACATTTTATGCCCTCTGGTGGCAAAATCAGGTGACCTTCTGTATTTTCTTTTAATTCTTCCAAGTAAAATATTTCACTTAGGTAACCTAAAGTCAGCGCTCGCTCCCTATCTCAGCCATGGTAGTGTGTGGGTGATTATCTTCATTCCTCACTACGATTTCTGACAAGATTCCAGGATCAAGCAATTCCTGGACAAGAAACAGAAGCAAAAATAGTTCCATTCCCCAATGGAGTCAGGTGAAAAACAGTGATAAAATCAGGTACAACTCCAAATGGAGACCCTGGAGAAGAACCAAGCTGTGTCCATGAAGAACTATAGTGAGATGGCACACCTACTTATTCTGTATCAGAGCCACCATCACCTTACCACACTAAATTGAAAATGTCACTACTCTCTGGGTAGTTGGAACTGATTTTTCTCTTTATTTCTATATCCAGTAATAGATATGAGACCTTTTGTTTGAAGGAAAAAAAAGATGACATTCATCATAATTAGCAGCTCATTGAAAATATGTGTGTATGTATGTGTGTGTGCGTGTGTGTGCGTGTGAAAGTGTTCCAAAATAGTTTATTTCATGCTAAGAATATGAGGTGAGCTAACCATAAAGGAGCAATGAGGCCTGTGGTCTGTAATTTTGTTCTAAAGTTTATAGGGCAAGGATGCCAAGCCTGTTCTTTTCTCCTTTTTGAAAAAAGAATAAAATTTCAAAATTCAACATATGTTCTTTTTACATGAGGTTCAAGTTTTTTGTTTTATTTATTTATTTATTTATTTATTTATTTATTTATTTACTTTTAGTGCTATTATATCTTGTATCTTGGACAGAAATAAATCTCCCTGAATGCTGTTCATTAGAAAAATATATACATGAAATCAAACTGTAAGATGCTCAAAATTAACTGTAATAAAATGATCACTAAGGTCAGTTTAATAAAAGTTATGTCATCACCCAGATCATATACTCTGAAAATATCAGCAGTAGTTGAAAAACTACTTTGACAATAAGTCAAAGAGGGAACACATTGATATGGGGAAGAATTTATGTAAAAAATATGTCTTTCTAATGTATACTTTTTAGCTTTTCATAAAGTAAAATGTATTTAAAATTTTTACTTTGAGAAGAAAATATCCTTTTATTTTGAGAAAGTATTAAATAGTCCTTTTCAAAATAAAATTTTGTGACTAGTTGGAAATATTTTTAAATGCCTTTTCTTTGTTTTTAATATTTTTATTAACTTTTTATTTTGAAATGATTTTAGATGAACAAAAAAATTGGCAAAAATAGCACAAAGATTTCCCATATACCCTTTAACCAACTTAGCCAAATGTCAATGTCTTATGTAACCACAATATGATCTTCCAAATCAGGAAATTAACATTAGTTAACTCTACTATTAACTAATCCCCAGACCTTTCTGCTAATTTTCATATTATTCAATTTTCGATTTTTCTAATTGTCATACTTATGCTATTGTATAGCTCAGGATCTGGATTATGATTAAATCCATAATGTTTAAATTCAATAATACATATTTGGTAAGAATACTGCCAAAGTGATAGGGCTGCCGAGTACCTCATATGCAGGGGATCTATTTTGTTGAATATTTTTTTTTTATCAATGATGATGTTAACTTTATGTCTGCCAAGTTTCTCCACTATAAGACATTTTTACCTTTGTACTTGGTAAGGATCTTGTACAGAGATGCTTTAGGACTATGCAAATATTCGTTTCTCATACATTTACTAGTTAAACTCCAACTGGTGCTTTTTCTACTTCCATAATTTCTTTGACATTCATTAATTGGAAGTCTATAGCAAAGACTTTTCCCATATCTTTATTAGTTATTCAATTATATATTTATATCAGTACAGAGTCAGGAATATTTATTTTATTCTGTATTTTATAATTCGTTACTATTACTATTTACCTTCATCTTCGAATTGGCCCAGATTTGACCACTGGGTAGCTTTCAGCTACCTGCTTCCATCCTTCAAATATGTGACCCTCAGCTTTTTGAGCACTTCTTTTCTTTTTTTGGCACCATCAGTTTTTCCAGGATCATCTGTTCTTTCCCTACTCCAACCCGAGACTGGTCATTTCTCCAAGTATCCTAGTTTCTTTTGTTAGAGAATGGTCTCTATCCATGCATGTATCCTTTCCCCATCTTCTCTCTCTCTCTCTCTGTCATCCACCACCATGAGTGCATACCAATATATGTCATTCCAATTAACCACCACAGGATTCATTCTACCTATCTTCCTTTCCTTATTTGTAACTCCTTTCCCACAAAGTAAAAAAAAAAAAAAAAAAAAAAAAAAAAAAAAAAAAAAAAAACCTACTTCTTACTATCTATAATTTATTTACTAATTTGTACAATCCTAAAATATACATAAACTAATGGAAAATTAATATCTTATGCATCTCTGGGATCTCTAGTTAATAAGTATTAACTAGCATACAACTTTTGTATACACTCCTTTTTGTCTTTGATCTTAGTGTATATTGTCAGACTAGCTTTCAAGTTTTCTTGTTTACTTTTTTGCTTCATTTCCCCTTCAATGTAGTTTACAATAGATATAGGCCCATCCATTATTATTTATATTAAATTTCAGGTTGTCCCCTCATCCTGCTTGACTTTAAACATTTATTTATATTTTGGCATGTGAAGCATTAGCATGATTTCTAAAAGTCCGAATGTTCACGGAATAGTATTCAGGGAAGTGTTCTTTTCCTACCCCATCCTCCCTTCTTCCAATTGCTCCTGCTCCTTAACCCTGTATATATGCAATAGTTTCATCTCTGGTTTAACTTTTCTGTGTTTCTTTTCACAAAGTGAGCAGATATATGTATTTTTAATTTGTCTTTCTTTCAAGATAATATCCATGACGTTCTTCACAGAACTAGACACAAAAAAAAGTTCTAAAATTTGTTTGGAAGAAGAGACCCTGAATAGCCGAAGCAACCAAAAGCAAGAAGAGTAATGCTGTAGACATCACAATAGCAGACCTCAATTATACTATAGAGCTACAGCATCAAAAACAGTGTAGTACTGGCACCAAAATAGAAATGAAGACCAATGGACTAGAAGACACAGAGATGAGCACATGTTGATACAGTCATCTGATCTTTGACAAAAGTGCCAAAAACATACATTGGAGAAAAGATAGTGTTTTTAACAAATGATCCTGGGAAAACAGGATATACATATATAGAAGAATGAAACTATCTCACCCTGCACAAAAATCAACTCAAAGTGGATCAAAGACCTAGGAATTAGACCAGAAACTCTGCCACTGCTAGAAGAAAATGTAGGCTCAATACTCCAACACATTGGTTCAGGCACTGACTCCTTAACAAGTCTACTAAAGTGCAAGAAATAAAATCAAGTGAGACAGCATCATATTTTAAAACTTCTGTATAGCAAAGGAAATAAGAGTGTAATGAGAGAGCCTACAGAATAGAAGAAGATCTTTGTCTCCTGCTCCTCAGATAGGTGATTACTATTCAGAATGTATAAAGAATTCAAAAAAGTTAAAATAAAAAGAGCAAATGAACCAATTAATAAGTGAGCAAATAAATTAAACACTTTACAAAATAAGACTCACAAATGGACGATAAATATATAAAAAGTGTTCAACATCTCCAACAATGAGGGAAATGCAATTTCATCTCACTCTAGTCAGAATGACAATTATCGAGAATACAAATAATAATAAATGTTGGATGTGGGGAAAAAGATATACATTGTAGCTGGAACTGAAAATTAGTACAATCACTCTGGAAAGCAGTATGGAGATTCCCAAAATAAACTAGAAATGAAATCACCACATCCCTCAGCTATTCTACTCCTTGGTATATATCCAGAAGATCTAAAACCAGCATACTGTAGTGATGAAGCCACATCAAGCCACTATAGTAAAAGTCACATGGGATATGTGCCTTCATCACTATATATAGCTATAGCCCATGTTTATATATATATATATATATATATGTGTGTGTGTGTGTGTGTGTGTGTGTGTGTGTGTGTATACTCAGTCTGAAATAAGAGTGAAATTAGTGTTTGCCAGTAAATGGATGGAATGGAAACCATTATGCTAAGTGAAATAAGCCAGACCAAGAAAGTCAAGGGTCAAATGTTTTATTTTACATGTGAAAGTTAGACCAAAATAAGGGGGAAGAAAAAGAAAGAAAGAAAGGAAGGAAGAAAGGAAGGAAGAAAGGAAGGAAGGAAGGAAGGAAGAAAGAAAGAAAGAAAGAAAGAAAGAAAGGAAGGAAGGAAGGAAGGAAGGAAAGAAAGGAAAGAAAGGAAGAAATTCATGAAAATATAAGAGAGATCAGTGGAGTTAGAGGAAGGGTATTGAGAGGAAGGAGGAAGAAATGGGAGAAAAGAAGAATGATGATGTTCTCTAATTCCATCAATTTACCAGCAAATGACATCATTTCATTCTTTATGGTAGAGTATAATTCCATTGTGTATGTATGCTACGTTTTCTTTATCCGTTCATCTGTTGATGGACACCTGCACTGGTTCCATAATTTGACTATTGTGCATTGAGTTTCTGTAAACATTGGAATACATGTATTACTATAACATGCTGATTTCAGTTTTGTGGATAAATGTTGAGAAGTGGAATAGCTGTGTCATATGATGGTTCCATTCCTAGTCTTTTGAGAAATCTTCATACTGATTTTCATAGTGGTATTACTATATATTGTTATATATAGTATATATTATTTATTGTTGATGCTGTACCATCAACAATATATAAGTATTTATTTGTTCCTATATCCTCATTAGCATTTATTATTATCTTTATTTTTGATGGTTGCCATTCTAATGGGGGTGAGATGGAATTTTAGTGTAATTTGATTTGTATTTCCCTGATTGCTTATCATCTTGAGCATTTTTATATCTTTGTTGACCATATGTGTTTATACTTTTGAGAAATATCTGTTTAGTTCATTTTTCCATTTATTGATAGGGTAATCTGCTTTTTCACCATTCTGTATGATGTTGGCTTTGGGTTTGTCATATACAGCATTTGTGATGTTGAGGAAGTTCCTTATATCCCTAGTTTCTTTGATGTTTTTAACATGAATGGGTGCTGAATTTTGTTAAAGTCTTCTTCTGCATCTATTGAGGTGATTGTGTAATTTTTAGCATTATTTTTGTTTATGTGATGAATTACATTTATTCATTTGAGAATGTTGAATCAACCTTGCATCCCTGGAATGAAACCAATTTGTTTATGATGTGTAGTCTATTAAATGTGTTTTTGAATGTTGATTGCTAAAATTTATTCAGGATTTTTGCATCTATGTTCATTGGAAATATTGGTCTATATTTTTATTTCCTTGATATGTGTTTATCTAGTTTGATAGCAGGATGATAATGACTTCAAAGAAAGAATTTGAGAGTGTCAACCCTCCCTTTCTATTTCATAGAATAATTTAAGGAGAATTGGCATCAATTCTTTAAAGATCTGGTAGAATTCAGCTGAGAATCCATCTGATCCTGGGGTTTTCTTTATTGAAAGGCTTTTTATTACTATTTCAATCTCATTGCTTGTTATTAGTCTGTTTGGGTTTTCTATATAATCCTGGTTTAACTTGGGTAGGTCATATATGCCTCGCAATTTGTTGCTATTTTCTAGATATTCCAAATTATTGTAACATAAATTTTCAAAGTAGTCACTAGTGCTTCTCTGCCTTTCAGAAATATCTATGGTATATCTTCTTTTTTCATCTCTAGTTTTACTGATTTTGTTAATTTGACTGTTTGTCAATCTTGTTATCTTTTCAAAGAATCAACTCTTGTTTCATTGGTCCTCTGAATTGTGTTTTTAAAGTTTCTGTATTTCATTAATTTTGCCTCTGATTATAATTATTTTCTGTCTTCTGGTTTGGGGATTTGCTTGTTCTTTTTGTAGTCCTTGAAATGTGACATTAGATTTTTTATTTAGGATCTTTCTTTTTTTAATGTGAGCACTCAATGCTATTAACTTTTTTCTTAGTATCCCAGATATCCTGATAACTTATATCTCTCTTCTTGTTTATTTGTAAGCATTGTTTGATTTCTCTCTTTTTCTTCTATGACCCTTTCATCATTCTATGTATATTATTCAATTTCTATAAGTTAAAATGTTTTCTGTGTTTTCCTCTTTACGATTTCTAATTTCAATTCATTACAATCTGACAAGATGCAAGAAATTATCTCATTTTTTATTTGCTAAGACTTGATTTGTGTTCTAAAACAAGGTTAATTTTGAAGAAGATTCTATGCAAGTTAAAAACAAAGCAGATTCAGTTGCTATGAATGGAATATTATGTAGATGTCTGTTAGGTAAATTTGAGGAATATTATTTTTTAGACCTGAAAATTCTTCTCTTAGTTTATGTCTAGATGACCTATATGTTCGTTGGAGATGTGTTAAAATCATCTAGTTTTATTGTATTGGGATCTATGGGTGTCTTTATATTCAACAGAATTCAATTTATGTAGTTAGTACCCTAATGTTTGGGACTTAAGTTTTTACAATCATTATGTCTTCTTATTGAAGTTCCCTTTGCCAGTATGAAGTGACCTTCTTTGTTTCTTCTGATTAATTATGGCTTGAAGTCGGTTTTGTTGGAGATGAGGATTACAACTCAGGCTTGCTTTCAGTCTCCATTTGCATGGCTTTTCATCTTTTCACCTTCAGCCTGTGGATGTCTTTGCCTCTATAGTGTTTCTTGTAAACAACATATTGTTGCATCTTATTTTTAAATTCCCTTTTCTAATCTATGCTTTTTAATCAGAGAGTTCAAACTATTTACATTTCATTTTGTTATGGAGAGACAATTATCATTTCCTGCCATTTTGATTTGTTTCTAATGTTTGCTTCAGTCCTGATTTTTCTTTACTTAGCTACTCTTCTAATGAGATTCATACATTCACTGCCTCTCTGAGATTTTTAAAAAATTTCTGCTTGAAATATTTCTGTAAGTATTTTCAGTAGTACTGTCTTAGTTGTCATGCATTCTTTATGTTTATCACAGAAGGTTTTTTTTTCAATTCTTCAGTTCTGAAGGACAGATTTGCTGCACATAGAAATCAAGGTTAGCTTTCAGAACAAGCTATACATTATTCAAATCCTTCTTCCATTTTAGAGTGTGTATTGAGAATTCAGTAGTAATTCATATTGGTTTACCATTACTTCTGACTTGCCATTTTTCTCTTGAGGTTCTTGTTAAACATACTAGATACTTTAATTTTAATGTGACTTGGAGATGAACTTTCTTGATATTGTTTATTTGGGTTATGAATGCCTCCTGTATCTGGGTTCCCATTTCATTCTCTGGGTTTGGAACTTTTTTTTGATGTTATTTCACTGAAAATGTTATGGATGCCTTTAGTTTTTATATTGGTACCCTTCTTAATGTCAATAATCCTCAACTTTGGTCTCTTAATGTAGTTTCAGATTTCCTGGATTTTCTGGTCATAGACTTTTACCATCTTTTATTTCTGACTGTATTTTCACAGTCATGTATCTTATCTCTTAGGTCTGAAAATCAGTCTTTTATGTGGTCTAATCTACTGGTGATGCTTTCAACTGAATTTCTAATTTGACTTATTGAATCTATCATTTCCAGGATTTCTGCTTAGTTTTTTTTTTTCAGAATCTCTATCTCTTTATTGAAATGTTCTTTAGCTTCCTTTATTTTCTCTCATAGTTCATTCCTTAGATCTTTTTTCATTGATAATTTAACTATTGATTTTCTAAATTCTTTATTCCTTTACTGCAGTGTCTATGTGATCAGTTTTTTTTTTTTTTAAGTTTTGTGAATACTTGAGGGCATTCTATTTCCTTGAATTTTTTTACTGCTTTTATTTCTACCTATCTACTGGGTAATTACCTATAAAGAGACTGTTAAGTGAACAGCTTTGTCTTTACTAAGTAACCTTTGCTGAGAGAATGTCTAAGTGTCAATATTGCCACTCAACTAGGATTTGCTATGTCCAGAATCCAATACCATTTTGAGTGGAAACAATATCATCAGTAACTGCAACCACTTTAGAACAAGTTCATATACACAATATACCTTTAAAAATTTATTGAAAAACTTTTCCACAAAGCCTCTAATCCAAGTACAAAATAAGATTAAAGTTCTTGAGTAGGTTGGGAAATTAGGAATTAAAAAGTAAGGTTATTATTAACTGATATAGAACTTAAAAGGGGAAAGAGAAGAATGGACATAAAAAGAAGACAAAAAAAAGAATAAAGTGGGACAGCACAGGAGCAGGTAAAGCAAGTAGAAAATAGAGACAAAAGAGCAAATGTAAGTATGTGCAAGGAGAAAAAAAAGAATAATTCCAATTAATAATGATTCAGAACACTAAAAGAAATACATCAAATTTGATTAAGGAATATAATATTGACTAATAAGAGAAAATATCAATTCAGTACAGAAAATATCTATAAAATCAAAATTGACATTGGAAAATTTATTTTTTTCACTTCCAAGTATTTGAGGTTGGAAGATATCTTATTTGGTCTTTCTGATTTGGATTTCATTAGATTTCTGGAGTTTTAATAAATGTCCACAACTCCTCCACTTTACATTTAAGTTTCCCAGGGTGCAGAGGTGACAATCTCACTAGCACACCTCTGATATAGTTTTAGGATGTCCCTCCAATCTTTGGTGTGTCCAGACACCTAAAAGCTTTTGGTGAATTAGAGGAGATAGCCTTTAGTTTCTGTAACTTAGTAGGCGGGTCTCCCTGGTGGAGGACACCAAATTCTGTGCCCTCCTATGGTAATGCTTTCTGCACCTGAAGCTGTCAAATCTGGTGTGGTTTCATCCACATAGATTTCAGAGTGTGGGTCTTGATCATCTAAGGCAGAGGTGTGATGGTCTAACTGAAGTGGCATGGGAAGGCCAGTGTAAAGTGTAGAGCTTACAACCCCTGCTGGAGGTGCATGTTGGTTCAGTGGGCATCTGGGCACACTGGACAGTGACATGTGTCTGTGGGTCACTCCTCTGTAGGACCCTTGTGTGGAGGTACTTCCCTGCTGATGCACAAGGGTCTCAGCTCTGCAAGTTGCTGGGAATTGCAGTGGTTTCTGGCTGCCCACAAGAGGTGGTTTCCATAAACCTGCTTCTGTAGTTCCTGGGATCCTTAACTATAAGCCCTTTGATAGGTGTATGCAGTGCTGTCGCATGGGAGTCTCAGCTTCTGAAAGTTATTGGTTCTCATTTGCAAGCCACTTCTTTGTCAACTCAGTGGCCAAAACATCTATAGACCATTTCTGCTGGGCAGGACTGTCACTGGCTAGTATGAAAGTTTGGTGATTGTCAGTGGCTGTGAGATCTGTGTGTGCAGGCCTTCATGAGGCATATAGTTCTGGTTGGTGCATGGGCATTCTGCCCTGGCTATTGTGAATCACTGGGACTTCGCCTGCAGTTGGGGCAGGGTGTCTGTAACTCAGGAACCAGAGGATGTGAAGTGCGAGGGGTAAGTTTTCATCAGTTTTTTCATTGTTGTGACCAAAAGACCTGACAAGAACAATAAGAAGAGGAAAAGTTTATTTTGGTGCTCATAGTTTCAGAGGTCTCAGTCCACAGATGGCTGACTCCATTCTTCAGGGACCAAGGTAAGGCAGAACATTCTGGTAGAAGGGTGTGGTGGAGAGAGGAGCCTGAAGGCATCACACCAGGAAGCACAGAGAGAGATCTCTGCTCAACAAGAAAAAATATATATACCCCAAAGGCAGGCCCCCAGGGACCCACCTCCTCCAGTCACATCCTACCTGCCTACAGTTACAACTCAGCTAATCACTAGCAGGATTAATGCCCTTATTTGTTTGAACTTTTTATAACCCAAACATTACATCTCTAAACCTTCTTGCATTGTCTCATTTGTGAGCTTTTTGGGGACACCTAATATCTAAACTATAACAGGGTGCAAGTGCCTCTACCACTTTGATTGGGTTTCCAGGGATTCCCTTAGCCACTTGGGTTAGCTTGGTCAATCTGTGCTCTCACCAGTGCCAGTAGCTGTGGGCTGCTTCTGTCTGGCATATAAGTCTGAAATCCTGGGGCCTCTGCTAGCTCCTACACTTGCTGGGGCTTTTGCCTACTGTCTGAGTTCACTATTAGCAGTCTTGTATGAATGGGGTAGAGGGTTTTATGCAGGCAGTTGGGGGACCTACTACTGTGGCCTTATGCTGGGGAGCTTTCTGCTTTCAGGTGCTGCACTCTCTGAGAATGACTGGCTCTCAGATCAACTCCACACCATTCCCATGGTCCTTGTGGAGGGAAGAGATTTTATAACCTTCTGCTAGCAGGGAACACTCTACAACCATTAACTAAGGTGCCCATTTCAAAGGTTTTCCATATGGCCTTATTTTTTTCTGTCTGAAGATGTGGAGAAACTATATGGATTTAATTTTTAGGGGTGCATTCTTAGGTATGAATTCTACTATATGGTTTCCAAGCACAGTTTTCTACTTGCAATTTGAGATAAATTGCATTCTTCTATTACAAGTGCCTTTGCTGCTCCCAGTTTAACATAGACCAACTTTCTTTTCTACTGACGTTAAGGAAGTGAGCTTGTGAGGTTTGGCCCTCTCTCTTTCTCCCTTTGTTATCTCTCTCCCATAATCCTTTCTGGTACAGTTGGAGTTAACAATCTTAACTGTTTTCTGCTCCAATAACTGGTTTCAGAGTCCCTCTGTCATGAGGGAGTTCTTCCATTAACATTGACCAAACATATTTGTGTCCTTATATAATGCCAGAATATATGGAATAACAATAAATTCACAAGCCACACCACTTTCAGCAATTGCAGTTCACTGAATACACATTCAGTGATAGTCAAAGGCATACAATCATAAGTTCTTTTATTCCAGTCTTAATTACTAATATCTAGAACACTCATGTCACACATCATACTTCACATAATGAAATACAGACCACAGACTAAGAAAGAGTGACCTCCAACAGTAAGGTTTCAGAATCCTTACCAAGATCACAGGCAGGGAGCAGATATGAAGGCAAAAAGTCAAAGGATCACTCTAGGCAGTCAGATACTGATTTTAATGAACCAGTTTCTACAGAGTTGTCAAGGTGGAAGGTCTGGACTGTTGGCAGCTTCAGAGTGTCAGCTGAAGTGTCAGCCTGAGGTGTTTGTTTGCAGTGGGCCTTGTATCGCCAACACAGGCAGGAGAAACTGCACTGTGCTGATGCTGGGGCGCAGGCAACTTGCCAGGTGGACTTAAAATAGACTAACTTGGGGGAAAACCAGTGCTTTTAAAAATGGGGCAATGGGTGGGGTGGCACACACCTATAACCCCAGCAGCTTGGGAGGCTGAGGCAGCGGATCTCAAGTTTAAAACCAGCCTCGGCAACTTAGCAAGGCCCTGTCTCAAAACTCACCAGTTCAGTGATTGTTAATCAATATTAAACAGAAAATGATACCTCACATTATTTCCTTACTATTTGTTTTGACTAAAAATACACATGTTTTCACATTATTAGCAAAGTTACTGAATAACAGAGACTCATGGACATGAAAAAGGGATATCTATATTAAAGACAGATTTCTATTTTAAAGGCAGTGTCGTATGTCAGAAATTAAACTGAGTTAATATATACCCCCCAAAAAATAAAAAAACAAAATAAAAAAATAAAAGAGGGCTGGAGGTGCAGTCAGTGGGTAAGCGCTGGGCTCAGCAGGGCAGCCCGACCATCTTTCCATGGTGAATGAATGCTTTTTTTCCTACCTCATATGATTTCGTAATATATGCTTGTCTATTCTTCAGAATAGTTTTTTTCTTCCGTGCCTGAAGAACGCTTCCCCTGTCTCCTCAGGATTGTCACCACTATGAGTGGTGGGTTGTCATAAACTTTTCAAACTCTCAAGAGGAACTTTGAATTAGGAATATATGTTTGTTAAAAAAGAATAATCAACTGACATACATTTTTCTTCTTACCACTTATGTTCTTTTCTGTGTGGGAATGATTTGCAGTTGCCATTGAGATGAATAATCCAAAGCCTTTGATAAAATACAACCTCAAAATATTCCTTGTAAATCTGAACCTAACATTTTTAAAAGGTGTCATTTAATGCCAAAAGCCTCATCCGACACTGACAGTAAACATTTAACAAGTATATGTATTCTCTGAACTTGTTTTCTTGACATTTGATAGTAATCAGAGCTATTGATCATTGAGCTCCATCTATGTATTAGACACTCTTCTAAGCACATTTCATATGGTTTATTGTGAATATAGAGAAGGCATAAAGAGATTAGGTAACTTGTCCAAGGTCCCTTAGACGTAGCCAATATAGAAAGAACTGAGATTAAAATTCAGGGGAGCCAAGTCCAGAGTTCAAATTGCAATAGATCGCTTTCTCCATTTATGTACTTCATCCTACTTTGCCTCCTAGAATTTATAATGTTATTTGTGTACCAAATGTCTATCTCTTTAAGATCCTGAGAACTTCCTTTGGAAGGCGTGTCTTATCTCTTTGGCTTTCATAATATTTAACATGGTGCTAGACATATTGTGTGACCGTTTAATAAACTTTTGATAAGTTGTTTCAAAATGCTTATTTAAATTCTCTTAGTGTTAGGAAATTGTATAGAATGGTTTTAACACGTTAGAATAAAGCAATATACTAAAGAAAAGAAATCCTCTAAATTCTTTTTCTAAGAAATAAATTTATGATTGTGAATTTAATAGATATAACAGAAACTCAAGAGGGGAAGGAGATTTTCTATGACATGTCACAGACCGTCTTTCTTTTCTGTTGTGCTTCTATGATGAAAATAATGATGATTTGATGGATACTGACAAATCTGGGTGCTTTGTGACATATCTGCTTTGTGTCAACACTGTATAATCCAGTGTGCATTTAACTCATTTTCCTTTGTAGCTTTCATTTTCTGGGGGCCAGGACACTTTTTTTAGAAGAGGGGTATGGGGCTTGTTGTCACTATATTTAGGTGCAACTGATTTTCTTTTTTTTTTTTTGGCCCTCAGGTCAATGTCATATCAGCTTGTGTACTCTAACCCTCCTGTAATGATGAATGCCTTCTTTACTACAATGCCTCTCAGTGCTTGGGAGGTTAAAATATTCCCTATGCCATAATGGATGGGTTGTCTGAGAGGAGATAGTGGACAATCAACTCCAAGAAAATAATAACTTCTGATTACCAAGACCTTCTGTCCTTCATGCAAATAAACTATAGGAGACTGCCAAACTTGCCTGCACATGTAAACTATATTGAACGTATATTACAAAACATAACTGGAGAGTTACAATCCCATTATTATTCCCCCAAACCTAAGTAAAACTCAGCAAGAGTTTACAGAAGTAAAAAATAAATAAAAGCAAAAAGGAAAATAATTGTAACCTATTATCTTTCTTTATCAAGATTTGATGCTGTAAGACAGACTTCCTAGAACTTTTGTTACATTCATTTTATTAATAAGTACCTTTTGTTCTCATCATTTTGAATTATAAAAATAATACATTCAGGGTAAAACTTGAAAAATCAGAAATAATTCCCAGTTTCTTCAAAAAAACATGCAATTGATATTTTAGTGTTTTTTTTTCCTTTGTCCAATTAGATGGGTAATAAAGAGTTGCAACTGTTATTGATAGGCATATATAGATATTTGGTGTATTCACAATATGTACTTAAAATGTCTAATAATAACCTTATCTCATGAGGATTTTTCAAATCAATTAAGATTCCTCAATAACCTTTTTAAAAGACTTTATGATGTGTATAGTATAACTATATACTGTTTAATTTAATCATCAGTTAGTATTGGATATTTGATGTTTTCATTGGGATGGACACCAGATTGCCTTTCTAAATTCAGTTTGGGTAAGAGTGGAAAGTACATTTGTCGGGGTTTCTAGAGCCCCCAGCCTTAGACATGGTCAAGATGGCGCCTGACGCTGAGCCAAAAGCGGCCAGCTATACAGTAAACAACCAGCGAATTCCAATGATTGGCTAGTTAACGATGTGATTAGAGCATGCCCCCCCTCGTGTACCCATCCTGTGCCTGCAGCTGTCCGCGTTTATCTCGTGTACTCTCCCCTGATTGGTTGAAGTGTATATAAGCCTGGTGGGTGGGAGAGTAGGCGAGAGAAGCTGAGGAAGGGACGGAAGAAGCGGAAGAAGCGGCGGCGGAGACTGGAGCAGAGCTGGAAGCTGGAAGAAGCTGGGAGAAGGGAAGCTGGGAGTGCGCAGAAGCTAGGGGTAAGAGAAGCGTAGGAGAGGAACTGTGCACAATAAACTTCCAAAGCTTCAGACGTTTGCCGTGTCTCTCTCTGCGGGCAGAGGGGACGCGACATACATTGAGAACAGAATAAGGATAAAGAAGGTTTTTTGAAAGAAATGAAGCAAACTTCATCTCCCCAATAAAATCCTGAATTTAAAAAATACATAAAAAGAACTATTTTTTTGTAAAAGACCCCAGAACCTATATGCTTAGTTGAGTTTTATCAAAGTAATTCAAGTCCATTGGGCACCTTTTGTGTCTAAAAACTCTAACCCCTATACAAGGGCAAGAAATGACAAGAATATATTCTTGTCATATTTTTTGTGATTTTATTTTCTCAAACCAAGAATCAATATCCCACATATAACTTTACATGCAGTATTGTGGCTGCTCACAGCTACTGGTGCTAAAACAGAAGGAAAAAACATCAGAGGGAGAATTAAGGGATTTTTCTTGAACCTTAATGTTGGCACAGCAATATTACTTCTACTTGTGCAAATAAGGTATCTTTCTCTGTTACCCTACAAAGTAAATGCCTACTGTGAGATATATTTACTCAGAGAAAAAAGGTGACTAATTTGGCTGCCAAAATATCATAAACTAAAAGGAATTATATTAGTTCTAAGAGAAATGAGACTGGTGGATGTAACAGAAGGAATAATTAAAAAAAAGATGCTGCATAATATTCTATACAATGGAGCAGAAAAGGTTTTTACAGCATGAAAGGTAAATTAAAATAATATGTACTCTTATATGTACTCTTTTATACCTATCAAATTAAAAATGAAGGAAATACTGTGCGTGGGAAAAGATGTGAAGAAATGGAAACTCTCAAAAAAAAAAGCTAAAGAAATAGAGGATGTCCCATAGATCTCAGGGAAAATTTCCTGTGTGTTCAGGGAAACACATACAAGGGTATCATTGCAAAACTGTTAAATATAGAGAACTACAGCAAGCAACTCTAGTGTCTATTAACAAGAGAACAGACTGACAAATTTTGGAATAATGGTTCTGTGGTATATTTTACTATATAGCAATGAAAATAAATAAATGAAAATATTCTGTATTACCATGGATAACTTTCAACAGTCTATGTTGAATGATCAAAGCAAGATATGAAAAGACATTCAAATATGATAACACTTATAAAAAGTTTAATAACATAAAATAATATTCCATGTTATTTGTAGCTCTCTATGGAGCATGAATAAGGAAACCTTATGGAGGTGACAAATGAAAAATTAAAAATAGTGTCTGCTCCTAGAGAGAGAGAAGAGGAGGAATAGCATTGGAGCAAAAAGTTAGGACACAATTTGCTTAAACTCTATCATTAATATTTTATTTATTATTAAAAATCTGAAATATATATGAGAAACTGAACATTTATCAAAGTCAGATTATAAGTACATGGTTATTTATTTTATTCTAAATATGTTTCTTTATGTTTGAAGTATTTCATATACAAACAAACAAAGCTTTCCAAGGTCCTGGAAATCAGAAGTGGCAGCATTTGAATTGTGATCCATGTTGTTCTGAGTCCAGAGCCCATGCTAATTTGTGCTACTTCCCACTGCTTCTTCCATCAGGAGGCATTTCTGACTTCTTCTCCTTTGCTCTGTACTCTGCAGGGACTTTCCTCTCATAGCATCTGCAGTCTATTGCATTTCCTTGCTCATGATTCTGTCTTTCCTTGCTTGATTATAAGTTCCCAAAGGTTCATTGTTTTCCATCTGGAATAGTGCCTGGTACATAGTTGACTTTTAAGTAAATATTGAGTGAAAGTAAGAATGAATTAAGCATAAGAGAACTAGGAGACTATTATAATACGGCAATCAAGCGCTAATGAATGAACTAGGAAGTGACAATTAGAATAAAAAAGAAGGAAAGACTGAAGATGCCTTTGCAGCCTACAGGGTATGGAGTATAGAACTTGGAAGAACAGGATTTTTAAAAACCCAAAGGTATTGAGCATGGTTGGATTTTGAGTGTTTACTTTGTGTCAGACATATTTCTAAATACCACCTATACTGATTCATCTAATGTTCTCCCCCAAACCCTATGAGGTATGTACTGTTACTATCATAACTTCCCATAGGTGGAAATAGAAACACTGAGAGGCTAAGTAAATTGCCTTGTAAAAATTTAAACCCTGAAAACTGGCTTCAGAGTCCATGCTATTGATCATTATTTTCCAACACTGAACAAAAATTTGATAAGCCAGAGAATTAAAAAAGATGTTTTAAATGTGTTTTATTAACATAATAAGATAGAAATGAAAATAGAACATTAAGGTCAAAATGTCCTGTATCCCTTCTAAGGCTCAGAAAGAGACAGAGACTTTCGAGGACTGGTGACCAGGGATTGGTAGTGGGAATGAACACTTCAGCCATAGGTCACCAGGGGAGTCTTGACTTTGGAGTGTTAAAATTATAATACAAAAACATAATAGGCAAAAGTCTGCTCTCTTATTTTTGCTATATACCAGCATTTGTAAACTATCACAACAAAATATCTTTCATTTTTTGTCTAATTTCTACACAATTGTTGTGGTTACTGCAGATCTTAGACAACTTTACTTATCCTATAATTATCGTGGTTGGAGCTGAGGTTGTACCTCAGTGGTAGAGTACACACTTAGCAAGTATGAAGTCCTGGGTACAGGGCCAAGCATCAAAAATATCATTGCTATTTCCATGGAAGTTTTACAGTTAACCCCTGCACTGATAGACTCAACTACATAGTACCTCAGGGAATAACAGGATTGGGGGAAGGTTTCTAGAATAAGGGCGACTTCACCAAATTGATAGATTCATGGGGAGGAGTCAGTGGAATGGGAGAGACTGAAGAGAAAGAATGGTCCATAATCAGTGCCTGAAAGCCTTGTGGACTTTTAGTATTACCTCTTTTCTTTTGTACCCTTGGGCAACACTGGCCTTGATTATGGCTTTGCTTCACCAGACAGAGGCTAACAAGTCTGACGCAAACAGAGTTTAATAAAGTGCTTTCACATAGGGTCTGCTCTCTTTTGTAGCTTTTGGGAATCCTGCAATCACTACAATGTGAACAGACCCAAACTAGACTTCTGAGTGATGAGTGACATGTGGCCTAGCTACCTGTGTCACCCTGGCTGACATCAGGCCAATTGCAGACATGTGAGTAAGACCATCCCAGACCATCTGGTCACAAAGAAGTCTTTTTCTGGTCATTGAAGTGTTAGTAGAGTTGAGATCAGCTAAGTGTAGCTTATATGAGCAGAACTGTATGTGTGTATGTGTATGTATATATATATATATGTATATGTGTATATATATGTATATGTATATATATATATATGAAGTTCTCATATATCTACATATACATACATATACACATATATCTATATATACACACATAGTTCTGCTCATATATATATGCATATATATATTTATACACATATATGCATACACACACACACACAATAATATGTACGCAGGGCTAGGAGAAAGAAAACATGCTCTGGACTGAGATTACCTAAATTCAAAGCCTGTTTTTGTTCTTTACTGGCCGAGTGATCTGGAAATGCACCTTACTTTATACAATTATTGGAAAGATCAGGTGATATCATAAATAGGGATCTATTGCATAATAAAAACTTTTTACATACCAACTAAGTAAGTACATGAGGATAAAGAATAAATATCAGACACAATAGTGGAAAAAGTTGAAGGAATTTGCATGAGTTAAAATAAAAATCCTCCCCAATATCCTTAGTATAGGATATAGGATATAAGGTGTCTTCTGAGAATAAAAGATAAAGCATTAAGAATTAAAGAAAAGAAAATTTATGGTAGTAAAATTTTAAAAAGTGCTTCTAGAATAATTTTTTTTTAGACAAAAGAGTAGCAGTAATGTCTAACTGAGTTGTAAAAAAACGGTTTTGGAGAATTCAGGACAGTTTCAACCTTTTACTATACTTCTCAGTAGTTTAAGAGTAAACTTGGAAACAAGAAACAACAGATGAACAAAGAAGTGCTGGTCTCTGCAGAGCAGGTCTGAGCATCTAGAAAAAGCTGGCCATGGTGCTGGAGCTGGACTGAAGGCAAGAGAGAACATGCAGGAACAGAGTGACCTGGAGAAGGGAATGAGGCCAAAAGGCAATGGGCAGAAGTTGTGCAGATGCTGTTGAAAATAGAAAGCGGCAACACTCTTGGTGGATAATGTCAACGTCTCTTTAGTGACTCCCTTCCCAGCCTAGGGACAAATGGCCTCGATATCCTTGTTGTTGCACAGGTTTCTTTCAGAAAGTTTTATTGTGTGAGTGTTCTTAATAAGTTAACAACTTCAAAATGTAGAATCAAATGTGGTTACAGTGAAAGTGGAATTTGTGATGAAATTAGATTCTCCTCTCTTGCTGATGAGTGGGGTCTACATGAGCTGCAGGCCTCTGTAACCAAGAAAGTTCATTTTAGTGTTAACAGTTAATCACAGCAAGGAATGCCTGCCAGAGTCAGCTGCAAGGGTCAGGCAGAGTGACCATTTTTCCTCTATTATCAAGCGGCGTGTTGCAGTTCTTAACACAAGTCCATGCCCTCCAGAGTTGCAGCAGACTCTAGCAGCTCATTGCCAATTTCTTTCCAGGGTCTTTTCTTGCAAATTCAAAAAATGAAATTCATGGACAATAAAGAATGGTAAGTATAATATAATATAAAGCCACTCCGCTGCCCCTTACACTGCAGTCATTTCCCCACCTCCCAACTTACAACCTAGCTTGTCTGTCTGTGAACATCCTAGCTAGCTATTGGTTCATCAGTCAGCTTGCAAGTATCCTTCTCTGTTATTGGTCCCATTAGCCTGTGGAATTCAACTGCTAAAGAATAGCTCCCCTGCCATTTTTCTCTCCTCCTCGCTTTCATGCTCTCTCCTCCATTTCACTCTCTCTTGTGCTCTCTCTCTCCTTCTCTTTCTCTCTCTCTCTCTTCCTTTAATTTTCTCTCTTACCCTGTAGGGAAACACTCTGTCTGTTTGCTTAATAAACCCTCTTGCTTGAGTTCCCGTGTCCGGAGTGGTTTCTGGGTTCTTACATTGGTGCCATGACTCGGATGGACCTTCTACTGCTGCTTAGGTGGTTGGAAACCCATCCATTGCCCCAGATCCCCAGACCCTGGTCTCGCCTTCCATTCACCCAGACACTCTCCACATCCACCACCGGTCTTCAGATTAGTGAATTTTCCCCTAGGTCAGCTTAAACACTCCTCTGCTGACCGGAGACGTGACCGTTGATCATCTGGTACCCTCAAGGTTGTTGAGGGATGGAGACTCCCCATCCACGACTTTGCAGTTACAGCTGGCCCCCTTAGTTGACCTTATCTGTGGGTGGGTTCCTGATCTTATGGTGGAGATTTTCTCTCAGGGTTGAGGTCCCTCTTCACACTCGCTCTCGCTCTCAAAAACTCTGACATTAGGTCCTCAACTCTCTTGACTTTTGCCCGGCACACAGACTGATGCTTGGGCGATGACCCCTTCTCTGTGTTGCCTTCTCATCTCCAGTTGACTACTCTGACCTCAGGACATGCTAACTCAGCTGTATCAGTCTGCACCATGGAATCTGGGTCCTCCATTCTGGCAGATTCACCCCTGGGGTATCTACTAGACAATCTTAAACCCCTTTACCTGATCCCCGGCCTAGGTAATCAATCCAAATGGCCATGTAATGGCACACAGCTTCTGTGAGAAAGCGGGCAGATGGAAAGGGATTCCTTCAAGTCTTTTCTTTCTTTCGCTTCTTTACTCTTCCTGAAAAAGTCTCCTTTTGGTTTCTTCTCCCCCTCTTAATCCCTCCTCCTCCTCTGACTTTGACTCAGCTGACAAACCACCCTGATAACCGGTCCACTGTGACAGAGGCCCCTCCAGCCCCTGTTTCCCCATCTCCTTTGCCCCGTTCTATTTCTGCTTCCGCTCCCCTGCCCAGCCCACCCAGTCCTCCTGCCAGGAGGTCCTACACACATATTCTAGTCCCCCTATGGGAGATGGCCGGTGTGGAGGGAGTAACCAACCCAAAAGTCAGTGGTATGTCGCAGTAAGGAGTATGATATAGCAGCCCCATTCTTCAAAAGTAGTGGGAGATAATGTTTCACAAATTTCTGCATCCAAACCTGAATGAATTACTAGCCAAGAAAAAGGGTTAAAATGCCCTAGGCATGAAGTTTCTGCTACAACCTGTTACCTCAGCTCCTTTCAGATCTCAGTCAAGGCTTATATTGAAATGTAAATGGAGGAAGCCAGAAGGTGCAGTGGGGGACCAGTCTCAAATCCAAGAAAAAAAAGTGTCCATTTTAAATTTCTCCTGGGCTGCAACACAGAACTCTTTATCTCTCCCTCTCATGTCTTCTCTCTGCCCTTTTCTTTCTCACTCTCTTATGCCATAATTAATGGCCATTATCATTTTTCTTCTAGGACTCTTGTTTTTCTTAAATGCTATATTTTTTGAGCTCACAATTTTTATCCTACATGCCTAAGTTAATGATTTTTGATCAGTTCTTTTTTTATCCAACTGTAGAGTTATTTTTGAACATCTGTTACATTGCAATGGAGATAAACATTACAAAGCCTTTGCTTTTGTGTTATGTGTTGTCTGTCTGTGTGCAACTAAATATAAGCGCCCATAAAATTAAAATTTAAAAAATGGATCTAAGTACTTTTAATTCACGTGATTTAAAAAGGTTCAATTTAAATTGGGTAAACTAATAAAAGTAAAATGTCTTTAAAATTAACTCACAAGGCTCTTGGTGGTCAAACTAATAAAATATTGATGTTTATAAAATGTCTAACATCAATTTTTCTAGGACTTTTTTCAACAGGAAAGAGATGGCAAATACTGTTGGTACAATTGTCTGATATCTTGGTTTTTTTTTACAATAAGATGAGTGAATTAGAGTTGACATGTATGGGATTACTCAAATGTGTTTGTTAGAGACATCCAATTAATTTACAAAGTTAAAATGCTAATTATTAAATAACATGGAATACTCTCAACTCCTTAAATTCCATGGAGTAACATACTTAAACATTATTGGTGTTTTCATAGGTTGGTAAAATTTACTCTTAATATTATGTCTGTTAAGTTCTATTCTTTAGAACAACTAGTCTTAAAAATTGGGGTTTACACAACTATGGTTAAACAACAACTGTTAAAATATTGTACTACATTACAAAGTCTAAATTTTTCTTTAAAAACTAAATTTGGTAATAATTGTGGAATGGTCATTCTTTGTATATTAAATGTGTTCATATTTTCCAGGTATACAAGCCTTTAAAGCAGAAAATTTATCAAGCTGCTATTCTCCAAATTAAACTTGTCTGTAATGGTAATTTTAAACTTATAAGAAGAGTAAATGTTATTGGGGATTTATTTCTATCATTTAATTTTCTATTATAGGACCTGTCTTCAATAGGGTATATGTAAAATTTGTTACTTTTTACACTGAGATAAAAAAAAAATTTAAAGTAAATGTATTTCTAAAAGTTAGTGAGAGCCTGATTTGTTTAAAGGTTAATATTGTGAAACATGAAAGCATTTTGCCACTTTGCCATACAAAAGGAAAGTTAAAAGCTCTCTTGGCCTTTCTTTAATTCATGTTTTAGATATAATGTTAAATTATGTTAACTAATGTTCAAATAGACTCAGGAATCAATATATGTAAACTTTTAAAAATGACATTTAAGAAAGAAGCAAAGCTCAACATCAGAATTAAAACACTTCACTTAAAATTTGTAAAGAGCCACACCTTACCTGAGATAAGGCTGTGCCTCCCCTCCCACCTTACTGCATGTTAGAGTGGTTCCAAAATAAGCCAGACTCCAGCTTCTTTAAAGTTATGTTCAAAAGATTTGTTCTTGTTGTAAAACTACTGTGATCTCAAACGGGATATAATGTAGAGTTTAGCCAAAAATTCAAGATAGCTATTATACAAGCTGAATGTATTTTAACTCTTGCTAATTTTATTTTGTAAAACTGTTACCTGTTTTGCAGAGGTACTGCTTCAAGAACCTAGGTAACTTGTGATAATAAGCCATCACCTACAGAATAGATAGTATATAATGATAACTTCCAGTACTAAAACAGACTCCAGTTAAATAAAAGGGTAAATAACTATAAAGTTATAGACATTTAAGTTAAAGCCCAGCACTCTTACTTTATGGTTGGTGAGATTGGCTTGCTGGATGGTTAAGATCAAACTTAGAGATTGAAATTAAATATAGAGGCCAAGAGAAATCAATATCTTGTCCTCAAAGTTAGCTTGAATCCAGGGAACAAGAGGACTTCTCTAAGGAGCTTTGCAACTCCCCCGATCAGGAAGGTTGATAAGACCACAAGAGGATAAAAAGCCAATCAGTGCACCTGCTGCAGAGAAGGGTCATTGGAAAAGGGAGACATCCTTGATGCTTCCAAGGGAAGCCACCTCATCAAGGAGACCCTGCCTAATGAATGGCACTAAGGAGTTAAGAAGCTGCTCTCAAGTTCCCCATGAGTGACCCCTGTGGGAACTCAGCTGACTAACAAGACAAGAACAGGTCAATTTGACCAGCTTGATCTTAGACACCTAGCAAAACAGTTAAAACCAAAATATAGCCATCCTTGGGCATTAAAAGAAACAATAGTTAAATGTAACTTAAAATAAACACTTGTGTTAGTCCACTAGAATAAAGACTGGAAGCTACAAAAGAGAGATTCTTAGGCAAATGTGCCTGATAACTATCAAGAGAAACTGCCAGAGTCAGAAGTTTTTAGTCAGTTTAAGGCCTACAGACACAGGTAGCTTTAATCTATGTTTGCTAATAACAGAAATATAGAGATCTCTACTAAACACAGGTTATACCAATAAAAGGATATTTTACAAAAATCAGATGACATTAAGTAGCTTAACTATATTTTCTGGGGACCCCAATGACATTAAGAGTTAAATGTTGTGTTTACATTCCTGATAACCTGGACAATGTTAAATTTCCCAAATAAAGGCCTTTTTTCTCTCCAGCCTTTGTTAGGCCTTGTTATGGGAACAATTTCTCAGTTCTTCCACCTTCTGGTGAGGGGTTATTGACTTCTGTCATCTTTATGATATTCATTGGCATGATGCAGATTCTGCAACATTTATTTTGTTTTAATCTCATTTCAGTACTCATGTCTTTTTGTTCTTCTCTCATAGAAGCACCCACCCCCAGATGCCTTTACAACCTGCTCTTCCCCAACCAGAC
Organism: Sciurus carolinensis; assembly: GCF_902686445.1. Lineage (NCBI taxonomy): Eukaryota > Metazoa > Chordata > Mammalia > Rodentia > Sciuridae > Sciurus > Sciurus carolinensis. Next base: position 126,979,809 of record NC_062216.1, on the reverse strand, counting down.
TTCTACCATGGACCCCTCGATTGACCCGATTTCTAAAAGAGAACTCCAAACTGCTTGCCCCATGCTGTCCCCTTCCAGCTCGAAGAAACCAGATTGGTCATTTCCCCCCTTTCCCTACAGCAGTAAGGAGTTCCTAAAACTAGAGGGGGGATTGAAGATAGAACTGGGGACAGGCAGTTAGTGTAGAAATAGGGGATCAGTCAAATTGAGGAAATGAAGTCCATGAAAGCCATCTGCCTCTGGAAGTCTAGAAGTTGGAGATTGATCCTGGGAGAATGAAATGTCAAGGATCTTCAGACCCCATTGATTTTCAAATTTCCCTGCCCTTATCAAGGACTTCAAGCAAGAAGCTGCTAATTAGTGTTCCCTGGGCCCTTGCCTGGCTGAATTACTTTGGCTCTCCCTCTACCCCATCTGCTTCTTACTTTTTACATCTCACCTGCAAAACCAGGCCTAGTCACATAGGCAGGAAGGAGAGATAAGAGGGGAGAGAACTTGAGAACAAAAGATCTTCTTATAAAAGCAAAAACAGGGGAATATAATATAATATAAAGCTGCTCCCCCACCCTTTATGCTGCAGTCATTTCCCCGCTTCCCAACTTACAGTCTAGCTTGTCGGTCTGTGAACATCCTAGTTAGCTATTGGTTCATCAGTCAACTTGCAAGTATCCTTCTCCATTATTGGTCCTGTTAGCCTGTGGAATTCGACTGCTTAAGAATAGCTCCCCCGCCATTTTTCTCTCCTCCTCGCTTTCATGCTCTCTCCTCCATTTCACTCTCTCTTGCTCTCTGTCTCTCTCTCTCTCTCTTTTCCTCTCATTTTCTTTCTTACCCTGCAGGGAGACACTCTGCCTGTTTGCTTAATAAACTCTCTTGCATGAGTTCCCAAGTCCAGAGTGGTTTCTGGGTTCTTACAGTAAGAGTGAAAGGAGTAGAATTTATTCTAGTGAGTGGGGAAGGAATCCTTGCAGGGTGAGAGGGAACCCAATACCAGGTTGCCACTTAAGTGTACTAGTCTAGGGGTTTATACAGCTACTGAGTAGGGGCAATGATTAATATTATACTAATCAGGTCTTGAAAAAGTACCAATGTTATTGTTCAAAATATATGCTAAAAGGTCTTAGAAAAGTACCAACACTATTGGTTAGTACTTGAGTTTGAACTTTCTTGTAACCTCCATTCAGGTCTGGAATACCACTTCAATTTTCCAGTTGCTCAGAGACAAAGGTTTGACTGGAATGTTTCTACAGGTTGACCTAATGCAGTGGCCTTTACATTTGAATAAAGCCTTAACTGGGACTCAAACTCTCATATCTCATTCAATAATTAGATGCAGTAGGCAGTACAAACTGAGAACTCCCCTATATGGAACAGTCAAAGAGTCTTTGACCACTGTTCTAGGTTTAAAATTCAGTCACTCTTGTTGGCTTTCCTCTGAGGACAATGCTCATTTTATCATCAGTCGCAGTACTAAAACTTTCCTCAGTGACCATTATCATTCTCTCTTCAAGGAAATAAGGAACAGGCTTTCTTTAGCACTCAGATGTGTGCCAAGAACTCTACCTAGTTCTAGCCATTTTTGAGCATCCTCTGGTCTCCTCCATGTACCCTGTGAACTCCTGTCCCTCATCTCTGCCTTCTCAGGTCCCATTTTCTTGTCCCAGCCCATACTTCTCAGCCCAAAGCTCAGACACTTTCCCACTTGCCTCAGCACTTTATTCTCAACCTTCTCAGAACCATGTAATGACACATCTGCCACTGAACATGAGCTTCTTTTATTCCAGGTCTCCTGAAGCCTATGAATCAGTTCATTTTAAAGCCAGAGGAGGTTTCACAGAATAACCAATCCAATTCCTTTATTTTACTAATGAGAAAATAGATTTTTGGCATGGATGTGGGAAAAAGGCACACTTTTACATTGCTGGTGGAGTTACAAATTGGTGCAACCACTCTGGAAAGCAGTGTGGAGAATCCTCAGAAAACTTGGAATGCCCATCTTTTGACCCATTTATCCCACTCCTCTGTTTATGCCCAAAGGACTTAAAATTATCATACTACAGTAACACAGTCACATCAATGTTTATAGCAGCTCAATTCACAATAGCTAAATGCTCTCCAACAGATGAGTGGATAAAGAAACTGTGGTATATATACACAATGGAATATTATTCAGTCATAAAGAAGAATAATTTTATGGCATTTGCAGGTAAATGGATGGAATTGGAGAATATCATGCTAAATGAAATAAGCCAATCCCAAAAAACCAAAGGTCTAATGTTTTCCCTGATAAGTGGGTGATGATATATAATGCGGGTGAGGGGTGGGTGGTGAGAGAAGAATGGAGGAACTTTAGATTAAATAGAGGAAAATGAGAGGGGGGTATGAAAAATGGTGGAATGAGACAGACATCATTACCCCATGAATGTGTATAATTACACAAATGGTATGTATGAATCTACATCATGCACAACCATAGAAATGAAAATATGTACCCCATTTGTGTACAATGAATTAAAATGCAGTCTGTAAAAAAAATTTGAAAAACCATTTGAAAAAGAGTATGTCTTTCATCTTCCTCTCTTTTTTTCTTTCCACCTGCCATGAGACAAGCAGCTTCCTCTGCCACACACTCCTGCCATGATATGCTGACTCACAACAGGCCCCCAAGAACCTGGTCCAACCAAATAATGCACTGATCCTCTGAAACTGTGAACTAAAATAAACTTTTACTCTTAAAAAAAAAAAAAAAAAGAAAGGAAATTGAATATCAGAGAAACTGAATAAATGACAGAACCAAACCCTCCTTTGTTGTTATTTGGTGACCTTTATACTGTGGTATGTGTGTGCACTAAAAGGATGAGGATGTTCCTTCAGGAATGGGACTCGTTTCAATCTATAGCATGTACATGCTGGGTCCTGAACAGATACTCACACAGAGTGATACGGTGTGTTACCAAATCACATAAGGCAGGTGGAAGAAGATTAAGCACTTGGGTAGACAGATATTACAGTTTTAAAAAGTCATTAATGTTTTCAACACTTAGATGCACAAGCTTTCCTAGAAAAAGGATTAGAAAGTTTCCATTTGTCATATAAGTTGATCAGGTGTCTCTCATCATTTTTCTACAAATAAAATTACATTAATGGCTCTTAACATCATTCTCTTAATGCATTGTTAAGGGTGGTCTTGTTCAGAATTTATATGAACCATTTTTGACCAGTACAGCTATTTATTTGAATTCTAGAAGAGAAAAACTTTTTCATGAGTTCTTGCACCAGTTAACTTTGTGAATATTAATTTAATAAACCGAAACATTTATACAATTTCACATAATTTGGTAATATAGAATAGTAAACAATGAATGAAACCAAAGTAAATAGAAGGTCACATACTGGAAGCTGAACCAAAACTGATACTAGAAATTGCCAATTTCACCATTATGAATTTTATTATTAAAAAACCAATCTATTACCCAAGGTTATCCAAGGTCTTATGTTGTGTGATTTGGTACTCATCACCCTGAACAACTCTGACTTCCTTTGAAAAGTGATTACAGAGCTCCTGCCATTCCCACTACAACCAGCCCACCTGTGACCATGTGAAGAAGAAATCCCCCAGAATCGTTCAAAATTTGCTGTTGCACTATCACAACTTAAGCAGAACTCTGCCTGCTCATTTCAAGGTGGATGTGAAATCTCAGGAAGGGCTTGTGAGCTTCCAAAAATAGATAGACTGTTAGAGTAATTCTTCCCCTGAGCTCAGTTGGGACATTATTCCAGCCACGCAGCCTCCTTCTGACTCCTCACCCTAGCTTTCCTCTTTCCTCTCCCCTCCTCATAAGGTAGAAATGACACACACCACAAACACCACCCACTTGCCATCAGTTACATTCTACCCCAGGCAACAAAAATCTAAAGGAAATACATTTATTTGTTTAAAAATGTAAAATGGAGACAGTATTTTCACAGAGAAGTGTTCTCACCCTTTTGGTGCTACTCCTCAGGATATTTTTCTTGCAGACTTGCTTCTTCCCAAATGACAACAGCTTTTGCTGGCATTTCTCTGAAAGTATATTCAAGACTTCCTTAAGAGTCAGAAAAGCTACCTGAATTTGCAGGCAACTTCCTGTTGGGCTCATGTTTTGCAGAATGAACACTTGGTGGGCAAGGTGTCTGAAAAAACAGGAAGCACTTCTAAATGTGTGACTTTATTTGTGGGAGCAGAAGGCTCCCTCTGAGGAAGCTTGAGATGCTTCTTAATGTTTTACCTATGAGCATTTTTCAAGACCTTGAAGTTGTTAAGAGTTCAAGAACAGTCTTCTGAAAGGAAGGATTACTTGGAAAGTCACATGTATCCACAGGCACAGTGGTAATTCATAGTTTTCTATTTTGTTTTCTCTGGAGACATTGATATTCATGGAAATGAAGTTGGCTTTTAATTGCATGGGGGAAATTACAATGAACTGAAAATTTGAGGTAAAGGATTTTGTGTATCTTTTAGGTTTGTTCTCTAATAAGATCATATTTTCATGCATTGATTAATTTTTCAGTCAATGGTTGAGTGCAAAGCTGTGAATAGATCCCAGGAATATACCGGGGACAAAAATTAAAAAATAAAGATTCCATCTCTGTCTACTGGTTAAGCCCTAATATTATCTATAATAAGGCATCATATTGCAAATGTGCATTTTTTATTTGTATATGTTTGTATGGTTTAGTGAAGTGTTTAATTGAATTGTCACTGATAAAAGTCCCTTCCTCTGTTGGATATGCTAAACTGTGGTTGGTAGTTGCTTAGCCCAGTTTGTTGCAGTCCCTGCCAGTGACATCCAGGCTATGGATTTAGTGTCACTGCTGGCTTATTAGATGAACCCTGTTTTTGACTACAGATAACACACCTAAATTGCTAACTTTAAAAATACACTCTTCGCCATAAACAAACAGGACTGTGAAGTGTCTCTGGATAGTCGAAGAGACACTTCCACTCTGTTCTCCAATTTGTCAGTAACTTTATATTCATAATTGGGCAAAATCAAAATGGCATATGGTGATGAATGTATTTTCTCCCCCCCTCCACCTACGAAATAAGAAAAACAACGTGTGGGTGTGGCCTAAACAAGTTCTGTTGTTCATCTTCCAGGACTTCAGTTTCCTAATCTAAACATGAAGAAGTGGATCAGGTAATCCTCTATATCTTTCAAGATGTAATATGTTGCAGTTCTAGGGAAGTCTTTTTCCTATAGAGACCTTCTTCCTTGGGAAATACAGAATTCACCTAATGCCCAGTGAAGGAAGTTACAAGTGATTATTTTGTGGAAAACCTGAACATTTGATTTCTTTGGGTACATAAACAAAGCATTTAAGGTAAATTAGTGATTGTGCAGAAGGAGGGGAATGAGGAGGATGTTTCTAGCACTTTTTCCAGTTTTTCTCTGGATGAAGAGAGTTCTGAACAGATTCGGAGTGGGCAGGTAGTGTGGCTGACTTCCATGGTCATTCTTAGAGGACTGAGATGATCCACCCAGATTTATGAGGTTTTGAAGTTTGTTTCTATTAGGTTGCTTTGCCTATATTATGTAAGCAATACTAGGTGAGTCCTCCAATTTTGCCAATGTATTTAATTTGAATAGTTATTTCCTGAACTTCCATGGCACAGGTTTCCAGTTGTAGAGCCAGATCACTGCCTCTCCCTCCTGCTCCCCCCTGTACTTTCACAGCCAGGCAGCAGGAGTGCTACCGTAACTACAGTATCTGAAAATGAGGCCCTTCCAGCTGGAGAAGATTTAGAGTCCCTGAAGGCCACTCAATGACAACATGTGAGTCAAAGGAGATGTGTTAACACTGGAAGGAATACCTCTCTTGATTTATACTGCACTTGTTAGGGTAGAAAGCTTCATTTTCACAGCAAGATTTAGAAGAAGAGGTTATCCTGGTGAAAATCCATGCATGGGCCATGGCACCTGCCATCAAGAAAGAAGAGATGACTGAATTGGAAATGATCCCCAAGGATGGGGCACCTGGAAAATAAAAAGAGATGATAAGGGAACTATTTTCAATGAACCTGCAGGTATAGCTGTGTGAATGTTGTAATTAGAACTCTTTGACGACTTGAATTTGAAAATCTCTTTAGGAGTTGATCTTTTGGCAGTGTACGTTGAAGAAAATGTAGAATGGCTGAGGAGGAAGAAACCTGGGTTTAGATTCAATCCCTCCTGCTTACTAGCTGTGTGAATTTGGGCAAGTTGTTTAGCATTTTCCAAGTTCAAGTTTCCTTTCTAATAAATAAAAATCATTATCATACTTACTTCGAACAGTGAGAACTATATCATATGAAGTACATAGAGTACTGCAATTTTATTCCCAGGTGGAAACATGGGATTAATATTGGAAATGTCCCCTTTGTCCTATGTGCCTTATACACCCCTAGCATAAAGATAAATAATAATAATTTTTTCCTCTGAATTTACTGAGCACTCGTGAACAGCAGTCACTGAGTTGGAGACCACCAATACAGGGAAAAGTGCCATGGTTCCTCTCTCCACACAAATGAAGTTCTTCTATTTTATACCAGTCATTAGAAAAGGAAAGAAATTATTTTTCTAAAGTCAGAATGATACTCCAAAGTGAATAACTGGTTGCCAATAACTCTTTTTTTGCTTATTTATTTATTTATATTTTTACAGACCACATTTTGATTCCTTATACACAAATGGGATACAACTTTTCCTTTCTCTCATTGTACATAATGTAGAGTCACATCATTTGTGTAATCATACATGTACATAGGTTAATGATGTCTGTCTTGTTCCACCATCTTTCATATCCCCCACCAATAACTCTTAAAGGACACCTTCCACTTCTGTAGTTATAAAGAGCACTGGCATTGATAGGCAGCCTGTGGACCAGGACTGGCTCTGCCATTTGTTAGTTGGGTGACTTTGGGCAAGATACTTCACTTTGCTAAATCTCAGTGTTCTTTTTATAAAGTTTAGACAATAGCAGCATAATCCTCATAGGGTTCTTAAGAACACTAATTGAATTTTTAAGAAAGAAAGAAAAAAGGAGAGAAGAAGAAGGAATGAGGGGAAGGAGGAAAGAGTGGAAGGGAAAGAGAAGACAGAGAACAAACTATAATGTTACAACTACTAAGTGTTATTAATTATAATCAACTTTGGAGATGTAAAGAAAAAAGAATATTTATAGGCAGTCTAATTGGAAAGTATCAGTAAACAAATTGATTAGCACATGATATGTATTATAAGAAAAGTATGGAAGGGGTCTCAGAAATCAAGAAAAGAAACTTTAGTACTTTACCAGGAAGGGGTTAAATGTTAATTAAAGGGAAATCAAGCTGTACCCTTATTTCTTAGCCCATGGATAACACCATGAGCAAAGAGGAGGGACTTTCAGGATGTGATCCCCTAACCTATGACATCTGGAATTTTTTTCTCAGATTTTGCAGCTAGAGTTGCATAGGAGATTAATTTTCTGAGATGCAACAGGCACCCCTGGAGTTCATATGTATTAGGGAACATTGTATCTGGAAAATAAAATTTTCACACTGAGAGAGTATACATTTTTAAAAATTATTTCTTTTGCTTATAAAGATCACCAAAGCATCTCCTCTTATCTCTTGTGAATTCCACCATGTAAACATTTCCTTTATTTTATTTTTATTAGATTCCTGGCTATTCTGTACTTACTATGTGCTCTGAGTTCTTTTGTGCCAGTTAGGAAAGAGTCCTGCCTGCTCTGGGCTGATGAATCCTTCACTGCACCCTGGGCTTGGTGAGGGGAGCATAGCACAGTGAAGTTTCCAAGCACACTTATTTGGCTGAGCACCCTGGAGCAGGGCACAACCTGAATGTTAAGACACTGTGACCCTGTCTTTACTTTCTCTCTCCCACTTCCTGTCCTTCACAATTCAGACTTGAGTGGGGGGATTTGTTATGGTTGAATGTGTTCCATCTTGTAAAAATGTATATAAATACATACGTTAAAGAATATATTATTCAAACTTCCCCAGAGGAATGGAAAGAACAGAATAGATAAAGAGATTTATTTTAAGGGATTGACTCATGGGACCGTGACCGATAAGAAGTTCTGTGAACTTCTGTCTGTAAGCTGGAAACCCTTTTTTGGTAGAGTACCAATTCTAGCCCCAAAGGCTTGGAAATGAGAGGAGCTGATGGTATAAATCCTCTTCTGAGTCTGAAGGCCTACAAACCACAGCGTTGATATCCAAGTGCAAAAGAAGAGAGATGTCCAACCTCAGGGATACAGAGTGTTGTGGGTTGGATGTGAAGTGTCCACCAAAAGCTCATGTGTGAGACAATGCAAGGACGTTTGGAGGAGAAATGACTGGGTTACTACCTTAAATTAATCAGTAATTTAATCCCTGAGGGGTTAACTGAGTGGTAACTGGAGGCAGGTGGGGTGTGGTTGGAGGAAGTGGTTCATTGGGGGTGTGGATATGGGGTATGTATTTTGTGTTGGGAGAGTGGAGTCTCTCTGTGCTTTCTGATAATCATGTGAGCTGCTTCCCTCTGCCACTCTTTCGCCATGATGTTCTGCCTCACCAGAACCCCAAGGAATGGAGCCAGCCTTCTATGGACTAAGACCTCTGAAACTGTGAGCCCTCAAATAAACTTTTCCTCCTCTACAGTTATTCTTGTTGGGTCTTTTAGTCACAGTGGTGAAATAGCTGACTGAAACAGAGGACGCTTGGCATGGTGACACAGGTCTGTAATCACAGCAACTTGGGAAGCTAAGGCAGGAGGATTGCAAGTTTGCCGTCAGACCCAGGAATAAAGCGAGGCCCTCAGCAACTTAGTGAGACCTTGTCTCAAAATAAAAAATATAAAGGGCTGAGGATGTGTCTCAGTGTTTAAGTGCCCTGGGTTCAGATCTCATTAACACATAATATAAACTAAACAGAACAGAGAGAAAATTCACCATTCCCCTACCTTTTTCTTATATTTAGGCCCTAAATGGATGATGTCCACTTACATTGGGGATGGTGGATCTTCTTTATTCAGCTTACTGTTGCTTAAACACCCTAATGAGCATGCTTAGATATAATGTTTTACCAGTTATCTGGACATCCTTTAGCCTAGTTAAGTTAACCCATAAAATTAACTATCACAAACTTCTAATTGCTGGTACCTCAGAATGTGACCTTATTTGGAAATAGGGTCATAGCAGATGTAAGTATGTTAAAATCATATTAGAGTAGGGTGGACCCATAATCCAATATGAACTGGTGTTCTTGTATTAACCATTACCCTATATACATGTATGATTACAGGAATGGTAAGAATCTACATCGTGTACAATCATAGAAACGAAATGATGTACCCCATTTGTGTACAATGAATCGAAATGCAGTCTGTAAAAGATAAAAATAAATAAATAAATAAAATAATAGAAATTTTAAAAATAAAATGAAATAAAAGCATTTTGCAAAAAAAAAAAAAAGAGGTAATTTGAAAACGGACACATGCACAGGGACAATGTTTTGTGAAGATAAAGTCAGATATTGTTGTGATGTACTTGCATGAGACGATACATTTCTGTTGTCTATGCCACCCAGCATATAAGTTAAGGCACCCTCAGAATATTAATATGGGGCTCTAACTGGATCTAGATAAATGGGGTGTCAGTTTCCTGAAGAACTAGTAATATTTTAATTATTGTGTTAAATCAATTAGCGGACCCAGTTCACCCTTCTTGTACCATGCCTTCCACTAGATTCTCCTTCCCACCATTAAAGCCAGTGTCCTTCTCTGCTTCTGGACCTTGTGACTTGTTTGACCAATGAAATTGGGGAGATGTGACATGGTACCAGTTCTGAGTCTGGGCCTTAAGAGGCCTTGTTTGTTTCTATTTTTCCTCTTGGCACAGTCAACAGAGGAGAATGAATCATTTTGTCTCTTGATCCCAGGAAGGGAATGATGGTCTTATGAACCAGAGGCCCTCAGCACAGGTGTCTTCACTAACCCAAAAACTTATGAAAAAATAAATATTTATTTTTATAAATGCTTGATATTTTGAGTTTTTATGTAGCATCATTGACTAATAAAGTTACTTTCATGTTATTATTTTATTTTATTCTAGTCTTGCCTATGGAATATTACATCTTTTTTTTTTATTTTTTTTTTTACGTTTACATAGGGTAATGATGTTTATTTTATTTTTCCCCTCCCCCCACCCCTCCCACCCCTCCCACCCCTCTTTTCCCTCTACACAGTCCTTCTTTCCTTCATTCTTACCGCTCTCCTTAGCCTAACTCTAAACCTAACCCTAAACCTAATGCTAGCCCGTCCCACCCCCCATTATATGTCCTCATCCGCTTATCAGCGAGATCATTCGTCCTTTAGTTTTTTGAGATTGTCTTATCTCACTTAGCATGATATTCTCCAATTTCGACCATTTGCCTACAAATACCATAATTTTATCATTCTTCATTGCGGAGTAATATTCCATTGTATAAATATGCCACAGTTTCTTTATCCATTCATCAACTGAAGGGCATCTAGGTTGGTTCCACAATCTGGCTATGGTGAATTGAGCAGCAATGAACATTGATGTGGCTGTATCTCTGTAGTATGCTGATTTTAAGTCCTTTGGGTATAGGCCAAGGAGTGGGATAGCTGGGTCAAATGGTGTTTCCATTCCAAGCTTTCTGAGGAATCTCCACACTGCTTTCCAGAGTGGCTGCACTAATTTGCAACCCCACCAGCAATGTATGAGTGTTCCTTTTTCACCACATCCTCGCCAACACCTATTGTTGCTTGTATTCTTGATAATCGCCATTCTGATTGGGGTGAGATGAAATCTTAGGGTAGTTTTGATTTGCATTTCCCTTATTACTAGGGATGTTGAACATTTTTTCATATATCTGGTGATTACTTGTACATCTTCTTCTGTGAAGTGACTGTTCATTTCCTTAGCCCATTTGTTGATTGGATTATTTGTATTCTTCGTGTAGAGTTTTTTGAGTTCTTTATAGATTCTGGAAATTAGCGCTCTATCTGAGGTATGGTTGGCAAAGATATTCTCCCACTCTGTAGGCTCTCTCTTCACATTTCTGATAGTTTCCTTTGCTGAGAGAAAGCTTTTTAGTTTGAATCTATCCCAGTTGTTGATTCTTGCTTTTATTTCTTGTGCTATGGGAGTCCTGTTAAGGAAATCTGATCCTAAGCCAACAAGTTGAAGATTTGGACCTACTTTTTCTTCTATAAGATGCAGGGTCTCTGGTCTGATTCCGAGGTCCTTGATCCATTTTGAGTTGAGTTTTGTGTAGGGTGAGAGATAGGGGTTTAATTTCATTCTATTGCATATAGTTTTCCAGTTTTCCCAGCACCATTTGTTGAAGAGGCTATCTTTTCTCCATTGCATATTGTTGGAACCTTTGTCTAGTATGAGAAAATTGTATTTATTTGGGTTTGTGTCCATGTCCTCTATTCTGTACCATTGATCTACCTGTCTATTTTGGTACCAATACCATGCCGTTTTTGTTACTATTGCTTTGTAGTAGAGTTGAAGATCTGGTATTGCAATACCCCCTGCTTCGCTCTTGCTACTGAGGATTGCTTTAGCTATTCTAGGTTTTTGGAATATTACATCTTATTATGAATTTCATTTCTTGTTTTCTGAGAGGGCTTTGCAAAATATCTATTATAAAAAGAGGATATTGGGTCAGATAGAGATAAAAACTAATGTATTTGATGATGTCTAAGAGTTTCTGTAATATTGATACGTCTTGTGCTCTTAAATGTTGAATACATTTAGCATACAAATTTTAAGTGTGAAAAGAGACAGCTATTTGAACAATTTCTAGAAAATAGCTAGATGTGACCTTGATTGTATTATTTCCACTTTCTGAACACCAGTTTCCTTATTTCTAAAAAGAAAACAATAATATGGAGATCTAAGGACACCAGGGGGTATAAATTCATTAGTATGTCAAATAGGAGCAATCCTAGAGGCTGTGGGTCCAGTTTTCATAGGTGACTTTAGGCTATAATGGTGAGAAAGTTAATAAGATCTGTGATAGAGACAAAGCTGTAGATTTATGACACTATTTTCTCTTTCTGAAAACTCACGGAGGTCTACTGTTTGGAATGTTGAAATATGTAAGTGATTTTCGGACTTGGATACTCCAGACCTCCCTTCCACAGCTCCAGCTAACTCTTGGAGTCACGTAAATAAATGACTTGACCGCAGGATGGGGGATGATCTCCAGACTCTGACTCAGCAATGGGGTAACTTTCATAAGACTTGGGGGTTGTTTAGTACAGCAACAGACATGACTTTGTGTATCCAATACTACATCTTAGACCACCATCAGAGGACACAATTTCTGGCTAAGAGAAGTGATAAGCTCCTTTCTGGTGTGGTTCTGAAACCCACACCTCAAGGGAAATGATCTTGCGGGAGGGAGAAAAAAAAAAAAAAACACCACTATAATGAAAGAAGAAAATATCTATAAATCATGAAATCATAAGGAAAGACTGAAAACACTGAGAATAAAATACCTAGAGAAAAGACTGTCTTTGGAATATTTTAGTTGTATTTAAGTCAATGAGGTTTGGAGAGAGTTTTTTTTTTTTTTTTTTTTCCTTTAAGGTTGCAGGTGTCAATATTCAAGCAAATGGTCTGAATTGAAGGATAAATTTTGGTTTAATATACAGGAGAAAATTTATTTTGTCTCTGAGAATAGCATGAACTAGTTATCACTGAATGTGCCTACTATTATTTTGAGAATCATTTACAGAGGACTTTGTAAAAAGAATTCACATATCAGATAAAAAGCTGAATTGAGTGGCTTCTAAATTTCTTTCACTAGCATAGATTTCACTAGCATAGATGCTTCTAAGAACCATCACAGTGGATTATTCTGATTTTTTTTTTCTAAATTATGCTTAAGCATTCTGCAATTTGCTTAAATCAAAGCACACTTGAAAGGCAGGGCACTATATATGCACTTGCTGTAGTCTCAGATTCTCCAAACCCACAGCAGGTTCAATTTGGGTTCAGACCCACACTGTGCTACTTTTCTGCAATCTAATTCAAACATAGTCAGCAGTGAGCTGACAATGGAGCAGCACCAGGAGTTTTAGCTCCTCTCAGGGAACAGAGGACATGTCACCAAACAGGTGGCTCCAATTACTAGAGCTGCTGCCGCCAGAGGAAACCAGAGAGAAATAATCAACCCACCAAGGAAACAATGATAGGTAGACAGGGTCAGTCCTGGAGTCCTCTGGAGAATTGCCAGAGAATGCAGCACCACCTGACCAGCTCAGCAAAGATTAATTGAAAGAAGGGTAATAAAGCACCATGCATTCTGTGGGTGTTTCTGTCTGTGAAAAACCCAACTCCTTTTTCAAAGATTGAAGGTAAAGTACAAAAAGAAAAATTTTAAAAAAGAAGAAGAAAAGAAAAAGAGCAGAAAAAAATATAGAGAGAATGAGAATGGTATTTAATGAGATAACACCAGAGATGTGCTTGAGATAATGACTTGCAAATTATGAATGAGGCTGTAAAACCCTGAGCGCAGCCCATGAGACTACTCTTAGAATGCTCACTGTGTTCAGAGCCCTCCTGCTCCTGCGCCTGCTGGAATACAGGGCTGACTCATTCGCTCAAGTCAGCCCTGAACACCAACGCTGCCTCCCTCTCTTTCTGGAGTATAATGACAAAGGGAATATTCATTCTCTAAGCACAAGGTCAGGAACAAGCGCTAATAAAAATATCACAAGTTCATTTTAAGGGAAAAGGATGAAATGGTCAAGGAAGAGGGCAAATTGGAACATGTCTTTGGTTGGTAGCTGCTTTAATTTATTTTATATTAAAAATTCCTCTTTAAAGCCTCTTTAAATGCTCATAGGAGCATTTCTAAAAATCATTTTTAATTAGGGCAGATCCTACATGACCAAAGCATACAAAGAGCTAATTCAGGCAACTCTCCTTATCTCCCTGAAGAATAAAAATTCAATAATAAACAAGGGAGGATTCTGCAAACCTGGTCCCCTAGATAAGCATCTTCTCTATTATCTGATTAATTTTACCAAAAATCTGTATGACCTGTGAATAAAATGTCTGGTCATCTTCCAAGTCAGATGATTCCTGACTTTCTGACTGTAACTAAACCTTGTGCTGCTGAGGAGGTAATAAAAGAAATTTTGGCACCACTTAGCAGCTCCATGAACCCCTGAGGATCACTCCTATGCTCCCAAGGGGCCTCAAGGCATTTCTTTCCTGCCAAATTTTCCTTTGATGGATTTCACGATTCAAGAAAATATCTTTTTAAAACTTGATTAGCAAGCACAAGAATTTTGGTTCCAGAATACAAGAATTTCTGATTACTTTTACTAGAATAATTGTAAAAAGTAGAAAATAAAAGCCTTTTAATTTTAGTTTATTATTCATTAAACTAAAGGAGATAATGTGACCATTGCTTCCCTGTTCTGCCAGTGAAAGACCTCAGGTGTGTCAAGAAGCCCAGGATTCCTGGCACAGCTTTCTTCTCAGAGAGGCAGAATCCGAGGGCCTTGCCGACTACCCACAGTCAAGTCCTGTTTATATGGTGGAGCTCTTGCTTCAAAGGGAAGATCTTCCCAGGCAGAACCCACAGGCTCTTATTTGCCTCACAACATCCTTATCCTGTCTGCCATTGGTGACATCTAGTTACCTGTTTCTTTTTTTCTTTTTTCCCTAATAGAATCCCATGAGGCAAACAAGCACTATCTCCAAAAGGGATTTTCAGTAGACATTCTGGCTTCTTTTGTTATTTTCTTCTCCTTCAGTATAGTCCATGTTCTTTGAAAGAGGCTCTCAGTCATTGGGAAAATTCTTCTGGTTCCTTAAGAAGAGTAACTGATAGTCCCATCTTATTAAATTCGTGAGCCCTCAGCATGAAGGAAAAATATTACGTGTAGAATACAATGGACCTCTAAGATCATAGCACAATGCTAGGTTTTATTTTCCAAATAGAGAAATATACTATGTGCCTGTTGTGCAATATTTTGAAAATGTAGAAAAGCACAGAAAAAGAAAACTACTAAAATTACCCATAATTCTACCATTTGAGGAGTCCACCAGAGAGCCAAATCCTGCTGATTGTCTATTTCCAGCTAAGAAGGGTTTTTAAATTATTAGAGTTGTAAGTTACACACAATACCACACCCACACACCCACACACACACATAGAGGATTGAATGACAGAGATGTCGTGTGGCCCACAAAACCTGAAATATCTAGTATCTGACCCTTTTCAGGAAAAAAAAAAAAAAATTGCTAACCCTTGATGCAGAAGGAACCAATACTATTTTGATGCCTTTTCCCCCAATTTTAGTGAGCAGCTATGCAAAATTTTAGGAAAAGAACCCTGTGATATTATTCTGTTTGGTATGTTTCTTGCATTTTTTATTCACTTGAATATTGTATCAAGAGTATTTCTCCAAGGCATTAAGCTTTTTTTTTTTTTAATAAAAGCACATTTTAATTTTTAAAAAGTCAAATACAAACAACTACTTTATGGAAAAGACTCTTTGGTACTTAGTCCTAGCTCTCCTAGCCTTCAAAATTTTCAAGGGATAAACACTGGTCATCATTTTAAAATTATTTTTAATTGTATTAAAATACACGTGACTGACTTTACCATATTAACCATTCTGAGTGTACAGATTAGTGACCTCAAATGCATTCACATGATTGTGTATCATTCATTTCTAAATGCATTCACATGATTCATTTCTAAAGTGCATTCATATGATTGTGTGCCATTCATTTCTAAAACTCTTTTCATCTTGAAAAAATGCACCTGTGTACCCACCAAACAACTCTCCATTATCTGTCTCCGCTAAAAACATAATTTTTAATAGTTGTATAATGTTTATTTTGATTTTATGCCTCCTGGCTCTTTTCACTTGCTAGTTCTCTATCAACATTGGAAATAAAGCTATCTTGTGAGTACTGCTCTTTGAAGCAATGAGGAGAAAATAACTGAAATCTTATTAAAGACCTATCATCAGTGGTTATGACAGCAAGTTTTAAAAATTGTGTTTTGTTTTTGCTAAAATTTCATTCATAATTTAACTAAATGGCAGTTTCAAATTTAATAGAAAGTTTTAGAACTGTAGTTAAAATTCTGACCAGTGACTTAAAATTTAGGATTACATAACAATTCTGTGTCTCAATGTTCTTGTCTAAAAACCAAGGGTAATAAAACTGATGGGGTTGATGTGATATTCAAGTGGGATAAAGTATATGAAAATCATTTAAATGATGTGATGTGAATATTATTATTATTATGATGTTGAGACATTTGCTATCAACAAAGTTGTCATTTTTCAGAGAAAGAAATATTTTAATGGAAATTTTCAAGTAGCAAGGTCATTATACTAAAATAATAAAGAACAGAGGAACATTTCATAAATCACTTTATAGCTGTTCAGTTTTTCCCTGGAAATTTCTATTGTCCTGGGAATACTGTGATGTTCAAAAGTTTTATACTTCTCCATGGAATTTAATCAAAATGCAACCTGATCATACTATGCAAAGAATTTTAAATAGTCTAGCTCTATATAAAATATGCCCAGTGTCAACATATTGTCTTTTTTTTCTAATTGCTTTCTCAACAGATTATATTTAACAGTGAACCTATGAAAAACACAGATTGTGATGTTGTAACTTTATATATTCTATCTCTGTTTTATAAGTTTTTAACATTTTTGCCTTTCCCATTTACATGCTCTAGGAGAGAAGAACTTAAAAATAGCCAAAAAAATCATACAGTCAGGAAATAAGAGGGAGAGGGGTATAAAAAATGGTGAAATGAGATAGACATCATTACCCTATGTACATGTATGATTACACGAATGGTATGAATCTACATCATGTACAACCATAGAAACTAAATGATGTAGCCCATTTGTGTACAATGAATCAAACTGCAGTCTGTAAAACATAAAAGATAAATTAAAAAAATCATATGGCCAATCTTTAAAAAATTTGAGTTCTCAGGTGTCTAATGGCATAAAATAGGATAAAAGAATCTAAAAATAACATTTCTTTCACAAATAACACTCTTTCAAAACTTCTGTTTATGGAGGAAATGTAAAATGAATTAAAAGTTATATTTTCTTAAGTTGTTTGAGGATTTGTATATATATTGTCAATTATCCCCATCATTCACCACTATTGATAAAGTACACTAGGTAATTTTTCAATTCAATTGTTCTCTGTAGCTTATTTTTACATGACAGTGTTTATATTTGAATTTAAGAGTCCGATGGTGACAATTGTTATTTGGAGTTGCTAGGACTCCCTAGAAGGAGGGATGAAACTAAGTTTATGGTCTTTAGGTTTGTTTAATTTATTTTAGGGAAAAAAAACCCAAGATATTATGAATACAAACATATATAAAAGGAGGAATATTTGTTAGTAAGAGACCAAAGCAAGTAGAGGGCATCAAAAGTTTCAGCCTCACGGAATCAGAGTAAAGCGACCTGATCAGGGGGCTTCCTTTCCTGGGGGTGTCTCTCATTTCTGTCTGTCTGCTTCAGCTTGCCTCTTGCCTTAGTGTAAAGATCCAAACAGGCTGTACTCAAAGGTCATGTTCAGGACTATGGAGCTCAAGAGTGTGCTTGCTGGAAGAGCCAGATGTCCTACTGAAGCAAATGATTCTCAGACTTCAGGCTGTTTGGGGAACAGAGGTCAACTGAAGATTCACACCAACTGCACAAACAGAAGTGGGGTCCCAGAGACTTTTCCAGTTTCTTTCAATAGGAAAAGCTGACAGCCCATAGATTTACTACCACATCTGGAGCTATTTCCTTATATCATATGTACATGTGATACATGGTGTGGGGAGGCTGAAAAGAGGGCTAGCTGGTGACTTGCTGCACACATGCATGTACTGAGTGTTTCAAACTGGTATTTCTTAGGAAAATCACATGTGGCTTGTTGAATGGGTTAACTTCCATGTGAAGAAGAAAGTTTCAGAGAGTTATCTGGATGTCAAATTGCAAATAAGGTGCCATTTATTTTCTGTCTGAATGACTGTCCTGAGTGGTGGTCAGATTATATGATGACTAGGAAGTTTTAAATAGCAGGGTGTTCTCCATCAAAGCACATGTAGCTGGTGAAGATATCAAAAGACGGGAATTAAGAAGTAAAGGAGAGGACTCAGCAAGAACTTAAAAATTAATAAATGTACAAATTTTGCTGAAATTCATGTTTTTAAAAAGTTCATTTATTTGCTTTTAAATTTCATGGTGATGAGATGCATGACTAAAGTACAGATGTGGATTCATACTGAATGAAAGTAAGATGTTTTGGAAAACAATAATATATTCTTATTTTGATTTAATTTCATAGTTCTTCCCAAATAATTTCTGACCTTCATAAATATCATACTTTTAAAGTGTCATGTCACTGTTCCATGGAAATCATCCACCCACACACGACTTGGAGCTATGCTGGACATTGTTTAAAGTGGGTTCTAGACAGCAAAAGAAGGATAAAGGCAAAGTTTGTTTTTCACATTCTCCATTTTCCCTGTTAGCCTCATTCTTAATTTCTCTCCTGGTCTTCATGCTCTTTCTTTCCTCTACCTGTCATCACATGCCCACCCTCATTCTCCTCTGCTATTTTGTCAACTGATGAGGTGTTTGTTCATTTACCAGCAAGCCTGATTCTTCAAGGTGACAGCAAAATTGGCAAAGCTCACACAAAATAAAACCATGCAGTACTGGTGGAATGACAGTCAGTAGGGACTGAATGAGGAAAGGAGTCCCTCAGTTTCTTCTCCATAGAACCATGGGTTTGGCTTCCTATCTCACTCCCTAGTCTAATAATATGAGATAATCAAAGTAAACTAAACATATACAGAGGCAGCCAGGTTCCAAGTCACCTAAGTATTATAGTTTCAGAGTTGGAAGAGATCTTAAAGTTGGTTTTGTCAAACCAGGGTTTTCTTCATCAGGAAATTCAGCCTCAGAGGAGGTAAGTGAATTGTGCATGCTCATTTAGCTAGTTGTATTCATAAATTTGTCACAAGAACTCAGGTCTCACAAAATTTCTACTCCAGTGCTACTTTTTATCAATTATATCATGCTGCCTCCAAAACAGGTTAATCCAATAAAACATCAGTGAAGTGGAACACATGTAATGTTTTGTTTTTAGTACAAAATAGAGAATATGAGAAAGGAGACTCAAATTTTAAGATGAGAGAGAGAAGAGAAATGAGTGAACTATTATAATAGAGTAGAGTGGTATTTCTGGAAACCATGACAGAAAAAGTAAGAGGGAAAATGAGTGTGCATACAGATGGAAGATAAATATTGCCCGTTCACCTGTCACTCAAATCCTAATTCTCTTCCTATTCTGGGCCAACATAAGTCAAAGTCATAGCCAAAGGTTATACTGAATTATAATGAATGCATGCCTTTTTCATTTACCATCCATCTTAAGCATAAGAAGAAAATTGATGACTTTGAGACACATTTATGAGGATTTATCAAGGAATCAGGAGTTTGACTAGATCTACCCTTGATGTCATCAGGCAGACATATTTGTCTGTTAAGTGCCTTTAAAATGTCTCTTACAAGAAATGATGCAGTGTTTTTGCCTGTAATAGCAGCTCATTGGTTATAGCCCCACCCATATCTCCTAGCGCCTCAGTGCACTCTAGCTGGACTTCCAATTCCCGGTCCCTGCATTTCTTCTCTGGAGGACTTTTCTGACTACTAAAGTCCAATTCACCTCCTGTATGGTAGTCAGATATGCCAGGGTTTTAATATTTCCAGGGAGTAGGCTGCAACTAAGGAACAATAGGTACTGGCATAAAAATGCCTCAGTTATCTCACTCCTCAGTAGAAGATGTTGTCCAGTGGTTTATAAAGTTTCTCAACACAGGTAACTGGCTTGATCATTCACCATTTATTGGCTGTCTCCTTTTTCTGTCTCACTTCCCTAACCGATTCCTGATGTTTCCTTCCCCTCTCAAACGAACTGTTTTCCCCCTTAATCCTTTGAAAGAACCCAAACAGAGATGTCAGTATTATTTATTATTTATTATGTTGGCAATAGACTCTCAGGAGAACCCACCTACATCAGGCATTCATCTGTAAGCAACAGAAAACCTAATTTCAGTAACTTGAGAGATTGGGTTTAATTTGGGGGAATAGAATAGGCTTAACTGCTCAGTGATCACATCAAGGAACCAGGTTTTCCTATATTTCTGTTTCATCATCCTTACCTTTCAGACCTGGGCTTTTGGCTGTTTCATAAAATATCTGTTACACCTCAAAATGCACAGCCATATTCCACGTGTGTTTAAGGAAGTGGAGAAAATTAAAGCTTTAATTTTTACACAGCTTTGTCTTTTGAGTCAGGAAAACAAAATCTTTGCAGGCTTCTCCATATCTCAGTGGCTGTACTAGGTTTCCTGTCCATCATCAGCCCAATCACATCCAAGAGGGTGAGATCAGAAAGCCTGGTTCATCTCTGGGAAAGGTCCCCATCTGAACAAATTGGAATTCTGTTAACTGAGGAGAGGCACAAAGGACTTGAGTAAGCAATAGACAACATCTCACATGCTGTCCCCATAAATTTACCATTTTTCAACATCACAGTAAATGTATCAGCTTCTTGTGTCCACATGACCTACTTCCAAGCAATGGCACATCAGCAAACATATACTCAAAGGCAATGAGAATACAGAAGCAGAGGAGAGAATCTTTAATGTGCCTTTCTGATTGTCCTTTTTTCTCCTTTTATTGAGTTTTAGCTGTAGAAAGTATTTTTCTAATTTAATGTAGTCATATCAAATTTTCCTATAGAAAAATGTATTTTCTATTGAAAAATGTAAGCCATACTAATCAACTGTTGCTTATGAAAAGGACTCTGCTCAAATAAAGCTCCTTGTGAAGACAATTCTAAGCCATAAAGTTATTTAGAAGAAACTTGTTCATTGAAATTGAAGGCCAACAGTATTCATAAGAACAAAATCTGAGTCTTTATTTAGTTATCATGAACATTTCATTGCAAGGATGTCTAAGAAGACCCCTGGGAAAAGAACTGAACTCTGGCATTGATTCTGCCTCCTGTGGAATGTAAGCATTAACCTTAAAACACTGTATGCTAATTGGATGTCCAAGAAGAACACACTCAAATTGACATTTGAAAGCTCTAAAAACATTTTTAAAATACTTCGTTTTGGGGGGACAAAAGCTTCAAGCTTTGTCTTTCTTTGCATTAGCTGAAGGGGAAATTAATAAGTCAATGATTCTGTTAGATGCTTAATCTTAAACTGCACAAGGTATTTTCTTTCAACAAGAACAAAACATCCTTGTTCTAAGCAGAACCTACTCCATCAAGGTTCAATCACATGGTAAATTGGAAGGTCTCTCCTGCTTTTCAGAGAGCAATGTAGAACAATTTAAGGAATTAAATGTAAATGGAAACACGCTAAAGGCAGTTCAGCTGAACTAGAATCTGTTCTGCTCCATAAGACTTTAAGAAGAAGCAGATTCTGTTAATTCTGTTAATCTGGTATTTTGTAGCTTAGAAATTCTTTTGATTCCTCATGGAAATCAACGGTAATTCAGAAAAAGTCTGTGCATATGCCAGACAGTTTCAGGTGCTTGAGATAAATTAACTCGTAATCTTCTCAACAATTCAGTAAAATGAGTTCTCTTATTTCTGCCCCTATTGTACAGATGTGGAGAAGCACATAAAGGTCAAACTACATGCCCAAGGTGACACAGCAAGTACACGAAGAGATAAGATTCAAGCCCCTCCATTGTAATTCTGGAAACAACAGGTTGAATGTCTGAACTCTATTAATGGAGTGTGTATGTCATTATCCTACATATACATCAAAAATTAGAAAGGAAGATCCTTCAAACCATTAACTTGACATAAATCTTCTGATTTTGTAAGGAAAATTGCTTCG
Organism: Sciurus carolinensis; assembly: GCF_902686445.1. NCBI lineage: Eukaryota > Metazoa > Chordata > Mammalia > Rodentia > Sciuridae > Sciurus > Sciurus carolinensis. Next base: position 126,957,845 of record NC_062216.1, on the reverse strand, counting down.
TTTACTGGGCCTAAAGGTAATAATATTACCAGAGAAGTAATAAATCTGCATATTCTGTGACACAGTCTCTACCAGAGTGGTTTAAAATGTCATCGAAGTAGGGTTCTCTTAGAATCCATGTATTTCACATTGCTTCGGTCTGAACAATTTCTGAGATGTTAGTGAAAATACTCTTGATAATCCAAGCTTTGCAGATGGTCACATTCTGAGGGACAATGTGTCTAATCATCTGAATTTACAGGACTTTGACATTAACTGTGGTTGCTGTGTCAGAGACAGTTTATCACAATAATGAGAAAACAGTTCTTTTATTTAAAAACTTGAAATAATGTATTATTTTCGTATATAATTTTGATATATAGCAAAAGTTTTTGCTGGAAGTAAACTACAGTTCAATAGGGAAATTTTATCTTCACCTTTGTATAGAAGTGAAATTAAGACGCAATTTAATTTAAAAGTGAAATTAAGATAGTGTCCAATAGTCTCAGATCTCCAAAAGAAGGAAAAGAAGGAGGAGGAGAGGGAAGTCAATTAATGGGTCAATTAATACTTTCAAGCAAGGGAAAATAGGAATGTATCCTGAACTCCTCTTTTAAAAAATCATTTCTGGATGAGAACTCATTTTCCGATAGCTTGATGTGCGTTTTCCCCATATCATGTCCTACCTACCTCAACAAGGATAAAAATTAAAATTCCTTCTTTTTTAAAATTTGTTCTAATTGATAAAATTTCCTTATTATTAGAAGACAACTTCTATTATCTCAATCTGGTAGTGCTATTGAATGATTCTTCTCTTTATCAGTATGAGAAAGAAATGCTATAAATCTAATTCTAATAAATAAATCTAACTAAACTCTGAAACTTTGTAAACATATCATCTAGTTCTTACCAATAGTTTACAGAAACCATTCATTCATTCATTCATTGTCAATCTGTCACTGATTTAGCATACATTTATTAATTATCTTTTATATCTTGGTTACTGTTTAGGTATGGAAAGCAGCAATCAATGAAACAAAGTCCCTGCTCTCAGTTTACTATCTAGTGGGGAAAGTCAATCATCCTACCAACAAGTACACTTGTGTGGCAGGGTGTGATAAGTACTTCCTAAAGAACCAGGTGGAGCGAGGAAATTTCTGGGAGGGTACACAGAATAAATGATCTAATTTGTCTTACATTTACAAAATGTACATTTTGTAAGTAATTCATCTTAGAGACTATTCCATGAAATAGTGTTGTTTAAAGTTAGGCAATTTTGTGTGTTGAGCTAGAATTTTCTACAACCAAAGTGGTCTACTTATATTTCCCTTAAAAATTTTCAAAGCTAAAATTACGAACATGACATAAGACTTTATAGTTTTGATTTCTCATTCATCTCCAGATTAGAGTAGATTCAATAAATGTTTTCTAAGGAGGTTTGTGCCTGACAAATACACAATAACATAGCTCACTTTCAGACAGGGTTAGGAGAATTTCTCAGGTGGCTCACCTCATAAGCACCTCTTTACTATCAAGAGAATTTCAATTCTGCCCTAGCTCAAATTTCTATTAAGCCATATTGGTAAGCAACAATATTTTCATTCTGAATACTGGCCAAGGAGTAAAATTTGCAACAATAATAAAAGACTAAAAAAACCCCAATACTTTTGAAAACTTTTCTTAGCATAATGACATGTTAAGTATTGCACATCTATTTTGTGACTTATCATATTCATCTTCTGGGAAATGTCCCTTTATTGTCTCTTTGGAAAATTTAGACAGAAGTCCTTGAGAGTTTCCATCACCTTCCTCAGAGGACACAGTTAGTTGGTACTACATAGGTGGCTACAGGTATATGAGTTCAACTATACATTTTATTTTTTATTTTCTATTTCTTTATATTTATGTAGGTTTTAATTGTGAGCTTTTCTAAAATTTTCCTTGAGTAGGGCAGGAAATAAATAAAAAGTCCATTTCACAGTTATTTAATTTTTGTTTTAAATCTGTCTTCCCGGGGCCTTCTTGGCCTGTGGTTGGAACTGCTGCTTTAATAAACACCTGTTTTCCTGTATAGCATCACTTTCCCAACTACTGCTGATTCCTGCTTCCCAGTCTTACAACGCCAATCTCTGCACTACTTTATTTTATTCTCTGTGTTCAACACCCACCCAGACTATGTTCTAGTCATCGTTTAAGAACTCTAATAGCAGTTCAACCAATTTTGGAGATAGATATTGCCAATCTTTTCTCCACCTGAATTTTAAGCCCTTCCTTCATCTCCCATTGCCTAGAAAATTTAATCAATTTTACAGATTGAGGGATGACTACCTCTAAGGGACACAGTATAGAAGAACTGAATGAAGCAAGGTACCCCTGAAAGCTTTCTGTTCCTCCTGTACTCTTTCTTGTCCTTCTCTCATAATTGTCTTCATCTAAATTGTACATGCTTGGGTTTATACATCAAATATTTCATAATTAGAATATTCTGATTGGTTGAGATTTTTAAAAATGTAAGAAGACAGTAGAAATCCATGAGATGTTTGAATAATAGATGAATGAAAAGTTGATGATATTAGAGGAAAACTGTGAATTTGATTATTGCTACTTATTATTATTTTAGTTGCTTGGAATATAAAGACAGATTCTGCAAACATGGTGAACAATCTAAATGCAGTTCACTTTCCCTCTAGTCATCCTGTCTGACTGTAGGAATGAAGGGTGGATCTTGGCCTCTAGTTGATGCTCCTCAGGAAGCTGGTAGGGATTTAATTCCTGAGAATGCAGCTAAAGGTTTTGAGCCCTTGATTAGGAGCACTAGAAGTGGGGGGCTCTTAAGAATTTGTGTCCCTTCAATGAGTTAAACCAGCCCCAGCTCCAAGTGAGTGTAAATTCTTATTTACCCCAGGAGGTTAAAAGAAGAGTGAGCAGTTGGGCTTGGCTTCTACTATGTGAGAAGACAATAGAGTTGTCTGGTTTCTGCCCTAGAAAGAGAAAACACAGTATCCTTCCCATCTATGGTGCTAGAGACAGCTGCTTTGAACCTAAATGGGCCAACAAAGACTTTGGTAACTGTGTTTTTCCATCCATCATTTCGATAGCGATCTAACCAAAGATGTAGGTGCCCAAAGAGTAGTACTACCAAGGAGTCAGAGCTGAGTCCACCCCAAAGGTTGTTCAGAACTAAAACAAAACCAAACAAAAACCAAACATGATTTCCAAAAGAAAACAAAAATCAGTAAGGTGAATTAAAGAAAAGGAGGTATACACTCTGTTGATATCTGTACTATTGACTATAAATGCCAAGTGAAAGCAATCAGTCAAACAGAACAAAAATCTTAATTTGGAAAAAATTGAAAGAATGATGTGGATGTGTCCAGAGATTTAGCATGAGAATATCAGGTTTTACACACACACACACACACACACAAACAAATATAAAAGATGAGTGAGACCAAAGATCTTACAGATAATTGAAAAAATTTCTGGATTAATCCTGAGTTCATAGTTTAAAAGGAGATAAGATATTCCAACTAAATTTGATGAGAAAAATGAAACAAAATAGCATATCTGGGAATATCATAGTAAAATTTTTGAATTGTAAGGATGAAAAGAAAAATATTCATACTTACAGAGAGAAAGAACAGGATACCTCAAAAGAGAAAGGATTAAACTGTGAGTTGACATAGAGAATAAAGAATAGGGACTTGAGGTGCATAGTCTACTCATTCCTCTCTTAAAGACTGAGAGACCTTGAGTAAATAACTGTTATTTCTGTCTACTCAAATGTAAAATAAGTGACAGTGATATCAATTAATCCATAATCCCTTCTGAGGATTAAATTACTCATTATTAATTGATACACAGTACTTAGAACAGTTCCTGGTACCTGGTAGCAAAATATGTGGTGGCTAATATTGCATATCTATGTAGTCATTCCTCAATATCTGCAATGGGTTTGATTTCAGGACCCCTGTGGATATCCAAATCCATGGATACTCAAGTCCCTCCTACAAAATGTCATAGTACTTGCATTGTGACCTACACACATCCTATACACTTTAAATCATCTCCAGATTTAACTAATACAATGTAAATACGATGTAAATAGCTGTAATACTGCATTATTTGTGGAATAAAGACAAGAAAAACCCTTGGGCATGTTCAGTCCAAAAATTATAATAAATATTTTTGATCCTCAGTTTGTTTCACCTGCAGATGTAGAACTTACAGGTATGGAAGGATATATTTTTATCTTAAAGTTGTAAGCCAGAAGATAGAATGAAATAAACTATATCAAAAAGAATGAGACAAACATCATTACCCTATGAACATGTATGATTATACAAATGGTGTGACTCTACTTCATGTACAACCAGAGAAATGAAAGTTGTACCCCATTTGTGTACAAGGAATCAAACAAACAAACAAAAACAAAATAAAATAAAAGAAAGAAGAAGAAGAACAAAACTCAAGGATCCTATACCCAGTCACATTATTCCCTGTCCTGGTGACAGATCTGTGGTTATGCAAGGATTCAGGAAGTGTACCATCCATAAACTCCATCTGGAATTTTGAAAAACACATCTTCCTCATCCTGCAAGAAAACGGAGAAGAGAGAAAACAGAGATCTCTTCCATATTACACATAGAAGAGAAGACCTAAACCCCAAATGTTACGAGGCTTCTCAGATCATAGATCAAAAATAAATTTATTGAAGAACATTTGTACATCTCTCAATCTAGACACCCTTCAATGTCTAGTGCCATTTTTCTACACTGCAGTAAAAATGTTCACTGCTAATACCCACTCTTCAGAGGACATAATTCAGAGAAATGCCCCTCCAAACCTCTCCCAGTAACACTCCTACCTAGGTTAGAAAAATAAAATTCAATGAAATTATCAAATTCTTCCTCTCAGATAACATGAATGCAGTAGTCCTGCCGTATCAAAGTAGTAAACCAATACTCCTGCTTCTTTTCCTGTTTCTATTCCTGCCTGGTTCAAGAGATTCTCAAAAACAAAAACAAATGCAACAACAACCACCAAAAACCAAAAGTCAACTGTTCGCAATAGTTGTACCTGGGGCAGGAGGGGGGCAGCAGAGAGGGGACTGAGGAATATTTTTTTAGGATTAACAATGCAAATTACCTTTTAACTTTCACATATGTAGATTATATATAACATGTATGATATCTATTTTGAAATCACTAAAACTGGGTGACTGATATTAAAATTGACTAGTTTTATTTTGTAAATAACCCATTAAGATTTATTAAATGTTTAAATTATATAAAAATTCATTCTTTAAAATAATTTGGATTAGAAAACTTGACAATTTCTAATTGTAAATTGTATTTTAATTTTAATTTCCACAAATAATTTTAAATATATTTAAAGAATATCTTTGAAGACATGAAAACATTTTAAATTATTTTCCCTTTTGATGAATTTACATCCAATTTTTATATTTGTAATTGTGTCACGTTTTACTTTTAGTCTCAGATAATTTTAGAAAAACATAACTAGTAATTTTGCTTAAAAGAAAGGAATAAAATAAATTTTAATGGGATAAATACATATAGTTTGAGAGTTATGTATGATTTTATTTCATAGTCACCTAAACCTTACTGGTTTATCAACAGACATATGCAGCAATAAACTGCATTAAGTTTTGTGTCATAGTTTGCTATCTTTGGGTAACTTAAAAACCTGAGCTTTACTTATGCTTTTTGATTTGAAATTGTTTAGATCTATATTTTCAAGCTTAGAGCAAAACAGCACATTTAACTTAACAGCTTTTTAACTGTGATTTATAATTTTCATATATTTATACATAAGTATGGATATAATTTCATCCTTTTATCCTGGGGTCCCACAAATATTTAGGGTAGACCTGATAATGAACAATGAGAATCAGTTAAATGCAAATAAATAATGATGGACTATCTGGGAAATATTAGTGTTAAGAAATAACTCTTAAATTTTGGGGAGAAATCTTCAAGGAAAATTCTAATAAGAGCCCAGAAATGTAATGATAGACAATTTTAGCAAACCCAGGAGTTAGTCCTTGGGGAACAGGGGGAAATTTGAAGTTATTCTGAATAAAGATGTTAGAGGAATGTTGAGGGAGAAGCATGAATAATATTTTCAAATATAAGAAAATGAGATAAGAATGGAAATATTTATATACTTAGATCATTCAAAATAAGAGTCATCTATATATAGACATAGGTAGGTATGGATAGATACGTTGTGAAGAAAATGAACTATTCATCAAATTATATGCCACAAACAATTTAAAAACTAAATACAAAAAAAATGTTATAGATGCAGAGAGCACATGGCAAAAATGCAATTATAACAGCAGATTTTAATGTCTCTCAGAGAATGAGTTCTAATAACCCCAAATAAGAATGAGTATATTGACAAATCAAAGAACTCCACATGTGTCAATGCATTTAATCCTATGTTTCTTGAAAATTTTATAAAGATCAGATATTCACTTGACAATAAAGAAAATATTAATGAATATTTTAACGGACATAATCTAGAACATGATTTTCAAACATATTCAATAAAGTTAGAAATAAAATTTAAAAGGTGACCAAAAATCACCAGCACTTGGAAATTCCTGGCTAACAATCATATCAAAGACATCAGAAGCAATATTAAAATCTATCTGTGCCAATTAGTAAAACATGAGTTAGTTTTGCAAGGACACAGCATGTTCTTACACTGTAAGAATTTCCGGGGAAACAGATGCTAGAAAGACATCAGATTTTCAAGAGATTATTAGAAGAAATGCCTGTGGAAGAATTAGGGGAAGGAGTGTGAAGGGAGCCTTCAGTGAGGCAGGTCTTCAATATGTAAAAGGGATGTGGGGAGAGGGAGGATTAGCTAGGAAGAAACTTGGATAGCAGCACAGTTCTGAGAAAATCTCAGTACCAATGGAGAGTCCATGGCAAAGACTGGCCATAGAGTAGTTCCACACTGGGCATGGATGACTAATCTCTAGTAACCCTGCTATTCCCTGTCAATGACTGAAAGCATTTCAGGTGACACTTGTCCTTAGTGGAAACATCATGGTAAACTGGAGGTGTGGTAACCAGATGTTGTGAGTCAGCTACATCCTTTTATCAGATTCTTGTGAAGGATGTTCTGAGTGGAAACCTTCCATGGTTGAAACATGTAGATAAACTAAAAAAATGATGGAAAAGACTTACAAAACTAATATCATTAACTTGTGAGTTGGCTATATTAAAATAAGAAAGAAAAGACAATCAGTTAAAAAAAATACTATATGAAAGTTAATCAGTCTCACTGGTTTCTGGTTTAACCCTTTATGTATTTCTCTTTACAAAAATACACACTTTGTATTTCTTTTACACAAATGTTAACATTCTCTATTCTATTATTATCTGGTTAACATTATATTTTAAGATCCTATTAAGAAATAGTCTTTAAAAAAAGAAATAGTCTTCTGAGCTTTGCATTTTTCACTTCATAATATGTAATGAAAATCACTGTATATCAGTTCATAGAGATATTCTTCATTAAGTTTTATGCCCATATAGGACCCAATTGTATGCAGGTATCATAGTTTATTCAACATGCATCTATAAAAAGAAACACAGGAAGAACAGACCAGAAACTAAGAGATTGGTTACTTTTGTGAGTAGCTGGGGGAAAAGTAGAAGGTGTGGAGTGGGGAAGGAGAGTGACAGTTCTCAGAATGTATTGGCATAAGGGGTAATAGATGAGAGAGTCAGAGAGTTGATGGGTAGACAACATTATGGTTTGGATCTGGAAGGTTCCCCAAAGTCTCATGTATTTCAAGGTGGGGCTTTTTAGAAGGGATTAGATCACGAGATCTCTGACTTCATCAGTGGGATTATCCACTGGTGAGTGAATGGACTACTGGGAGTTGGGACCTAGTTGGAGAAAGTAGGTCACTGGGAGCATGTTGAAGGCTTATTATCTACTCCCTTATCCTTCTTCTCTCTGATTCCCAGCTGCCATGAGATGTGCAGCTTTTCTCTGCTAGGCATTTCCACCACGATTTTCTGCCTCACTTCAGGTCCAAAGTAATGGAGCCAGGCAGCCATAAACTGAACAATAAGCCAAAATCAGTCTTTCCTCCCTTAAGTTGTTATTGTCAGGTATTTTGGTAACAGCAACAATAAACTGACTAGCACAGATAAATAGAAGATAGACGAGAAATAGACCTGTCTGTGGGTATGTTAGTCAGCTTCTTGCCATTGTGACCAAAATATCTGACAAGAACAAATTAGAGAAGGAAAAGTTTATTTTGATTCATAGATTCAGAGGTTCAGTCCACAGTCAGCTGACTCCATTGCCGTGGGTCTGAGGGGAGGCATAACATTCTGGCAGAGTGGTGTGGCAGAGGAAAACTCAGCTCAATGGCAGCCTGCAAGCATAGTAAGAAAGCATGGGAGTCAGGGTAAAAATGTATAATCCCAATGGGGCTCCTTTGTCTAGTATGAGATAATGTATTTATGTGGATTTGGCTCTGTGTCTTCTATTCTGTACCATTGGTCTACCAGTCTATTTTGGTGTCAATACCATGTTGTTTCTGTTACTATAGCTCTGTAGTATAATTTAGCGTCTGGCACTGTGATGCTTCCTGCTTCATTCTTCTTGCTGAGGATTGCTTTGGCTATTCTGGGTCCCGTATCAATGTTTATAGCAGCTCAACTCACAATAGCTAAGCTATGGAACCAACTTAGATGCCCTTCAATAGATGAATGGATCAAGAAACTGTGGTATATATACAGAGTGGAATATTACTCAGTCTTAAAGGAGAATAAAATTATGGCATTTGCAGGTAAACGAATGGAGTTGGACAATATCATGCTAGATGAAATAAGCCAATCCCCCAAACCCAAAGGCCAAATGTTCTCTCCGATATGTGGATGCGGATCCATAATGGGGTGGGGGATGAATGGAGGAACTTTGGATTAGGCAGAGGGGAGGAAGGGGAGGGAAGGGAGTAGGGAAGTGGGAAAGATGGTGGAATGACATTGACATCATTAACCTAAGTACTTGTATAATTGCACGAATAGTATGGACTTTAAATCATGTACAACCAGAGTAATGAATAGTTGTGCTACATTCATGTACAATAAGTTGAAATGCATTCTGCTATCATGTATAACTAATTAGATCAAATAAAAACATTTTTTCAAAAGTATAACCCAAGGCATGACCCCCGTGATATATCTCCTTCAGCCAGATTACACCTGCTTCAAATTACCACCCAGTAATTCATTCAAATTATTAACATATCAAATGAATTAATACATCAAATGGATTAATGAATTAATCAAACTTGATTAATGGATTAATCCACTGATCAGGTTATGACTCTCAATCTAATCATTTCACTTCCTATACTAGCACAGGACTTTGGGCAGGGGTACCTCGTATCCAAACCATCCTGTGAGTATCTCTTATCCCTTCATCATAGAAAGAATCTAGAAGCAAAAACACCCAGATTGCAATAAGCACCCCAATCTTGTTTACTAAATACTATTCTTCATTACAATGAAGTTGGTCTTTTTGTAATAATATCTGGTTTTAGGACCAATTTTACAATCTGACAGGAAAACTACAAGATGAGCAAGAAGAAGTTGAACATGATAGAAAAAAATGAGACTTGTCAAAAGAATATAGAAGCCGGCTCAAAGGGGAGGGCATACCTGGATTAGAGGCTGAGCTTACTCTCTGGGAAAACCTCTCTTTCCTTGTTCTCTGTGGACTCCATGCCCTGAATATCTCTGTTCTTTCTCTTATGTTTTCCATGATTCATCTGAAGTAGGTATTAAGAAATATGCTCTCCTTGGGGTCTGTAGCAATTTACTACCTTGTCTATGAAAGTTTGGGGCCTGTAGGGTTTCAAAACTTGAATAAGCAAAGAATTATTTTAGTGGTATCTTCAGCAGTAGAAATTCCTCAGAAACACAGTAGTCTTCTGAGCTACTTGTTTCCAGTCAGTCCATGTACCAGTGATCACATCTCAAACTCTTTCCTCAAAGTAGGTTCCAGTAGTACTTTGTTTCCTCTCCCCATGTCTCACCTCTCAACTTAAGGTGGCTGTTTTACAGGCATTTGAAAGGACAGGATTGTGGGGACCGCAGTAACTTAATACTGATTTTTGTCACAGGACTGAATCATTTTATTCAATTGAGAATAAAATTTCTCTAAGATTTTAATTTTTCAGTCTTTTACTTCTTAAATTCTAGAGGCGTTAGCTTTTCCAACCTTGTGAAGTCATATATTTCCACACATGATTTCAAAGGACCATATTCTTTTCACGAGGTCACTTTTTGGTTTTCTTTCTACAAGTGGCAAGAAAAACCACTACACGGTGGTGTCCTTTTCAAGCATTTCTCCTAAAGCTCAGAAGACACATAGTAATTCCAAGTTATGACAAGAGGCAATTTTATCAAATATTTGCCTCTGTGTAATACTGAATTCCAGTTTTTCCAGTTTGTGTTATCTATTTCCTCACTACCTATGCTTTATCACTATCACATAAAATATACCTTGTTAATCCTAACACAATGGTCCAGTAAGCAACCTGGCTGGCAGGCTATTTTCCTCTATACGATAATTCAGAGCCTTAGACCCCTTCCGTCTTCTACATCTACAGCATTGATGTCTTTACCTCCAGCCAATGGATGGGACACGAGAGTATGAAACCTGAAAGTGACACACATCCCTTCAACGGAGCTCATCTGTGAGAAGTCATCATATACTTCCAAGTTGAGTTCCAACTCAATACTTTGGAGGAATAAGCTGAAGTTGCAATGAGGAGAGCTGGCTTTCTTTACCACTGTTTACCCTACACCCTACATTACTCTTTGGTAACACAGACAATCAGCTGCATAAAACCTACTCATCTGTTTTCACTCCAAACATTGGTCAAAATAACTTATTTTTCTGTGTAGTGAAGCCAAATCCCTAATGGAAAAAATATCAACATTTTTTAGTATAAGAATTTCTCTCTGTTAAACTTCACCATGGCAACACCATCTCTGTAAGCATTGTAATAGTTTAGGGAACATATTTTATTGACTGAAACTCGTTGATGGAAAATAGAAGTAATAAAATTGGTGTTTATACATGCTTTTTAGGGTTCCTTCTACTTTAAGTGTTATTCTGTTGTGTCTTTTCAGAATGATTTGTTCTCTGGGCTCTCAAGGTTAAGAAAATAATACTTAACTTACTCTCAAATTTCTCAGAAAAGCAGCATAACGGTAGGTATATTATGGGCTGAATCATACCCACTAAACAGATATACTGAAGTCCTACCACTAGTACTTCTAGATGTGGTCTTATTTGTAAATAAAATCATTTTAGATGTCATTAGGTAAGAAGAGGCCATTGGGGTAGAGCCTAATCCAATGTGACAGTGTCCTTATGGGAAAGATAATGGAAGATAGGCACACAGGAAAGAGGCCCTGGGTTGACAGAGGCAGAGAAAGGAGTGAGGCAGCTGCAAGACAAGCAGATTTGAGCATGAGTGTCCACCACCAGAAGCTAGGCAAGGAAGGATTCTACCTTATATCTCAGAAGGCACTGTCTCTGTGGCCCTGCTGACTCCAACTGTGAGAACTAAGAGACAAAAGTTCTGTTTTTATAAACCTCCCACTTGTGGTAGCTTCTTGTTGCAGCTCTAGGAATTCAACACCAGGGGCAAGGGTTGAAGATGAAGCAGGTCCGGGTTTCAGTACCACCTCTCATGCCCAAGATGATTTACCTTTTGAAGACTGTTTCCTCAACTGTAAAATGGGAGAGAATAATTGCTACCTTTCAGGACTTCAGGAGAATTTAAAAACTTAACTTTTTTATTAAAAATTTTGTAATTAAATAATTGCATTTTAAGTTTAAGATTTAAAAATGTTTGTGTAAATTCTGACATAATGCAAATGATAGGTTGAGGAGAAATTATTGTGGCATTCTGTTTGTTGGAGAATTGAGTGGAATAAGAATATTCTACCAGGCCCACCATTTGCCTGTTTGCCCGCCTTTCCCCTGCCCATCACCCAAAGTCCAACCACAAATTGCCTGCATATTACCCGCTGCCCATTGCTGCCTGGAAGTCCATTGTCAGGGTACCAGCAGGTTTGGTTACGTGCAGCTGTCTCCATCTTGGATCACTGGCCAGGGACTGGGAGTCCAGGGCCAAGGTTCCTGCATGTTTGCTGCCACCATCTTGGAGCACGGTCACCTCAGCCTGGGAACACCGACCAGGGCTTGGATATATATTGTCAGGGTACTTGCAGTCTGGTTGCACCTGAGGTATTCCTGCTGGGTGTGCTGGTGGCTGCCATCTGCCTCTTTGTAGGGTTGCTCCTTTGTCTGAGTGCATCCCCTGGTAGTCTCTCTGCAAGTTGAAATGGCATTGATATCTTGGGGACTGCAGCAAGGCAAAGCCTGGGGAAACTGAAACCCTGACCCAGATTGCAGCTGGGTCTGCATGGACCATTCTGGTCCTGGCAAAATTGTGGAAAGCATGCAACCAGGGGCAATTCCCTAGGGGGAGCACAGGTTGGAGATAAGAGAAAACCAGGCTCTCTCCACTTCAGTGAGTCCTGAAGTGTGTGGGGACACAAGGCAACACAAGGGACCAGCAACAATGAGTGGGAAGACTGGAAGAGGGTGTGAGGGCATCTTGCTATCAGTTCACCCACCCAACTGATCTGGTACCAATCAGACTGAAGCAACCATCAAACTTCAGACAACCCCACCTATCAGTAGAGGAGGGAAGCTGAGAAAATTTTTGAAAGCCAACAGAAGCAATCTTTCAATTTTCCATTGAGACTTTCCTGTTTTTTTTTTTCTGTCCTCTTTCTCACACCTCTACCATCTTTGAATCCAAATATTTTTCATGCATCAATTTATTAAGGAAAGGAATGCCTGAATAGTATATTACATATTTGTAATTCTTATATTTTTGCTTTTTTAAAAAAAATCTGTATATATTTTTTCTCTCACTTATCTGTCTCCCTGGATTCTCTTTCTCACTTCTCTCATACTGTCAATCTCTATTAATTCCTCCTTTACTCTTACAATAAATTTTTACCTTTATCTTCTCTCCTTCTCTCTTATAAACATTACATCCTACATGACTTCTGTTCCCTCTTTGTTCACCATTTGAAATGGTAAAACCTTTAAGTGAACTTACTGTTTATATTGTAGACAATAATTGAGCACATCATTTCTTTTTATTACAACAAAACTGTAGATGCCTTCATAGGAGATATTTGGTTTAAGACTGTTTATTATTTGCATTGGGTGCTGTTAATATTGGTCTCCTCCTTAAAAGTGAGTTATTGGAAGCCTTCAGGGACACTGTAAGTCTGCAGGGTATAAACTGCCTTAGATCTATACCACTAGATGGAAAGACACACAAACAACTTAAAAAAACAGGGGAAAAAAGAGTCGCAAACAAACCAAGATGTTCCAACAATCGAAACTATAGCCAACAATAGAAGAAATGTCAGAGAAGGAGTTTAGAAGGTACATAGTTAGAATGATCTCCAAAATAAAGAATGGTATCAGAGAGAAAATACAGGAAGTGAAATATCACTTCAATAAAGAGGCAGAAATTATAAGAAAGAAGCAAGCAGAAATCCTTGAAGTGAAGGACACAATAAACCATATTAAAAATTCAATGGAAAATATTGCCAACCGACGAGACTACTTGGAAGAAAGAACCTCAGAAAATGAAGACAAACTATATACTCTTGAAAATAAAGTCAACCATACATAGAAGATGGTAAAAAACCATGAACAGAACTTCTAAGAACTATGGGATAACATGAAAAGACCAAATTTAAGTTTTACTGGGATAGACAAAGGCATGGAGATCAAAAACCAAAGGAATGCACAATCTTTTCAAAGACTTAATATCAGAAAATTTCCCAAACCTGAACAAAGAAATGTAAAATCAACTACACGAGGTTTACAGGATCCCAAATATACAAAATTACAGTGGACCCATACCAAGACACATTATAATGAGAATGACTAACATACAGAACTAAGATAGAATTTTGAATTCTGTGAGAGAAAAAAATCAAACTACCTATAGGAGGAAACCAATTTGGATCTCAGTTGATTTCTCAATCCAGACCCTCAATGCCAGAAGGTCCTGGAATAATATATATCAAGGTCTGAAAGAAAATAGATACCATCTAAGAATTCTATATCCAGCAAAATTAAGCTTCAGATTTGAAGTTGAAATTAAAAACTTCCATGATAAACAAAAGTCAAAAGCATTCACAACTAGAAAGGCTGCACTACAGAACATTCTCAGCAAAATATTCTATGAGGAGGAAATGAAAATTGAAAACCAGAAAAGGGAGGATCTACACTAAAGGAAAAGTTCATCAAAGGAGAAACTAAGTCAAGTTAAAAACCCAAAACAAACCAAAATGACTGGGAATACAAATAATATCTCAATAATAACCCTGAATGTTAATGGCCTAAACTCATCAATCAAAAGACATAGACTGGCAGATTGGATTTAAAGAAAAGACCCAATAATATGCTGTCTTCAAGGGACTCACCACCTAAGAAAAGACATTCACAGACTGAAGGTGAAAGGTTGGGGAAAAACATATCAAAACATATCATTCACATGGACTACATAAACAAGCAGGTGTATCCATCCTCATATCAGATAAAGTGGACTTAAAGCCAAAGTTAATCAGAAGAGACAAAGAAGGACATTTAATACTGCTTAAGGAAATCATACATCAACGAGATATAACAATTGTAAATATATATGCCCCAAACAATGGAGCATATATGTATCTCAAAGAAACCCTTCTCAATTGCAAGAATCAAATAAACCACAACACAATAATACTGAGTGACTTTAACACACCTGTCTCACCACTGGATAGATCTTCCAAACAAAAACTAAACAAAGAAAACATAGAACTAAATAATTCAATGAATAATTTAGACTTAGCAGGCAAATATAGAATATTTCATCCATCATGGAGCCAATACACTTTCTACCAACACATGAATCCTTCTCTAAAATATACCATATGTTATGCCACAAAGCAATCTCAGCAAATATAAAATATAGAAATATACCCTGCATTCTATAGAAGATCATAATGGAATGAAACTATAAGTCAATGATAAAATAAAAATATAAGCTACTCCATTACCTGGAGACTAAATAACATGCTATTGAATGATGCATGGATAGCAGAAGAAATATGAGAGGAAATAAAAAAATACTTAGAGGTAAATTAGAACATCAATACAACATATCAAAATCTCTGGGACACTAAGAGAAAAGTTCATTGCATTGAGTCCATTCATTAAAAGAATAAAAAGTCAACAATGTATGGACCTGCTATTATATCTCAAAGACCTAGAAAAAGAACAAATCAACATTAAAAATGGTAGAAGACAGGAAATAATTAAAATCAGAGGTGAAATCAATGAAATATCACAATGGATCCTACTGAAATACAGAAGATAGTTAGAAACTATTTTGAAACTTTATATGCTAATAAAATAGAAAAATCTCAAAGACATCAACAAATTTCTAGGGACATATGACCTATCCAAATTGAATCAGGAGGACATAGAAAATTTAAACAGATAAATTTCAAGCAATGAAATGGAAGATACGATCAAAAGCCTACCAACCAAAAAAAGTCAAGGACCAGACAGATTCTCAGCTGAGTTCTACCAGACCTTCAATGAAGAAATAATACCAATACTTCTCAAATTATTCCATGAGCTAGAAAAGGAGGGAACCCATCTGTAAGGTGAATTTCACCCTGATAACAAAACCAGACAAAGACACATGATGGAAAGAAAACTTCAGGCCAATATGCCTTATGAACATAGACAGAAAAATTTTCAATAAGAATCAGGCAAATTGCTTACAAAAACATATTTAAAAAAATAGTGCACCATGATTAAGTGGAGTTTATCTCAGGGATGCAAGGTTGGTTCAACATACAGAAATCAATAGTGTAATTCATCACATCAATAGACTAAAAGGAAACAATTTTATCATTTCAATAGATGCAGAAAAAGCATTTGACAAAACACAGCATCCATTCAAGTTCAAAGTACTAGAAAAACTAGGGATCATAGGAACATGCCACAACATTGTAAAAACTATCTATGCTAAGTAAAAGTCAGCATCATTTTAAATGGAGAAAAATTGAAAGCATTCATTCTAAAAGCTGCAACAAGACAGTGATGCCCTCTTTCACCACTCTAATTCCATATAGTCCTGTAAACTCTAGCCAGAGCAATCAGACAAATGAAAGAAATTAAAAGGATATGAATTGGAAAAGAGGACTCAAAATATCCCTATTTGTGGATGACATTATTCTATATTTAGAATAGACAAAAAACTCCACCAGAAAATTTCTAGAACTCATAAATGAATTCAGTAAAGTAGCAGAATTAACCCCCATAAATCAATTGTATACATCTTCACGTATGATTCATCACTATACATCAGTGATGAATCAATTGAAAGAGAAATTAGGAAAACTACCCCCTTTACAATAGTATCAAAGAAAATAAAATACTTGGGAATCAATCTAACAAAAGAGGTGAAACACCTCCAAAAACTACAGAACACTGAAAAAAAAAAAATGGAAGAAGACCTTAGAAGATGGAAAGATCTCCCATGCTCTTGGATAGAAAGAATTTTAATATTGTCAAAATGGCCATACTACCAAAAGTCTTATACAAATTAAATGCAATTCCAATTAAAATCTCAATGACATTCTTCATAGAACTAGAAAAAGCAATTATAAAATTCATTTGGAAAAACAAGAGACCCAGAATAGACAAAGCCATCCTTAGCAAGAAGAGTGAAGCAGGAGGCATCACAATACCAGAACTTAAGTTATACTACAGAGCTATCATAACAAAAACAGCAGGGTACTGCCACTAAAATAGACATGTAGATCATTGGTACAGAATACAAGACACAGAGACAAACTCAAATCAATATGGTTATCTCATACTAGACAAAGGCACCAAAAACATACATTGGAGAAAAGATAGCCTCTTCAACAAATGGTCTTAGGAAAACTGGAAATCCATATGTAGCAAGATGAAATTAAACCTCTATTTCTCATCGTGCCCCAAACCCAACTCAAAGTGGATTGAGGACCTAGGCATTAGACCAGAGACCCTGTGCCTACTAGAAGAAAAACTAGGCTGAAATATCCATCATCTTGGCTTAGGAACCAACTTTCTCAACAAGACTCTTAAAGTGCAAGAAGTAAAATCAAGAATCAACAAATGGGATGGAATCAAACTAAAAAGCTTCTTCCCAGGAAAGGAAACAATCAAGAATGTGAAAAGAGAGCCTACAGAATGAGAGAAAATCTTTACCACCTGCACCTCAGATAGAGTACTTATCTCCAGGATATATAAAGAACTCAAAAAACTTAACATCAAACAAACAAACAAACAAATAAGTCAATCAGTAAATGGACAAAAGAACTGAACAGACACTTCACAGAAGAAGAAGTATGATTGGTCAACAAATATATTAAAACAAATGTTCAACATCTCTAGCAATTAGAGAAATGCATTTTAAAACTATACTGAGATTTCATCAAAGTCCAGTCAGAATGGCCATTATCAAGAATACAAGTAACAATGTTGGCAAGGATGTGGATGAAAATGTACTCTCATATATTGCTGGTGGGACTGCAAATTGGTGCAACCAGTCTCGATAGCAGTGTGAAGATTCCTCAGAAAACATGGACTGGAACCACCATTTGACCCAATTATCCCACTCTTTGGTTTATACCCAAAGGACTTAAAATCAGCATAGCACAGGGATGTGGCCACATCAATGTTTATAGCAGGTTTATATACAATAGTAAGTTATGGAACCATCTTAGGCACCCTTCAACAATGCATGGATAGAGAAAATATGGTACATATACACAACAGAATATTACTCAGCCACAAAGAAGAATAAAATGATGGCATTTGCTGGTAAATGGATGGAACTGGAGACTGTCATGCTAAGTGAAATAAGTTAATCCCAAAAACAAAAGTCTGATGTTTTCTCTGATATGTGGATGCTAACCTACAATAAGGGAAGGAGTAGGGAAGAAGAGAAGTACTTTGGATTAGACAGAGGGGAATGAAGGGAAGGGAGGGGAATAGGAATAAAAAAAGGCAGTATAATGAATTGGACATAGTTTTCCTGTGTTCTTATATGAACACACTACCAGTGAAACGCCACATCATGTACAACCACAAAAATGGGATGTTATACTCCATGTATGTATGATACGTCAATATATATTCTACTGTCATATATAACTAAAAAAAAAAGTTAAATTTTTTTTTAAAAAATGCTTTTTGGGGTAAGAAGCTGCACCATTGGTATCTAGAAGACTATCTTTTAAAATTTTTTTAAATTTTTAAATTTCTCTAATTAGTTATATATGACAGTAGAATGCATTTTGACACATCGTATACAAATGGAGCACAACTTCTCATTTCTCCTGTGTACTTGATGCAGAGTCACACCGGTAGTATAATCATACATGTATATAGGGTAATAATGTCTGTCTCATTCCACTGTCCTTCCCATTCCCACATCCCCTTCCCTCTCCTCACTTCCCTCTGCACAAACCAAAATTTCTTCATTCTTCATTCTTCCCTACCCCACCATTATGGATTGGTATTTGCTTATCAGAGAAAACAGTGGGCCTTTGCTTTTTTGGGTTTGGCTTATTTCACTTGGCATGGTGTTCTCCAGCTCCATCCTTTTACCTGCAAATGCCATCATTTCATTCTTCTTTAAGGCTCAATAATATTCCTTTGTGTATATGTACCATTTTTTTCTTTATTCATTAATCTGTGGAAGGGCATCTAGACTGGTTCCATAGCTTAACTATTGTGAATTGAGCTGCTATAAACATTGATGTGGCTGTATCACTGTAGTATGCTGATTTTAAGTCTTTTGGGTATAAACCAAGGAGTGGGATATCTGGGTCAAATGGTGGGTCCATTCCAAGTTTTCTGAGGAATCTCCACACTGCTTTCCATAGTGGTTGCACCAATATATAAGTGTACCTTTTCTCCCACATCCCCGCCAACACATTATTGCATGTATTCTTGATAATGGCCATTCTGACTGGAGTGAGATGAAATCTTATAGTAGTTTTGGTTTGTATTTTTCTAATTAGTAGAGATGATGAATATTTTTTGTTGATCAATTGCATATCTTCTTCTGTGAAGTGTCTGTTCAGTTCCTTTGTCCATTTATTGATTCTCAGCTGAGAATCTGTCTGGTCCTGGGTTTTTCTTGATTGGTAGGCTTTTGATGGCATCTTTCATTGCATTGCTTGAAATTCATGTGTTTAAATTTTCTATGTCCTCCTGATTCCATTTGGGTTGGTCATATGTCTGTAGAAATTTTTCAATGTCTTCAAGATTTTCTATTTTATTAGAGTATAAGTTTGTTAGACAGTTTCTGATTATCATCTGTATTTCAATAGCATCTGTGGAGATATTTCCTTTCTCATCACAAATTTTAGTAATTTGCATTTTCTCTCTCTCTGTTTCTCCCAAAAAGCATTTTAGCACAATGTATTTTTATACTTCCTTCCCCAGGTATCTCAATATTCTGCCATTCAAACAACAATATTCCTGCCCAGAAAACAAGGTTCATTTATCTTTAGACTCAGCAGGAAAACTCTTCTGTGAGAAAGGATCAAGAGGGATACAAGGATGTAGTGAATTTATTAATTTGAGAAGTACTTATTGAGCACTTAGCATAGTCCCTGGTAGTCTTTCAAGCTTAAAGGGTTCAACAGTGAATAAGGTAAAATCCTCTCACTGCTGCTTTACAAGCAGGGTCCAGTGATGGATCTTTTGACAACTCTGTGATCAGCATGCTCAGAGCATCTGTAGCAGTAGCCTTTATATCCTCTGGGAGCCAGAATAGTCTTCCTGGAGAAGATGCTTCCCCATCTCAGCCCAGAGGTATAAATTGTAATTATACAGATGAGTCAGATGAAGGAGGACATTGTAAACTAAGCTGACAGGAGAAACCACAGGCAAAGGTTCAGTAATGGGTCAGCTTCCTATTGAGTTCTCCTTGAAGAGTGGTTCTGTGGTTGTATCTGTCTGTTCCTGTGTATTTGTGATACAACTCCCCAGACACTTTAACTTATACCAGACAATTGAGTATTCCTTTACAATGCCACTAACTCTGGTCTCTTCAACTTGCTCCAAAAAATGCTTCAAAAATCATCCTTCTGGACAAATAAAATAAAAGAGCAAAACAGAAATGTAATCTAGTCCCTTTTTCTCTATTATGTTATTTGTGAACAGGATGCTTCATTTTTCAGGCTGTGGACTTATTCCTTTTGTGTCTTTTATTTTGGTAAAAGATTAGGAGATTACTTTTCTTCTAGTACAAGAACTCCAGTGGCCAACAGTTACTAGAATAGTTTCAGTTGCTCAATGAACCCAACAAGGAACTGGATATTTTCTATCTTTTGAAGTTCATCATTGTTATCATTTAAACATGAGGTAGCCCCCAAAAGCTCATGTGTGAGAAAATGCAAGAAAGTTTAGAGGTGAAATGATTGGGTTATGAGAGTCCCTACATAATAAGGGATTAGGTAGGGTTAATCCACTTGAATGGATTAACAGGGTGGTAACTATAGGCAGGTTGGGGGTGACTGGAGGAGGTGGGTAACTGGAGGTGTGCCTTTGGTGTTTATATTTTGTTCCAGGTGAGCAAGAGCTCTCCCTGCTTCCTGATTGCCATGTCCTGAGCTGCTTTCCTCTACCACACTCTTCCACCATGGTGTTCTGCCTCACCTTTAGCTCAGAGCTACAGAGTTGACTGTCTGTGGACTAAGACCTCTGAATCTGTGAGTGCCAAACAAACTTTTCCTCCTTTGAAATTTTTCCTGTCAGGCCTTTGGTCACAGCGATGTTTTAGTCAGCTTTTTTTTTTTTTTTGTTGCTGTGACCAAAGACCTAACAAGAACAATTTTAAGGAATAAAAGTTTATTTGTAGACTCATGGTTTCAGAGGTCTCAGTTCATAGACAGCTGACTCCATTCCTCTGGGTACAAGGTGAGGCAGAACATCAGGAATAAGAATGTGGTGGAGGAATGTGACTGGAGACATGATGATCAGAAAGCAGAGACTCTACTAATCAGACAAAATACACGTCCCAAAGGAATGCCCTCAATGACCTACCTCCTCCAACCACACCCTACCTGTCTTCAGTTACCATTCAGTTAATCCCTATTAGGGGATTGATTCACTGATTAGGTTAAGGATTTCATAACCCAATATTTTACCTCTAAGCCTTCTTGCATTGTCTCACACATACACTTTTAGGGAACACCTAATATCTGAACCATAACAAGCAGCAAAAAAGCTGACAAAGACAACAATCTTTAGCTTTTGTCTTTGGGCCTTTTGCTAACATTAACTGCACCTCAAGACATAGAATCGGATTCCAGTCAGAAAGGCACAAAGTCAAAGCTTTCCTTCACAGAGAAACTGGTGATTTCAATGAGAAAAAACAGCAGGTGGTAGGGAGGTTCTCTTTGATGAAAGTGGTCCTTGTGCTCAGAGTTTCCACTGAATTTTTCCCTAGGAGGCT
Organism: Sciurus carolinensis; assembly: GCF_902686445.1. NCBI lineage: Eukaryota > Metazoa > Chordata > Mammalia > Rodentia > Sciuridae > Sciurus > Sciurus carolinensis. Next base: position 126,936,181 of record NC_062216.1, on the reverse strand, counting down.
GGGGAGACTTGAGCTACCTCTTGACATAAATCAATTAAACGGGGCTTCAAAACAATACAAGTAAAATTAGAAGTGTACCCCTCCAAAAAAATCCCCAAAAGACCCAAGGAATAGCTTCAGTGCTGTACGCTCCCAGTCTCCTCCCGCACCAAAAAAAAAAAAAAAAAAAAAAAAAAAACCAAGAAAAGAAAACTTACCTTGTAACTAGTCAGTTGTTCCTTACAGTAAGGACAGAGGGTGGTGAGGATAGCCCACTTGCCCAAATGTCAGTTAGCTGGGCATGGATCACATGGAAGGGGATGGATGGTTCATTGTGAGGGGCCGCTTCTCAAGACACTGCTCATTTGTGCAGGGTAACCTCAACAGAGGAAGGACCACCAGCAACCAAGAACTTCGACTTTTGAGACTACCAGAGGGGTTGTAGTCCAGATCAAGAAACTGAAGGCAAGAAATCACCAACAGTGGGAACTCTGAATAGCCTGCAACATCACCCCGTGGAGAAAAAGCCAGGGTTCCATGCCACATCCAGAGAGCATTAATGACAGATTTCAATCAAACCAATCAAGTCTTTTTGGTTTGTTTTCTGCCACAAAACCCCTCTCCTTCCTCCAATTCCAACCTTGAAGAAACTAAGTGCAGATAAGTGAATGAGGAAAGAGTAGAAGAGTGAGATGAATAAATGGGGAAACAGCAGCCAGCTGTGGTAAAGACAGTCACAGCCCACCATGGACTGTGCTTCTTTTCCATAAGTATTTCATGCAGGAAAGTAACTACCCACTATGGATGAACTTGACCAAAGGCAGTGACCTTGCATCTAGATGGGGACATATGACTGAGTTATGCCAAGTGGATTGTGGGTGAAAGTGATGTTTGTTACTTGCTATCCTGGACCACATTTACCTCCACAAAATCTTCCTTATCTCAATCCTCCTCTTCTGTGTTGTGGGGTACAACTTAAGAATAGACCAATCACCACTGAGAAGTCCAAATTTGAGAGTCTTTATTAAGTCAGCCGGCTGACTGTCTCACACAATACCCCAAAAATGGCTATTGAGAGAACAGCCCTGACCATAGGGATGCAGGGGTTCTTATACCCAAAATCACATCAATTATAAATGTCTGTTGCTATAATTCAAAATTACAAACTAACATCATGAAATCATTAGCAGAGGGGGAAGTGGGTCAAAATGACCCTTACTTAGGTACAAACTAAAGAATGGTTACTACATCCACATAATCATTGTTGACATCACCATTTACATGGTGCATTGTTTAGGAGAAATAGGAATCCAAAGAGAACAATTTTTCATCATATAAGAATTGTCATTTTGTATTGCTGAACAGGTCATGTTAAGTAACTGATGATGGGTACAGAGTTCCCATGGGAGAAGTTTATTTCCTACATAACATGGAGTCTCAGAGCAAAATGGAGTCTGTTTAGTCACTGCCCATATAGCCTGGCCTGTAACATCCATGGAGGCAAATCTATCAGCCCATCACGTTCTGTAATATGGATGTTGATATTCAGGGTATATCAGATACTACAAATATTCTACTCATGTGCTCTCCGTCCTTGCTATATAGGTGTACACTAACCTATATTCCAACTGCCAGCACCTGAATTTCTTTGTCTGAGGTCTTTCTTCAGTCACTGGAATCTTCTTTGCCCATGTGTATAGCAGGCTAAAAATGCCAGGAGATTTGTTAATCTGGAAATTAAGAAACAACCGCAAACCAGTGATGGAGTTGATGATAAATACTCTGATTTCTTTTATCCTTCATGAGATAAGATTGAAGCATGTGTTCTATATTGTTTCTCAGCAGGACTAAATTCCAGTTATCCTTGTAGTAACTTGTATAAACTCTTTTGTCTGGTTTACCTTCCCCATTACATTTTTCTACTCCATAATGATTGCTTAGTATTGCTTCCCAAACAAAAACTATTTTTATTCAAACACTTATTTCAGGATTTGCTTCTGGGGAATCCCAAACTAAGACCACGCAATCCACATTGCAATCCATGGTGGACTGCTAGCTGTCTCTATCACACCTGGCTGCTACTCCATTTATTCATCTCACTCTTCTCCTCTTCATTCATCTTACATTGATCTGAACTCAGTTCCTTCAGAATTAGAATTGGGGAAAGGAGAGGCAATATGGAGAAAAACTCCTTATTTGACTGGTTGAACTGAAATCTCATTAGTGCTCTTTGGATGCAGCCAATGCCAAAGAGCATTTGCATTATTAAAGATAGCTGACCTTCCGGTATTTTGGATCCTTGAATGACTGGGTGGAGAAGAGCATACTATCTACTAATAAAGCATACTACCATCCCCCAATATCACATTTCCCCTACCCCACTACAACTGGTTCCATTTTTGTAATGAGAAAAACTAAATTTCCACTGCATTGAGTCATTGTATTTCAAGATTTTTCTACTACAGAACCTTAAGTGGCATGCTATGTATGCTTCACCTCCCCTGCAGCAGGTAGCCAAGCATGAAGGAGATGCAAACAAGGGAAAGGGAAAGGTTTAAATTGGTTAAGTTTGAAATTTTCATATTGCACTGTCTGGGGGTGTATGTGTGTGTGTGTGTGTGTTGCAAAAGAAACTTAAGATTTAATTATATAGGAATGGTCAAGATTTCTTCCAGAGTTGGGGAAGAACAAGCAAGAAAATAGTTTTTAAAAACTTAAATTTCAATAAACGTGTAACTATCTACATATGTTTCCTTGATTCAGCAGAAGTAGCTATATTGACAGTTTATGGTGAGCTAACAAAACATTTTGAAAACTGTTTGACTAGACAAATTAAACAGTGTCATTTGTCTTTGTCTGTTTAGCCTGCTGTAACAAAATACCATAGTTTGGGTAGCATTGAGGAACAAATACTTCTTTCTCACAGTTCTGAAAGTCAGGGACTCCAAGGACAAGACCCCAGCAGATTCAGTGAAGATTCAGATTCTGGTGAAGTCCTGTTTTCTGGTTAAAAAATCACCTTCTCCTTGTGTCCTCACGTGGTAGAAGGGGAAAACCTAACCACAAGGTGAGATTTAATACTTAAATTTCTATGATTAATAAAAATTAATAATTAATTTGTTGAGGATTCACTATGTGCCAGGTATCATTCAAAGAACGATGTACAGTCTACTTCATTTTATCCTGACAACTTGCTCTGCTAGTCAGGGTCTCTCCTTATTTCCATTTTATAGAGAAGAGACTGAGGAATAGAGAAGACAAGGAAATTGTTCCGGGTCACCCTGCTAAGAAGTGGTGACATCTTGATTTTAAGGTAGACTGTCTTCTGAGCCTGCACTGCTAACCAGAGTATTAATCACTTCCACTCACAGTCTCCACACAACGTTAGACTCAGGACCAGGCATGTCACCTCAATGGTTTAACTTAACCCTCCCAACGACCATCAAGATCATTCTCAATTCACCAAGGAAGTGAGAAACTTACCAAGTCTATATTTGTAATCTGACCCCCCAAACACTCTCCCTTAACCTTAGGGAGACCACATCATTTATCTAGAGTCCAGGTTACTTTTAAAAGTGAAAAGAGACATTAATAATTATGGTGGGATGGTGGTCACAGACCACTGGAATTTCATGACCATGCTCTACCCTATGAACCTGACTAGCTGATGATATTCTACTTCAAGTCTTTGAAAAGTTATTCAAAAGGATAAAAGATATAAATATTTGTTATGGTTTGTATATGAGATGTTCCCCCAAAGTTCCTGGGTTAATACAGGAAAGTTCAGAGGGAAAATGATTAGATCGTGAGACCCACAACCTAATCAGTAATTTGAAAGGCCCACACTACCAGGTGCTTACGTAGGGGCAGGTAGGGTATGGCTGCAGGAGGAGTCGTGGGGGCATGCTCTCAGGGATTACACCTTGTTCCCTGACTCTTCCCTTTCCCCCTCCTTCTTCCAGGTTGCCATGATTTGAGGAGCTTTCCTCTGCCACTCCTTCTGCTATGATGTTCTGTCTCACTTCTGGCCCAGAGGAATAGAATTGAAAGACCCTAGACTCAACCACTGAAACCTTGGGCCCAAGTAAACATTTTCTCTTTTAAATTGTTCTTGTCAGGTATTTTGGTCACAGGGATGAAAAACTGACTAACAAAACATCTCATTAGGATTTGTGAGTTGGTATCATCCTCCCCGTCTCTTCTCCCTACCTGTATATATCTTCTGCCAGTCCCCTTTGCAAGCTCTATTAGAACAATATCCTCTTCTCTACTTCCTTAAGCCTTCTTAAAAACAAAAAAAAAAAACCAAAAAAACTACAATTAGATCTTATAAACATTTTCTTTTTCAAGAGTGAAATGAGGGTTTATTGGAATCTTGGGGAAAATAACATCCTTTCAACTAACAGAACAAAGCTGAACAAAATGGGAGGAGATCACAGCAAGGACTAATAATTTAAAGAGAAATTTATAGGTCTGCTTATCTCATGACTAAGAATTTGCTGTCTGCATCTTACAGGATTAGGAAATAGAACTCAGAGCCAGCTATGCCTGGGAATCTCTCCTGGCATTAAAGCAATACAGATGCCCATTTCATCCCAGACCTATTGAATCCAAATCTGAAACTTAGAACAGTGGACCTTTCAGAGTCTGTCTTTGTTTAGAGCCTCAGCAGTAGTTCTGGTTCCTAGTTATGGAGGACAGATGCATATTGAATCCCTCCCACCCCAGTAGTCCTCTTCTGTAGAAGCATGGAAAACACACTCTGATGTTCATCATGTATGTGTTGTAGTTACAAAACAATCCATCCTGGGTTTTCCTCAGCATATTTCAGGCAGAGCTTGTTTGGTTGCTTTTCTAACCTAAAATGACTGAAACTTGTCTCAGATCTGTTTAAAACTTTTCAATCTCCTTCATGGTTCCATTCTCTTATTTCCTAACCTCTCTTCATTCTCTTCATCTTCTAATACATATACATATACATATGAACATACAAATATGTGTAAGCATAAAATTTTAAGATAATTTGGTATCTAAATAAAATCTCAAAAAAATTAATTTATCTATCTATATCTCAAAGAAATTTTCAGGATATCTATATATGTATATATGTGTGTATATATACAGGCATATATGTTGAGGTCTTGAGTATTTTTCTCATAAGATAGAATTTTTGTGCTGATTTATTTCCAGGATTATGAAAGATCTCTTGAAACTGTTTTTTTTTTTCCTTATATTCTTTTGATAACAGACAATGTAAATAATTTTGAAGAAATCTTGTGCATTATTTTAAGTATAAAATTGTTTTATTTCCTCTTGATTCCTTTCCCCAACATATTCTGAAGACTAAAATATGCAAAACCTAGTTGAAAGAATTTTAAACTCTGAGGTGCCCCCAACTTTGGTTCTGCCATGAGCATTTTACTCCACTTGCACCATCGTTGACTTATCCACCAACCCCATCCATTCACAACCCATCATATTTTGATGCTTCTCATGGCATATTTACATGCTGATTTTTAAAAAAATTATTACTATCATTCATCTGGATGATGATAAAATATTTCAATTGCATATTGTCATTCAGTCAAGCAACTTTTCATCCAAAATAATTGCATGGTAAGGAATTACATTCTGGGAGACCAGCAGTTGCCATACCTCATCAACAGATAGTAGATGACAATTTTACCTCTTGTTGGAAAGAAGATTTCAGGATTGATATTAGATATCTATATAATGTAATGTATTCTTTTGTTTTAATATTTAATATTTGGTCATTAACCTTCTGATCAAAACTGTTAAATTATTGCTATTTGTCCATTATCATTTGGGAACAAGCACCAGTGAAAGTAGGACTGTTGAGTATTAAAGTGTCTCTGCTTGCTGTCCCTGTTTATGAGTTTACAAAATGTCTTGGATGTAGCTAGTATGCATATCTGGAAGAAATAAAAGGATGTAGTCTCTGTTTTAGAGTATTTAGAAAAAATGAAGGACATAGATTGATTTTGAGTTAAAAATTTATTTACTTGGTATCAAATTACCTGATATTTTGAATTAATAAGAGAGATTTGTTGAACTAAAGGACAAGACAGCCAGGCGCAGTGGCGCATGTCTGTAATCCCAGAGACTTGGGAGGCTGAGGCAGGAGGATTGCAAGTTCAAGGCCAGCCTCAGTAATTTAATGAAGACTTAAGTAACTTAGTGAGACCCTGCCTCAAAATAAAAAAAGTAAAAAGGGCTGGGGATGTGGCTCAGTAATGAAATGACCCTGAATTATACCAAAAAAAAAAAAGAGAGAGACAAATTTGTGGCTGTAGGTAATAGTAATATGAATAAAAGTCACTTCAGTGTGCACCACCTAAAATTCAAAATCATGCTACCAAGTACAAAACAGTAAAACAATGTATGTGTAACGATATTTTCTCTTAAAAACGATAAAATTGCAGGTCACAGTTTGTAGCATCCGGTTATATTGCTGTATGGTGCTAATATGATACATTTCGAGTACTAATTGTTGAAAATTCAAGTGAACATATGGCTTCCCTCAAATAAGAACTTTTAATATAGGTATTATTTAAAGACATCATGCAATGGTTCTCTTATTACCCCTACCCCCCTGCTCCAAATCTCCCACATCATCCTAAAGTCATGTTTCATGGCTTTTTGGAGATCCTGGATCCTTATAAGCAACCTTATTGTCATTCTGTTTCCCTTGGTCCTTCTCAGCTGCAGGGACTGACTCCTTCACTGCTAATGCAGACTCTGCCCTGTCACAACCTTCTGGATTACTTCACCAGCTCTGGGAGACCAGCAGTTGCCATACCTCATCAACAGGTAGTAGATGGTATCAGTCTTGCAGCGATCGACTTAGTATCTTGGTGTTTCAGGAACAGATTCACCTATGTGCCCACTCAGTCTATTTCATGCCAGCTTCCATGTACTTGGTAGTTTATGGGCCAGACTGTCAAGCCCACATCAGCTTGATGACATGTGGGCAGGTGATACTGGTTCCTGTCCATCCCTTCCATCTTCTCTGTTTCTCATAATCCTAGATCATTTTGGAAATGACACTTCACATAGATAGATTACTGGAAACCATGACCTGAGTACTAGTGTGAAGTTGAGGACAGCTTATATTTAGACTGCCTCCCACCTGCTCCCCTAGCCACGGGATTTGATTCCCTGCATGTAGATAGATATTGATGATGTTTCAGTGGAACTCAGGCTTGGGACAGAGACTGGAGATCCGGCTCCTACCACTCTAGGGGTGAGTACTTATATTTTAACTGAAGCCCCTTTATTTCCTCCCTTCTTTTCTTATCCACATGAAGTTCTAGACAAAGTCAATCTGCTCAGCACATCGTGAGTATTTAAGAACTTGACTGGTACAGTCAGACCTGGGTTCAAATTTTAGGTCTATCACCTACAACTCTTGGACCTCCTTAAGTTTTAGATTAAATGATGTTACCAAAGCATCTTCCTCATTGCATGTTTATTTATTTTTTTACTACGATAAGTGCATTCAAAAGTTCTTTGCATATTATGATATAACAAAGACCACTGCTTAATTACCCACTCCAGAGTCATGTTGAGAGTTGTGAGTTCACTTTTCTGCATTCTTAAAAACCCGTTTTAGTTTTTTAAGTTGAGTCCAGTCCTTTAGCATTGTTCTTGTTTTCTCAAAGCTTTATGGAAAGAGTTTCTTCTGTGATTTTTCTTGGAACTCTTGCATGGGATTTGTCTAGGATTGGTCCCTTTGACTCACTTAAAGCTCCCACATGCACAGTATATTAATTGCTACATTTCTTTTGCTTTTTGTGACTTTGGTTGATTCATTGGTTTTTGACAGTGCGTGCTGAAGGAGCAAGTCAACACTAGCTCATAGGTTAATCAGATCCATTTATAGGGGAAAATAGAAGTTGACATGATGTGGTAAATAGGACAGGGATTAAGGAAATAGAAACAAGAATGGGAAAGATTTTATTATTCGTTGTCAATAAAATTCTCACTTCATTAAAAAAAATCTAAATTTGGATTTGCCTTGGATGTCAAAATCATCTTAAACATGTTTATTCTAATTTTTCAAATCTAAATGGGAAAGACAGAAACAAAATATGAATCGTCACTTACCAAATAAATAAATAAGGATAAAAGCTCTATTGCCGATTTGCCCCTCTGTGATTCCATCCCATTCTCTCAAATAGTTGTACCCATCTATTTTCCTCCCTTGTTCTTCCCTTTCACTTTTCCTGTCTCTAATCAGTTTTCAGGCCAAACAGCTTGCCTTGCTTTGCTTTGGCATCATTTGGATGAGATGGGTCGAAGAGAGAGCTTTGAATATGAGACCCACCTTGGACCAAAGCAGTGGCACAAATGCTACTGTTGAAATAGCCTCGATTCCAATCTTTGCCACTAGGTGTCGGTAAGTAATCTAATTAAATATCCATTTTAAACCCCAACATATGAGTAGATTTTGAGCAGAGTGAGGCAGAAGTAAAAATTAAGGTCATGTGGCCTTGATAAAATCCTGCAGATTATCTGTAACACATTTTTTCAAAACAGCAGGATGAGTCCTTGGCATACAAATGGAAAAGTTCATGAATTAACAAGAGTACACAAAGGGACTTAGTCTTTGTTAGTGAAAATGAATAAATCCTATTTTATGTGCTCTTCCTTCTTTCTCTCCTATTAAATTGGACATGCTACTCCCCAAATTTCCATGAGCGTAACTAGATTTTATGTAGTCTTAAATGTGTCGGTTGGGCTGTTAGTATCTGCAGAGGCTTCATCCCTTCATGGGTTCATATGTCGTACATTCAGAGCCTATTTTGAAAAACAAGATCAATTAACCTAACACCTGTCCCTAGAGATATCATTGAGTGAACTCCTATTCATCCTTTAAGATTCACTTCAAATGATTTCCCAATCTGTCAAACCTGACCCTGGGCATTTTCCCTCTAAAATGGTAACTAATTGTTCATGTATTTGTTTTCTCCATAGACTGTGAGTTCCCAAAGGACAGGGACCAATTCAGAAACCTTCTTCACTCCTGCAGCTGTTGGCCTGTTGCTTGCTGTTCTTTTCCTCTTGTAGCCTGTGGCAATTCAGGGCACAATTGCCAGTTCCCTGAGCTCTTCAGGAGAAGGTCCCTCCTGGCATTTCAGCAGGAGGTAAGTTGGTTGTGTCTTTTCCGTTTTATAATAGTTTCTGCTAAGAAAGAGTAATTAAGTTTTCATTAAATTGATGTGGATTTTTATGATTGTGTGTGTTTGGTGTCTTCAAATGTTTATAAAAGAAGCTGCTGATCATCCATCCATTGCCAATCCATTTAAAAAGTTGCACAACAAAAGAGACAGGATTGTATTTATAAAAGATGCTAGAGTAAATTTCTAAGCAAATTACTGCACTTCTTCCTGAGAGCAGTAACTTGACACTAGAAAACATCTTAAAGAGTTTAATATACTTGGAAATTCAAACAAATATTTCATAATGTTGCCAGTAGTTACATGTGAATTTTCTCTATTTTAAAAAAAATTTATAAAGTAAGTATAATTTACTTTGAGAAACGTATGACATAGCAAAATCAGTGTGCATTTATGTAAGGCTCACTGTGTACCTAGCACTAAGCTGCAGGAGGAAGGAGATAAGCATATGGTGGAGTCTGCCCCTCAGGAAGCTCATAATTGCTGGGCCTTTGCATGCAATGAATCTAAGTACAATTTGCCAAAATTGTCCTGGGGAACTGAAGAAGACCTGATGAATCCCACAAGGAAGGATGCAGTTTTCAGGTGGTTTTACAGAGAGCCATGACATTTGAACTAGAATTTTACCTCCTGCAAATGTCAGAAAGTTTTACAGTTTCTACTTTTTGCCTTAGCTAAATAGAAGCACTGAGGGATTCAGGCAATGTCTACATAGAGGTTTAAAAACTAAGGTTTGTAAAATTTTATTAACTGTTCAGATGCACATTTTAATCTAAAAGTGAAAGTTATTAGAGTAAGTCAAAATGATATTTTTCATATCCCTAATCTTGTAGATTTCAAAGATTCAAAAGCATGGGTGAGATTGTTCAAATACAGATTCATCTGAAAACTTTTTAAATTCAAATTTCCTGGGATGGGAAGATAATGTGTTTTAAATCAGACTTCCATGTGATTCTTGTTTAAGTTCAATTTCATAAGCAATTTGATGTCAGGGGTAAAATTTGGCCTTGTAAGGCATGCTATAATTACTAATGTTATCTTCTTATCTACTAACAATATTCCTTCTGAGGGGTGATAAAGAAATGTAACAATCATTGGAAACTCTACTCTTTGCCTTAGGACAGTGTATAGATAATTTTGCAATACCAGCAAGACTTCCCTTCTAGAGATGGGCAAAATTAAGATTTAGAGAAATTAAAAAACTCTATCAGGGTCACACATCTAATAAGAGGTGAAACCAGGAATAAATTGCTGGACCTCTGCTTCTTGCCTATTTGAGTAGAGCCAGCTTATCTCAGTCACAGAGAGATCAATTTTAAAATGCATTTCCCAGCAGATAACTATTTAAGTCACTGTAGTTGAAAGAGAAAGACGCACATTGGTGTGCTCTGAACTGGCTGCTGACCACTCAGTCGGCAGGGAATAGGGAGAACGCTTGTTCTCTGCTACTGACAGCCTTGTTCATCTTCTTTATTCAGCCTGCAGGCTGCTTCTTAGCATTTCTGAGTCAGAAAGCAAATTCTTAATCAGTTGCGGACAAATCTAAATCCTAGCACTCTCCATACCTCTTTGGTGTTGCTGGGTCCCCTTGAAAATGTGTTTTAGAGGTGGGGCAGCTCTTGAAAGAACTGATACAATGCACAGGACAACATTTGCACAAATCACTCTGCTGATATAATGCATGGGATAACATTTGCACAAATCACTCTTTTCGAAAATGGGTGGTTGGGGTCTAACCAAGTGCAGAGAAAAAAACTTGTGACATGCTTGATTCCCTACTTGGGCTAATTCATTTATGCCTCAGGATGATCTTGGGTACAACCAGGATGAACTTGAGAGCACAACCTCTTGCTAACCTCTAGAAGAGTTAAGGGAACTCCAGGGCTTTGGATGGGTCAGCCCATTTGACTTCCAAGATGAGACCAGAATCTAATGGTGTAGAACTTCTTACCTGTGGCCACAGGGGCAAGCTCGCCTGCTATAATTGTCACTGATTAACACAATGAAAGGGGATGGATTTCCTCTTCCCTTTGCTGAGCAGTTCAGAAGATAGCTACTAGTTATAGAAAATGGTTAAGGAATATTTGCAACAACACTTTGCAAATGGATTTGCATATAGCATGTGTTATCAGAGATGGATGGCTCTGTAAGATTTTTAAAGAATTTATATTAGCAATTATAGTCTCTGACAACCCTGATGCACATGCAAGCAGGATCCCCCCCTATTATGACTACAGTAATGTAACCCTGAGTTCAGAAACTGACACTCTAAAAACACTGGGGTTAACAGTCATTGAAAATCAACAGGAGTAATAAATACAACTTTGAAATTTGTTGAATTTTCTTCAGATAAAATTATTATTCTATACATGCAAATGTTTGTGTCATTTAAAAAGAAAACATCTCCCATTGTGAATCTATAATCAATTTTTGTCCTTGCATTTTCTCATTTTAAAATGGTTCAGATATTGTACATGTATATGTGTGCATACATCTCACTTCCAGTAATGACACCTCAGTGTGTCTATATTAGGAGTGACAAAGCAATCTTCCCTAAACTCTAGGACAAAGTCACGAAAGGGCCTCCTTGCCTCCTCTGAAGGATGTCATAAAGATTTCCTACCAAATTTCCTCCCAGAAATCTTTATTATTCTTTGTTTATATGATGCATCATTTTCTGGAAAAAAATAACCCACAGCCCAAGCTTTAATATTGTTTTTTCAACTTTATATTTAAGAAAGCTACTATTTCAGCAGCTGGAGCAACTGATTTAGCTGGGCCCTGAACAGCCTTCTCTCACCATGCCATACGGGCAAGATAAACCAGCTGATTGTGTAACAGCAGAAATCCCTCTATGCAGGCAGCTCGGGGAGCTGGCAGAGGTACTGGGAATTTTTCTGGGCAGTGTTCCGGATGGCCTGCCCTGTCTGGTCTGTCTTTATTCCATTGTTCCCTAAAGCTTCGCCTCCACGGTAAAGCCTCGTGCTGTCATGGACTGTTCACTTCGCAGCACTAATTCCAACCATTAACTTAGTGATGGGACCCAGAGGAAACGCTGACCTCCAGCTGTTCTTTAGGAATGTCCTTGCATAGGAACAAACTGTGTCCTAACTTGGGTTATTAATTTTTATAATGAGACTTCAGTACAGTTAAGCTGTATTTATACATGTAAAAGTTAAGTAGAAAGTCTTGGACTTTCTCTGAATAAAACAGGAACACCACTCCATCACACACACACACACACACACACACACACACACAATCTTATGCAACAGTATTTTACTAGAAGTTATATAGGTGGTTAGGGTTATGGTTTCCTCCATAACCATGTTCCTTTCTTCACATTTGTTTGGGAAAAATGGATACGCACGTGCACATGCGTAGGTGTTTAATGGAGAAATGGTACTATTTTTTTCCGAGAACTTCCTTATTTTCTATTTACCTTTATATCACGGAGAAGTAATTTTTGCCATTTCTTTTTGCTTTCATGGATGCACTTCACAGTGAGTCTTAACTTGTTCCATCTTCTACTCCTTCCCATAGCAGTGATGTGGCTAATCTGATTGTTCCCTGAAACTAACAAGTCATTCTTTCCTTCTTTCTTGGTAGCACATTGTGACCCCATATGATTTTGTTCAGGTCAGCACTCTGTTCTAACAGACTACACATTCCAAACTCCCTAGCAGCTAGCAGCGGCCAATGAGATGCACGCAGAAGTTGTTGGGTGGGGTTCCCAAGGAACTGATTCAGCTGGGAGGTATGTCCTTGCTCTGGACCCTTCTCTTTTCCTACTGCCTGGAGCATGGGTGCCATGTCTATAGCTGCAGTGGCTATCTTGAAACCTTCAGGTGACCTTGAAAATAGAAGCTACCTGCCAAGGATGTGGAATTGAAAACAGAAAAATTCTGTCCTTGATGATTATGAAGCTCATAGCCAGACTTGTCTTACCTATCTTCAGGTATTTTGGGGGGGAGGGGGCGATGAAAGTAAACCTATATCTTTTTAAACCAATAGTATTTGTGTTTTTGTTCAAAGCAACTGAATTTAATCTGTTACAAACTATGTACAAGTCACATAAGAATTGCACCTTCCTGCCTCCCCTCCCCCACTCCCCGCATCTCTATCCCCAGTCTCAGCTTCTCATCTCAAACTTGCAACCCTGGTGCTTGGTCTGCTTATCTCATGAGGAGTGGAAGGGCACTGGCCATCACTGAACACAGTGATCCAGCATAGGTAAAAGCCTGGATCCCAAGATGGCAGCAGGATCCAGACTCTTTATTTAAAGCAAATTAACCAATCAGCTTATTCATCACTTGAGTTTCCATAAAAAGGAAACCCAAATAAAAAGGAATAGAGAAGGGCGACTATTTTCCTGTATGGTATTTCTGAGAAAGCAGTGTTGGTGAACATTTCTTCTTCAATGGGATAGAAGGGGAATGTGGGAAGAGAAAGAGAAATTTTCCTAAAGTTGCAAAGCCCTGAATTCAACTTGCTTGTGGACATTTCTACATCAGTCCTCAGCCTGTCTTTCAGTTTGAATTCTATGGGTATTTGGAGGTAGGGAAGGGCTGGAGTGGAAGTATGTCTAGATTCAGGGCCTTCCTGTCCAACAAGCATTTCACTGTTACCTATCCTTTAGCTGATTACTCCGAGGAGAGGCTGCAGGCACGTGTCTCTCCTCAATGTGAAGGCACAAGCACCCTCTTCTTCATGTGCCTTCCCAGTGGTAAGGGGCAGGGCAGACCCAAGGAAGGGTATAGAGAGAGTGAACCAGGGTCCTGTCTGCCTGCTTTGGCTTCTGCAATGTGTGAATCCTAGCATTTTTAGTACATCAAGAATGAGGAGCAGGAGGACCCTTTTTTCAGTAGTGTATTTATTTCCTGATGAGTTCAAGGTGAGCAGTCACGATTTGCAGTGGCTCTTTGGACTGAGGATTCAGCGTGCTGCCCCAGGCTGCTCTTCCCTTCCATGGAACGTTGAAGCAATAATGTTTACTGTCAAGGAAATGGGTATGCTAATTTTCCACATTTCAGAATCTTATTCTTTCTGTCTACAGTCTTAAAAGAAATCTAAACGAAGAGGATTGAGATGGTTTTTATTATAGCAAACATGACTTGGGTAACTCCTCTTGAGCACCATTATCTGAGTTAAATGGAGACTGTTCAGTCTAATTTTCTAAAATTGTCAACTCCAATAACCAGTGGAGTTGACAATTTTGTGGACTATTTGGAAAATAGAATCTAATATTCAGGTCTATGTGATAACTGGGGTAATAGAGCTCAAATCTCAAAGCTCTGTGTGTATGCATGTGTGTGTGTGCACGGTTGTCCCAGGATTTGACCCCAAAGATGACCCACTCAGAGCCATCGTGCATCAAGTAGGCCAACTCCCTGCTATGAGAAAGGAATACCTGCACATATGTTTAAGATTCACTGCTACATTGTGACTCTATTTAAAGCCACCTTGTGTTCAATACTGTCGTTTTCTTCATAATAATACCTTGAATTTACATATCACCTTTTGCTAGAAAACACAGGCATTTCAAAAATATACTCAGGTCTTATCACAAATGTGGGTGGCAAGTATTGCTCTGTTCTTCCTCCAGATGAGGAAAAGAAACAGGAATTAAGTGACTCATGTAGGTTCATTAAAACATTTCAAAAAATCTAGATTCCCATTTGCTTTCAATTTAATTTAATATAATTTATTGAAGTGGGTATTGGTTTTTTTCCTCATCCATAACTTCTTACTAAAATCGAATTCACATACCATAAATTCATTTGTGTGGAAATCAGTTGTTTTTAAAATATATTCATAAACTTGTTCAACCAAAATCACTATCTAATTCCAGAGTATTCTATCACCTTAAAAGAAATCTCACATACATTAGTAGCTGATCTTTATTTCCTTCCTTTCCCAACTATTGACAACCTCTCATCCATATTCTATCTCTATGAATTTGTCAAATCTGGGCATTTTATGTAAACAAATCATATATTACAACCTTTTGTGTCTGGTTTCCTTCACTTAGCATAATGTTTTCAAAGTTAATATTTTTTCTCTTTATGGCTGAATAATATCCTACTATATGGGGTTAAACCACTTTTTGTTTACCCATTCATTAGTTGATGGACATTTGGGTAGTTTGCACTTCGGGGCTATTACATACAATGCTTCTATGACTACCAAAAGTTTTTGTGTAGACAACTGTTTTCAGTTTTCTTGCGGTATACCTAGGAGTGGATCTGTTGAGTCATGATAGCTTCATGTTTAACTTTGTGAGGAATTAACCAAATTGTTTTACCAAGGGGCCTCACCATTTTACATCCCCATTGGCAGGGTATAAGAGCTCAGTTCCCCTACATCCTTGCCAATGCTGGTTCTGGTCTATCAGTTTGCTTTGTAGACATCTTAGTCAAAGAGGTAGCTATTGATTTCTCAATAATAACAACTACTTTTAAAAATATATGATGCTATAGATTGAGTCACTTTGTAAGCTGGGAGAGTAGACTAAATCACTCAAGGAAAGCAAACCCCTTTCCTCACTACATTCATTACCTATTCCTTATCTCTGAAAGGCTTTCTGGTGTCTGCACTTCATAGGAGAGAGAGCAAACTGCTCAAGGTCTTGCCTCCCCTCTCCATTTCCAAATCCCATCCTCGGTTTATAGGGAGACTTTTCCAATTTTAACTCTCAACTCTACATGAAAGCTCTTCTTACCATTAAGCCTGGCTCAGTGCATTTACCATCAGCATTTTCCATTAGCAGTTCTGGAATACTCTTTATTCCCCTATTTGATGCATCCCTCCTATTAGTAGTGATACTAAATATCAAATATGCCCAAAGCATTGATTGTACATGGTGTCCTTATACAACTCTGTGACGCATGTTGTTATTGACCCAGAAATTCTGAAGCCAAGGAATTGAAGATGAAAGGTATAAGGTCAGTCTCCTTGACCACATTGCTAGTAAAGTAGGACTGACTGGGAGGGCGCTCTGATATTTACAGCCATACATTGCTTAACAATGGGGACAGGCTCTGAGACATGCATTGTTAGGTGATTTCATTACTGTGGGAAACCACAGAGGACACTTACACACACCTCGCTGGGGTGGTCCAGGTCAATCATTTAACAGGGCCTCAATGCAATTTAGAGATGTGGTTGAACACGAGATGCTTGATGCTGTGCTGGCACACTGTGGCATGCTGTTTTACAGTAAACTTTTAAAAATTACAGTAGTAGGAGTATACACAAAAATAATGATAAAGTATACTATAGTAAATACCTAATCCAGTCACCTGTTTATTATCATCAGGCATTATGTACTATATATAATTGCTTGAGCTGTACTTTTATATAACTGCCAACACAGTAGGTTTGTTTACACCCGTGTCACCACAAATACATGAGTAACGTGTGCATGATGTTAATGATAATGTCACTAGGCAATAGGGATTTTTCAGTTCTGGGTTCCTCATGGGGACCCTTATGGGACCGCCGTCGTGTAAGGCGTCCAAAGTTGACTGAAACATCAGTATATGGCTGTATTTCTTCTTGGCTCCCTTTGAAAGTCTGGAGAACTCCCTTACGCTGGAAAACCTTGAAAAGTAATTTCTTTTCCTTCTTCCCCCAATAGCATAATAATCCTGGAGGGAGTTGTAGAGCTAAGTATGCCTGTCATGACTTGGTTTTATTTAATTATAATTTTAATTATTCTGTTAGGCCGTTTACATCCCTAGAGTCATTTCTCCTTCTCTGATACTTTCTGATAATTAGAAAATAAGTTTGTGAATCATTTTCTCGGTGGTTTTAAGAGTGGTTCTCCTCACTAAGTCAGTTTAAGTTTGGGGTAGTTTTTGGTGTGCTGGTTATACATACAACCCAGTAGTCATCCTTTTTCTTGCCTGTAAAACAGAATCTAGCAATGTCATTTTACAACAGGCAGAAGATGGCTCTCACTTAAACAAAATATTCTTCTTTCACACATTCTATGATTTTTTTTATTTTTTGGTTTGTAAAATGCATTATTAGAGTATACGGTAAGGATGCTCAGGATGCACTCTTGAATTTTTGATGCCAAAGTTTCATTAAATGGGTAAAGAGAATGGAAATTTCAACAATCCACTCAACATGAGAATAAAGGAGCCTTTATTTTTAAGGGCCTATTTAAGTTGAGGTAGTTTCACTTTCTGGATATTGAGTAAATATTAAAAATAGAGGATCATGTGTTTTCTTGTAGTTTAAAATACCAGAAGGGAAAACACAGGACCCTGAATGCTGTTTTTAATTTTTTTTCCCTTTTCCTATCACAACCTCCTCACCATCTTAAGAGAATAAAAGGGAGACTTGAGTATCTGGAAAAATATAGACATTATCACTTTGTACAGGTCTTGATTATCCATTTTACTTTTATGACAAGTGAGCCCTGCTTTTCCTTCTTATCTTTCACCTTTACTATTTGCAAAACTAGAAAGTTGGGCATCTTCTCAATGATGGGTTATTATGACAGTAAACACATTTCTTACATTCCTTCTGAAAGGAAGGTGTATGTGTGTGTGTGTGTTGTGGTGTATTTGAAAAATCTTAAGGGTACAACTAAAGAATACCTATAGGGAATAATGGCAAATTGAGTTTAATTAACATACTGTAATAAAACCAGTCCCTGAGAACTGTTCTGAATGTTGTCATAAAAAAACACTCTATTACATAGGCAAACATGAACAAAATAAATGATTCTCTTGAATTTTGCTGAAAAGACCCAGGGATGCTTAACCACTGAGCCACATCCCCAGTCCTTTTTAATTTTAGAGTCTTGCTTATTTGCTGAGGGGGACTTTGAACTTGCAATCTTCCTGCCTCAACCTCCTCAGCCACTGGAATTAAAGGCATGTGCCACTGCACCTGGTAGTTTTTAGGTTTTTTTTTAACTTTAATTTTATTTTAGTTAGCAATTTTTCATCTTTAATTAGAACCTTTTATTTTATTTTTAATTAGCAAATATGATGTTTTGGTGTATTTTTAATGTAGAATGATTACATCATATTTATTTATTTTTAAAAAGTTTCTTTTCCCTCTAGTTTCTGGAAACATTTGGGTGAGATATTTTGGAGGTGCAAGGATCTTTACTGGAGATTTTTTTCTAACATTCATTTTCTGAAATAAGACATATACATGACTGATATTTGATATTTCTCATAACTGGCACAGTTCTAAAATAAAATAGACAAAAAATGTTTTCCATTTAAAATTTTTAAAGGAATTTATATCAATGATTGAGACATTGAGGTGTATGTTATATTTATTCTTTCAATATACACGAAATACTCAATGTTTGCACATTTCTTGTACTTCTCTTCTTTCCCAGCTTGGAAATAGTTTATTTATTTGTTTTCAACTCTCCTAGTTTCCCTGTTAATAGTATTTTGGAATGTTTGAAGAAGAAAATTGTAGTGGTTGTGGGGTTAGAAAATCTGGATTTGAATAGAGTCTTTATCATTTGCTTATTTAAAAATTTTGTGACAAATTATTTGACTGCTTTCAAATAATTAATTTTTAATAAAAGTGAAAAAAACTTGATACTTATTATTAATATTTGGTTAATAATTGAGTTTTCAATACACAACCCTACTATTATAATTCATTTAGAAACAATGATGCCTTGAAAATTAAATATACTAATAATTTCCCTCTGGTCATTCCTCTCATGCCCCATCTCCATATTCACCATTGATATCAATATTTGTCAGTATTTAAACAAATTATAATGACTTTTTCCTCAAAGGGATTTTGCTATTTTTATGGTTTATATGGAATTTTTTTCTTTTTGCTTCACATCATTTTTGGAAATGGGTATCTAATAAATAAAATAAGTATTGATATATCTTATAAAACAAATTGATCACCATGAATTAGACCACTTTGTTTCAGGAAACAGTGTTGGGATACTCAACAGAATATCTCAGGGAATTCATAGGAAAGACTTAATGGTTAAGAAATTCTATAGTAGATCACAGAGAGGCAGTAGAAAGGCAAAAGAAAAGTAAGGGGAGTCCGATAGCCACCTGGTCCCTAGATGTGAATGAGCCACAAGTGAAAGGGTAAGCATTGTGGGTAAACCATGGTGTTCTTGGAATTGTGGGACATACAGAACTGATCAGAAGGGCCTCCTGAAGCTACCTGACTAGAACTGAGAATGCCTAAGAAGCTGGATGGTTGCTGTAGGTCCAGGAGACAACTCCAGAAGAAGGCCTTGAAGCTATCTATCTACAGGAAACGACACCTTATGAAGAGAAGTGTGTGGGCTCGTCCAAGCCAGTGGTGGAACATCTGCAGTGAGAATTTGAGATTCAGTGCCCAAACTAATACTGTATGTTGCTGTGACCAAAATACTTGACAAAAACAAAATGGAGGTTTCAGAGAGGAAGTTCACTGTGGACCAATTACATTGCTCTGTGTTCAAGGTGAGGCAAAACATCATGGCAGAAGAGCATGGTGAAGGAGCACTGCCTCATTCATGGCAGCAAGGAGAGAGAGAGAGAGAGAGAGAGAGAGAGAGAGAGAGAGAGAGAAAGTTGCAGGGAAGTAACCCTTCCAGGACAAACACCCAGTGACCCACCTGCCTACAGTTGCCACCCAGTTAGTCCATTCAAACTAGGATGGACTGATTAGATTAAAGTTTTCATAATCTAATTGTTTCATCTATAAGCATTCCTGCATTAACATAGGAGCTTTTGCAGGACACCTTGTATCCAAACCGTAACAGCCACCTCTCTCTGGGCCACTAAAACACCACAAAACATTTTATTCCTAGCAAGTGGTATAAACTTAGTAGATGTCTGCTGAACTTATTCATTCATTCTTATTCCTTTAAAAATTATTATAAAACTCCTACTATAGCCCTGATACTTTTTTAAGTTTTAGGGTTATAGTAATGATAGGTGACTCCCTGAAGTCCTAGAATTTATATTCTGGGGTGGAGGTGGTCAGATAAGAAACATGAAAATAAACAAGCAGGATTATATCAAGTAGTTATACATACTGTAACATGACTTCTCTAGAGTGAAATTTTAGACACAATAATCAGGAGAGTATTATTTGAGGTTTGGATGATGAAAATCAGCCCTCTATCCTAAGATCCAGGCAAGGGGAACCTGGAGTGGATCCAAAAACATATAATGTTTGCTGATTTGTTCTGTATCTTAAGTAAACCACATTTTAACATGCTGAGATCAAGAAAGCTTTATTCAAAGTAGTTATTAAACATGTTCCATTTCCCAAGCAATGTTAGGTGCCAGGGCTATAAAAGTAAAAGACATGACCTCGCTCTTCAAGGAATGGACATTCCAATATGGAGATCCCAATGCACAAACAATTACAATAAACAATGGGAATGCTGTGATGGAAGCATGCTCAGTGTACATGAGAGACTTATTAAGAAATGCCTCTATTGTAATGGAAATTGACAGATGTCTATATGCTGGGAGAAATTTTTCTATGGTCCTCTCAGTTTCTGCATGCCTTGCCAACAGAGAAACTTTTATTTGAGGTTATCTTTCAAAGATTTTTGTACAGCAAACACCTTGGAGGTGAGAGAATGTTTCTCACTGGAGCAGATATTTATTTCTTTGCCAGGATACTGAAAAAAATGTTTCCCTTCAAGGTAAAGGTTGAGTAGGTTTCCTTATAGCCTCTTTAAAAGATTGGAATTTCCTAGTTTCAAGTTTCTCACCTGTGTTGCAAACCCAGTGTGCATATTGTATCTATGAAGTCCATTTCATGTTTCCCCATAGAATTTTGAGGACAAGGAGAACCAATATGAATATGAATTATATACTTCCTGCTGTGCAATGAGTAATAAAGTCCTCTTTCTCTGAGTCAGGAGTCTTGTGTCTTCTGCAGGAATCCACACAATTGTGGCATGCTACCTAGTTGTTTGAAAGTAGATCCTTATAATTTTTGAATGGTAACAATATGAAAATGACTTAAGCTTTCTGGGCCTTAATTTTGTCACTTGAAAACTTGGGATATTAATCTGCATCTTACAAAATCATAGTAAGAATCAAATTGGATATCATAGGTATAACAGAGACTGTCAGCTATTACTTAATATCTGTTCTTTCTGTCTCCTGTAATAGAGAAACTTGTAGCACAGCAAAGACCACCAGATTGACAAAAAGTACACCTCTGGCCTCTCTTGCAGCAGGTTGTGATCCAGCAACAAAGCTATAGTCAATGGGATGCGAGAAGCTGTAAATACAACTTTCAGATGATGTTCTTGAGAAAAAAGAGATTTATCTACCCTTTCCTTTCAGGAAAGAAGATACAGACATAGTAGTTATACACCTTGAACCACTGGGATGAGAAACACACCATACATGATATAACAATAAAACAGAAGGATTCTGGAGACTCTTTTTTTTTTTTTGGAGCCACCATTTGAGTCCTAGACTCCATAATGTATAGATAATTATGTGAGAAAAAGAAATTTCTATCTTGTTTGAGCCACTTCTATTTAGCATTTAGTATGTCTATTGAAACAGTAAACCTATATCCTAATTAGTGGAGGGGTGAGAATATCAAATACCATTTGGTATCAATTTTCTTCTACACAGAGTTCAGTTCTCCAATTCTGTTTCAAAGTGTGAATGAATAGAACAATAATGGAAAAGAATACAAATTACTACCTAGGGTCCATTTGAGAAGGGCTTTATGAAGAAATTACTTGCAGGAACCTAAGTGGAGTGAACACTAATTCTCACAGCAAGAGTTAAGTTAAGTTGCATTGTGGATGGCCTCCTTGCTTGGGAAGTTTATGATAATCTAGCAGGCAAAATGAAAGGAGGCAAAACAGAGCACGTAAAGTCAGAATCCTGTGACTTTGGCCTTGAGTGTGTTTGATCTGGCAGGAAATATTTTCCATGAGTAACCGAGTCAATGGGATCAAATGGCAGTATATAATTGAAGCAAGTTAATGTCCTAATTCTCTCCATGATCCAATGTGAAGAAAAGCAACTATTTAAAAGCTTTATAGAAAAACACTTCGTGCAGAATCCTTGGGGAAAAAATTAAAAATTGCAATCTCATGCCAAATATTCCTAAAGTTTTCTCAACAGTACAGTTAATCCTCTGTGCTGGCAAAAGTCACTTTCCTTTCATTATTTATGTCTGTATTGGCAAAGGAATTCTTTGGCACAAAGAAAATATACACAAAAGTGTCATACCACACTTGACATTGTCGCTGTGGTGACAAGGTTTTCTCCAGCCGTCAGTTTCAGGAACATTTTATTTCCTTTGATGAAGCACTGCTTTGTGGTGAGAAGTGGCAAGCAAGGCCTTTTATCCCTTGTAATGTCTTCATTAGTAACAGCAGTAATAAATTACCTTGAAGAAAGAGGGTGCAGAATAAATGGTCAACATTAAGGCCTGGGGTCTTTTTGTAAGAGCTCACCTATATCATTTCATAGAATTGGAAGTGAATTCAGCAGCAGGGGTTTTGAATGCTGGAAAGGTAGGGGGTAACTTCCATTTCTCTATGCTTGTTGGTGACATAAGACATCCTATTATGTGCAAAGATTCTTCATTTTTCTCCCATGCACTGTGTCATTACCCACCTGGAAACCTATAAAACAAATACAAATTGAGTCTCCAGGTCTATGCAATGAATAAGTGACTTTAAGATCCATGGAGAAATTCTCAGATTAAAGAGAGTCTTTTTTCAGAAATTCACAGCAAGATTTCCCAATGCTACATGGGACTCTAATTCTATAGCATGATAGCATGCATAGTGAAAAGACTTAGGAGTTTCTTGATCAAATCTTAATTTTTGGAAAACCAAGTTACGTAAAATTAATCATGGTCCTTTATTGTAGGGCTTCTGGAGTATTCCCTAAGATAATGCAAACTTTGAAATTTCAAGGGATAAAAAAATCAAGTTTCCTGAATTTACTTAGCCACAGACATCTTTGTTATGGGCCTAGATCATCCCATGAAGCATTTTGAAAAATCTTAAATCAGTTAACCCATCTGCTTTCACATCTAATGAGCACATACCTAAAAAAGCCCAAATTTTCAAGGAACACCCACTAACCTGATGGTCAGGCCAAAGCCCACATTCTTGGTGAGGATGTTAGACTCAATGGTGTTTTAGCAGAGATATTATTGAGTCCTGGGGACCATTAAAAATAAAGCAATAAAGCTGCTCACTTTGAGCTTCAGCAGGGACGGACAGTCAACTTTGTGCAATTACCAACTCGGTGGATCGGTTTTTCCCTTTTTCCCTCTTTGAGAGAATGCAAAAGTGATGTCATCACCTCATCTTTAAAATATGAAATAGTGCCTCAAAAAGGTTGGTATTTCCCTGTTGACATCTTTAACTTGGGCATCACACTCCAGATTGGCCTCTTACTGCTAACTGAGAGCCCCAAATACTTTGGAATAGGGTTGCAGGATTACAATTGACCTTTGCCATTAGCGAGTGTGTGCATGCATGTGTGTGTCGGTGTGCATATGGAAGTTCACACACATGGACAAGTGCTGAATTGGAGAACTAAGAAGATACTCCAGAGAAGGGAAAACAAAGTATTTTGCAAAGTCTTTAAACCTAATGAGAATTTCAGAAACTGCAGTTCTATTAAATTCCTCCCTATGTTGTGTTTTATAGTTTTTTGGTTTTCAAATTATGATAAGCCATGGACACTAGAATTGGTCCCATGGATTTCTTTCCTATTCCAAAGAGAAATCTTCACTTGGTATTTTAATTTACTGCTTCTAGGAAAATGTGTGAGGTAATGAAATATCCTTTTAGTTTAGGCTAAATTAGAGTCAGATTTTGAAAATATAAAACAAAGAGGCTGCCTAGCATAGTGATCAAAAATAGAGATTCTTGAGCTATCCTTCCTGAACTTATCCCAAGTTCTGTGCCCTTGGGCAAGTTATTTATCTGCTCTATGCCTCAGCTTCCTGGTCAGTAAACTGGATATGATAATAGAACCCACTTCAGGTTATAATGGAATTAGAGTTCATAGTTAAAAAGCTCTTAGAATAGTGAATGCTACTTAATAAATGTTTGTTATATCAAAATATATTTTAAGTGTGGTTTTCATTTTCTCTGTTGCATGTTGTAATACTCAGAAATCATTCCAGTGTATATCTCAGGGAACGCTGGCAAGCCAGTATCCCTGAAAAAGAAGAGACATGGTGCAGGGCAAGTGTTGGCCACAATGAGAAGAAGCAGGCTCCTGCTGGATTCCAGGAGGAACCAGAGGAAGCAGGCATGGGTTTGCATGTTGCAGGCTGTTCCTCCCTCCAATAGGAGAATTTTGAAAAGGGGTCACAAGTTATAAGCAAAGCAGAGAGCAGAGGAGGTTCTTCCATGTTGGGATGTGGGAAGGATTAGTCTCACAGATGTCCCCCCTCTTTGCACACCAACACTGATGAACCCCATCAGAGCAGACTTAGCACTGGTGGTATGTTTAGGCCAAGGGAGGTCTACATTAGGTTCTCCTGATTCTCATCCTGTTCCTCTTGAGCACTTGGAAATTCTAGGCTTGTGTGGAGTCACACGCCGAAGTTAGCTAATAGTGCAGAGGGTAGGGATGTTGCTTGGTAGAATTAAATGGACTTGGTAGCTGAGGACCACAGCCAGGACTTAGCAGGAAACAGCCAAAAACTTAGAGACCTCTATCATGATGCAGAAGAAGGGGACATCTGAGGACTAAAAAGAGTTACCTGATGAGAGATTTTCAATTATTTTGTACAACTGAGTTTGCAATTAGCTTAGATTATCAGAGGAGCAGGTGTTTGTGAAGAAAATCAGATAAGCTATAGAAAAATAAAAACTTTTTTTTTGCATATAGGAGCACACTGTAGTTTCAATGCTCACCTCCACAATGGAAACATTCATTCAATAACCAACAGCATGCAAGGTGTTGTGCTGTATGCATAAAAGGATAGAAAGTGAGTCAGACAAGGGTGGTGTCTGAGGCCTTGGACAAGAAAAAGATGAGTTTAACATAGGAAAAGATTGCTGGACTCGATTGTGATGTGCTGAGTTGAAGGGGTGACTGAACCTCATGTAAAGGTATCCATCCAAGAGTTGGAAATGTAAGGTTGGAGCACAAGAAGGAGAGCTGAAGATATTTGAGAGCCTATCCAGTTAGAGATGATGAATAAAGTCACATGGATGCCAAAGAGAGAGAAAGGAGTTAGGGTTACTTATTTAATGAACATGCACAGATCTCTCTGGTGTGCAGATGCAGATTAAGAAAGGCGAATCTGGAATTGGCCAGGATGATTCCAAGGAAAGATCTTGAGTCTTTCTATGTTATGCCTTCAGGTGGCAGAGACCACTTGGGCTGACCAATTGCCAAGTTCTCTTCTTTGTAAACACCTGGTTCAAACATGTTTTTCAGTCTCCCTTGCTTGAGGGTGGTCAGTCTAGACCCACATGTGTTTTTTGTTTTTCTTCTACGTAAGAACAAATCTGCTTTCTTTCTACAATGTCCAGCTTAATAAGACACATTAAGAAGCCAGGATCAAATCACTGTGTGGACAGAGTCCTCATTCACTGCAACCTGCAAGGAGAATGATGTGAGGACTCAAGAGAGAAATACACCTTTATTTTTAAACCACTGGCATTGAGAGTGCTTCTGTTTCAATGACTTATGTTATTATTTACCTAATTAATACAAACTGAGATTGATTTGATTCACTATCTCGCATTAATCAGTACCCATGGGAGACTGGGATATCTTTCATGACAGTTTATTAATTCCATTTGACAAGCGTGTCTCATTCAGTGCAGAAATTCTTTCTATGACATGATTCAAGCCTTCTCTCCCCAACCTATTCCAAAGCTTCTTTACCTGCTTGTCATGAGCACTCCCTGCACAGGAAACACAAGGAGTTCATAAAATCACCATGCCCTTGGTCACTAGGGAGATCCAAACAGAAATGAGAGGCTGTTTGGGAAGCATGAAAACAGAACAAGGGGAGTTGGTTAAAACAAGGTCTAACAGCAAAGAGCTAAGAGACTCTGAAGCATCCATTTCTTGAGATCATGTTCCTAAGTGTGACTAAAATATTGACAACTGCTAACTAAATTTTTTCTATCAAGCAGTCCTTGGATCAGTCCTCTGCAATGGTCTGATTGGATTGTCCCCTTAAAAACTCATATTGAAATTTGGTCCCAATGTAACAATGTTGAGAAGTAGTGGAAGCTTTAAGAGGTGATTAAGAAGGGAGCTAGGAGATGTAGCTGAGTGATAGAGAACTTGCATATCATGCACAAAGCCCTGGGTTCAATCTCCAGTGCTCTAGAACATACAAACAAGTTCTGGTTATTATGAAGCAAGGTTTCTCCTTGTATTTTGTTTCTTCCAAATGTATATGTGCGCCTTTCCACTTTGCTGATGTGACAGCACCATGTCCCTGGATTTCCAGATTTAAGAACTATCTACTAAACAAATCTCTTTCTTTTATACAGAAACAGAAAATGAACTAAGGCATCCTGCCATTCCCATTTTCCTTTTTATGTGCTATCACAGCTTCTCCTTTATCTCCATTAGTAGAGTGCATTCTCACCAGCTTTACTGATGCATTTAATCATGGTACCATTCTCTTTTCTCCAATTATATGGCCATTTTATAGTCCCCTACATTATGGTTGGGGAGGGGCAGTTGGTAAAACATCTCAAAAGCTTTCAAGGAGGGCCATCTTAGTGCTGAGCTACAGAGAGCAATATCCCCTGTAGGGGATACACACGGGCAAACCTGTAAATACTCAGGTTACAGTACACGGTAAGAGCTACCACAGGAGCAGGCACTAGAAGCAGCTACAGCGCGGAGGAAAGTGCAATTAACACCTCGTTGGGCGTCAGGCATAAAGGAAAAGAAGAAAAGCTTCCTGAAGGAGGTGGTGATGGATCTGCAACACTGATGGACGTGCTCTAGAAAGGGAAAATACATTGAAGGAACAAGCCATAGGATGGTTTGAGGTGCCCACGTAACTATAACAAGTTAGTTAATTGGTGGCATGCCAGTGAGAGGCATAACATGAGAGGAAGGAGAGAGGTGGGCCTGATGAGACAGACAGAGGTCTCTTGCCATGAGGACCTCCTGTGTGTGTGTGTGTGTGTGTGTTTGTTTGTTTGTTTGTTTTTGTTTTTGTTTTGTTTTGGTTTGGTTTTTTTGCTGGGATTACTATAACACATTCCACAAACTGGCTGGCTTAAACAACAGAAATTTGTGATCTGACAGCTCTGGAAGCTTAAAGTCCAAGACGAAGGTGTAGGGAGGGTTGGTTCCTTCCAAGAGCTGTAAGAGAATGATCTGGTCCACATCTCCCCTCTAGCTTCTGATGGCTGGCCAGCAATTTTGGCATTTCTTAGCGTGTAGAAACATTTCCCCAATCTTTGCTTTCATCTTAAGATTGTACTCTCCCTGCATGTGTGTCTGTGGCTGAAATTCCCTTTTTATAACCAGTCACATTAGATTAGGGCCTACGGTAAAGCCCATATTTTAACTTGACCACCTCTGCCAAGGCACTGTCTCCAAATAAGGTCATATTCTGAAGTACTGAGGGTTAGGACTTCAACATAGAAAATTTGGTGTAACACAATTCAACCCATAACCACCTAAAAAACAGCAAAAGAAGGCACAATCATAAAAACAGGAAGAGCAGAGGGAGGGCTATTCGGCAATGCTGGTCACTCTTAAAGGTCAAATAAATGGAAGCACCAAACCCCAAATCAGCCTCTTGCACTTCCTTTTCTGTGCTTCATTTTTCTCCTTTGCAACATAGGGGTAATAATACTTCCTATAGCATTCCATAAGGATTAAATGTGATTATGCACATAGTACTAATCTTAGCACATAGTAGGTACTCAACTAAGACTATCATAAAAAACTGGATTTAGTCACACAGTAATGACATCTTTAATATGCAAGTGCTACTAAATGTCAACAGGGTTCTAGATTAGCATCAATTTATTCCCTAAATATACAACATCATTTAAAAGCTGATACCCTGGGAGGCTGCCTTTGCCTCCAACCATGTGTAAAACTTGCTAAATTTCATACTTGCTTCATGTGACCAAATATTATGGAAATATACAAGTACAAAGAGTGTGAATTGTGGCTATGAAGTAGGATTTCAAAACTTTCCCCTCTGTACCTTCAGGAAATTAAAGATCTGATTTGACACCTCATGAATTGTTTTCTCCAAGTTGCTGGGTTTGGATTTAATGTGGTAACTGATCTTCCCAGAGGGCAAAACAAAATCTTGACTTTCCCAATGTATCTAACTGTCAGAGTATCCAAGAGGTAAGTTCCCTTTCCTTCCACCATTCCTCCCACCAAAAAAGTACCAAGATCCTTCATTCAGCAGCAGGATTAGTTTTTCCTCGGATGCAAGTAAGAACTGCTTTAGATGTTATGCAAACTATCTTGGAAATACATTTTCATATTCATGGCACACTCAAATGATGCTTGAAAAAATCATGGACATTGTGGCTGATGGTATTGAGCCAAAACAGAGACTTGGGTCTATGTCTGTATCTTTTTAACTTTCCTGGACCTTTGCTTTACTGATATTTTGCTGGTACCGTTAAGAAGTTCTAAAAAAGAACCTTATTGGTGATATTCATTTAAAGAATGTTTCTGAAAGACACAGATATTCCAAAACATGCCCATTGTCTAAACATTGTGAGATAGAGTATCCAATGTCAATTTTTCTTTTTTTGCTTTCAAAGCGGCTTTAGTACATTTTCCATCAATCCTAAACTTTTTTCCTCTTGGATTTGCTTTATTTACCTTCAGCTATTCCAAGCCTATTTATAAACAGTCTGTTTGGAACAAAGGGAGAATTCCCAGGTACTACCAATCATCCCAGTTACCTACATCACTGCTGCTAGCTCAAATGTGCTACAGAAGATCAAAGTACATGAAGAAAACCCTCCATGCTGGTTTCTTCACCTCTGGGCTTTTCTGAGTTATGGAACATGCGGTCAATCAATGCTTATTTGTTTTTCCATCTCCTGCTCTCTTCCAAGTCCCCTTTCCCCAAGGTTAGGTCCTTTCCCTCAGGTTAGGTCCTTTCCCTACTTACCTTGATTTCTGTCATAACTTCTGAAGTATTCTCTCCTCCATTTCAACATTTTTTAACCTAGGCACTCAAGTCCCGCCTTGAGTTTGGGCTCTGGAACATCCCAGAATAAAGTTCAAATATCCTCATATATCATTCAAGGTCCTTCAAAGGTATGCCAAAGTGTCACCTCTTAGTCTTTTGTTTCTTGAAATTCTTCCATACAATGTCTGCTCTAGCCAAGCAGAGCTGCCTTTCCAAGGACACCTGTATCATGGCAGATACTTTGATCATTCTCTTTCCTCTGGGTGAACAGAAAACATTGCCCAGGGAATTCTTTTCTTCTGACCCATATAATTTACTACGTTATACCTTATTTATTTGCATATCAATCATCTTGTTCCTAGACTGTGGACTCCTTGAACATGTAGATATATCTGATTCTTACCCCATGGCTTAGTGCTTCACATGTATGTATAGCAAGCATTGAATACCATGTTTGTGACTCAATGCCAGGCTAATGGATGAAGTGAAAACTTTAAAAATCCTCTTTGCATTGTCTGCCTAGATACAACCTTCAAGCACACTTATACAAGCAACACTTCATGTAACTCTGATAGAAAATGTATACCCCTGGGAGAGTTCCCTTTTGCTCTCTGTCATATATTATTATTTTTTAAATTTATGTTTTGTCTTGTTTTTCTATTCTGGGGCACTCTACCATTGAGCTACTGCCTCAGTTTTTTTATTTTATTTTTTTAATTTTGAGACAAGCTCTCACCGTGTCCAAGGCTAGCCTCAAACTCATGATCCTCCTCTCTGCCTCCCAAGGAACTGGGATTACAGATGTGCACCACTCAACTTGACTGTTTTTTATTGTGACATATTAGTCAAACAAATTAATGGGTTTCACTGTGACATTTCCTTACATGTGTATACCATGTATTCATCATTTGCCATCTCCCTTCCACCCTCTCTGTTCCTCCCATTCCTCCCCTCCCTGCTGCCCTGCCCCAATCTCCTTGTCAGTCCCTAATTGTCCCTCTTCTACTTTCAGGGCATCTTTATTTTATTTTTATTTTTTTAACTTTCTACATGTGAGAGAAAACTTGTGATACTTGTCCATCTGTGTCTGACTTATTCTACTCAATATGACATCCTCTAGTTCCATATATTTTCCTGCAAATGATGGTATTTCCTTCTCTTTATATACAAATAATATTACGTTAAGGACAAATACTGTATTTTATTTGTATTATCTGTTGATAATTCCATATCTTGATTATTGTGAATAGTGCTGCAATAAACATAGATGTGCTGGTCTTTTTTGCATGCTAACTTCAATTTCTTTGAATATATACACAGGAATACTATAGCTGGATCATATGGTAGTTCTAATTTTATTTATTTTTTTTGAGGGACCTCCATACTGTTTTTCATAGTAGTTTATATTAATTTATATTCCCATCAGCAGTGTATGTGGGTTCTTTTTTCTCTAGATCCTCACCAGCATTTATTAGTTCTGGAGTTTTGATAATAGTCATTCTGACGGGTGGTGTGGAATCTCAATATAGTTTTGATTTGCATTTCCCTGAAGGGCTGATTGTATTGAGCACTTTGTCATATATTTATTGTCCATTTGTGTCATTTCTTTGGAGAATTATGCCTCAGATCATTGGACCATTATTTTGGATTAGATTATTTTTGTTGTGTTTAAGTCTTGTTTTTGTTCTTATTTATATATTCTGGATGTTAATCATCTGTCCAATGCATAGCTGGTAAAGACTGTTTCCCATTGTGTAGATTATCTCTTCATTCTGTTGATTATTTTAGCTGTGCAGAAGCTTTATAATTTGATGTAATCACAGTTGTCAATTTTTGTTTTTGTTTCCTGAGCTACTAAAGGTCAATCTAGGAAATTTTTGCCTGTATCAATATTGAAACGTTCCCCTGCATTTTCTTCTACTAATTTTAGTTTTAGGCATACCCTTAAAATCTTCAGTCTGTTGAATTTTTAATTTGGTTTATTAATTCCTTCATGGAGAATTTCTGATTGATTCTTCTTCAGGATTTCTATCTCCTTATTAAAGTGGTATTTCATATTTCACTTCTTGGATTTTCTCTCTGATTTCACACCTTATATCATCTTTTACCTCACAGATCAGTTTACCTATGAACTTTCTGAATTCCTTCTCTGATATTTCCTTCACTGTGATATCATTGGGTTCTGCTAATAAAGCATTTTGATTTGTTTGGGATGATTTGTTCCCTTGCTTTTTCATTTTGTTTCTATGTCTTTCCATTTATCATTAAGAATCTGAGGTGGCAGAACTTCTACCGTCAGAATTTATATTGTTTCTGAAGAATTTTAGTATTTCACATTTTAGGTGGAAACAAATAATAGCAACAAACAATGCAATCAATATTCGGCATTAAACTAAATACTTTCTATTTGGGCATTTGCACTATGAACATAAATGATATGATAGGCAATTGCCAACAGTAGAGATATTATGTTTACAAAATGGTTTGCTATTTTAAAAAGGTGAAAAGGGAGGATACAGAGGAGATATAGAATGCAATAATTGAGGGGCCAAGATGGCGGACTAGAGGGCGGCTGCATTTCATGCTGCTCCAGGACGCAAGATTCAAAAGAGGATATAGTGAGAGACTTGGGACCAACTCAAAGCTGCCGGGTGAGTCTCTCCTGTTGGAGAGGCGTCCCGGATGGGGCGGTAGCCCCGGAACGCAGGGAATTTGTGAAGTGGAGTTGCTCGGCGAGACGCCCCTCCCCCCGCTGGAGCGGTAAACACGGACAACTGGGATCATCGTAGAGGAGGCGGCTCAGCACAGCGCTTGGACTCGAGCAGCCGCTGGGGCTCCGGGTGGCTGCCTGAGGAGGAGCTGCGTGGCGAGCTGTTTGGACCCAGAACAACCGCTTCTAAACACCGGGGGGTTGCCCGGAGGAAGAGGAGGAGCGCGGCGGGACACTTGGTCTGGGAGTGACTGCATCAGAACCACAGGCGGTTGCCGGAGGAGGAGCTGCGTGATGAGCTGTTTGAACTCGGAGCAGCTGCTCCAGAACACTGGTGGCCTGCCTGGAGGAGGAGAGCGGTGGGACTCTTAGTCTGGGAGTGACTGCATCAGAACCACAGGCGGTTGCCAGAGGAGGAGGCGAGTGGTGAGTTGATTGGACTAAAAGGGACCGCTCCTGAACACCGGTGGCCTGCCTGGAGGAGGAGCGTGGTGAGTCACCTGGTCTCGGAGCCACTGCTCCTGAACACCTGGGGGGCTACCCCAAGGAGGAGGAGGAGGAACAGGGCGGGTCACTTGGACTTGGAGTGACTGCCTAGGGCTATGGGTGGTTGGCGGGAGGAGGAGACCCGAAGTGAGTTGCTTGGACTCCTAGTGACCGCGTCGGAAACCGGGCGGCTGTCCGGAGGAGGAGGTGTGTGGCGGGTCTCTGGGTCTCGGAGCTATTGTACGGGGCTCCAGGTGGTGGCTCAGGGGAGGGGCTGCATAGCCAGGCGATTGGTGCAGAGCAGGGTCCCAGGAGCTAGGTGGCTTCTTGCTGGAAGAGCCGCACAGAGACACGCCTAGGGGCGGAGTGAAGTTTCCAGGGCTGCGGGCAGATTCTCTGGGAGAGGCAGCCTAAGGAGACTCGCCTGTGAAGGGTGAGGCTCCCAGGCCCAGGAGGTAGGTCCGGGCCCCTGGGATCGTTGCAGAGGAAGACAGCCCAGCCCAGGTGGTAGTTGTAGATTGAGGGGAACCTCTAGGAGGGGAACTGACCAGCGAGACGTCCCCACCGAGTGACTCTTCCCGGCCGGGTGAGGTTTTCCCACAGGGACGGTAAAGCCAGAGACATAGGCACAAACAGGCCTTGCCTCAGCCCGCAGTCTAGTTCCACATTGGATGACCATTGGTCAACAAGTGGAGGCACCTCTGCCCACTAGCAGGGAATATACGCCACCTGAGGGTCACCACCCCTAGAGAGGCAGCTTCTTCGTGGAGCTCTGCATTATCAACCTCCTCCAAGACTTCAGGCTACTGAAGGATAAGAGGGGATATACTAGCAATCTTCAGGGACATTATAAGTTGATAGAGGAAATCTGCAATATCTTAATGACCCACTGATTCCTGAACAATATGAGAAAACAAGGGAAGAAAATGCCCCAAACAAATCTAGATGTTAATCAATAAAATCCAACGACAGCATGGCAGAAGAAATGACAGAAAGGGAGTTCAGAATGTACATAATTAAGATGATTAGGGAAGCAAACGATGAGATGAAAGAGCAAATGCAGGCATTGAACGATCACACCAATCGACAGTTAACAGAGCAAATTCAGGAAGCAAAAGATCATTTCAATAAAGAGTTAGAGATATTGAAAAAAAACCAAACAGAAATCCTTGAAATGAAGGAAACAATAAACCAAATTAAGAACTCCATAGAAAGCATAACCAATAGGATAGAACAGCTGGAAGACAGAACTTCAGATATTGAAGACAAAATATTTAACCTCGAAAACAAAGTTGAACAAACAGAGAAGATGGTGAGAAATCATGAACAGAATCTCCAAGAACTATGGGATATCATGAAAAGGCCAAATTTGAGAATTATTGGGATTGAGGAAGGCTTAGAGAAACAAACCAAAGGAATGAACAATCTATTTGAAGAAATAATATCAGAAAATTTCCCAAATCTGAAGAATGAAATGGAAAATCAAGTCCAAGAGGCTTATAGGTCTCCAAATACACAAAATTACAACAGACCCACACCAAGGCACATTATAATGAAAATACCTAACATACAAAATAAAGACAGAATTTTAAAGGCTGTGAGAGAAAAGAACCAAATTACATTCAGTGGGAAGCCAATAAGAATATCAGCAGATTTTTCAATCCAGACCCTAAAAGCTAGAAGGGCCTGGAACAACATTTTTCAAGCTCTGAAAGAAAATGGATGCCAACCAAGAATCTTATACCCAGCAAAACTTACCTTCAAATTTGACGATGAAATAAGATCATTCCATGATAAACAAAAGCTAAAAGAATTTACAAAAAGAAAGCCAGCTTTACAGAACATTCTCAGCAAAATATTTCATGAGGAAGAGATAAAAAACAAAGAAGCAAATCAGCAAAGGGAGGAATTATCCTAAAGGAACTGTCAAATAAAGGAGGAACCAAGATGTGTCAAAAATTTTAAATATGAACCAAATGACTGGGAATACAAATCATATCTCAATAATAACCCCGAATGTTAAT
Organism: Sciurus carolinensis; assembly: GCF_902686445.1. Classification (NCBI taxonomy): domain Eukaryota; kingdom Metazoa; phylum Chordata; class Mammalia; order Rodentia; family Sciuridae; genus Sciurus; species Sciurus carolinensis. The sequence goes on along the minus strand of NC_062216.1, from coordinate 126,901,655 downwards.
GGCCTGAATTCATCAATCAAAAGACATAGACTGGCAGATTGGATTAAAAAGAAAGATCCAACAATATGTTGCCTGCAAGAGACTCACCTCATAGAAAGAGATACCCATAGACTAAAGGTGAAAGGATGGGGAAAAACATACCATGCACATGGACTCAGCAAAAAAGCCGGAGTATCCATCCTCATTTCAGATAATGTGGACTTCAAGCCAAAGTTAGTCAGAAGGGATAAAGAAGGACATTTCATACTGCTTAAGGGAAGCATAAATCAGCAAGATATAACAATCATAAACATCTATGCCCCAAACAGTGGCTCATCCATGTATGTTAAACAAATCCTTCTCAATTTTAGAAACCAAATAGACCATAACACAATAATACTAGGTGATTTTAACACGCCTCTTTCACCACTGGACAGATCTTCCAAACAAAAATTGAACAAAGAAACCATAGATCTCAATAACACAATCAATAATTTAGACTTAACAGACATTTATAGAATATACCATCCAACCAAGAGCGAATACACTTTCTTCTCAGCAGCACATGGATCCTTCTCTAAAATAGACCATATATTATGCCACAAAGCTAATGTCAGCAAATACAAGAAGATAGAGACACTAACTTATATTCTATCAGATCACAATGGATTGAAGTTACAAATTAATGAAAGAGTAAAAAACAGAAACTACTCCAACACCTGGAGATTAAACAATATGCTACTATATGATGAATAGATAACAGAAGATATTAGGAAGGAAATTAAAAAATTCTTAGAAGTAAACAAGAACAAAGAAACATCATATCAAAATCTCTGGGACACTATGAAAGCGGTACTTAGAGGAAGATTTATTTCATGGAGCGCATTTAATAAAAGAAGTAAAACTCAAAAAATAAATGACCTAACACTACAGCTCAAAGCCCTAGAAAAAGAAGAACAGACCAACACCAAAAGTAGTAGAAGACAGGAAATAGTTAAACTGAGAGCTGAAATCAACGAAATTGAAATGAAAGAAACAATACAAAAAATTGACAAAATAAATAGTTGGTTCTTCGAAAAAATAAACAAAATTGATAAACCTTTAGCCACACTAACAAAGAGAAGACGAGAGAAAACCCAAATCACTAAAATTTGGAATGAACAAGGAAATATCACAACAGACACGACTGAAACACAAAACATAATTAGAAGCTATTTTGAAAATCTATACTCCAACAAAATAGAAAATTTCGAAGACATCAAGAGGTTTCTAGAGACATATGAATTGCCTAAACTGAACGAGGAGGACATACACAATTTAAATAGACCAATTTCAAGTAATGAAATAGAAGTCATCAAAAGCCTTCCAACAAAGAAAAGTCCAGGACCAGATGGGTTCTCAGCCGAGTTCTACAAAACTTTTAAAGAAGAACTCATTCCAATACTTCTCAAAGTATTCCAGAAAATACAAGAGGAGGGAACTCTCCCAAACTCATTCTATGAAGCCAATATTACCCTGATTCCTAAACCAGACAGAGACACATCGAGGAAAGAAAATTTCAGACCAATATCCTTAATGAACATCGACGCAAAAATTCTAAACAAAATGTTAGCAAATCGCATACAAAAACATATTAAAAAGATAGTGCACCATGATCAAGTGGGTTTCATCCCAGGGATGCAAGGTTGGTTCAACATCAGGAAATCAATAAATGTCATTCACCATATCAATAGACTTAAAGTCAAGAATCACATGATTATTTCGATAGATGCAGAAAAAGCATTTGATAAAATACAGCACCCCTTCATGCTCAAAACACTAGAAAAAAATAGGGATAGTGGGAACATTCCTTAACATTGTAAAAGCCATCTACGCTAAACCCATGGCTAATATCATTCTAAATGGTGAAAAACTGAAAGCATTCCCTCTAAAAACTGGAACAAGGCAGGGATGCCCTCTTTCACCACTTCTATTCAATATCGTCCTTGAAACTCTAGCCAGAGCAATTAGACAGACCAAAGAAATTAAAGGGATACGAATAGGAAAAGAAGAACTCAAACTATCCCTATTTGCTGATGATATGATGGTATACTTAGAGGAACCAGGAAATTCCACCAGAAAACTTTTAGATCTCATAAGTGAATTCAGTAAAGTAGCGGGATATAAGATCAATGCACATAAATCTAAGGCATTTTTATATATAAGCGATGAATCTTCAGAAAGAGAAATTAGGAAAACTACCCCATTCACAATAGCATCGAAAAAAATAAAGTATTTGGGAATCAATCTCACAAAAGAGGTGAAAGACCTCTACAATGAGAACTACAGAACACTAAAGAAAGAAATTCAAGAAAACCTTAGAAGATGGAAAGATCTCCCATGTTCTTGGATAGGAAGAATTAATATTGTCAAAATGGCCATACTACCAAAAGTGCTATACAGATTCAATGCAATTCCAATTAAAATCCCAATGATGTACCTTACAGAAATAGAGCAAGCAATTATGAAATTCATCTGGAAGAATAAAAAACCCAGAATAGCTAAAGCAATCCTTGGCAGAAAGAGTGAAGCAGGGGGTATCGCAATACCAGATCTTCAACTCTACTACAAAGCAATAGTAACAAAAACGGCATGGTATTGGTACCAAAATAGAAAGGTGGATCAATGGTACAGAATAGAGGACACGGACACAAACCCAAATAAATACAATTTTCTCATACTAGACAAAGGGGCCAAAAATATGCAATGGAGAAAAGATAGCCTCTTCAACAAATGGTGCTGGGAGAATTGGAAATCCATATGCAACAGAATGAAACTAAACCCATATCTCTCACCATGCACGAAACTAAACTCAAAATGGATTAAGGATCTCGGAATCAGACCAGAGACCTTGCATCTTATAGAAGAAAAAGTAGGTCCAGAGCTTCAACATGTCGGCTTAGGACCAGACTTCCTCAACAGGACTCCCATAGCACAAGAAATAAAAGCAAGAATTAATAACTGGGATAGATTCAAACTAAAAAGCTTTCTCTCAGCAAAGGAAACTATCAGCAATGCAAAGAAAGAGCCTACAGAGTGGGAGAAAATCTTTGCCAATCATACTTCAGATAGAGCGCTAATCTCCAGAATCTATAAAGAACTCAAAAAACTCTACACCAAGAATGTAAATAATCCAACTGACCAATGGGCTAAGGAAATGAATAGACACTTCACAGAAGAAGATATACAAGCAATCAACAAACATATGGAAAAATGTTCAACATCTCTAGTAATAAGAGAAATGCAAATCAAAACCACCCTAAGATTCCATCTCACCCCAATTAGAATGGCGATTATCAAGAATACAAGCAACAACAGGTGTTGGCGAGGATGTGGGGAGAAAGGTACACTCCTACATTGCTGGTGGGGCTGCAAATTAGTGCAGCCACTCTGGAAAGCAGTGTGGAGATTCCTTAGAAAACTTGGAATGGAAACACCATTTGACCCAGCTATCCCACTCCTTGGCCTATACCCAAAGGACTTAAAATCAGCATATTACAGAGATACAGCCACATCAATGTTCATAGCTGCTCAGTTCACAATAGCCAGATTGTGGAACCAACCTAGATGTCCTTCAATTGATGAATGGATAAAGAAAATGTGGTATATATATATACAATGGAATATTACTCAGCCATAAAGAACGATAAAATTATGGCATTTGCAGGCAAATGGATGAAACTGGAGAATATCATGCTAAGTGAGATAAGCCAATCTCAAAAAACCAAAGGACGAATGATATCGCTAATAAGTGGATGATGACACATAATGGGGGGTGGGAAGGGTTAGTGTTGGGGTTGGAGTTGGGTTTAGGGAGGGGGGCAGGAATGGAGGAAGGAAGGACTGTATAGATGGAGGGGAAGGGTGGGAGGGGATGGGGGGAAGGGAAAAAATGGCAGAATGAATCAAACAACATTACCCTATGTAAATTTATGATTACACAAATGGTATGCCTTTACGCCATGTACAGACAGAGAAACAACATATATCCCATTTGTTTACAATCAAAAAAAAAAAGTAAGAAAAAAAAAAAGAATGCAATAATTGAGAGAAAATGAGAGGGAGTAGCGCTAAAGTGTCAAAGGAAAAGAAAAAAGAGAACAATAAAATTTGTTCACAAAAGAAAAAAGGAAGAGAATCAAGGGAAATAGGAGAAATACAAATAAAACAGCAATAACAACAAAACAATATAAAGCAAAACCAAGGCATACTAATCAATAGCCCTAGTCCTCAAAAGACAGAGTCAAGAAAAGTAACTACTTTCAAGAAATGCTATAAATAGGAAGAGTGAGACAAATATGTATATGTACAAATGTCTATGGACCATTCAGCACACAAAAGTGTGGGGGGGTCTTGATTAAGGAATTGTTTCTGTGGTGATGTTAAAAAAAAATTGTCTATAATAGTATATGTTGGTTTTCAGTTCCCAATTATCTTCCTTTTTGTTTTTTCTTGAGGTTGTATTATCAGAGTAGTAGACCAGGGCTGTCAGTCCCTTCTTTTTGTGGAACTAGTCAGGTTGCTGTTCTCAGCATCCCTACTCGGCACGGTGACATGAGGCAGGTTGGATGGTGTGGTCTACTCCACTCACAGCAAGGAGTCCCTGTAAAGTTCTGTGAAAGGGGTTCCCAGAGGTGGAGCTCCGAGAGGTGGGTTTGGGGTCTACCTAGACCCCTGGTGCTGCTTGGAAGGATGTTTGTTGAAGCGTTTAAATCAGCACACCTCCAGAGCCCAGCTGCTTCCAGTCCACCCTGGGGTCCGTATGGCTTGACTCTCCCTGGGTTCTGCTAGAGCAGCAGAGGAGCCAGCCCTTCTCCCCCTCCCCCTCCCAGAGCTCCCTATTAAGGACACCTGGGCTCAGTCCCAAAGCACACATTCACTCTTCCCACGCTCGGTCAAGTCCCGGGTCATCCCCTGCTGGTCCTGCAAACCATGATATTTAAAATGTGATTGACACCCAGGATCTCTCTGGTCTGAGTGTTTCCAAATCCCCTGGGCGCAACACTTTCCACGACTGCCTTTCACCTATTTTTTAAATCATACCCTGGGTCCCACGACAGACCTCTGCCAGGTCAGGTTTTCCGACTCAGCTGAAATGACATAGGTCTGGTCACTGGCATTTGAACCCACACTTGCCCAACACGGTCTCACAGTGGTAATAGATGGCGGCTCTGTAGATCACTGGGAAATGTGGAGCTTCCCTCTCACATGAAAACAAAGTGTAGCTCACCCACTGGTTCAGCTCCTCAGGGTCCAGAGGATCACCGTCCTCTCCTCTTCAAGACATGCCTTGGTGCCCCTTGAAATGCAGGCTCTCTTAGTCTCTCTTCAACCTGCCCCCATTGGATCTGCATCTGCCGCTGCCAATGGGCAACGTGGTTTTTTCTTTATTTTTTAAAATTTGACAACAAATGAATGAATAAAGAAACCGTGATATATATATACAATGGAATATTATTCAGCCATAAAGAATAATAATATTATGACATTTCCAGACAAATGGATGGAATTGGAGAATATCATGCCAAAATAAGCCAATCTCAAAAAATCAAAGGCAAATGTTTTCCCTGATAAGTGGATGATGATATATAATGGGGGTGAGAGGTGGTGGGTGAGAGAAGAATGGAGGAACTTTAGATTATGTAGAGGGAAATGAGAGGGAAGAGGGGGCGGGAGTATGAAAAATGGTGGAATGAGACAGACGTCATTACCCTATGTAATGTATGATTACAGAAATGGTATGAATCTACATGGTGCACAATCAGAAATGAAAAGATGTACCCCATTTGTGTACAAAGAATCAAAATGCAGACCATAAAAATGAAAAAATATATATAATAAGAAAAAAAGAAAAAAAATTGTATTCAATCCAACATTATGAGTCCCTAGGCTGTTCTGAGAGTCCAGCATTAAATCCCAGTAGGATTTTTTTTTTTTTTAAACTGGCCTCAAAGAGAAGCCATTTTTCTGCTTTTCTGGTCCTGTGCCATGGAGCTGTTTGAAAAGTAACTTTCTCTCCTCCACCATCTTGACCAGCTCCGAGGTAAACTAATCTATTCAGGGCTGTCATCATGAAGAGATGTTGAATTTTTCTATACTTATTGAAATAATCATGTGATTTTTGTCCTCTATTTATGTGCTGCATTATGCTTATTGATTTGTATATGTTGAACAATCCTTGCACCCCTGGAATTAAGCAAAATTGGTATTTCAAGATCATGGCGAATGATCTTTTTAATGTGCTGTTGAATTCAATTCACAACTATTTTATTGACAATTCTTGCATCTATCTAGGTTCATCGGTAATATTGTCTATACTTCTATTTTTGGTTGTGTCCTTATGAGATTTTGGTAGCAGAGTGATACAAGGCTGGCTTCAGTAAATAAATCTGGAAGTGTTCCTTTCCTTTCTCTTTTGTGGAATAATTTGAGATGCACTGGCATTACTTTCCTTCTTTAAAAGTCTGATAAAATTCAACAGTGAATTTATCCAGTCATGAGGTCTTGTTTGTTTTAATAATTTTTATTATTGTTTCAATCTCATTAATCATTGATCTGTTTAGATTTTTATGTCATCCTGGTTCAATTTTGGTAGTCATATTTGTCCAGAAGTTTTTCCATTTGTTCCTAGTCTTCTAATTTATTGTTATACAGTTTTTCAAAATATTCCATAAAGAAGATTTGAAAATTTTAGTGATAGCCCTTTTAATGTCTCTTTTTTTCATCTCTAATTTTATTTGTTTGGGTCTTCTCCTCCTTTTGGTTAGTTTAACTAAAGGTTTATCAAGTTTATCAATTTTGTTCATTTTTTTAAAGAATTGACTCTTTGATTAGTTGATCCTTTATAATGTCCTTTTTGTTCATTATTTCTGCTCTGGTCTTTATTATTGATTTCCTTCTAGGATTTGGGGTTTGGTCTGTTCTTGCTTTTCTATGACTTTGAGATTCATCATTAGGTTATTTGTTTGAACTCTCCCCTTTTTAAATGTAGGTACTTACTGCTATAAACTTCCTTTTTAGTAGTATTCTATTTTTTCTATACCCCACAGATTCTGGTGTGTTTTGTTTCCATTTTTGTTTGATTCAAGGAATTTTTAATAACCCTTCTGATTTCTTCAATGACCCACTGTTTGCTCAATAGCATGTGGTTCAATATTCATGTGTTTGTATAATTCATGAAGTTTCTCTTGCTATTTATTTCTAATTTCATTTCCTTATAATTTGATAAGATGCAAGAAATTATTTTAATTTTTTGAATTTGTTAAGACTCGTCCTTGTAAACTAGAATGTGGTCTATTTTTGTTAATGTTCCAGTGTGCTGCTGAAAAGAATGTGTATTGTGCAATTGTGGGTGAAATATTCTGTTCATGTGTCTTGTGTCTATTTGATCTATGGTATAATTTAACTCTGATGTGTCTTGATTGATTTTTTCTGAATGATCTATCTATTACTGAGAGTGGGTTATTGAAGTTATCCACTATTTTACCATTGGGGCCTAACTCTCCTTTTATGCTTAGTAGAGTTTGTTTTATAGAATGGGATGCTCCAAACTTCAGTGTGTATATACTTATATACATCTTATGCATCTTTATATATTGCATCTTTTGAAAAATTGTTCTCTTGATAAGTATACAGTGACATTCTTTGTCTCCATTATGGTTTGGATGTGTGGTGTCCCCCAAAAGCTTATGTATGAGACAATGCAAGAAAGTTCAGAGGTGAAATTATTAGGTTATGAGAATCATAATGCAATCAGTTTATTAACCCACTGACACATATTAACCGGGGTAACTGTTGCTGGAGAAAGCAGGTCACTGGGGGTGTGCTTTTGGGGTTTATATTTTGTCTCTGTTCAGTGACTCTCTCTCTGCTTCCTGTTTGCCATGTCCTGAGGTGCTTTCCTCTGACATGCCCTTCGCCATGATGTTCTTGCTTTACCTGGGCTCAGAGCTATGGACTCATCTTTTCATGTTATGGAGAGGTTCTCTTCTGGTCATGTTTACTAGGGATTTGAAATTCATCATGTACTTGGATGTCCATGTCCTTCCCAAGATTGAAGGAATATTTTGCTCTTGTTTCACTGAATAGGCTTTCTTTGCCTTCAGCCTTTAGCTTTTTTCCCTCATATAATCCAATTAGGTGTAAATTTCATCTTTCAGTGGTATTCCAGAGACCTTGCATCTTCTTTTCATTCTATTTTTTAAACACTTTTACTTTTCAATGTGGTATTTCATCATTCTTCTCTTCACACTTTGATATTCTTTGTTCTACTTGATCTGGTCTGTTTGTAAGGATTTCAACTGAGTTTTTAAATTTGACTTGAGTTTTCTGTTTGGTTCTTTTTTAAGCTCTCTGTCCCTCTCTTGAATTTCTCATTCATATCCTTCATTGTCTTCCTTAATTCATTTATGATATGTATTCTTTTGAAATTCATTGAGCCTTTAAAAAATCCTTCTTTTAAATTCCTTATTTGGTATTTCATTCACCCAAATATTTTTGGTATCTGTCCCTACAGAATTGTGAACTTTAGGAGATGTCATCTTGCCTTATTATTCAAAATGTCTTGTGTTTTTTTAATTAATTTTTATTTTTCTAATTAGTTATATATGACAGTAGAAAGCATTTATGCATTTTGATAAATTATGCATAAATGTATAATTTATGCATAATTTCTCATTTTCCTGATTATACATGTTTTAAGACAGCATCAGTCATGCAGTCATATACATACATGAGGTAATAATGTCTTTTTGACACTACTATCCTTCCTACCCCCATACCCCTTCCCCTCCCAGCACTCCCCTCTACCTAATCTAAAGTAACTCTGTTCTTGTGTTTTTATGTTGAGATTTGTTGGAGTGAATGTGTCTTCTACTTTCATGTGAGGAATTTCTTAATAAGCAGCTTTCTCTTGATAAGGTGTCTTAGGGTTTTGTGTTATTGTGTGTAATTCCAGTTGGGCTTTATTGTGTAAGAGAAAGACACAGAGACAGAGAGAGACTGAGACAGAGACTGTTAGTGAGTTTTGAATGATGCATACTGTACTGAAGGCTGAAGGACCCACTTTCTCTGGATGTCACGAAAGAGTGGCTGGTGTGGTGTAGACTGCAGGGTATGTGCGGTGCACCCCCTGTGGTAACTTCACAGTAGGAGTGAAAACTCCTATTAGATAGTGGGATTTCCAAAGGCATTGTTGATATTGGCTCTGTTTCTTGAAATTCTGATATTGGCTGTTCTGATCATGGTGGGCCTGCAACTTTTGTCCTATTTAGCCACTAGTGCAGTTCCTGGTGTTTTACGTGGGGTTGGAGTTAGGGTCAGAACTCCTTCTCTGTGTCACTCACATCCAGTCTTATAAATAATGTGTGCAATCTGCCACATTGTGGGAGCAACCAGTGCTGAGGCACTTGTAGGGTGCTGTCCACAACGGTTGTGTTATTTCTGTTTGCTGCTTCTTTCAGGGTAACTGTCTAGGAGTGGGATATCAGATCCCCTTAGCTCTGACCTATAATACTTATAGGTATTATCATCTGAATGTTGTCTCCACTATTCTTTAAGTTGAAGTACCTGTCAATGATTGGATGGAATTGTATTATGGCTGGAACTAGATGCAATTCCTTTCCACTGGGCTGGGATACTAACTCAGTGACAGAGTACATACTCAATATATGCTAAATCCTGTAGTTGATCCCCAGCTCCAAAACTGTACACACACACACACATACACAACAAAAACAACAACAGAAAAGAAATGATAAGAAAATAAAGAATAAAAGAGAAAGTAAAAAAAAAAATTACAAAGAGATTGTAACAACAAAGCAATAATAATAGTTAAAACAGCAGGGAAGAAGGAAGAAAATGTAAAATGAAATTAAAAGATTTTTTAAAAAGAAAAAAGTTAAAGAAAGCAGGAAAATGAAAAAAAAAGTAATGAAAGAAAGAAAACAAAGAGAAAAAATTAGCAATTAAAAGGAAGATAAATGAAAAAGAAAACCATAAAGAGAAATAATAGAGTGATGTCTAGGTTTATTCCTTCCCAATTCTTTCTACTGTGGTGCTTGCCAGATGGCTGGAAGGAGTGGCTCTGGGCTTTAACAGCAGATCTCCTGAACTACCGATTTTCAGGGGCCTTCCTCTTCCCTTTGCATGCCAGGGCACACTTCCCACCACATAGTATTCATGTGGATTTGTGTCAGTCATTCCCATGGTCCAAAACTGTCTCTTGGGGCAGCTACCTGGCAGTATAGAGAACAGACATTTGGATCATGGAGAAGAAAAACAGAGGGCTTTCTGATACCTCCAGCAATAGGATGCTTCTCAAAATGACTCCTAGTTAGGGCACCGTATGAACACACTATGAAATGCAGAAAGCTTCTCCAACACCATTCCACAACGCAGAAAGTCAGTCACTTGTCTGTTTAGACTACATGTTTACAAGGTGCCGGATCCTCTGCTTGTGAAGGTTGCTAGGATTCTCTCTTTTTCACCTTTATCCCCACCCAGGGGTGTCTTCCCCTCTCCTTGCCAAGTCACTTGGTGCTGCTCTTCTTCTCTTATGACTTAGCATCTAATGTTTCTGGGTTTCACCTGGTCCCCAACTCTCCGCTGTTCAACTCCAGTGCTTTCCTAGGAACCCCCCTCTCAACACGCAGCCACACAGCTGTTGTTTTCATTCTATCTCACGGAGAAGCAGGTGAGAGCTGGGTGCCTCTTCTCTCACATATTCTTAGCTCAGTCCCCATGGCAATAAATAGGCCCTTACTCTAAAAGCATGGGTGTGTGGGGAAGGAAGGAGGTGAGTGCTGGATTTTTGTCTAACTTGTCCTGCTGTTCCTTCAATTTCATTACTTGCTTTCTGCCTTGGTTTTGACAGAACAAGTCGCTTATCAGCTACCTTTTTTTTCCCCCTGTAAGTTCTGCTGAAATGCCTTTGAAGGTAGCTTATTTGTAGGCCCCAGAAGTCCATCCTGGTTTGGGATTTCCACAGAGAGTGGGAGGACTCTCTTTAGTTTGTTTTCCCTGCTGTGAACAGTCAGGTGCCCAGTCTCAGAGCTGGCTGTAAAGGCTAGGAAACTAAAGCAAGCAGCCTGGGTACTGTTACATGTCTGTGTCTATGTGCGCGCTTGCGGGTGTAGATGTGTGTGCATGGTTGAAAGTGTGGATGTGGAGTTGATGCAGGGAGTGCTAAAGAACTGGAAGGTAACTTAACAGTGTGAATGTGGAAGGAAGAGACATGGTTTTAAAAAGTACTACCGAAAAGGGAGTCTAGATAGCTCTGACCAACCACACATTAATCTTGAAGTCACACATCATATTTGCATATTTGACTGATGACTTCCTTTCCTTTTAATGTTTATTTTAGCTTTTTATTTTCCTTATTATCTTCTATCACTTGAATTAAATGGCCTTGAAGAAAGAAGAAAGAAGATACGCAATATGATTTTCATAGTTTTTCCTTTCCTTTTTTTTTTTTTTTTTTCTCTTTCCACACCTCTCAATGTTCAGGACTATTCCACCTGGAAGTTCAGAATTTTCTTTGAAGGCTCTACATCTCTTCTTTGTCTCCCTGAGAATCTCTTTTAAAGTACTGAATTAATGAGTCCCTATCTACTAACAATCTTGTGAAGTGTTCACAAGTTTTTTTTTTTTTTTTTTTATAGAGAAAATGCAAGGTGAGTAAAAATCTAGGTTGCCTTGAGCTCCCTGACTCTCCGATTTTACCTTCACAAAAAGGCTGCTAATTTCCTGGCTTGTCTGTTGGTGGCTATTAAGTACTTGGAATTTTGTGCTGTTTCCCAACCCTCTCCTACTTCAAAATGCCTGGTGACCTTAGACTGCCTCAGACCCCAAGGCACAGCTTACCTACCCTGTAGCATCTCCCAAGAGTGTATGGGGAGTGCCCCATATTTCATATCTGTCTTATCCTCTGTTTGCTCACAAATGCCATGTTCTGAAACATAGTTCTCTTCCCTTTAGGTTGACTGAATAAGGAGTCTGCTAAACTCATTCAAAATCTTGTTCTTCAGACAAGGACTTCCCTTCACCTTTAATATATATTTAAAATAGGGGTCTTAGTTAACACCAAGGAGAAGAGAATAGAATGATGTACTCTATTTGAATAAATTGTGTGTGTGTGTGTGTGTGTGTGTGTGTGTGTGTATGTGTGAAAGAGAGAAAGAGAGTGAGAGAGATACAGAAAGAGACAGAGACAGAGATAGAGAGATATAGAGAGACCAAGACAGAGGCAAAGAAAGAGACAGAAGCAAGAATAATAAAGGTGAAACAAGGGACTTTTGGCATCCTTTAAATTGTACCGTATCTACCATTGTGCCACTGAACCTGGAGATCTGTCCTGAGAAGGCAATAGGTAGATGTGATTGTAACCTGGTAAGGATAAAGCCCTGAGTAGTGGAAATAATGGAGTAATAAGAAAATGGCCAGCAACGTTTGCATTTGGTTGGCATTTGGTGTGAGATCCTCATGCCCATCCCACGCTCCATACACATGCTTCAAATGCCTCCAGTCACACACCTGCTGTAACTGTGGCCCTTGGAGCTGGAATAAATAGTGTCAGAAATAATATTTGTGGATCTGCTAAACCCCTCTTCCCTTACCAGGTAGCAGCACATGTGTCTTGTACATCATATGAAAAAAATTAACTTGTTCTCCAAAAGTTAGTAGAATTGCATAGGATTTTGTTATGTGTGTCCATCTAAAATTTGAATATACTAGTACCTTCTATGAGGAGGTCTATGGTTCTTTAGTCAGGTTCCTTGTAAAACTTATAAAACATGAAATCTATTTCATTTCAAATGGTGCAAAACAAATTTTTTTGTTTTCTAGCTTTTTCATGAAGTTTTATGATTGAAGTCCTGAGAAATGTCTCCAATACTAATTAATGGCAATAATGTAGGCATGAGTGTGGGATTCTGTTTAGGTTATTTACAAAAACAGAGTTCTGTACATTTTAAAAACATGATAGTTAAATCTAAGCTAATGGTGTCAGATTAAAATTAGAAGGCTGTAATTAAAGGTACCTGAGGGAAAGATAGCTTGTTGCTGGAATATCTTTAATCTCAAACACCTAGATCTCAGAAAAATAAAAAAATCCAAATATAAGAGTAAAGCAATGCAAAGGAATTCTTTTCTGTTTGGTGTCATTTTTCACCAAAAATTTTTAATTAAGGTAACAACCATGTAACAACAACAACAACAACAACAAAAACAGCCCTTGAGAAGCAATTTTTATAAAAATAACAATACTGTAATTTATAAAATGGATTGTATTTCCAACTTATTTCACATCAAATATCTCATTTTGTCCTCACAAATTTTCTAAGACATATTTTCTCATTCTCACTTAACATCTAGGAAACAGATACCAGTTTAAAAAAAAACATGACTAGAATCTAGAATTTTTTAATATCATTTTATTGCTTTTAGTAGTTCACAAAAGAAAGGGGAGGGGAGAATGAAGATTGAGAAAGTCCTAGTTGGGTTCATATTTCCTAAGGGTGGATATGATGTTACAGGTTATAGTATATAACTTAGGAGTTCAAGTTCTATTTTTCTCCACATTTAGGTAATTTTCTGGTCATAGTTTTGGTAGTTGAATATAGTGATATTTAACTTTTAAAAAAATCTTTAAAAGTCTTTAATAAAGCAGCAAATAACAAACTTTTACGTAAATACATACTTAGCTGTACTTGGGGATTTAGGATAACACTAGTTTATTTTCAGGTCAAAGTTTTATTTAGCTTCCAACTTTCAAAGTGCTAGTTTTGCCCAGGGCTCTCATACTTTGAGATTTTGTGGCTTTAAGATTTCTCTGAAAATCTATCAAGGTGTCAGATTCATAGGGTAGTTAGTGCTAAAGTACTAAGTTCATAAGATGTTGCTTTCTTCTTGGTTTGGATTTTCTCATTTTTCACAAGGGGATTGTGTCATAATTTCATAACAAGAAAATATTGTTAAGATGTCATTTTAGATAAGCAAAAAGGAAAAGAATGAAGGAAAGAAATAAGGAAGGAAAGAAGGAAAAGAAAAAGAAAAAAAAAATGTATTCCAGCCTAAGCCACAAGAACCCTACTGGGGACTGCTGTAATCGCCTTGCTGAGGTATAAGAACCAGTCAAAACCTCCCAGAAGAGTGATGTTTCCATAAATAAATATGTCTCCCAACCATCATTCATCTTGGGGAGAGGCTAATTCTGGGCCTGACAATAAAGTGGCTTCCTTTTGGGAGTTAAGGAGATCCTATATTCTAAGGCGTGGAAATGTCTGGAGAGTTCTGATAGGTGAGAGCTGAGTTTGCCCTAATCACTGAGAGGGAGGTTGGCCGTGAGATGAGCTCTATAGACCCTGAATTGCCACATCTAACAGCAACTTCAGGGTGGAACCTGCAAAAAGGATCCCCTCAGCTGGGTTAGAGTGAGGAACATCAGCTACAGGCAAAGCTGCAAAGCCGTGAGAATGGTGGACAGTGAGGAGCCAGCCAGTGTGAAGAAGCAGGAGTGGGGCAGCGGGTATTCCTGAGACAGTGGGTGGTGTGAGAAAGAGACCCTTTCACGTCAGCTAGTTCTTAGGAATCAAGCTGGTGGGCTGGGAGCTCACATCTTGATAAGTCAGATATTAAATCAAGCATAATATTTTCTCATGCCTCAGACTTGTGGGACCCAGAACATAAGTGATGGGAACTGTCCGTGGATAAAGACTGGACAGAAGGAAGTGCATCAAATCACAGGAGGAAAATACATATTAACTGTTGAATTATGAATTATTTCTGTATTCTTTGTTGTTTTCTTGTAGTTTCCAAGTCAATTTCTTACACAATTAAAATATGTCATCGTGTTATAAAAACTTTTTTGTGTGGTCTCAATCCTCAAGGTATTGCTCAATCAAGGTAACATTGCTGTCTCTCCTAATTTTTAAACACATGATATCGTCCCTTTGCCTGCTCTCAGGTCACACGCTATAGGTTTCAGCTCCTTCAGACCTCTTCTTTCTCCCTTTCTATACAAAAGAAGAAAAAGGGAGACCAAATTGTACCATATTTGTACAGAATAGTCCTCCTTCATTTGAGATTTCACTTTCCAAAGTTTCAGGTATCTGGTGGTCTGCAAATATTAAGTGGAAAATTTGAGATATAAAAAATTCCTAAATTTTAAATTGTGTGTCATTCTGAGATGTACGATAAAATGTTGTGCTGTTCCACTTAGTTCCATGGGTGCATTATTCCTCTGTCTGGTGTATCCATGCTATAGGTGAGCAGTGGTCTTGGGTGTTAGATCTACTTAGCCATGTCACAGGGCTGTGTTTCAGCAACTCTTCTGTAGTAAGCCTCACACTGCACCACAATGCCTACACCATGCAACTCATTTCATGTTGATATGTAGGCATTGCATTCTCTCACATCAGCAGGAGAAGAACAAATACGATACAAAAAGATATTTTGATTTGGTGAGAGAAAGCACATTCACAAAACTATAGCATATTATTACATTTGTTTTATTTTATTATTATGGTTAGTCTCTTACTATGCCTAATCTATAAATGAAATTTTATCATAGATGTGTGAAGCAAAAAACAGTATAAATAGGGTTCAGTACTACCCACCGTTTCAGGCACCCACAGGAAGTCTTGGGATGTATCTCCTGTCAATCAGGAGGGGCACCACTGTACTCAGAAGAGGCAAACCTGATTGCTATTTTGTAAAACAATCAGGAAGTCACTATTGACAGTACCCTTCAAAGAATGTAGAAACATCTTAACGTGCACAGCATATTTTAAGGACTCTCTAAATCTTTGTAGAATGAACACTATAATCAGTCAATACATTAATTTATTCTCTATGTAATTTCATGCTAAATGATTCTTAAAATTTCAACATTGACTCCATAGCAGTAGCTCTGTCATTTATATTACTTTTCAGGAGTATAGATTGAGGTTTACCTAGAAAACTTCCTGAGAGGCATATACTACATTACTGTGTCACACTGTTCAATAAGGCAGCCACTAGTCTCATGTGGCTCCTATTTTACACTTATAGCATTAAGACATGCTAAAAGTATTAAATGGACTTTAAATTATTTCAATACTTTTAAAAAATAATTTGCACTGCATGTTGAAATAGTAGTATTTCAGATAAATTTGGCTGAACAGAATACGTTATTAAAGTTTGTCTCAATGGTTTCTTTTTACTGTTCAAATTGTGGCTACTATAAAAATTTAAATTGAATACACAGTTTATTTTTATATTGGTTAATACTATCATAACATAATTATAATTATTTTAAAAGGGAGGTCTTTTTTTTGTTTTGTTTTGTTTTTGTTTTTTGAGACAGTGTCTTGCTAAATTGTCCATGCTGGCCTCAAACTCAGATCCTCCAACCTGATCTGTGTGGCTGGGATTACAAGAATGCGCCACCAGACCAAACTCAGCATGGGGGACAGACAGGTTGACACACAGTTTTAATGTGATTATTGCGGTGTTGGAAATCTTACTCATCCTTCTGTTGTGGGCTGCATTGTAATCCCTTGGTTCTTCTCTTGATGATGGAATAATTATTTGATAGGCAGAAGGCAGTAGGGTCAGGCCACAGCGTGAATGCAGCACCAGGTACATGGACTGCAGAGTATGGGACAGGTTAGAAGTTCAGGGGCTAAAAGTAAAAGGATTTTGTTTAGAGAGTGCTTGGAAGGCAGTGAGCCTACCACTGAGAATGCAGCTTATGAACTGTCGCAAACCTCTGAGTGTATGACCAGCAGGGGGCACCGCTGGGGGGGAGGGTGTTATCAGTGGAGCGCGGCCGGGTTGTGTCTTCAGGATGACTAACAATTTGAGGTCTCATGTTCCTGCAGCCTCTTTTCAAACACCCTGGGTCATCTGCACTTGCAGTACTTTTCAGAAACCCCAATCTCAACCTTACCGTCAGGACCTCGATGAAGATAAATGTGAATTTTTGCACAGCCAAAGTGAGAACTGACCACCCATCTGATTGCAGCTTTGTCAACAACTGAATTGCCTTTGGATCATTTAATCCATACGTCATCAAAATGCCTCACTTAAGCACAATTGCAGACCGTAACCTTAATTATTTCAATTCAAGATGATATAAGAAAAGATAGTGTAAAATGTTATTACAAAAAAAGATATTGTCCTTCAGATTTCTCCAAGTGTTTATGATTAACTTCCATATGAACAATTTATCCTTGATTCTATAACTGTAAAAACACTTGTCGTCCCCTTAAAAACTAATACTGTTCCAAATAAGTCCCATGACATTGTTCTTTGCTTTGGATAATCTTAAATTCAAGATTTCTCACTTTTCTCACTTCATAATTCTTCCTTATTCCTATTATTAGTCCTAAGATGGAGTTTTGTTTTTGGTTAAATTACAGAAGTAAAAATTTGGGGCCTACTTTTTCCTTCTCTTGAAGCAAGACTTTACACATCTCTTCACATAGTCTATCTTTATTTGGTCTTTCTTCCAAAGTCCCCAGTGACTCTATCAGAAAAATCTATGCATGATGGGGTGAGACTCAGTTGTGAGCAATCAGCCTCTTTCACTCTCAGCCTCATCCTGAAGGAGGGACAGGAAAATCTGGGCTGTGCACCACACCATCCAGTACAGTTCAACACCAGCTGTGTGCCAAGAACTAATAATAGTTCTCATGATAACAGATGCTCATGATATAGCAGTGGACTGAAGGAACAAAAATTCTTTTTCTCATGAAGCTTGCGTGCTGATAGAGGCATGAATCAGGCACTCACCGGTATGTACATTGCTGGCATCACTACATTCCCCTCACCCTAACAGCATGTCTTTTGAATTATAAATAGTCCAAGGACCTTCTTTTTTTTTTTTTTAATTGTATACAAATGAGATACATGTTGTTTCTCTATTTGTACATAGAGTCAAGGCATACCATTTGTGTAATCATACGTTTACATAGGGCAATGATGTTTATTTTTTTTCCCTTCCCCCCCACCCCTCCCACCCCTCTTTTCCCTCTATACAGTCCTTCTTACCTTCATTCTTACCGCTCTCCTTATCCCTAACCCTAAACCTAACCCTAAATCTAATGCTAACCCCTCCCACCCCCCATTATATGTCCTCATCCGCTTGTCAGCGAGATCATTCGTTCTTTAGTTTTTTGAGTTTGGCTTATCTCACTTAGCATGATATTCTCCAATTTCGTCCATTTGCCTACAAATGCCATAATTTTATCATTCTTCATTGCAGAGTAATATTCCATTGTATAAATATGCCACAGTTTCTTTATCCATTCATCAACTGAAGGGCATCTAGGTTGGTTCCACAATCTGGCTATGGTGAATTGAGCAGCAATGAACATTGATGTGGCTGTATCTCTGTAATATGCTGATTTTAAGTCCTTTGGGTATAGGCCAAGGAGTGGGATAGCTGGGTCAAATGGTGTTTCCATTCCAAGCTTTCTGAGGAATCTCCACACTGCTTTCCAGAGTGGCTGCACTAATTTGCAACCCCACCAGCAATGTATGAGTGTTCCTTTTTCACCACATCCTCGCCAACACCTATTGTTGCTTGTATTCTTGATAATCGCCATTCTAATTGGGGTGAGATGAAATCTTAGGGTAGTTTTGATTTGCATTTCCCTTATTACTAGGGATGTTGAATATTTCTTTATATATCTGTTGATTACTTGTACATCTTCTTCTGTGAAGTGTCTGTTCATTTCCTTAGCCCATTTGTTGATTGGATTATTTGTATTCTTCGTGTAGAGTTTTTTGAGTTCTTTATAGATTCTGGAAATTAGCGCTCTATCTGAGGTATGGTTGGCAAAGATATTCTCCCACTCCGTAGGCTCTCTCTTCACATTTCTGATAGTTTCCTTTGCTGAGAGAAAGCTTTTTAGTTTGAATCTATCCCAGTTGTTGATTCTTGCTTTTATTTCTTGTGCTATGGGAGTCCTGTTAAGGAAGTCTGATCCTAAGCCAACAAGTTGAAGATTTGGACCTACTTTTTCTTCTATAAGATGCAGGGTCTCTGGTCTGATTCCGAGGTCCTTGATCCATTTTGAGTTGAGTTTTGTGTAGGGTGAGAGATAGGGGTTTAATTTCATTCGATTGCATATGGTTTTCCAGTTTTCCCAGCACCATTTGTTGAAGAGGCTATCTTTCCTCCATTGCATATTTTTGGTCCCTTTGTCTAGTATGAGAAAATTGTATTTATTTGGGTTTGTGTCCATGTCCTCTATTCTGTACCATTGATCTACCTGTCTATTTTGGTACCAATACCATGCCGTTTTTGTTACTATTGCTTTGTAGTAGAGTTGAAGATCTGGTATTGCAATACCCCCTGCTTCGCTCTTGCTACTGAGGATTGCTTTAGCTATTCTAGGTTTTTTATTCTTCCAGATGAATTTCATAATTGCTTGCTCTATTTCTGTAAGGTACATCATTGGGATTTTAATTGGAATTGCATTGAATCTGTATAGCACTTTAGGTAGTATAGCCATTTTGACAATATTAATTCTGCCTATCCAGGAACATGGGAGATCTTTCCATCTTCTAAGGTTTTCTTGAATTTTTTTCTTTAGTGTTCTGTAGTTCTCATTGTAGAGGTCTTTCACCTTTTTTGTGAGATTGATTCCCAAGTATTTTATTTTTTTCGATGCTATTGTGAATGGGGTAGTTTTCCTAATTTCTCTTTCTGAAGATTCATCACTTATGTATAAAAATGCATTGGATTTATGAGCATTGATCTTGTAACCTGCTACTTTACTGAATTCACTTATGAGTTCTAAAAGTTTTCTGGTGGAATTTCCAGGTTCCTCTAAATATATAATCATGTCATCAGCGAACAGGGATAGTTTGAGTTCTTCTTTTCCTATTCGTATCCCTTTAATTTCTTTGGTTTGTCTGATTGCTCTGGCTAGAGTCTCAAGGACGATGTTGAATAGAAGCGGTGAAAGAGGGCATCCCTGCCTTGTTCCAGTTTTTAGGGGGAACGCTTTCAGTTTTTCACCATTTAGAATGATATTAGCCATGGGCTTAGCGTAGATTGCCTTTATAATGTTAAGGAATGTTCCCACTACCCCAATTTTTTCTAGTGTTTTGAGCATGAAGGGATGCTGTATTTTATCGAATGCTTTTTCTGCATCTATTGAAATAATCATGTGATTCTTAACTTTAAGTCTGTTGATATGGTGAATGACATTTATTGATTTCCGAATGTTGAACCAACCTTGCATCCCTGGGATAAAACCCACTTGATCGTGGTGCACTATCTTTTTAATATATATTTGTATGCGATTTGTTAAAATTTTGTTTAGAATTTTTGCGTCGATGTTCATTAAGGATATTGGTCTGAAATTTTCTTTCCTCGATGTGTCTCTGTCTGGTTTAGGTATCAGGGTGATATTGGCTTCATAGAACGAGTTTGGGAGGGTTCCCTCCTCTTCTATTTCATGGAATAGTTTGAGGAGTATTGGAATGAGCTCTTCTTTAAAGCTTTTGTAGAACTCGGCTGAGAACCCATCTGGTCCTGGACTTTTCTTTGTTGGTAGGCTTTTGATGACCTCTTCTATTTCATTGCTTGAAATTGGTTTATTTAAGTTGTGTATGTCCTCCTCGTTCAGTTTAGGTAATTCATATGTCTCTAGAAATTTGTTGATGTCTTCGAGGTTTTCTGTTTTGTTGGAGTATAGATTTTCGAAATAGCTTCTAATTATGTTTTGTATTTCACTCGTGTCTGTTGTGATGTTTCCTTGTTCATTCCGAATTTTAGTAATTTGAGTTTTCTCCCTCTTTCTCTTTGTTAGTGTGGCTAAGGGTTTATCAATTTTATTTATTTTTTCAAAGAACCAACTATTTATTTTGTTAATTTTTCCGATTGTTTCTTTTGTTTCGATTTCGTTGATTTCGGCTCTGATTTTAACTATTTCCTGTCTTCTACTACTTTTGGTATTGGTCTGCTCTTCTTTTTCTAGCGCTTTGAGCTGTAGTTGTAAGTCGTTTATTTGTTGATTTCTACTTCTTTTTTTGAATGCACCCCATGAAATAAATCTTCCTCTAAGTACTGCTTTCATAGTGTCCCAGAGATTTTGATATGATGAGTCTTTGTTCTCGTTTACTTCTAAGAATTTTTTATTTCCCTCCTGATGTCTTCTGTTATCCATTCATCATATAATAGTGTATTATTTAATCTCCAGGTATTGGAGAAGTTTCTGTTTTTTATTCTGTCATTTATTTCTAATTTCAATCCATTATGATCTGATAGCGTACAAGGTAGTATCTCTATCTTCTTGTATTTGCTAACAGTAGCTTTGTGGCATAAAATATGGTCTATTTTAGAGAAGGATCCATGTGCTGCTGAGAAGAAAGTGTATTCGTTCTTTGTTGGATGGTATATTCTATATATGTCCGTTAAGTCTAAATTGTTGATTGTGTTGTTGAGATCTATAGTTTCTTTATTCAATTTTTGTTTGGACGATCTATCCAGTGGTGAGAGAGGTGTGTTAAAATCGCCTAGTATTATTGTGTTGTGGTCTATTTGATTTCTGGAATTGAGAAGGATTTGTTTGACGTACGTGGATGAGCCAATGTTCGGGGCATAGATATTTATGATTGTTAAGTCTTGCTGATTTATGCTTCCCTTAAGCAGCATGTAATGTCCTTCTTTATCCCTTCTGACTAGTTTTGGTTTGAAGTCCACATTTTCTGAAATGAGGATGGATACTCCAGCTTTTGTGCTGTGTCCGTGTGCATGGTATGTTTTTCCCCATCCTTTCACCTTTAGTCTATGGGTGTCTCTTTCTATGAGATGAGTCTCTTGCAGGCAGCATATTGTTGGATTTTTCTTTTTAATCCAATCTGCCAGTCTGTGTCTTTTGATTGATGAGTTCAGGCCATTGACATTCAGGGTTATTATTGTGATATGATTTGTATTCCCAGTCAATTGACTCATATTTGTTTTTGACATGATTTGGTTTCTCCTTTATTTGGCTATTCCTTTAGGCTAGTGCCTCCTGTTGCTGATTTGCATCGTTGTTTTTCATCTCTTCCTCATGGAATATTTTGCTGAGAATGTTCTGTAATGCTGGCTGTCTTTTTGTAAATTCCTTTAGCTTTTGTTTATCATGGAAGGATCTTATTTCATCGTCAAATTTGAAGGTAAGTTTTGCTGGGTATAAGATTCTTGGTTGGCATCCGTTTTCTTTCAGGGCTTGGTATATGTTGTTCCAGGCCCTTCTAGCTTTTAGGGTCTGGATTGAAAAATCTGCTGATATTCTTATTGGTTTCCCTCTGAATGTAATTTGATTCTTTTCTCTCGCGGCCTTTAAAATTCTGTCTTTATTTTGTATGTTAGGTATTTTCATAATAATGTGCCTTGGTGTGGGTCTGTTGTAATTTTGTATGTTTGGAGTTCTATAAGCCTCTTGTACTTGGTTTTCCATTTCATTCTTCAGATTTGGGAAATTTTCTGTTATTATTTCATTGAATAGATTGTTCATTCCTTTGGTTTGTTTCTCTAAGCCTTCCTCAATCCCAATAATTCTTAAATTTGGCCTTTTCATGATATCCCATAATTCTTGTAGATTCTGTTCATGATTTCTTACCATCTTTTCTGTTTGGCCAACTTTGCTTTCAAGATTAAATACTTTTTCTTCAATGTCTGAGGTTCTGTCTTCCAGGTGTTCTATCCTATTGGTTATGCTTTCTATGGAGTTTTTAACTTGGTTTATTGTTTCCTTCATTTCAAGTATTTCAGTTTGTTTTTTTTTCAGTATCTCTAACTCTTTATTGAAATGATCTCTTGCTTCCCGTATTTGGTCTTTTAACTGTTGATTGGTGCGATCATTTAATGCCTGCATTTGCTCTTTCATCTCCTCCTTCAATGCCTGCATTTGCTCTTTCATCTCCTCATTAGCTTCCCTGATCGTTTTAATTACGTACATTCTGAACTCCCTTTCTGACATTTCTTCTGCTGTGCTGTCATTGGGTTTTATTGATGTAGTATCTAGGTTTGTTTGGGACATTTTCTTCCCTTGTTTTCTCATATTGGTCAGCTGTCAGTGGGACCCTGAGATATTGCAGTTTTCCGCTATTGGCTTATAGTGTCCCGGTAGATTTCCAGTGTATCACCTCCCAGCCTTCAGTAGCCTGATGTCTTGGAGGAATCTGATAAAGCAGTGCATCCGAAGAAAACTGCCCCTAGTCCCCTACTGGTTCCAAGATTTGGAACTGGCTCTGTGCGGAAATGCTCTCACTGTGGGCCTGCACCGTGCAGCTGGCCGTGCAGGCGGGGCCCACCGCCGGAGTGCGCAGGGCTGCCTGTGGATGACTCTAGCTGCCCTGCCCGGCTCCGATAAGCCACCTCTATCTGGGCCTGCCACCCGGGCCGAGCTTTACCCAGTGGGCAGACTCACCTGTGGCTCTATTTCAGTCCGAGTCTCTCAATGCCTCCCCTTCTTAACTCCTGGGTTCTGGAGCGACTGGGGGTGCAGTCTCCCTCTAGGCCGCCATCTTCCCAAGGACCTTCTTGATCTGTAGAAGGTAAAGAAGAAAAATTCCTGAGTTCCTTGATGGAAGTCAGTTTGTAAGAGCTAAGTTCCTGTTGTGCGGTGAGGTTACGAGAACCCCATTTCATCACACTGTCTTATTGGCGTAACTTGTCAGAGGTGTTGCCTTAGGTGATGAGATTAATGATTTGGGAGTGACTTCTCCATGCTAATATGAGCTAGCAGAATAGCAACTGCAGTAGAATGTGATGGGAATTCAGGGGGGCAATGGGGGCACCTAAAAGGGATCTGGCAGGACTTGGTGATGTGATTGACTGGCAGAGGAAGTAGGGATGCTTCCTGGAAAGAGAAATGTAAGAGTTGAAACTTGAATGTCAGCTGGGAGATACTCAGGAAGAGACAATGGAAGTGCCTTCTAGGAAGGGGTGCAGCAACAATGGCTCTCAGATGAGTCCTTCAAAGGCAGCATGTCATCAGGGGAGTCCAGAAGAGAGTAGGAGGGAAGGTAGTGTTATGGGGTACAACTTAAGAACAGACCAATCACCACTGAGAAGTCCAAATTTGAGAGTCTTTATTAAGCCGGCCGGCTGACTGTCTCACACAATGCCCCAAAAAATGGTTATTGGGAGACCAGCCCGACCATAGGGTTGTAGGGGTTCTTATACAAAAAATCACATCAATCATAAGTGTCTGTTACTATGATTCAAAATTGCAAACTAACATCATGAGATCATCAATAGAGGGAGAAGTGGGTCAAAATGACCCTTACCCAGGTACAAACTAAACAATGGTTACTAACATTCACACAATCACTCTTCACATGGTACATTGTTTAGGAGCAATAGGAATCAAAAGAGAGCAATTTTTCTTTACATAGGAATTGTCATTCTGTCTTGTTAAACATGTCACACTAAGTAACTGATGATGGGTACAGAGGTGGGGTGTTCCCATGGGAGAAGTTTATTTCCTACATAACATGGAGTCTCAGAACAAAATGGAATCTGTTTATTCATTTCCCTTAGAGTCTGGCCTGTAACATTCTCATGGAGTCAGATCTGTCAGCCCATCACAGTAGCAGGAGATGGGGCTGTGGATGTGTGTGGGAGGGATTATGAAGATCTTTTAAGTCTTGTGCTGTAGAAAGTTCATTTCAGATCAGGGATATAATACTTCCAGTTGAGTGTCCTACCACCTGCTAAAGTCCCATAAACAAGCAATACTTTCTTTAGGTCAAAATGGGGACATCCCACATGCACAGAGTCTGTATTTTTATTCACACTTTTATCCTTCTTTTATCTTTTACCCAAATTTCTAGTTATATATCTACTTATTTATCTAGATAAAATATACAAGTTTCTAGTCATCCTGGGCTTTTAAGTTCTCCATCTCCTCATTTCTATCATATGCTAAAGTTCTCCTTTTTTCTGAGATTTTTTTTTTTAAATGTATGTGCCATGGAACACATTTTAAGAGATACTGTTAAAATAGAAAAAAAAAGAAGTGAAAGGGAATCTTAGGTCAAATGTGTCTACTTCTTAGAAAATCACAACCCACATCAAGCTCTGAAAAATCTTGCAGAAAAAAAGAATGTATTTTAACTGTTTGCACTACTGTTTCTCAAACATACTTTACCACAGGATTTGTCCCTGTAACTGTTTGGTGGTTTTGTTGTAGTTGTTCCTTTTACAGTCACCTGTCCACCTCCTGAGCTAGTGAGAGTCTTTTAAGAGGTGCTCTCTGGGCATCAGTTTTTCTTCCATTCTCTCTTTTTTGTCCATTATGTCATGCATTATTCCTACAACCTCATCTTCCCTCCTTCATCTCTGTCACTCCAGTTGATATTTTATCATGCTGCAGGAATGTCTTATTCCTAAGATATATTTTGATTACTTTCCTTGTTTGAGAAGCTCTCTATTGACTGACCTACTACATCTACCTACCACAACCTTACCTTCAAAGCTTTTTGTCAAAGTCTTCAGCCTTTCACTCCTATTACCCCCTCTATCCACCTAGCTTGCAAGTTCCCTTCCCCCCAAAATGGATAAATGCATCCCTTGCTAATAATAAACCTAATTCACAGTTTCCTACAGTTCAGTTCAGATGATCTGGTCAAATTGTCTCATTTTCAAGAGGAGCTAACAGGAACAAGTGACATTAAATATATGTAGTGAAATAGGAATAAAAGTTCAGTTCACTTGATCCTTTTTTTTTTTTTTTTTTTTTGGCGATACTGGGGATCGAACTCAGGGCCTTGTGCTTGCAAGGTAAGCACTCTACCAGCTGAGCTATCTCCCCAGCCCAGTTCACTTGATTCTTAACCCAGTGTACTTTTTTGCTTCGTCATGCTACTCTCTCAACAACTAGTTGTGTATGTAAACACATTGTCACCTAAATCATTGCATGAGAGATGCCAGATGATAAGAACTTATGCTATTCCTAAAAGGGATGACAGCACTTTGGATGGTTGTATTCAGAGGGAGCAAAGGAAGATGAAGACCTAAACCAAAGGATTTTAAAAGATACAGACAGGTGGAGGTTTCAGGATGGGGGCAGCACAAGCATTAAATTTAGTAGAAGCCAAAGGAAGCAAATATTTGAAAATATACGAGTGTAAGGCATGCTTGGGAGGCAACCCGTGGACATTCTGGCTGGAGATGAAACAGGAGGCTAGCAGGTCACCTGTCCTGTCTATGCACCTCAGGATTTTCCTACTGTGTCAGAAAATATTTTCACTTCTCCCACCAGAATGTTAGAACTTGAAGCCTGAAAAAAGTTCTGTCATCGTAGTCCTAACATCTTCTGAAGGGAGTAAAGGAGCAGTTTGTTCTATCCTACTATCCCAAAGGGGCCTCTGCACTTACTTTTTTACTAGGAATGTGAAGTGGCTCCCAAATCCCACTTCTAACCTGACCACCACGCACCCTTGTCTCTGACGACAAACAGTCCTTTGAGAACCTTGCAGCTATTTTAGGTGACTTGTGTAAGGTGGCCTCCTCGGTTGGGGCTTC
This sequence comes from Sciurus carolinensis, assembly GCF_902686445.1. Lineage (NCBI taxonomy): Eukaryota > Metazoa > Chordata > Mammalia > Rodentia > Sciuridae > Sciurus > Sciurus carolinensis. The sequence continues at coordinate 126,875,125 of NC_062216.1, read as the reverse complement.
TTGCAGTCTTGTATTAGCTGGTGGTGGCTCCTTTCACGATGAAGTGCCTGCTGGTAATTAAACTCTGATGAATAATTAAGGATGGAAGCATTCCAGGAGAACAGAGCTCGGCAGAGGTTAATTGTGCACTGGCATTGTAAGTGTGACCTGTCGCACATTTGTTTGGCAGACATTTTCCATCTTTGTGACTGCCACAGAGCACAAGTGCATTGGCATCAAGAGGAGAAATCAGTGATATTGAACTCTGTCAAAAAGAAATGGCTGCCCAACAGCAGGAAAATTCTTAGGCAATCCAAAAATCATTTATCGACACACACATCAAACCTGATGTGAGACATTAATTTCCAAAGTGGGAAATGTTTATTCTGTGTCTTTCTCCCCAGACAAAGCCCTACTGTCTAATACTCGATGACAAATAATGCAGCTGCTCTTCTCTTATTGACACATGCACAAGACAGGAGGAGAGGAGCCAATGCCATCCATAATCTCTATCCCAATTGGCTCAGAGGACTGCTTTCTATGTGTTATAAATCAGATGACATGGGAAACTCATTTTAAAAATGAGTCCCTGCACTATGATAAATAAATTCACTTGTCTCAGGAGGCCAAGTATTGGTTTCAATTAAAAAAAGTAACCTCAAACTATCACCACTTTATATGTGCTATTAAGAGCTATGGCATTTGAAAGATTGCTGAGAGCCTTGGAATTCCAGAAAACTCAGGGATTTCTGAGTAATCCATGTTTGATGTTCTTTAATCACAAAAAGTATAGAAGTTTTACATTCTCTTGTTCCCATTTCCTGGGTGATTCTTACAATTCAAGTAAGATCCGTGGACTGGGAAACCATGAGGACTAAATCATTTGTCATTGTCCTTTCTGCAGGAGACCTTGATAAACCCTGGGTTCCACCTAGTGTTCTCATAACTTTCTCACTTTAAAAGAACTTTGTAGTCATGGTTGCTGGTTTTTCTGGGGCAGGGAATGTGACAATAAGTTACCTTCCAACTCATGTGACAATTTCTATTAAATCTGCGCTATTATGTTGTAATATCAACTGGCTTCCTATTTTGTGCCTATTTCCTTGAGTCCCTGTGTTGGTTTGCTGGCCACTAGTGAGTTCTTTGGACCTGGGATTCAGGTTAGTCTTCTAACTTAGTTTAAATATTCATGAACTTTCTCCAGACCCAGATCTTTGATCCATAACCTCCTGCTAGATCTTTTAATATCGAGTGCCTTAGAACTTCCCTCTGTGGTCTAATACTTTGGTTTTCTCTGACTTTCTCTTCAAACCATGTAGGATTTCCTGATTTCTGAGTCAGACTTTCTCTGTCTGGCTCACTCCACCATCTGCCAAGGTTCAGTTTCACTGGCCAAGATGTTAGGACACAAACGCTTCCTTTGTTTTAATGATTCATCCTAAACATTCTTTTTGCTTTATGTATCATCTTGCTCCTTCCAATATTTATTTGTTCATTCAAAAGCATTTATGGTTTCTATGTTATGCCAGGCACTGAAACTGGTAGAAAGAAAAAAAAGACAGGTTTTTTCCCTGGACAAGCTCACAGTCTAAAGCAATGCTATATACAATAATATTGTACATTTCTATAAGACTTTAAAGTTCACAGTGAGCTTTCACATATATTTCTTGACCATTGTGCTTTCAGATATAGATTAGTTAACTTTCCACATTCAAGACTACAGCTATTCCAAAGGAGTCAGGAAAACTGACTTTCCCATGATGTAATTCAGATTCCTACTGGAGAGAAACCTTATAAAAGTAATGGATGTGGGAAAGCCTTCCATCAGAATCATAGTCTTTTTCAACATGCAAGAATTCATAGAGGAGAGACTTCTATAAATGTTCCCTTGCCTTAGCAAATGGGTTTCTTGACCCATATTAGCTGTGAATTTTCTATTTAAGGAGGCCTTTATTCAGGACCATTTGAACCCTGAATGCTAAATTCATCTTTCTTAAATTGAGAGAATATGAAATTTCTACTTTTGAGATATGAGTTACTTAAGTAGCTCAGTGTGATCAGCCTGCACAAAGTCTGATGGGATCATATAATTTTATTTATTTTTTCTCTCTCGGTGAAAGCCGATGCTTCGTGAACACTCACTGTGAATCAGTGACATATAGTTGTGACCTGTGCCATTAGAAAGTATGAAAATACCCCACAGTGTTCTGTTTTCTGTTTAGTTGGCTGAAAAACATGCTTCTGAGAATTTTAAGAAAAAAAATCATCAATGATATCGGGTGCAATATCTAGAAAGGTGCAATGGTAATGTCACTTTGTGGGGTTACATTTTTAACTCAATGCTCCGGGCTTTTTTTCTTTTTTAACTTCTTTTAAAGAAGACAGACAATAAATAAGTAAATTAATTAATAAAATGGTTGAACTCTGATGGAAATGAAACAGAAATCAGTGAGAGTGGGGGGAGGATAAATACTAAACAGTAAAGTCAGGGAGTGATAACAAGGAAGATGACCTTTGGCTGAGAACCGAAGAAAGTTGACACTCAAAGAACAGGAGAAAGAAAATTTTAGTGACCAACAAGGGCACAAGCCTCAGTGCAGAAAACAACTTCATTTGTGACATGAAGACAAGAGCAAAAATCCTATTTTTGCTAACTTAGTAAATTGAATTCAGTAGGACATTTAAAAAAATCAAAGTTAATTCTTGCAAAGATGCTTCAACAGCAGCAAATCTATTGAGGTAATCCAGTAAATTAAACAAGGAATAGCAGGTGATTAAACAAGGGAAGCTGCAAAAATGTGATCAAATATAAAATCCATTCATACAAGAGAGGGGGAAAAAAGCCTCTTAGGAATTAGAAATAAAAGGAAATTTCCTTAACTTGATATAGGCTGTCCACAGCAAATATCTTCAGCAGTTATCATATTTAATAGGGAAATCTTAGACCCAATTTTGTTTAAAACAGCAATGTCAAATCTCTCATGCTATTTACAGCATTGTCCTGATGGCCCTTAGCAGCAAAATGTGGCAAAAGAAATGAAATACATGTATTGGAAAGGAAAAGACAAGAGTTGACAAGTTCATGTGATTGTCTACCTTGACGATATAATACAGTCAACTCACATTCCATTACAAGTTAAAAGAGTTCATCAAAGAATTTGAGCCTAAAATCAACATATAAAAAAACAATCACTTTCTCATCCACCAGCAATAATCATCATATATGAGTCGATTATAGAAAGTGGACTGATAAAGATTTTCACGCTAAGTGGCAGAAAATTACTTTGTGCTTCAATTATTTCATAAAAATGCTTTATTTCTTATTACATTTCCTGGGCAGAGTAATAAAAAGAGTGGATTTTATTTATCTTTGAAGAGTCTCTGGAAATTAAAGATCAAGATATTGAGGACTAATGAATAAAATGAGCTATAGAGGGCTAAAATTTGCCAACATTTTTATCATGTTCTGGTTAAATATTTTGGAAAGATAAATATAAAAGTTAAAAGGAAAGAAGAAAGACTAATTATTTTATTCCTGTAAAGGCCATAGATTACTTTGGCATAATCATCCACAATCTGCTTTCTTATTTTATTAAGACATATATCATTCTAATGTTTAGATTGAACACCAGTTTCTATGATTACAAGACTGCACAGAATTCTGTTTAGTTATTAGAAGTGTCAATTAATGCTTTACACAATGCATCTGGTTAGAACATATTTGTTGATTGATTGGAGCAATGTCTTTAGGTTAATTTATAGTACGAAGACACGAAGATTATTTTCCCAGCAATATGATTATGAAAGGAATGGAATTTGCCCTACCCCACATCCATAAGATGCATTGAAGTAACTCTGCTTCCTAAAGAGTCCCCTTAGAGGTTTAATGTGGTTGACTTCATGTGGTGATAAACGTGATTGAAAACTTCTGAAGTCCTATTGCACACTTAACCTCATTTTTTCCATACAGGTATTTTTCAGATACTCTGAAATGCAGATGTCTTAAATACTTAACTACTAAATTGAGAAATTAAAAAATACTGAAATACACCTAGCAACAGAATGGCTTTAAAAATTTCAAGAGTGCTTCTCAGTGGTAAATGGAAAGTAATCCTGTAGCCTGTGTGCCATGAATCTTCTAGGTTGTTTTCTTGCGATCATACACACAGGGAGTATTTGTTTTCAAATACCTTTCTCCATTCTTGCCTTCAGGCTATCCAATGGCTTGGTTTATTTCCTCAGCAATTTATCAGTTCCTCAGAATGTGAACAAACCCCTTCCCCAATTCTCATATTAAAGTGATAGAAAGAGCTCATTTTTACCACATGTATTTTCTGCCTTACTCATTGACTAGCTTGTTTTTTAGCAAATAGGCTTGAGGTTTTGCAGCCCTTTTGTTATCTAGAATCCTGTGGGACATGTTTGTGGGTACGGAGCATAGCTCTGCCAAACCCAGTTTCTAGGAATTTTATTGCTTTCCTTTAAGTCCTCAACTACAAAGTATTTTCCAATGTAGTGGATACATACAAGGGCTGACTCTTGCAATTTCCACTTAAACTTTCGACAAACATCTAAAACAAAAAGGTCAAAAACAGAGCTCTTGACTTACATCCTCCCTACCGCTCCACAAGCCTACTCCTCCAGCATCTCAGCAAATGACCCCACCAAACAAGAGTTATGCAGACCAATATCCTAGGAGTCATCCTTGATTCCCCTCTGTCTTTTAAGCCATATTCAGTCACCAGGAAATCCTGTCCCCAAAATATACCTATGATCTGGCCTCTTCTCACCAACTCTACAACTGGGCCCCATTTCTACTGGTCTCATGTTCCTAGTCTTTACCACTTGGAGTCTCTTCTCCAAATAATTGCTTAGAGATTCTTTCAAAATGTAAATTTTGAAAGAATTTAATGCTGCACTGCCCTACCCAAAACCCTCCAATGGCTTTCCATCTCACACAGAACAAATTCAAAACCTCATTTTGGACACCTAGACTTCGTTTTGTCTCTTCTCTCTCGTTTCCTTCTTGTCTGATTTCTCCTTACTTATTCTGTTTCAATGCTACTGCTTGCCTAGATTGCCAGCTAAGGAAATACAACAACATAGTTCTGTGTCCCAGGGCCTCTGTTCTTGCTGTTACTTGCCTATAGTTCTGTTCTTCTAAATTTCCACATGGCTCATGTCCTTATGTCATTCAAATGTCACCTCTTCTAAGAGAATGCTCTTGGACACCCTGTCTAAACTGGAACAGCCTATTATTATCATCTTACCCTACTTTTCCTAGCCCTCAGGTTACATACTTTATCTATTAATCTCTCTTCCTCCTTCCTAGACTGGAAACTTTCTGAAACTAGAGATCTCATATACCTTATTCACCAAAATATCCCCAGTACTTAGAACAGGGCTTGAAACTCAGCAGCATTCAATAATGCTAGTTAAAATGAATGAAATGCCCACCTAAAATAGGTAAGTTTATGTTATATAAATTCTATATAAATAAAGTATTTAAAAAAAAATCAGAAACCTACTTTTAAAAATTGAGGGAAAAATAATTAAGTGAATGAATGAAATATAGAAATACTAGGTTAAACTCCAGAAAATAAAAATTACAATTATTGATGCGTAGAAAGCAATGCTTCTAGTTGTGTTTTAGTCAGGTTTTTCCCTGCTGTGACTAAAAGACCCAACCAGAACAATTGTAGAGGAGGAAGTTTATTTAGGGGCTCATGGTTTCAGAGGCTCCATTCCTCAGGGCTCAAGGTGAGGTAGAACATTATGGTGGAGGAGGCTCACATGATGATCAGAAAGCAGAGAGGGAGACTCCACTTGCCAGATACAAAATATATACACCAAAGGCAAGCCTCCAATGGCCTACCTCCTCCAGTCATACCCTACCACCTTCAGTTACTACTTAGTTAATCCCATCAAAGGATGAATTCACTACTTAAATTAAGGCTCCCATAATCTAATGGTTTCTCCACTAAATCTTGCATCGTTTCACACATGAGCTTTTGGGGAACACCTCACATCCAAATTATAACAATGCAATGTCTAAAATCATCCATGAGTGACTGTCCACTAAATTTAACTGGTATGTTGAGATGTTTGAGATGTATATTTAATAAAAGTCACATATTTTACTTTTTTCTCTGTGTTAGAGACTGTGCTAATTTGTATGTAAATTGTTTTGTTCACTATTCTGAGGAAGCTGCCATTATTGTCTCATAATGAATCATATGTGGTTTTGAGAGTTTGTTTCTAGGACAAAGTCATAGTCGTCAACTGTAGTGCTTAAGTTTGTACCCAGGAAGACCTGAGCATGAATCCTTGTCATTACCTGGTAAAATAAGAAAAAAAAAACAATGAGTTTGATGACAAACTGCCATTTTTTTGTAAGAGTGAAAGAATCCCACAATGTTCTTTAACTCATCTTCTCTCTTCTTATATCCTTTATTCCTTGTACTCAAAGGAGTGGGACATTATACCAGGTCAGGTCCCAAGACACCCATTCCAAGCCATGCTGTCTTCACAGTGACAGCCTACTTTCTTATATTCTGATAGGATCCCAGCACTTCTTTAATCAATTCTTTCTTCATTTCTACTAGAGTATATAACTTCCATTTGCAAGTTTCTAAATACAAGGTGTTTTATGGTATTATCCCAAATAATCCAGGGTTTTCATCTCTTTTCTCCATTGACTGATCCACTTTACTATGGAAAATCTCAATTCTTTTGGCCAGTTTGGCTTGTGCTTGGATATCTTTCTAGAAGGCATTCAGAGAAGTTGGAATATGTTCAAACACAACTGCTATGATTTGTTGAGTATCCTCCTAATGTCCACATGTGAAGACCTGGTCCTCAGGTGGTGATATTGGGAGTGCTATGAACCTTCAAGAGATGGAGCCTTGCAGGAAGTCATCAGGTCAAGGGTAGCATACCTCTAAGGAACCCAGGTCTCTCAGTTCATCCCTGCTTCCTGACTTGAAATGTGAGTGCTCATTCTGACACATGTTCCTGCCATGAAATGTAGCTTTCACCAGAGACTGGACTAATACCTACCCCTAATCAATTTTGAACTTGAATCTCCAAAACTGTGAGCCAAAATAACCTTCTCTTTACTTCATAAATCATCTGTGCCAAGCATTTTATATAGCATTGTTGTTTTAGTCAGACTTTTCATCACTGTGACCAACAGTCCTGACAAAAACAATTAAAGAAGGAAAAGTTTATTTGACACTCACAATTTCAAAGGTTTCAGTTCATAGGTGGCCAACTCTCTTGCTCTGGAACTGAGGTAAAGCAGAACATCATGGCAGAAGAGTGTGGTAGAGGATAGCAGGTCAGAACATGAAACCAAGAAGCAGAGAGAGAGACTCCCCTCACCACAAAGTATATACCCCAAAGGCATGCCTCCAATGACCCGCCTTCTCCAACCACACCCTACCTGTCTTCAGCTACCACCCAGTTAATCCCTTTCAGGGGATTAATGCACTGATTAGGTTAAGGATATCATAATCAATCCTTTTATATCTAAGCTTTCTTGCATTGTCTCAAACAGGAGCTTTTGGGGGATACCTCATATCTAACAGATGAGACCCTGACTAATGCAACAACTTAATGCGTTTCCTGTCTACTGCCACTCAGAATCAATATCTTCCCCTACTCCTTTTATCATGAGTAATTCTCAACCCCAAAACTCCTTCCTGAGATACATCTATCACAACCTCTTTGGCCATTACCTTATATCATGTGCCTCGGCTTTCTCGACAGGCCTCCTTCTACTCTACCTGCTTTGGCATTTACTTTTTAGTTCATCCCCTTTATTTCCAATTTCTCCTATCTGGCATCACGCACTTCCCCTTTGCCCTCGTTATATGTCCTCAGACCTCACTGTATCTGTACTGAGTCAAAATCATCTTTTAATGTTGAATATCTATAATACCTTGCATTTGTAAAACTTTATGGTTATCAAAGGTGTTCCTTTATTTTATTTTAACAACGTTTTCTGAACAATACTATGAATAGATATTATCATCTCAATTTGAGAGGAAAACAATGTTGCTTACCCCAGGGCAACGTAGGGATTCATTATCACAATTTCTTTATTTTATGGTTGCAGAAATGGAAGTCTGGAGAGATAAAATGAGTTCTGAAGCCCCCTAAAGAATGGCAGAGTTAGGAATAAAGTATGAATTTGCAGATTCCTGGTCCAGTGTTCTCTTATGTAAACTGTGTTACATTATTGAGCATGTGTAATCTCCCAAATCCTATGCTAAATAATCATTAGGAAGAAAGTTAAAGAAAAGCCACTTCCCTCCTCTACTCACGCTGTTCCTTCTGCAACCTTTAAAAATTAAAAGGCTGTTTTTCTAGGCTATGCCAAAAAGGAGCAGCCATAGGAGTCTACCAAGACAGCTGTCCCACAGGATTAGACAGCCTCGCCTTGGATAATGAGGCTGTGTGGTACCAGGCCTCACCCCCTTAACTTCTTCCAGAAAGTGTGTCTGCTGAGAACACCTGCCACCTCGCCCTTCCTCCATCAGGCACTGCACACTGGAGTTCTAAGGAAGTCAGTGTTGGGGAGCTGGAGAAGTCTCCACGGCTTTTTGCCTACTAAGTCATAAAGCAACGCTGGGTGTGAAAATATAACCCCTGTCACTTTTCCAAGCAGCATGAGACCTGGCCTGAAGGGGCCTGAGTAAGTTCTGGGGCATGCTGTAATTTGCAGTTGCTGCTTGAAGTGACATTTTTCCTCCCTGAGGTTTTGGGTGGCAGAGCATTGTGATCATTTTCCAGTGTTGGTTTTCTTCTTGTGACTCCTTTGTCCATGCACTACTGGGCCTTCCCTCCCTCTAGTCTTAAATGTTTGCATGTAGCTGGGTGTGAAGTTCCCTGACTTTGAGGGCATATCCTGAAGCCACTTTTTCATTACTCCTGGATAAAAAGCTGAAATTTCTCCAGCAGAAGGCAAAATGAGAACCAAAGCCCTAGGGTTGACATTCTTTTTGCTGGAAAACACCAGCTTGCTAAATTTGGTTGCCGTTTCTCTTTTTAGTGGAAGAATACAAAAATCTGAATTTCTCATGCAGAGAAATAGCATTAACCGAATGTGATGCCTATTTTAATTTTGTTTCCTAGTGTCCACTCTCGGTTGCCACTTCTGATTTTCTCACTTACAAAGAATAATTTTGGAGTAAAATGGTTTATGAATTTTCTTAACGTGAAATAGAATTTGAATAGTTAGTAGTAAAAAAAAAAAAAAAAAAGAAGAAGAACAAGAAAAAGGAAAAAAACAAATTCAATAGCTGCCTATGTTCATTTTTATCCTAAAAATCTGATGAACAGAAACAGGAATGAATATGTTTTAAGTAAACAGCCCATGTTCAGAAGGGACCTTGATTCAGGGAATGAAATAGAGCTTTGGTCCAACTGAGTGCTATAATCAGCAAAGCTGCCGCCATCTGTCCGGGTTGGTCTCCTCTCCCTCGGGCTCTGGCTCCCGGGGCCCAGCTGACAGACGGGCATCATTAACTGGTTCGTGTATGAGGTCACCCCACTGAGATAGGTCACCTTGTGTCTTTGGGGTGTTTTATTCCCCCCTGCTCCCAATTCTGATCCTAAGAAAGGAAAATTGAATTTTAGTCTTAAGATTAAATGATGACAGTATGCAATCTGTCAGCTCCTTACTGGTAGCCAAGTAGGCTTGTTAAATTAAAAAAGAAGGAGGAAATAGGATTCAGACTCCTCTTCTTCAATCCTGCAGGAATCAGAAGCAAGGGAACCCTGCCTGTGGGTAGTCCATTTAAATGCAAATACCTCGAAGATGCTTCCTGCCTTTACAGTGCCCTGTGCATTCATGAGAGGGCAGGAAGATGTTGAGCATTTTGGCTACAGTGCCCTGGAAATAGAACTGGTATTCATGGAGAATCAAAGGAAGAGACTCCACACGCTGGTGAGTTGTGGCAGGGTTCATGTAGGGGACCGCTTAATGCAGAGAGGAAATGGAAGTCACATGTACGCACTCTGTTTCTATCCCTCCAATTGTTAAAGATCAGTCATCTGTTTAGCACCTCAATCAGTTGCATAGCTTTCCTTTCACGATACTTTCACAGATTTCTGTCCCTGCCTCCGCCCAAAACTCCAGTGTACCCAATATCATGAGACCTGCATATTTTACACTTTGTCAAGAGCCCCCTGATCAGGCTTCTCCATTCATGTGCTGAACTTCTCTTTCTCTTTTTTAACGTGGGTTTCTGAGGGCTTTTTTATGAGTGGCAGTGACCTAGTTCTAGACCTCACTAAAGGTAAATTCTAGTGAGAAATTTTTATTAGCTACACCTTGGTGTAATCAACATTGTCTTCTGAGATAATTCATTTCTCTTGATAAGGGAATACAAGTTTTGAAGAGGAATCTAATTATAAATTCAGCAGCATTTTAATTTGGAAGAAGAGAGAAAATTGTGAGAATCCTAAGATAAACGATGGAGAGTCAGATTTCATTTCTGTAAAGAAGAGGATCAAATTACAATGAGGACTGCTGATCACTCAAATAGTCTTCACTCAATTCCCCCTTTTTAGTATTTCTCAACAATAGTGGAGGAAGTTATGTAGTAATGCAATTGTTTGAACCATAATCACAAAGGACAATTTCAAACATGAAAATCCTGAATGCTAAAATCTTGAAAGGTCAAAATCCCTAAAGGTGGCCAGGCCCAGCAGCATGTGTCTGTAATCCCAGCAGTTCGGGAGGCTGAGGCAGGAGGATCCTGAGTTCAAAGCCAGCCTCAGCAAAAGTGAGGTGAGACCCTACCTCTAAATAAAATACAAAATACAAAATAGGGCTGGGGATGTAACTCAATGGTCAAGTGCCCTGAGTTCAATTCCCAGTACCAAAAAAAAAAAAAAAAAAAAAAAAAAAAAAAATCCCAACAGTCTAAAATCTTTAAAAATATAAAATTCTGAAAGATCAAAATCCCAAAAATATAGTCCTGGAAAAAATAATTTAAAAAATATTTAAAGACCTTTATTTACATTTCTAAGAGGTTTATTTGAGAAACACATAAGACACAATAAAAACATTATAGACCACTGTACACAATAAAATGAACAATAATAACATACCTATTTTTTCAGGCACAAACAAGTGTACTAATGATAGTTACATGGGTTATAACGGTTATGAGTAGACCAACTGTACTTATAAAGAAGTATGTCAAGTAGTGAAATGGAAATTTCCAATACTGGAAAAAAAATCACATAATAGTGTGTCACCATGGTTGGTACTTGTGTGCACCCAGCCTCATAACTTTGATCATCTAAAATACCATGACAGACAACCTAAGTCTTTCAACAAGGTCAATCAAAAACCATGGTGTAACCACCACTGTACATGCAATCACCCAAGGAGCCAAAACCTTAAGAAATTTTATCTTTCACAAATGCAGATGTACAAAAAGTCCATCTCTTCATTTACTGAGGAAGTTTGAACATTTTAATGTATATGCGCAATACTAGCACACAAAGTCAAAATGTGAAAATGCATCTTTATGGAACCAACTTTGCAGAAATTGCATAAAGTTAATGAAAACTCTCTAAAAGGCTTTATTCAATTTGTACCTCCAATACTGGAAATGATGTAAGAGCAAACTACATAGCATAGTGATTTGTACAAAATCATAGCTTAGTAAATTGTACAAAATAAGGCTCACAATTTAAAAGTGTGAGGGGGTTGATTAAAGAGAAGAAATAAAAACAAAAAAAAGAGCTAAAAAGAAAATTTAATATGTGACAGAGTATATTTATTGTATGGATGCATTATGGCCAGCATGGAGGTAGTCCAGGAGCACTGACCAGCTATCTGATCACTAACTATATTTTGAAGTCTTATTTCATGATGACTATCTTCTGTTTTTTGTTTTGTTTTTTCTTTCTCTGAAGGCATGAGTCTCCTCAATATAGGAACATTCATTTTCTACCCGGGGCTGATCTTTTAAAGAAATTCTTCTATGATTTGATATGCAGAGACATGAGGTTTCCATAGTCAATTTCCCCATCTTCTGTTATGCTTCTATGCTGTTTTGGGTGTGTGGAAATCCATTCTGCATGCACTCATATATACAGACCATGAGTTTTGGTGGAAATAATGCTGATGATTGAACAGCAACACAGTTGTGTATCTTCTTACTCTTCCGTGCACATAATTATTTCTGAACCATTAGTAACTTTGCTGGTTGTTTCAGTCAAATGAGGCTTTAATTCATTAAAAACTCCTGAAATTTCATCAGCTAGAAGGAATGCCAATGAAGACAAATCACATATTTTTAAACTAAATTTTTAATATTGCTATATTGTGTGACCAATCCACTCATCTGAATTTTCTGCCAAGTACATTGGGCTGAATGGAAAAAAAAAAAAAAGTTATTGATAATACCTTGAAATTAACTTTCAGAAATCTTGATGTTAATTAGTGCCAAGTCTGTTATTATGGTTTGGGGGATTCAATTAAAATACATTTTCTTCTGCAAATTTTCAAGTAATTATAAAGTGCTTTGCTTTTCCTGGTAATTAATATGTAAATGATCAGATAAGTTACAACAGGGGAATGAATTATATGTGTATTTGATTTTAAAAAATAAACAGCAGGGACAGTTTTGAAAGTGCCGTTGCTATAGTTTAGGTCTTGAATGTTCCCCAAAGACACATGCGTTAAAGGCCTGGTCCCCAGCCTGTGGTGCTATAGGGAATTAGTAGGACCTTTAGGAGGTGGAGCTTAGTGGAGAGAAGTTAGGTATTGGGGGCATGCCTTTGAAAGGGATGTGAGAACCCTGGTCCTTTCTTGTCTCTCTTTGCTTCCTGGCTCCCATGAGGTGACTATGTCTCCTCTGCCATAAACTTCTGTCATGATGCATTGTGCTGCCAAAGACCCAAAGCTTCAAATCTAGCTTTTACAACCTTCTGAACATTCAGAAGTTTTAATTTCTAGTTCAATTTCTTCTCCATCACCTCCCAATAGATACTTCATAGCTTTAACAATGCACTGACATTTTCTACTCTTCCCCTACTCCTTTCCACATAGCAAATAGCCTCACCCCTGACTTGTCTAAGAAACTGGAGGTTTTTAGACCTTTGCTTCTTTCAAAGTCCAGCTCAGACATGCAAGTAGTTGGACACTGTTCCCAGTCCTTCTCAGTCTGCAGAGGAGGAGGTGACCCTTCTCTCTTCATTTTCTACTCTTGTCTCACCCTCCAGCCTTCAAGACTGGGTTTTCATTACTTTGTCTCTCTGCTAATCATACCTAGTAAGATGTAGAAATGTCTTCTTAATCACTATCTTGTATTTAACTAATTATCTTTGAGCTCTCATTTTACTCAAAGTTGCATATGAGATAAAATACAAGCTCCTGTATTGAATAGGTATTTCCTCATCAACATCCCTAAATAAAAACATGTGCAACTGGAACTCTATATCTGTGGGTTCTGCATCTGCAGATTTAACCAGCTGTAGATTAAAAACATTCAGGGGAAAAATTGTGACTGTACTGAACATATACAAGCTTTCTTCTTGTCATTATCCCTTAAGCAATATAGTGCACCAACTATTTATATAGCACTTGCATTGTCTTAAGTATTATTATTATAAGTAATCACTATAATAATAATAATTATTATAAGTAATCTAGAGATGGTTTAAAGTATGTAAGAGGAAATGCACAGATTGTGTGCAAATAGTACACCACCACGTATATATAAGGGACCTTAGCATCCTTCAAATTTGATAGGGTTAGGTTTCTGAAACCAATCCATTTTGGTTGCCAAGGTATTACTGTGGTGTGTTTCAAACTGTAAACATTACTTTTTCCTACTGTTTTATGATTCTCTGTCTTCACTAATGAACCAAATCCCCCTCTCTGGAAACTTGAGTCCATCTAGATTTCTTTCTCTTCCTGATCCTTCACATCCTCCTGATATCCAACTCCCCACCTCCTGCCTCCTCCATGGAAGTAGTTTCCCATGTCAGGTTCCTCCCTGTTTCCACAGCTCCTCCTGTAGCTTGGGAGGTGAGAATATTACCTCCCTCTTACTGTTGTGCTAATTTCCCAATGGCCACCCTGAACTTGGGTCTTGTTGTTCTATTTACCTTCTACTCCGCTTCCAGAGGAGTTTTCTAAAACAAAATAGGATTGTGTTCTTATTAATTATCTCCAGACAAGACATAGGTAGGTTGTCACTCAGGCTCTGAGGTTAGAGTCAGAGTCTGTCTTCACAATCAGAGGGTATGGATCAAGAGTCTGTGCTCTGAGCCAATTCATTAACTGTGTTTCCCAGAGAATGAAAAGGTGATTCCACCCATCTCCACTCACTGTCTGCTCTCTCTGCCAACGACTCTCAAAGCTCTGTAGGGATGCTTAGCCTCTACCCAATTTTGCTCAGCAATCAGTTAGAATAAGACAACTACAAAATAACACATCAAATCCACTGGTTTTTATTGAGCATTTTCCTGCCCAAGTCTTCAAAAACATCCAGGAACACCCACTTCAGAATCAGTGCAGCAATTTTTCCAAAACTCCCTAATTTGTCAAATCCAAAGACTCAATGCTACTTTTGAAGGGAAAAGTGTTTAAAACATAAGCACTTTAATAAGATCAATATCTGACTTAATTTTTCTTTATTTCAGGTATCGCAAATCATTTATTAATCTTTTTTAAAAACATACAATAAGAAAAATGCATTTGTCAATCTCACATTAAGTATCAGAGAGATTAAGTGAGTTGCCCAGGGCCACACAGATAGTGAGTGACATGACTGGGATTTGTCCCAGAAGACTAGCACCTGTGTCTACCTTTTAAACTATGATATGCCACTGTTTCTTCATTATTCATGCAGAACTGTCTTAGAATTTAGCATTGCACACATTTGCAAGATGACTGAATTTAAAATAATTTAACCTTTTCTATTGAAACTATTTCTTTTTAAAAATGTTTTTATTAGTGGGAATTAGAGTTATGCATAATATTAGGGTTCATTTTGACATAATCATACATGAATGAAATATAATTTGCTCCATTTCAGTCCCCAGTACTTCTTATTTCTCTCTCCTCCTCCCTCCCCTTGTTCCCCTTCCTTCTTCTATTTATTTAGTGTTTTTCGATTAGTGCTTTATGGACATACATAATGGCAAAATTCACTGTGGTTTATTCATATATGTCCATAGTATTGGTCAATTTCATTCCACAGTTCTTCCTTCTCCTGTACCTCCTCCCTCCCCCTCCATCCCCCTTTTCTACTCTAGTGATGTCCCTTCTATTTTCATGGGATTTCCCCCCAACACACATTTTCTTTCTGTTGGAGCTATTTCTAAGATGCATCACTAGTCTTCCTAACACAGAGCTCACATTCCCTGATATCAGGGGGTTAATTAATATGAACCCCAATCTTGTGTTTTGCTTAACTATTTTTATTTTATCCTACACAGAGTAGCTCTACATTAATAAAGTGTTGATTATTTATTTTTTCCTGCCTTTTTGATTTAGCCACTTCTTTTATCATTGCCAGTCTTTCACTGGTTTCCATTTCCTGGCTTGGACTACATGTTTTTTCTCTTTGCAATCAGCTAAAACTGATTAAAACTGTACCTCAAACAGAAGTAAGAGATTTGGAGGAGTGTTCTAGGGCTCTCTCTATGCATAGGAGAGTGTGCGACTTGGGGCATTTATTTCACTTGCTCACACATCATTTAGTGCTTTGCTCATTTCCCTGGCTCTACTGCCCATCTTGGAGCTCCCTTCTGGATAAGTGACCATCATATCATAAGATGTTGAAAACATGTCTTAATAAGATAGTGACTTACCAGTGACTATTCTATCTCTTTTATCACATTACTAAAAGGCATGCCAATCATGGCAAAACCTAAATTGCTCTTCATCTCTTAAAAATGTAACTCATTATATCACTTAAAGGTCCATTCCCAACATTTGAGAATTGGGGACACACTGTTTTTCCTTTAGCTTAATGTAGAGTTTCTCCCCTCTGATGAATATCCTTGACCATGTCTGATATGAGAAGGCTCAGGGTGGGTTGTTTCTTAGCAGGTATTTTGTTTCCCGTGTGACTCGTGAAGGTGGTGACTAATGCCATTCCCCATCTTTACACCTAAATCCGTACCTGTGAAACCACTGGATTGTTTTGTTTTTGTCTTCTCCAGTGCTAAAATTATCCCAAGCACATTTAGATGGAAGGAGTTTTTGTTCCTGGCTCATCCTCATGGAAACAGAGGAGTCCTCCGTCTGGGCAGAGTTAGGGCCAAATTGAGCAGGAAGCTCAGCTGCTATTTCAGAACCAGCCAAATTTGGGAGATGGTGGCTGGATGCAAACCAAGGTGCTTGTTTTTAATTATCATGTCTTTCATGTGGTCTTTGGTAGTGGTTGCCTCTGTGACATCCCAAAGGGATATCATCCTCCTGGGGGAGCAGTCCCAAACACACACAGCTAGGGAAATTCCACAGGGACACACTGTTCCTATTGCATAGCATTTTTTCCATATGAGCACTCAACAGACCTTAATCAGGTTGCTTATAGTTTAGGACGGGAGACTGTTGAGTGATAGAGAGTGACTTGGTTTTTGGGTTGTAAATACAATACTCAAAAATCATCATTTATTGATCTTAGGCCTTTGACTATTTTATCCTGCTATACATGGAACTGAAGAGCTATCAAGTACTCTTAGCATATCAATTATATGTATCCCTTTTAATTTTGTGGTTAGCGAACTTTCGGTTTGAGTCTTCATCAGAGTTTATCAATGACCAAATGTTACTTAGAACTGAAAAAAGAAACCACATTTCAGTTTTGCAAAACTACCTACTATGTATCCTTTAACATCTAAATTCCTCCCACATTGGATGAATAAGTTTTCAGATTCATTTTCTAACCAAATACAACTAATTTACTTTCAATTCCATTACCATTACCTTGAAAACCACAGAATCCAAAACAAGTTAATTTTTATAGTTTCCTAGTAGAAGAATTATTAATATTCAAGATAAACTGGTTACCAGGCAACTTTCTGAGAATGAATTTTCAAAGCAACAACAAATGTAGCCTGGGCTTTCCAGAAATGGCATTGTGATCCAACCTATTACCCATTAACTGTCCCTGGTTTTATGTGTGATAGAACACAGTCATGAAATCTGGACTCTATTTTTGAGGTAGTTATCCAAACACCAGTAATTTCTAAGAATAGCAGTGACCATATATTAGTGGCCAATTAAGGCATTCATCTCTGTTCACTGTCTGCTTTAAACTTATTCCTCAGTCAACCTGGAGAACTGGGTGGTATTTGAACAACAGGAAGCAAAGTTACTTCTGGGGTTTTTAAAATCTTTATCTATTTATTTTTTATGGCAGCTGATATTGAATAATGAATTTTTTTTCTCACAATGCTCCAGAATATATAGCTGCAAAATTTCTTTTTGTGGTAGTATCTGAAAAAGGAATATGTTTGGTTTATTTCCCAGAATATGGTGATTTTATAAGAGCACTTGACTGAAAAAAAGTCTCATTCTCTAGTTAATAAAGAGTAAAAGTTTGGTTAAAATATTGCCCTACAGTTTATCCTTCTGTACTTTCTCCTCTTCCTGTCTTTGAGAGTTTTTCTTCTTATCCTTTTACTAACACCCATTCATTTATCACCTTTCTCCCAGTTCCAAAGGAGATTTACCTCATCCTCAGATATTTTATTCTGCTGCCCTTGTTGATAGGCTCATTATCTAAGGATTCAGGTGACCATCACAATGCCTGGTTTGTCCATCCCTCTCTGGCAGAGAGAAAAGCCACACAGTCAACAAATTACAGCTGGGTCTTGGTAGAGGGTGAGGAGAAGCAAGAATTTCTCCATATCCAGCTCTCATGGGCTGCACTGGATCATGGTCCTTCCTGAAAGAGAGACTAAGGAGGTGAAGGAAGAAAGAAGTGAAGGATTGAAGAGAGTAATCATTGCCACCACACAGGGAAAGCTTAATTTGAAATCAGAATTTTCTTACACAGTAGCTCATGCAATTCCCACATTCACCCAGGATGCAAAGGATTAGCATCTTTATTTGAAAGATTGAACTCTTGAGGCTCATGGAGTCTAAACACCTTTTCTAGTTGGTTATGTTGCAGACCCAGAAGTCAAAACCATCACTTGAGCTGCTTCCTACTTTCCATGGCACCCACAGAGGTGAAAGAACAAATTGAGCCCCTGGAGGGTCCTCACTCTTTCCTCACCATGGTCTCAGCGATGGAGGTGGAGTCAGCCACTCTCTGTGTCCTTGGGGATGAAACCAGGATGCAGTGGTCAGTTGGAGACAACAGGTTCCCAGGTACTACTTTCCTCCCAGGGACAGCAAAGCACTTGTCCTTCCAGGCAGACCACCATCCCAATTCCTGGAAGGCATAAACACTCATCTGTGAAGATGGCTTTGTCACTCACTGCCAACCAGACATGTTTGATAAGCCCTTTTGGAAAAAAAGCCATAGTTAATCAGAGTTAATCCAGCTATAATTTTGAAGCTTGTGTGTGAGATGACTGATAATGGCAATAATCACAATGAAAGTAAAAATAGCTACCATTTATGGAGTACAGACCATGATCCAGGAACTCAAATGTCATTTCTAATTACTCTTAACAACACTGGGAGGGAGATATTGGATCTCCATTTTATAGATGGAGAAATCAAGTGTCAGAGGAATTAAGGAAAAGCCCAAAGTCAGACAGCAAGGGAATAGCTGAGGCATCATCAAAAGCCCCATCTGTGTGCACCCAGACCACATGCTCCACGTGGTCCCAGCTGCTCCTTCCCTCTGTCTGCCAGTTTGGAGCGAAGCCTGGCAAATTTGCCTCACATGCCCATGCCTGCGAGCAATCAAGCTCCCATCCCCGATTAAATTGAATAGTTGCAAATCCTCTGTTTAGTTCCCATGCTATATTTGATTGCAAACTGTCTTGCCCTCATTGTTTAATATTAATAAACTTTCAGTGGTTTCCCATTATCCAGAAAATAGACACCCAAATGGTTTGATTGGAAATGTAAAGGCCTCCACAATCTGACTTCAGTCAGTTTTCCAGGCTCAACCCTCACTACCTTTTAACTAAACCTCTGCTTGAACAGAACCGTTTGCTTTCTTTATGAAACATACCAGATGCCCAACTTTTGCCCAGTTCATTTCACCTGTCTTAAAATATGCTACTTGGCTTATTGAATTCAGCTTAGATTTCATGTCCTAAATCATCTGGAAAATCCAGATGGAAGTACTTGTTTTCACCCTCTACTTTTACAGTACTGGGTTAATTTGCTTATTAATTTATACGACTAAAAAACATGTCTTCGAGGCTCAGTACATAGCTAAAATCTTAGCATGTTATTTAGCTCTTGTAAATTTGATACCAATTAGAGAGGAATCTTCTGTATTCCTTCACATGACCTGTGCCACACAAAATAGTTTGCCTGGAATACTGCAGCCACTAAAGACCTTTGTGCTACCTTTTTTACTAACACTGTCTTGTGGCACAAGCCGCTAAGGTCCAATTCTGTAATAATGTAAAAGTATTAGCAGAGATGACCTCCTGCTGCCCCTTTGACCCAGATGAAGCCCACAGTTATTTTATATCATTGATTTGGTACTGACTACAAGCTAACATGAGAGGATGAGAATGGAAAGAAAGAAAGAGACATAATGTCACCTTGAAGAATAAAATTTGACTAGGAAAGGAGGGATTCTTTTGTTCATTTCATATATTTCCCTCACATCATTTCCATATTTGTCCATGTGTCTTCATGTATGCAACTCAAAGGTGGGGATCAAATGTTGGAATAAGGGAATTCTTCTTAACTTGAGTAATTCTAATGAAGTTCTTCCCTGAAAAAGCATCTTGCATTCAGGAGCAGAAGGGGGAAACTGGACCCTAGGAGGATGAGGGTACGTAGTCACCTTAATGCATCCTGTGAGTTGTTTCCTTACCTGCTTGTGAGTCAGAGGTGGAAAGAGCAGTTCCAGTGCTGGACGGTGCTCACCTTATTTGCCTAGGCCTGTCTTTAATGCTGAGTCTGTGATCCAAAAGTTTCTTTCATCATGGATAAATAATTATGATAAGAAGAGCAAACCCATCTAAGGAAAGGGGCAAGATATGTCCTTCCCAAAATGTATTTGTACACATTGCTTTCAGCCTCCTCTTCTAGAAAACTAGAGAATAAGAGCCTTTATGGACAAGAATGCTAATTACCATCATTACTTAAAGTAACAAATCTTTCATGACAAGGACCAAAGTTGTCAGATATTAAGACTAAAATTCTATGTTTCATTTTAGTGCAAATTACTTTCCTGTCCCCTTTGACTAATGCCTCAATTTTGATCTTAGAGTTGCTTTTAGAATGAACATGTAATTATCTGGTCTTGTTTACAGCAACAAAGGTCAGTTTCTTTAGCAGATATTAATAACTGCTGTGCTAAGAGCAGTCTTCTAGCTCATCCTGCATGCTGAGCTTTGCCCCGATTTCAACCTTGTGAAATTTTCATGGTGCCCAGTTTGTCTCCTACCAACTTTTTATGACTGCATATCCATGGTGATAACCACTCTGGAACAAGTTTCCTTTTATTAAACCAAATCATTATGCATTAAAAAGACATCACCTTGCTCTGCTGGGGTTAAGAGGGTCTACTGGAGTAATATTGAAAAATGTATCAGATTTATTGGGTCTCTCAGAGTTTGAAGAGTGTGAAAGGATAAGGCAAAGAGGTTACAGTGTTTCAAGAGGATTGTGGCATTGGTGGTGACAGTATCACTTCCAAGGCCAAAAGTGAACGAAATGGAATATTGACTTTATTTTGAAAAGAAAGCACAGTCTAAGCATCATAATAATTTTTCCTCAACTACTTGTCTATTTTAGATAAAAAACAGGGCTAGCTCTTACTTCAATTTTGTCTCCACCTCTGTATTTATAAACCTGTAATCTCAGCTAACATTTACCATGTCATGTTCTAGACAATGCTCAATATATTGATAACGTAATATTCCTTTCAATCTTAGGAGGTAGTTACTACTATTGTCCCTGTTTTAAAGATGGACAACTGAGGGACTGAGCATTCAACAGTTTCCCCAGGATGAACATTTGGCATATAATGGTATATGAACCCAGGAAGTCTGGATCTAGATGCTAAGGGCTTAACCAATGTGTGGTCTACTTTTCCAACCCAATGATTACCAATGTGTCTAAACCAAAGAACTCTAACAAAGAGAAACTTTTGGTCAAGTTTTACTTCTTTTTGAGCTCAGTTTCCCTATATGAGAACATAGTTTTTAATTGGTCCAATGTCCCAGGGCCAGAATCTGCACAGTGGCAAGTCTAAGATTACTATTCTGAACCTGCCTTTGAAGAGGGAAAATTAATTCTCCAAGGAAAGGGGAATGAAAGCTGTTATTAGCTGTTCACTTCACACAGCCCTATGTGATAGAATTTACTCTAGCAATTCCTCCTTTTCAGATGAACAACTCCAAAAAGTGAAGTAAGTTACCTAGGACCACACAGTTAAGAGGACACAAAGGAGGGGGAAAAGCTCACTTTACCTTATCATTTCCCTGAGACAGTAGTGCCTAAAATAAAATGTTCTCATAAGCATTATATGAAACAAGAACCAAAAAAAAAGGAAAGAGTGAGAGAAGCAAGCGAGGGAATTATTGTGTTCAAAAATGTTTGAGAAATAATTAACCAAAATTATGGAGATTTTATAATTGCAGGACTTCTCAGAGCTTTTAATATATTAATGTACATTGTGAGGATAAAATATAAAGAATTTATTTCATTCCCAATTTCTTTGTTGTTGTTGTTGCAATTGCAAGGTATCTCAGTCTCATGGGAACAATATTCTATAAAGTGTATTTCGAGAAATGCAACTCTGGAAATTTGAAGACATTTTAGGCAAAATACATGGTCTGGGAAATGCTTCTATTTAATTATTGTTGTTAGGGCAAGAGTGCACAGAACGGGTGGCTCAACCTAACTGACTTCACATTTTCATTGTAAGGATTGGGTCAGAACCACAAAAAACATGGAGCAAGGGTTGTCTGCAGCAAAGGACTGCTTTAGGGCAGACAGATATTTAAACTCAATTTAGTTTGTACCTAACATTGTGAACTTGACATTTCTTTCTCACTTTTGTTAATTATTTGTGTATGTGTGTGTGTGTGTGGAACTTTATGACACAAATATTCAACTACATTTTTGACTATTTGATGACATGGATTGTCCCAAATTATTTTCTGCTATGTGTTTGCCACATTGCTTCTCTTCCCAGACTAAACATGTAATATGTATTCATGTATTAATTTTAGCCAGGAATTATTTTTTAAATAAATGATCCAGTAGAATAATAAAGCTGGATAAATTTACTACCTACTGGATTTTTTTATGAGCAAATAACATAATGCATGTAAATGTTTATTGTTATTATTATTATTCATACCAGAAGTATGCTAACAAGCATCCAGGTTTTTTCAAATTTAAGATTGTAGGAGTTTCTACCACCAATCATAATTCAGAAACATCCATCATAATTCCTTGAGAACTCTTTGGCCACCAAACCCTGTTGAGACTCTCAACAACACAGACTGGGTCTGATACTTGCAAGTGACTTCTCCATAGCAATTGGGAAAGTCAATCAGTCTAGACCCACAATTAGTCCATCACTAGACTTCTTGGTCTGTTTCTTCCCTTCATTCACTCCTTTGTTCCCCTTATGTACACATCTGGTCTTCCCATTTGGATTTCAAGTTCCTGTGATCCCAAAGAACATGAAAAGATTATCTTGGTATCTCTCCTTTCCAATTAGTTATTGCTGTTGTAACAGTCTCAGCCCCAAATTTAGTGGTTTAAAACAACAGTCATTTCATCAACCACTGTGGTCTTTGGAAATAAGGAATTTGGGAAGAAGTTGGTGGAGAAGCTCTGTCTTAGGGTCTAGTGTATGGCTGCAGTCAGTTGGAGGCTGGAGCCAGGTCCATGGGGGTGAGAACTGGAGCCGCTGGGGCTCCCTGGCATCTAACAATTTTCATGGAGTCCCAGGGCTTCTTTTGTACTCTCCCCTGGGCTGATTTGGGCTGCATCTCAGCATGGCAGCTTCAGTGCCATAAACCTGATTTCAAGGCAGCTAAAATTTGTAAGAGAGAAAACACAGGGAAGCAAGGTATGAATTGCATCTCCAGTTATGGCCCAGCCTCAGAAGTTTCAGTGTGTTACTTCTACCCAATTTTGTTAATCACTAGAGTCATGAAAGTGACCCAATTTTAGGGAGGCGGGAATAAAGACCATTCTTCCATGTAGTAATGTTAAATCTGGATTGTAAGAAGGGC
This sequence comes from Sciurus carolinensis, assembly GCF_902686445.1. Lineage (NCBI taxonomy): Eukaryota > Metazoa > Chordata > Mammalia > Rodentia > Sciuridae > Sciurus > Sciurus carolinensis. The sequence continues at coordinate 126,851,764 of NC_062216.1, read as the reverse complement.
ATTTGGGATGAGAGTTAATTTTATGGTTGATTTGGAAAATACAGTCTGCTATGCCATCAGAATTTTTGACATGATGCTTTGTAAAAGGTACCTGCAGAGTAAATGTTTGTCAAATGAACAAAATAAAAGCAATTTTGTGTCTAAGTGAAAGACCAACACAATGAACTTGAAAGTCGTAAATAGGTAGTAGTTAAAAAGGCCTTTCCACAGCCTCTGATCCATCTCCTGATACTTGCCTACTCTATGCCATGAGTACTCATGTGATTTCAAAACAATCAAGAGTGATATCATTAACTCTGATCTGCCCTTTTAACACCTGTCTCTGTAGGCTGGCTCTAGGTAGTGCTATTTGCATTATGTGTGGAGAAGTCTGTGTGTCCTTTTCTACTTGATCTGTTTGCTATCGATGTTGAGAATAAGAGGATCTCTATCCTTCTCCTGCTCCACAAACATTTTCCAAAGTCCAGCAAACCATGTTAATAGATAGCTCACTTATGTTAATTATAGCTTTCAACAGTTCTGGAAATGAGAACCAAATACTTCTGCTGAGATGGAGAAGTGATTTATTACCATAGTGCATTCTCACTTTGGGATAGAGATAGACAGCAGTGCTGTCTCTGCAACTATGTGGAAGAAAGCACTCAAAGAAACATCTTTAAACAAAAGTCTGGCACTCAAAACAGAATAGAGTCACAAGATAAAGTCACTAGAATTATAAGATATATATTTCTTCAATAGAAGAGTCTTAGATTTCCTAAACAAACAATTTCAGGTAAAGAAAAGGAAATTAAGTTATTTAATGTGATTGAATTTACATTGTAAATTAGTGCTGCCTTGTTTAATGTTGTCTATAAGATCGAATGATAAACAAAACAATGTAAGGCTGGCTGAAAAAAACTGAAAATCAAGAAAGAAAATTTGAATTGTGAAAACTGTGCCAATTTTTGTCCTTGACAAGACAGAGATGCCCCTTTTCACCACTTCTATCAACATAGTCCTTAAAACACTAGAGAGAGTAATTAGATGAAAGAAATTAAAGGGATGCAAATAGGAAAAAAAGAAGAACTCAAACTATCACAAATTGCCAGCGACATGATTCTTTATTTAGAAGATCCAAAAAAGTTCCAGCAGAAAACTTCTAGAACTAATAAGTGAATTCAGCAAAATAACAGGATTTAAAATCAACACCCATAAATCAAATGCATTTCTATACATCAGTGATGAATTCATTGAAAGAGAAATTAGGAAAACTACTCCATTCACAATAGCCTCAAAAAATATAAAATACTTGGGACTCAAGCTTAAAAAAGAGGTGAAAGATCTCTACAATGAAAACTACAGAACACTAAAGAAAAAAATTTAAGAACTTAGAAGACAGATAGATTTCCCATGTTCTTGGATAGGAAGAATTAATATTGTCAAAATGGTCATACTACCAAAAGCGTTATACAGATTTAAAGCAATTCCTATTAAAACCCCAATGACATTTTTCATAGAACTAGAAAAAAAAATCACGAAATTCATTTTGCCAAAAGAGACCCAGAATAGTCAAATCAATCCTTCCCAGGAAGAGTGAAGCAGGAGGCATCACAATACCAGACCTTAAGTTATACTACAGAGCTATCATAACAAAAACAGCATGGTATTGGTACCAAAATAGACATGTAGACCAATGGTACAGAATAGAAGACACAAAGACAAACCCACATAAATATGGTCATCTCATACTACGCAAAGACACCAAAAACATACATTAGAGAAAAGATAGTCTCTTCAATAAATAATGCTGGGAAAACTGGAAATCCATATGTAGCAAAATGAAATTAAACCCCTATCTCTCACCTTGTACAAAAATCAATTTTAAGTGGGTCAAAGACTTAGACACTAGAACAGAGACCCTGTGCCTAATAGAAGAAAAAATAGGCCCAAATCTTCATCACGTTAACTTAGGACCTGACTCCTAAAGCGCAAGAAGTAAAATCAAGAATCAATTAATGGAATGGATTCAAACTAAAAAGCTTCTCCTCAGAAAAGGAAACAGTCAATAACATGAAGAGAGAGCCTACAGAATGGGAGAAAAATTTTACCACACACACTTCAGGTATGGCATTAATCTCTAGGATATATAAAGAACTCAAAAAATTTAACACCATAAAAAAAACAAAGAACCCTGTCAATAAAGGGGCTAAGGAACTGATCACACACTTCCCAGAAGATATACAATTGATAACAAATACATTAAAAATATTTAACATCTCTAGCAATTAGAGATGCAGATCAAACTGCTCTAAGATTTCATTCCATTCTAGTCAGAATTGCAATTATTGAGAATACAAGCAATATTAAGTATTAGTGAGGATGTGGGGAAAAAGGTACACTCATCCATTGCTGGTGGGACTGCAAATTGGTGCATCCACTCTGGAAAGCAGTATGGAGATTCCTCAGAAAACTTCGAATGGAACCACCATTTGACCCAGCTATCCCACTCCTCGATTTACACCCCAAAGTCTTAAAATCAGCATATTACAGTGACACAGTACTATCAATGTTTATAGCAGTTCAATTCACAATAGCTAAACTATGTAACCTCCCTAGATGCCCCTCAACAAAAGAATGAATAAAGAAAATGTGGCATATAAACACAATGGAATTTTACTCAGCTTTAAAGAAGAATGAAATTATGGCATTTGCTGGTAAATGAATGGAACTGGAGAATATCATGCTAATTGAAGTAAGCCAATCCTCAAAAACCAAAGATTGAATATTTTCTCTGATATGCTGATGCTGATCCATAATGGCAGGTGAGTGGTGGTGGTAGAGAAGAATGGAGGAACTTTGGACTGAGCAGAGGGAAGTGAGGGGAGGGGAAAGAGTGGGGAGTGGGAAGGAAGGTGGAGTGGGACGAACATTGTTACCCTATGTCCATGTATGATTGCACAACCAGTGTGACTGCATGGTGCACAGAGGAATGAGAAGTTGTGCTCCATTTATGTATAATGTGTCAAAATTCATTCTGGTATCATGTATAACTAAGTAAAACAAAAAAAAAATTGTTCCTTCATTTTTTTTTTCAGTTTTTTTTTTTTTTTTTTTCCAAATAGGTCCCCATGGTAGTTTAAACTAACATTTTGAAACTTGTCTATGGAAGTAAGCATTAAATAAGAAACAGGCTCTGTCAACTATGCTAAGCTAAAAATAAATATTAACAGGTGTTTTTACCACAACACCTCTCAGTGCCTTTAATAAGCTCACATTTACTGTGACTATTTAAAGGAGTTATTTCTCAATTGTGCCCTGATAGGGTTTGACTGGTTTGTCACCCAAGAGTCTATGCATTAGAAAATCAGTCTCTAGTGTGGCAATGTAAGAGATGGTAGAACTTTTGAGACGTGGGGCCTAGTGAGAAGTGGTCAGGTCATTGGGGGCGCCGCCAACGTAGCTTGGTTGGGGTCCTAATTAGCTCATACAAGGGTAGTTTTCATAAATTATTCTCTGGCTTGCTTTCTTATCATGTACTCTATTTCTTATATGTGCTCTCATCATGTTGCCATCCATGATGAGTTCCTCATCAGAGGCCAAACACATGGGGCTGCTCCATCTTGGATTTTCATCCTCCAAAATAAACCTATTCTCTTTGTATGGTACCCTGCCTTAAGTACTGTGTAACAGCAATGAAAAATGAACTGATAACTGAAAATTGGTGCCAAGGAGAATGTTGCTATAATAATACCTGAAATTGTGGAAACAATTTTGCAATTGTGTTATAGGCAGAGGTTGGAAAAAATTTGGAGTATCAGGGCTAGAAAAAACTCAGCATGATATAAGCAGTATTTTGGATTGTTCTGGTGAGAGTGCAGATGATGAAGAGATGATAGAAATGGGGATCCTATTGGAGATTGGAGAAAAGGCTTTCCCTATTTATAAGTAGTAAAGAACTTGGTTGCATTATGTCCATGCCTTTTGAGTTTTGTAAAAGGCCCTATTTTAAAATGGTGACCTAGGATATTTGGCAAAGAAATTTCTGAGCAGTGAAGAATTCAACTGTGCCTTGGTTTTTATTGACCACTTTTAATGAGATTTACATTGAGACTTGGGAGCAAAAGGAAATAGTAGAAATATCTGTAAAAATCTCAACCTGATCAGGGAAGAGGTGAGGGGGGAAAATAGCACATAGGGTATGGCCACAGGACTACTCCATGAGGAGATCAGCATGACTGCTAATCATCAGGATGACTGGAAAAATTCTTTGATATCATCTCAGAAATATTTGAGGTCATCCTTCCCATCACAGACCCAAAGGCCTCAAAAGAGACTTGTTTCAGTGAATAGCCCCTAGGCATTCTCCATGGGTTAGGTGCCCAGAGTTACCTCCAAATTCTGCTCCTAGCTTTCTGGAAAAGTGCTCCAAGGTCACTGCAGCTGTGGGACAAGCAAGCCCAGACCCGGCTCATGCCAGCGACAGACTTTGGTGACAGTATTGTGGTGCTGATTCTGCAGGTGTGCAGAGCTATGAGGTTATGGAAGCTTCCACCAAAATTTCAAAGGAAAGCCTGGAAAGTCAGATGGAGTTTGACTACAGGGCTGGGGTTGCCACAGAAAACCCTCCAATGAGGTGATGGCTGGAAGGACTATATCAGTGGATCCAGAGCTGGGACACCAGAAAGGCAGAACGACCAACAGCATGCAACACCAGCCTTAGAAAGCTTCAGACATCAGCCAGGTGCTGTGGTGCACACCTGGAACACCAGAAGCTCAGGAGGCGGAGGTAGGAGGACCACAAGTTAGAGGCCAGCCTCTCTCAAAATTAAAAGTAAAGAGAGTTTGGAATGTAGCTCAGTGGTAAAGCACACCTGTGTTCAATCCCCCATACCAAAAATAAAGAGAGAGATTAAGAGAGAAAAGACAGAAGGAAAATGAGCTACAGATATCACACACCATCTGAAACAGCAGTCAGGTGGACTGCAACCATAAAAGCTGTGGGCAGGGCTGTCCAAGGCCTTGGGGTCCCAAGTGTGCTGCACTGTGTACAGGATGCTGGACTGGGAACTCTGGGATGTAATACCTGCCCTGCTAGGTCTTAGTCTTGCCTTGGGCTGGATACCCCTTTCTATTTCCCTATTTCTCTTTTTGTGGAATGGAAATTTCTATCTTATTCCTGTGCTGCCATTGTATCTTGGAGATTGATAACTTGTTTTTTATTTTTATTTTTTTACAGCCTCACAATAGGAAAGAGGTTGCCCTGAGTCTCATGAGACTTTAGACTTGGGCTCCTAAGTGATACTGTAATGAGTTAGGACTTTGGGACTATTGGGGATGGAATGATTATTTTTGTCTGTGAGAGGGACATGAACCTTGGGGCCCAGGGAGAAAACACTATGACTTGCATGATTTTCCCCCTAGCATTTGTGTGTTGGAATCTTGGTCCCCGTTGTGGCAATGTTATGAGGGAATGGAATTTTAAGGACGTGGAACCTGGGGGGAGACATTTAGGTCATTGGAGGCATTGCCCTCAGAAGGGACTAATATAGTTCCCTGGAACCCGTTAGTTCCCATAGAGTGTGTTGTTATAAAAGAATAATCTGAACCCTGAATCACTCTCTGGCCTCCAATCTCACCATGTGATCTCTCTCCTACATGCCTCACTGTGATGTCATCTAAGGCCCTCATCGGAGCAGAACAGAACCTGGCACTATATTCTTGGACCTCTAGAACTGTAAGGTAGATAAGCTTCTTTATACATTTTCTCAGTCTCAGATATTTTATCATTAGTGGAAAATGGAATAATACACACCCCGTTGTTCTAAAGCATTTTTCAAGTCTGATATATTATAGATGTTGCTTCAAGAAACACTGAAATATCCCCCCTCAGAAGGCTATCATCTATAAATATTTCAGTTTTTAGGAGTGCTTTAGCCAAAAATGCAGGCCAACAGCTGTGTGAGGGATTCCCAGGACCCAAAAGAGATACTTGAGCCGACATTGGTCCACATCTCTTTCAGATGATACTTTGCCTACTTTTTCTTTCTGAATGTAATAAATGAGATAGTCAACTAAAACTGTAATTCTGAATTAGGTGAGGGGTTTTTGGTAAAATACACATATTCTAGAGCTTAGTGTTGTAGTAATTGGAGAATTATTCATAAACCATTTAGAGAATTCCAACCATGAAGTTTAAATTCCTCTTGTGTTTTCTGAGTTGCAGCACCTATTAATTCTACTCAAGCAAAACGCAGAACTACCAGACTCTTAGCAATAGAAGATTTACATTCAAAAGTAACTACAAAGATCTGCATATAGAAACTTAGCATTTTGCTTTATATAAAGCAAATTTGAACCTCAAAAACTGTGAGACTGACTTGAACAGATTATATAACTAAGGATAAGTGTAGTTAACCCTCAGGCATCTGCAACTCAACATAGGCTTTTTATTGTTATTAATTTTACATATAATTCACTGTGTATTTTGCAGTAGATAAATCAGCTATGGTTGCATTCAACAGTAAGTAGCAAAAACTTTCACAATCTTGGATTAGTTAAGTACAATTATTACATTTGCTCACATAACAGAGTCTGGAGGTAGCAACTCAACACCAATGTAGGGCTTTAAGGATCCCACTGGGGAATCTAGTTTCTTGTCACAACATGTCACTGCCATTACTTTTGGTTAAGTAGATTCCTTTGGTCACAAGATGGCTGCTGGGACCTATAGGCATTGTAACCAGTCAGGCAAGCCAATGGAGAAAGAGCAAAGGCACATGCCATTTAAGTTTATTCCTTTTTTCAATTCAGAAAATCTGTATTTTTCTTAAAAATCCTTTTATAGATTTCATATTTCATCTCACTTCTCAGTTATGTAACCACTGCTATCTATAAGATAACTTAAAACATCAGTGATCTTGTTTTCTTAAAGCTGGGGACATTGCTGACACCAATAATAAAAATAATAATAGGTGTGTGGCAGAATCTCACTCTGGTTTGATGGAAGGCTGGGATTGCTCAGACCTTCCTTCCATAGTCACAGTAATTCCCATGTGTCCGATGTTCCCATGAGACACCTGAGAGCCCCTCCTCCAGCACTCTCCTGATCCCAGCTCGATGCTCTCACTTGTACCTGTACTTTTGTTATGGTTGATTGGATCCCCCCTAACAATGTGTATTTTGTAAAGCTCAGGGTCAGGTCTTACAGGGATGCTCTTTTCAGCATGTTTCCCTGGCAATTCTGAAAATAGATTCTCAGGAAGTCTTTCTGTGTGTTTCCATGCACCCAAATAATTAGCTTGCAATCATTTAAAACCTGCCTTGTTTGTTGGTGCTATGCGAGGGACTATACTAAGGTTGACAAGGAAATAGAATAACAGTCAGCACCTGCCCCCGCCCCGCCCTTCTGTTGCCACCTCACTACTCCTGGTGCTTCTGTGCTCTCAATTCTGGTTTGCAGCTGTTTCCCCAGGGACAAGAACATGTTAAGGAAAATGCCAGAGGTGTAAGATGGGGAAGGATAAGGAGGTGGTGGGCAAAAGTTAGTGCTTCCTTCTTTAATCATTACAGAACATCTGAAAAGATACTGCAGTTTTTTCTCTATCTTGTAATCCTAGCACGATGACATCGATGTTGAGTGTGATTGACATTTCTCTCTGATGTGCTTTTAAAAAGAAGAAAGTGTAAGTTCTCTTACGTTTTTAAATGTCTTTCCTGCTTTTAACACTTTTTCTTCCACTCCTTTTTCAGAAAGGGGAGGGAAATAAGTGCATGGGAAATCCTGGACATAAACAATGTGAGTTCTAGAAGAGTTCATCACTAACTGACTAGGGGAATGAACTTGGGAAAATTATGCATAAACTCTCTAGTTTCCTGTATTAGTCATCTATTGCTATGTAATAAAATTACCCTAAAACTTAGTGGCTTAAATAACAAACATAAATTACCTGAGGGGTTATGTGGGTCGAGAATCAAGGTGAGACTCAGCTAGGTATCTCTGGCTCAAGGTCTTTCTGGAAGATATGGTCAGGGTATTGACCAGGGCTGTGGTCTCATCTGAAGGTTTGGCTGGAGGAAGATCTTCTTCCAAGCTCACTCCCCTGGTTGATGGCAGGATTCAGTTTCTTGTTGGTATAAGGTCTCAGTGATTTTCTGGTTTTACTTCCTGATTCTCTTTCCTTATAATCCTCTCCACGGGCACTCAACATGGCAGCTTGCTGTCCTCCAGAACCAAAATCAGAGATACACAGTGAGAGTGAGAAAGATCAGTCACTGTCTTTCTATCAACTGATCTTGGAAGTAGCACCCCATCATCTTTGTCCTGCTCTCTCTGTTAGAAGGCAGTCACTAAGTCTAGCTTGTACCCAAGGGAAAGGAACTCCAGGAGGCAGGGATCTTGGGGGAACATCTGGACATCTTAGGAGCTGCTCCCTTTGACCTCAATCTGCTTTGTGAAAAGATCCTACCACCTCTGGAAACTAGTAATTCATGGTTCCAAGAACATGCTTCAATTCAACCCTGGACTGTGAGGGTCCTGAAGTCAGGAATTGTTTCTTTACCCATACATCCTCAGCACCAGAACAGGACCTGGTGCTTATGTATTTCATTCATTCAACAAACATTTATTAATCGCCTATTATGTCACGACTTGTAGTAGGTGATAGAGATATATGTAGTCAAGCTAGATTGAAAATAATTTCTTTCTCTCCCAATCTTTCTTAGCTTTTCATCCTCTTAATATACCCCCTAAAATGTTCATAGTTTTGGTAACCATCATAAGAAAAGCATTGGTAGATTAGTCACAAAATTTAAAGAAGAAAATTTAAATCAGAGCATGATTCCCTTAAACTATATTTTTGTGAGAGCAGTTTTTGAAATCACCTAAATGATAAAGGAGAATACTGTATGTAATGGGAAAATATATGTAAAATAAAAATAAAAATGTATATATTGACTATGTAAATAAACATAAAGTTGACATTAAAAAAAAGCAAGATAGATGTAAGTTTCATTCTGGTAAAACAGTCAACAAACAAGCAAACCAGAGGATGAACAAGATATTATCACACAGAAAGAGGAAATCAATGTGTCAAACTTGGAAAAAAAAGTGTTTACCACCTATATTATACACATTGTTTTGACAATCTTACTCAAAGAGCTATAACGAATCAGTTAGAAAAAACTAAATATGCCAACAAATTTGTTTTCAATAAAAATTCAAGAGGAAAAATAGGCTCGGTGTCGCGAGTTGTCTGAGATCTGGAGATTACAACATAATTAAGCCAGAACTTAATTTTTCTTCTTAAATTGCTCTTGTCCATTTTATTCATAAAAGCCAGTATTTTCCAGGGAAACGAGGCTTTCTCACAGACCCTTGGAGGAAGCAAATGTTGCTTTTGCTTTTCTGGAGGGCTCTGTGGCAAGATGTGCCCACATCCTAGAGTGAGGGCATAGCTTCCTTGTATCCACAAGACCACAGGCAAGAGCGTGGCAGTGGAATGAGCCTTCCTGGGAAGGTGGAGGTGCAGGGTGGGTCAGCCAAGGTCTCCAAGTAAAAAGGACTTCTGAGCTGAGCAGGAGTTGGTATGGCCATACAGCATCTGGGATGTGAAGTGGTGAGGCAATAATGAAAAGATAGTGTCTTTCAGGATAAAGAAGGACCATGCTCCTGGGCACAGAGTCTAGGGAATGTGAGGAAGTGTGGGAGTCAGTGAGAGGGAGGATTTGGACAATGCACCATATTCTTTCTGGCAGCTGGTTGATGACAAAGTCATTGCCAAGAGACTAAAAGAGGGGAAAATCCTGCCTCGTGTAGGAGAATCAGACGTCTCCAAGCCACTGAATGAAGTAAATAACCTGGAGATCCATATTTCCCACCCAGTCCCCTTGAGTTCATTTCTTTAATCAAAGCCTCAGAAATTGAAGAGATCCTGGTGTCTATCCTCCATCTTCTGAATTTTATCAAAATAATAATGCCAAAATAGAACCACGAAAATATTGATGGTGTTTGCATGTTAACACTTAACAAATTAGCACTTTCATTGTATGCACATGTGTACATACATATCTTGGTGACTGTCTATAACGCGTTTGAGGTCACGCATGAGAGCGAGACCCCAGCAAAGGGCTCACTTGCCTGCCTCCTCCAGATCCTCTCCACCCATTCCACCTCCAGGCCAGCTTCTGCTCTCAAGGACGAGGTTCCTTCATTTCCCTTTCAGGAAAGAGTGTTTCCTTGGTGGCATTAAGAAAAGAGCAACAGGTTGCCTCCCACGCATGTTCTGAGAGACTCAGGTGTCATCAGGCAGGTAAAGAAGTATGTCTGATGTCATCTTTTAAAGAAATGAAGAAAGAGTAGATGCCTACTGGTTATAGTCTGTTATTTTTTTCCTGGATCTTGACCTGTGGCAATTTTATAATTTTTTTTAATTTATCTTTTAATTTTTTTACAGACTACATTTTAATTCATTGTACACAAATGGGGTCCATCATTTTGTTTCTGCTCAGACATCAATTTTGTAATGTTTTAGAGGACAATCTGCACTCCTTGAAGACTTTTGTAGACGATGTTGAAGAAAGTACCTTTTTTTTTTTTTTTTTTTTTTTTGGTACCAGAGATAGAACATAGGGGCACTTAACTACTAAGCCACATCCCCAGTCCTTTTTATTTTTTATTTTGAAACAGGGCCTCCCTAAGCTACTGAGGCTGGCCTCAAACTTACCATCTTCCTACCTCATCCTCCTGAGCCACTGGGAGTACAAGTGTGTGCCACCACACCTAGCTGAGAAAGTACTTCTGTTCATTGGTTTATTTACTTTTTCTTAATTGGTAAATATGACTAAACATGTAGTTACCTTTGTGGGAATTTTTAGAACTAATGTTTTCATTTATTTTAGTGCTACGGTCTGAATGTGTTCCCCCAAATTTCTATACTGAAACTTAATCCCCGATGTGATAGTATTAAGAGGTAAAGTCACAAAGAGATGATTAAATCTCTTACAGGAATTAGAGTCCTCATAAAAGGGTTTCAGGGAATGGGGTTACTTCCTTGCCCTTCCATCTTGTGAGGATACAGTGTTCCTCCCCTCTGGAGGAAGCAGTAACAAAGTGCCATCTTGGAAACAGAGAATAGCCCTCACCAGATATGCAGCCTGCTGTCACCATGACTGTGAACTTCCCAGCCCCCAGAACTGAGAGAAATAAATCCCTATTGTTCATAAATTACCAAGTCTGTAGAATTTTCTATGTCTGCACAAATGGACAAACGCAAATAGTAATATGAGTACTCAGGCTTTCTATTTATTCTTGTGTCAATAAGTAAGTTGTGATCTTCTACAAATAAATACATTCCATCTAAATTTTCAACTTTTTGGCATAGTATTATTTAAGCAACTGCATGTTCTTTAGTAATAGTTGATTTTTGATTCTTAGTATCAACTACTTATAACTTTTGCTATTTTTTCTCGATCAGTTTTACCAAACAACAAACTTCTTTTTATTACTGTCATTTATTTTCTACTTACTTAACTTACGCTTATCCTACTTTATTTCTTTCTTCTGTAACTACTTGAGAAGGATAGTTAACTCATTTCTTGTGGGGCTCTTTTATTTTCTTATAATGTCATTTTAGGCTATGTAGTTTTTATTGGTTACCAATTTAACTGTATTTGACAAATTTTGTACATAATATTCTATCATTTAGTTAAAAATATTTTTGAATTTTTATTATAATTTATTTAATAAAAATGCAATGGAGTTATAAATGCATTTCTCATTTTCCAAATATAAGAGATATTTATATTTGCTTTTTTGTTGTTGATTCTTCAGCACAACTTCACTAACTCTGCATGATTTCAATCTTGTTATGTCAAGTATGAAATCAATTTTTTCAATCATCTATGTGTTCAACAGTTGTTAAGAGCAGTGTTTAAATCTGTCCAATAGGTTAAATTTGTTAAAGGTGTTTTCAAATCTACATTTCACAAATTTTCATCTGCTTATTATATGTATGTATATATACACATATGGGTATGTATGTGCATATATACATATATATATAATAGAAAAAGTATATTTTGAATCTCTCACTATGACTGGGAATTTGTTGACTTTTCCTGATACTTGTGTTCGTTTTCAAAATGGCATTAAGTATATATGAATAATAAATTCTTATATCTTTCTGGTGAACTGAACTTTTAACTACTATAAAGTGGGCCTCCTTTTCTTTAGGAATCTGTCTTATATAACGGTTGCAACAGTTTTCCTTTAATTTATGCTTGTATGATATAACTTTTACCTTGTTACTTTCAACTTTTTCACATGTCCATGTTTTAGAAATGTCTTTTGCAAGCAACCTATATTTAAGCATTAGGCTATTTTTAATCTACTCTGAGAACTTTTTCTTTTGACTAGAACATTTAGTCTGTTTACATTTAATGCAATTATTAATAATTTGGTTTCAGTTATGCAGTCTCTAAATTTGCCAACTATTCTATATTACTTTTCCTTCCCTTTCTTGCCTTCTTCTGGATTTATCAATTTTTGTGATTGTGTTTTTCCCTTTGAATTTGATGGTTACATACTTTTTTGACTTAACAATTATTGTAGAAACTACAGCATTCTTCTGTGACCTGCCAAAGTCCAATGTCAAATTTCATTCTTACTTACTCTTCTCGTAGATAATACCAAGGTGTTAGAACTCTTTTTTTAACCTAATTCACTCACTTATATGCAATATGTAGTATTCTTCCTATATGTATTATTTTATAATTTCCATGAGACATCATTATTAGAGTTTTCCATGTTCAACTTTCATTTAGATTGACACATGTTTACCACTTTCATTGTTTTTTGTTCCTTCCACCTCTCTAACTTTGCATCTGGCATAATTTTCTTTCTGTCCAAAATATACCTTTAAAATCTCCTTTAGTATAGATTGTTTTGCAGTATTATCTTTCAGTATCTGATTGTCTGAAATTATCTTTATTTAGTTTCACCTTCTTTCTTGAAGAATATTTTCAAGGGATAAAAGTCTAAGTTGGTAGTTCCACCCACATGTCACTTAACCAGTATGTATTCTGAGAAATGCTTCATAATGTGATTTTCTCATTATACAAACACCAGAGACTACTTACCAAACTAAGAGGGCTATGATATCACCAGGCAATATAATCATGTAGGGCAATATCAAATATGCAGTCCGTTGCTGACCACACTGTTGTTATGCAGCATATCACTACATTTTATTTTCAGTACACTGAAGTTACTTTACCAGCTTCCAACTTCCATGGTTCTTATTGAGAAGTCAGCTGTTAGTCTAGCTGTTGTTCTTCCAAAGAAAATCTGTCTCTCTTTTTCTGGCTGCTTTTCAGCTTTATTTTTCCACAATTCACTATGTGATTTGGGGTTTCTTTTTTCTTTTTCTTTTTAAAATCCTACTCGAGATGTTAGACTTCTTAGAGTGAATTGATGTCTTTCATCAGTTCTGGGTAACTTTAAATCATTATCTCTAATTTCCCCCTGCCAAGTTTCTAGCTTCTCTCTTCTAGTTAAAAATACGTTAAATCTGTTCACATATCCTAGGTCTCTCTCTTACTTTCTTTTCTACATTTTCCATCTTTTGTGACTTTATGCTTCTTTTTGACTAAATTCTTCTACCTATTTTCTTCTCTTCAGCTGTGTTTAATTTGCTTCTAAACTGGTCCACTGTTTTAATTTTTATTTTTGTCATTTTTAGTTCTAGAATTGTAATTTTTGTCTTATTGGAGGTTATAACTTCTATTCCTTAAAATTTTTATGCCCATCCTTTATCTCCCTGAATATACCAAACACTTTTTTCATATTCTGTGTCTGATAATTCCAATACCAGGTCCTCCAGGGTTCCATTTTCTGGTATTTTTGATTGATTCTTGCTTATGGTTTCTTTACTGCATTGTTCTTTTATTTCTTGTGTATTTGAAAACTTATTTGTAGAAATAATTTGAGGCATAAAGTGAAGTTGCCTTCTTCCAGACAGAATTTTTGCTTGTTTTAACCAGGTCAGGGAGTGTTAGTTGTGCAATGCAACTTTGATGTAGTTGCAAAGTTTGAAGTTCCCATGCTGCTCAGTGATACCAAGCTGGGATACAGTCACTGTGAGGACATGCAAATTCTCTTCAGCTGTTGGTGGGTTTCACCTTGATAAACCCATCATAAGTAAAATATTGCAATTGGAAAATGCAATTAATATACCTAACTTACTGAAGATCATAGCTTAGCAACACAGTATACTGCAAAACATCAGTTGTTTACCCTGTGAGAGAAAAAAATTTCATATATATCATTGAGCCAGAAGTCATGAGAGAAAATTCAATTTCCCTACTTCCATGTTACCTAAATTATAAGCACTGAAATTTCTGCCTCTAATAGTCTTCCCTTCCTCTCTAGAAAATATTCATCGTTGTGAATAAAAAGGTGTCACGTAGTATATTTTTCTATCCTATATCTTCTATAGCAGGAGTGCCAGATCATGGATGCTTTATATGTAGTTTGTAACCCCTTTGGAGAGGATAATATAATACGTCATTGTAATTGCTCTGTCTGTCCCCATAATTCACCCGCTTCTGTCAATATTTGCTGAGCATTTACTACATAACCAGATATTTTTCTAGGCACTAAGGATATGGGGTGAGCAGGGCAAATATGCTTACTGTCCTCATGAGGTTTGTGGATTCAGATAAAATAACAGTCCTTCCAGAATATATTTCCAGACTAATTCACTAAAAGTACATAACTTAAAGATTGACATAACAGTCACTCTAATCAGAGTTCTTAAAGTTAAGCAATGGAAACCAGTACTTCTGACTTAAGGAGAAAGTGGATTTTTTGGAAATGGTTAGCTCACAGAATCACCAGGAAGGCTGGAGACCCAGATTCAGAACTGACAGGAATAAGGGAGGCCAGGCAGCAGATAGGACCACATTTCATGCCATTAATACAGTCCAGGGAGGACCGGTTGCCCCCTCCACCCTGCTCTGTTTATCACCCCTCACAGTGCTCCTGCCAGAGACGACTCTGGAAGCCTCCACAGCACTGCTGCCCCACAGAATGCATGAGCTGTCACAGCTGCCACTCTAGCCAGGACACATTCTCCTATCCTGCCCCTTTGTGACTATAACTCCTGACTCAGATTCAGAGTATGAGTGATTGATGGGCTAAGCCTAGGGTCACATGATTATTCTAGCCACATGGAAGGCTGGGAAAGGAAGGATCTGATATTTTCTGGAAGGTTCTATAGCAATATGCTGACTCTACATCCCAATTAAACCTATAACATAAGGAATTTCCCAAATGTACTAAGATAGTGAAGTTAATGGACCATCAGTTTCACTGTCATTTATTGCAAGTGAGTCCCTACCAGCACTATGCTTAGAACTCTGGACGCATCACTTAACATAATCTTTCCTTTGGCTTTTTTTTTCTTTTTTTTTCTGGTGTCAGGAATTGAACCCAGGCTTAATGAATGAAGCACATCTCCACATCCCCAGACCTTTTTATTTTTTTATTTTGAGACAAGGTCTCATTGATTTGCTTAAGGCTTTCCTAAGTTGCTGAGACTGGCTTCAAACTTGAACTTGAGATTCTCCTGCCTCAGCCTCTTGAGCTGCTAGTATTACAGACATGCGCTGCTACACCCAAACACATATTTCTTAGAGAAATTAAATAACTCTCCCAGGGTCCCATAGGCAATATGTTCCAGAGCTGGGTTTTTAAACCAGATCACTCTGACCACAGAGTTTATGCCTAACTACCTGGTAACACTGCCTTCTCCTTGTATGCCCATTCTTTGTTCTTAGGTTTAGGCTTAAGAGCTATTCCTGCCTACAAGTGAGACATTAGGGTCATCATTAAAATAAAACTTTAATTGCATCTGGTATTTAAAATGATCATTAAAATTCAGGAAATCTTCCAAACAATTCATCAACATAATTCACTAATGTGCTAACTGTTGATTAATGCAGGCTGGTGGCTATACATTGCTGGCAACATAAATACTGTGTGTATTACTCATTAACAATCTTTTAAGATGCCATCTTCTTGGCTTGCTTAATGCCTATTAGAAATATATTTCCAAAAATGGCATTTTAACCCACAACATCTTTCCTTCATTCTCAGTCAGAAGGAAGTAGACCGAAAAAGAAGAAGAAGAAAAAAAAAAAAAAAAAAAAGTGTAGCTCAAGATAAAACATTTTTGGGCAAAAGCCCAAACGTAATATATTCAGGTACACTTTCTAGCTAAGCCTATTTTGTGTGTGAAACAGTCATAAAAACACTTGATGAGAATAAGAGTTAAGAAAAGGACTATCTTCCATGGAGGTTGCAACTATGAATAAACCATCTCAGTGTGACAGTGAAGGTATCTTGGTCAGATTGGGAACTTGCAGAACCAAAATGGAAAAATAAAGTCAGTTTCGAAAGCTGTGTCAAAAAAGAACAATACTGCAGAATGAAGAAAAAGAGAAGTCTCTGAGGGACGAGACACATTGCAGACGTGAGCTGAGCAGGCAACCAGTGTCTAAGCACCGAAGGAACTTAGCAGTTGCTTTCCAATTATGTGGCTCTGATACACAAAGGACTATGCATTGGGTAACTCAGATGGATACAGGGAAAATATGAAGCGGAAAACAAAATGAAGAGGACAAATGTGAAGTGGCAAAGGAAACAAAGTTCTCATCCATACGTCCACACATTAAAGCATTTGAGCAATCACAATCCTAAACAGTGTTACCATTAGGATAGTACATGATTTTATTATGTTGCTATTTTAATACACTTCATTATATAATATGTAATACGAAAATACAATCATAAATGAATTTATGTTGCTACAAGAACTTTGGTCTAGATGTTTCTCACTATTCAAAATGTGGTTTCTCTCTATGCTGCCATAAGGATATTTGTGTTCTAATTTTCCTGAGTAGATAATTTGATTTCTTTGTCTGAGGCTTTATATAGCTTTAGGTTTGGTTCCAGAGTATTGAAGGATGGCCAAATGGAGCCACTGCCACATAACCTTGGCAGAAAAGAATGCCTTTGACAACAGAATTCACTATGTAACTATCTTTGCCCAAAGAAAACCTCTTAAATGCACATTGTACAAGAACACTTCTGGGCTCTGCTTCAAACTAAATTGGCCTAGATTTTCATGGGGATGCACTGACAAGTGTTTAAGGTTAGACAATAAATCAGAAGCTTATATCACTCCAGCAGCTATTCCACACAATGAAGATAGTCCTCCTATCCCACCCCAGAGAGACATCTTTCCAAGCACATGGTGTTTACTTTTGAAATAGGTCACCTATTGAAACTGGAAGTCAATAACATGAAAATTAGACCCTTGTTTTTAGCACTAACTTTCCAATATCACAACCTATATGATATAATAAAGCAAGACCATATTGCAAGCAGGCATAAAGTTTCTTCCTGCATGGATCGATTTAGCTTTGCTCCTTGCTTCCATAGCATAGAAATCCTTTAGGTTTTTCTTATCACATTGCACCTGATGTAGCCCAAATGTCTTCAGTCTCCATCACACAGGGGATACAAATGAAGTCATTTTAATGCTCATTGAATGAATCTTATGTTCTTGTCCTCAAACGTTTTTACATACAAATTAAATCCACCCTCCACTGTTCTTCCTCCTGTCTGCCAACATGCATCCTTTTAGTTCCCAAGTATTTTGTATGTTCTGTGAACAAGTTGGTTCTTCTGGTGTGATTGTTTTTCCTTCCTTTTCATTTTCATATCCCTTTTATCCTCTTTTCAGTCAGTCAATTAAGAACTCTCTGCTAGTAGGATTAATGGTGCCCATCATACCCAGTAACACGCAGGACAAGGGAATGATTTCCTGCAGGTCCCAAAGTCAACAATCCAAATGTTCTGGGGTTGGTTACCGCCCCCCCCCCCACAACATTGGGCATTTACTGAGTGCCCACTATTTTCCAGACACTGTTTGGATGCTGTGGCATGTTCTCCATCACTGGGCTCTATTTTGCTACCTGGGTCCCTAAGTGGTATTATTTGGGCTGAATATTTTGGTTAGGGCTTTATGAAACCAGTTTCTAAAATGTTGACTTAAAACTCACTGAGCAGAGACTCTAAACCTGTCCAGTGGCCACAGCAGAGGAGAAAAGCATTCCAGCCCCTCCAAAGGCCACGTCCCCTTTTTCTCCATCAAGAACTCTTCCAGGGAGACCAACGAGGGCGGGGGGGGGGGGATACTTATGCTTGTCTTATAAAATGCAAATCAGTGCACATTCATTCATACAAACTAATGGTCAGAAAAGGCATCATCCCTCCAGTTTTAGAAACAGCTGAACTCTCAATGCTATTCTTGGTTTAGCTGTGACATTCTGCCATGACATTCTACTGGTATTTGGATAAACAAAGCTGAATATAATTCTTAGCTTTCCTACTAGATTATCAATAATTTAAGGACTTGCCAACCTTATGCTGTTGCTTTTTCTGCAGAGAATGTTAAAATAGCATCTTCCATATCATTAACTGATCTTGTGATGACTTTTTATGTGTAACTCTAATAAATCTCATGGGAGATGGCCCAACATCTTTAGAGTCACCATCAAAGGAAGCACAAGTCAGCCTGCACAACTTGAGAAATGTTTTTGTTTTCCCTGTTAATAAATTGTTAAGAGTTTGGTATCATGAATTCACTACCCGTAAGTTTCTCACAGCTCTTATGTGGCTATCATTCCTTCCCATCAAAGTCCTACACTCATAGCAAGCAGAAGATCTAACAAACACACAAGGAAACAAAAATCTCTCCCACTTTTGAAATGTACTTCTCTCCCACCAACCCTGAGTACCACAGCAACCTTGACAAGGGGCTCTCTGCCCACCTTCCCACCTCGTCCTCCAGTTTCTCACTGTAAAAAGCCACATGTGAAGAATAGTTTTGCCTCCCATTTTGGTCACTTTTTAAATAAGAGTTATTAACATAGGGAGCAAAAAAAAAGAATAACTTAGGAGCTGACCTGTAAATCAGTCTATGACAATACAGAAAAAAATTTTGCTTAGTAAACACACTTCCCATTTATCATTTTTACAACTTAAAAGCCTAGTTGGTACTTAAAATCTATTTTTTGGCCATGTTAGCAATTTTCTCTAAATAAGACAACTTCTGACACAAAATATGAATAGTTACAGAAGATATTTTTCTGCCATATTTCACAAGCTATTTTTGTGATACTTTTGCCCTTTTAAGATATTGTAAATTCATTCAGCACAGAATTACCCAAGGGAACCCTATAACAAATTTTAAGCACATTCAACTAATTCTTGGGAAGCATAACGAAATGAAGAGCAACCTATCTGGATGCTTTCCTGCATACTCATTCACAGTAACCTTTTGTTCAGTCACCTATTTCTGCAGAGCAAATTATTGCAAGATTTAGTGGTTTCAAACAATAACCATTTTATTTATCTGTTCTGATCCTGTAAGTTAACTGGCTTCAGCTGGCAGCTCTTCTGATGTGGTTGGAGCTATAGTCTTCCTAGGACTCAATTAGTCTGCCATGTCCAAGTTGGCTCAGGCACATGTCCAGGCCTTGGTTCAGGAAGGTGAGGAGGCTGATGTTTCTGTCTGTCTTCTCCCTGAGTGGGATGCTCAGAAAGTCGGATCTGCTTCTCTCTGTCTCTCATTAGGGTCTTTCCTACACCCGTGTGATTTCTCCAACAGAACTTTCATAGTGGCTCAGGGGTGCCCGAAGCACAAAAGCAGAAGCTGCCAGACATTCTTAGGACCTGGGTGTGGAAATTCCACATTCTCCTACTTAAAACAGTGCCTTGTGAGGGCCAACAAGGATTTAATGTGGAAGGGAGTGAATACTAGATGATGTGATTCATTGAGAAACTTTTTTGGAGGTTGATGGTGACACTATCCCATCCTCAATTCCGTCACACACAATTCACAACAACAATGTTCTCTGTAATAGTAAGCACTTCTTCTGGCCAGATCACTTATTTAATCTTATTATTTTTTCATTTGAAAATTTCTTCAAAGCATCCGGCAATATTGTTTTGGAGTTATTACTTTTTTCCTTGAAATAAGTAAAACCACATGTACTTTCTTATAAAAACACCAAAACTCACAATTTTAGATAATTTAGACAGTTGGAAGCTTGAAGTTAAGGTTTAATTAATGATCACTGAAAGTACTATCCCTGATAAATTAAAATTATATATTCTTTTTTTTTGTAAACAAATGGGATACATGTTGTTTCTCTGTTTGTACATGGCGTAAAGGCATACCATTTGTGTAATCATAAATTTACATAGGGTAATGTTGTTTGATTCATTGTTATTTTTTTCCCTTCCCCCCCTCCCCTTCCACCCCTCTTTTCCCTCTATACAGCCCTTCCTTCCTCCATTCTTGCCCCCCTCCCTAACCCTAACTCTAACCCTAAAACTAACCCCTCCCACCCCCCATTATGTGTCATCATCCACTTATTAGCGATATCATTCATCCATTGGGTTTAAGAATATATATATATAAACTCAAAAATTATATATTCTTAAACCTAAAGACACAAAGCAGTTTTCCAAAGAATGTTCCATAATCCATTGATGTTAAGGTTACAAATGCTATTAGGGGGATAGGAGTTTGGAGAAACTCCAGATTAAGTAAAATAAAGGAGATTTTTCTAAAGGTAGAATTCATTAGAACTTTAATTATACAAAGTAGTATATAATATGCTTTGAAACTTATTTGAATATGAAATCTTTCATCTCAAAACATTCCAGAAACTAAAATCCTATCCAACACTTTATGAATGATTTCTTAAAATATCATATGCTGTAAAAACTCACATTACCACTAAGTGCCTTTATTTTCCAGGTTTTTGCAAAATATATATGGGCATAAAACATCCCTGAAGCATGATGATTATGGTAATAGCAGATAACATTTATTGAGTATTCACCATGTGCCACATAATGTGCTAAGCACTTTATGTCCATTTTATAATGCATTAAATTATTTCTACATTATCCTTAATCCTCTAAATAATTTCCATTGTAGAGATTATCATGATCCCTATTTTGCAGATGAGGAAACTGAGTGCAGAAGATGCACAATTAAGAGGTAAGGCTATGACTTGAGTCTGGGTTTCTATGACTGCATGTTCTATAACTGAACTAGTTATGTTCAGATTTCTCTTCTGCATATCAAATCCAGTTTTCGGTTTCTACATTAATGCTCCAGTTTGGTTTGAAATTCCATAATTCTAGAGGAAACTGATATTGATCAGGCACCTACAGTGTGCCAATCCTAATGCTTTTATATGTATTTGTTATGTGATTTAGTTCTTACAACAACCATAGAAGAAAAGTATTGAACATTGTGTAAAAAAATAAACTCTTTCAATACTGAATGTTTTTAAATATAGAATGAACAACTCATAAACCACTTAAGATGTTTTTTTTAGGCACTCAATTCTGAAGTGCAAACTATCATGTTCTTCTAAAGAATTGCTTCATTGAGGTACCCAGAACATTCAAACTAATTTTAGCTTAAAAGTACCCTTTTTCCAGCCAATTACATGTGTAGTTGGAATCCTATGAAAATTACACAGAATAATCTGTTTGGAATAATCTGTTTAAAATTCTGTGTTCACATGATAAAGTATATCTTTCCTAATTATATTCATATGGAAATCAATAGTACAGCTTGAATGTTTGGCACAATTCCTTTTCAATACAGCAAAAATACTCATAAAAACATGTTTATTTTGGAAATTATCTTAAGGTGGCAACCTGAGCACACATTTACAGTCAGTCTTTCTGAAGTTCCCCTGAAATAGATAACATGTTCTATATATGGAAGCTAAGTTCCACATATGAAGCCCATTCTTAAATCTCTCCCTGTACTTATGGAGGGCAGTCAGCCTAGCAATACAACCTAGAGGTTAAAAGAATGGACTATGGAGCAAAAACACACTTTGTTCAAAGCCTGCTTCTGACAATTACTAGCTGTGTTACTTTGGGCAGAATAGTTAACCTCTCTATGCCTCCACTTCTGTGTATATAAAGGGAGATTTACTTGTACCTAACTTCTAGGATTTTTGTAATACATGAATTTATAAATGTGCTTAAGACAAGACCCAGTGTGTGACTCTGTAAATGCTATAATCATCATCGTTTTCAGAATAAACCTCTTGCAAACCACAGGAGAACATCTATGGCTTCTGGTATGAGAACTGGAATCTCAAAGTGAAATATTCCCCCAGAATTTGGGGGATAGTCCCTAACTGCTACTCCTTGCCCAGTTATTCTAAGACAATCCTATCAGTGAACTGCTCCCCCTGATGACAAGGACTGGAAGCCCACTTAGACTTTCCACTAAGGGAGAGGGAAAGGGTATCAGGAAACAGATCTCAAATAAAAGAGTAAAAAAAAAAAAATCCCTCCCAACTCCTCAGGCATTTGTTTTAAATGTGAGTGGAAAACCAAGAGCTATTAGAAGAATTTACTAGCATCTTTAAAGAGAAAATTTGATATAAACAAATTGTAAGAACTGATCTCAGAGGAATTGAAAATAACTCAGGGAGAAGAAGGGAAATAAAAAAACAAAACAAACGTTCAAAACCCCTGTTTAGAATTCTCAGAGAGATTTGAAGCAATATTGTACCTGCCCCCAAATACACACACACATACACACACACACACACACACACACACACACACACACGTCATTACAAAAAGAAAGTAAGAGCAACAAAAATGAATTTTTGGAGATTAAAAATATGACTTCTGAAATTAAAAGAAAATTCAAAAAATCAAGGATGGTTCCTATGATATAAAGTTTAGTGACAAGATGGAAAATTAAGGAAAAGAGAGGAAAAGAAAGCAGAAAGCTTAGAGGACAAATTTATAAGTGTTCCCCACACACCTAATGGATTCTAGAAAAAAGGATAAAAAATTGATGGCACATGTATTACCAAGGATTAGATGAGAATAGATGGTCCATGGCTGAGGAAAGACTTAATGATTCTCATGAAATAGTCCCTGAATGCCGAACAGGAGGAAGGAAGCCTACACTGTTCACGTCATTAGGGAATTTCAGGATACTGAAGACCAATAGCATATCCTAAAATAAAAACCCAGTGAGAATAGTTAGGTTAACAACAAAGTAATGAGAAGCAGATTGCAATCAGCGATGTGAGATGCTGAAAGACAACTGAGTGATGCCTTCTAAGTATAAGGCTCTGTTCACCCTTTTCCATATGTGGGGATACAGGTGGTAGGACCTCTGTTTGCTAGACTACACTAGCCCAGACACACACAAAAAAGACCACAATGGCAATGAAAAAATAATGACTTCTCTGATTTGGTCCTTTTCAACAGAATTTCAACTACCTTTCAAATTCCTCCCAGATGATTTAGGATTTTTCCAGTGCAACTTGCAAATTAGTCATCTTGGCCCCCAGAGGCAGCCACACATTCCACCTTTCCTGCACATGCCCCTCTGGCAAGGTCTCTTGTTCTGGCCAACACTGTCTGCTAGAAGGTCTGCCACTAACCTTCCCCTCGATGTCTGAGTGCAGCAGGATGTCATAGCTCTTAACCACACAGGCTGTACTATAAGGTGCCTGGACTCAAGTTCCAGTCCCATCATATACTGGCAGTGTCACCTTGAGCTCTCTAGGCCTCATTTTAGCATTGGCAAATTGGAGAAAATAACTGTATTCGTTTGACAGAGTTTTTGTGATGACAAAATGTAATAATCTCATTTAAGAATTCAGCATCATACCCAGCACATAGTTAGCATTCAGTAAAGTTTTGGTATATAAGCAGAAACACCAGGTCCCTGATACCTGCCCGTGAACACACTCAACACGATGCAGCCTGCTCACAGCACCATCTCTCAGCAATGCTGAAACTGCATTTGCCTTAGGCAACATTTCACTCAAGTGAGAAATCAGTGTAATTCTCTTGATTTATGACTCCACTTAAGTTCTACTGTAAGCACCCATTCTGAGTGGTGATCGAAGTTTAGTGAATTTAGAGCCCTCTTCCCCTACTCAGGCAGCATGTGCATTGCCAGGGAATTACCTACCATCTCTGTGTTGTCTGGGGATGAGAGGAAGGGGCACCTTGTCCTTGGTCGTCCCCACTGTGATGTGCTTCACTTCCTTTGGGCTCTTTAGTCATCAGTGAAGTCAGCGGCTGTGTGTTCCTTGACTCCCAACCTAAAGGCCTTTTGGACCCAGCTCTCTGACAGCTTCCTGCAAGCTCAGTCAGGACTTGGTCTTGTCCTTCACTATCTGGCCCCATACTGAGTATGGTAAAATCATTACAAAGATGTCCTGGCTGCCCAGGTAAGTCTCCTGACGCTCACTTGTTTCTCAGGTCTGAATGAATGCAGAAAGCATTGTATTTCCAGATTCTCTGGAATAATCTGAATTGTTCTGTCCACTTTTCTCTCTGCCTAGGGATTCTGGCTCAGAGTTAAGAGAAAAATGCTGCCCTCTCTTGGAGCAGTGCACACCAGCATTTTCATTCTTCCCTGTGTCCTTGTCCTTCTCTGGGAGAAAGGTCATCTTGTTTTGGAGGAGGGAGAAGGAGGAGCCTTATTCAGACATCAGTGCCCTCCGTACCTGGAGGTGACTGAGGACCTATGGCTTTTGATTGCTCAGCTGACATCCCTAAAGAGGGGATACCCATGACAAAGAAGAGAAGGGCAAGGAAATGCAAGGGTACAAAACAAGAGTTAGGAAAGTCCGATGGTTAACTGCCAAAATCTGATGAATCATAGAATAGCACCAGATAACATTTATCTAGAACTAACTAGATGCCAATGTTTTCTTCTGTGTATCAACTATTTAACCATCAGAACAATTTTGCTTTGAGTGGAATTATTTATTTGGTGAATCCTTTGTCAATGGTAAGTGACTGGTTCCCAATATCATCAGAACATCAGAAAAATACTACCCAGAGTTACAATTTTATTCTCACTTGCCAGAAGAAAACCTGGAGGCATAGACAAGTTACAGTAACTCACAAAAAGTCAGTGAGCATATCCAGTGGAGATCTGGAAGTCAGGCCCACAGAGTGGTTCCAGGGCCCATGCCTCCACACACCTTTTACCTACCTTGGCTAGATTGTGAACCAAACAGTTGATGTGTTCCCTGTCTTTTTCTGTAGCACCAGACATAAATCTACCCACCTGGGTCAGGGGACAGTCAGAGCAATACACAAGCAACACCCCCCATCCCTGTCTCCCCGAGACACACTTATTGTCCCTGAAGAGAAAGTCTGTCCTGCACCTCTCTCTTGCTTTGGGTGGAGTTATCTCACTTAGATGTAAATGACTCTCCCCCTGTGGACCCAATTCCCTGCCCTTAGACATCCCTTTCAGAGTAAGCCCTGATATCTGTTTAGAAAAGCAAACTTTGGCCTAATAGAGAACACAAGCCCAGATTAAACCTCCATTCCAGCATTATAACTGGAAGACTTGGGTCAAGATTTTTATTATCTTCAAGCCTTGGTGATTTCATCTCTAAAATGGGAATGACATCTATAGCATAGGGCTAGTAGATATGTGAACCACTTAGCACAGTACCTGATATGTAGAAGGCACAAAGTGAACATTTCTTTGGTTTTTTCTTTCATCTCAGTTTGGGATAAACATGCAGGATCACTCTAACCCTTGGTGGCTTAACGTTATTTAGAAAGAGCTGGGTGAAGCCCTCTGCTTGAGGTCCCTTGTCCTTGGGTCAGTTTCATTGCTTTTATTATTATAATACAAATTGCATTGTTTGCATGTCAGTCACAACCGTGTACTGAAAGAATCACTCTTAGCAAAGGTTTTTTTTTTTTTTTTTTTTAAACCAAAAAATGACTGCTCTATTTAGGTTTATATCTATTGGGTTATAGTCAAAGTTAAGTCAATATATTTTTCCCTGAAATAACTGAACATATAATCTTAGGGTGCTTAATAATAATGTTGATAGCTATCATTTATACACTACTCACTTTGGGCCAGTTACTCTGCTAAGGTTAAGGTTGAGTTTATCTTCACAGCTAGTGATTAACGAATTCTTGTTTTCATCTTACAGAACAGGTTAACAAGGTTTAGAGGCTAAGTATCTTGCTCATGGTCATAAAGCCAGCACCTAGCAGAACTGGACTTGAAACTATGGTGTGTCCATCTGCATCCAAAGCCTATAATCTCTATCACTAATTTAAAATAAATAGAACATGATGAAAAACTTAAATTCCACACTCTTTTTGCTTTCTAACATATTACCTATTTAATCAATCATATGATCCATTAAGTCTTTCTTTTAATACACAGGCAATGTAAATAAAATAGAACTCGTCTAAATAGACCATCTTCAAGATCAAGGAAGAGAAAGTCACATGAGAATTTTCTATTATTTAAGCATGTACAGAATCCTTTGGAGAAGGACATTTTAAGAAAGTTATTGAAAACTTGTGGGCTGGCTTTATTTAAGTCTTCCATGAACGTATTCCCTAGGCCTTTCCTGGGTAGTGATAAGGAATAGTCCCCAGTTGACACCTAAATTAAAAAGTCAAATTTTCTAATTTGAATATTTCATGTTGATTTATTTCATCATTGGTGTTTGTTATAGTCCCTAGTAGCTGCATTCATTTGGCCAATTTCCCAGGGGCTTTAGTTAGCAAACTTCCTGTGGTGGGTGGGGGGGTGTCTTTGCAAATTAAAAAATAACAAATAAAGCAGACTCAACAGATAAATGATGCATCACTGTACAAAAATTTTTATGACCTTAACAGAGAATAGAATCCCACAACCACATTCTTTTATAGACCTGATTAACAAGAAATTTTCTTCAAGCAGATGGAGCATGAAAATTGCTGCCCCTTAGAATCAGTTGTCTAACTGAGTTTAATATTTGCATTTGGTTTTTCACTATTATTATTATTATTACCATTTTAACTTATGCATTCCAACCATAGCATATGCCTCTAGGTACAAGAGGAAGGAAAAATTCAATTTTAGTGTTTGTCTTATTTGCACTTTACTTGAAGCAATTTGGTTTACCACATGGAGTGAATAAAGCTGTCATTTTTTTTCCCCCAAAAGAACACAATAACTATAATGGACTATGCATTCATTACCAAGTAGATTAATTTTTTTTCTTTTGTTGAAGGGCATAAAAAAGGGGATAATTTCAAATTGAATTGTGCCTTGTGAATCACGATGCACATTTTCAACCTAAATGTAAAACAAGTCCCAGTTTCCTGCCAGTGTTTTCCAAACCCATAATGTTTTTTAGAGACTATTACTCAGAATTCAATAGAAGCATGTTTTTTGGGCACATATGTACTAATTTTCTGTGGGAAAATATAAATTAAAATATAATCTTTGACTTCCAGAAAGAATTCTCTGAGTTGAATGGTTGGCTTTCTTTCTTTCTTTCTTGAGGACTTGAATTCTCTCTCTCTCTCTCTCTCTCTCTCTCTCTCTGTTTGTTTTTGTTTTTATTTTCCTCCTTTTACCTTATCTTTTAAAAAATTTCATCAAACATCTAGCCACTGCCAAATCCTTCCTTATATATTATAGATCTCAGCTGGGTTCATACTAAGATTGTGATATGCCTGGCCCTGTCTGAAGGTTTCTTGTCAGGGACCCATCAGACCTCTGTTGGCATGAGATATTTGAAAACTCTCTAGGAAGTAGCTCCTAAAAGCAGGGAGAGTTAGGATATTCAAGACAGTGGGACAGGGTTAGAGGAGAGGGTCATTTCGGGAAGAATTTGATCATTCACTTCCCATTCAATCCTCTTGGTAGTGGGGACTATGAATAAAAATTTTTAAGAGCTGTTTTCATAAAAATATCTTTAGACACTGACAGCACGAAGAAACATTTTTTTGTAACCTAGGTAACAGATATTAATAATAATAATTAACTCACTGAGCCCTTCCTAATCACTAAACTTTGAGCATAAAGTAGCTGATCCAATCATAGCACTGTGCCTAAGCTGCAGTCATTATTTCCTACATCTTACAGATGAAAGAAACTGAAGTTTAGAGGGGACAAGTAACTTACCTGTGAACACACATCTAAAACATGGCAGATCCAGGATTCTAACACACAACTCTCTGAATTTATAATCCAGCGAGATGGTGACTCTTTTGACCACATTGCAATATTGTCTTCCATCAAGACAAACTGGAGTGGACCATTGGGTTGAAACTTCAAGCTGAGAAGTCATTCACATGTGTAGTGCAGATGGGAGGATAAAGGGCATTGATATGCACTTAGAATGGGGGTCCATAACTGTAGGACCTTCTTAGAACCTTTCATTTGCTTCTTGGCTACTAAGCAAGAGAGGAGGAAAGGGCCTCCTGGTAGATGGTACCCAAGCCGTGAGTATAAATGAAATAAAATGAGAATAATTAGGAAGAGAATCAAAGGCAACTGAATTTCTTCTCATGGAATCCAGTTTTATAGCCTTTTAAACCTCAGGTTGATGAGGCCTAGGGAAACAGGTTATGCAAAGAACTCCTCAAATAAGTGTCGGGTTTGTAATGAAAGTTGGAAAACGGGCCTCTGTTTTCATTTTTTGGTGCCCTCTAATTTTATTTTGGAATATCTACGAGTTTGCAAACAGTTCTGGATGGCTCTGTTTTCTTCCCCCTGAGCTTGCTTTGGAACAGGACACACTTTGGCCTCTTTGGTCTCACTAACCTCATTTATTATTCAAAAACAACTGCCAAGTATGGAACCTCCACCCAATGAAGAAGTGCTTGCCATTGATCATATTTGGGTATCTACTTTGTACGAGAGACACTGAGGAAGGTGCAGGTCATTCCAACCTGACTGTGCTGTGTTTCCCTGCTCTTAATGAGTTTCATTCTCATGCAGGGTCACGCATGTTTAGGTGTCAATAGCCACATGCAAGACAAAATGAAGCAGAGCTAAAGAGAGGCAAAGTAAGAAAATGTATGGGTCCTTTTGGCATCAAGTGCACTGCTTGTATAGAGACTTTGCACATCTCTGTCGATCCTGGATGAATAGATTTATGTCTGGGGAAGGTGCTCTTCACACTATTCTTCCTGGTCTTTCCACTCTCTTCCTTCAGTTATTTCATCTTCTTGGGCTCTCTTGACAGTCACTTCCTTTTCCCTTTCCAAATAAATTCCTTTTCAAACACCCACTGAAATTACTGAACTTCTTCTCAGAACCACCTTCAAATCAAGCTACTAACAACATGTTCTTGCCAACTATTACTCTTAGGGCCATCTGTCTTCTTGTCTGCTCAGAAGAGTCCAAAAGTATTTCTAGATCTTTAACAGTCTTTCTGCCACATGGGGAAAATGCATTTAAACTCATTAATAAGACCACAGACTAAAGACAAAGCACTAAGATCGACTTTTATGTACCCAATTACCACTTTAGATGTCAACTGTGCACCAGGGGGTTCTTAATGAGTTATGTAAGAGTGTCTTTGGTTTGGCTTTTTCTCTCCTTTACAACCTAGTGTCTCTCCTGCTCTAATGGACTTAGAAGCTATAAAATACAGAAAAGAATAGCAGCAATAAGGAAGAAGCTTCTTAATAGAGGGAACTTGTCTATGTTGTTCACTGCTCTAGCGAACTACCTAACAAACAGTGGTTCTAAATAAAACAAAATAAGGAGAGAGACATGGACACAGACACAGAGACACCAAGAAACTGAATTAGACATTGGATAGCCTGTAACAGGTGATTCCTGAGGTGTCTTCTCACTGAGATTTTATGGCCTAGTAAGAGTAAAGAATTTAAATTTGAAAAATTACATTAAACTCATTCAGTTACACACTGTTTCCAAAGTCATCCTCTCTGTATTTACAAATTACTAACCAGTGTTAAGGCCAATACTAAGATCAAGCAAGGGAGAATAGAATCAATGCAATGGAAAGAATTTCAAAAGGCCATTTATTTTATCCCCAGTTGGCAACTAAATCATCCCATAAAAGGCTGTAGGGTGATACAATGGAAAGACTGCAGTCTTTGGAGTCAAACAGAGCTGGATTTGAATTCCCATTTTGCCCCTCAGTAACGAAATGACCTTGGACAATTTAGCATCTTAAAGTCTCTGTTTCCTCTTTTCAAACATGTAAAACCATAATAAAGTTTTTGTGCCTTGCATAGACTGACACACAGAAGGACCTCAGAAAAATATCAGTTCCATTTATCCTCAGAAAGCTGTGTGGATGCAATTAAATATTTTTAAAAGATTTGCCTAATTTCCTTTAGATATCAACCCATTTCAAATTTCTTAGACTCTTAAGTTTATAAATTTCATAATGCTACTGAAATGAAACATCTTTCACTTATTTTTTCTAATGTTTTACTTACTATTTATTGGAATACCAGCTGAAAAATTCCACTACTGCTAAATCCCCCTTTGTTCAACTGTCCTTCATAAATGTCAAGATCTCTATCAAGTCCTAGTGTGCCTGCTCGAAAACCCAGCCCTCAAATTGCCTTGTTTGTCAGAGGTTTTTTTAATGAAAAGAATTCCTTTAAATTCTTATTGTATCACTAGCTCTTAACCTGCTTGAACATGGGGCCTATTTTCCTTCTGGCAAAGTGGAACCTAAAACATTAATAGGAATTCTAATTATGGAAGATATATATCAAAGCTAGAGGAAAACAAAGTGTACATTATCTTCTTCTATTAAATGAAGCTTAAACTCTTTCCAAAGACTTTTAAGTTTAAAATAGTTGTTATGCAGCCAATTGACTTGCAAGGTAACTATGGACAGGGAAATCTTTGCCCTTAATGGGAAGTGTCTGAAAACAAAGACTTCTGGGATAAATTCCTCCAGGCCAAGAACTGAGTTTTAATCTATGGTGATTCTCAGGGCCTAGATTCGGCTCTGACAACCAGGACTAGCCAGAAAATCTCTGTCAAGCAGAGTTGAAACAGCAGTTGTCCATAAAAGCTATAAGATTTTCCAGGGCTACTTTTAAATAAAAAAGCAGATAATATAAAAATTTAAACCTCATAATATTAACATTAGAATTATTATTTTGAAAGGGGTTCTACTCTTTCTTTAAGAAGAATCTTGACATTTTAAAGAAAAAAAAACTCACCTTTTTAAAGCAATTGAAAAATTGTTTCAAGGATCGTTATTTCTGGGTCAGAAACCGCTATTTCTTTCCTGGCTCTGATTTAAAAAACTCAATGGGTAGATTGCCTTTAAAAGTTTACTTATCTATGTGGAATAGACTCATTGCCATGTGCTTCTGCCTTCAGTAATCAGGGCCAACCTACGGCATTGACTGCACGGCTGTTGTTTTCTTTGTTGGTTGACATTCACGTGTACGAGGTAGCAAGGCATGAACTTTGCAAGTAGATGAAGGAAGCCTAAAACATAAAATATCCAAATGTATCAAAATCCGTTGCCTTGCAAGTTGGTATGAATGATAAACTCCTTATTGAATTGTGCTGTAGTGTGAGCTAATGTACGTAAGTCATTACGTAGCTACTGCCATATAGAAGACAGTAGCTACCAAAGTAATGCTAAGAGGGTTTGTAGGAGCGATAGTAGTTAGAAACACTGCTCAGCAATCAGGCACCCTTGGGTTCAAATCCCAACTGAGTCACTTTAGTGCTATGTAACTCAGGGCAATTTTTTATTTTTATTTTTTTATGGTGCTGGGGATTGAACCCAGGACCTCATGTATGCTAAACATGCACTCTATCATTGAGCTACACCTCCACCTAGACAAGTTTTTAACTGTCTTAAGATTTTCTGTTTGTATTATCTGGACACTTTAGTGTCTAATTCAGCCTTTTTGGAGAGGATTAAATTAGATGATCCATGTAGTGAATTTAGTGCAATATATGTTGCTTGGCATATACTCAGTAAATGTCTATTATCATCATCATCATTAATAACAACTATTAATTAATTTTTGTCTGTATTTTTCTCTAGAGGAAAATGTCAAACAACTTAGATCTCAAGCAAAAGTATTCAATAAAACACTACTTAACCTTCTGCCTCTAAATACTTTAGGTATGTCATTCCTATTAAGTAACAATGTATTTATTGATTCAATGTGAGATTCAAATGAATCTCAATTCTTGAACTGGGAGAAATTATTGATTTAGAATAGTATTTAAAATTATAATGGAGGTAGAATTGTGAATATCGGAGGTTACTGGGAGTTTTCTAAAAATATAAATCCCTCTTTTCCCTACAACTTTGGTCTATCCTATGAAAGGTTGAAGAAGTATGAATAAGAATTTGAGAAATATCTATGTGTATGCTTATGATATGCTTTCCCTTCCATTTTAAGAATCATTTATTTATTTATAAAATTGATAACTGAAATGTATATAGAGGCTTTTTAGTAAAATATAAAAGGTTTTAAAATTGTTTAAAATGTTAAACAAAAACAAAAATGAAAAGAGTTTCAAAGGATATTTATTTCCCCTTTGATTTGGAGATGAGTTCATACAGTGAGTAGGTGGGGGCTAGGCTAGGAGCCATTCTTTCTCCGCTATACCACTCTGCTACAACTCTAATACATACAGTCATGGGATGTCCTAACCAAGTCTGAGTCCATATCAGCTACAGAAATTTGAATATTTGGCCATAATTCACTAGTGTGTCATTCAGTCCATGAAAACTCCATTATGTTCTACTTGAATGAAGTTCATCAATATCAGTAACCATTTATTGATTTTATTAATGCAAAGTGTTAAAAATTAGCTCAATTAATTATTTAATGAACAGTGTATCCCATATCCCCATGAAAACTTCTATCCCTGGAGCTATAATTCATGGTATGACCAGTGATGGAACTTGACTCCACAGCCCTTGAAAGCTCTTGAGTTTTCCCATGATGTATTTCATCTTTGGAGCTTCAGACGCTTTATAAAATAATTCACATCCCTCTTTTGAGATTGAGAACTGATTATCACAGGACGGTGATGATATTTTTAGGGTTCTAGACTCCACTTTCTCTTAGAATTGTGAAAAGTTACTTTTTAACTACAGTTGTTCCATTTGCAGAAAAACATCCCCTGAGAAAAAGATGCCTGCAACAGTCTCAGAATGGGCATCCCCTCATGTTTAGATATAACCCCCGAAAAGTACTTATTTCTTTTAGAAGTTCTAGGAAACAGTTCATGGCATCTATGGGGAGTAGGAGGCTCTGTGTGGCCAAGCATGACCCAGAGGACATCCTCTGCCAGGGCTACACCTGTACCATAGAGGGGAGAGTGGCAGGTGATGGATCTCCATTTAACAAATGGAAGTGAATGCATTTCGGTTAGCCAAAAACAGACAAATGTCTACTACTCCAGCTAAGGTCGATAAGGCAAGTATGACAGAATAACAAAACTAAGACCCTTTAGTTGGAAATATGAAGGCTGACAAACCACCTAAGGAAACCTTTAAAATCATAAACATTTTATATAAGTGAACATCAAATCCTCAAATTACAAGAATACCACTATCAAAACTTCAAAAGCTATTTTAGTAATGATAATTGCTACTTCTCATAAAAGGCAATATCTTTGTCTGATTCTCTACCACCAAAAGAATGTACTTTTAAAAATTATACTCAATTCTAAAGATTTGGGAGGGGAGCTGATACCCAATAACTGAAGGTAGAGACATCTTAGGAACTTAAATCAAAAGATTCCCCTTTGGTCATTTGACATCTCTCCTAAAGATTTTCTTGATAGGTAGTTTCTGAAATCAAATGACCAAATCTTGGCTGAAGGCAGCACAAGAAAGTGTTTGATGAATAAAAATTCAAAGCTGAATATCATGCCAGTGGCTCTACCTAAAATTCAACTAAAGTGACTCAGTGGGTGATTGAACAGTCACACATAGTAGCAACGTTTTCTGGATGCATTGGGATAGATAAATCTGGGGGATCCTGCAGAGAAAAGCTGCTGGAGCCCAGATGGATGCTCATTGCCATGAGCAGAATGAGAAGCCAACAGGAAGTTGTGCTGTGTGCATCACTGGAGGCAACAGGTCCCAAACAGTTAATCTTGCTGCCAATTGTTATGAAAAGGGAAATAGCATCTTCAGCTGGAGAAAAACTGGATGTTGATAGAACAAATCAAGAGTTTTTTATATAACATGATTTTTTTCTTTCACTTTCCCCAGAGTCAATATGAAAACTGACTCACCAAGCTTCTGAAAACAGCAGGATTTTCACTTTGAATCCGTCTGCACCATTTATTAGTCAGTTCTACGAAGAATCATTGATGAAAATTATGCCTTATGCTGACATGCTTTTTAGAAAGGAGACAGTAGGTACTACTTTGGCTAGAGGTCAAACCTTTGGGACCAAAGACATTAAAGAGAGCTAGAAAAATATAAGCCCTGTCAAAGGTAAACTCAGAGAGGCAGTGACTCATGATCTTTATCCAAGGGAGAGATGTTAAGTATTGTTAATGGCTACAGAAAGTGAAGTTGCTGCATTTGCTATCTTGAATCAAGACTGGAAAGAAATTATTGACACCAATAGAACTGCAGATTCATCTGTTGGAGGTTTTGTCTTGTCTGGTCTTCACAGGCCTCTGACGGAATGCATCTATATAGGACACTAAGTATTATAACTAGGTGGTCTGGTGACACCTTTCCTAAGGAGCCAGACTTCCACTAACGGAAAAGCAGAAAACCCAAGCTCAGGAGTATAGACACTGCCCTTATTGCTTTCTGAGAATTCCCACATTTATGAAGAAGAAAATTATTTGCCATCTTTTCCTATTATAATACTGTTTGTTCTTAATTTAAATGGTACAGGAATGCCTGTAGACTCTCTAGTCTCTTGACAACCTAAAATATGATGCTTATTTCCATAATTTGTTTAGTGCCTTTTAAATGTCAATTAAGCAGTAATATGATATTACCATAGAAATTTTTATTCATTCTCAATTACTTTGTAAATACATGTGTATTTAGTAAATTGATCAGTTTGTCTACATTTCTGATTTGAATGCAGATGCATCTTAATAAAAGATTTTTGTAAAAGAAATTAATCCTAATACATGTATCTTTAGCTTTTTGTAGGAAAATATTTAAGAGTGTGTGTATTCATACACACATGCATAAATGTACCACCTATATACATCATAAGTGGTCAAATTAGTCCAGAAATATCTTTCTTGCCAAGTTATTCCTGATAATCTTTTCAATGTATTTTCAGACATGGAATAAACTTACAATGAAATAATTTGCCAAATTTAAATTTATATTGCAACATTTAAATCATAATCTTATTCTTACTTATGGTACTCTATAATTTGATACACATAAAAACTAGGGGAAAATGTTTCAGGAGAAAAGCCTAAATTAGCACTAAAGAGATGAGATAAAACATCAAATATGTGTTTAACTCCATAAATCTAGCTCCACTCAACAAGCACGATTGAGATGATTTTACGTGCAGTTTTAAATCCATTAAAGAGTTTAGGGATTAAGCAGAACAGAGACATGCAACCAGACTGTAAAGGAAAGGCAATGTTTCCCATTGCTTCACTTCCATACCCAACAGATAGAAAAGGATGCAGCCACAACTGCATGAATAAATCAGAGTGAGAAAATTGGGTTTTAAATTCAAAATTTACTTGAGATTAAAAATGAACCAAACAAATAACTGTATCAGGGCTAACTATTTATGTGTAAATTTTTATTAAGTTTTAAAATTTATAATGAATATTAATAATATGTTATTAAATTATATCACTATATATGAAATGCTAGATAAAAAATATTATATATCACTATTGTGAACAACATGACTTAATAATTGACTACTTGGTAGGAATAATTGAATACTTGGTAGGGAGGGGCACTTTTACTTTTTTTCACCTTGCTTTCCTGAAATAAAGTTTCCGATTCATTCACTGTGGCTTGTTTCATAGGATTAAAAAAAAAAAAAAAAAAAAAAAAAACGCTAGAAATCCTTAAGGGTGTAAATGTGTCCTTTGAGCAGAATTTCATTCCATTTTCTTCTTTTCCTGTAGTATTATTGTGCTTTCCTGGTAATTGAGCCACTAAGGAATAATGAAAAGAATGATCTATTTCAACGTTTTGTGGCTCTTTGTGGGCATTGAGGGACAAAGTAGAAATAAAAGGTCACAATGAGATTTGGTTCTTCTGTCACAGACAGGAATAGAGACACACCTTGGGGAAGAAACTTTTGTTTGTAAGTTATGCATAGGAACAGAACTTTTCTTTGTAAGTTATGCATAAAGCTTAGGTAATGTGAATTTATGGCAAATAAATGCTTTCAGAGGTATCAAGCATGGTTTCAAACTGTGCCAAAGTATGAACATTTCTAGAAGTCTGGGATCTCTGAACCCAGGAAACATTGGCTTAGGGTCAAAATGGGGGCATCTGCTTAATTTATTTCTTACCTATTTTCATTAATAGAAATGAAAGATGTAACAACATGAGTAAATCCACTAACATATTTGCTCATTCCTTAAACAGTTATTTATTGAGTTCATTTTGTATGCCAGAAATATAATGCTGGACAAGACAAAGTCTTTGCCCAGTGGGAAATCTAGTAGGAAGTTAGAAGTTAAATAAAAATATTATATTATATTGTAATAAATAACAAAAGATAAGCAAGGATGTGACTGAAGTGTCCAACTGGAATACCAGGCTGTTCTAGGGTAAGAGGAGTGATGCTGGGTGGCATCTCGAAGGAAGGATTAAGTGGAGGTGTGAGGGGACAGGACTTCTGGCAAGAAGGGTCAGGATAATATTCTGAGCAGAGAGCATTCCATCTCTGAAGATCCTAGGAGGAAGGGGTGAGGATTGGGATGGGAGAGAGAAGCAGAGCAGAATCCTTGAGTTTTGAAGGCATAAGGAGTTGAAGCTTTATAAACCAGGAACAGTGGACATTTATGGGAGAGTTTTTGAAAAGTATATGCTGTGTGTGTGTGTGTGTGTGTGTGTGTAAGACCCCCAGATCCCCTTTTCTACAGTTTGAGGGATCAACTGGAGATGTGCTAAGCATAGATGCAGAAAGGCCATTTGGGTGTTTATTGTTGTACTCTAGAAAGCAGGTAGTGGTGACTTTGCCCACCAGTAGTAACAAAGTTGATAGAAATAGAAGAATGTGAAAGATTTGGGGGTTATAATCAAGAATACAGTAGCTAATTATCAAGAATACAAGCAACAATAAATGTTGGCAAGGATGTGAAGAAAAGGTACACTCATACATTGCTGGTAGGAATGCAAATTAGTGCAACCACTATGGAAATCAGTATGGAGATTCCTCAGAAAACTTGGAAAGGAGCCACCCTTTGATCCAGCTGTCCCACTCCCTCAGTTTATACTCCAAGGACTTAAAATCAGCATACTACAGTGACACAGTCACGTCAATGTTTATAGCAGCTCAATTCACAATAACCAAACTATGGAATCAACCTAAGTGCCCTTCAACAGATGAATGGATAAAGAAAATGTGGCATGTATACACAATGGAGTATCACTTGGCCATAAAGAAGAATGAAATTATGGCATTTGCTGATCAATGCATGGAGCTGGAGAATAGCATACTAAGTAAAATAAGCCCATCCCAAAGAACCAAAGGCCAAATGTTTTCTCTGATATGTGGATGCTAATTCACAATAAGGGGAAGGGGCTAGGGAAGAATAGAGGTACTTTGGATTAGACAGAGGGGTGTGAAGGGAGGGAGGGGAGGGGAGGGGAGGGGAGGGGAGGGGAGGGGAGGGGAGAGAAGGGGAAGGGAGGGGAGGAGTTATGGGGGTAGGAAGAAGAATAGAATGAATCAGACATTATGACCCTAAGTACATTTATGATCACATAACCAGAGTAATTCTACATCATGTACAACCAGAAGAAAGAGAAGTTATTCTCCATTTATGTATAATGTGTCAAAATGCATTCTACTTGTGGGGGGGGGGGCAAGTTAGAGAGAATAGATTTACTTTAGGTAGAGGGGAGTGAAGGGAGGGGACGGAGGATGGGAATAGGAAAGATAGTAGAATGAATCAAACTTTATTACCCCACGTACATATATAACTATATGACCAGTGGTATTCTACATCATGTACAACCAGAAGAATGGGAAATTATACTCTATTATATATGATGTATCAAAGTGCATCCTACTGTCATGTATAACTAATTAAAACAAAAATTATTTTAAATTAGAGATAAAAAAGCATTCTACTATCACATATAAGTAAGAAGAACAAATTATAAAGAAAAGAATACAATGACCAGAGTGAGGGAGAAACACTGAGGAGAAAAAGGCTCCTGTGTTTCTGAACTGAATGATTCAGGGGAGGGGGATTCCTGACATGAGAAGCATTGAAAGTAGCAGATGTTTTAGGTGAAAGACTGAATTCAGTTCTGGAAATGTTTGTGCTATATGCAAGTAGAGATAAGGAGTTGACAGTTATTTGATTCTGGGATCCAGAGGAAATGTCTAAACTAGATATATTTGTAAGTTCATTTAATAAATACTTGCAAACACTTACTTTTACCAGTTAGGATCTAAGCTTTTTATAAATATTGTATTCTTTAATCTTCCTAACTATCCTCTGAGGCAAATGCCATGTTAAATTTATTTTACCCATAAGAAAACTGAAGCCCAGAATTAGTCAAATCTCCCAGTAAGGATTCAAATCCAGGCAGTCTGATGCTGGACACCACACTGCTAACCACTAGCTGCTGGACTGTATACAGGAACTGTATGTGGATGGGTTTACACAAGGAGAGATGGTGGAATAACTGGAGAGAATGGACCCTGATCAACTCAAACTTTTAAAGGTCAGTAGAACTGAGTGAACTGGAGGTAGGGAATATCACATTCACAAATCCATAAGGCCCACTTGGCCCAAACTGTTTTTCCAGCAAGATCTCACACTTTTAAGTCAGCAGAACCCAGGGAGGAGTCAGATGATCATTCAACTCCATTAGTGGACAGCTTCAGTCCCCAGTATGGCCTCAGAAATATATCCTGTTTAAAAAAACCAGGACAGATCTACCATACCACTTTCCAGGCTCTGAATAATTGGTGCTTTTCCAAGGCTAACTTTTGCCAATAACTTGACTCGTATTATTTTTAGCGAAATATCATGTAACAAGCTGTTCCTAAAATATTTCCAACCTGGAGTACTGGCAAGAAAAAGATCAAAAAAAGAAGAAAGCTGGAGGTGGAGAGTGACAGTGGAAAAAGAAAAGGATTAATGGGACAGGGAAGAAAAAACAAAAGCAAAAATTGTTGAGGAAAGAAGCTGATCTTCTAGGTAAGAGACTGAAAAGACATTGACATTTCCCAATCTTAATCTCAAGGAACTTCCACCCACTTGTGCCCACATCTTTTTTTAAATAAGCAATTATTCAATTCATTTTCAGTGATGTTCTTTTGTTTCCATGAAATTATATGGTTTAGATATGAGATGTCCCCCCAAACGCTCATGTGTGAAACAATGCAAGAAATGAGCAGAGATGGAATAGCTGGATTGTGAGAGTTGTAACCTAATCAATGGATTAATCCATTAACATGGGTGATGCTGTAGTCAGGTGAGGAGGGTCACTGAGGGCATGCCTTTGGGATTTATATTTTGTCCCTGGTGAGCAGAGCTCTCTCTGCTTTCTTGTTGCCCTGTTCTGAGCTGTTTTCCTTTGCCATGCCTTTCTGCCATGATGTTCTGCCTCACCTTGGGCCCAGAGCAATGACCTTGGCCATTTATGAATGGAAAACTCTGAAACCATGAGCCAAAGTAAACATTTCCTCCTCTACTTTGTTCTTGTCAGGTCTTTCAGTCACAGTGACACAAAACTGACTAAAACCCAAGTATTATGGAATTTCACAATAACCCCTGGCATCAGAAAGCAGAGTAGAATGGTGGTTAGGAGGACAGGTTCTGGAACAAGCATCATATGGGTTAGTCCAGTTATGTCATTTGTTAATTGTATGATTTCAGGAAGTTACTTACCTGTGGCCTCATATTCCTCCTCTGTAAAATAGGAATGATGAAAAAGTCTAGTTCATATGGTTCTTATGAAATATTTGAAATAGCATCTGACACAATATAGTAAATGCTCAAGAAGCTTTTGTTACTCTTCTCATTGTTATTATTTCTAAAAGTGCTGGAACTCTTCAAATGCTGTCAGCAACATGCATGGTACTTTCAAAAGCACCAAAGCATCATATTATAGTCATTTGTGCTCTCAAGTCATTAAAGAATGGTTTTTAAATCTTAATTTGAGCAATTTGCAATTTGAATTACTCTCAAGTATTTTTTGGACCAGTTAGTGTTCAGTCAGGAAAGCAGAATACTGTGCAAGTGCTGTGTGTGTACACATGTGTCTGTGGATGCATGTGTACTCATGTATGCATGTATTCACATGCATGCACATGTATGTGTGAACATGTGTGAATATCGTGTTTATGTATGTGTGTGTGTTGAAAGAGAGAGTATCTGTCATAAGGGTTTGCCTTGATGTAATTGTGGGATATGCTCCAACTCTGTCCATAAATCCTTTGTCTCTCTGTCTGATGCTGGAGCTTGAAGCCTCAGAGCAGGTTGGCAGGAAGGGAAGATAGATGTAAAGTGGGGAGAGTGAGGACAGCTTGGAACCCACCAATAGAAGCTGAACCCACAGAGATAACTGCTTACAAGGTCATTTCGTGATACCTCTGACCTTGATGATGTGGCAATCTAGCAGAGTGGGTGCCCAGGGTCATAGAACTAAGCACACACATAGCCCAGGAATCGAACTAAAAGGCAGAAGGCCCTTCTGCTGCCTCATACTAATGAGGTGAGTTAGAAAAATAGACTTCAAAGTAAGTGAACTAAAAAATTATTCCTTCCTCAATGTGCCCTTAAATATCTCACTGAACTCTCTTTTATGGTCTGCTCCAACTGGAAAAGCACAGGAAAGGGAACTCTGGGAAATGTATTTCAGCCTCGGTGAGTGCTGACACATTACAAAGCCCCCAGCTGTTATCACCACAGTCATTTACTGAACTGGTATCACATGCTCAGCGTTCTGCCAACTGCTTCACATTCCTTATTTCATCCATTTTAACAGCAGTCCTATAAGTCTATCCATAGTCACAGGTGAGGAAACTGACAAAAAGAATTGTCTTGAGTAAGTTGGCCAAGGTCAGATTAATGAGATTGAGATTTTGAAACCTACAGCTAAGTTTTGGAACCAGTGTCTGTATTAGCCAATTTTCTTTATCAATAGAATTTCTCTCTAAAACAGCTTAGATAATAATTGCAACAGATAATCATCTTGCAGTTTTTATCCCTGCTCTTATTAAAAATAACAGGGCAAGATAGCCCTAAGGCGCTGATGTACATAATGATAATATACTCTCAGAATCTTGTGAAAATGAAATAATTTTTAGGTATTACTTATATATAAATATTATCTCTTAAAATTAAATAGATAACACCAAATTGAATTATGCTTTATGCTCAATTTATTTCAAGAGCTATAAATTAATTTGTTACATTCTAAATCACTCATAACTCATATACCCTTATCTTATATATGGCATGTAATTTGCATCAGTTTGCACCAGATTTAAAAAGAATTTAAATGAAAATCCTCATTGTCACTTAATTTAGAGTAATCAGTATCCATGAAACTGAGATTCCTGTGGGCAGTCAGGAATGCCACCCACACAGGTAAAATCCTAATCTACTCATTAAAAGCTGGTAATAAAGAAAATATGGAATAATTGTTGAGTAATATATCCATCCTCCCACAGATGATAGGTGGACATAGCTGTACATAATGTAAAAGACAGCTAGCTAAAGTCACCAGAAAGTGATGTGATACAAGCAGATTCTTTTCTTTTTTTCCTGTTCTGGATTGATTCCAGGGCCCCATTCCAAGTTCATTTTCCATTTCTCTTTGAGACATGGTCTTGCTAGGTTGCCCTGGGTGGCCTTGAACTTGTGATTCTCCTGCCTCAGCCTTCTGAGTAGCTAGGTTTACACCTACAGATGTGAGCAAATTCTTAAGATAGTTCATGCTCACAGGAAAAGAGTTGAATAGAGTGAGTGTCCATTAACCTGGGGCTAGGCACAGTAACTGGGGTTTCCCACAGTGAGGGCATTCGGGGGGGAAAATACAATCTTTTTGTCCTAGGCATCCTGAAGACTGAATCTGAGGAAACAACAGTCCTTGAAGAGAGGGGCAGGTAGGAGGAACCAGTGAGGAAAAGGACCAGAGAGAGGATCTCTGAATTCTGTCTGCTTTCCTTCTCAAGAACTCTTGGACCACACATGTGCAGAACAGGCTCAAAATAACTCTGCTTAAGACAAATGATATGAACTAAAGTTGAAGATGCTACATAAGAAATTGAGTTTTGAATTCTAGCACGATATGAAAGAAAAAGAAAATTTAGTGAAAGCACCTCTGAAAGATCCTTTCAAAATGGAGTTGGAAGGCCTGTTTGGAAGCAGGACTTATGCACTGTTCCAGCTGCTGCCGGTGATATGAATGTTAGTCGTTTGACCACAGGCATCGAGGATAACCTAAACAAACTGACTGGACAATTACATTGTGCCCAGAGATTCAAGATGCATATCAAGAGGTTATTAGATTCTTGGTCCATGGACCTTTCCATTTTGCCTGTACAGTTTTTTGTTTGTGTGTTTGTTTGTTTGTCTTCCATCAATCATTTAGCATCAATCATTTAGTAGTTCACAAGATCTACACTCCATTTTTCTGCCTTTTTTGAAACACTGCTTTGGAGGTATCTGCCAAAATACTATTCTTGATGACCCCAAATAAAGTCCTTTTTACTTTATAGTTTCTGATTTGGGATTGATCAACAGTACAAACCAAGACAATTGCTTGCTAAAAGAAAATAACACTTATCAGAGAAAAAAATCAGAATCCAGGGTATAAGAACTTAACATTCATTGTACTCTTTTTTTTTTTTCTAGGGATTGAACTCAGGGCCCTCTACCACTGAGCCACATCTCCAGCCCCATTTTGTATTTTATTTAGAGACAGGGTCTCACTGAGTTGCTTAGCAGCTTGTTTTTGCTGAGGCTGGCTTTGAATTTGTGATCCTCCTGCCTCAGCTTCCCAAAGTGCTGGGTCATTGTGCTCTTAAAATGTCAGTATTACCTGACAAATTAAGAACCAGAAAAATGGAACAAAATCTTAAGAAAAAAAAAAAAAACTAACCATCAAATAATCCAGATATTGGATTGAGGAGACAAAGATTTTAAAGTCACTATTATGACTTTCTGGAATAAAGTAAAAAAAATAATGTTCAGAATGAATGAGCAGATAGGAATTAACCAAAAAAGAACTGAATATAAATTCTAAACCTGAAAAGTATCTAAAATTAAAAAAAAATTATTGGATGGACTTAAAAGTGTGGCAGAAAAAAATGTATCACCCCAAAATATGCTTCTTGTGAGTTGGAGTCAATTAAGAAGAGACAAATGCAGGAAAACTCTCTGCACTCCCTGTATTTGGTTAATAACAGGATGTTAATTTACAAAGACAGAAGATGTCCCACCTCCTCTTTCTACCAGGAAGAATAAAGATTAACCGCTAAAAACAACTTTAGACAGGTATAGACCTGGAGACAGCATGGCAGGAATCTTCATGACAAGTTTTAATATTTGCCATTTATTTGCCTTTCCACAATTTGCCCCTAGAGACTCAAAGTTCTTTTGTTTCACATTGTCACTCCTGTGAAAAAGTATTTTTGTTGAGGATGCTCTCTAAGCTGGAATTCAGCCACGTCTTTAAGAATTACACATTCTCAGGTATTTCCATGCATATATGAAACATACATGTTAATAAACTTCTCTTGGTTTTTCTTTTATTAATCTCTGTTTTGCAGGGTATGTTCCAACTAGGAACTTGTGGGAATTGAATAAACAAATATCTTTTCTCTCCTACAAGAGTTAAGAAGCAATGATAGAGAAAAGAACAAATGACCTTGAAGGTAAATCAATAGAAATTGTTCCAAGTTAATCAGAGAGGGGAAAAAGAATTAAAAATGAGCAGAACCACAACCTGGTATATTTTATCAACTATTCTAACATGAAATTGAAATCCCACAAGAAGAGAGAGAATTGAACTAGAAAAAAAAATTGAAAAAAAAGTGATGGGCAATTATTTCTGAATTTGATGAAGCATGTAATTTACAAAGTCTATATGTTCAAGAAACACTAAGCAGGACAAATGTGAGGAAGATTTTTCTGTGGAACATCATCAATTTTTGGAAGCTCAATATAAAGAACAAAAGGAGAAAGCAAGAGGAAAATGACAGATTACATAAGAAGACATCATTTAAGATTTGTCATCAGAAATTATGGAACCAGAAGAGTGTAAAAACATCTTTAAAGTGCTGAAAGGGGAAAAAAGTACTGTCAACCTAAAGTTTTACATCCAATGAAAAAACTAAAGGAATATATCACTAACAGGTCTACACTTAAAAAAAGAAGAAAAAAAAAGGTGGGGAGACAGGCATGGTGGTGCACACCTGTTGATTCCAGCGACTTAGGAGGCTGAGGCAGGGGGATTGAGAGTTCAAAGCCAGCCTCAGTCACTTAGCAAGACCCTAAGCAACTCAGTGAGACCCAGTCTCTAAATAAA
The DNA here is from genome assembly GCF_902686445.1 of Sciurus carolinensis. Taxonomy (NCBI): domain Eukaryota; kingdom Metazoa; phylum Chordata; class Mammalia; order Rodentia; family Sciuridae; genus Sciurus; species Sciurus carolinensis. The sequence goes on along the minus strand of NC_062216.1, from coordinate 126,807,154 downwards.
AAATAAGGGCTGAGGCTCAGTGGTTAAGTGTCCCTGGGTTCAATCCCTGTTATCAAAAAAAAAAAAAAAAAAAAAAAAAAAAAAAAGAAAGAAAGAAAAAATAGAGGAAGTTGTTCTGTTTGAAGGGGAATAATTCCAAATGGAAATAAAAATCATCCCAAAGGTAAGAGTATCAAAAATGAAAACATCCGAGTAAATCAGACTACATTTAAAATTTTTCTCCTCTTTGTTTATAAATGATATGAATATTTGAGTGTTTAAAAGACATCCCACAGGACCACACTCACATCTGACACCAACTAGAAGTTCAGAGTCCCCAAGAACACCCTAAGATTCCAAAAATAACCAAAAGGACTCCCAGAACTCCTATTCATAGTTGCAGTTTATTATAGTGAGAGAACACAGAAGAAAATCAAACAAAGTAAAAGACACATGGGTGGTAGGGTCCAAGAGAGTTCTGATGGTAGAACTTCAGATGACTCCAGAGTGTCATCGTGGAAACCATGTGTACATTGAAGCACTGCCACCTATAGAAGCTCACCTGAGCCTTGATGTCCATTACCTCATTATGGCTCTAGAGCACAGACCTGGCAAGTTACCCACACAACTGACCTCAGTTCCAGCTCCTTCAGAAACTGAGCTGATACCATATGATTCCACCACGAATCATATCATTACTCCCCAGAGTGGCTCAAAGCCCCCAGGTAAATAAGCATTTTATCAGGACATTCCAGGGGCTTAATAATTACTCTTGTTTGTATCATCAATATTCATAATAACCGCAAGTTGAAAACAATCCAAATTTTCATCAACTGCTCAATAAGGAAGCAAATTTTGGTGTAAAGATTGAAATACTACTTGGTAGTGGTATTTGGGTGAAATACTACTTACCAGGTTTTTAAAAAATGGAACTAGGGGTATACTCAATGGTAGTGCATTTGCTTAGTCCCAGAAATGCTTAAAGGAGGAGAGTAGGGAGAGGAGAAGTGGGAGGGGGAGGGGTGAGGAGAAAGAGAAATATTGGCATGAAACAAAATGGGTGAGTTTTTAAAGCATTATGCTACATGAAAAGAACTACATACTCCAAGCTTCCATTTATAGGAATTCTATAAAAGACAAAACTGCAGTGACAGAAAGCAGATCAGTGGTTGTCTGGCCAATGAGATTCAGGGAAGGAAACCAAGCACACAGAGGAATGTGAATACTTCTGGAGTGATGGGCATGTTCTACATCTTGACTCTGAAGGTAGTCACAAACTATAAAATGCTGAATTTGTCAGACAATATACTTTAAATGGGCAAATTTAATTAACAGTAAGTTATGTCTCTAAACCAAGGAAAATACAAATAAGATAAAAATAATAAAAATAGAAAATAAAGAATTATCTCTAGAATCTGCTCATAATATATGGCTGCAAAGTGTGCTGGTGATGTTTGTGAAATAAGGTATCATGCCAAAGAAAGCAGGACTTGACTCATCATTGGAACAAGGGTTTGAATCTAATTTTGTCTCTAGAAATCTCTTCAAACAGAGGCAATTTCTATGGATCTCGATTTCTTCATCAAGAAAAGAGATATATTTAGATGGTCTCTAATATCTCTCATGGACAAATAAATAGCTTATGTGCTTCCAATCTATTTCTTGATCATTCATGGATCCTATTGCCCATTACCAAAGCATTGTGGAACCCAGAATTCCAGATCCCAGAATCCATGTTGACTTAGCACTCCAGGCAAGCACTACCAATTGCAGAATTGTAATATATGAGAAATTCTGTTTGCTATCATGACTGTAGAAGATAAGTGAATCTCCATAACTGGCTTAAGTAGGAGTCTTAGTGCCATACCTCAATGGATGTTTATCATAGTGCTGCACAGCTCTATTGGGCAGTTTCACTATAGAGAAGGGCTAGCAACTTCTGTATGACAAGCCAATGCAAACAAAGTGCAAGGAAGATGAGAGAAACGTGACATTTGGATTGAAGTCAAGCGATGGAAAAATAGTCTAAATGTGGACTTACAAATAAAACCTACCAGATCTCATAGACTCACTCACATCCACTCTCCTACATAAAGTCCTTCTTTTATGATTACTGCAACCAGAGCAATTTATTACTTCTGGAATCCTTGCTATTTCTGATCATTCATGCAGTAGGACTCTGATACTATCTTACAATAAAATTATTTTCATATAATTATTACCCCAAGCTATGTCTGGACTCAGCAGGAAATTGTACCATGATCAATTAGTAATGTCTGCCATAGGCAAGGAGACTACATCACACACCACCACTCCATCCCCTATTTTCTGAGCACCATTAAATGCTTTATGAATATTATCTTATTGAACTCTCACACCAACCTTCCAAAAATGACATTATTTTCTCCATTTTTTAGATGAGAAAACCAAGTTTCTGAGAGTGTGTATTAAGTTTCTCAAAAGTTCTACTCTCTGTAATGATGTAATTGGGTTTCAAAGTCTGAACTTCTCCAACCACACATGCTCTCCAAGTTTATATTTAAGATGCCATCTCAAACCTTCCCAGTTCCTGGGAAATGCCAGGCAAAAATAAGTTCTTAATAAACATTTTTGTAGGTTTAATGAAGATGATACATGCCACATTGGTACACAGAAGACTGAAGTAAGGAGGTTCTTCTTTTAGAAAGATATCAGGCCCAGGGTGAGTCTAAATCACAATGACAGAAATTCTTATATGACAGCCTGTTTGAAAATAAAGTATTTACAAGTCTAAGGTGGAGAGAGGGCTGTGCTCACAGGATTAATGAAGCATCATTTTCAGTACGCACAAGACAACAATATAAAAAAAACATATAAGATAATGGAGCAATAATTTTTTTCCATGGTGGAAATTGTCACCCAATACAAATTTGACCATATTAACTCTCTTGCTTAAAAAAGAAACAATGCTTATTCAGTCTGACATCAAAGGCTTGAGAGCCCGTGGAGGGTATGCAAGTCCCAGATTCCAAAGACCTGACTACATGGAATTCTGATGTTCCAGGGCAGGAGAAAATTATCCCAGCTGTGGAAGAGAGAGGGGCAGAATTTTCCCTTCCTTCACCTTTTCCTTTCATCTAGGACTCCAGCTTATTGACTGGTGCCAGCCTACATCGAAAGTGGGTCTTCCCCACTCAGTCCACTAAATCACATGCCAACCTCTCTCAAAACACCCTAACAGACACACCTGGGGTAATCAAATCCAATCAAATCCCTTTTAGCAGAAGAGGGATGGGCTCAATGTCTACTGAAGCATTGAGAATAAATAATGTTCTACCAGCTATCTGGGTGCTCCTTAATCCTGTCAAGTTAACACCCCAAATCAACTATTACATATATAAAAATCCACAGATGAGCCCTAGATATTCTTGGTGCTCTGATCAGTAAGTTTACTTTTAGTTCCATCCCTGCACTTTCCCATCTGTCCTGCTTTGCCTGTGAAACCAAGTCCTTGAAAGCTTTTATATGTCATACAGTTTACACCTCTCTGCCTTCACATGCACTAATCTTTCTCCCCAAATGGCCCTATACCCTTGTCTTTTAACACTAATATAAAGACCCCCGCCTTGCAACCCTTCCTCATCCCCCTGAGCCAGCTAAGAGTCCCCCATCATAGCACCCTTTTCATTTTAACAGTTGACTGTGTGTTCAGTCTCTTCTACCTAAACATAAGCTTTTATCAGGCCACAGATCACAATGTATGTTATACTACCCAAAATAGGGCTTGGCACATAGAGCTTAAAAGTGGTTTTCGAAATTAGTGAATATTATTCGTTTCTAGGTAGCACATAGGTATAAAGGAGGTCAGGAAAAGATGACTATTTGTGGTTTAGGTTGTGTGTATGGGTAAGACCTCTTTGTCTAAGAGAAGCAATAGCTGATCTCAGTTTCTATTAGAGACTGTAATATTTACCAAATGACATTTCCCGGTCTAACTTGCTTTTTTTCTTTCTTTCTTTGTTTTTTTGGGTTTTTTTTTTTTTTTTGGTGAATAGAAAATTTTTAGAAAAAGTACAGGCCACTTTTCAGCATAGCTGAGAAAAATCTTCAAGGTGCAATTCTCATTGTCTTCCTTCTCTCTACTCTTAATTGATGCTAGGGTGATTTTGAAACCTCTATTTAGTGGAATCACAGATGGAAGTAGCTTGGGCCACTTGGAGGAGAGCTACTCCAGAACCGCCCCATTAGAAACATCCATATTGGATAGTAAGCAGTTGAGAGTTGAAGATTATTTTTATAGGAAATTATGTCATTTATCATGATCAATATTGTCAAATCAAAATTTTATTTGTGTTCATATTGTTCTTACACAAAATTCTATAGGCATCTGAAAATGTAACTTTATCTAAGGCTTTAAGGGTTGAATACTTAATTAACTAGCATTAATTAAATCTTATCACAAGTTCATAAAAGAGGAACAGAAATTGCAAAGTAAGACATTTCAGAATGGAGCAGAGGTATACTCAGAGGAGGCCATGGAGGTACTATATGTGTAGTACCTGAGTTGTACCTATGGGGTGGTCTACACTCAGGGCCTGTGTACCTAGAGTCAACAGAAGGGCCCTGGCCTGGCTCTTTCAGTGAGCCCCTGGGGAAAAAAACAAACTTAAGATTGTATTTTAATAAATCTTGAGGATCTTGTAAATGAGAAAGCCAGAATAAAGCATGCATGGCTGGGGAGGGGAATTCTTGAAATATTGGGGTGCCTCTTCTTCCCATCAGTATGCCCCTTTCCTACTTACAACTCTGTTTTTTTTTTCTCCCCACAAGCATTGGTGTTTCTGCCACTAAAGTTATGCTCTGCTTCTTGTTAAAGTAGCAGCTGAAGTGTAACTCTAGAGATATGGTTCCTGATAAACAAGAAGACCGGTGAGTAAGTGCACTTATATTAACAAAATGAGCTAAGGCCAGTTGCCTTCTGTATCATTAACCAATGATACTGTAGAGGACATTTGATTCAACCCTATTTCACTTGGTAGGATCTTAAAATAGAATGTGACAAAACAGGATAATGCAAAGCTAAATGGTTATTGTAGGAACTTGGGAATTACAGGTATGATCAGATTCATATCCTTGGTACCAGTAGAGCTCCAAAAAGAGGCATAAACAAATTTTCATGAGTTCAGTTCAAAAGGTTAATGCAGAGGACATCTCTTAGGGTGAACTTCCCTTTTTTTTTTTTTTTTTTTTTTTTTTTTTTGCAGTTCTTTCTTGTTAAGGAACAGCTCCATGACAGCCATGAAAATGCACTACTCACATCTCCTAATGTGAGAGATGTAATTGATTGACAGCTCCAGCTGCTGTACTCTTGAGTTCAACACAGTATTCATTCCCAAGGCTACCCTTTCACACGCTGCTCTTAGCCAATGACTGAGAATGGCAGAGACACACTAAAGCAGCTTCATTCTTGCAAGGTTGCAAGAATTTTCTGATGGGTGACTTTGGCTCCCCCTGGCTTGGCCAAAACTTTGTTAGCACTGTAGTTGTAGATTCTGTTGATTCAATCCTTCCTGCTCTCCCTCACAGGGGTTAGACCTGTATGATAGTCTCCTCCATTCCTCCCCTTTATACTTCACAGGTGTTTTCCATAGTACACCTCTTTCATGTCTAAAATCTTGGCATCTGCTTCTTGGAGAACAAAACTGACACAAGCTTACATCTGTAGGTAGGATTCCAAGAACTGAGCCTGTGTTCAGGGATATGCCACAATTGCCATAGAAACAGACAACTGACCGATGTGAGATCAATTGATACTCAGCCTCAGGAAATTGTGTGTGGAAGACAGACATATGAAGGTTAAGGCTCATGGAGCTCAGTTATGTTCAAGAATTCCTTGAAGAAAAGGTCCATAGGCTTTAAATGTCAAGGTCTTTGAAGCTGCCTTCAGACCCTCTTTTCCTATAGACTATCTTAAGCTATTCCTTTGTAACTTTGTGGTTCTCCAGTTTTCTTCCACTAGCTTCCCTTTTATATTTCCTTTTGTGCTAGCCAGTCAGAGTTGATTCTGTTACTTAAACTAGACAAATCTGAATTGCTATGGTGAGGCACAGCCCAGAGTTTTATAAGTCTTTTATAGTGCAAACTTTATCCAGATCCTTTCCTAACCCTTTTATGTATCAGGCCTCTGATGGCATTTCTATGGTATTGAGTTTTGCCCTCTGCACAAAGTAGGCTTTATTTTTAAATTATGGAATTTTTTGCAGGGTATTAAACATAAATCTTAAACTCCCAGAGTAACGTTAAAAAGAAAACATGACTCACAGAAAGGACATTTTAATAGTTAAAAGTTATGGGAAGAGATTTATCCTGCATCATTTGCTAAATCTTACACATAAAAAGAAGGCGCTCGGAAACCCTAAAAGGGGATTCTTATCCTACATTAGACACCTCGTGAGGAAGGCCAAAGAGTAAAATGACCAAAAGCAAGGTACTAATTTCTATCCAGATTTTAGGAGATTTTGACCATTAAATGTTGACTTGTTAAATAGAAAATACCTTAGATATTGCAGGAAAAGAACCCAGCACTGCAAAGAGACACAAATGAAGCAAAAATAGAAGGCAATGACTTAAAGATGACATGCTTTGAAAACACTTTGCACCTGCCCTCAGCTGTCTACCTATGTCAGGCTTTTTCTCATGCCCTCAAGGAACACACATCTGTGAGGACTGGACTCGTACAAGCACAAAAGACAAAATGGTACTGAATCACATCACTCGTTTGTTGTCACTCTAGGCATGAGGATCAGAGCTGGAATTGGAACTTCAGAGTTCAAGAAACTGCTTGAGAGATCTTTGTGACAAAAACAGGGCATGGCAACTCTGAGATGACAACTGCTAATAAATATGTCACCAACTTCATGAGAAAAGTTTGCATTTCTTTGCCTTGTTTTTTTTCTGTATGATTCAGAAACAGATGAGATAACTTGTAAGGATTGTTTTTAAATGCTCCAGAAGTCTTTTTTTTTAATTGAATACCAGTCCTTTGACAAAGTTTATTGGGAAAAAAGTAAAAAAAAAAAAATGTTGAAAGTATCACATACACTTAGAGACATAGGGGCTTTGTCAAAGATGTAGTCTAGATTTTCAATGGAAAGAATAATGCTAGAAGTTGAGTGAGAATCTATTCACCGTTCAGAGTTCCCTCAAGGGTTCATAAACATGTTTTTGAACACCAGACAAGCTCATTACTTTTTGAGAGGCAAAGTCCATGTGTATATACATCAGTCCATGAATATGGAACCCTGAAACCCTCCTGGGTAATTTCAAAAGCTTTTCTTTTTGTTTGGAAACAGAGAGGCGGGCCGGTGATCAGTCATCATCTGCTTAATCTCCAATGACAGAATTAAAGAGCACCATTTTATTTCTGGCCTGACTTACTTCTGTCTTAATCTTTTTTGGAAGCAGAGGAAAGATGATAATCATGCTGTGGAACATTCCTTCCTGCAGACGCTCAGCAGAGACCAAAGCATACCTTTCCTTCAGAAATCCAGTGACATATTTTCTTCCAAAGAGAATCTGGGACAAGGTGAGGACTCCTCTGGTCTATGGACAGCCCTTATGTCAGCCCTGATTCTCTAAAGTTACATGGTATTGACAGATAACATCTAAATTACAAAGATTCTGTTTCCTATTTGCTTAATTATGGGAAGTCTTAACTAACTTCTATCTATTTGATAACTTTTTCCAGTGAATTCTGGCAATCTCCAAGGAATGCTTCAGTGTTCTATAACTTCAGCCTGGTTTATGTTTTCCATGTTATTCTTGACCATTGATTTCTTCTTTCCTTATGGGCACCTTCAATAATTCATCTCTTCCTGCCTGGTGGGCTTCATAGTTTCTCCTTTGGATATTCTATCAGCAATTGCCTGAAGAAAACAAAAACAAATTTCCCAAGGACAAGCAATAATAATCCATTTAAAAGGAAGCCTAAATCCAGATGGAGACTGGGGTATTTCTACAAGGAGCGAATGTTCAGAATGCTCTATGTGACTTAATTTATTTAGTCCTTACTACAACTCTATAAGTCACATTTTTTTTATTAACACATATTTACAGAAGAATGAATGGAGGCACAAGAAGGTTAAAGAAACTGTCAGTGTCACAACAGTTAGTAAGAATTAGAACTGGGACTGAGTCCAAACGATGTGGTTTGAAAGCTTGACTTCTTCACCAGGATGCTATATTTCCTTTCTAACTCCTAATTAAGTAAATATCATCTGCAAAGATGCACCTTTGTCTACTGTTAAAATAATATTCTGCATTATCTTTTTAAGCCTTTTAACTCCTTGGAACTCAAAGTTCTCTGTCAGAAAGGGTCACTGCTCTTCATTTGCATATCTCAAGGAAATCTTCAGGGATGCTCTGCCCCAAAGATAAGTCCCCAGCTCTTGTGAAATGTAAACTTGTCTGCTCAGAATTCTGAAATTGCAACGTTCTGTTTTGCTGTCTTGCTCTTGCTTGGTTTTGTTTGTTTTGTTGTTTGTTTTAGCTTCTACCCTCTCCTTCTGAAGGTGAGTGATTTTTTCCCTTAAGAAAGAGCTCTACTATTCTATACCACTTCCTCACCCACATTCCACAAGACTTGGTTTCAGGTTTGTTTGTTTTGTGATCAAGTCTCACTCTGTTGCCCAGGCTAGTGTCAAACTCCTGGGCTCAAGCGATCCTCCTACCTCAGCCTCCCAAGAACTACAGGTACGTGCCACCATGTCTGGCTTGGTTTTACGTTTTTAAATCCTTTCTTGACCATCCTTGGTGCTGGTGGATAGTACTCAAGGTCAATTTGTGCAGTCATTGATAACATGCACACTTTCTTTAAGTTAGGTGGCTTCTCTTTTCTGATTCTGTTTCTACTTCTCTAAACTCTTTTTTTATTTTTATCTTTTGTTCCAGAATTCCATTTTGGTGTGCTTCTCTTCCCATTCTGACCCTGTCCAGTCCCTTAAATGAAAAAAAAAATATGCAAATGTTTTCCAGTCATAGGTCTTGACTTTAAATGTCTTCCCTGAATTCTTCTACGGGATACTAACCTGCCTTCAAAACATCTCTATTGGACGTCCCAAAGTGACCCCAAATACAACTCTCAGGACATTGTATTAGCTCTTTCTTTGCCTGGAGTGATCTCTTACCAGACATTGCAGAGTTCTTTCCATTGAGCCTTCCTTGACCACCCTTTGAAACAGCAGCATCCCATTCCCCATATTCTATGTCTATCTTCCTTCACTGGGATGTGGAGGGAGTTCTATAGAGCACACTTTTTTGTCTGTAAGGTCCAGTATTGTATCCTTAGCATCTCAGAACATGCTTAAGTGACATTTAATACTTGTTGGAAGGCCGGAGGGAAGTCCTTCCTCCAATCTCAGTTACTCTACTTCCAAAACAACTACCAAAAGTGGACCTTTGATCATGTGGTAATAATTTTAAACAAATCCTTCAAATCTTTCCTGTGGACCTAAATAATTGGCATGGATACTGGTTGTACAGTCTACCTTTCATCATCCTCACCAACCTCTTTCTGACCACTTTCCTATAAGCATTTTGTGCTCTACCCAGACTTTCTAATCCAATGTGCCACAAATGAATAGTCCTGTGGGCAAAGAAATCAGGACAACTCATCATATGCTATCTCCAGTTTTAAAAAATCACAAACACATTGGCATTAAAAAAAAATCGCATAATTGATGATCAGACCAAGTACACATTTTAAAAGGGAAAAGTTTATGCTTGTTTAGAAGAGGTCTCACAAACTTTGTGTCCATGGCCCCTTTTGCAAGGTACAACTATGAAAAGGATCTCATGGAACACAGTTTATGACATCCTGCTCTGTGGGACTACTCACAGTTCTCTGAACACCCCAGGTTCTCTCATTCTTCCAGGATTTTCTTTTTATAGTTCCTGTGTCTGGAAGGCCCAGCCCTCTTTTGATGCCTAAAGAATTTCTATAATTTCTCTAAACTTACCTGATAAGACTTAATCAAAGGCCACTTTCTCTCTGAAAACCCCCTTCAGAGAAAATTGATTCCCCCTGCCTCCTCTTTGCTTTTCATACTTCGTTATTCCACAACATTTCTCTTGTTTTTTTATCTGTTTATTTTCTGAATCTCTCATTAATTTGTGGACAGCTTAAAATTAGGTCATTCAACTCTCTTCTTTCCATCATCTAGTAGTAGCGCTTGGAAGTGTGTGATGAAGGAATGGATGATTCAGGTATATAACATGGAAACTAATTTTCATGATATCAAAAGTGAAGGTGGTTGAAGATTATGAGGAATGCACAGAAATATTTAGTCTGGTTCAATTACATAAAAAGTGCTTTTCCTCCTTTTGAGGGAAGGTACAAAGGAAATGAAAGACATCATCCCAACTGAGGTGGTCTGACCAGGGCTTACCCACCCGACTAAAAAGCATCCAACAGTCTGTAAGTGCCTTAATGAGTAGTCAAGATTCCTAAAGTCAGTAATTTCCACTTTTTCCACTGCCTGCCTCTAGAGAAAGGAAATAAACAGCCTATCTCCAGCCCACATAAAACACAGATGCCTCCCAAAGCACAACTTTGCCCTGGAAACTTGTCACAATGGTGCCAACTTCCTGTGTTGTTACCCACAGACAGGGTGACTTTTTCGTTGGAGGAAAAAAACAGTCTAAGGAAGCAAGTAAAAATAAATAAGTAAACAAACATACGATGTTTTCCAATTTAATAATGGAAAAGGTGAACATTTAAAAGTTCATATAATGGGAAGTCATGGAGTCTACATCTTCATACCATCTAGCCCCTAATACACCATCCAGCATCTCATACAGCATCTAGCATCTTCCGCAATTGTGTGGAACATAGCAAGTGCTCAAAAATGTGTGATGAATGAATTTCTAGAAAGTGTGTCATGTTAAAAGATTTCAGGAGATGCACGAATTGAGGATATAAACCAAGGTTGTCTAAAAATAAGATCAAACCCTGACTTCTAGACAGTCAAGGAAGACTGGGCAGGTCAGTGCTTCTAACTTTGTTATTATACTGTTGAATCATAAGACCCAAGTAAGGGTGAAAGACCACAAAGGAGAGAATAACTGTTGTTTCACAAAGTGTCTTGACATTCAAGTGATTAATAAGTCACATACTGTGCTACAACCTGAAAATTATTTCCTACATTTTTCGTTTTTTCATATACATTTATTATCCTTTCCTTCTGCTTCTTTAAGCCCTACGCCTTCCCCAGGGCTTTGTCTGAAGTAAACATAAGAAGTCCATTCATTTATAGGTATCTGCTATTATTTGAATATGTCTGAATGTGTCCCCTTTCTAAAACCTAGGTATTGAAACCTAATAGGCAATGTGATGGGTTTGAAGAGGTGATCAGGCCATGGTAAATGGGGTGGAGGCCCTTGTGACACTAGTTCCCTTCCCCTTCTGCTTTCAGCTATGTGAAGACACAGCATTGCCCCCTCATGAGGACACAGCAGAAAGCAGTGCTTGCCAGAAAATAAATCTGCTGATCCCTTGATCTTGGACTTCCATTCTCCACAACTATGAGAAAATCAATGTCTGTTCTTCATAAATTACCCAATTCAAGATATGTTATTATAGCAGCACCAATGAACTATGACATTCCTCCAAAGCAACTCAGTAACTCTGTTGTCCAAACAACCATGGGAGGGGTGGGGAACAGTGATCTCTCACTAAATTAGATTATTTAAAAATTTTTAAGATCAATTCCAGGTGACTTAGACTAACTCTAATTTTATTTTATTATTATAGTCCAAGAAGAAACTCTATCCTATAATAGGATCCAAATCATGTTCTCTCTTCTCTTCCCTGTTTAGAGGGTGGGGAATATCCCCATGGGATCCCATCCCTTGGCTCCTTTGTCTTCTGGCTTCCAATTTTGTTTAATAAGCAAGAGGCACCAGTAGGAGAGCAAGAGGTAGGAGAAGAGAGCAACCAAGTGTTTCTTCTGCCCTTCCTGCTGTATCAAGATTCCAGCAGTAGCTATGGCCTGCTCTGACTGCAGCTTCCTCCATGGTTCAGCTCCCTCTTCTACCCTCTTCTGGTCTAGAGATGGAATGGAACCTCACAGTTGGTTGTCATGTTCTAGGCCACCTTTCCTGGTTGATTCTCTTGAATCTGTTCCCAACCTATGTAATAGTTAAATTATTTCCAGTTAAACCTTTCTGAGTGTGCCTTCTGGTTGATACATCATGTTAGAGTTTTATTTTTATCCCAAGTAGCTCAGGAAACCATTGAAATTTTTTAAACTTGAGTCATATATATATATATATATATATATATATATATATATATAATTATAATTCTGGCTATGGTTTGAAGAATGGATTGGAAAAAGTAAATACAGGCCTTATCAGGAAATTATGGCAATGGTCTCAAGAATAAACCATGATGGCTTGTTTGTGGAGGTGAAGACAGAGGATTCAAAAGATGTCTGAATGTAAAATCAACCTAACCTGGTGATGGATTCAGAACTAAGAGAGGAATATAGGTGAGAAACGGAGGTGTCAAAAGTAACTCCATGTTTTTGACTTTTGGTCATTCTCTGTGATATGAAATATAGGGATTGGGGTTGTGGCTCAGTGGTAGAGCGCTCACCTAGCATGTGTGAGACCCTGGGTTCCATCCTCAGCACCACATAAAAATAAAATAAAGGTATTGTGTCCACTTACAACAAAAAAAAACAAAAAATTTTTTTGAATTAAAAAAAGAAATATAGCATTAGAAGCCTATTTTTCTGGGTCTAGATTTCATGATTTTAATTCAGAAAATGTTGATGTTTTCTTAAGATATCTAAGTAGACAAATACATATATAAGTCTAATAACTTAGCGGTCTAGACTGAAGTTGTGAATTTGAGAGTTGTCTGTATGTAGGTGTTAATTAACCCTGTGAATCATGATCCCTGGGAATAAGAACTTTCTGTGTCCCAGATAGAAATCCTATGGAGACACTTTAAAGATCCAAAAAATGAAGACAAATGAATAAATATGTGAAGTGAATCTGTCAGTTTTTTTAATACCCATATTAAATATCTTAATATGAACATTAAAAATGTAAAATAATAAAAAGATCTTTCTTTTATTAGCCAAGTCTATCACAAAATGTTGTAATTCCTTATGGAGGATACATGCTAAATGAACAAAATCATATATTGAAATAAAAATTTTCAGACTTTATATTGCATACACCAAGTTTAGTGAAGTTGTCATGGTAACTAACTGCAGAGGACTGCTATCATTATTTGTGCTAGTCCATGTTCTAGCAGTATGGACTAGGTTCCTATTAGCCTCGCCCATCTTGAATCCAAAAATAATAATAGTAATTCCTTCTTGAATCAGAGTTCTTTCTTGAGAAATTGCCAGAGATACTTGCCTGAATTCTTATTCCTATATTCTCTGAGAATCTTACTGGATCTGACCATGCTATAGGATCTCTTCTTTATTCATCCTTTAATTAAAAAGACTATAACTGACTTGTACAACAAAAATACTCAATTTTGTAAATGTAACCAAACTGGACTAGCTTTTGGCAAAACAAACATTGTTTTAGCTACAAATGCAGGTTATGTTCATATATACACAGACATGTACTGAAACATCTCTTAAAACAAAGCTTACTTTTGCCATTTGCAGTCCACTATGAAATTTTCTATCTTATTTGCCATAGTTTTTTAAATGCTTATTTGTGCTTCACTGGCTTGATTTTATAATACATGGTTGGGTCACAAAAACAATCTCTAAATCCTGTTTCCTACATCAATTTCATAGTTCTCCATTTCACTATCGATGCATCCTTGGGCTCTTACAATGACTTAGGTATTTTCATTAACTTTTGCTAACATTTTGTTTTGTTTTGTAATATAGGGAATTTATTCAGGATCTTTTGCATGCTAGGTGAGCATGCCATCCCTGAGCTGCACTCCAGATCTTACTTTATTTTATTTTGTGTTATGTCATTTTACTTTATTTTATTTCATTTGAGAAAGAGTCTCATTCAGCTGCCCAGGCTGGCCTTGAACTTGCAATCCTCCTGCCTCACCCTCCCAAGTTGCTGGAATTATAGGCATGTGCCATGGCACCTGGAAACTTTTGCCAATGTTAAACTTAGAGCCACTAGGTGAAAGGAGGAAGAAGAATAGCTGGTAACAAAAGCAGCTGGACAAGGATATGTGCAATGATGTGTGCATGAACATACACATGTGCCTGTGTATCACAGTCCCACAGCAGTTATCACTGTCTGTGCTAAGGAGGTTGATGATTTTGTTCGTTAAATCACATGTGCATATTGAGGAGAAATTCTTGGCTGAGCTTCATTACAAGAGGAGTTGGGCTTCTGCTGAGTTGTTAACTAAAGAATCTGGTGCACTGTGAGGATGAGCGGGGTTCCATCTTTCTGTTGGTTGCTGAGACCAAGAAGCTAAACACACACCTGCATTCCCTTCCTTTCCAGATCCAAGTCCCACTCCTCTCCTTACTTTTCTTTCATCCCTGTCTATAAACTACTTTATGCTTTGCATATCTCTAGAAGTTGGCTTAAATCTTTATTTATTTTTTTCTTTTCTGGAACTTTACATGATACAAAGAAACAAGGGGTATGGGTAAAACTGGGAAGCATTGCAAAGAGGTGGTAAGGAGCATTAAGTCTGCAGTCGGGCTGCCTGCGTTCAATTCCTGACCTTTTCTCTCACTAACGTGAATCTGAAAGAGGACGTGTTACTTTACCTTGTGAGTGTTGGCTTCTTCATGTGTTACTTTACCTTGTCAGTGTTGGCTTCTTCATTTGTAAAATAAAAGAAATAGGAGTTTCTTCATCAGATGGTTATTGTGAGGGTTATCAGATAACTCATGAGACATATTATAGTTAGTTACATGCTGTAGGTGCTCAATTAATGTTAGTTACTGACAAAAACAAAGATATTTGAGCTTGTATGTGTTTTTGCCTGTGCATGCGCGCACACACACACACACACACACACACTCCACTGGTATGTAGGCATGCAGCCTAAAGAAACATTAAAGCTCTTTATTGATCCAAAGCTTATGGAATGTGTAAAGTAATGGTGGTTTGTGATATCTCAGTGCCTTAGGAAGCTTCATGCAAAATTTTTCCCAAGCTCATGGGTGTATTAATCTGCTTGGGTTGCCATAACAAAATACCAGGGACTGAATGATTCTATATATTTAGAGTTCTGGAAGCAGAAAGTCCAAAATCAAGGTGCCAGCAGGGTTGGTGACAAGTATAACCTCTCTTCCTGATCTGCAGGTGACTGTTTTCTAACTGTACCTCACTTGACCTCTTTTCTGTGTGTGAATGAAGAGGGAGAACTTTGGTGTCTTTTCTTCTTATAAGGATACTAGTCCTATTGGATGAGGACCCCACCCACACTCACTTAACCTTAATTACTTCTTTAGGGACCTATCTCCAAATCAGTCACATGGGAATGAAAGTGTCAACCTATGAATGGGGAAGGGGCATTCCTCAGTCTCTAATTGTGGTCACTGGTAAAAAGTAATAAAGGAAAAGACAAGGAGAGAGAAAACAACAAAAATTAGACAATGAGATTTTCCAGAACAGTAAAGGGAGGACAAAGGAGAGGAAATGGGTCACCTGGAGGAAGCCATCATCTCCCAGAACCTCAATTCAAAAGAAGACAGAGTTGCTTGTTCAGAAGCCATGCTAAAAACACCCTGGCCCTCCCAGATTTGGGAATCACAGCCTCTGATAACGTGAACTCAGCCAGAGCATTTCTTGAGAAGAGGCATTTTCCCATGACTTATATAACTGTTTCTGTTCAGGCCAGAAATGCCATGGGAACTATTTCTTAATGGCTCTGCTTGGCTTAGGCCCAGTAAAGTGTTTAGTATTGCCTTCAACAGCCCTACCTTGTCATTTTCTCTTGATCACTCATCATTAGCAAGGTCATTTTTTTCAGATTACATTTGTACAAATCTCTAGGTAACACCCTTTAGATGAAATCATAATAGGGACTGTGAGCTGTCAATTTTCTCAAGTCTTACAAAACAAGGGAGGTAGGTGTGTGTGTGTGTGTGTGTGTGTGTGTGTGTGTGAGATCACATAAGAACGTGTTAAAAGTCAATCAAGTTTTATTTTAAGAAAATATTTTTACCTAAAATGAGTCAATGAAAAAGCACTGAGAGTCTGGATTCAAAATATCCTTATGTTCAACCCTCGGTTGAAATCAAGATGAACTGGCACCAAGATGGGACAAATGGCCAAATCTTTGTTTACCAAAATATCACACAATTTATGAATTGTTTCTGCCTTTATTAATGATTTAAAAAGAAAATAAATAGAAGATGAAGAAGGAGAAGGCAGAAGGAAGAATGAGAGAGAGAAGGAAGAAGCAGAACTGGAGAATGAGGAGGATAAGGTTAAGGATGGAGAGGGGAAATGAGCGAAGAGGAGGGGGTGACAGGGATTGGGGCAAGGAGCTGGAGGAGGGGAGGGGAGGGAGAGAACGCAAAGGAGGGAAAGGAGAGGGAGGGGAGTCAGGGTGAGAGTGGCAGAAAGCACTGTGGGTAAGAATCCTGTGCAGTCTGAATTCTAGTTTCAGTTATGGTTTTCAAACTTATGGTTTTTGAACTTGTGTGGATTTTTTACATTTTCTTGGGTCTTAGTTTCTGTCTCTGCATACTTATCTGCTATTTCATATTGGTTTTAAAAGCTTTGTTGTGGTTGGTGTTTAGGTGGTTTTCATTTCTTTTATTTTTTCCAATGATTTTTTTTTCTTTTTGCAATCAAGAAAAATGTTATAGATACCCAATATGGAAGTCATTTCAAAGCAAAACCCAAAGTCTCACTGACTTAGGCAGGTGCTTGCTCCAAAGTACCCCAGAGAGCACAATCAGAAACCTGAAGGCTAATGTCTAAGCACTCTCTGAATTGCCCCTACTTTCGTTAGTTTCTCTAACTAATTCTACACCATGTTGTTGCACTCTGCTGCCAATGCCAGAGTCTTTGAAGTAATTCCACTTTTCTGTTGGTAACTATGCTACCTACATGAAGTAGTTCCACTGAAATCCCTTCAACGGTAATCAGCCCACTTTGCTGAATTTTACTCTCTAAGAAACAGCAAGATTACAATGTAATTTTAAATGTTTCCCAAAATGTTAACAAGTTAATATCTATATCTTAAATTTGAAATGTCCGCAGCATGGCAGATCCTCTGTGTCATCAGACATCATGGCAAAACTTCAGTTCAGACTGCTCAGCACTGACTCTACCACAGCACAGTCTGACTCACCACCATATAAAAGACCCACACTGAAAAATCTGGCTTGATATTTATTGCTGGCACAGTCCTAGGAACCATTCCACCAGCAGCATCATGCATATGTACAGCCTCTGCGGTGCACAATCTGAATTCAAAATGCAAGGAGGAGCCAACCTTAGAAGTCTGCAACCCAAACCTTCCAGGAGCCAAACCATTTCACCTACTGGCAGCAAACTGTTCAGAAAATGAACTAAATTTAGAATCACCCAGTAAGTACTGGAGTTCTTTCCTTGGTGCTTAAATCCAAGGAGACATTGTGGACACGATATCATTAAACAAAGCAACGTAACTGACAAGCAGCAATAACCAAAGTGAATTCAGTTTTGGAAATGAGTAAGGCTCTCAACTTCTCCATAGATCAGCCTGCAGCTGTCACTCACTGGCAAGTGGCAGAGGAGGTTGTATGCATCAACAAACACTTTGGAATGACTTTAGGCCTCCCCATGTTTGACTACTCTTGCTCATGGACTATAAGAAATTATCTACATTGGCTACTTTTTTTTTTTAAACCACATCAGATTAAAAACTTGTTCTCCAGCAATTTATTCCTAGCACAAGGTGTTTTCAAATAAAGAGCAATTATGAGCAATCTACCCACCAGGACACAAAAAAACAGAGTAAATATTTGATATATTAAAACATCATGCCTGTGTTTCTCTTATTCAGTAGAAAGCCACTCACTGGCTTCAAGTATTTTTACCCTGGAACCCTAACATGAAGCAATCACAAAAGTGGTAAAAGAGCATCTGTAAACAGATTCCAGTGTTTCAGAAGATCTCACAGAAAGAATGTGGCTCACTGAGATAAGGCTGCAGAAGCTAACTTTCACATCAAGGGTCTTTGCTTTAGGCTAGAATTCTATCATCCTGATGAAGAAACCATTCTGTTTTACATCTCATGCTGATCCAAAGTTTGGATTAGCAATTACCTAAGTCTTCAATATACAAATGTTAAAATAAAAATTTTCTCCATTCAAAATGTAGTTTGGTGGTTGTATCTTTCAAAACATGGGACTCTAATAGTAAGAGGAGTCCTTGAGGGTGGAAATATTGGAAACTGCTGAGAAATTATTCTAAGGAAGGGACTAAGGAAAATGTAGCTATAAGAAAAATTATCTCAGCCCTCTTGAGATAAAGAAAAATTTAAAACAACATAAAAGGCCAGTAATAGGAGAGTTATTAATAAATATTGGTACATCTATGTGTCACAAATATTAAGCTAAAAGATGCTGCAGACATGAATTTATTGAGATGGAAAAGAATGTTCACAATGAAAAATAACAAGTCACAGTTTAATCCTAAAAAGGGTTTGTATTTAGGTGGGAGGATTGTGCAAACCTTATAATTGTCATTTGAGTACCTGTGATTTCTAACTTTTTGATTAAGAGAAGAGATGAATTTTAAAAATAGCAAGATCAGGAGAGGAGGAAAATCATGGTGCTGAACAGTAGATTAAGTGTCAAGAAAAATGCAATAAAATAAAGTGTTATGGAAATACGTAGTTTAAGAAAATTCACAAGTATTTCATCTGAGTACCCCAAGCCTTTGCTCCTCTGAGTAGACTTTCTCCCCAGCAGCTGCTTCTGTTTCCTTATGCCTGAATATTTCTTCTACTCATGTAGCCCTGCTTTTGAAAATTCCTTTTGCACTAATTTCCAGAATCACATTCAGCATTTCATCATGCCTTGTTAAAGTAGCCACATTCAATTTTTGCAGCCCTTCTTTTTCTAGTTCTTTCCTCCCATCCTCCCTCACTTCCCAACCAGTTGGAAAACCCCTTGTGCATAGGAAATATCCTCATGGTTTTGTGCTTTTGGTTCTCACCAGAGTGTGGAGCATAACCAGCCCAGTTATGTAGAAGACATTCAGTCAACATCTGCATGGGTATCCATATGTCTCTTCCTTTTTTTTCCTATCTATAAATTTTTCTGAGATGTGTCATGTCCTGCTTATCTTAATACATCCTTTAGTACCTTATGATAACATGCACACAATAAGAGCTCAATAAATGTTGCTGAACAAAATGAGTGACCAAATTATGAGGCTTGATTCTGGCTATTTCTGTGTGTACTGGATAATTCTAATCCATTAATCCCTTTCTGTTTCCCTGTCACTTGATGGTTCTTGATGGGGGAGGGGCATTTCGCCCCTTAGGCCATAGGCGACAAAGTCTGCAGACTGTTTTGAATGCCCTGACAGAGGGAGGGGAGAGTGCTACTAGCGTCTAGTGGTAGAGACCAGGGATGACACCAGACACATTGCAATGCAGAGCAGGCTGTCAGGACAGCTGCGAAGGCCACATTGTCACTAGTGCCAGTTGGGAAGCCCTGCTTTCACTGGAGGTGACCTCTCAAAGCCATCGGCATACCACATTCACTTTTCCCTGCACTTTCACTGCTCCAACACACACATCCATAACTCCTGGCCGAAGAAGTTCCGAGATTAAGATGATGAGCCTGCAAGCCTATCTAGGCCTAGTTTTTTGTTAACTGTTTACAGACAGATAAGACCTGCCCTACCTAACTTTCAGAGTTATTGTAAGGATAAAATAAAAGAATAAATCTTCAAATGCTTTTAGAAACAGATGGAATCGATTAACAAACTCTGCCAAGAAATACGCAGAGGGGGAAATGAGATATTTAGTAGAACATGAATCTCACTCACTCCCCAATGAATGCATTTATTTTCTACACCAAGTCATCCAATCAGCATTTATTAGGCATCATCCATGGAGAATAAAAAATGCTACTGGGTTTTTGACAGAAAGACATCATACAGTTTCACAACATCAGGGTAAAACTGAAATCATTTTTGAGCTCTAGGAAACTAGAAATATTATTATCAAGCTGGAAAATGCTTTCATTATTTTTCTGTATGGGCATGAACCAGAATTGCTAATGTGTGGCTAAGTTAAACCTGGACATCATTATCCATCTCACGTAATCAGACAGTGATCATTTTGATGACTTTGCTGAAGTCTTATTCATATGACTTTTGCTTCCTTTGGTTTGACTGCTGATATCTTAGGTTTGTGAATTCCTAATCTACATGTCACATATGTTGAGAGCTCAAATCCAAAGAACTGCCCAAAGAAAACATGAGTCTTCTGATACAAGGGGTTCTCAAACTTTAAAATTTAGATCATAAGAAAGTTAAAGGCATAAGCAATGATTTTAAAACAAATCAGGTACATTCATTCTTTGGTCAGGTTCCAAAGTGTTGACTTGCTCTGTCAGGATGATCTAAAATATGTATGATTGTGTCATTGTGTCACAGAGAGCCAAAAGTCCAGTGATCCTGTAACTATAGCAGCAGGGATTTTTTTTGTGCATGCTTAGGAGATTTGTTTCACATTGCATTTTTCTGGGTTTTTTTTTCCCTCAATTTGTGGAAAACTATTTTTTGCAATTTGGGTCACTGTGAGAATAGAAGCCCTTTAGGAAGCTCTGGAAGAAAAATATCTGTTTTTAAATATCTTTGAGGACATAAAATACCAAATACACTTATGAAAATCTCAAGTCAAAAGGGTGGCTGTGTGAATTGATAGCTGAATCAGACCACCTTTCAGACAGGGCAAGGGCAGATCGTCATCTGCAGAAGAGTAATGTCTTATTTAAAACCTACGCAGAAATTTTAGCTAAAAATCTTGTCAATAAAAAGGTCAAGTAATCTGTTTTTTACAAGTTTTCTAATTCTAAACCAGGTATAAAGATCTTACTTTTATAGTAGGTGAAACATTAGTGCTTCATTCCCTTTGAAAGTTTATATCTACAAACTAATTTTTTTTCTGTTCAAGAAAGAAAATTCGTCTTAAGAAATCACAGAAGAGGCTGGTGTGGTGGCATACATTGTAATCCCTACTCAAGAGGCTTAGGCTGGAGGATGGCAAGTTTAAAGTGAGATTCTTATTCAAGATAAAATTTAAAAAGGACTGGGACTTTAGCTCAGTAGTAGAGTGGCCCTGGGTTCAATCCCCAGTGCTGCAAAGAAAGGGGTAGGCAGAGAGAGAAAGAGAAGAAACCACATAAGACTGAAATTCTTTAACTGGTTTCTTCCAAATTCGCTACACTCTGAGCAGAAGATGCTACCAAGGTTAAATCATCCCTGCAGTCTACCAAACCCCCTTCTGCTTTCCAGAGAAAAGACTCAGACACATTAATGTACAATCCTTATACATAGTGTAGCTATTCTAAAGTGAAAGTTCAAGCCCCTCTCTTTCCCTGACATTTCTTTAATGTCTGTGGTTGAAAATCAATTCACAAAATACTGCACCCAAGTCCAGAGGAAACACTGCTAAACTTCTTTATTTTATTACCATGGGATATGAGAAGTCCTAGAAATGAATCCTGGAGACAAGCAGAACCTATAGTTGGAGACACCATTGTACAGCATTGCATGGTTAAAGTAATTATGTTGCACTAATACACTATGGGTTGTTAGGACACAGAAAGAAATCAGTGTCACTTGTAGCTGCTGACATGCATGGTTGCTACATATTAAATGCATGCTATTTAGTGTATGGGTGTTTTAATTATGACCAGAAACTACAAGCTTCGTAACCACAACTAGAATACAGACTTTCACTAATGAGAATGTCTTGCTACTCTACAAGCAACTTCTATTGAGTGCTAGTGAAGAAAAGAAATTCTTCTTCTGAGAATTTTAGGATACTGATTATCTGTGGTCTCAGTTAGTAAAAAATGTCAATAAAAGAGGAAAAAATGCAAAAATTATTCTTCAATGAACACTTGAATTTCCATGAACTTCCATGAAAAAAAAATCTAAGATCAAAGAAATGGCAATAAATTCTCGGTCATCATCATAACACTAAAACTTCCACTGAGAAGTCGTAGAAGTCTGTTAAGGTTCTTCATCACATCACCCAATGAAAAACCCTCTTGCATCGGTGGAGATTCTATAAGAATAAAAGTGGATCCAATGGATGGGTTTCTTTCTCAAAGTCCTGCTGGAATGCTAAGAAGACTGCATAGGGGAAAGTAGAAAACAACACACGCTAAACTTCAGAGCTGGATTAGAGATGCATTCAAAATGTAAAATGGGACTATACAATTAGGGAAAAAATTACAGATAGAGGTGCTATTTAATCCAATTTAAACAAAGTGAACCATCATCTTTCAGGTTTAGTTAATTAGCATTCTCTAGACAGAAAAGCAAGACACTTTATTTAATTTTTTAAAAATATGTACATTTGTAAATGTTTTTACTGTATTGCTCCCAGCAAAAAGACTTGGAAAGAGCCATTTATGCCTTTCCTCAATTCAAATACTATACTTGCTTCATTTACCACCTGTCTGAAATCTCTTCAAAGCCCTTTCCTAAGTGATAGCACAGGTCCATCACTGTGTCTCCACGGCAGCTGGACCATCCTAATAATCTATCTATAAGAGACTCAAAAGTTAAATTTGATCAAATGAATCCTCATCTGGAAAAGTTTTGAGTTCTGCAGAGTGTACCATAAAATAATAGGTGAGAATTTGGCATTTTCCTGAATGGGACTTTGATACTGTAATTTTCTTTTTCTTTCTAGCTTCAAAGTAGTTTTCTAAAGAGTAGGATGAAAATGTAGGTTCAGGGCTGAAACTATCTAAGCTAGTTATACAATTATTAGAGAAGGGTCATAATTTATCTTTATCAGGAAGAACAGATAGATAAATCGATGGGTAGGAGTAGTGGTAGATGAGAAATCCTAGGAGAAACAAGATGGTTGTGTGCTTACCAGCAAGTGAACACTCAGAAACTCAGACTGTGCACCAATCAATGATTTTGAGGTATAATAACATGTATTTTGCAGTCTTCACTTTCTCTTAAGATAAAACTTAATCTCTAAACAAAAAATTTCGGAAACATAGAATGGTTTGAATTTTCCAGAAATAATTTACCTGTGAGCCACATAAGATAATTATGTACATGCATACATATAATAAAATGTATTATATATACATATGCACATATACATAAAAAATATAATTTAATGTCCTTTTAGCAATGGAATAAAAACATTTCAATGCAGGGTATTAATAGTAAATGTGTCTCATTCATGGAATCTATGAGCTGGAAATACTTACAAAAATAATCTAAAGCCCCACCCAATGCAGGAATTCCCAGTAAAACATCCTGGACAGATGGTTATCCTGTCTGTCTACCAGTACCAGTCATCAGGAAATGTCTTAGGAGACAGCTAATTCACTGTGACAGTCTCAATTTTTGCAAAACTCTTCTTTTTTTGTGAGATGTTCATCCCTGTAACATCTTGGTTACCTGCAAGTTTACCTGATCAGTGAAATCATTTTGCAGAGACCCTGGTTTATATCTCATGACTGCCACTTTCTCTCAAGTGTTCTCTACCTATTAGATATGAGGACAATAATAAGACAGGAAAGTCAAAGAAGATTCTGGATACTAACATTATGATACAAAAACATTTAAGACTCATAAGGCATTTTGTTTCCAACTCTGTGACATTTAGTAGGGATAAATACAACACCCTAAGACAACTGAATAAACTAATTGCATAAGAAGTGATAAAGGAGACCTGACTTGGCAGAAATATGAAAAAACAAAAACAATGACAACAAAAACCTGCTTCTCTTTCCGTGCAGACTTCAAATACTGAGGCTGTACCTAATTAAAAATAATTAACAAGAAACTACATCCGAGTCAGTAGTATGATATGGCTAAAAAATTTTAGCAATTTCAGCTTAATATTAATAGCAACATACTTTTCTTGAGTTTTCTTGAATCTTGTGAGATTTTCAGTTTTATTTTTTAAGTCGTGTTTAAAACCTATTCTTGAATTCTGCCTTAGAGGTCTTCAGAGAGACTAAATGTGTCCAAAAGTGATAGCAAAGGACCTGGAAACCATATCACATAAGAAAAGGACATTGTGGCCAAAGAAGACTAAAAGACTGTGTTATGAAAGAAGAGTTGGCCTCAGAAACAGAGAATCAAGGATGCAGGACACAGATGAAAACCACAGGGAGTCAGATATCAGTCACTGTGTGTGTTGGGGGAGGGGAGTTGGGATCTGAACTCAGGGCCTCACACGTACTAGACAAGTGCTCTACCACTGAGCTACATTCCCCATCCAGGAAAGAACTTCCTAACACAGGACCTAGAAGCTGTTCCATCAAGCAGGTGGAACCTCTAAGAGTAGGGGTACTCAAGCACTATCAGATATCCCTATGAGTCCAGGTGACTGAAAAAAAGTAAAAGTGGAAGACAGAATTGAATGTGCATTGAATGCCGTCTACCTGCCCACCACTGGGTTCTGGCATTCACTAAACAGAAAAGATACAAGAGCTGTGCTCCTAGGTTTACCATCTAATGGAAGGGAGCTGGACAGAAAAGACCTTATTTTAACACTGAGATTCTATGATGCTATTATTCTGATATGCTCTATAATATTATATAGAATGGGAGAAATGTGAAAATACAACTTTGTAGAAGATTTTGGGGAAGGAAATCTTTTTATAACATTTGATTCTTAATTCAGCATTGACTTTATACCTACACTGCTCTGAGTACTCTGGTGCTCCTTGAGGAATAACCTACCCTAAAGGAGATCACAATCTGTCATTTTAATCGCCCTTTAAAGCCCTATACTTGGGCCATTTCAGTCACAACACCAATAAATAAGATGACGGTATAATTTATCTTCCACATCAGGGCATTTTTTAAAGCAAAAAGGGTGCTATTAATAACTGTAGCAGGACAACAGGTGTGAAAAGGGACTGTCCAGACAAATAAAGACATCTGGTCCTCCTGTTAGTAAGTCTCCAAAGCAGGGGGAGCCCAGGCTTGCTGAGAGTGACAAATCCTCTTGGAAGTGGAATGTTGAACTGGGCATCAGTTGCTTTGCCAGCCCAACTTTACCTACTCCATTCTTACGGGAAGTATTTCTTCCCACTTTCTCCATTCCAGAAAGGTGGTTGTCGGTCACACTTCAGGCCACAGGTGGGCACCAGACCCTAATCAGTTTTCCTTCCAGTATTTGAATTACACTATATAAAAGTTGGGTGCTATTGGTGATGGTGTGGTCTATGTGGAGGGATTGGAAACACACAGAAAAGAGGAGAGGAGAAATTTAGAAAAAGGAGCCTTGTGGTGCTTGGCTGGACTCTGCACAGTTTACCTGATGCTCAACTGCATATCATTGTTTATGTGATTAAACTGTTCAACATTTTAATTGTGTGTGACACATTAATATCTTTCCAATATTTTTCCCTTTTATTTTAACTATTTTGTATTGGATTTATGGGAATTTCAATCAGATCTCTTTGTCCCCACTTGTCCAATCTTGTCATCCATTTGAGTGTTCTCAGCTAAGGTGATAGTCATCGAACTCTACCTGCTGCGCCTTATCTGAACTCCTGGGCTCCAGAAGGAGTGAACACAGTGATTGTTGGTTTTACACCATTAAGTTTGGGGTAGTTTGTTACACAGAAATAGATAACCAAAAACTCCTATTGTACTATCCTTTAGTGTTATCTGGAATATTAAACTCTAGGGTAACAGGGGTTCACTTGATGCTTTGACTGTATCTCTTGTCGCTTTGAAACTTACATGTTTTTTCTTTCTCCCAATGTTTTCCCGGACCTTCTCCCTGATCTTCTTTTCCCTGATCTACTCTTTCCTCATCTCTCTTCCCTAATCTTATTCTCTCTGAATCACCTCTATAAAAGCCCCCTGTTCCAGCTGATGGGCAGAATCATAGCCTCTGGGACAGGAGTCCCCTGTGTTTCTCCTTTGCTAGCACAGCAATAAACTTTTTCCTTTTTCCTCAAAACCATGTCTTTGTCATTGGATTGGCATTGGGGACAAGGACTGAGCTTTCTGCAACACTAGGGGTGTTTCTCTGTATCTGCCACAGTTTGTCCTTCATTGTTTCCATGGTTCTGTAATTGTTGGCTTTGGGGAGAATACATTTTAGTGGTTTTTGCCTACACACAAAACTTTTCAGTACATGTTCTTGATAGGATCCCTGAGCCCGCTTTTTTTCTAGCTAGTCATCACTGTGTGTTAACCACCCAATGGGACCTTTCTCCACTCTCTTTTATGACTGATTTAATTGCGTTTGCTGATAGTTGCCCCAGGATCACTTTTGCCTCTCGAAATAAGTCCTTCAGCAGCCACAGCACCAGAAATTTACCCACTTCTTTTCTTTTTTTTTTGCAGTGCTGGGGATTGAACCCAGGGCCTTGTGCTTGCCAGGCAAGCACTCTGCCAACTGAGCTATCTCCCCAGCCCTACCCACTCCCTTTCTTACTGCAGAAATCAGTCTAGTTTCAACCTAACTCCTTCTTAGTGAGTTCTATGAAACGAAAGAAGCTTGCCTTGGGTTCTAAAAATGTTATGGATCCATTTCTGATAGTATATGGAAAGGTGGAGGAGAGAGATTGATGTGAACACCAACACTGTGTCAGAAGCTGTGCTAAGGCTTCTCCGTGTGTTATCTGTCCTAATCTTCTGGGCAGACATGGTCCCTGTAGAGCAGTCATTACAATGTCCACTTCATCTGAGGGTCAGGGAAAGTCAGTAATCCACATCGGGTCGCTTAGCTGTCAATTGGCAGAATTAAAGATCAACCCACTCCTGCTTGTACCAAAGCCAATATATTTTCTCCATGCCACACTTTTTGGAAGACTTCCCCAGTCCAAAGATGCACTAACCCATGAAAGGGCTGCTGAAGGAAATTTCACAATTTTTACTTGAAGGACTTTCATTACCAAAGGAGTTTATCCTCTGATAAAATGAAAAATGCCTAAAAATCACACAAGCGTAACCAATCAGTAATACTTTCAAAGGCACATGTTTATTCAAGGGCGGATCTGCCTGCGGAGGGGACCAGGGAAGTGAGAGAAAGGAAGAAGAGTGGCAGACAGTCTGCAAGAGAGGAAGAAGCTGTCTCTTGGAGGTCAGGAGGGAAATGGCAGAAGGGAAGGCCTGGAATCTAAGACAAAGGGCCTTTCCCTGGAGGTATGGGTGGGGTTGTGTTCTGGGAAGATCAGTGGGTCTAGGACATCCTTTTGTATAACTCAGAGAGGAAGTCTAAAGTTCTTTCACCTCCAAGTAGAAATTTAAAACTTTGTTTAAAACAAACCCATGTCAGAATATATACCAGAATGCAACTTGGTTGGTAAGGACTCTATTTTTCAATTTCCCTTAAAGTTAATTTTTTATCATTCTTTTTAATTACATGTAAATTGATTTTTTCATGGTTGTCAAAAGACTCATACGCAGTAAAGTTGAATTCAAGATCAATTTCTATTTCTCATTAGATCAATATACTTTAGTAAAGGACAATTTATCAATATTGTGGGGGGGGGGGAATAAGGCTCCTTTCCCCTGGCATCATTGATCTATATCTGAGCCAATGAATTACCAAAGCCAGGCTCTGTTTTTCCAATTGAGTAAGTCTTGGATCTTGGGCCAAGCTGCTGCACTGATTCCATTGGAAAATCAAGTAAGGGCATTTTGTCAATTTATAGAGTCTAACATTCTTGCACCTTTCTTTTCAGATAGCCAGTATACGTGTACATGAGGGATTAGGAAATGAGATCACATATTTGAAATCTCGTTTCCTAAGCAAAAAGTTGAGATTGCTCTTTAAAACCTGTTGATACAAAATTAGTAGATTTTCCTTTAAGTGGGGACTCATTCCTCTCTATATCCCTCTGAGTTGGAGTCTATATTTCTCTGAGCTCATGCCTTTGCTGCGACTCGTTCTATCAATGAATGAAGACATGTTATCCACTTTAAGAAACACACATATTCAAACTGCACTTAGATGATTTCTGCAGAATTCCTTTAAGTGCCATATAAAACATGTCAGAAAAAAAGTCTGCAGTGCTAAGCCATCCGGGTGGAGTCATACCAGCTGCCAGTGTAACAGTGGTCCACTTTATCCTTTGAATATAGCCCTTGCTGCTCTGCCACTACAACTTATTTTTAAAATAGACATGTTTCTTTCTCTCCCTCTCTCCCTGCTCCTCTTTAATCTCTCCCCATCCCTAATCTCAGGGGAAACAGGATTACTTTTCTTCTCCATCTTAGATAGATTTATCTGTCCCTGAGTACACACTCACCATGAGAAGGAAGTAATCCAGACTTTGGGGATGGTTCCAGAAGCTCTCAGAAATGACTGTCTCCCAAATTAACATGTGAATCACAATCCCAACAGAAAACATGTGGAATGTAGCCTTTGAATCACCTCCTTAAAAGCACCCTGTTCCTGCTGATGGGCAGAATCACAGCCTCTGGGACTGGAGTCCCCTGCGTTTTTCCTTTGCTAGCAAAGCAATAAACCTTCTTTTTCCTTTTTTTCAAAAACCATGTTCTCATGGTTGGATTGGCATTGGGGACAAGGACCAAACTTCAGCTCTAGGACTCAACCCCACTCTTTGCTACATTCCACAGTCAAATAGGCAACTGTATCCCTTGATGACTTGGAGAACTTCATCTCATCCACTTTATTCTGCTCCATTCTCCCACTCAACAATAATATATGAAGCTTATTTTTTAAGACAAGGACTTTACCAGTCCACAGAGATGGGGGGGCGTAAATAAAATAATTGGGTCCCCTGCTCTTATGCAACATACATGATAGTGAGAGCCAGAAAATACCAGAAACAAGTAAATGAATTAACAATACAGTTACAGACCGTGATCAACACTGTGAAGAACACAGGCAGAGTAATGGGGTAGATAGTAGTTGGGAAGGGGCAGGTATCTATTTTATACAATGGTCAGGGAAGGCAACAATTGAACTGACCCTGATAGAGAAGAAAAAGTCACATGAACAGCCAGAAGTGGAGCATTCTGGTCTGGGACTGGAAAATGAAAAGACCTGAGACAGACATGCTTCAGAGACATGCTTCAGAGAGACACCGTTAGCAGGAATGAGATGAAATGATGACATCCAAAATGAAGAAGCAAAAACTCAAGAGAACTGACAGTAGAAGTAGACAAGTCCACAATTATTGTTGCATATGTTAACACATGACAAATTACCATAAAACCTAGCAACTTAAACAGCAGATATGTATGGTATTAGTTTCTGAAAAGCAGATATTTTGAAGCAGTTGGATGAGTGACTCTAGTTCAGGGGCTTTCTTAGGTTGCCTTCCATGTATTAACTGGGACTGCAGTCATCTGAGGGCTCGACTGGGGAAGGAGGTTCCACTTACTCTCTCATAGCCTCAGTTCCTCACTGGCCATAAGCAGGAGGCTCATACATGGAATTGTAGGACTGTTTGAGTGTCTTTCAGACATGGTGTTAGGTCCCCCAGAGTGAAGGATCTAAAAGGGAGAGGAAGCCCAAATGTGTTTTCTTCTACTCTGGGAAGTCATACATGATAACTTCTAGCAATATTTAATTCAAGTCACTAAGTCCAGTTCACATTTAAAGGAAAGAAAGAAAAAAATATGGAAAGATCTGTGGACATTTTAAAATCTATTACAAATATGTTAATTTCAATACATGCTTGTGAGGCATCCAAGTGACAAGACCCAAAAAGCAACAGGAAACATTCCTCTGAAATTAGTTGAAAGTCTAAGTCGGAGATATAGACATGAACGCTAAATGGTGTCCAATGTTTCACAAACTGGATGAAGTCATGTGCATTAAAAGAAAGAGGGCCCAGCACTGAGCTCTGGGGCTCCTCTGGCTTTCAGAGGTCTGGTAAAGGAGAAAAAGACAGCGACCAGAGAAGAGTCGCCCCTGCAGTAGGGGGAAACCAGAAACATGCAGTATCATTGAAGCAGAAGGAAAAGTACTTTAATGATGATAACAGTAATAATGATAATAACACAGTAAGAGTAATGATGAAAAACACTTACTGAGCACTTTCTATTGTCCCAGTCATCCTTATAAATACTTCACACATATTAACCTTTTGTCTTAATAAGAGAGGGTAGAAACTTTGGGGTTTCCAATTTATAGTTGGAGAAATTTAGATGTGGAGATGTTAATTTTTCTAGTATCTTTCTAGTATCTATTATCTTTACAGATAATAAATGAAGATCTGGGGAAATGAATTAGTTGTTGGGCTAAACCAAACACTGATTTAATCCAGATTTCTGTCTGTTCACACGAGCAGCTACAGATTTTCTTCATCCTGTTAACAGTAGTTAGTAGAGTTCGTTCACATCTATTTGGTGCCAGGCACTGTTCTAGGCCCTGAAGATATTATGTTGAATGAAATAGTACAAAAAAAATTCTGCTCCATGGAGTTGACCTTTCAGGGAGAGAGGCAAATCATAAGATTAAATAAGTAAAATAGCGGAATATATGTGAAAGCTAAAGCCAAGCAAGGAGAAAGGAAGTGTGTGTGCAGGGAGGCAGAGGATGATTTTAGAAAGGCTGCTCAGAGAAGACCTCAACAGTAAGGTGACACTTCAATAAAACCTTCAAGTGAGAGATGAGCCATGCAGATATCCAGGGAAAAGCTTTCCAGACAGAGAGAAAGATAATTGAAAAGACCCCATGGCAAGAATGTGCCTGGCATGTGAAAGAACAACAAGGATGTCAGAATGGTCAGAGTGGAGGAAATAAGAAGAGAGTCTCTGGAGAGGACAGAGGACAGAGAGAGAACAGGCAGAACAGGTAGGATCTTGCAGAGGGAGGGTGAACTTTGACTTTCATCCTGAGTGAGAGCAATGATAAGTTTTTGAACAACAGATTTACAGGTTCTGACTTGTGTTTGAAGTGGCTCAATCTGGCTGCTATATTAACTACAGACTACAGGAAGGCAAGAACAAAAGGAGAGAGACCAGTTAGGAAGCTATTAGAATCATCTAGGCCATAGTTGATGACAACTTGGCTAGGATAGTAATGTGAGTTGGTAAGAGTGGCTGGACTCTGAAAATCGAAGACAGAGTCAAGAGGATGTGCTGATGAATTGAATGTAGGGTAGATGAGATGAAAGGGAGTCAAGAATGACTCTGATGGTTTTGGACATTGGAAGCAATCAGAGCAAATCTTATGGAATTTAAAGCCTTGTGACTGGATGAGCCTACCAAGAACCACGGGTAGAAAGAACAAGGTAAGTTTCATATGCGATTCTCAGGACCTCTCCAGGATCTAGAGTTGGGCCAATAAATAATCAGAAAAGGAGTCTCATAGGAGTTGCCAGAGAGGAAGGTGGAAAACTGGCAAGTGTGAGGCCTTGGTTGCCAAGTGAAGCAAGTGTTTCAGGGAGATTAAATGTTCAAGTAATATCAAATAAAAGTATTGTTTGGATTTAACAACTTAAAAGCCATTCAATGACCTCGTTAAGGACAGTTTTCTTGGAGTGGCAGGGGTAATGCCTGACCAGGGGGAATTCAAGAAGGAATGCAAAAAACAAAACTGGAGACATCAAATATATCCTACTTTTTTCAAAGAAATTTGGTACAAAGGGAAAAAGAGAAATGAATTGGTCACCAGAGGAAAAGTGAAGCCAAAACAGTTTTTTTTGTTGTTGTTGCTATGTTGCTGTTATTTTTAATAGAAGTGATGTGTATTTATAGGGTGCTGGGAATAATCTAATACACGGGATAACTTGATGATGAGAGAGGAGAGGACAGAATGGGTGGACAGTGTCAATAAGGAGGCAGCAGAAGATATGATCTAGGGCACAAATGAAGAGGTTGACCTTAGCTAGAACATAGACACCTGGGTTAAGGGGACAGAAGATTGAACACAGATTCAGGTGAGGAAACTGTTCAGCTGTGTCACCTGTAGATGTCTCCTAACATTGTTTTATTTTCTATAAGATTGAAAGGTAAAGTAGGAAGTAAGGTAATCAGCTAGAATAAGAACAGGATGGTGCTGGTCCAAGGACAGATGAGAAAGCACTCAGGAGACAGGGGTGGGGGGTGATAAACTAGGGAGATGCAGTATAACTTCTGGGAAGTATTTAGAACCCATTTAGTAGTTAGTGATCACAAATTTAAAGTCAGTCAGCATGGTTGTGTGCTTTTCTTTTTAATGCAGGAGCAGAATAGGTCTAAGAGACATTTTTAATGAAGTAGTAGAGACAGAAGTTAAGTTGAGATGACTTGAAAAAGAAATAGGAAGTGAGGAAATGGAGAGCTTAGATTTAGACAACTGGTTCCAGAAATCTTACTATAAAACACACCAGAAATGACTCAACATTCAAAGGGCAACTTGGGATTGGAGATGTAAGTTCCCCTCTTAAAGGTGGGAAATACTGTTGGAGTGTTCCGGTAGAAAAGAGTAAATTGGTGATGCAGAAGAGAGGATTATGGAAGATCTCAGAACCCTGATAAGATAACACAACATAGAACACAGAAGAAGTACAGATATTGGCTTATGAGAGGCAGTGTGAGCAGCTTTGTAAGGAATATTGGCAGGAAGATCTGTTTTCTGCTCTGAGAGCTTCTATTTTTTTAGATTGATAAATAAAAAAATCATATGTAGTTATTGTGTACAAAATGTTGTTTTGAATGTGCATACATTGTTCAAAGGTTAAATCAAACTATTTAACATATGCTTTGTGTCAAACATTTTTCTCATGTGAGTACTTAAAATCCATTTTCTTAGCAATTTTTAAGAATATAATGCATTGCTATTAACCATGTTCACCCTGATACATAATAGATCTCTTGAACTTATTTCTCCTAACTGATTTTCCGGGTCCTTTGATCAACATTTCCCCAAGTCCCCAATCCTCTACCCTTGTAAACCCCATTCTATTCTCTATTTTTGTGAGTTCAACTTTTATCACTTCACTTACAAGATCGTGTGGTATTTGTCTCTTGTGTCTGGCTTATTTCACTTAACATAATGTCTCCAGGTTCATCCATGTGTCACAAAGGACAGGATTTCCTTATTTTTTATGGCTGAATAGTGTTCCATTGTGTTTACATTCCACATTTTCTTTATCCATTTATCCAGTGATGGAAACTTAGATTGACTCCATATCTTGGCTATTGTAAATAATGCTTTAATCAACATGGGAGTATAGATAACTCTTTGACATACTGATTTCATTTCCTTTGGATGCATATCAAGTCCTGGGATAACTGGATCCTATTTTCTTAATGATAATAAGGTGAGGTCATTAGTAGGGAAGAAGAGGGGAGGTGGTGGGAAGTTGGAAGAGAGGGGGATTGTATGAAATAACTCTCCTGCAACATAGGCCTTGCACTTACTGTGGTAGCACAGCATGATTTCTGGCCAACCATCATTCAATGCCCATTTGAGATTTGTTATCTAGTATGTAAAGTTAAAACCATCAATTTAAAATTGGAATAGTCAACATGGTTCTGTGATTTTCTTTAGCAAGTAGCTACTGACAAACTGAAGAGAGAGATCCTAAGGGGGACCCACAAATCTACTGGTTTCCACTTATGAAAATACCCTATCTCTAGATCCAAAGAAGGGTAGCAGAAAGTAGAACCAGAGGGTGACCCTATGTGTTATTCTGACTGCTGATCCTTTTAAATGAGTTTCTATTTTAAGAGCCTGGATGTCAATAGTGCTTAATTTAATCAGTTTCTTACAGGTTAAAAAGGAAATTGAAAATCCAAGTGAGTACTGAGACATGTTTTCATCAGAAGCTCAGACTAACAGCTTAGAGTATTAAAGGCAGAGGAGGAGGATGACTTTTCAATTTATTCCAAAAGACAGCTGTGACCTTGCAGGACAAATTCTTCAGCTTGAATCCTATCTATCTGGATCTTATTAAGATCTGTTGGTTGCTTGTTGGGATCTCTCCCTTCCCTGACCTCTCACTTCTGGGAATGGTCACAGAATCATCAATCCTGACCTTAGTACAAAGAGATTCTAGGAGCTCTAATCCAGAGCTCAGTGGTTCCTAATTCCCTTACTCTGGCATAGGAAGCCTTTTATAATGTGGTGTTAGCTACTCTCCCAGGTTCCCTTCCTACCATTCGGTTATATTATGCTGTCTATAGCTTCCCTGATGACTCATACTTCCAAGAAATTCCCCTCTTCCACCTCCAGCACACTCCACTGTCGACCACCTGGGGAGTTGTTATTGTTCCCTTAGGGCTCAAAAATGTCACCTCTTCATCTTTTCTTTGATTCCCTCCATCCACGATTTCTCCCCCAGCACTTCTTATTTGGCTCTCTGAACTCTTGTCACATTATGTTGTGATTTGTATGTTTGTCTATCACAATTCCTGAAGGACTGTGTCAAATTTATCCCTGCAGACCTAGAACTTAACACAATGCCTAGCACATGAAAAGCACTTAAGTTTGATAAATAACAGCATCAGATCCAACTTATTGTGGAAAAAACAATAGATCTAGAAAGAGACTTTTACATTTTCCCTAAGATCAAACCCCAAACTATTTCAAGATCTATAGATCCATAGATTTTTTTCAAGATTTGGAAAGCTAGTATAGTGAAGTAGTTAAGTTTGGGGGTTTTAGTCAGAGACCTGGAATTGAAACTCTGTGCCACCATTCATCAGTCAAGTGCCTCTTTGTCCCTCAGTCTCCTCATATGCTTAATGATAAATGTAGGAGAATCAACTTCATAAGGTTACTGTAAAAATTAGATGAGACAGTAGATGCAATATAGACTTAGGTCAGTGATTTTAGTGGTTGGCATATAAAGGACAACAAACATGAGTTATCATGATCAGTATTGTGAGTCCTAATTATCTGCAAACTAGGTTCTTACTGATGTGTCTGTGTCTGAACCCTTATCTTGAGCTCAGAGGCATTTGCTCAGTGAATGCTCTCTGCCTTGCATTCCCTTTCTTCCCATCCATACTACCTCCCCAAGAGGTCTGTTATTCCAAAGACAGGAGACTGGCACCTGGCTAGCAAGTCTCACTCCTCTTTACCACCTGCCTGCGTCTCTAAATACCACTTCACAGAAGTTCCCAGTCACTATGTTCCACCTGCCTGCCTCTGTGGGCACTGCCATCTCTGGTGGGGTCTCCTCCTGACACCAGCTTCTTTGCAGGCTTTCCTTTTCCAGCTGTCTGTACACAAGGCTCAGCCTTCCCTTCCCCTTGAATCATGCCCAGTATCTTCCCCATTCCCAGCTTTCCCAGCTCCCTCTAATCTGTCTTGAAGTGTCATCGTTCACCCTATTCTTCAACTCTGGCCATACATTCTTTTTTTTTTTTTTTTTTAATTTGTGGCACTGGTGATAGAACCCAGGGCCTTGCACTTGGTAGGCAGGTGCTCCGTGATGCACATCTTAAATCTGCTGGGACACTTGTTCTGAACAATAATAACCAGTGTTATCACTGCACACAGGAGAGTGTGCTGACCCAGTTAAATTGCTTGAGATTCTTTTTCTTCAAGGATCCTCATATAATCACACATAGTGGATGATACTACATTTTGTTAGTTTTAGCCAAAATCATCTAAATAGCCCAATCATTTCCTTGTAGCTGGAGCACTGAAGTAAAAGTGTTCCAGCTGTAGTGGATGGTGGTTAAATATGTGAGGCCTTTAGTTTTTATGCAAATGAATTTTCCAACCCAAGCTTCAGGCCTATTTGATATTTTGACTTGAATTCTTCACTTTGCTACCATTACCAAAAAATCTAAGAAAATTAGGTAAATTTGTAGCAGATGTAAATATGAGGAAACAAGGAGAATCCTGTATTCTAAACATTTGTTTCACAAGTGTCAGAATTAGAAATGACCATAATCAATTCATTTAAATAAAAACCTCAGTCAATTGAAATGGCAAATTTAAGGAGATGGAGACAGGGGGGGAGGGGGGAAATGCCAACACACAGAAGCCACTTCTGGATAAATAACTTTTTTTATGGTACCCAGGATTGAACTCAGGGATGCTTAACCACTGAGCCACATCTCCAGCCCTTTTTATTTTGAGATAGGTCTCACTATGTTAATTAGGGCCTCACTAAATTACTGAGGCTGGCTTTGAAATTGCCTTGCCCTTCTTCTGCCTTAGCCCCTTGAGCCCCTGGGATTATAGGCATGTGCCACAGTGCCTGGCTGAATAAATAAATTATTCTTAAAAAAGAGCTACCATGAATCCATTAAAGAGGCATTTCTTTCACATTATCCAGTGTGTTAACAATTTTATCTGTATGACTATTTTTCCTTTTTACTTTCATAGAATTTGTATAAATTGATATGAACAAAATCAATTCATACATGATTAGGTTCTGCTCATATAATGTTACTTTATAAAGACAGATTTCCACATCCAAGGACCTCCATAACCTGAATAAAATCCTTCTAATACCAAGGATGCATTTCCTGCAAAACAAATGGATATTTATTTATTTATTTTTATTTTTCTGAGGAGAGAACTCATGGGGCAATAAGATTATTCCATTCATCATATTAGTGGCTAATATGACACGGGAAAGGAGGTGAGGACTGAATTCAGAGAGAAAGATCTCCTCTGTTCACGGCATTGTGAGTGAGGATTCATTTAACAATTGCTGTTCCTTTCCTCCATATTAAAAAAAAAAAAAAAGAAAAGAAAAGGAAAAGGAAAAAAAAAAAAAAAGCAGAATGAAAGGGACCGAATTATCCTTCCCAGACTCGCAAAGGATGCCATCTAGACAATCTGGAGGAGGTGGGGGATGGGGAGGTCTGCTCTCTCCTAAGACTTTAGGCTATAAGCTTCCACAGGGATTGGAGTAGGGATTCTCTACACATCTGCATTCCAGCAGCCCACTCCCTCATGGAAGCTGCTATTCCCTAGTGCCTGTTACTAAATATAGCTCCTGCAATTCAGACTGACAGGAGAGCTCCTGCTGCTCCACCAGGAGCCAGCCTTCCCTTCACACACTCCTAATATGGTCAGCCCTGCAGCCTGGCAGCCTGGGAGCCAGTGAGGGCTGCACACCCTTCCAGAGGTTAACCCATTGGTGGACGACAGAAGGGAAGCTACACTGACCACTGGTAGCTGCAGATTCTCTGATTACAAATCAAGACAAAGCAAGTAGGCAGGATCTAGACATGAGGATCCAGTCCACTTCCCAAATCAAAGTGTTTGCAACAGGTAAGACTTAGATCAAGGAAGCAGGGCAAGATGAACTGCCTAAAGTTCACAGCCATCGAAATGAAACAGGGAAAGAAAAATAAAGGCAAGGAAGAAAGCAGGAAAGGCATAGAAACAGGGGCAGCGGCAGGGTGGGGGTGGCAGCGGGGCTGGCAAGTGCACCACTCACTCCCCGAGGCCTGTGTTGTCTGCTTTCTGACAGCAGCTGCTGCCCAAGACAAAGAGGAAAACAGGTGTCCTTGCAGGTTTTTTACCACAGATTCAAGCAGAGAGCAGAGGACGGACCACTCAGTTTGCTTCTAGTCCTTTGGAGGCACCACCATGCCAAAGCCTGGGACTGTCCTGTGTTTCTGAGGGTTTATCAAGGGCCCAGGGGCTATGATTTATGAAGGAAAAGGCAACCTAGTACCTCCAGTAACTCAGTACCACTGAGGTGAAGTGCTAAAAGCCTCTTCCTTCCTCCCCAGTAAGAGGCCTCTCAGGACTGGGGTGGCGTACAGAATAAAATGGATGTACATCATGCCAGCTCTTCTTGGTGCCCCACTGGCTCCCATCGTTGGGCAGTGTGTCTACAGGAAGAGGGGGAGGGTAAGATCTCCTAAACAGTACCAAGTGTTGATTCTGTCAAGGGTTCAAACGGGAGAACTCTTGAACGTGGCTGGCCCTGCTCCTCACTGCTGACCAGCAAAGCAGAGCCTATTTGCTTTGAAGTCCTATATTATAAAAACCGCTTTCCACATTCTTTGTCAAGGTCAGAGTCCCCAGGAAGCACACTGGAGAAGGCTCTAAATTAGAACTGAGACAGTGGTTGGGATGATTTGTGACAACATGTAAGGACCTAACTCTGCCAGTTACCATTTTCTCTGTAGTGAAATCTGGTTGTATGTATGGAGGGAATTTCCCTACTATCCACCCCACCCAGCTGTGTGTCTGCTCCCTTTGCAGCCCAGCAAAGTCTCAGGCTGCATATTGGTGTCCTTTGCTGAGGACCAAGTCCCAGGTCTGTGGAGGAAAACTCCCTCCTCCCATCCTCCCACAGATACCAGGCCTCCTTAGCTTTGCTTGGGTAGTGAATAAAGGAAGAATAAATGAATGGAGGAAGATGACACCTGCAGCCTTGGCAGGTCTTCCAGGTGGCTCCCTGGTCTCTGGACAGTCTCTGCCACTTCTGAACTTTCCCACCTCCTCCTGGAAACCCTTGCCTTCAAGGTCACGTCCTGCCTACATGTCTCTGTCTCCAGAGTGGAGTGGGCAAGATCTCTCTACTACCCAACCCCCAAGCCCCACCACCATCACACACTGCTCTCTCTTCCATCTTCTTCATTGCATAAACTCCTAGGTGGGATGCTCAGTTCCCTCAGAGTCTTGGTTTTGGGTTCAAAGGAAACCCCTTGTGAATCAAAGAAACAAACTTCTAATTAACTGTTTCTTTGCCTTATGATTTTTGGAGACAATAATCCTAATTCTCCTTATCAGTGTGGAAGCCTCAAGGAGCTACCCAAAGTGTCAGAAAGAAACATATGAAAACAATGTGGGGAAGAAAGAAACACATGAAATCAATAGAATAAAATCTGATCTTATACCAGTTGACCAACCTAATAGACTCTATTACAAAAAGGATAAATGGTATCTAATTGGCCGAACACCAAGAGAAAGTTAAAAGCATCATTCATTTTCAATAATGCATAGATAAAAACATCATTTTTATATTAAATTAAATTTTCATCTATGGAAGTCTTACTAAAAAATATATATATCATTTTGTCAGAACTTGTATAACTGTGCATATTTGTAACCCAAGGGAAACTATTTTTAAAAAGAGGCAGGGAACACAGTGATCACAGTTAACTTCACTAACTCATAACATCAAAGTTACATCTTGACTCCAGTAACCCTGTCCCACACCACCCCCAGAGATGGGGAGATGCCCAAAGCAAGGATTTTGGTGCTTTGTGTCAATAGTGCTGGGCCTTAAAAAATACAGAACATGAATCTAACATCCTCCTATTTACATGATTTATATTGGAAATTAATATTAACCAATGGGATTAATTTGCTCCATACAATTGTATGTTGAGTTCTGCTACATATCATTGTTATAGTTAATGAAGATACTATAGTGACCAAAGTGTTCTTACCATTTGAAGCATTCATTGGATTAAAAAACAGACAAAAATACTAATTTTGACCATTACTCTGAAGGAAAATAAATCAGGTAATAGGATAAATTAGAAAATACTTGCCACAGGGACACTATTTTAGAAAAAAATGATCTGAAGAAAAAGAATTCTCAGAAAAGGGAAACTTTTGAGGTAAGATAGACCTGAAAATATGAAGGTCCTGATATAAAAGTCAGTTTAGGATGTTTGAGGACAGAAATAACATTTTATGACTGGAGATTTAGTCAAACAGGGAAAAGAAGAAGAGAGATGAAATTGTTCAGGAGGGAGGAACCAGAAAAGACCACAAAAAGGTTGAATTTTTTAATTCTAATTTCTATGGGAAAGAATGAGATTTTAGCAGGCAAAGGATATGATCTGAATTCCAGGCTTAATGCCAACAATTTCTATAGACTGTTCTAATAATTGTTAAGCAGCTTTATCATCCAAATGATGAGAATGTAGCTACCCAGATACCTGCTGGGTGTTCCCATATCATCACAGTAACTCAAGAGGCTCTTAAAATTCCAGCCTCTTGAAGTTTGAAACTTCTGCATCACCAGCAACCTGGGTCCTTTCAGGAGTTGACCCACATTGCAGAATATCACAGAGGAATCTTCCTTTCTTTTCACTCTGGGTCAGAAACCAGTAAGGATCTTCCACTCTGATTATATCCAAGAAAATCAACAGCTTCTGCTACCAACCTAGATAGATGAACTGACCCACCAAGTTACAGGGAGGACCTATGACCTTGACCTTGGTACCACATTTCAGGTTCTAGGATTGATGCAAAGAAAGCCAAACTGGTAAAGACAAGCATGTTTCCTATTTCAGACACCAGGCCTGGAAACACATTGTTCATAAATACAATGACTTCAGTAGCTGTCCTTTGGTTGAACTTTCTTTCCTCTGCTTTTGGCTACTATCTTGATGGCTTTTTTATAGCTTCTGATACCATAGCTCATTAGCCCTTAAATGAAATATCTACACTGGATTTTTACCTGCCTGAGTCTAAGTAACTTCTGATGACTTAGGGAGTAAAAGAAGAGGGGACTGACTAAATTTAACTTGGAAGGGGATGAAAATGTATTTTTGTGGGTAGATATCCTCTCTTTGGGGTTAACACCGAAACTTTCAAGAGCTGCAAATGAAAAATGACATGCTCCCCATGCCATAGTGAAGCCTCAGGGTCTCAATAAAATATCACTTAATATTCAGGAGATTTCTTTCATGCATGCTGTCCTTAATCTCAGGCTACTGAGAGGGTTAGTGGAAGCACTTGCATGAACAGAAGCATAAATCTCAAGTCTAATTAGTAATGCTATTCAGCTTTAAGACGAGCTCACATGCCCTTTGTAGGGCTTTGAGTTGATAAAGTCAGTGGATCAATATCAGTTGAAAGGTTGTTTCTCTCTGTTCACACATGGAACCCGACAAAGGAAAGAATTCTTCCTAGGAAACAGCAGGGAGATCTATTTCTTCAGAAGTGGGTGAACATATATAGAC
Source organism: Sciurus carolinensis (assembly GCF_902686445.1). Classification (NCBI taxonomy): domain Eukaryota; kingdom Metazoa; phylum Chordata; class Mammalia; order Rodentia; family Sciuridae; genus Sciurus; species Sciurus carolinensis. Next base: position 126,766,183 of record NC_062216.1, on the reverse strand, counting down.
AATGGCCATTTTTCACAATAAACATTAGCTGAACCGTTACTTTATAAAGCACAGATTTATTAGGTGGGTTTGTGTGAATGTGTGCATTTGGCAAAGTTCTCAAAGGTTGTTCTTTTTTCAAGAGAGGGGAAAAAAAGAAGGTCTCTCAGCATAGGCCAGGGAAACGTTTAGCTAAGAAAGGAACTCCAATGGCCTGTAATGTAACCCATGAAATAATTGTAGCCAGCGCCAGAAAGCAGTCATTGGAAAGACCTCCGTAAGAATCAGGCTGGACTGAGGGCCCCCAAATGGCTGCTCTGTAATCTTAATGGCCTCTATTGCAGGAAAATGACCTTGAGATGATTTTCAAATCCTGAACTTCTTTATGAAAGATAATATTAGGAGGGCATCTGAAAATTATGGACAGGACCTAAAAACTGAATAGAAGAGGAAATTCTTTTGGAGTTTATTTAGAGAGAAAATAATTAAATTCTTTTGAAATTATCTTTTCTTTTAAAGTATGAAAGAGGTCCTTGGGGAGGAAAAAGAACTGGACACACGATCAGATCAAGCCTTCACAGGCCAACTGCTGAAAAAGATTAAATTAAAAGCCATCGATTTAATTAGGTCACCTCAGTACTTTGATCAGGGAGACCATTTACCAAGTGTGACATTGCTCAATATTTGGCTGTTACGTTGAAAGAAGAAACAAAGAATCGATTGTTGTAGAAGCTGCCACCCATGTGCACATAGACGAGGTGAGCAGGAGGGATGGTCACTGTGCTCTCAGTTTGCATTTGCCCACCTCACATTCCCTTCTCTGCCTGTCCCTGTCCTATTCTCCATCCCAGGGCCTGACTTCTATGAACTGCCAGGAGATGCTGGCTGCTGGGTGGGTTTCATACTTGCAAAAGGAAGGAGAGACCTGCCTGAGTATTTCTTCTCAGTTCTGTCCCCTCCTTCCATCCCTTATCTCTGACATGTTGGTTGTTGGCATTCTATCAGGTCACTGTCTCCATGACTCTGGTCCTCAGGGAACTCTGAGAACACAATTGCCCCCCACCCCCATCCTTCAGAGCTGCTGGTGATAATGGCTTTCAGCCCTAACTGATCTCGGGCTGCTTCACCATCCCTTTTGCTCCCCCGACCTCCAAACTCCTCTCCTGACAGCCACTTCCCTACATTTGCTTCACTTAAACCTCTTCAGCTCAGTGGTTTTCCCTACCACAATACTGACCCACCTGGTCCCGATCACATTTTCACAAGAAAGACTACAACTCTATTCTAAGGCAAATGACCACCGTGTGTAGTGATCCCTTATTTAGATTCAATCCCTTAATGTGGAAAGTAGTGTCACATTAGGACAGTTCATTGTTTTCTTCAGTCATTTTCAGCAGGAGCTCGTGTTCTTTATACACTCATTCCAGAAGGTCTGGGCCAGACCCGAAGATATCCACGATAAGACTTCCATTACTGAGAACCCCCAAAGAAGGAGTGAAACAGCAGAGGGAATTGTAGCAAGTTTTACATTTGGGGTTAAGAGAGCTTATGTTTCTAGCAATATTCCCCAAAGAACCATTTATAGCCGTTTATAAACATCTTGCATTTGTTTTTCTCCCTGGTTATGAGATGGTCAAGAAAAAACGGAGGGGAGGGAAAGGTAGAGTTCAAAGAACTGGAGAGGGGTCCAAAGGAGACAGTTACTAATTCTTTCTTCAGGATCAACTAGGGCTAAATAAATTCTCTCTTTTAGAAAATGGAATAATTCTACTTGCAGAGTGAATAATGAATGCCAAGATTTTTGCTTTGAAACAAGGGCCAGCCTGTGTCAACATTTAATTTGCCACCTGGACAGAGATGTCTGAACACTCATCCAGGATACCTCCTCACGCTCCTCACTCTGCCACAATGCACTGTCCTGTGACCTGCTTTATTTTTATCTCAAGGCATGTGGCATTACCCATTGTACATATGGGTTTATGCACTGTTGATCTCACCCTCTTGAATGCAGTTTCCAGGGCCAGGTGTGCTGTATGTAGATGCACCAGAGTCAGGCTGAGTGAGCGTCAAGAGTCACACAAGCAGGGGAACCCGGCAAGGTCAGAAACCTGCAGCGGTGATTCCTTCTGAAAGGCAGAGGGATGCGTGGTGTGGACCAAACAGCTGTGATTACATTTTGTCTCAGGATCTCTGAATCAAAGACACTTATTTATTCAAAAACAATTCTCTCCCCCATTTTTTTTTTTCTTGAAACCTGTTTCTTGATTCTCAGGTTGCCAGGAGCAGAGAATGAACTGTCTTTTTTCTCTTCCTTGGGGCTGGGTTTTCTTCATACAAAAATAAAAAGAAAATAGTCCAGATGGAGAGCCTCACATTGTCGGCAGATTTAGAAAAACTCCCCTGGAATTTGTATTGGTGATGCAGTTTGGTACAGACTGACAAGTGAGTAATCTCCCATCTTATCACTTTAATTTCAGGCTTCAGAGATGCCCAGTTCTGTTGTTCAAAGAGTTTTATTAAAAATTTGTGAGGAGGGAAAAGAAGTCTCTGTGGACCTGTCTGTTTTCATTATCTCTGACAGAGCGCACAAATGGAGCAGAGTCGGTGGAGGGCTGGAGACGACCATTCATGGCACTGGGGTGAGGCAAAGGTCTCGGAGGCTCTGGGTACGGATTACATACATTCTGATCTGCAGGACCTCTCATACAATCATGAGTCTCAGTACATGACCTAGTACATACTTCCCAGTCATCAAACCGCTGACATTCCATCCACTAACCCCCAACTTTAACAAGCTCCACTTCCTGCAACTTCTGTGGGTGCTCATCTCACTGGCAAAACTGTGTATTCACCAGGCACAGAGGTACACATCTGTGTCCCAGCTACTCAGAACACTGAGGCAGGATAGAATGAGGTCAGGAGTTCAAGGTCAACCTGGGCAACCCAGAAAGAACCCATCTCAAAACATCTAACAGACTGCACTCTCTGAACATTCTCCCTGTATGTCCAGACTGAGCATCAAGTTGTGGACAGTTCCCTAGACTGTTTTGATACACAGTGTGAATGCTGCATTCCACGGAGGCATTCAGATTGAAATTCACACAATGTTTGAGTAGGTACAGGCCTCACAATATTCTTAAATACAGGGTTTTTCCTGATGGCACCAAGTGAAATGGAAGTCCTGTGGAGGGGCCAGTCTGGTTTGCCTGCACCAGAGGAGGAACACTAGGTCACCTGAAGGCCATAAGCTCAGGCGAACGATCCCACCCTCTCCCATCTGTATTTTTCTAGTTGCTGAGAGGGATTTCTAGCCCCTACAGGGCCCTGCTGAAAGATGGCCAGAAGAATTGTGCAAAGAATTCAGATGATTAAACGGGGAGGGGATGGGGGGGGGTAATGGAGAGAGTGTGCTGGCAATAGGAAATGGGCAAGAGTACAGAATGGAAAGTGCAAAGTAAAGAGCCCCAGACCAGCCGTCTAGGTTCCAATCCAGCACACTTTCTGGTTCTACCCCATACACAAATGTTAGGATCAACTTAGAGTGTTTTAAAAATATTAATGCCTAGATACAACCTCCAGAACATTAAAAATAGAATCACATCCGAATCTCTGCTACCACCTAAAAGTTCTAGTAGAATGAGTGAGGTTGCATGATTCGATCTATAAAAAACTGGGAGAAACCTTAAATGCAGAAATGCTAAGCTCATGCAGAGAATGGATTTCTTTGGTTCCCCTGGCCGTTCTACTCCTGAGAGGGAGTAGGTTGACACAAAACCCAAGAGTCCACAGAGAAAAGTGGAGCTGGGGTTACCCAGGACAGTAAGAGCCACCTCTACTGCTCATGTCCCAGCCCTCCACAGCTGCCTTGGGCAAATTCTCAGGTCTATACCAATGGTGATAGAAATTGCCTTGCTTTGGTCCTACCCAGTCCTAGAAGTATCTTCCTTGATTCTATAAATTTTTTATAGATTGCATTTTGATGCATTGTACACAATGGGGTACATCATTTCACTTCTGTGGTTGTGCACGATGTAGATTCATACCATTCATGGAATCACACATGTACATAGGGTAATGACGTCTGTCTCATTCCTTGATTCTTTGTTAAGATTGTGCTCACCATCAAAGATAAAAAATTTCCCTCCTCCCTCTAACAAAGTTCTCCCACCGAATCTAAAAACCTGGCCACTGTTTAACTTGATCTGCTTACCTGTTCACAAGAGAAAGGAATATAGTGGTTCTTTTATTTTGTTTTAAGGGCTGTGTTAAAGTTGGCAGTGGTACTGCCCTCTGCAATAGGATTGTGAAGAACATAGGTGGCTCCAGGTCATAGCCCTGGCCCTTAGGACCTGGAGAAGCTTGCCACAGACACCAAAGTGCAAATGACTGAATTAATCGTCCCTCCACGCACACACCGGGTTAGTCCACCATCAGCTTGGCAGAGTAAGGAAAAGAACCGCAAGAACAAAACGAGCAGAATGACCCATTTGAACCTAGACAGTGATCAAACAGTTCCATGTAAACTGTCATTTTCACTGCTTCTGCCTCAGCCCTAGAAATTATGCTTTTCTTTGAAGAGCTGATGTAGCACTCTAAATGATACATTCAGTACTGGAATTCAGTGTTCTGTTTCTCTGTAGGATGGTAACAGAGACTGGATACATATTCTAGTGTCTAATTCTCAAGTTACATAATTAGTAATTGTACATCATGTAAAAAAAATTTTTTTAATGTCCTGCTACAAGATAGCATCCTACAGGAGGCAAAGCTGACCTTATCTGCAGGTGGAAAAATGTTCTAGAGTTAAGGCTTCTTCAGCCCCAAGTCATTATTGTTCACTTCTACTATTATCATTGCTGTTATTTGATCACTGTTTAAAAAAACTATTGCCCTAGAAACTTGGAGGTTAAAGATGGGGGCTGGAGAGGAGAATGATATTGATGTAGAGTCTCAAAACCACAGCTCGCTTTAGCTCCTGAGAAGCTTTCTAAAGGTATTTTCTTCCAAGAGGACAGTAGTTAGATTTTCCAACTGTAGCTTTCATAAGACCCCAGTCCATGTCACAGTGCACTTTCCAGTGAATAGGCCCATGGAGGGCAGGACTGACCAAATGAGAGAAGAAATCAAATTAGATTATCTAGAGGGTACCAAACCTGTAACAGGGTAAATGTGCCAATTTCCTTCTCTCTTGATTCTCTAGGTATGTAATTATTATTTCCCATTCATAGGCTCAATATACCTTTTTCCAGAACATGTAATCTTATGGACCACTTCATAGGGCTGTGGCTTAGATCTCAACTCTTCTGAGGTAGGTTTCTGCTCACTGACTCCTCAGGAGGCTCACAAGTCTGCTCCAGGACAAGTTGGAATTGACAGGTAACAACTGGAGTCAGGATCTTCTTCCTGACTTCCCCTGAGCAGAAGGGACTTCCTCCCTTGGTAGAAGGCATCTTAGCAGACATAATGTTTGATCTATTGTTTTCTTAGGCATTTTCTCTTCTGTCTGGAAAGGAAGAAGGAACCTTGCTATCAGGGAGGCCTCTCAGACCCCTCCCTCTGTTCTCTGCTAGCCCAGACACACAGGCTCGCATTCAACCTCTGCACTGCTGAGGCTGCCCTTTCCTTTTAGCACACACAGAAGGGGAGAGCAGGATCTGCTAACATGACTTTTACAACTAGAGAAGCCGCGCTGGCAACTGCAACCACAACAAACAGTTCGCATCAAGGGCTCACGGTCCTGCCTCCCATGTGGGAATTCAGGCCAATTCAAATATTTCCGAAACACCTCTCAGAGCCAAAGGCTCAGCCTCCTGCACCTAAGGGGCAAACACTACAGTCCTCAACTCCGGGTTGTTTTTAAACAGCTCTTCCTGTTAGTGTTTTGGTTAGTCTTATGTCAGAAGACCTGGGCGTCACAGATTGTTCCTTACTGCCGGTCTAGTCTCTGAGATTTAGGGCTATGCACAGAAGACTTCATACCATAGTTACAGCATTGGATGTAATCTAGTACCAAACTCTGAATAACGATATTAGGATCTAATAGGATCAAACAATGGACAAGCTGCTTTTACATCCATCATATCTGGTGCTTAGTGGGCACTATAAAATGCAGAATGAATAAATGTAAAATTACATGATTATTAAGATTTGAAATGACCTGCCAGTGCTGAGGCAAAGGATAAAAAGCCCTCTCCCTGGATGTCATAGATTGCAGGAGAAATTTCTAAACATCTATACTTACATTAATATCACTTCCCTATTTCCTAAAATAGTTCCAGTTTCTTTAAAATTTTCTTCTTGTGATAATAAATATCCTTAACACTTGTAGTATCAGCACAAAGTACTCTGGTTTTAATCAGCATAATTAAAATGCGCGACAACTTTTTGTACTATTGATGCCTCTTAAGCATAAAAAGAGAGGTCCTGGATCACTCTCTATTTTTGAGGCTATAAGCATCCTACATTTAAAAAAGAAAAGAACAACAAATCAGGGTTACAAAAGCTATGCTATGATTCACATATCAGTTTTTAACCATGTAATCCATCAACTCCCCCATGCCACGTAATAGAATTGCACTACTCATATGAAGTTGGTACGATTCTGTGGGTGCCCACACACATGCAATTACCCCTCCCCCATGGGTAGTGTGGTTGTTATTGTTTCACTAGTTTAATGATATATAAACATTTTTTGGTCTTGTCCTTGAATCTTCATATTTCTGGCCTGAAGTTCTTTGGAAATGGTGTTAAACTTCTGAATGGGAGATGCCTCATGATATTGGTAACAAATGCCCTCTAGCCTCCACGTGAGAAGCCTTCAGGTGAATGCTAACAAGATAGCAGAAAGATGAGTATAGGCCCCGCGGGAACTGTGTAAATAGGGGAGAAAGCACATCCTGGAAGCAGGCAGGCAGCATGGTCTGCACTCTGTCCTTTGCTGGCTTTGCTTTGGGATTCACAGTCTGGGAAGAGCTGGGGGAAATCCTGCAGCCTGGAAACAATTTCACAGGCTGAAACATATTTTAAACTAACTACAGGGTTGCCAGAGCCTTCACCATGAACTCTTCCACAGCAGCTTTCAAGGGAGCAATACACAAAGCTCCAACACAGCTTCCACAGGCCCCGCCCTCCCACCTGCAGCTGACGGGTTTCCTGTGGCAAGCTAGTGACCCAACCACAGGTGGGGAGAGAGGGATTGAAGTGTTCCCAAAGTCACCAGAAGAACACTTGTTGCAGACAGCCTGAAGCCTTCTCATGGAACCATCAGTCACCAAGTCCAGCTCTGAGTTAGACATGGGTGGTGAGTTTTAAGGAGGTTTTAAAAATACAGGCTTGCAAATTTTATTCATACATATATCAGCATTTGTAATCTGTGTCCTCACAGCCCCTATCCCTGGGGCATCAGTACTCCTGGGAGTTATGGTAGAAAACTTTCTTACTGAATTAAAGAAAGGAAAAAAAACATGGCAACAGGTTAGAAATAAGGTCTAGGGATTCTTCTATGTTCCTTCTCTTCCTTTGTCCCTCCATGTACCTGGGATTGGTGCTGGTTTCCTGGAATATCTTTTCTCAGTTGAGCAGGATGTACCTCCCACACCACTCTCTCCTTGTCAACAGTTTAGCTGTCCTAGGTCTGGATGACTTCATTAGGCAAAACCTTGGGTCAGCCATTCATCTTATCCCTAGCCTCATTATTTATTTTAGTGATTAATGAATAGAAGTGGAAAGTAAGGGATTTTGGGGTTTGAATACCGTCTCAGATACATTGCATGCGATCTCATCACATACTCTGCAAAATAAACACTTGATCCGCTGTGCAGCTTGTATCCTGAGCTTTCCCTTATTCTCCTGTTCACAGCATTGAGGAATAAATGAAATCACCAGCTAGTTAACAATGATAATGATTTGCATTGAGCACTCATTATGTGCCAGGCTTAGCATTAAATGTTTTTTATATGATGCTTTTTAATCTGGTCAACTCCTGAGAAGTATATATTATGTCCCTCTTTTTGCAGATTATTAAACTGAGGCACAGAATGGGCAAGTGACTTGTCCAAGGTTTCACGGCTAGTATCAGTGAATGCAGGATTCAGACTCAAGCTGTCTAACTCCAAAGACCAAGATGACAGAAAGAGAAATATGTGCTGTAATTCTCATACACATAACCACCTGTTCCAGTCATTTAGATCTAAATATTCTGAAATGTGTCAATCAATCATTTAAAGTCTCATAATCCCAATGAGACCACAAATGCATTAAGGTCAAAGACTGAGTTTCTACTTCTTTGTGTTCTTCTAAGTGCCTAATGCAATAATTTGCACAAAATGTGCAATTAATAAATACATACACTAATGAATCTAAAGAAGGGGAGCAAAACCAGTAATGATCAAGTGAATTAAAGGAAAAAATGAGCCTATTAAAACAAACAAACAAACAAAAGGATAGAATTTGTCTGCCACATTTCCCGAGGTATGGGTCATTTTTAAAGGGTAAATTCCAGGCCTATCTTGAGCTCCAGAAGAGGGAAATATCATAGTCAGGTTAATTAACTTTCTGAAATAGCTACCTTGAGAATAAAGAGGGCAGTGGAAGTCCCAAACAGGATCCAGAATATGTCAGTGCAAAGCTCCGATGTCAATCAAGCTCTGCTCCCCAAGTGCTCCAATTCATCATACAACTTCAGAAGCTCGTCCCTTTAATCCTTTCGCTCCCTCCCAGAGGTTTCTGTCTTCTGCAGTGGCTGGAGGGCAGGAGTCATGGAAGCTGAGCCCTGGCGCACACGTGTGCCGAAGAGAGGTTACACGCAATCAGGAACGAGAACAATAAGCTGCAAAATCTTTTAAGCAAAGACCCCGGGGGCAGAAATGCCAAGGACCGAGAATGTTGTTAGATTCCAATCAGCTTGGAGAAAGAAGCACCCATGCAGCACAGGCTCAGAGAAAGCCAAGGGAAAGGGCCACGGTGATTCCTCTCTGTTCTCTATGCTGCTTCCTTTTGAGAAGTGTGTCCCACACCTGTGCACACCCGATTGCACAGGTCCAACTGCTGTAACTGTAGTCAGGTCCTTCTTTATCCAAGCACACAGCTGGGATTCTCCTCAGCAGGGCTGGACTCCTTGCCCCCTCTGCCTCCTGGGGGTAGCTGCTCACAGTCATGGGTGCCGGAAGTAGTACCAGTATGCTCAGGTGAGCGCTGAGGTGGTCTCCTAATTCAACAGCAGCTCTCACCTAGATCTTAACCTTTTTCCTTCAAATACACAAGTAAGATGGGTCGTCCTTAAAGACACATTTCTGTGGATGGGGCGTTTCTTTTTAATATTCGTCTGGTATCACTTATAGCTATAATCTGTGGCCAAAGGCAGGGCCTAGCTTTTGGATGTTGTTTTCCTCTCAGACCTGTGTCCCAGCCAGCAGGGTCGCAGCCAGCAGTGCACATCTGTGCTCATGGCCTGGGGAAGGGAGGGCCTTCCTCCCAAATGCTGCCTTTGTGGTACACTGCTCCTCTCTGAGGGTGAAGCCAAAGCCTACCATGGAGCTCAGGTTTCTCTCACTGAAATGTGATATGCTGCCATTAGGGACCTGGCGCTGCGTCTGCTGTTTTGAAAATGAAAATATTTGCTTCGAACTCCAGTCACCATCTGTTTGCAACCTTTACTACTCACCATATGCCAGTTTGAAACTGCCACTGTAGCCTTTGGGTCTCCCTGAGCTTCTATGACAGACTGGCCACCAGCTTCCTCTTGGAAAGGTATGAAGAACCAAGAGTCATTGTCCTGAACTGTTTGTCACCACAAGCACAGGACCGTAGTTATGTGTCACTTCCAGGCTTTTATGGTGAGGGGGAGGAAGAAAAAGAAAGGGTCAGAAAGTAAAGTAAGAAAACTTAATAAACTCATGGAATTCATTACACCTTTCAGAATATAAATGGATAAATTTAAAAATTTTGAATGCTATCAAAGAAAGCAAATAGAAACAAGTAAAAAAGAATATGTTTAATATATCTGGATAAAAAAGATATAGCATGGAATAAAAACCCTGTTTAAGAAGAGGTAAAACCCATAGAAATTTAAAAACATCTGAGGATGTGTAATTTTGAATGCTATCTCCAAGACAAAATGAGACTCTAAGCATTGCAGTAATGATATTGGTTGGAATAGTAATAAAGCAGACTTAGCTTCAATGTGGGTGTCAAATACAAATATTCAATTCTGGTGGTAGGCATCTTAGAGGTTACAACCAGAAGACATTTTAAAATTTACTATTGGCATAAATTGGGCTCATGGCTGCCCAGACAGTTGCTAATACTTGCTATTCATCATTTCTTGGTCACCAAGAAAATTATCAAGATAAGTTTGTTCTTTGTTGTAGTCAGGGTTCTCCCAAGAAATAGAACTGACAGGATCTACAGAGATACATGAGGAGGGAATTAGCTCACTTCTTATGGAGGCTGAGAAGCCCTCTCCTAGGCTGCCTAGAAGCTAGAGAACCAGGGAACTGGTAGCGTGGCTCAGTCCAAGCATCTGCAGGGTAGAGAATGAAGCCAGTGGCCTAACCCTCAGTCTGAAGGACTGTGAACCCAGGGGTTCCACTGGTGCAAGCCCCAGAATTCAAAAGCAAGAAAGTCTGGAGTTCCAATATTAAAAGGCAGGAAGAGTAGAGCACTCTGACTCTGGAAGAGACAGCAAGAAATTATCCTTCCTCTAACTTTTGTTCCAGCTGAACCCCAGCCGATTAGACTTACACTGAGATCAGATCTTCCCCACTTAGTACAGACACACATGGCAGTCTTTCCTGGAAACCCCTCACAAACACACCTGGGGAAGCTCAATCATCCTAATCAAATGTCAAATCACTTGGGTTTCTCTTTCAGCAGAAGAGGGATGGGCTCAGTGCTTACTGAGGCACTGAGAATAACTGATGATTTACCAGCTATCTGGGTGTCCTGTAACTTAGCCAAGTTGACACCCCAAATCAACCATCAATCATCTCAATAGTTTAGATTTGATGGGATAGTGTTGGGGGTAGAGAAAGAACAAGTTCAGCCTACCCTTTATGAGTAACTGAACATTCAGAAATACAAGGTAGAAAAGGTATGAAGGGATCCCATGTGATTTAGCCACCCTGGTGCAGAGGAGTCCATGGTAGGAATCCAGGAATTAGGTAACAGCCAAATCTTGCAGGAAGTGGTACCACATTTTGAAGCACAAAGTGCAATGATAAAAATTAGAATTTGTAGGTCATTTGCTAGACTCCATGCTAGGGGTTTCACAGATTTTATTTTCCTGAATCCTCCAAACCAGCCAAAGAGACAGGTATTATTTTTGTACCTCATTTTCAGATTGACATACTGAAGTTCAGAAATGATAACCCCACTGTATTTGTCAAGTAGGAATATGAACAAATGTTCAGGTTTTTTTCACCCTGTAGAGTCTTATCTTCAACCTTCACCCCACTCCTTCCTCACTGGGTACCTGAAATAGAATTAGAAATGGCCATTATTGTTCTTAGTCAATTATGGTAGTTCATGGACTCATGGTAGTTCAGGAACTTAGACCAATCAGCGTTTAGTATCTCTACATAAAAGTTAACCATGTAAGAACATATGGTTCCAAGCAATGAACAAGAAAAACTTGGGTTCCAAAGATTAGGAAGAAATGTTCTCCTTGCCTTTAAAAGAGAATAGAGAAGCATATAATACCAATTGTTCCTCAAAGCCACCATACTATCAAATAGAGAATTATCTTGAGGATGAGCTCTTCTTCATGGTTTTATAGAGACAGAAGGAACCTGGGTTGTTTATGACATAATTAGACAGTTGGATCAACAGAACTTGAGGCTTTCCTGCCTCTGGACTTTACTTCATGGAAACCCACAAATATTCTCACTGTTTAAATAACTCTGAGTTGAGTAACCATTCCCTGCAACTGAAAATATCCTAACCAATATCTACCCCAAATTCTTCTCAGAGAAGGAAAGGAGAACTAATCAGAGCCCTTATAGATGATCTCACTCATGTGAAGTCCTTACTGTTCCCTTTGCATAGATTGCCTGAGGTTGCACAGTTAGTAATTGATAAGGCTGGAATTTGTGTCTGGGAGTGTCTGATACCAACGCTTATATGCTTTCCAGTATGCACAATGGAAGTCTTGGCCAATAATGAAAGGTATGCAGATCATATTCCAGTTCCAAGCAGAAGTTAGGCAAGGGCTCCCTAGGGATAAAGTCTCATAAGGATCTGGTTTTTAGAGCAGAATGCCAGTTGTAGAAAGGAATTCATGTGTTGGGCAGGAAATCCCCTTTTGTGCCTGGGCCAGTGTGGCAGAAGGGAAGGGCCATGATTCAGAGCTAAATCTCCAGCATGTTGCACCCTGGGTCAAAGGACAAAGGATGACTTTCAGACTCTACCAGCTGCTGGGTTGAGGCTACTGATAACCCCTCCTCCTCTGGTCAGGTCTGCTCAGCCACCTGTGCGGGGAGCACAGCAGCTCAGCTGAAACATCTAGAAAAGACAAAGATGATAAAAAAAAAAGTAAAGGGAAAAACAAAGGAAGAGAGGGAATCCACTGATCAGAGGGACATGATCATTATGAATTTGACAAAGTGATGTCCAAATGTTACTTTATTTGAAAGGATCACTCTCCTTTTTCTATACTATACTAGTTTCTAATATCTGTGTCTAGTGAGTTTTCATGTGCAAAATAATATTTTTCTATTTTGACTTGAGTTCTTACTCAAAATTTATATCTGCATCTGAAAACTCAAAAGACTGTGATACCTGACTGCATTTCCCAATTTCTATCCATTCCATTCCTGGCACATACTGCTGCTAACATGGAACCATGTGCTGTTTTAGGGACTGCCAATCATCTTGCTTCCCTTTGAATGGTGCAGTATGTAAACCGTGGTCTTGCACGGTTCTATTAACTCTCTTTCTGCAATTTGTCTAAGTCTTTTTTCTTAACTGGGTTTGTACCCATTTCCATGATTACTTATGAGACAGATTGGCAGGTGGCTCCACAATTACCCAAATAGTCAGTGGAAAGGAACATGTTCTGGCATCAGTTTCAGATGTGGCCTGGAATTCTGGGTCTATCATTCACTAGCTAGTTGGTCAAGGCCAGGTCAACCAACTGAGGCACTATTTTTCCATCTAAAAAATAAAAAAAACTGCATCAGCCTTGTGGTTGTAATGGGAGACTACATTAAATGAGACAAAACATGTCAATATTTGTTTTTATTGCTATAATTCTTCTTCTTATTATTATCAAGGTCCTTAGCTAGTATAGTGTCTACAGTAGCGGAGATCATCAATACAAATTAATTCCTTTCTCAAATAACAATATCAGTCCCTCTCCCAGGAGATGAACCTGGTCCAACAGATGCCTGTGTCCTAAGTGAGGGGCACTCTGATAAATATTTTCCTAAGTGGGTAGGGGCTACATTTTGCAAAGTGTATTCTCCTTGAGAGGTTCTATGTCAGGGGAAGAGGGAGAGAAATTCTTTGATAAAACATCTGAAAAGTATTGCATTTTATGCTTGCTCTTGAAGATTTTTACTGCTCTTTGGCATATTAAAAGCTTTGAAAAATCTCACTCTAAGAATTTGTTAAAGTGTTTTAGCAGGTATTTCTCAAACTCACTTAACCATGAATTTCTTTTTACCTTGAATAAATTAGTATCTCATTATTGTTCCACAGAACATACACTGGGAAAGGTTGGATTGTGACTAGAAGACAAGAAAGTTGGATCTTAGCAGGGAGAAGTTTGGTGTGACAAAAAAAAGTGACACTAGCTAGGTAGGATTCTGGGTTAGCATTCTCCTCCTGCAGAGTAGAATCATGGTAAGGGCTTAGGGCTGCAGCTTAGTAGATGTATATACTCCCTCTTAGCACAAAGGGAGAAGTTGAGGAAGGAGAAGAACCAAAGAGCACAGAAAAGGATAAGCAAAAGCATTCATTATATCAAACATTTATTGAGCAACTACATGTGGAATGGAAAGATGAATTACATCATCTCTTCACTAAGGAGATAAACAAGAGAAAAGAGAAGCAGAAAGAGGAGAGGATTTTGGGAAAGGAAGACAATAGATTAGAAAGGGAGAAAGAAGACATGTTTGAGGAAAACCTTGTAAAATGTAGAGATGGTAAAGATTCTGGTCTGTTCTGCCTCACACAGGCTGCCTGGGCTACCTCCCTTTAAGTACATGGTGAGGTCTCAGCAAATAAGCCTATGCTACCTTTTTTAAAAAGATAAATTCTGTCAAAGTATTAACATTTTCTCTAGGAAAATAAATGAAGGATAAATGTATTAGCAAATTTCAGTTATTAAAGTAGGCAACAAATTTGCTAAGGATGATAGTGAATAGTAATAATATCAATTAATATTCACAATGTATCTTTTTAAGTAAATATGATGTGCCAATCCCCCAAACAGCGTAAGAACAATCCTAAAACTAGGGAGGAACCGTTGTTCAAGTGTGCCTATGTGTTGCATTCTGTCAGCTCATTTACAGAAAATGGTGAACAAATTGTCTTCACTCAAGGAAGATAAGGAAGAGAAAAAGTGGAAAATCAGAGGCAGCACACAAAAGTAGACTCAGTGCCCGGGAGGCAAGCTTCAGAAACACTGAAATATTACTGTACTTCTTGGAATATTGGGCTTGTTATTACCTCTTCCTCCTCACCAACATGTCCTTCCAGTTTATTTGCAGCTCACCAGCATCCGTCATCCCTCAGAAAAGAAAGGTCCCAGGAGTAGAGTTTCACCTCCCTTTCCATTTGTGTTGGTTTAGCCCCTCCCTCCTTTCTGCATTCATTCATTCTTTCATTCATTCTTCAACGAATATTTATTAATTTCTGACAGTGCTCTCTGTGTTTTCATTGTGGGGACACTCAAGCAATCTGTTAATTCCTACAACTTCATTGAAATGAGATTTATTTTCTCAGTAATCATGAATTTTATAGATTTTATTTGCATCTTGAAAAAAATCTATCATGTTTTCAGTACCTCAGGAAAAAGTTAGACATGCTGATGAATTATCATAATTAGTTCAGCTGAGTTCATTTGCTACCATGTTTCATATTCTGTCATTTTTTTTGACAAATGTAAAGTTTTCTTGTCCAGATGGTTGGGACTTTATTAGTGGGACTATAATAACTCAGAGTGTTGGGGAGTGCCATTATCCCCCTTTCTTCTTCTTTTCACTTCAGGCTGAGATTAGATTAAGAGTCCAGAAGATTAGATGAAGAGTCCAAAAGAAGAATACTGTATGAAAACACCAGGAAATAGCAAACTTTTTCAAAAAAAAGACCAACATATCAGCACATTCTCTGTTACTATGATGAAATGCCTGAGGTAGGCTAGTTGATTAAAAAATGGTTTATTTAGGCTCACAGTTCTGGAGGTCCAAGTCTGAGGGACTGTATCTGGTGATGGTCTTGCTGACGGAATCCACAGTAGGCACAGGGTAGCACATGGCAAGAGACAGAGAATGTGTGTATGTATGTGTCTTTTTTCTTCTAAAGCCACTGGTACTCAATCATGGAGGTCCTAACCTGATGACCTTTTCTAATCCTATTTGTCATGGTTTGGATGTGAGGTGTCCCCCAAAAGCTCATGTGTGAGATAACGCAAGAAAGTTCAGAGAAGAAATGATTGAGTTCTGAGAGCCTTAACCCAATCAGTGGATTAATCCCTTGATGGGATAAACTGGGAGGTAAAACTGGAGGAGGTCGGGCATTGGGGGCATGGCTTTGGGGTATATATTTGTATCTGGCCAGTGGAATCTCTCTCTCTGCTTCCTGATCATCATGTGAGCTGTTTCCCTCTGTTTCTATCATTCTTCCTCCATGATGTCCTGGCCTTACCTCCAGCCCCAAGGAATGGAGCCAGCCTTCTATGGTCTAAGACCTCTGAAACCTCAAGCCTTCAAATAAACTTTTCCTCCTCTATGATTGTTCTGGTCAGATCTTTTAGTCACAGCAGTGAAAAAGCTGACTAAATCACTAACAGTCTAGTCCCACCTCCAAACCCCATTGTCAAATTAAGTTTCTACCTTTTTAATACCTCACAGTGGAGATTAAATCCCAACGCATGAACCCTGGGGGATGCACCCAAACCAAAGTCACATTAGAGCAACCAGATAGCAAACATTTGTGGATGTATGGGCCAGAGAGTCTCGTCTCATCTACTCAACTCTGCCATTGCAGGGCAAAAGCAACCACAGATGATACATAAACAAGCCAGCACAACTGTATCACAACAAAACTTCATTAATGAACACTGAGATTTGAATTTCCCATGATTTCCTCAAGAACTGCAAAATACTATACTTTGATTTTTTTTTCTCCAACCATTTAAAAGTGCAAAACTGCTCTTACCTCATAGGCTACAGAAAAACAGGTAGAAGGTCAGATTCTGCCTCCAGACAGTAATTTGTCGATCCTTGTCCTAGTAGAAAGAGAATCATCTCAGTGTGATGAGCCTGTGAGTATTGTCTGTGTCTGGAGCCAAAGGTCACAGAAACTAATTTAACATCTTCGACCTCTATTTTCTCATATGAAAATGGGAAAAAAATTTTGACCTTCTGTGGTTGTTATATAAGAATTAAATGAGAAAAGCAATACCAAAAATAAAAACATTTTTCTAAGGATTGACAGAGGCTGGTGATGGAAGGTACACTGAAGGAATGTGCCTGTGGAAGGAAGGAAAAAGACAAGCAGAAAGCAGTTGTTCCTTGCCTGAAATGTAACAGTCACTTAATAAGTGATAGCTGTTGGTTATTATTCTTACTCTTACTATTATCATTTCTGTCACTCAAAGAATAACTAACATAGATAACAAGTGTCAACAACAGATTCAAAGACAAAAAAAAAAAAAAAAGGGCTATAAAAGAAACATACAGAATAGTGGGAGAGAAAAGAAGAAAAAGTCGTCAAGAGTATATAATTCCAAAATCCTCCCTTGGCTCTGATCTTCCTCCCACACCCCAGAAATGACTTTTCCAACTCCCTCATGAATATATTCACTCCAGTATCCACTGGAGTCTCAAAGTGAGCCTGCTCCAAGTGAATTTATCTCCCTCTAATCTTAACTCTGCTGTTCTCACCACTTTTTGTGTCTATTAATAATACCTCCAAGCTCTAGACATCTAGGTCATATTTGATTCAAACCCTTTTTTTTCCTCCTAGTCTTGCTGAGTTTGCTTTGAAATTTTTCTGAGGTCCATTATCTCCTATCCCCCTCTCCTAAATTCTCTGGAAGACACACTGTTCATGCCAACCCTTCCATCCAGCTCTCAATATCTGATTTCCACCTCTGGTACATCTTACCTGTAGTTTCTCCATAAAGGAATGTGCTAGTCAGGGCTGAATCTCTCATTGCTATGTCCCCATCACTACAGAGTAAAATGCTCCATCAGAGGATCTGGTCCTCTGGGAGCTGTCCTTGTCACCCATCTGACCTGATTTCTACAGCATTTTCCCAGCTATTCCATCTATTTCTTCAATTTCTTAGTATTTGCTATTCCCTTGACCTAGAATGTCCTTCCCTTCTTTGCATCTTTAAATCCTAGGAATTCATCATGGCCTTATGTAATTATTTCCTTCTCCAGGAAGTCTTCAGCTCAAAGTGACCTTTATTTCCTGTGACTTTCCATAGTGCTTATCTGTATTTCTTCCTTGTTAGGCATCTCTTGCTATCTTTATGTCATGTATCCATATTTTATCACTTGTACTAGACTGGTGATTCTCTGAGACAATTTTGTCCCCAGGGGATATTCAGCAATATCTGGAGATGTTTTAGGTTGCAACAACTTGGGACCAGGTTGCTACTGGCATCTGGTAGATTGAGTCCTTCAAAAACCCCGCACAACAAAATATGCAACAATACAAGATAGAAACCCTGGACCAGACTCTAAGTTCTTGAAGAAAGTAATTCACAACTAATTTCTTTGTTCACTCTAATTTCTAGCTTGGCTCTACATATGGTCATTGCTAAATACATATTGGTTGAATTCATGAAACGATAAGAATTTTGTTTGATAAAAAAAAGCACGATCCTGTATTGCCATGCAATACGGTTTTACAATAGTATACGGACATTTGTTTACAGTTTATCTATGTCATGTCTATGAGGAGCCAGGACTTCTCAATAACCACATGTTTTCATTTGTTGCACTTAATACAAATAATACCACTGACTGCTGCAGAGTCTCCTGAGCATTGTGCAGCTGATGATTCAGGTTTTGCAAATGCATTCCAACATAAACTACTGCTCCATGTCTTTTAGCATTTTGGCACTCTAGGAAAATACCTGGATTCTCAATGAGTTGGAGGAGTTTGAACCACACAAGTTCACTGCACACTGCAAAGTAGGTCTTCCTCCTTCAGCAGAGTCTGCATGCAGTTGAACAGTCCCTGAAAGACTTAGATGATGATTTTAGAAGACTATGTTTCTGAGGTTACCACTACTCATATTGTTTAAACAAACCTCATATTTAAAAAAGGAATCCTTGCTTAGTTTTCTCCTAACATTTACTCACTACTTTAATCCTGTCTCTTTTTAATCTGCTCTCAGAAAAAAAGAACTCAAGGTAATGTAATACAAACCATAGTAACAATAATAACTAAGTCCTTCTGATTTATAAAGCACTTTTTAACTGAATGCTTTCTCATTTACTATATTAACAATGTAATCACCTGGTGTCCAGAGTTGAACTTCACTCTCTTCCATTTTCCTTCCCTTTACCACTCATTGGCATTTTCTCCATGGTGAGGTTGGAAATAAACAAGGAGAAACATCCACTGATCATTTTTGCTAGATCCTGTATTTAAGCAATGATAAATTTTCAGTTTGTTGATAATCTTGGGATTATTCATTAACATATTACAAATTTTTGATAATTGGGCTTAAACTTTTAAACTCCATTATATCTTGGGAAACTCTGAATTTGTGAAATAAATTTCCAGCTCTTAGATCTCACTTCTTTCCATCAAAATCATTTCCCCAGTTATTTCTTACATTTCACAGGAAATAAATATTTTAAAAGAGTTGTTTGGAGTATAGTCTATCTATCAAATAGGAAGTAAAATTGATAATAATTCCATGACACATATTTATAACAAGTTTTGAATGCAAGAGGATTAGCTCTGTAAGAATTTTTCACCTGTGCTTGCATAAATAGTATGAATTCTGTGTATTGTTGAAGTTTTTCTATGAAAACATAAAAAGTAAGTAAAGATTTGCTACCGAAATAGGCATTAGCTTCTCCAATATCCCAGTGACCTCAATTCCTAAATATGAAAACCTCTTCCTTTTTAAATGAGATTTCTTTTCCCAGGGACACCAGGTGTTACTGGTGATGGTTCCGCCTTTGATTGATTGAGGAGCACGACATGGGATGCTACTGCTAAGCAACAAGGTAATGCTACAGCTTGCATAAGGAATTAATGACTTGGGGAGAGGCCAGCTAGTTTAATTGTGTATGTGTGTGTTTTCCCCAAATCTGAAAAGTAACATTTTCTGAATTTGATTTTGATTTGCTTCTCTTAAGGATGCCATTGTTGACACTAAGAAGGGTTTTTCAGTTTTTAGCTCCCAGAACTGCTGGCTAAGGTTGCCCATATTCCATGTGTAGGGTGTTCCATTTCTCAAAAATGACTGCATTCTTTATAGCATCCTTCTGCACAATCTTATTTAACTCTCTAAACAACCCCATGAGATAGGTTCTGTAGTTACACTCCTTTACAGATTTAGAAACTGAGGTTAAGGGTTAAGAGGCTTGTTCAACAATCACATAACCAAATAGTGCCATGGCCAGATGTGTATTTGAGACCAACTATGTCTAAGTCTGGAGCCCATGTTTTTTAAGACTCTCTGGTCCCCTCAATCTTGACAGCAGGATAGGAACTATAAATCCCATTAGATTCTGCCAGATCTAATCAAAGGATTGTGATGTAACTTAAGACTCTTATGAACAAAAGAAATAATAAATGAGATAAACTCAACTCATGTTTGAGATGAATTGCATACAAATTTAGATGCTTTATTAAAACACAAATATATTTACACATACATACATATGCTTATGTGTATATATGTGTACATATATAACATACATTTCTCATATTACAAACCCACAATTTAGGATCACACCTTAGCACTGTCATTTGATGTTTATCCTTGGGAAAATCATTTAAAATTTTTAATAATTCTCATTTTATTCATGTGTAATGGAGATCATAATGGGATTTATTCCACAGGATTGTTATTGTGGCAATTAAATGAGATAATTCTCCAAAGTGTAATAAAATTACAAATAATTTTACCAGCTGTCATCAGAGTTATACTAAGAGATGAAAGTATCTGCATAGGAATATCACTTACCCAGCTGCTTAGGATGGGGCTGGGAAATGTTGTGAAGAAACAATGGAAATAATACACCCCTCTGCACAACAAAATAAAATAAAATAAAAAATAAACAGGGCTTGAGTAAAGCAGAGAAGGACACAGATGAAAGGTGGTAAGAGAGTGAAGAAGAAAACCGGGAGTCTCAGGAGAAGATACTTCTCACGGGTGAGACACCCAAGAATTTTAACAAGGACATCAGGGTCCACCGTCCACTGTGAAGTTTTCTTTTTCTGTTGTTACTGTCCTTCAGAAGGGTCTGCCGTGTGTACTCATGCGCACATACACGCACATGAGTGATTTAACAGGGAAGACAAGCAAAGAGGCCAATCTGAGCTGTGAGAGTGGAGGGAGGGCCCCAGCCACAGGAGTAAGGTGGGTGAGACAGGCAGCAATGTGCAGGCAGAGGTGGCCCATAGAATGTGAGTCCCCAGAAGGAAGATTCCAACCATTTCAATCAAATCTCAAAGAGTAACTAGTGCCTGAATAACTTGCTCATTCAGTTAACATTTATTGAGTGTCTATTATGTTCCAGGATATCTTATAGGCACTGAGTCAAAGTATTAAGTAAAGCAGTCTTCCTGTTCTTGTACCTTATTTTCTAGGTGGGAAATGGAACAAGGACAGAGGAGAGACAGACAATAACCAAGTAAAAAAATGAAAAAGATTGTTTTGGGTAGTGGAAAGTATTGCAAAACTAAAATGTAAAGCAGGTATGTGTTATGTGTCCTTCACCCCAGGGGTGGGGTGGACCTGGGTGGGGGTGCTAGGTTAGACCAGAAGTCAGAGAGGGCCTGGCTGAGGAGTTACTGTTCAGCCTGCAGACTGAAGGGCAGGAAGGGCTGACCAGCCATGTGTTAATCCTGAGGCATTCACCCCAATACGGGGACACAGGCCCAGGGGCTGCCAGCAGGACTGGAAAAGACCAGCGGCACTGACTGTAGTGGGTTAGGGAGAAAGAGTGGTATTTGTGTCCCAGGGCTTTGCCATGACAAAGTTGCACAAACTGGCTGCCTTCAAATAACAAATTTTTCTCATCATTTTGGAGACCAGAAGTCTGAAACAAAGGTGTCAGCTGGATTGGTTCCTTCTGAGGGAGGGGAGGGTCAGTTCTTTCCTGTCTCCACCCCAGCTCCTGCGGTTTGATTGCCGTCTTCAGTGATCCTTGGCCTGTGGATTGTCACTCCAACTTCTACCCTCGCAGGGTCTCCCTGAGTCTCCTCACATCGACCTCCTTTGCCAGAACATTGGTCACATAGAACTAGGACCCACCCTGATGACCTCATTTTCATTTGATCCTATTTTTAAAGACCCTATTTCCTAATAAGTTTACACTTTGAGGTGGGAGAGTAGAACTTCAACAGATCTTTCTAAGGGACACAGCTTAAGCTGCAATGGTAGGATATGGAAAGAAGTTCCGCTTTTATTCTAGAGACCCATGTGAAATGCCTGGCATAGTGCCTGACACGGGGCAAACCATAATGTTAGCAAGCCTTGTTATTATGCAGGGAATTTCTAACAAATGCAAAAAATTAACAGAAAGGTCTTTTACAGAATGAAACTGGATTGCCTCACTGTCCGGGTCGAAATCCCTCCAATGGCCTCCATTGTACTCTTAAGAAAATTCCAATTCTTTATGAGACCCACAAACCCCACAGGCCCTGAGCCTTTTGTGATCTCCAGTTTCACATCCCACTGCACCCTGCCTGCCTCACCCATTCCATCCACTATGGTCTCTTTTCATGTCCTCAAGCACCCCAAGCATGCCTCCACCCCTGTGCCTATGTGTGCTTGCTGCTTCTGCCTGGAAAGATATTGACATGGATGACTCCCTAATGCCACACAGTCTTCACCTCACAAACCTCCCCAACCCTGTCGCCAACCCTTGGACTTCTCCAAGATCCCACTCTAAAATAATGACCCCTCACTCTCTGTCTTCTGTCTTCTGACACTACTGGACTTTTCTTTGTAGCTTTGATAAGTACTTAAAATTTCTCTCTCTCTGTCTCTCTTTCATGTATAATTATATGACATATTAATTATGCTGCCCTTGTCACCCAGTACCCAATGTCCCTTGTCCATGAGGACAGGGAAAGGTGTGTTTGATCACAGAACTTGAGTCCCTAGAACACTCCAGTCATCCAGGAGACACACAGTACATGTTTGTTGGAGATATGAACCAAGGGTTTTGGTGAAACCAGGACTGATGTGGTGGTGATTTTCTTGTCCTTTTTCAAGTACAATCCTTCCTGTTTTTATGCTTACAATCCACAATTTACCAATAGTTCTTTGTTCCACCAATAATGAGTCTTGGACCCCTATAAATCTGTCTGCATTCATTGCAGAACACTCTGAAATACATACAAATGGGACAGATTTTCATCTCAGGGACATGGAGTTCAACAGTCATGTTTCTATCTTATTTTGTATTCTTCATCTTCCTGTTGGGTACATCTGAGTAATGCAGCGTAGGAGATGAAACATCTTTAAGAATGCATCCCAGAATACCTGAACATGCTCTCTTCCTTGTGTTGAAATGGTGGAAAGGATTCCTCAGCTCCAAAAGACTAATTAAGCTAAAAGATTAATAACAATTCAAAACATTTTTCCTCTGAAGAGTAGAAATCATTAAATAGCAATTAAATTAAAAAACAGAAATATTTGTTGTCTACAAAACATAACTTCAGATGCACTTTGAACCACCAAAGAAAATTAACCAAATTGCTTTAGATTCCTTTCTTTTCTGTTGCTTTATTTTATAATCCCAAAGATTATTATATAAATTGATCACTTATTTTATGAAATTGATTTAAAAACAAATGGTTTTAACAATTTCCAAAATTCGAATCAGTCTCTAATGAAAGAAAATCTGCCATTAACATATTCAAAAGAATGTGCTGTAAGCTCTTAAATTAATTCCAAAGAGACAGTCCAAAAATGTTTTAAAAGAGACACCATTACTGAAATAAATGAATAGCTTCCCAGTATGACTAGTAAATTAAATATGCAAATTTTGCTAAGATTTCTAAAATTCAGGCATATTTTAAAATAAATTTATACATATTTAGTTTTGTAGCACATTAGCTTTTCCAATGTATCTGTTAATTAAAAATCGTTCATTACAATTTTTACAAATTATTTATGAGAGAACTATCTATTCTTCTTCAAGAAAAAAATTTAAAATTGCCTAATTTGGAAGCATATGGTACTGGGTCAAATATTTTAAATTTATGAAAATAGTCATAAAAGTTAATTTACTGTCTTATGACCTTATTAATTCTTTTGAAATTTTTACTTTAAAAAGAGGCTTTCCTTAAAAGGGTTCTTATTCAAAAGAAATCCTGATTAATTGCCATGATAAATAATAAAACTGGTAAGACAAAGAGAGGGGAGGGAAAGTATAAAAGGAAAGAGGAGCCTGGAGGGAGAGAGGTGGGCAGGAAGAAAAGAAAAGAAGAAAGGAGAGAAGAAAATAAAAACATTTTGTGATTTAAAGATTTCTAAATTCCAGTCAATATTCTAGTAATTCCACATAAGAATTTCTATGGTTTAAAAGAACCCCACCACCCCAAGTTCCTCTGTTGGAAACTTAACCCCCAAGGCAACAGCGTAGAGAGGTGGACCTTTAAGAGGTGACAGTTTTATGAAGACATCAGTCTTGTGACTAGATTAAGGCTGTTGTGGTGGGAGTGGCTTGGTTACAAAAGTGAAGAGTTTGGTCCCTTGCCCCTCTTTCTCTGCTTTATATGTTCTCTTTCTTTGTGGCCCTCTACCATGTTATGATGGCCCCTGATCCTATACTTTCCAGCCTCCAGAACCATGAGCCAAATAAACTTCTGTTTATAATTTACTCTGTCTGTGAAATTCTGTTACAGCAAAAACAAAACAAAACAAAACAAAACAAAACAAAACAAAAAAACAGACTAAGACAGAATTCACTAAAAAAATTTTAATAAATCAGACTTATTTATCAGTTCCTTAGACTTTCATTCCCAAACTTGATCGACCGTGAGACATATATGTATGTATTTCTTCTGGACTTTATTATATTTGTAATTTAAGCTTAGTAGCCAGTTTACTCAGACTGGCCAATTCCTTTTAGCTAACAATGACATTTTTTTCCTCATGGCCTCAATAGGCAACTTCAAATAATTTGCCCATCAATTCAGTCAGAAGAGGAAAATTGGTGTTACATACAAGCTCATTCATTGTAATCTCAGAAAAAGTGACAGTGGTAAATTACAAATGACAGCAGCCTAGGAGACTAGTGGAGAAAGTAGGCACAGAGAGTTCTCTGCATGGTCGAATGTGCCCCTGGTACTTTGCTCAGGCTTGATCTTCATTTGATACAACAAAAGGTTTTCACAATGGACTGAAAAATGAACTGTGGCATATTTCACGAGAAAGAACACAGTTCTTAATAGTGAGAGAACCTCATGCCGAAGTCAAAAGCACTTTTGTCTAGGCCAGAAACACAGAGGTTTTTAGTTACTTGAAAGCAAGTCAGGGGACGAGAAAGTTCTGTTACAGTTAAAAAGAAATAGAGGATGCTTCTTATTCCAAATAATTTCAGAGACTAGGTTGCTCTAGAAACCCCAAGCCAGTTATAGAACACAGGTCTTGAAACTACCACTGGGGAAAATGGAAACAAAAGCTTAAATAAATTCCTTCAAACTTCCCCAGAGCTTTTCTTCACGCCCAAGGCATTTCTGGTGGAAATAGTCTTGAGAGACAAGGGTGTTGTTCTGAAAATTACCCATATCCTTTTGAAACATTGAAAAAATACATACTTCAGTTCTTCCATTTCTGTGTGCTTTGTGAGTAAAATTTATTTTTTAAAAATTTCTTTGTTGTTCGATTAACTGCAATTAAATTGTGTTAATCTACTAATATTTATTTAAATTATTGATTTTGTATTTCACCAGTCTTAAAACTTCATAGTCAAATTTATTTCTGATTCACTCATACAACATGTAATTAATGAGCTCCTACTAGGTACTGATGATATAGCACTGGAAAGGTCAAAAACTCTTACGGTTCAACTCTTATGGAGCTTACTTGGAGTGGGGGAGGAGAGGGACTCCAAGAATGGATAAATAAATATGGAAAATATCAGCTGGTGCTGCTATATAAAATCTAAATAGCACAGTATGATAGAGAGGCACAGGTGTCTAGCCAGGTATGACAGACAGGGACAAGTGACTGCCAGCTGACTGGTCTGGAAAGTCCCCTCTGAGGAGGAGACTGGTGAGCTGAGAATTGAATAAGAAGGATTCAGATATGTAAAGACCAGCATGCAAAAGCATTTTTGGCAGCTCAGACAGTTGCTGAAGAGCCCGTCATGAAGAATGAGTATAGTGGTTCTGGAAAGAGGAAGAAAGTCAAGTTTGGGAAGTCCAGAAGTTAAGAGCTATTCCTCTACTGTTGAATGAACTGGGAAACATCAAGGGAATTAAATTTTGGTCTTGCTTCTACCCTCTTCTAATTAGTTTTTCTTCTTCTAATTCGCCCCCTTTCAGTATAACTTGCACTTCACTATTAATTAACCTAAAATATACCACATTAATTGATTCAGTTTCCTTGTTCAAAAAAATCTTGCAAGCCATGTACTTATAGAAATTTTTCAATTATTGAGCTTGAACTGTACAGACCTCCAAAAAAATTATACTAACCAACCTATACCACTGTTTCTCCACTCTTCTAATGAGTACTCTCCTGGAGCTAATATTCCTATTGTTTTCTCTTGATCATTTTTTCTCATGCCATTCCTTATTGTTCAGCATCAATGTTTCCCTCCTTTCAACGTACTCAGATGTCAATCAGTTAGAATTCTGACTGTAACTAGCAAAAGAAAACACAGCATAAAGTGTCTTAAATAAAAACAGAAAATTCTAGGTTCCAATAGATTAAAACTCCAAGTAAATCAAACTTCAGACACAGTTTGATCCAGAAGTGCATGATGTCCTTTGCTTTGAGATTATACTGAGCTGCATGGCTCTATGTGTTCACTTTATTCTCGGGCGGGCTTCCTTCAGGATAGCAAAAACAACTGCAACTGTCCTAGGCCTTCTACTGGATTTAATAGTTACTCCAAAAGTCCTGTCCACCTGGGACCTGTGAATGTGGTTTGGAAATAGATTCTTTGAAATGACAGCAAGTTTGGACAAGGTCATACTGAATTGGGATGGACCCCATTTCAATGTCTGGTTCTTGATAAAAGGACAGAAATCTGGACACAGCGCCACACAGGATGAGGTCGTGATGATGGTGGTAGATACTTGGTGGCAGGTAATGCAGCCCCAATTCAAGAAACACCAAGGATTGCCACCAATCACCTGAAGCTCGGAAGACAGAAGGATCCTTGCCAAAAGCTTTCAGAGGAAGCATCGCCCTGTCAACACCTTACTTTTGGACTTCAGTTTCTTAGCACTGCAAGAGAATATGTTTCTGTTGACCGAAGCCACGGATCATGGTGATTGGTTACAGCAGCCCTAGAAAACTCACCTGCTGTCCAGGAGAGAAGAGAACAGTGTACCTAGTTCTCCAATGGGAAAGAGAAGAGGTTTATTTTCAGAAGCCTCAGGAGCTTTTCTGTTACCTCTGTGACCAGGCTCAACCAACCAGGGCATCCGGGGAATAGGCCCACTTGGAATTCAATGACTCCCCATTGAAGCCACAAGGCAAGATGGTAGGGGAGGGATCCCTGCAAAAAAATGCAGACTACTGTGGAGGTGGGGAGAGGAAATGGGGGTGCTAGGAAGGCAAGCAACATGTGTGCACTCTACTACTGTAGGCAGTTAGGATGATGGTGTGTCTGGAAGTTACTGAAGACCTGACTCTAACAGGCGTACGCACTGAGGAAATGTATTGTCTCAGATGACAGGAGAAACAGAGGCAGGTCGAATTCCAGCCCCAATATGAACAGGGTTTCCACGCCGCACCTCTCCGCTTCTCAAGCCTCAGCCTGTCTCTATCAGTTTGTCTCCAGATCAGCATGCCTGTCTGCTCCATAATCAGCCAGGAACAAGTAGAAATCTCATGCCTAACTATGAAGTAGACGTCTCTCCTTTTAGCCTGCTTGGACCCACTTAGGGCACATGCCTGTTGTTATAGCAATTTCTGGAGAACTGCCATCTACTGATCGGCCTCTGAATCTAGTCCCCCGAGTGAAGAATGGGGGAGCGGAGGGGACGGAAGCAAGGACAGGATTGGTATGATTGGTGCAGAATTTGACTCATCAGGATTTTTCCTTGGAGTTTAAGATGGAGTTTGATTTCCCTCAGACATGTATGCTGCAGAGGGAGAGTTTCTAAGAAATAAAAAAAAAAAGGGAAGTGGGCCCAGTGATGGACACCTGTAATCTCAGCAGCTCAGGAGGCTGAGGCAGGAGGATCACAAGTTCAAAGCCAGCCTCAGCAACTTAGTGAGACCCTAAGCAACTCAGTGAGACCCTGTCTCTAAATAAAATATGAAAAAGGCCTGGGTATGTGGCTCAATGGTTCAGCACCCCTGGGTTCAATCCCCAGTATCAGTCCCCAATATATGTATGTATACAAATTTACATATATATGTGTCTGTGTGTGTGTGTGTGTGTGTGTGTGTGTGTATACATACATACAGAGAGAGAGAGGGAGAAATGTGAGTATATTCTACTTAGTGTTGGGCTGCTGTACCGTGAAGTCTCTCCATACTACCCAACCAGAAGTGAAGACATCCTCTCTGGATTTTTCAGCATTTATTATTCACCCTGACATTTCACTTATGTTATATTCTTAATAATATTTTATATACATATTTCAGTCAGAATAATATTTTATATACATATTTCTAATCTCCTGATCTAAATCCTTAAAACCAGAATGTGTGTTATCCTTCTCTGCATAATTCTATATACCTAGTGTATCACTTTGCCCAGAATGTTTCATGCTCTCTAAAAATCTATTCCTTAATTCACTGATTTTTACAAGTCAAAAGAATGAGACCTACTTCAAATGAGCATTAAAGATAGAGATCCAGCCCACTAATTCAACTCTTCTGTCTTCCTAACAGTGATCTCTCCTTGCTGATTATTTTCCAGGAGTCCTTTATGCCAACCTACTAGTGATTCACCTGTACTTAATCCAATGATTAGCTTTTGAACCTAATCAAATAGTGAGAGGCACTAATGGTAATGACTTGGCTAATGTTTTGAGTAAGAACGTGAACAAGACACAAAAACTAGAGGAGCAATACAAGGTTCATTGTGGAAGCTGAATAAGGCAAAGGAGAAAAAAATGGACTTTAAAGAACAAAAGATGTTTTAGTCAGGTTTTCCTGTTTAATAGTATAGATCACAATTATGCTGATCCACTCAAAGTGGAGCAGGTTTTTTTTTTTTTTTTGCATGTTCTAGAACTACCCTATGAACATTTTAATAGTTCCATTGCTCAACACAATACATTAAATTTGATCTACCTTTGGGAATGCTTATACCATGTTTAGCAGCAAGATTTAAAAAAAAACGATTTCTGATCTAAAATCTTGGTGATGCGGCACAAATTTTGATTAATTAAGAGAATTGTGACCATTGTGAAGATGTCTTGAAAATGAAATCTGAAATTTTCTCTACAAATCAATCCCAGTAATTCTGAGGGCTATTGTAGTTACCATTGATGAATAACATAAAGTCCTGGTCTGGACACAACCCAAAGTAGTAAAAGTGGCCAATATTGTGTTTTTATGGAGAATTCATCTTCCAAAGAATGTGAGTAAATAATTAACTCTTTTATAAAAAGTAGAAAGAATTGAGGCAATTAAGATGCATATCTAAATTTTATCTAAAATGTCCAGATGAACATTTCCCTCAGTGGTAGGAAAAAAAATACACTTTCTCTGATGTCCTTCCTTTTGGTCAGTGGAGATATACAAAAAGTTCCAGACCCATTACAAAAATGCTAAAAATGTTTGATCCCTCACCTCTCACCTTGAGTAATCTTTGGTCCTATTTTTATAAAACATTTGAACCTAAGAGAAATTGGACTTTAATAGTGATTTGAATTCCTAGGAGCATTTAATATTCTCTGTCCATGTTCAAGTCACTAGACAAAATAAGGCGAGAATACTTCCTGTGTGTTTTAATCAACTTGCTATGGCTGTAACAAAATGCTTGAGATAATCTACTTAAAAAGATGAAGGGCTACTAGGCTTGATGGGTGATAGTCACCTGTAATCCTCAGCAACTAGGGAGGTTGAGGCAGAAGGATTACAAGTTTGAAGCTAGCCTCAGCAATTTAGCAAGATCCTGCCTCAAAATAAAAAATAAAAAGAACTGAGGATATAGCTCAGTGCTAAAACATACCTGGGTTCAATA
The DNA here is from genome assembly GCF_902686445.1 of Sciurus carolinensis. Lineage (NCBI taxonomy): Eukaryota > Metazoa > Chordata > Mammalia > Rodentia > Sciuridae > Sciurus > Sciurus carolinensis. Next base: position 126,736,451 of record NC_062216.1, on the reverse strand, counting down.
CTTAGTACCAAAAAAAAAAAAAAAAAAAAAATGAGAGAGACAGAGACAGAGAAAGAAAACAAACAAAAGGAAGAAAGGCTTATATTGGCTCACAGTTTCAGAGGTTCCAGTCCAGATGTCCCTGCTGCTTTGGGCCTGTGGCGAGGCAACACATCATGGCAGGAAGCACATGGTAAAGCCACCTGCTCACCTCATGGCTGGGAGGCACTCCCTCTATGGTCTAACTTTCTCACACTAGGCCCCCATTCTTAAAGGTTCCTCTACTTCCGGATGTGGGGTAAAAGGTACACTCATACATTGCTGGTGGGGCTGCAAATTAGTGCAGCCACTCTGGAAAGCAGTGTGGAGATTCCTTAGAAAACTTGGAATGGAACCACCATTTGACCCAGCTATCCCACTCCTCGGCCTATACCCAAAGGACTTAAAATCAGCATACTACAGAGATACAGCCACATCAATGTTCATAGCTGCTCAATTCACAATAGCCAGGTTGTGGAACCAACCTAGATGCCCCTCAATTGATGAATGGATAAAGAAACTGGTATATATATACAATGGAATATTACTCAGTCATAAAGAATAATAAAATTATGGCATTTGCAGGCAAATGAATGCAGTTGGAGAATATTATGCTAAGTGAGATAAACCAATCTCAAAAAACCAAAGGACGAATGATCTCACTGATAAGCAGAAGATGACACAAAATGAGGGGTGAGAGGGGGGCAAGAATAGAGGAAGAAAGGACTGTATAGAGGGAAAAGAGGGGTGGGAGGGGTGGGGGGAAGGAAAAAACAACAAAATGAATCAAACACCATTACCCTATGTAAACATATGATTACACAAATGGTATGCTTAATTCCATGTACAAACAGAAACAACATGTATCCCATTTCTTTACAATAAAAATAACTTAAAAAAATGATAAAAGATTCCTCTGCCTCCAAAACATACCATGAACTGGAGACCAAGCCTTTACTATGTTGGTCATTGAGGGACAGTTATCCAAACCATCGCAATGTCATTGGGTTCAAAATCCAAATTTTATTTGTAATCATTCCCAGGCCCCTCCTTTCTTCCTTACTTTCTAATTAGGTATGAATTTAATTCTTCTGTAGACCTGCTTTACACACACAGAGGGCAAGGTGGGAAAAGAAGCAGGCAGAGACGGTGCATTTCAAAGACAACAGCATAAAAATGGGCTTGATGGAAATTATTTCCAAAGTATAAATTTAAAATTTGAAAAAAGAATTCGATTTCCCTCCCTCAAAATGCTGCTTTAGAACTTGAGGACCAGTAACCTGGTGGGCTACCTAGAGCACCGCCGTCCTTCCCAGCCCACCTTGAGAAACAATAGATCACAGTGGCTGAGGGAGCCGCAGGCCTGAGCACGAATGCCAGGCCCCCTCACACCGTGTGACCTTGAGAAGCTGCCTGACTTCCAGGCTTCAATTTTCACATCTGTAAAATGACCGTGATAGAAGTGCTTACTCTGCTGGGTGGTGGTGAAGATGAAATGCTCTAACCTATGGGAAGTGCTAGCAAAGGGCCAGGATCATACTAAACATTCCATGAGTTTGAGCCCCTATGACAATTCCAAGGGGGAAGCCAGTCTGCATCCGGCCCACTCTCGCTCCTCCGGCCCAGAACCGTCAGCCCATCATGCGATTATCCGCAGACAGAAAGGCTGCTTCATTTATTTCTCACTTCCTCGCTGTCATTTTGCCTCTAGAATGTTGATGGCAAAAGAGATGGAAATAATAATGTTATCTGTTTACACAACATTATTCTTATTTTCTCTCTTCCCTCAGAAATGCTCTGATATTATCAAATTAGTCGCATTTTGAAGATGATATCCACTAGAACTAATCAAATGCAACATTTTTTATTCCTTGGTTTTACCCTGGATCCTCGCCCATTAATGTAACAGCTGCACTATTTTAAAAGGAGGCTGGAAACACTCACGCTGCAGATATTCGGCACTTGGTGACTGCAATCATGACTGTTTACTGAATATTAATATTCCGTATGTGTTGTGTGGTTCAGCCTTCTAATGCCAACGCTCATTCATTGCAAAGAATAAGAAGTTTACAGAGAGGCATTCCTGTTTAAACCAAAATCCAGTTCTCTCCAGTTGTCCTCTGATCTTTTTACATTAACTCCCACATGCCAAATTTCTGAACATAGAGTAAAAGAGAACCATTTCAATCTTAAACCTCTTGTGATACTGTGGTTTATTATAAAATAACTTATATTTGGTCTCACTCCATTTCCTGGTACCCAACTTCTAGAACCTTTGGATAAGAGTGTCTTTGGGATGCTAATGAGAGGGCTGGTGGCTAGCAGCCCCCAGGTACTTTCAGGATTGGGGTTGTTCACAGGACCAGTCAGGGCATGATTAGAAGGTCGGGACTTTTCCTAACCACAATCTCCAGGGAGGGGAGAAAGGCTGAAGCTTGAATTGATCATCAATGGTCAATGATTTAATCAATTGTGCCATGTAATGAAGTTTCCTTCTATAAATACCTCAAAGTACTGGGCTTGGGGAGATTCCTGATAACTGAGCTTGTGAAGGGAGGTTCCTGTGGGTGCTTCCTGGAGAGGGCATGGAAGATCCAAGTCCTGTCACCCATACCTTGCCCTGTGCATCTTTACTTCTGGCTGCTCAGTTATATCCTTTATTAATAAACTGATAAATGTAAGTAAAGTGTTTCTGAGATCGACAAGCCACTCTTGCAAATTAATTGAACCCAGGAAGGGTTCATAGGAACTCTTACCTAAAGCCAGTCAGAAGGATCGGTCACAAGTTGCACTTGCCCCTGGCATCTGAAAGGAGAAAGGCAGTCTGGGACTGCATCCTTGACCCACAGGATCCAACACTGTCTCCAGGCAAATAGTGTCAGAATTGAATTGCACTGGAGGAGCCCCAGCTGATGTCTGCTGGAGAATCTGCTGGAGAACGGCTGTAGCTGGTGTGGGGTGAGGGAAATACCCATATACTTAGTGTCAGAAATACGGAGTGACGGACTAGAGGGGAGAGGGTAAGAAAAAACACTTTGCTATCTTTGAGTATTCGAGAGTGGTATCATCTTCTGATAATGGAGTGCTATTTGAATTGTGTTACTATTTCTTGTGTGTCCTGAACATTTCAATGTCCTTTGTGTTTGAGATATTACTGACACTGTTATTTCTCCTGAATACAAATGTCCCTGAAAAGACCTGCGTAGCACCAAAGGCCCCTGCCTCCTCCCCTTCTCTGTAGGCTTGCATCTCAATAATTTTAACAGTGTCTGCACGGCAAGTGCAAACTTCATAATTTACTGGCTTTTTGTACCTGAGAGAAAACAGCTAAACATTTGATATTATGTAGACTAAAGTTTCAGACGTTTGACCTAAATTGTATATTCTGATTTTACTTTTCATATGAATACCTTGGTGGATTCCATTTAGAGCCTGTATTTATACATACCATGCAAATGGTCAAAGAAGTGACTCAATAAAAGGCCACCCAATTGAGGTAGCTTTTGTAAATATGTTATTATCTCTTGGAAATAAAAACTGGTTTCACATTTTTAAACTAACTTCTGATTATTGCTCTAATGAGTATAGTATTACTTTCTGGTTTTAAAAAATGCTTTCTAGTTTTATTTCTTTGTTCTGAGTATAAACATAAAAATTCAAATTAGCAGCCAGGCACAGTGGCAGATTGCTGTCATTCCAGCTACACAGAAAACTAAGGCAGGAGAATCAAGAATTTGAGGCCACCCTGGGTGAGTTAGAGACAACCTTTCTGAAAAACAAAATAAAAAATGAGGTGGGGGCTGATGTAATTCAGTGCTGGAGCACTTGCCTAGCATGTGTAGGGACCTGGCTTTAATTCCCAGTCACACACACCAAAGAAGAAAAAAATAAAATTGCTTATACAGAAAAGCAAAAACAAGACAGTAGAAATCACTTGAAATCCCACACTTCATTTACATTTTGCTGAATATCCTTGGAGACATCTCTCTATGAATGTGCACATATAGATGTAATTCTACATAATGTCCTAGAATCTGGCTTTTCCAGTCAGCAATATGTTTGGACATTTTCCTGTGCCAACAAATATAGCTCTGCATCTGTGATTCTCATTATGTCCGTCATCTTCTGGATAAGAGCATGATGTGCATGTGGAATACTGTGAACCCAGGTACAAAGTTGGAGAGTCACCCCATCCATCGCCATATTTTATGACAGTCTCACTATACTGACACGCCATATTGTTCTCACCTTATCCTTCCATGACTGGCACTTGTTTCCAAAAGTCCATAGTTGCATATTTGTTAGGTCTTTTTTCCAAACTTTAAATGTTTAACCTATGGTAGATACCATTTTTGTCTTAAGCTCCACTCTTATCTAGAGTCTGAAACATCCTACAGCTAAGAACATGAATGCTGATAATTCTGCTCCTGTTCCACTCTGAATACTTTGATTTATAAATGAGTCTGTGGCTACTTGATAATGTATAAAGCTACATACAGGAAGTAAAATCTTTATTAAAAGAGTTGTTTTTAACTTACTTTCCTACTTAGCAAACAATTCAAGGTTTTCCTACTGATAGACAACTGATGACTTACATGTAACTTTTTCTTTTGGAATTCTGATAAATGACACAAGGGTACACAGGCTCACCCCACAACTCAGAAAGTCTCCTTTTCACAGTCAATGAGCTCCATACAGTGTACTTGGCCATTGACCATTATATTGCACTTCTCAGAACTTGAATAGGTTGAGAAGTTGACCTTAAGTTATAGGATGACATTAAAATCCATTTTTAGAAAACAAGACAAAGAGACCAATTTGGAATATTAACTTTTCAGTTTTTTGTGTTTGGCAGGATTCATTCTTTGGGGAAATACTTCTGCACGGTCAGGCATAGTCAACTCCTGCCGACAGAGAGGCAAGCACATTCATCCACTCATTTATTCAACCAGTACACTATTTCAGAAGGGACAACTGTAAGGTATAGTCCCAATATACAATGATGCCCTTAGAGCTGGGCAAATTTCTGTATATTTAGGCTGTTGTTGGTTGGTGTCTTGCTCTGAAGTTGAGCCCAATGTACTCCTTTCACAGCCAAGTTGCCTCTGCCTTCCAGATGATTCCAGAAGCACGGTAGTAGCTCTAAGCACATCTGATTCAAAATGAGGAGACCTTAGTTTAACTCATTTGTAACCTTGAGGATTACCTCTGCACCTCAGAATTGCTATCCAGGGTTAGCATCCAAAATGAGGGTTAATCCATCAGACTCCTAGAGTTTTTTGTACATGCTGTATTATGTGTGTGATAGATTGGCATAGGGTAGGTCTTTAAAAAGGGTTATGTGGAGCTACTGTGTTCAGTGTCCAAGCAGAATAAAAGTCCTTTCTGCTTGCTCCCTTTCACAGTTCAAACCAGTAAATAAATCTAGTCAATATCCAACTACTAGAGAACTTAAAAATAATTCTTTTCTTAAACACAGGCTCTCCCTTTTCTTTATTCAACATGCTGTTTGTAGAAAAACAAAAGGCCTGTCACTTTCATTCAGATACTTCCATGACAGTGGCTAATCTTTGATTTAAACTGATAAGAATTTGATTCTTATTTCCTCTCTGATTCTGAATCACATTTAATGGAACCAAATTGTTGATCCTTTATTTAAGAGAAGGACCTTCACGATCAAGGATAAAGTTCAATATTAAACTGGATTCCTACCTTACCCATGGAGTGATAGTGTTCTGGCTATCTCTGCTGGTCACCAAAGCATCATTTCACCTCCTGGTGGGTTTCTATAGCTATCTCATTCAGAAGAAAGCTACTCAAGAAACAGATATTAGCTGTTGGGAACAATCAGATTGACTTCCTGAGTATCTGAAAGACTCTCTCTCAGTCCACAGCTCCAGGGGACGGGGGAAGGGACAACAGGCTGTTGTGACTAGAGTTCCTCTTGTTAACTACCCACTGAAGACCTCTCTTCATTTCTCATCTTTCTTTAGGTGTTTCTTCAAGTTTTTCATTTCCCCCACCTCTAAAGTTCTTTCCTAATCCCATCCCTCTTCTTCTAACAGAGCATGTTGTAGACAGAAATCATTTCAGTCTTTTGATTCACATGTCACAAAAGAAAGATCTTTATGGTCACTTACTCTAAACCTCTCATTCTTCAGATGAGGAAAGAGTGTTAGAAACAGAATTAAAATCAGGGTCCTGGACTGACCTCCAGACCAAAGCACTTCCGATTTGCTGTATTTGTGAAATAAATGTTGAAGATCCCCATGGTTAGTTTTAAAATTAGATGAGCTAAGTCTTTTCTGTTTGTGTGGAGATGAAAAGAGCACATAGCTTCTCTGTCTGTCCCGTGGTGTCATGCCTGGTCTGGGGCAGTCTGTCTAGCTCTTGAGGATTTGTGCCCACTCCATCAGTTGGACCCTTCATTGATGTGCTGTTTTAGACTTGATTAAAAAATGGGAAATTCAGCCAGGTGACTGATTTTCCTGGATCCCTTTTCCCTATCTACCCCTTTTCCCTGTCTAAACCTACTAATCTTCATTTTTCACACAGAAAATGCCTATTTATGATTCCTGCTCTTCACTAACAATGAGAGACAGTATGAGGAAATAAAAGTCTATATTATGGTTTTGATAAGCATCTTTTTCCAGTGTATTCTTGGAGGATGATAGAATTTATTTATTTATTTTTGTGCTGCTGTGCTAAGCACATGTTCTACCACTGAGCTACCCCCCAGCTCAGAATTTATTTGAATTCCCATACGAATTTTTGCCTCTATTAGTGTACTAATACACTATTACTGTATATTTAAGAAAGATATTATTTTCAAATTATGGTTTACATTAAAATCGTCATGTGTCTCTTCCTGTATTTATTTATTTATTTTGCAGGAAATGGTGACATTTTTCTCTTCTTATCATAGGAAGACAAATTCACTTTAGAAAGATAAATGTCACATTTTAATGAAAGCCAGCTTACAGTTTGGATGGGGATAGGGATCCTAAAAGGGGAACAAACAGGTGTACACTTTGACATTTCTCATTCTTCTTAACTGCAGCATAAGATTTACCTTTATTTTTTAATATTGGAGAAATTGCCCTGGAAATCCCATCATAAGGATGAACTGAATACCTCTGGGAGTTCATTGACCCTCATAAACTAAATCCAGAGCAATATTCCCTGACTCATAAAAAAAAATTCAGTAAAAAGGAAAATAAAGCAAATGAGAATTGGAATGTGAAGCATTTTTACTGCAAATAAGAAAGAGGCCAGATGAGCATGACATTAGGAGGGTGAATTCTAGAAGAGTGGTGCATCCAAGGTCAAAGCCATGTGACTGCACAGGCTTCAGAGAATTTTATCTCTGCACAGTGGATCATGTAATGGTGAGCCATATCACTACATGGAGTTTAATTTTTTTTAATATACAAACTAACATAGTCCCTACAGTGGACATTTATCCTCTTTTGGTTGTCCAGACCTGATCTTCCTTCCCAGTTTTGGAGAATTTCTCCTATGGTGAGTCATGGTGGGAAGCAGCGATGCCTCACTACAGAGGAAGAAGAAGAAATCTGCTCTCACTCAGGTCTTAGAGACTGGAACAATTCCTGCAAATAGGAACTTACTCCAGCTACAGGGATTACCACACCCACTGACCAGCAGCAGCAGGGGAGCCAAGGGCATGCTGTGGTTGGTGCTGGCTTGGGTGCTGTTGCCAGAGACCCATCCACTGGTTGAGAGCAGCATCCTCCCCAGACTCAGCCTACAGTGGTATTGGGCTCTGACATTCAGTGCCTCACCTTTTCTAGTTGAATCTCTAGAAGCCCTTTTTACTCAGGGTGATCTGGGAACTTGTTAGGAAGGCAGAATCTGACCTTACCCCAGATCTACCCAGTTGATGTCTTAAAATTCAGTAGTGTCTTGCACATAATAAAACCTTCATGAATATTTCCTGAATGTATAGACATAAGGAAATGCATTAAAATTAGACCTTGTGGAAGTTATCTGAATTATATTTCTTCAAAGCATATGTAGGTGAACAGCTCTTAACCCAATGGTTGTACTCTTGAAAACAACAGTAAATGATATTATATATAATGAATTATATTCTAAATGCACTTCACAGATAGTTAAAAACTCTTCTACTGAATCCTTCTGTAAATTCATTATGCCTTTTCAATACATACTCACTTCTTTACTTATCTGTGTTGTTAATTTGTATTCCCCCAAGCACAGCACACCACAGTAAAGATTACGGTAATCAACTGAGTTGTCACTGAGATGATCATTGAAATTCTCTCCATAGCCCTCGTTATTGTGGTCATCATCTGTCTTTCCATTGGCTCCCTAAAGTGCCAGCTCCACATGATCTTGGTGTGTATCAGCACATAACTAAGCAACCCAAATGGATACATTAAACAGTTTTCCTTACAAGGTCAGTCGAGTGCTGTTATTCCTGAGCACTGCACTGTATTTGGTTACCTGTAATGACTGGACATTAAGGGCAACTTGCCCTTTGGGTTGGCATTGTGCCAACCTCAAGAGCCTTCAGTAGTCATCTCAAGTCAGTGTGGGGGTAGTGCCGCTAATACAGTACCAAAGAGTACACAGAGCTTTCCCAATCTTACCCAGAAGAGAAGTCCTGAAAAGCAAATCTGAAATGCTTTGGTGAAGTAAGCTGGAAGAGAGATGGTCATGTAAGCAGAGGAAATGCTAGAACTTTGTAATCAACCAGTCACCTACTTACCTGTTATATTCTCAGGAATGTTTCCTAACCCCCTAAGTCTTTAGTATCCTCTTGAATAATCTGGAGCTAGTAAGATTGTTTATCTAATAGCGTGTTTGGGAATTAAGTATGAGAATGGAGATAAAGCAGTGTTGGGCACATAAATGTTGCTCCATAATTATTAACTATGATGATTGTTACATTTCTAGTACATAATGTCAGCTCATGATCAGTTTATAGAATGATTTAAAATGAGGCTTAGCAACACGTATCACAGATAACAAGATGCTTTTCAGTGAGAACTGATCCCATCTTCATATTCCTAAAACTATGACTTTTAAAACCTGTCGTCACCATAGATTTTAAGAGATGTGTTGAAGAGATACAATCACAGAATTTGCCGCCAGATAGATTGGGTTGGAATATCAGTATCATAGAGATTATTCCCTTTTCCCCCTTGGAATACTAGATTTTTATTTAGATACCAGTCCCTCCTTCCCACTACCCATATGCTGTAAAGAACTGACCAAAGCTTGGACTTAAGGGACCTGCAATCCCTACCCCCTAGCCAAAGTGATTGTTCAAGAATGCAAGCCTCAGCCAATCAGGGCACTTAATCCAAAAGAATTATTTAATAATGGACCAATGAGCTGTGAGGAGAAAAGTGGCAGTCCTGAGAGTGCAACTTGAATACCTCCTATTCCAACAGCACAACTGATCAAGGGCCCAGGTACTGCACTCTGGTAGTCACCCCCAAGTTTGTGGATCCGAAGGAATATTAACACATTGGTTCCTGGGAGACAAAATTTGTATGTCAGTTGATGTTGACTAAAAAATTCTCTTAAGATTTTGTTTAGACTGCACAGTATAAGCACTTCCACCAACCTCTCTCCCTCTTAACTTCACTCCATGTCAGAGTTCAGTTAGAGTCTGACTTCTCTGCCAGCCTTCACAGATCACTATTCCCATCCACACTTGTGTTTCCCTATGAGAGCCCAACAGATATAATCTCATCCTGGTGTCTGTTTTTTTGAGGAATCTTGCCTAACACAGGTTTCCTCGAAGCATCTAGAAAGTATGTCTCTTTGTTCTGAAAGTAGGTCCTGGGGAAAATGTTCTTGCATCCTCTGGATATATGAATGTCATGGAAACTTCCCCCATGATTTCCTAACAGGAGTTCTGTTCTCCAGGTTAAATATTCTAAATGCTTCAATCTTTCTTTATACTAAGTGGTTTTCAAACCCCATACCTGTTGGCACCTAGAATGATGGATTAGGTAGAGAAAACAGAAAGTTCTATAAGACTATATTCACTTGTGCTTCTCCATAAGTATTACATGGCTTTAGCTTTTGGAATTTCTATAAATGTATTTTTTTTTCTTTTAGGAATTTGGTAGTTACCTTCACATATTTGAAAGACTGACACACAGAATGCGGCTATTAAATGTTTATTCATTCACTCTTAAGTAAAAGGAGCAGCAGAGGACCTGGATTCCAGAGTCAAACTGAGTTCTAATCCCAATTGTGTCTCCTACAAGCTACGCGTGCTTGGGTAATTTAACTAATCTCTGTGTACCTCAGTATCCATCTCTGTAAAATGTTCCCCAACCTTGCAGATATTGAGTAAATATCTAAGAATGAAAGACTGCTGACCCTAGCCATGTATGAATTAGAGATGTCAGCAGGGACTGACATAGAAATATTCTTTCTATTCTCAAATTTTAGGATTTTACTTCTGAATTCCAAAACCAAGATGGCACACTGTGCTAGATCTGAGGTTGGCAAACTGTCTCTGTGAAGAGCCAGATAATGACTACCTGAGCCTCTGTGGCCCACGCAGGCTAGGTTGAGCTACTTAACTTTGCTACTATAGTGTGAAAACAGTCATACACAATGTGTAATGAATAGCCATGACTATGTGCAAATATAACTTTATTTATAAACACTGAAATGTTAGTCTCATGTAATTTTCTTGTCATAAAATGTTATTCTTCTCTGTGAGAGAATAGCATTCTTGAGAACCATTTGAGAATAGCATTCTTATCCCTCAGACTACCGTTGGGTCTATGAGCCATGGCTTGGCTTCCCGTCCCCTGTGCTAAATGAGGTATAAGGGAGGTTCCCAGTCAAGGATGAGGTGTCATCTGTGGTTGCGAGTTCAATGACAAGTCAACATCTCAGAAAAAATGAGACAGAACCATTTCTGCTCTCATTAGTACAAAAGTCCTTGGATGTAAGAAACAGTAAAACTTGCAATGAACTGGGGTTTTGACATAGTGACAACCATCTTCATTGAGCTTATCTTTTCTGAATAGGGTCTCTACCTTTCCCATCTGCTCTTTTTATAAATTTTGTATAATTTTTGATAATTAGAGAATCCTGGACTCTTTCCTGCATCCTTTGACCCCTTTTAAACATATCTACTTAGAATATTTGTATCATGCTTAACTCACCCTTTATACCATTTCAAAGGGCAGAACCCATTTTGAATTCTATGAAGCTCACTTAACTGGTCTTAGAAATAAAGAGGAAAAAGAAATTTAGGAAGTTGCTCACAAGTTACTCTTCATTACGAATTAACAGCTACTAGGATACTTGAAGGATACTTGTGAGACCCCAGTCACCACTGACATGGATCAAGAAACTGCTTCAGAATCTCAGGAATTAGTCTACAATTAAACTCTGTACTCTCCTATGTGCTTATTAGGAGTCTATATCTCTGTATTGCTGCTATATGCAAAATCTTGGACAATGTAAAACAAAAACCCCAACTCCTACTCTTTACCTTGTTTAAGTGCAAGTGACAGAAAATTCAACAGAAAAGTAATTTAGATGAGTTAAAAAAGTATTTCCCTCTTACCTAAACGAAATCAAAGTTTATAACAAACTCAGAGCTGTGATGGAGGTTTCAGAAAGTCTTTAAGAATTCAGTTTGATAAGTTTCCATCTCCACCTTCTCTCGGGTAGTCCAAGTTCCAGTCTACAAAGTGGGAAAGTAACAAAGGAGGAGAGAACTCCAAGACACACATGGCTGTCCCTCAGAAAAGGTGCTCAGAAGCTGACCACCATTTATACTTAAATCTCACTGCCCAGCATTTAGACACAAGATCATTTTTAGCTAAAGTGAGGATAAAGCTTAGTCTTCCTGAAAGACAAAGAAAATGTCTTCCAGGGTTGACCAACCATCTCTGCCCTGCTTGGGGCTCACTCTCTGGGACCCACTCCATCTTCTCTTCAGAGAAAAACTGTAGGCAGACAAGAGGAGAGCCTTGTGCTCCGCAGAAGGATCAACCCTAAGGAGAGGCAACCACTGGTGTGGAACTAGAATTTGTTGCAGGTGAGAGCACCTTCCATCTGGGGAACCCCAGGAAGAGTCCTATTCCATGTGAGCCCCTACCTCCCAGACCCCACATTTATAAATCAGGACGGGATGTGCTAGGCAATTATTCTTGTTTTGAGGGGAAATATTTGAAGTTTCTTGTGGGTAAGTTAAATAAGTTCTATGAATAAATATATATTCTTTTTTAATATTTTTATTTATTTTTATTTTTACAGACTGCATTTTGATTCATTGTACACAAATAGGGTACAACTTTTCATTTCTATGGTGGTACATGATGTAGATTCACACCATTCATGTAATCAAACATGTACATAGGGTAATGTCTGTCGCAGTCCACTATCTTTCCCCCATCCCCTCCCGCCTCCTCATTTCCCTCTACACAATCTAAAGTTCTTTTCTCAGTTCCCCAACCTCCAAAACCTTTCTAAAATTCTCCTGGGTTTGCCCATTTGGTCTAAATGTAATCCATTCATTTTCCTTATATATGTTTTGGAAATATTTTGCTCTTATGGATTAATGAACTTTAAGAAATAAAAAGAACTATCAAGGCCTTATCTTTACTCTTAGTGTAAAGCATAGTGAAGCAAGCAAATATGTCCAAGACATCTGGACGCTATTAAATTCATATTGCTCTGGCAAGGTAAGGTGAAGAGGGGAGAACATGATTCATGTGCTCAAACAGATGAACCTGCAGAGAGACAGAGATATTGTGGTTTGAATTATATGATGGTTTGTTTATAGTGAGCAAACAAAGGGATTAATTACCTAATCTTCAATTCCTATATTTTTACTTAAACACAGATTACAGTCCCAGAAAACATAACCCACAAATGATGTAGACTAGAGAATGAAATGCATACTTCTACTCTAGGTTAGCACTGAGCCTTCTCTTGCTATGTTTTCCTCTGACACGCCTGCAAAATTGGCAATATAAAGAATAGCTCTAAATTAAGGAAACTTTGTAGAAAATTATCTTCACCTGGCCTCCATAATCGAAGATAAGAATGATGTCGTAAAGACAAAAGCGGTTGATGTAGGTACCTCAACTTATTCATACCTGGAAATATTCTTTGGTGTCATATGTTAATAAGTCTAATTAAAAAATAGTTTGTATCTGAAACCATCTTCTGTAATGTAGAATACAGATTTCAGTTGGTGAAACTAAACCAACATTACAACATAAACTGTATGCGTTTTTGCTGCTTTTAGTTTAAACAAAAATATCAAATATACAGGCATAGCTACAAAGTAGTTTTGACTAATTTTCAACCCCTCTTCCCTGGACAACTTATAGTTTTCTTTACTATTGTATTATGTATGTAGGTAAGTAGGAATATAGATGGATAGATAGATAGATAGATAGATAGATAGATAGATAGATAGATCTATTCACCATCATAATCTATAATTTTTTAAAAATGCTGTTTCATTCCAAAGACACAGTGAAAGTGAAACTCTTATTCCTTTTGGTAACTGAACACATACCCCATCCCTGCCCCAGCACATACCCCAGAGATATTCCTTGTCCTTCTCCAGAGACAGCTGTGCAAAGCTCTCAGGCCCAACTCTCAGGCCCAGCTCTTGCTGGCTCAAATCTCCACCCTCTGGAGCTTTTCTCCTAAGTGCTGAGTCTCTCCTCCTCCATGCATCTCTCCACTGAGTGATCTTGGTTTCTCTTTGATGATTTCACCTTATTATGAAAATTATAGAGAAGTGATGAAAAATGGCATGAGGGGACTTTAATTAACTGACTTTCTCCCACCAGGCACTAGACCTTGTGCAGGCTGTGCTGGAGCTAATGTCTAAATAACCAGGAAATGTCAGAGGAGAGACGTGGCATGCACTTTCCCAAGGGGAAGTGGAACAGGGAAAAGCCCAGGGGTGGGAACCAGAACTCTGTGTTCCGCTCTCCCCTTTTCTGCCACTGACACGCTGATAACTGGAGGTAAGCCCTGGATGATATTGTGCACAGCACATATTCACAAATTGCCTTCAAATTCATCACAATATTGGCTCATCTGTCTCAGCTTTAGTTTGTCCCATATACAGCCCTGTACCCCCACACCATCATTATCCCCATTTTCTTGCAGCTTGTTATCACTCCAGCAGAAGATAATAGTATTTTAACTCTCTCTCTCTCTTTCTCTCTCTCTGAGTTTTTCCAACTCCAGGAAACATTCACAACAGCTGCCTAGTCCACAGCTGCTCCCTCACCATGCTGTGCAATGTAACTAAGGATGCAGTCTGCATACTTTCATAAATAAATACCTTGCCATTACTGGGCATCTATCTAACTAAGAATGCAAAGTTGTATTTACATAGTTTCAATCCATGGAAATCTTTTGTTGGAGAAATAATTTGCTTTAATAAAAGTAACAACATTGATGGTTAGCCACGAGATGGTTAATCTTGGTTGTCGTCTTGACTGAATTGAGAGGCACCTAGAAAACAGGTAAGGTATCCCTCTGGGTGTGTCTGTGTTTCCGAACCATTGGCAGGTAGGTCAGTGAACTGAGTGGGGAAGACCTGTGCTGAAGGTGGGTGCAAGGGAAAGGGGAGAAGAGGTGAAGCTCATGTGCCATCAGATCTTCTTAACCAGGCATGGATTTTGCTGCTGCTGTCAAATATCAGATTCCAGATTCTTCAGCTTTTGAACATGACTTGCACCAGACACTCTCCAGAGGGCTTGAAGGCCTTTGATCTTGAACTGGGTCTGCATCATTGATCCCTCTGCTGTGAAGTTCCCAGCTTCTTAAACTGAGCAGCTTCTGGGTTCCTGGGTCTGCAACATACAGACAGCCATTGTGAGATTATCTCCCTCTACCTTATGATCACGTAAACTAATCTAAAAATCCCCTCTTATAAGTAGATTTATGTTCTATTCCCCTGGAGAACCTGATTCATACACTACAGTCTATGTAGCACCTACTATATGCTACCCACAGTAGTAATTAAAGGTATCTCCATTCATATTCCTTCAAATCCTAGTGAGGTGGGCATCGTCACCACATTTATAGGGAAGACCTTGAGCTTACCTGCATTGACCTAAGTCACAGATCTAGGAGTAGGACAGAATTTGAACCTGCTGTCCAAATTCTTCTATACTACACTGTGTAAGCATCAAATATCTCTCTGGTTTTATTTTCCACATGATGATACGGTCCTCCCTTTAACCTTGTCTGTGTGACTATCATCTCTTCTATTAACTGCCACTCTCATCGCCATAAGAGAAATCACTTTTTCACCTAAGGTGGGTTAAAGAGAACACTGACCCCATCTGAAATGGACATGAAGTGAGCCTTTCTCCCACTTCCTGCAGGGTACTCCAGAGACATCTCATGCCAGGGCCTGGTTCCTGTGGGTGGATCTTGAGATGAAGGGTCAGGTGGGGCTTGTAGACAGCAGTACCTTTATGAGGGTCAAAGTCTCCTTCTAGGCCTGTGAATAGAAAGGAGGAAGTTTATCCAGTGGCTCCGTGCTGGTTACACAGTGTCCTTTCCTCCTCCCATCTGAGTCACCAGGGAGTCCTGTCTGTTTTTCACATGTTTCACCTGAATCATTGTAACAATGACCTTGCTTGTGGAGGAGTGTCTTGTGAAAAGAGTGTGTGCCTCAGATAACAACCACCTCGGGTTCAAAATCTACTTCTGTAGAGAGAATATGACACCCACCTTTCCCGGTCAAAATAAAATAAAATAAATCAAAATAAGAAGGGTAAGTGCCCCACAAGTGGCAGATGTATAATAAATGTTCGTGCCTTTGACTTACTCTCTGTTCCAAGAAGCCAAACATTGGGAACTCATGTAGAATTCAGGAATAGGCCAATGGACACCTAATTCTGTGATAGCCAGCCTCCAAAATAGTCCCAGTGATTCCTCTCTCCCAATATCCCCACACTTGTATGGTACCCTCCCACTGGATTGGGGTTGGTACTTGTATCCAACAGAATACAGGAATGAGAGTATGTCATTCTAGAGGCCAGATTATAATTATAAAGGTTGTCACAACCTCTGTCTTGCTTTCCCTTGTTTCACTCACTCTAACGGAGACAATTCCCCATGTCTTGTGGATACTTGGGTGGCCTAATGGCCCATCCAACAACCTGACTGCAACTTTGTGAGAGACTCTAAGACGGAACAACTTGTTTAAGCTGCTGCCAGATTCCTGAGTGAAAGACAAATGTCCTAGACATTTTATGGCCACTGTTTAGGCAGCAATAGATTAATTCACATACACTCTCCATTCCTATTCACCACTACTTACCTCCCCCTGCAGAGATGTCCACCATATAGCTGAAATCTATCTTTCAATCACAAGTAAACTAACTTTACTTGTGATTGAAAACAAATTATAAATTACTTGAGCATTGGGATGTAGCTCAGTGGTAGAGCATGTGCACCAGGTCCTAGGTTCATTCCTTGGCAACACACACACACACACACACACAAACAAATTTTTACATTTCTACATTTTTTTAATTATCAAATGATACACCCCACAAAGTCAAACAATCTAACTTTTCTTAATGGGAATTATCAGTATTGTAACTGGGAACCAAATTTAAAATATATTTGATTTGTTTCTCTAGAGGGTCTGTTTTAATGGGATACACTGAAAGAATTTGAAGATCTGTGACTTTTTGAAAGTCAAATACTCTTAGGTACTATAAAGCACACTGAATGAAAGAAAATCATAAATCACACTATAAAGATGTTTTTATCATCCAGAAACTTTCTCTCACAATAGATTGACACACTGTAGGTGATCTTGTTCACACATTCCACTACCTTCTCTTGACAATCTGCCATGTGCCAGGAACGTGTTAGGAATAGAAAAAATATTTGCTCCATAAATTCAGAATATTGATGGTCTAGAAGGAAAACATTCAAATCACTGAATTTGTATTTTATTTTTTACTTTATTTAGCGTACTCTCTCTCTCTCTCTCTCTCTCTCTCTATATATATATATATATATATATGTATACATATAGAATTTTAATCAGAAATTTTAATTTATAATTATTGACTATATAGAGATACTCAAAAGCAGATGATGAAAATGAAGCAAGTTCCAAGGAATTTAAAGTCAGATATTTTGTTATAAATTAGAAGGAAAGGATGAGCAACA
Source organism: Sciurus carolinensis (assembly GCF_902686445.1). Lineage (NCBI taxonomy): Eukaryota > Metazoa > Chordata > Mammalia > Rodentia > Sciuridae > Sciurus > Sciurus carolinensis. Next base: position 126,719,234 of record NC_062216.1, on the reverse strand, counting down.
CTGGTTATCCAATTTGTATGGCCCAGTGCTAGATAAAAATGTAGGTTCCTTGTTCAAAAATTCTTAAGAATATGAACATGAGAGCAGACATTAAATTCAGCATAGTCACTGAGTAAAGAGTCTATGACAGCTTCCCATTAAGCTGGCCCTGGTGACAGGATGTGCTTTGTAGCTTCTAGAAGAGCTCTCTGTGGAGTTAGATGGTAGAAGCAAAAGAGAGACCAAGCCAGGAGGCATCAGGGTACATGTGATGGAAGGACACTGAAAATCTCCTGTTTACTTAACAGGAATTACTATTTCCACTGTACTTTATATTTTACAGAGTACCTCTGCCAGATCCAGTATCTCACTTAATTGAAGAGACAATTGTGTGAGGTATTAAGGTGATCCCCCTCACCTTAATGTACAAGTTTGTACAGAAGGCAAACTTAGGCCCACAGTGGTGAAGGGCCTCATTGAAGGCCACTCAGCCAGTACAGGATGAAAAATGCAAACCAAGATCAATACACCCTGCGGCTAAGAGTTGTGGGTTGCAAAGAGACACAGAACTTTACATCTGCAATCTAGAATTTACTAATGTAGGTGGGAAGTGACAGGTGGGACATCAACACTCTGTTTTAATTGGTTGTTTTCATGCCTGTGGGTCTGACATAATTTTAGAGCTATACCAGACTAAGTTCCAGATCCCTAATCCCTACTCGCCTTCTCCTGTTTGTCTCCTCATCCTCCATAACAGCTTGAGATCTCATTTCTCTACCAGTTTCTAGACTAGACAATAAAACCCCCATCAACCTAGAAATCTCCCCTCAGGCTTGCCATCTTATAAGACCCAGGAATCTGAATTTCCTACACCTGACTGTTGCACAACCACCTTTTGAAATATAAAGCACACAGCTCTATCTTTAATAGCAACCTAAAATCCTCTTGAAAATTGTAGATGTCATCTTAACTAATCTCTCTTCTTTCCATAGATGACAGCTAGTATGGAATTTGCCAGCATAAATCTGCACTTGAACAAAACAAGTTTAACAATCATTCTTAAGCTCATTTCATTTTCTCCACTCTTATACTTAAAATCATGAAAATTTATGTTTTTATGACAAATTTTAATTATGAAAGATCAAGAATCAAATTATTAAAACAAAAACCACATTGCTCTTTAATAGTACTATCCAAAATGGCATTACTAATGAAATATTAGCTTTTAATTGGGTAAATATATAAACTTGATTTAAGTACCTCCTCAACTCTAATTAATAATTTTCCCCTTTATTTCATAATGTTTCCCAGTACAGGAAGTCCAATGTCAAGTACGACATATTTCCCTTAAATTCCAGTTTTATTTCCGACTTGCTGTAAGGCACTGTTGCAAGTTCCTAAATTCTCTATATTTCAGTTTTTTTTTTTTTTTTCCTGGCTATAAATCACTAGTTCATAGTGCTTGCCTGGCTTACAAGGATCTTTGAGAAATCCAGGTTCTAGTAGTGCAAGTCATTTTAAAAGTACCAAATATCATTATATTTATGAGTACAACCTTCTTGACAGTTTCATCATGCTATACTATAGGAAATATATATTTCAAAATAATAACAACAGAAATTATACAGGTTTGGGAATGGGTATTCTGAGATCCAGCAAGAGTTAGAATACCTTTAAAAGGATATTAGCCAGAGCTGGGGGTGGTGGCACATACTTCTAATCCCAGCTACTCAGGAAGCCGAGGCAGAAGGATGTCTAGGGAGAAGATCAAGTCTAGCCTGGGTGATTTAGCAAGAACCTCTATCAAAATGAAAAAAAAAAACAATTGTACTGGAGGTTGAACCCAGAGGCACTTCACCACTGAGTTACATCTCCAGCCCTTTTCATTTATTATTTTGAGATATAGTCTTGCTGAGTTGCTGAGATTCTCACTTAGTTGGCCAGGCTCAAAAAAGGTTGGGGTTGGGGTTGGGGTTGGGGTTGGTTTTTCTAGCATGCACGAGGCCCTGGATTCAATCCCCAGGGTTGGAAAAAATACAAACACACACACACACACACACACACACACACACACACACACACACATATGGTAGCTGGTGTGGGGTGTATGCCTGTAGTTCTAGCTACCCAGGAGGCTGACAGGGAGAATCACTTGAACCCAGGAGTTCTAGGCCAGCCTAGGCAGCATAGTGAGATCCTGTGCTAAGAAAAAAAAAAAAAGAACTGAGCCACAAGTGCCAAGATAAAATTCAAATCCAGAGTCTATTCATATCTCATGATAAACATAGGAGAGGAGACTCTCAAGAATGATGAACGCTATCAACTGCTAAACTAACATTACACGTGAACATATAAATGCAGAATATAAAATGGTATGTATTAGAAACAAATAATATTTGTAACATATAATAATATCTGTTATCATCACCTTTGTTTTTATTTTATCCTATTTCTAATGTCTATTCCTCAGGGCAATAGGATAGAGTAAGAAATATCAAAAGTGAAAAAAAATGGGAGAGTACCAGGAAAGAATGGAGAATCAGGGCAAGAATCTGAAAGGGTATCTGAAGGGATAAGGATGAGAACATAAAGAAGAGAGAGAGAGTGGGGACTCACTTGACAGACTTCCTGAAGGAACACTTGCATTCTGTTTGGGGCACTTCTCGGTCCTGCATGATGATTTCTGCTCCTTGCCTTGACCAAATCCCTCAAGTGGTGTTTCCTTGCCTTAAATATGGAAGTTAGTTCCATCCCTTGCATAAGACGCTCTTCTACTTTTCTAGTGAGTGCTAATCCCCCAACACCCAACCCCAGCCCTCACACAAGGTTATGGGTTTGATTCGTTTTTTTCCTAAGTTCTCCTCCTCCCTGCCAAATTTTCCCTGGCTGGTCCCCAAGTAGTTGTTTCCTCCCAGCTCATCCTGTATGGTATCCCTCCCTATTTCCCTTCATTTGTTTTTCTTGTAGTTCTCCTACACTCTCTCTTGTTTATCTTCTGAGCCATCATATCCTCTATTAGCTGAGGTTATCTCTGGGTGTTGACTCCCATCCAGAAGCATTCATTTTCTTTTGACCCTACTTTAAAAAGGAATTTCAGTTAATTATTTATGCATTTTATTCTCCCAGAGGGATGATCACTCAGATTTTCTAAAGTCCCTGCTGTCCTACACTATTACACAATTTCATCCGCTGGAAGACAGCTGGCAGGAGACATGACAACCCAGCCCTCTCTTTAATCTAAGGATAAAGATGACCAGCCTGCCTCCATGCTCTACCATCCCTGACTGTTTTTGAAAACTCCTTCTTTGATGGCATGGCATTATCGGTTGTAAATTCAAGCAGGAGACAGAAAAAAAGTAACATTGAACTCTATTCCTTTTCAGGACATTTTAAAAAAAAGGTAAAAAAGTAAAAAAAGTATTATCAAATTAAGTTCAACTTTAATCATATGATAGTGTTAACCTAATGGCTTTCGGTTTCATTTTATGCAAATGACTGCTTATATAAATCTATGTTCATATGTAAGCTACTGGAGTGGACATGGAAGCACTCGTGGAAGAAATTGTGTGAAGGCAGAGTGACATTTGTCTTCGGTACCCTTTCTTTAGAGATTATGACTTGGTAGCTTTGGGGACTATGTGGCCTTATGGGAATACTGTCTTGATTTTTCAAAGAGACACACACTATTTTAAAGGTATTAAAGGAATTTCTATATAACCTCTTTTTAAATGAGCCAAGTCAGCCAGAGGCTGCCTTTTGTTCCAAAGGTTTAAAGTACTTGAGAAGTACTTTATATATATATATATATATATATATATATATATATTTTTTTTTTTTTTTTTTTTTTTTTTTTTTTGAGCTGAAGAATAAATGCCAGTCAGGGAAAGTGAGACCTAGAGAAGTTACTCGTTACACATGAAGGACTGGTGGTGAAGGCAGGATCAGACGGTGAGCTACTGGCTTCTTTTGCTACCCCCTGCCTTTGTGCTCAAGGCTCAGTACACCAATGACAAATATAGACTTTTCCACAGAAGGCAAGGCACTGGAGAGTCCTAATGTTCCCGCTTATAATAGCTTTCTTTTTCCTTATAACATTACAAAATTACAATTCAAAATGTACTATCTTCCACTGTATCACACCACCAAGCATGGACCCCAAGAGCTTCTCTGGTCTGTCTTTTTATTTTTTATAAATTATAAGCATGTGTAATTGAGAACTCGGAATTTCTAATCAACAACATTCCTTTCACATAAATTGCTTAAAATTTCAGAAACATGTCACTTGCCCTCTTACATGGATTTCTAAGTTCATGACGCGAAGACAACAAGAGTGTCTTTTCACTTTAAAAATAAAAAGACAATTTAGAAACAGGCAATTCTGATAGATTTTTCCAGGTGCTTGTGACACCCTTGAACACAATATGGAAACCCCTTGTGATTTCCAGAGCACTTCAAAGATTACAACGTGATCACATCCTAATGATGGAATGAAACTCGGTATGGGCAACCAACTCTTCCTGCACTTGTCCTACATGTATTCACGTGCAGACAGACATGTGATTTGAATCATTCTTCTCCTCTTTCCCTGCTCCTAATTCCTTTCTTATACTCCTCTTAGTCCTCCACCTTTTTTCACCCTAGGAAATATTAGATGATCACTTTATCCCATCACTTTCCTTTAGACCACAGTTGGCAACATCCTTCTCAGACATCACCTTCATATTTGTTGCCTTATAAGGTGACTTTTCACTATCACTCAAATTATTTCTCATTTTGTCTCTCACTGTGCACCAAATTACCATGCGCTCAGCAGCTTCTAACAACATCTGTTTATTAATTTGCAGTTCTCTAGGCCTGAAGTCCAGCTCAGTGTCACTCAGTTCTCTCTTCCAAGGATCACAAAGAGGAACTCAAGCTGTGAGCCAAGTTGAGTCCTCATCTGCCGGCTCGAGTAGACATCACTCTAGGCCCACTGAGGTCACTGGCAGAATTCAGTCTCTTGTGGTTATAGGACTAAGGGCCTGGCTTCCTTGATGGCTGCTGGCCAGGAGGCCTTTCTCTTTAAGGTTGTTTGAATTCTTTCTCAAGTGGCTGCCTGCATCTTCAAATCAAATCCCCTTCACTCTTCACATCTCTCTGACTTCTGTCTCCATCTGGAAAAGCCCTGTTTGAAAGATTTCCTGTGATTAAATCAGGCCCACCCAGGTTAGCTTCTCCCATCTTCAGGCCAACTCTGCCATCAAACTTGATACAATCACACGGCTGTATTCACAAGCGAGACATCTTTATGGGTGCATTTTAGGAGTTTTTCACACTGCCACCCAGTTTTTTGGCCACATCTCAGGAGGAAATATCTTAATTTGTGGATTTGAACTTGGGCAGAGGTCAAAGTAGAAGAGGAAAGAAAGCAGATGAAGTATAAGGGTATTTGGGTGTTATAATCATGCTCCTTGCCTCCCTTAGCTGGACTACAGTCCTTCACTGCCTGTTCAAAGACTACTTTCCATTTCATCAAATTTGTATTTCTCTTTCCTGCACATTATACCCCACCTTTCAGAGCACTTCTTGGAAATTGCATTTTGCAGAGGCTTCTTGATTTTTCTTCATATGCTCCTCCCATGTGTCTTCACAGAAAAGGCACAAGCAGATCTCTTGCCTTTGGGTTTCTTACAATTCATGATGTACTACCTCTTTTGGGTTAGCATACAAACTGAGCTTTCTGTTGTTCTAGGTAATATGGTATATAATAATTTTTCAGCCTTGAGCTGGCCATTTCCACAAGATCCTCCTTCCTAAGACACAAAAAGCAGTAACCATCAAGGGGGGAAGTATTGATCAATGGAATGAAATTAAAGTTAAGAACTTCAGTAAAAAGGTAAGTCAGAGACTGGGAAAAGGGAGTTTCAATACATATTCTGACAGAGGGCTCTTACATGGAACATAGAAAACACTCCTTTGAATCAATTAGAAAAAGGAAGAGAATTCAATAGAAAAAAAAAAAGCACATATCATAATAGACACTCAACAAGAGAATATCCCCAAACAGAAAATAAACATATAAAAAGGCACCTACCTTCATTAGTCATTGGGGAAATGAATGTTAAAATCATAATGCAAAAAATACAACATATCATTCCAAATGGCTGATATAGAGAAACAGATATTGTAGGGCAACCAGAATTCTCATACTTTGCTGACCAGAATGAAAATTATTACAACTGCTTTGGGATGCTGTTTGACTGTTTTATGTCCAAGAAAACTGGACATACCCATACTTGATACTCAGTAATTCCACTCCTAAGTATATGCTCAACAGAAATGTATGAACCTATTTAACAAATGGCATTTACATGAATGTTAACTGCAGTTAACATTATATTAACTTATATATAATTTATTTCCAAACTGGAAAAAAATCCAACTATCCATCAACAGTGAAATGGATAAAAGAAATCATGATACAGTGGAATAATATAAAGGAACGAGCATTAAACAAATTGCAGCTATACACAAAAAATGAATGAATCTCACAATAATTTTGAGTAAAAAGAGTCAGTCACAAAAGAACATGTCATGACCCCCTCTTTTATAAAGTTTAAAAACAGACAAAAGTCATCTTTGATTTTTGAAATCAGAAGAGTACTTACCCACGGGGGTTAAGAAGGAGACACAAGGAGGCATCTGGGGTGCTGGTGAGGTTCTGATTACTGATCCAGATACTAATCATGTGTATGTGTTCATTTTGAGAAAGCAAATGGAGCAGAACACTTAATTATTTATACCCTTTATACATGCATTTCATAATTCAGCAGAAAATCTCACGTTATGCAAAATAATTTATATATCCAATATCTTTCCTACCCATGAGTGTGGAACCACATCAGTTTATTCATTACAATATTAGCAGCCCCTGGACAGAGTCTAACTCATAATGTTGCTTGTTGAATGGCTGATTAATGAATTCTTAAGAGTGTTTCCTTAGTACAGCTCATCCTTTTCTTCTTCACTGGACTAGCATTCCCCCATGTTTTACCCAATATCTTTAGATATTACCAGGCAATTGTTTCAGGTATATGAGCTTGTGGAATGGGTAATGGACAGCAAAATGCAGTGAGGGAGCTGGAATTTAAGCTTCCCGAGGGCAAAACCGTTTTTATGGCTTGTTCACTGTGCAAGCAGGCACTATTCTGATAATTTTACATGTCCTATAGAAGACCTTTTAAATCTTCATAACAAGCAGTGATTTTCTTACCTATGCACATAGTAGGCATTTGAAAAATATTTGAGAAAGTATTATAAAAGATACCTCTCATTCCTTTCCTCCCAGCTTCCCCACATAGTCATAACTGCAGACTAATGGTCTCTCAGTGGGGGTGGAATGGGGAACTGGAAGAGGGAAGGCAGAAGAGTTTTGAGAGGGTGGCAGATACAGATGTTTAGCATCATTCCCAAATGAGATTATATGTGCAGCAACATTCACTCATAGGACTGGAAGGAGTCATCCTGACAGAACCTTTAGCTTGGGTCCCACTGCCTACAGTGCTCCCTACTCATGTTGCTTACGTATGTCATGTTTATTTTGAAAAGCAAAATAAGTACTTCATACTTACTCAAATGCATGTGCTAAAAGTACTAATTTCTTAGCTATAAATATAAAAAATACAACATGACATTCATAACCCTATTTTGGTATTTCTTCACTTTTGAACATAGCAGGAATTTTTTTTTCAAATGGAAGTGGCTCAAGGCACTTTGACTTTGGAGAGATGCTGACAAATGGGCAATTGAGTTCAGTGTGTGCAGCAGGATTTCATCTCATGCCAACCTGAGTGTAACCACTGCTAAGAGAGAAGGAAAAATGGTCATAGCTCATGGGCTGATTTGAATCACTGAAGCCCATAAAAAAACCTGAGGCTTCTTTTATTTTTAACTCTTTACCCTGCAAGAGTTGTGCCCAGGATGGCTTTTAAAGAGTAACAGAAATGCTTGAATTTGCTTTTCATTTCCGACCCTATCTCAGGGCTCCAGTGCAGATTCTCAGGAGGTTTTGATGACAATAGCAACACCTTCTACTTAGACGGGATTTACAATTCATTTCAGTCCCCTTCAGTCCTCTGAAGAGCCCTGTCAACAGTAACTACTCCTGTTTGAGAGTTCCACTAACAACCCTCCTCACCTCCCAAAAAAGTAGAGTGACCTGTCCCAGGTTACAGAACTACAAATGGCCAAGAATGGATCCCATTTCCTGTGGTGGGGAAAAGAAGCACATCAGGGTCCGCAGGCTGAGAACCGGTCCATTGCCTCAAAATTGCTGCGTTTATTGATGCTTCTGCCTTTAATTATGGGGGAAAATGTTTAAAAATTAATTTCAGTTTGGCATTTTTTCCATTTTTCATCCGAAAAAACTCAAACATTTTTACTTCTTTTAACATGTACACTTAGCTTGTGAAACGGTCCATGTGAACCAGGTGAAGGAATTTTATTTTTATTTGGGCAGAAACCAAAAGGGAGAAAATACTTTTGGCAGAGAATGAAGCCACACTATTTTGAAAGGAAAAAAGGGAGAGAGAATATAACATAAAAAGGAAAATATTTCAAATTTGTAAGGAAAAATATTTTTCACTAGAAAAATTTCCTCATGCTCTCATTTGTGCTTGGCTTAGCCTCCCTGTGGCATTCCAGGCAATCTGTCTCTTAGCACCACAGCTGTGAAATATATGAACTTAAGGAGAAGTAGTCAGTTTTAACCCCGCCCTCATTTATTAGCCTCTTCACTTTCTCTGGATTTCATGTCTTGCCATAGGCTTTCACGCTTGCTATCTAACTTGTTTCATAATTCTATTTTACAGAATAACATCTTCATCTAGCATAGGTTAGAATAACGGGGGAAATGGTAACAATCAGAATGATGTATTATCACAAAACCACATTGACATATTTGAGTAATTTATTAGGGATGCTATCACTCAGGCTATCCTGGAGGAATGGACTAGCTTAAGAGCATGCAAAACTACAGACTTTATAACAGGAATTCCTTCTACTAGTTCAGGAGCTGGCAAACTTCTTTGCAAAAAGCTAGATAGCAAGTATCTTAAGTTTTATAGACTGTACTACCCCATCTCAACTATTTAACTCTGCTATTGCAGTGAAAGCAGTTAAGACAATAGACAATATACCAATGAATGGCTATAGCAGTGTTTCCATAAAACCTTTACAAAAGAAGATGGCAGTCAAATTTGTGAGGTGGAGCTACGGTTTGTTGACCTCTGATCTGGATGATAGATATGTTTGCAACTGTATTATAAAGAGTCCTCCTAGACACTCAGCCCAAACCATCTGTCTGTTAATTTAACTGAAAAGTTGCATTTATTTTTAAAGTTAAAATTAAAACGAATGTTCTCAGGAAAACACATTTAAAGGGTGGATACTTTACAACTTTGTTGAAGGACTGGTTATTTTTCTATGTATCAATAAAATTAATCTAAAATAGATCAATGGATAAAAATGTGTTTTTGGTGCCTATGCAATGAATAAACCAAACTGCACAGCTGAACTTTGAGCATTGATGATCTTCAGATTACAGCTTTGCCGCACCCAATCTCCCTTACAGCAACTCCAGCACACAAAGCCAATGCTGCTTCTTTTAAGGATTAGCTCCTGCTTTAATCTTGGTGGCATTATTGTGCATTGTACTGACTATACGTTTTAAGGCAAAATGTATTACTTGTAGAGACTCAGTATGATGTTTCCAAACATTGAAAAATGACTTCATTTCCAACTTGATACTGATGGTGAAAATCCTTTCCTTTATTTAGGAATTTCCCTAAGATTTTAATAGATATTTCCTAACCAGGAATTTGTTTAAATTTCAAACAAATAAATGAACTTAAAGCACCACATGTCAGCTGCCACACAGTTAAGCACTAATGGTGTTCACCTAACTGTCCTCCTGAACTGAGCTGCCAGCACTAGGCATAATACGCCAGGCAGTTTCAATGATTAAGGCAGTTTAAATTATTATATTACCATATTGGAATATTGATAGAAATTACTCCAAAACATGCAAAACTTTGTATATGAGTCAAGAGCTAGAATATTGCTTAGTCTTAACCCATGTTGTACGTGAACTACTGCCCTGAAGGATTTTGTACCTGTAATTCCTTCCCTATGTTTCCCTGGCTGATCCTGGCTTACAGATCTCTCCTTGTTTCAATCTGGACTTTTTCAGCAGCATAGCAACTAGGACATCTATTTTATACTATTCTATACTGCACTCCTGACTGTGATATTTATTTTCATATTTGCATTGGGCTTTTATTGTCCTTCCTCCTCCAAGTGTTCATACCTAGTATGGGGGTTGCTCATCCAATGTATTGTCAAATGTCTCTTGAATAAATGAATGAATAAAGGTCTTTGTTTATTCATTAATCCATTCTATGACTACTCACTGAGTGCTGACCATGCACTAGTAAACATAACAGGCAAAAGTCCTGTAATAGTGTGGCATACATTCCAGTGGAGGAAGTCTAAAAAATAAACATAATTAATTTAACAAGTGGTAAGTTCTACAGAGAAAATTAAAATGGGAAAGGGGAACATGGAAAGCTGCAGGATGTAGGGATTGAGTTTCACTGTGGTGGTTAAGGAAGGTCTCACTAAGGAGACATTTGAGCAAAGACCTGAAGGAGGCAGGGAGAAGACCTGCCCATTTCCTGGGAGAAGAGTTTTTCTAGGCAGAGACACACAGAGGAGCAGCCTGGGGCTCTGAGGTCATGTCATGAAGTGCAAAGAGAACAAAAAGGAAGGGGATCTGACCTCCAGAAGGACTTTTCACTCACTCTGAGATGAGTTATTTGCTTCTGGGTTTTCAAAAGTTGATTTGGCATAATCTATATAATGGCTTTGACCATTCTTTCTCCAAAAAAGAGATGATCCCACATGTCTGTTTATTCTCCACATTTTCCATGTTTAATTTTCTTATAGTCAAAATAGGAACAACACCTTTTCTTACAGGGAATTTTGAAGGGGTTAAATGACCATCACAGTAAGAACATGAGTTTAAACTATCCAATAAGCTGGCAATGCAACTGTTTTTTTATCAACAACCACTTACTGAGAGCCATTTATGAGGAAGGCAAATGGAACTTTTATAAGAGACATGTGGGGAAGATCGAAGGGCTGGAGCAGGCTGGAAAGGAAAGCAAAATCAATTGATAAGGAAGGAGGGACAAGGAAAGGGAAATAAAGGTCAATGTTTCTAATCACAGGAATAAAGAGCATGGCACTGGGGGCTGGGCTGACCTGGTTCAAATCATAAATATTCCATTTACCTTCAGTAAGTCACATTTGAGCCCATTTCCCTCTGTATAAAAATAGGATTTGACATGTGCCTCTCAGCACACTATTAGGATTAAAAGAGTGCACCTACATACCTAACACAACAACAGCACCAACTGCTGAGTGAATATTAGTCACCAAACTCGTCATTATCGCCACCATCCCAGATCAGGAAACAGAGGCCATTTTGCATCTTTTGACAAAAAATAAATAAATAAAATAAAATAAAAAGCAGGGAAGACCTCTTGAAGGGAAACCTAATAAGGATTCATTTTAAAAACAGCTGACTGTAAATTATGTACGAGGACCCAATTTATTGCTTGAATCAGGATAAGCCCCAAGAAACATCTTTTCAGTAATTCAAGTTCCTAAGAATTTGGCTCAGCTAGGAAACAGGAGTTATCCTGGAGAATGCATATCTACAGAAAGGAGGACATAATTCTGTAAAAACTTGGTGATAATTCTACATTAAAAACAAATACAGGAGACCTTGTGTGACTTGAATAAAGACCGTAATGTATTAGCAGTTTCAGGAAAAGCAGAAGACAGATTTGGAACTGAGCGATACAAAAATGAAACCCCACTGTGCCAAGGAAGAAGGGATGAAGTTAATCAGCTGCCAAGTGCTTTTCCATTTGGGATAGACAGGGTTTAGAGCTGGCAGCCGGAGCAGCACAAGACTTGATGGATGAGAGTCTCATAAAATTATCTGAATTTATTCTGTACTGCAGAGGGCATCTGCCACTTTTTTATTTGTCTGGCAGCCCTTACTGCAGAGAACAGCCCCTTCCCAACTCTGTATGATTCTCTTGAGTCTATCATTCACTGAGTCCTACCTTCCCCATAAGAGTAGTTTTGAATCCCAAAAGGTCCAATTGGAATACCTCATTTCCTAGGCCAGAGAAAGACACATAACCCAAGCCTGCTAGCTCTCAGTACCATACAGTCTTAGAGCTGCTGGAAGTTTGTTGGTACATCGTGGAACAAAACTAACAATTCAGTGAAAAGCAAGAAGAATCAAAAAACAGTTATAGATAGAAGGAACAGGAGGGGAAAGAGAGCAAGAGAGAGACAAAGAGGGAGGCATGAAGGGAAGAGGAGCAGAAAAGAGAGAGAGAGAGAGAGAGAGACAAAGAGACAGTCTTATTGATACCATGTGACTTTTAATTCCTTGGTTCTGAGATCCCTGAACCTCCCACTTCTTGGGACTTTTCATTCAAGCAAATAGATTACTTTTTTTTTTTTTCTATTTTTGTTACTTTTATTATGAATTGAATTTTTTCATTTATAACCAAAAGCATCAACTAGGAAAAATGTGAAAGAAATGATGACTCTAATGTGATAAGGGTGGCAACCTACATGGGATACACAATTCTGTCTACCCAAAACAATATAAATAAATACAAGTCTTCAGATGTTACAACAGATTTGGGTAGAAGTTCACAGCCCGTCTGACCCACATCCTGGTCTTAAAGGTCTGATATATAAGGAATTGCATTGCAGTCTTTCAGCTGTAACCACAACTCACCTGAGGTAGTAAAATTGCTCCCCTCCATTGGGAAATTGTTTTTCAAGTATAGGAAGATTTAAAGTTAAATGTAAAGATCATAAGTAAATTGGATCCATAATATTAATACTGTTAAGTAGGTTTAGAAACAGAAGTTAAAGTTTGTGTTTAAAGTGTTAGCAATGTTTAAGGAAAACTATCATTAGAGAATCTGACAAATTTAAAGTCATGATTTCAACTTCAAATTTATAATTAATTTTATTCTCTTTATCTTAACTTGCAAAATTTTGATAAATTAAATATTTTAGAAACTATTTAAAGGTTTTGATTCATTGTGGCTTTAAAATGAATTTTTAAATTTACAAGCTCTTTGGTTTTGCTTGTTAAAGTTTAAGTCAGGCTTGTTAGGCATGAGTTGATTGATAAATTATAAATGTTTATTTCTATACTGGAAAGATTTTGATCTGCTACAGTTGAATTAATCTAATAGGTGGAAGAATGGTCTTTAAAATTACATAAAAATTCCTTGTTTTATAAGTAAAATCAGAATTACAAAGTGAACTTAAAGGACTTGCAACTTAATGGAACACTTTTATTTTTTTCAGATTTTATTTTTTCTATTTGTTCTTTATAGATATACATGATAGTAGAATGTATTTTGACAAACTAGTACTCAACTACCTATAAATAGTTTCTTTCTATGCACAAAACCCCCCACTTCCAAAATATTGAAAAACACATCATCACACATGGCAAGAAAAATCATTACAAATACAGAAGGCCTGGCTGCAACAGCACTTCCTGTAGAGAGTGAGAAGTGTGTGGTCTCGATGGGAAATGAGGTAAGGCAAACCACATAAAAATATTCCCAGTAAACAATGATGAACCAGTTGGATCAGCTTCCAGAAACTAAAAGTAGATAATCAACAACTGAGGTGGTAATAATCTTTCTCTCCTTCCTTCCTTCCTTCCTTCCTTCCTTCCTTCCTTCCTTCCTTCCTTCCTTCCTTCCTTTTTTCTTTCATCAGATGCTTATTGAATATGTAGTACACATTAAACTCTTATTCCACAATTCTAAGATAGAAGTGAAGAAAGGGAAACAGATTATAGGTTGGATGTGAAAAAGGCAGAAGGAGAGTAGATACAGCAACTGGAGATGAAGGAGAGAGGCCGGCAGTTACTTCCACAGAGGAAGGACCAGGCTGCCTCGTCTCAGATTCCTTAGCTTTGCCCCATGTCAGCAAGCATGAACTATAAGAAGTGGGAGTATCCCAAAACATAACTCTGAAGAAAAAGAGAAAATAAAATGAAAAGAGAATGAGGTAATACTTTTGGTAAAAATAGATTCCAGCCACAAAGGAAGATGGGGTGGGAAGGGACCAGTGGAAGAAGTGAGTGGCAGCGACTACTGAAACAAAAAGAAAACAAGATGAACTCAAAGTAACTACAGGGCTGATCTGAGTGGCACAAATATGGGTAAAACAGCATAAAGTAGGTACAGGCAGTACAAATAACAAGACCAAAAAAAAAAAAAAAAATCACTGAAGACTCAGTCTGTGGGATTCTGAGAAGAAAATGTGGATATGAGTTGAGGCAAAAGAAACAAGACTAAACACCAGAGCATCTGGTTCCAAAGGACTGAGGTTGGCTCTTCGTGCTGATCTGGAGAGCAAGAGAGACACATGGTCCATGGCAGCTCAAGAGGACAGGCACATGGTCATGCTGCAGAGGAGGGTGATAGGCTTGTTCCTAGGGTCTTCCTGTCCACTCAGGTACAGGCCTCTGGAAGTCCTGTTGCCAACACCCCTGGCCATGCCATCCCATAGCAGACAGCCAGAACATGCAATGAGTGATGCAGATGGTAATGTTTGGTGGGTGTTGTTTTGTTCTGATTATTTTTTTAAAAAATATTCCTAATACATAAGTAAAATATATTTGGTCTAGGAAAATTAGTTGAAAGATAATCAAATGAAATATGAGGAAAAACAAGATCACCACCCTAAATATTGGTGTTCCTAAGAGAGAAAAGGCGATTGGCATTTCTAATTAGTCATTCAACAATTTTGCTGGAACTGCCAACCCATCTTCATCCTACCCTGAAAGTTGGCAGTTATGGCCCAAATACAGGAAATGTGGTAAACAGAACTGCCAAGTCCCAGTCACGAATAAAGCTTTTCATCAACTAAGGCGAGACATTCTCTTCAAGTACCTACAAAGCTACATTGGCAAGATCTGTAAAGGGTCTCACTCAAGTATTCATCAGACTACTGAGTGCTGCATACATATGAGGAAACAACCCAAGACTAAGGAAAGAGTTATCCGAAAGGATTAGGGGGATAACATAAAGTTCTTCCGTATACCATTCATTCCCAACAACCAGACTAGAAAATCTCCTATTTCATAGGTCATTGGGTAGAATACTCAGAGGACTCTTGCCTCAGTAATGGGGCAAAATTAGTACTAGACTGAATACTGCTCTGTTCCTACATAACAAATCTCAAAAGTATGACCTGAAAGAATCAAACTGTTTCCAAGTAACTTAACTGAAGTCCCACAAAAGCTCAAAAATATTTATTAAAAAAAAAAAAATCCAACAGCCCCAATTAGGAAAAATACACAATGTCTATCCTACAATGTCTGGTGAGAAAAAAAAAAAAAAATCAATCATTGAAACCAACTCAAACCTGAGGCAGATGTTAGAATTAACAGTCAAGAATATCAAAACAGCTACTGTAGCTGTATATGATATATTTTTTTAAGTTAGGTAGAGATGTGGAAGATATTAAAAATATACAAATCAAACTTCCAGAAATGAAAGAAATATGCTTGAGATTTACAAAATTACACTGAATGGGATTAAAAGTAGATTAAAACTCACAGAAGAAAAGATTAGTGAACCTAAAGACAAAATAATAGAACTACCCAAATTAAATATATAAAATATCATATAGGAAAACAAATAATATCTCTTGAAGAAAGATGTATACCATAAGACTTAAGTCAACCTTATGTATGTGTGGATAATGTTTTTAACAAAAAGCTAAAGTTAACAAGCCAACAGAGGAGACAAAATGGAGTCATAAAAATAACTCAGTCCAAAAGAAGGCAGAAAAAGAGGGGAAGGGAATAGAAAATATATAGAAGGCAAGATGAAGAATTTTAACCTTAGCATGTCAATAATCACATTAAATGTTATTATTTAGGCACTTCAGTTGAGATTGTCAGGATTGAGTGGATTAAAAATCAAAATCCACCTATATTCTTACTACAAGAAGTACACTTTGCATACAAACAAATGAGTAAGTCAAGTGTGAAATAATGGAAAAGATATCCCATGAACAAAATTATCCATGTATAGCCCTAACCAGGTTGTATTGTATTTGGAGAAAGGGCCTTTAAGGTCATTTAGGTCAAATGGTGTCATAAAGATGGGAACTCTATCCTGTAGGACTGATATAAACAGAGAAAGGCACCAGAGAGCTAGCTCTAGCTCTCTAGCTCTCATTCTCTCTCTCTCTCTCTCTCTCTCTCTCTCTCTCTCCTCTCTCTCTAACACACACACACACACACACACACACACACACACATACAATATGGCCATGTGAGGACAGAGCAAGAAGGCAGCCATCTGCAAGTCAAGAAGAGAGGCCTTGACAAATGCCAATTTGGCTGGCACCTTGATCTTAGACTTCCAGCCTTTAGAATTATGCAAAAATAAATTTCTATTGTTTAAGCCAGTGAGCCTGTGCTAATTTGTTATGGTAACCCAAACACATTAATTCACATGCTATGACTAATCAAAAGCAAGATTAAGTGAATATATCAAAGTCAGACAAAGTAGATATCAGAACAAATAATTTCACCAGGGACAAAAACAGGTCATTTTATAATGAAAAGGGGGTCAACTCATGACAATATGAAATACTTATATAGCTAATAACAAGAATTCAAAATACTTGAAGAAAAAAGATCACAGATCTACAAAAACAAGTAGACTAATCTACAACCATAGATGAAGATATCAATATTCTCTCTCAATAATCTACAATAGAGAGAAAAAATCGGTAAAGAGAAGCAAAACCATCCACCAATATGACTTAATTGACACTTAAAAAATCCTCACCAAACAACAACTGTATACACATTTTTCCAAGTGCACATGGAACATTACTGAATTCAAGATCAACAAAATATGTATTCTGACCATTACTGGAATTAAGTTAGAATCAATAACAAAAAATTTCTGAACAATTCTCAAATATATGCAAACAAAATAACACATTTCTAAGTATCTGGGGATAAAAGAAGAAACCAAAAGGAATATTAGGAAGTATTTTGAAGTATTGAAAATGTAAAAAGAACATTAAAATTTGTGGGATGCTACTAAAGAAGTACAGTACTTTAGGCAAAAATTTAGAGTACCAATGCTTTATTTAAAAATATATTTTTTAGATGTTGATCAACCTTTATTTTATTCATTTATTTATATGTGGTGCTGAGGATCGAACCCAGTGCCTCACACATGCTAGGCAAGTGCTATACCACTGAGCCACAACCCCAGCTCACTAACTGCCTGTATTAGAAGAAAGTTTCTCAGATCAATGTCAGTTACCTTACAAATAGGTAAGTTTAGCAAAGTTACTGAATACATAATCATATTAAAAATCAATTTTGTTTCTTATATACTAGTAACAAATAATTAGAAAATAAAATCTTAAAAAAAATAACATTTATAATTGTTATGATCTGGATATGAAGTGTCCCCCAATAAACTCTTGTGATAGACAATGTAGGAACATTTAGAGGTATAATTTTAGATTATGAGAGATCTAATCTGATCAGTGGATTGATCTACTCGATGGGTTAAAAATTTTAAAGGACTACTGTACTGGTAACTATAGTCAGGTGGGGCTTGGCTAGAGGAAGTAGGGCTTGGGAGGATGAGTTTGGGGATTACATCTTTTCCCCAGGCTCTTCCCTGCTTCCTGGCTACCATCAAGTAAGCAGGTGTCTTGTCATGCCCTTCTGCCATCATGTTCTGCTTTATCTCAGCCCCAAAGCAATTGAGTTAGCCAACCATGGACTGAACCTCTGAAACCATGGGCCCCAAATAAACTTTTCCCCCTCTGAGTTGTTCTTGTTAGGTATCCCAGTCACAACAACAAAAAGCTGACTGAAACAACAGTAGAATAAAAAATGTGAAATACTTAGGAATAAATCTAAAACACACACACACACACACACACACACACACACACACACATACATGCACACACATACATATATGCACACATATGCCCAAAACTAATCAAATTAGATACATGAAATGTGAGAACTTTATTGTATGCCAGTTACACCTAGTAAAGTTGGTAAAATCTAAATAAAATAATACATAAGTATGGTTAAATAGTCTCAAAACAAATAACCAAATTATGTTATGTGCATACATAAATATGTGACAATGAAACCCACTATTATGTATAATATACCTCACCAATTAAAATAAATCTCAAAATAGGACAAAGTAGAAAGTTCTCTCTCCCCCCATAGAGTTCCACTCACCAGTAATAACTGTTTTTTAATGTTTCATTTAAAAATTTCTTCTGAGAATTGACTACATAACATTAAATATAACTATACCACTATTTCTTGACTTGTGAATTTTAAACTGTATCTTTTGACCTCTCATTTTAAAAAAAAAATGAGAAAATAGACTTTCTAAACTATTACCTCCCACTTCCAATCTCTGCTCATTGAAATTTTAATATTTAGTTCTGTTTGTATTCCTACATAATCATCATTGAAAACACATAGCACTTTTTATATGCCATTATTCTAAGAATTATATTGTCCTTTTATTTTCAGAAGAGCTTTGTGAAATATTAATTATTTTTGTCCTCATTTTTCATAAGCATATCAAGGCATAAATAAGCAATAGCCCAAGTCAAAGTATGGAGCTCATTTCAAATCCTGGTATTCTGGTCCTAGGATTCATGCTCTGAATGACTATGCTGTACTGTCACCATAATTAAACAATTTAAATAATATCCTTAAAACCCTCAAACATGAATATAACACCTTGTAATTTTCTAAGTTTGATGAAGAAATCCAACATCACTACATTTTCTTCCACCACTCTTCAAATCTCTCTAAACCTCCATTCCAACATATTATTGTTGTCATATTTGTCCCACAACTATAATTTCTGAGGCACTGTCTCTATGTTGATATTTTTCAAACTGAAAACCAGAAAGTAGTCACAGTAGCATCTGTAGGAAAAGGTTCAGTGGCACTACTGCAGAAAGTGCCTCTGAGCATTTACAGGCAATGCAACTCTTGTCAATAATTCCTTGTTAATGGAAGTAGAAAATTAAAGTTTCAAGAGGGTTAGGATGGCAGCATAACATAATGGCCTACTATACCTTTGCTGTGTCACAAGATCACTCAGCTTCCTAGTTATTCTATTTGAAAGTAGAGAAGATCCATGTCCTCCTGAAAGGGATTCCTCACAGAGCCTCTGACTTTCAGTTCTAATTTGGACTGGTGGCTCTCTGTGTTTGCCTCAGGCCTGTCATCCTGGGATCACATTTCATTACAAAGCTGGGAAACATCCACATTTCCTTAGAACTTATGACATCCTCTTACTTGAATTCTTTTTTGTTTCACTTGAGTAGTCCTTTCAGAAATATTTTGTGGGTGGTAAATTGTCTGGATTCTTATATATTTGAAAATGCCTCACTCTGGATTGATAGTTTGGCTGGGTAAATAATTTTAGGCTCAAAATATTTCCTTCAACATTTCGAAGTCATGCTTCTTGTATTATTTTCCTTAGTATCTACAATTGCTGAGGATCTGATGCCAATTGGATTCTTGTTTCTTTTTTAGGGACTTACTCTTTCAGCCTTTAGAATCTTCCCATTATTTTCAATGTCTAAAAAGTCATAAGAACATGTCTTGAGGTAGTTTTGTTCATTATCCTCTTTTGCATTTCTTTTCTTTTCTAATCTGAAGTACTCCTTTCTCAAAATGTGAAAAATTCTCTTCTGCTCTTTTCTGTTCCGTTTTCTCATTCTGAACATCTTTTGGATGTTAGCATTTTTGGACTGTTCTCTGATCTCTTATTTTTTTTCTCCCATTTCAATTTCTTTCTCCTAAGCCTTTCTTTGAATTTTTGACTTTGGCAATTAGTTTTGCATTTTAAGAACTTTTAAATTTTCACTGTTCTTTTCCTTGGCAACCTATTTTTGCTCTACAAACACTTTTCATGGAATATTTTTTTTTCTTTATGAGAATACTAAATAGAATCACTTCAAAGATATTTTCTATTTCCTGCATGATGTATTTCCTCTAGGGCCTGTGTTCAACCTGGATTTTTTTTTAATCCTTATTTTTCCTCCAGTTTTTATGATCCTTGGCTTTTGATTCATATTCACAACTGAGGAAGCTCAGCTTGTTCAAGACGGCTAGCTCTGCCTTGCCCAGGTCTACCCTTCTCTCCACGGGTGGCCATCCCTGGCAGCCTTTGCTCCAGACTTGTGATGGAAGAGGACGCAGCAGGATGCTCTTCTCTCACCTTTCCCACTTTGCAGCAAAACTGGAGAGAATGTCACCAGATGGGATATCACCCCTACTAGGGCTCTTTCCCATGAAGACTATTCAATTATTTTAAAGATTAGTCCTCTGGTTTTTGCTTGAGCATGTGACACAGGGAAGGAGAATGTGGACTCTGACTCACACAGTTATTCCACAGTTGAATCCTCTCCAACTCCCCTCTCATACTCCAAGTTTTGAGCCTCCCTCTGGGTCTGCTGCCAGGAAAAATAGTTCTGGCCAGAGCTTAGTGCAGCCTTCTCTTATGAATGCAGTTTAATCTGTTAATACAATCCAAGTATTTCCACTTTTAAGAAATCAGTCTATACCTCCAGTTCCCTGACATCCCTTCTCCTGTACCTACCAGTGTCTTTTGCTTATTCTTCTTTTTTCTTTATCAGCATTTCTATGGGATTTTAGAGCAGAAAGCATTTATATGCATGACTATCTGCTATCCTGAATAAGAATTCCCATCACAACTTTGCACATATTTGTGACTTCCTTCTTATTTGGGGACAAAAGTCTCTTTATGGCTTCCACATAGGGTCACAGGGTCATACAAACAATTTCTTAATTTCTCTTCTACTTGTCAGTTTTCCAAATATTTGAAACTGGTTTTCTATTCTCCTGTCCACTACAGGTTAAATATTTATAGCTTCCCTAACTGTGCCTAACTCAACTGCTTGTCCTACCATTCTGATTAGTTTCTTCTGAACATCCTCTTTCTTCCTATAAGAATTTAAGTGTGCAGGGGACCAGTGCTGAGAGCTAGTTCTCAGCAGCCTTGTCTCCCCAGGATATCACATAGTCACAACATCCAGCTGTTCCTAACTCCCTACCCTAGGCAAATAAAGTTAATGGTATATCACCAGCACCTGCTGTGAAGACCCTGTACGAAGGTGACATATTTAAAAAGTCAGGAAATTATGGGGAGACAGTATTTCCAACCAAGAATTTCTAGGCTGTCTAGCACAGCTTCTAACTTGTACATAAATATGCTATCATCTGAATAAAACTTATTCAAAAACTTAGTTTTAACTCATGTGGTAAAGAATACTACTTTGTGCTGAGGGGAAAAAAATCAAATAAGTTGTTCCTAAATCAACTGAAGCATGCAGTTGAATTCACTATAAATATTATGTTTCAGTTATTCAAAATGCAATTTCAAAACTCCAACCTACTTCCATTTATCACAAGCAAAATTGAATGCTTTCTCAGAGTTTGACATTGTTGTACTAGTAATTTTCATATTATTATTAGTATATTATTATTATTATCATAATTATCACTACTAATATGTATACTGTTTAAAAATTACTAAAATGTGGACAAAGACAATCGCTATATTAACTTCAGAGAGGAGAGTTATGGTAATATCCATTTACAGGAAATAGTGTTTAAAAAACTAAATAAAACATTGACAAAATTACGTGGTACAGTTCTCAACTAACAAAGATTTTTCTGATTATAGTACCTTCCTTGGAATATTCTCTGGCCCCAGTTCCCTTAAACATGTATTTGTGAACTGTAAAAGAAAAAGGGTTCTTAGTATATTCATGTGTAGGGAAATTTTTCTCTCAAATACATAAAGAGACCCAGAAATTTTATAGTAATTCAAAAGAAGTCTTCAAATTATGTTTGTTTGTTTATTCTGTGTGTATGTATGTATTATTTATAAGAATTAAGAAATTGTTATGTGCCAAGCACTAATGATTAAATGATACAATGGGAAAACTTGCAATCTCTATTCTTGCAGCTCTCACAAGGGTGAAAGTTCCAATCTTATTAAAGTACTTTTTTCCCACACTGATTCAGAAAGGTAGATTTGGATGCACATCAAATGTGTGCCATCCTCTAGAAACAAAAAGTCTGGCATGTTTTCCATTCTCTGGGCCAAATGGACTACGTCAGTAACATTTATGGAGTATTAACAAGAAGGATTCACAGATGAAAAGTTAGCCATTTCAGGAAAAGGAATAAGCCATTTCAGGAAAAATCATTTAATGATCTCATCCTTATTTCTTCCAATCAATGAGAATCTGGAGATAAAGTACTCCAGTGTCTACAACCATGTGGTACCATGTGGTGTGCCAAGTATTGGTGGTGCTTTGGGGTCTTCTACCTTCACAACTGAATGTCCTGTAAGTCTCATAAATCCTGTGCTCTTGCCCTGGCAGCTATTTTAGTTCACCAAATGCCATATTCTGTCACAGTTCCTTTTCTTTGCCTGAAATGCCCTTGCTCTCCTCATTCACCTGGAGTCCTCGCCTACTCAGTTTTCAAGGCTCTGTTCAGACCCTGCTTTTCCTCAAAGCTAACTTCTCTGATTCCCGGTGGTTAGTTCAGTGGAGTTGTAGCCACAAAGGTGAGAAAAGACAGACCAGAAGTGAACCTCTGTTCTAGCTTTACCAGATGTGTAGTTATGCAAACTTTGTGAACTTTCATTTTTCCCATGTATAAAACACACACACTTGCTTTGTAGGGCTGCTTTAGGACTAAATATGGGGAAGGTAAGGTCCCTGAATAGTGGGCTTGGCACAAGGACAGCACTCAGTAAATGCTGTTTTCCATCCTCCTTCTCTTTTTTCACACCTTTGAATGGCATGAACTTAAAATCTCATGCTTAGATCAACCATGGTCCCTACTGTGAAAATCATTCAGAAAGCAGTAAGAAATTTCAAATTAAAACTTATAAATAAAAACTTATTAAGGATTTTCTGATTACTTACACAGATCCTTCATGCATAGTATGACTCTAAAATAATGAGAATGATCTTTTACTTGAAGATGTGCATATAATATTTTCAAAGATCCTGATCAAAAGCCTCAGCACTGTGTGTTACAACCTATGAATTTTACATAGAGGTCAGTGTTATATTCTTAGTAATCACATCTGCTCTCGCACCTACTTTACAGACTCAAGAGGTAGGCCAGGTACAACAAAGTACATTGACAACAAATATTTCCAAAGGATGGTAATATTCTAAAAGCAATAATTATTGAATTTTTTAAGAATTTGCATTTTTCCAATTGTTTCATGCACACCTTCAACATTCTACAAACGTTCGTTATCCCCCACAACATCCTCTGAGGCAGGTCAGTAGTGCTCAGGGACTCAGTTGTCCCAATGTCTATGATTGTGTGCAAAGGTCCTCAGTGTAGCAGAGGGTCACTGGATATGCTTATTGAATGGCAGGATAAGGAATATGGAGTACTTCTAAACAGGTTAGAAGTTTCCATGCTTTTCCAAGTAGTTCTTGGTTTTGGGTCAAGTTTTCACTTCCATGTTGAGAACTGGGAATCATCAGTGCTTTGCTCCACTATTCAGTCACTGACTTCATAACACAGAAGTTACAAGTATGGAACCTGGAGTGGGCAGCCTGGGTTCCAATTCCAGCTCTACTGATTACTAGTAACCAGGTCTTGGGTGAGTTACTTCTTCCACAGACTGAATATTTATGTATTTTCAGTGTTCATATACTGAAGTCCTCACTCCCAGCATGATGAGATTAGGAAGTGGGAATTTGGGGAGATAATTAGGTTTAGATGAGGTCATGAGGGTGAAACCCCCAATGATGGAATTGGTATCCTTATAAAAAGAGGAAGAGACCAGAACTCTTGTTCTTTCTTTCCTCCCACCCCTCTCTCTGCCATGTAAGAATACAGTAAGAAGGTAGCTGTTTAAAAGACTGAAGGAAAGCCCTTACCAGGAACCACATCTGTCAGGACCTTGATCTTGGAGGTTCCACTTCCACAATGATGAAAAATAAATGTCTGCTCTCTAAGCCATCCAGTCTATGGTATTTTGTTATAGTAGCCCTAGCTGACTAAGACACTTTGGTTCAGCTTCCCTATCTGTAAAATGGTGATAATAGTATCACCTACATCATGAGGTTATAAAATAGTACCCAGCACATAATTAATGTTCCTAATTATTAGGAATTATTAGTGTAAAATCTTATTTCTTTTCCAGGGGGATCCAAGATGGTGGACTAGAGGGAGGTTGTGTTCCTTGTTGCTCCGTAACTTGGGTTTCAAGCAAAGGATATCTGTTTCTTGGTGAGGCAGTCTCTGCTGCTTATCAATCCCCTGCTGTTTACCCCATTTGTCCACTGCAATCACCTGCAGTCTCCCAGTATATCGACTACTTTTTGAGTGCAGATTGCTCACTGACTGGTGCCTATCATCTGCCATTTGCCTGCCTCTTACCCATCACCTGCCCATCGCCAAGGGTAGCAAGGATTGGCAAGGTCCACCTGCCAATCGTCTGCCAGTAGCCAGGAGACCAAACGTAGACCACCAGTGAATTGCCAGCTGCCTGCTCTTGCCTGTACTCCACTGTCACAGTACCTGCAGGTTTGGTTACACGTGGCTGCTGCCATTTTGAGACAACACCCAGGACCTGTAGGACCCCTGGCCGGACTGACCGAGCCCTGCCTCCAGGACTTCTCAATCAGACCAACCACACACCACCTACAATACCCCTAGCCAACCACGCTCACACCCCTGAGCTGCAGCTCCCCATTTGCCAACACATTTGGAAGTCAGAAGGGCCATCTTGGATTATCCCGGGAGTGGTAGCTCCCATCTTTAGGTGGAGCAAATCCCTTCCTGAGATGCCTGCTGGAGACTGGATGCTTATTGTCAGGTACCTGTCATGCATTAGGCTACTGAATACCATATGACTATTATAGTATAGTTTTTATTTTCTTTTTCTTTCTTTTTTTTCCTCCTTTTTGTAAATTTTTAAGTTTTTATTTCTCTACTTTTCTTGCTCTATTTTCCTTTTGTTTACCTATTCCCTCAGTCTCTTTCTCCTTTTTCTCATGCTAACAGCCAACTTCACTCTTTCTACGATCTAGAACTTCTATATACGCTTTTCTTATCCCATTAACAATTACATCCTACACCCCTCTCCATTCTCTTTGTCCTCCATTAGAAACTGTAGACCTTATTGCAAATCTATTTGTTATACTGTAGATAATAATTGAACTCATTCTCTTTTCCAGGCACTGAGATGCAATAGGTGAACAAAAGTACTCAACAAATACTTAGTAGTTGGATAATGCAAAATCATAATTGAATGAAGCCATAAATGTAGACTTTTTAAAATCCACATGGATCCTATAAATGACTGATGTCAGAGAACAAAACCTTAAATGTTCATATGATTGAACCTCAACAACATGCTCATTTGCCCAAAAGCAGAAATAGAAATGATGAAATTATAGGCCTAATGTCACAGAAGAGAAACCAGTAAAAATAAGCCCAAGTAACTCTCTGCACAAATGCTCCTTTTTAAATTTGGCTGTAGCATGGATTGCTTCTTTTAAAAAAAAGCCTATAAGCCTTGTTTAATTATTATCCAAATACACTGACTCTCCAGTGAGGTCATATTTGGAAATATATATGTATCAACATTTAAACAACTCAAAACCATAAAAGCTTAAATATTTCAGCCAAATTCTCTCTCAAAATTGAATATATGTGTTGTAAAAATTAGGGGGAGACATTCTGAATCAGATCATTGTTTCATGCCACCCTTTTTATATAGTGAGCACAGAGTTCAGAAATTTCAAGATACCATCATTAAAACTGTTCACACAGCACTGATCAGTTCTAATCACAGCTAAAAGTTCTAACACTACTGGGAAAAAAGTAAAAATAAAAAAGTACCTCAAGAGAGCACAGCTATAATATTTACATCTGCCTACAAGAACATAATCATCTTAAGTCTCAAGAGTGCTGTAGCTAGGAAAGTTTTTTTTGTTTGTTTGTTTGTTTGTTTGGTACCAGGGACTGAACTCAGGGGCACTTAACCACTGAGCCACATCTCCGCTCCATTTTTATTTTTTGAGTCAGAGTCTCGTTAAATTGCTTAGGACCTTGCTAAGTTGCTGAGGTTGGTTTTGAACTTGCAATCCTCCTGCTTCAGCCTCCCAAGTTGCTGGGATTACAGGTATGCTACACTGTGCCTGGCCTAGGGAGGTATTTTTAAGGACTATATGCAAGTAATTGACACATATTACAAATAGTACAGAGGGTTAAAGAATGGAGAGAGCTGGACTGTGAAATTATTCTCCTTCCTATTGAGAAAAGGAGAATGTGGGCACAGGAAATGAGCACGCTTGTTTTATTTTCCCAGAGATTTGATGAAACATGAAGAACTGGGGGTACTTAGAAAGTTGATCAGTCATAAGAAAGTTCTTTCCAGATATCAGCATAGATAACATTGTCTTTACTGTGAAGGAAAGTGAGGGACTGGTTTTTTAACCCCTAATAAAAACAGACTAGTGCAAGAGAGAAGAGAAAAGCCAGAGAATGGGGAAGCTACCTTCAGTGGCTGGGAGTCCTGAAAACACAGAGGATCCCCAGAGATCCCTGGACAAACCACACACAGACACACAATATACTATGAATACACATACACATAACACACACACACACTCGTGCGTGTGTGCTACACACATACACTCTCAATAGTAATGGTAGATAATGGTGAGACTTAGCTGTTATTGCATAATTCCTTGGTAGGCAGCTATTACGTTTTCTCAAATTTTTGCTCTACTTAAATAATGAATTACATTCATCCACAGACCTGTAATATTTTTGCTTATTGTGAATTTTGGTTTTGACCAAGAAAGTAAAATGGGGTGAAAATGTAAGTTATACACTCTTTGATTCACTTTACCCAGCACTCTCTAAGCAGCAACTTTCATGGGTATAGACAGAACATACCTTGTCACCTTACTGTTCTTTACATCAATTTTTCTGTCAGGAAACAATGAATCCCCCAAATGTGTGTATATCCAAAATATTATTTTTTAAAGTGTTAATAGATTTTATACCTTAACAGATTAAAATTGATTTTCTCTTAATGTTGTAACAAATTACTCCAAATTTAGTGACTTAAAAACAATATGAATTTTTATCTCACAGTTCTGTGGATTAAAAGATTGACACTGGTCTCACTAGATGTGATGGTTAATATTGGTTGTCAATTCAATTGGATTGAGAGATGCCTAAAAAGTTGGTAAAGCTCACTTTTGGGTATGTCTGCGAGGGTGTTTCTAGAGATGACTGGCATGTGGATCAGAGAACCAAGGTGGGGAACCTGCCTTAAATCTTTGCAGTACCATCCAATAGCATAGGGACCAGGTGGAACAAAAAGTGGAAGAAGAGGGAAGGTCACACACATGAGCAAGTTCTCTTCTTACATGGGTACATTTTTTTCCTGTGACCATCACTCATGGACATCAGACTGCTAATTCTTTAGCCTTTGAATGTGGATATGCACCAGTGACTCTCCAGAGTCTTCCAGCCTTCAACCTGGTTCTTGGGCTGCATTGGTCCCTCTTGTTCTGAAGTTTCCAGTTTCTTGGACCAAGCAGCTGCTGGTTTACCCAATTCTGTAGCCTGCAGACAGTCATTGTGAGACTAGCCAAGCTCTGATTATGCAAACCTATTTAATAAATCCCCTCTTATAATTATATGTTCATTCTATTGGTTCTGTCCACTAGATAACCCTGACTGATACACTAGGTTAAAATCGAGATACCAATAGGACTGCATTTCTTTTGCCTCCTTCTACTTTAAAGGATGCTTGTGCTTACATGGGCCCACCTGGGAGGCCCAAGACAATTTCCTCATCCTAAAGTGAGCTGATTAGCAATTCTAATTTCACCCACAACTTTATTCTCCCTTTTCCATGTGTATTAGTCTGCTCTTGCTGCCAAAACAAAATGATGAGACCAGAAACTTAAAAAACAGAAATTTATTTTCTTGTAGCTCTGGAGGCTGGAAGTTCAAAATAAGAGGTTGTTTCTGGTGAGGGCTGTGTCCTTAGTTGTAAAAATCTACATTCTTGCTGTGTCTTCACATGGCTTGTACTAGGTGTGCGCATGCTTTGATATCTCTTCTTGTAAGGACACCAGTCCTATAGGACTAGAGCACCACCTTTACCATGAAGGCTGTATCTCCAAATGTAGTCACACAGGGTTTTGGGGCTTCAATACAGGAATTTAAGGAGAACACAATGTGACCTATAGCATCAGGTACCTAACATATTCACAGGTTCTGGGGATTAAGATGTGGGCATTTTGGCAGAGGCATTATTCAGTCTGTCACAAAGTTGTACTTTGAATTTCAGACCAATGGTAGCGATATACTCTGGAGGTTCAATGAGGGAAGAATGGTGAGACTGAGCTCCGAGTTGCACTCTGGCTTGTTTTTTTTTTTTCCTTTTTCCCAAAATGGTGATAATTGAAGCTCGGACCACTTCCAAACAAAACCAAACTTTTTTTATCTGGCATTGGTTCAAGGAAGATCAATAGGAGCACTTACTCAAGGTGGAAGCAATGGTCATGGTGCCAGGCCCTCTAAGCCATGGGGCCATGGCAGTTACAACACTGAAGTGTCTCTTTGATGCCCAAGGTTAATCTCAACACTATTAAATGATCAGGAACTCATGGGCCAAGCACTTTACACTTTTATACTGGGTTTTAAAATTCACATTTCACGATAGCATGATAGCAATGCATTGTTGGTTATAGAGCAGTATATCTCAGAACAAGTACAGAGAAAAGGATCTCCCAAACAGGAAAAACCTCTGATCTTTGTATTCTCTTTTATATCATTCATGAAGGTGCCTGGGAAAATCAGTCCATTATTCATCCTCTAGGTAAGGACACACAAGAATGTGTCCATCTTGGTAAAAGGTCTTACTGTTGTCAAGAGGAAATAATTAGCCCTGGAGTAGGAGACCTGCAGATTCCAAGCCTGAAAGGAGACAGCAAGTATCTAAAACAAGAAAACAACTGTGGGTCCCTTCTACCTTGTTGTCAGTACCATGCACCTCTTAGTGATGGACAGGTTAATAGAATTTTTACTCAGAATTGGCTACCATTCTAATGCCACCCAAAAGATCAGGCATGGAAAGTGTAGAAGAAAGGAGATTAAGATGAAGGAAATACATTTTGGTCCTTCTTCTATCCCACTGAAGATACACACACACATATACAGATGTTAAAGAATACATGAGTAAGTTATACTGATATAAAAGCATTTATACTCTTCATGTTATGCTGGTTCCTAAAAGGGAAAAAAAAAAAAAAAACTACCTAAATATGAACTGAGATATGGTGTCAGTCGTATCACCTGAATGCAATTATAGTTATCAAGACAAGAACTGAAGTGATGCATACTGGAACACAGACAAGTCTATTCCATTGCTAAGCTGCCCCTTTCTATGTCCATGGCAGACATTGTTAATCAATCATAGCATGAACCCTGAGGAAACTTCATAATCACAAGACAGGGTTCCAGGCTGCCACTTCCAAGCATTCAAGGATTGGCATTAGAAATGATATGCCTTCGTGGCATCCAACACTTCAAAACTGCTTCCTCTCCACTGGCTTCTTTACCTCCTCTAAACACACAGGTACTTCAATTATAAGTAGTTGTGGAGCACCTACTATATGCCAGTGCATTTAAGGTAGTAGGAAATAATACAAAGGCAGCAAGAACTAGCATAATGTGGATTACATGCAATGAAGAGAGACTGACAGTAAACAGTCACTAAACAGACACATACAAATTTTTTTCCAGGTACTGATCAGTGTTTTAGAAAAAAAATCAAACAGGATGATGTAATAGAAAGAGACTGGGGCAGGGAAGATGGGCACTGGAAGAATGGCCAGGAAGTGCTCTCTGCCCAGAGAGGGTCCAGCCTAAGTGAAAATGGTGAGGCATCACCCGACCAAAGAAAGAGGGGAGAAGTGTGTCCACAGAGGGAACAGGAAGGACAAAGGTCCTGAGACAGGACCACAATTGAAACATCAGAGACACACAAAAGACAGTTGTGGCTGGGACAGATTGAGCTGGGGGAGCATGGAACCATATGAAGTTGGAAAAAACCAGGAGTCAGGTCATAGAGGGCTTTCAAGCCCATGTCAAGGAAATTGTCCATTTTTCCTTAGTATGATGAGAGGTCATTGGAGAATTTAAGCAGAAGAAAGTACCAGACTCTGCTTTACTTCTGCCTATCTGAAAAAAATATTCAATGGATCCACCTTTACCTGGCACCTTTCCATCTATCCACATTGACATCTGAGATTTGTGAGTGGATCTGCATTCACCACACCACTGCCTCACCATTGCCCCCCTTTTAAGCCTATGGATAACTTTCCATTTCCTTTACTATTTTGGAATCTCCTCCTCAAAGGGCAAGGACGGCTTCCTTTGTACACATCTCTTGGACCCTCTCCAAGCACTCCGTTCACACATTTGCAAGTTTTTATTGAAGTCCTGTTTTGTCTCAAACTTTACGCTACTCACTAGGGATGCCTTAGGAGGCCAGAAAGAGAGTATCTTGCATTCTTGGAATCTCATGATTAACAATTAACCCAATCTGACATTGAGGTTTTAAGGTCTATGCAAGTGGGTGCTGAGATGGACATCAGAGAACACAGCAGGAGCAACTAGGTCTGAGGAAGCCTGTGAGGTGGGGAACAGCTAAGAACAGAGGAAGCACTGGCTACTTGAGATCTAAAGACAGCTGGAGTTATCCAACTGTCCAGTATTCCAGGTGGCAGAAACTGGAGGTGAGACAGCATAGGAGAGGCGGAATGGTTTGGCCATTCGGCAGGACAGAAATGAGCTCCCTCCCTGTAGTAAAGTGCTCTGCTCACCTGCTACATCCAAGTCTTCTTTTAGTTTTATTCCTTTCCTTCGATATATTTTTATTTTTCCTTTTTTTATTTTAAAAAATGTTGTTAAAATGTGAACACTCATTGTGACAATTGATGAAAACATAAAAGAAAATTAAAATCAGCGCTACCTGTTGAAACATTGGAATATTTCCTTCTAATTGTTTTTCTGATGCCATCTCTGCCTCTGCCCGCTATGGTAGGGAAGGCGTTCAGTTTTGGGTCTTTGTGTTTGTGTCTATGTGTATGTGTGTTTGCAGGGATTTCGTTTTGTTTTATGGGTTTGTTGTTGTTGTTGCTTAATATTACAATGTGTGCATAAATGTAAGCAATCCTTTGTTGATGGATACCAGTGTTTCTTCAGATTTGTGCTATACGCTTATTTTGTACACGAAATTTGTTTACGCCACAGATTATTTCTAGAATGTATTCTTGGAGTAGGATAGAAGCAAGTGAGTACTCCTAGAGCTCTCAATGCAGACTGCCAAGGTGCCCTCTGGAAAGCTTACACTAATTATATCCCAGCAGCAGCAAATAAGCCTTTTGTGCCACCGCACACTCATGAGCATCAAGCATCACTGTTCCTTTAATTGTTGATACTTCATGGGTTAAAAAAAAAAAAAACACATTGCTTTGATTCACAGTTTTATTTATTTATTTATTTATTTGGTTTGTTTCTGATGTAAATGTTTTGAACATGCCTTGTTCTACTTTTTCTCTGCAAAGTGTCTTTCTTACTCTTTTTAAATGTCTTTAATAGATTAATTAAACTGCAACTATGAAACTTGAGGTTTAGTAGGCAAATGGTCTTCCCAGATTTAACATTTAAAAAACCTTCATGGCTTTTAAAAAAAACCTTCATGTGTAATTTTAATATGGTCATCATGAAGGAACACATCCTGCGGGGTCTTAACCCACTTCTCCTCACCTCCTAGGCAGAATTCCTGGTCTGGCACCACTTTTATTCTTATCGAATTCCCTCCCTAACTTCTCCCAGGCAGTTGGGACTCCTGTTTCATGAAGTGTCACCATTTCCATTTGGGCTCCTATCGAGGTTTTCTTCACAGAAAACCAGGATGGCTGTTCTAAAAAAAAAATCCACCAGGCTGGGGAGATAGCTCAGTTGGTAGAGTGCTTGCCTCACAAGCACAAAGTCCTGGGTTCAATCCCCAGCACCGCACCAAAAAACAAAACAAAACAAAAAAACATCCACTTTAAATGCATCAGTGGCTCTCTGGTATAATCAGAACACCTTACCAGTTCCTCACCAGGTCTGTGTGGCCTTGCCTGTGGCCTGACGGTGCTTGCCTTTCTCTGTCTCCTCATTTTACACCGACCAGTCCTTGATCACCAGGCTTCAGGAGCACAAGCCTTAGTCAGTACTAGAGCTCAGAGTCTGGATTGCTCTTCTTCCCTTGGCCTCTGAGCATCCACATCCTTCAGAATATCACGTCCTTCAAAACACGCCTCTATCTGCTACCAGAAGAGTGGACTTCACCCTCCTCCAAGTCCTTTATGCTTCCTCATGACATCCAGCTACTTTGCTTTCTTCATAGCTAACATTTTTCATGATTATCTGTTCAGAACCCACCTTCCAGACTAAAATGGTATCTCTAGACACTTTGTGTTTGCCAGTTTGTGTCCAAAGGGAAGCTGCAGAGAGGGTTCCACCTCCTTTTCTCCACGCAGTTCTACTTACGTCCCAGTGGGTTAGCAGAAATCCCTCCCAGGTGCAGAGAAACAGAGGCCAAAGCTAGCGTTGGGTAAGGGCCACCTAGCCCACCCTCAAGTGAAAGAGGGCTTTGTGGAGGGATCCACATCTGGTCTGTGCGGAGTTCCATAGGATGAGGCAGTGGCTACTGAGAAAAGCTTTCTAGAGATGACGGCACATGTGAAATGGCTGGGACAATGTAGCATGTTCGAGGAAACCACACGACGAGGCTTACCTTTCCAAGTGAAGTATTCCCACCCCTTCACTCTGCCTTACATTATGCCAAAATTATACACATAAATCAAATATTGGTGACCAGATGAATGAAAAATACACACATGCTCAAGGAGAGCAATTCTCCTGGAATGTCTTTTCCTCTCTCCCCACCTTAATTGAAACCTGGCCGAAAACACATCTCCTTGAAGTTATCCTTACCCAGTAGCAACACAAATGACTTTTACTATTCTGAAAGCTATCTTGTTGTTGTTGTTCTCAAATTGTTTAATATTTTCTATCTAATCTCGTCTTCCCAATTACATATAAAGTCCTCAGGGGCAGGGACCTACTTCTTTCTCTACTCTTTTCCTTCATTTGGTATTTTTTGTTTTGGTATATCATACATGTCAAATCCAAATACAGTAGTCTCCCCTTACCTGAAGTTTTCTCTTTCAAATGGCTTCAGTTACCTGGGGTCAACCATTGTCTGAAAATATTAAATGGAAATTTTCAGAAATAAAAAATCCATAGATTTTAGATTTTAATTTACTATTCTGAGTAAAGAAATCTCACTTTATTCCACTGAGACATGAAACAACCCTGTGTTCAGTGCATACATGCTGTATATACTACCCACCCAGTAGACATTAAGGAGCCATCTCATCTTCCACTGTCACAGAATCACTGTGTTCAGGTAACCCTTATTTTACTTAACAATGGCCACAAAGTACAAGACCAGTGATCCTGGCAATTTTATTATAGTATGTCATTGTAATTGTCCTATTTTGTCATTGTTAATTTCTTAATGTATCTAATTTATAAATTTTATCAAAGATATATAAAAACATGACATGTACTTATATGTGTTTGTGTATATATGTATGTATGTATACACACACACACACACACACACACACACACACACACATAATGTTAGTACTACCCCTGGTTTCAAACATCACTATCTTTGGAATACATTAACTGCAGATGAGAGGGGACTAGACTACAGTATACCCTGCCTGAGAGACAGGCAACTTAGCAAAGGGGACTGCTATATTGGAGAATTTGGCTTATCTGACCCCTATAATCCTCCCTCTCTTATTGTTCACCCAATCCCTTTTTAAGAGTTTCTGAAAAAAATTTTTTTGAATGAATTAATAAGATTTTATTCAAAGTTTTCAACTATTTATCAGGAGATAGTTTACCAGTACTTTACACTCTGCAGACAGAAGTTAATTTTCAGCTCTTGCCTTCCTCAAATGAATTGGATACTGCACTTCCCTGATGCAATGTAGCAAATCAAAAATAGCTAAAGCTACTTTTCATACTTAAAGAAACACCTCTGTTATTATCTTATATTTCTGCATCCTAAGGAGCCCTCAAATCCACCTTCTTTAAAAATCTATTTCTCTTCTATGGTCTGATCTGCCATTTCTTGCCAACACTTCTATTTTTTTTTTTTTTTTTTTTTGAACCAGGAATTGAACTCAGGGGCATTTGACCACTGAGCCCCATCCCCAGCCCTATTTTGTATTTTATTTAGAGACAGGGTCTCACTGAGTTGCTTAGCATCTCAATTTTATTAAGGTTGGCTCTGAACTCACCATCCTCCTGCCTCAGTCTCCCAAGTTACTGGGATTACAGGTGTGTGCCACCTTGCCCAGCTTGCCAACACTTCTAAATGGTCTTCACCTATTCATACCCTTCTTGGTATATTCTACTAGACAGCCAGGGAGAGCCAAGAGGCGTACAGCATTTTTTTGTTTTGTTTTTCTCCTTAAAATCCCTTGCTTGTTGCTTTGCACATAAGACAAAGACCAAAATCTTTAATAGGGCCCGCCATGTCCTGGTGCCCAACTACCTACCAGCTGCATGTCACACTTCAATTGCTCACCTAGCTTCCTCTAGCTGCCTGCTTTTCCTTCCTCTGTTCAAAAGCTATTTCCTAGGGAAGCCACCCTGGAACCACACAACCACCACCTCTGCCACTGTGTATACTCAACACCACGTGCGTTTCCTTCACAGCACTTATTACATCAGCAATTATGTCTTTGTTCATATGATTTATATAATGCCTGCCTTCCCAACCAATCTAAAAACTCCCTTAAGACAAGAACCATGTCTGTTTTGCTCACCATTATGTATTCTTAGTGTCTACAACAGAACTTGGCATGTACTAGGAATTAAATAAATATTTGGCAAATGAATGACATCTGCAATAGATGTTAATACGATTCTATTACTTGAATTTCTTTTTTTAAATTTCAGCCTACCCAAGCCAAAATTCCAATGAATTGAATTCTAGGGAAAGGGGAAATTAAAGACTGTATTCTTCTTCAAGTAAAAGCATGATGAATTAGCCCAAATTTACTCATATACTTAAATTTACTTAAGGTCTACATAAATTGTTTATAATTAATTATGTTTTCCCCCCAAACAACTGAAAACAATTCAATAATCTTTTACTTATGTGATCTGGGCCTAGTCCTTGGGCTTTGGTTTACAAATAGCACACTTCATTTTTACAAATGAAGAAATAGTCTTGATATTTAAAAGACCTAAACCTCAGGAGGGGAAATAATTTGGGATATAACGCAAGGAAAGACACAATATTTTAGTTTGTAAAACTGGTTTATTTACAATTTGGTATTTTAAAATTGTATCTGAAATTTTTATTTTTATATATTTCCCTGGCAGGCATTCTATATTTTCTTAAATATAGAGGCATATGATAGGAAACCTGAGTAAGTTTGAATGTAAGATTCACCTACTGCTACAGTCAGTAAAATTTAACTTTTAATCCCTGAGAATTAGTAGTGTCAAAAAATATTTTCATACACTCAAATATTAAAAAAAAAACATTTTAAGAACACAGAAAATAAAGAATAAGCTACAATAATTACCTCCCCTTAAATGGCAAGGTTAAGTTACTCTTCTATAAATATACCAAGGGTGCATACAAGTGCATTTAACATTACTGGGTGCCCCTGAAGAGAAAGAGGATGCTCTAGTCCTTCTTTTTTTTTAATTTAATTTTATCTATTTATTTATTTTTTGTAGTTTCTACCCATTGCTGGCACAAATTCCCTTCCTCCTTCTAAATTTTTTGTGCGATATGTGGTTTGGAATTTTCCTTTAATGTCCAAGACCAAAATTACCTGATTAAAACCTGGACCCCAAACTTTGTAGTTTTTACAAAGTCACTTTGAAGCCAGTCACTTTAGTTCCTTCAAGTATCAAGTGAGGATAATAATAGCTCAAAAGAACATGTGAGGATGAATGGAGGTCCACAGGGCACCATGAGATCTGTGGCACCTTCTTCCTAAGGAGCAGTGCTCTCTGGAACACGTGATCTGGTCATAGCACATCCTTGCTGCTCCTTATTGTGGATGGATAGTTAATACTCCTAAAATGTCAGCTTTCTTCAGAAAAGTAAATATCAACTCATTAGCTTCCTCACTAACATTTTATTAAACTTCCTCTGCAAGGAAATGGCAATTCTGTCTTTCCCCCATATATGAAATACTCCACAGATATTAAGAATGTGATCATAGCAAACAGAGTCTAACCAAGTACACAAACAAAGACTTTGCAGGGAGATGCAGTTCTCCTACGTGTGCACCACACACTGGCAGTCATTTTCCATCTGGGACTGCATTAAGTATCACTAAGGAGAAGTGTTTATTTGCCTAATGGCCCAACAGAAATTCAATGTAATTCAAACTTAAACAAAACATTGGAACAATACTACAAATAACCTTTCTTCAGCTCCCTCTCAATTTTTTTTGCCAAAACAAAAAATAATCAAACCAATTTCCCCCTTTTAAAGGACTCAGTATCAACCTCAGCTAGGAACATACTCTAGAGCTGGTTTGAAGGAAACTTTGAATTTCCAAAAATATGTGTATAGCTGTTGATTCCAAAAGGGAAATTATAGAGATTCAAACACTTATCAATTTCAGAAAGAGCTCCGAAAGATTTGATAAAAAAGAGTGGGAACTATAATCTCCCTGAAGTCAGATGGGGACAATATGTTTGAAAAATTGCTGCTTTAGCACTAACTTCCAACTTTATATGTAATGCTCATCTCTTAAAATTTTATTTCTAATTGTCTTGTTTTGCTTTAGGTTGTCTGATCAGTTGGGTTTGTTTTTTGGGTCTTTTGTTTTTTGTTTGTTTTTGTTTTTGCACTGGGTATAAACCTTGAAAGGCAAAATAAACAAAAATGGAAATCTATGGCATAGCTTATACTAAGACAAAACCTGGGCTGAGGAACTCTCATACTATTCCCCTGTTTGAGCAAATCCCATTACTGATGCAGGAAAACACACAAAGTAATTCCTCGGCTGCTGGTGGCAGGAGGGATGTAAATACAAATGTGAGGTAGTTCTTTCCACATGAGGGAAATATTTGTCTACATAATATCCCTGCAATGTCTGACAAATTACCAGAGCATCTGCTCGCTGTCATCTGTAAGTAAACTCTTAGCTTGGTGTTAACTGAACTTGACACACCATGAGCCAGTTGCAGTTCACAGGACTTAGTTCCGACCCAGGCATTACAAGAGGCACTAAAACCCCAAAATGTGAACTACAGAGAACACCAAGTACAAAAACTGCAAAAGCATTCACATTAAAAAGCATGGGGTGGAGCTGGGGAGAGCACACAATAATAATTTACCATAACTTGTGCACTGGAAAGAATGAAGACTGGTGGGGAAGAACTGACAGACTGTCCCCATAGATTAACTGCCACTCCAGAGCATTTAAAAAAAAAAAAAAAAGAAAAAAAAATTTGAGGCTCTAAGCATGGTAGAATATGGCTGACACCATGTAAAAAATTAACATGAAAACATTAAAGGTAAAGAATTAGAATATTCTGAAAACATCAAGAACTGCGTATTAAACTTTAGTCTCTCTTACCTGGAGTTTGCACATCTCTATTAAACTAATAAATTATTGCTGATGAACAAACTGGTAGAATGGACTATTTTAACTTTTCAAGTCACTGATATAGAACTACCTGCTTAACATTCTAAACTCTCTCTAGACTAGCAGACCAAGAATGATACCAGCAATAGATCAGGAGTTAAATTATAGTTAGAAAAGGGGAGAAAAGTAAGGTAGGACATTAAAATTTTATTCTGAAATTATCTCTGGCCACAACAATAAAATTTAACAAATATTCACTAAACAGTCTTACTCCTGTCATCAGCTGTACAATACATACAGTATCATAGAACTGGCCACTAGGATTAAAATCCACTAGAACATATTTCATGTTAAGTGGCGACAGCAGCATCTCACAGAAATTTTTACATACATATATACACAGTCCACATTCAACCATTTTCACATATTTTCAGTACACACAGTTGCAGCATATTACAGTCACGTGTCTAAGTTGTTGCTCGATAAAAACCCAAGCCACTGCCTAGACATAACTGTAGCAGTTGAGCTGAGTATAATTACAATTAATTTTTTATATGTCCATAGCAGAGAGATGTACAAGCCCCTAAGAAACAAAGAGTTCACAAATACTTGTTTTTTAAATGCTACCACAGCATTATGTTGGGCAATATTAAAACCTTTACCAACCAAATCAGATTTTTAAAAAGTCTTCTGCTTACCAGAAATATTCTTGATGAAAAAAATTACAAAAATGAATGCTCTCTTTAAAATAATTCACACTTGTATTTTAAGATTCCAATATGGCCCAATGCTACTGATGCCTAAAGTGTTTTCTAACATTCTGAAGGAGTCATTTAATATGACTCCAAACCACCCATTAAGTTTAAAAGTGGCTTAAGTGCCTTGCACCCATATTGTAAAAATCCCTGGCCATCCTTACTAGAGCCAGGCACATATAAAAGGAATGCACTTTGGTTCATACCAAATGCCCTGGGATTAATCACACTATAAAATTAAATGGTTTGAGGTAAATTTTTACAAATACAGTTGATTTTTGTCTAGTGTTAGCATAACAAAAAAATATCCTTTAAAAAATCAGTCTGATGTTAAGATACAACAAAGGACATCTTTAACCCCTTAAACACAGGAATTCCCTGTGTAACTAGTCAATGGTTATCTTGTTCAACATCCGATGATGATTCACGCCTTATGGTTTCTATTAAGGCCTGTAACTAGATAGTTAAGACAGATGTAACTTTGCAGAGGTGGGTTCCATCCTTACTGCCTAGCATTTAAAGAGTTAAAGAGGCCAAAAAATGCATGCCCTACAACATGGCATTCAGAACAAAAGGCACATTGTTAACACTAAGGGCACAATTTCTCCTCTACTGTTAATCTACACAGTCTTGCATCACTGTTGTTCCACCGTTGTAGCAATACACTTAAGTGGCAATGAACACTCTGGTGGTGCAAGAAACAGAGCCAAATGAGACTGCAACCGAAGACAAGACGACACTGTGCTATT
Organism: Sciurus carolinensis; assembly: GCF_902686445.1. NCBI lineage: Eukaryota > Metazoa > Chordata > Mammalia > Rodentia > Sciuridae > Sciurus > Sciurus carolinensis. The sequence continues at coordinate 126,679,753 of NC_062216.1, read as the reverse complement.
CCTACATCTGACAACAGCTTAGACATCCCTAGACAATGGTAACCTGTGAGACTAAGGACTGTTTCCAAGCCGACCCCTAGTAGCCTAGCAGAGCCCTTTATTTTTTAGGTTTTGTAAATCATGAAGATGCAAGATTTTTCTTTTTCTGATAGTATAATCAAACGAATTTTTTAAAAGCAGCTCTGTCACTAAATGCTGACACGTGGTGGCTCTCATGAATATAGAAACTTCCACTGTATTTGGGTAAGAACGGAAAAAAAAAAAAAAAAAGCCCCATAGCACTGCACATTATAGTTTGGCTTAAAAGTTTCCGGTTGCATTTGTGAATAAAGATAGTCACAAATGCATTGCTGGCATCTTAAGAACCAGTTTTGTGTGGTGGGAAAAAGATAAACATATTTTTACTATTTAATATAAGTTTTCTTATGTATAATGATCTTATAGGGAAATAAATAATGGCAGGCTCAGTATCACATATTTGAGCCAATGTAAAAATGAGAGTGGAAATGGAAGAGGAGAATTGTAAGGGGAAAGTGACCTTTATGTGTTTCTATTTATTTTAATGACCTCAAGAAGCTAACCATCATTAAGAGACTCATGGTTTTACAAAGTCACCAAACCAAGTCTTACACTTCTTAAGCCTTTAAGCCAAAATCTCAATAAATACACAAATGTTTAAGTCCTATAAACCACTGATTGGGGGTTTCGTCACATGAGCATTATTTAAAATGCAACTTACTAACATATTATTGCACTTTCACAGATTACACATAAATGTGTACAATATGCTAAAGAATTTGACTAGGGGAAATAAGCTATAATTTCTAAATACAGAAGTACAAATTAATTTATCAGTGACACCTTTAAATAGTAAAGCAAATATCAATATCACTATTTTATTAATAAGCTAATCTTATTACTGTTTTTTGGCAAATATCTGAAATATTTCCTGAGCATATTTTTCCACCATGAACCAGCAAAGCCTCAAGATAAGTAAAATTTTTTTTTTTCAAAACTACAATTTTTTTATCTTAAAGTAAGAGAAAACTGTAGGATTCATATTAAAAGAACTTAACCGGAAACTTTCTTGGCCTCACTGGGGACCATGCTTTAAGTACTTGTAATTCAATTTACAGGCAATACAATAATATCTGTGCATATAAAAGGTTATTTATTCTAATTTATACTACCCCAAACCTATTGTCCAAACAGGCAGAAATCTTTCTATATTAAATTGCACATACTAAAAAATTTTTCCACGTGCCTTGAAATTGATATATATCACTGCTCATACATTAGTGATAAAATACTGAAATTTTCACTGTGAAAATAATTATTATTCAGAGAAGAAAATATTCTTTTACCTAACTCTCGGTTACTTTCCCAGGTAAAGTGTCATTCCCACAAAAACAATCAGTGCAATCCAAAAGAAAGTAAAACAAAATAGAGGAATGCAAATTCTGTGGTTCTTCTAAAGATGCAAAGAATAAGTCAAACCATTTAACTTGAGGTTGAATTTCTCTTCCTTTAAATGCGTTGTTAAAGCTGGCCTTACTGAACGGCCACAGTGATTTCTGTTCACCAAGAGGGTTTTCAACCCTACTGTTTCTTTTCTTTTTCTTTTCTTTTCTTTTTTTTTTTTTTTAAAGAGAGTTGATACTTTCCCAGGCTAAGGGAACCTTGCAGTGGCACCTGAAATGTGTGAACTCACTCCAACCTGCTAAATCTTCTTTGGAACTATGGAAATTCCCACCTTCAGTAGCTGGACTGCTGTTCTTTTTAAAATTGGAATATGAAGTGATGGTCACAATCATACAGCTGAGATGTCTCTTTCTGAATTAACAGTCTGGGATAGACAGCTGAAGGAAGAAGACAAACTAAATGCAGATAACAGATGTGTGGTGAAAGAGGAACAGAGAGAAGAGCAGAGAAGTGAGGAACAGTCATGGAATACATTTCTAAAATTAGGTGCATAACCAATCTTGTAATAGGAGGCTTCCTGACAAAACAGCTTGCCGATCAGAGTAGAAAATTTGGAGGAACACACACGTTTCCGTTTCCACTTAGCCACCAAAATGCTGCCTTGCCAGCTTTTAAAATGTCAGAATGCTAACTGGGCAATTTACAACTTGGGGAATCTTACTTTGTATTTGATCATTACTTCAGGAACAAAATCTCTTAAGGTGCAGTTTTTCTTAGAATATCATTTTCATCCTGACTATTGTCCTCCCATCATCACTACCACCCAGATTAATTTATGGAAAAAGGAAGCAGGACATGCTACACCTCTGCATGAACCTGGCGCGTGGAGAGAGGAGGAGAGAATATAATATAAACCATAAAAACATAGTGAATGTCTTTGACCAACCTGTAAATGCGCAGCAGTCATGAAGTAATCAATGGCCTGCCACTGACGTTATTACTCCGCCACACTAAATACAGTAAGGCTCATCGTACTTGTAGAAAACAAAAAGTTTCAGAAAGTATAAAAACTTAAAGCATTGTCCCCATGTATTTTATAAAAACAAAACAAACAACTTTCTTACATTAAAATTAAGTGCTGAAAAGATACAAATGAGTCGAGTTATTGAGCAAATAAAAACAGGTCTGAGCTACTCCTTTTCAACCCAATAAGGCTCAGCTACGTCGTATCTTTCAGATTACCAGCATCGGGGGGACGCGAGCTCAGCTAACGAGTTTTGGCAACACTGTCCTCTGCTGAATATTCCCATTGGCATCTGTCATTTGTGCCAAATTAGTCCTCAGTTTAGAAGCTGAGCTGGAAGGTGGAGGTAACTTGGAAATCGACGTGATAGCACCAGTGCTCTCGCTTATCCTTTTCACTGAAGTCTTCTCCCCAGTGGGAGGCTTTGGCAACCGCCTCCTTAGCCAGGGGTGCCGTAAAGCCTGGCCCGGGGTCATGCGAACGGCAGGATCCCATTCTAAACACTGTTTTAAGAAGTCAAGGAAAAGGGGATCATCACATCCCTTCAGTGCATTTCCCCACTCTCTGCTCTCCGGTGGGCCCCTCAGTTTCCCCCTCCGGGAACGGCCTCCATTGAGGACCACAGAACCATCTGAAAGAGTCGTGACAGTGCAGTAACGGGGATAACCCTTGGAGCTCACAAAATTTTTGGCTCGTTTGGATGCATCCAGCAGTTTCTGGGAAGGCATGCCCAACAGTTCAATCATACAGGCCAGCTGGTCCCCTTCATCCTCCCCAGGCAGGAGGGGGTAACCTGTCAGGAGCTCTGCTAAAATGCAGCCCAGGCTCCACATATCAATGGGCATGCCATATCTGGCCCCAAGTATCACTTCTGGAGCCCGGTAAAACCGTGATTGGATATATGTGTAGACACGCTGATGCTCATAACAACTGGAGCCAAAATCAATCACTTTAATACTGCTTCTACCCTGCTGCTTTAACAAAATGTTCTCGGGCTTAAGGTCACAGTGAATTATTCTGTTTTTGTGTAAAGCATCCAAGCACTGCAGAATCGAGTGAGCAAATTTGCGGACCAAAGGCAGGCTGAAGCCCTGGAATTTATTCTTCTTGATGAGCTCATAGAGGTTCATACTCAGCAGTTCAAACGTCATGCAGATGTGGTTGCGGAAGGTGAAATTCTCCAACATGTGTATGACGTTCATGGTGTTGTCTTTGTCCTGCTTCCGCAGGTGTTCCAGGATTCGGATCTCCTCTGCTGCCTGCCGGTGAAAGCGCTTTTCATTCCGCACCATCTTCAGGGCCACATGCTGGTGGACTTTGTGATCATAGGCCTTGACCACCTGACCAAAGCTCCCCTTTCCAATGACCTTGAGGACCTCGTACCTGTAAGCCACATGATCATGGGGCACCTGCACATATGATCCCTGGTCGTCATCATAGCCACCATTGTTGGGTCCACCTGTCATACCCTGGCGCTTCTTTGCATTTGGACCCAAGAAATATATTTCAGGGTAGCTAAAAATCTCATGGTGTTCGAAGGCTGTTAATTTTTGCATGTATTGCTTCATTGCTTGTTCAGGAGTCATGGGGGTGGCTTTTACCTTCCCCATGCCTTCCATAGACTTCAGAGAGGTGGAGCTCCCCTGCCGTCTGTGAATGCTATCCAGCTGCCGCTCTGGCACCACTGGCAAGCCCGTTTTGCCCATCGTTGTAAGCCCATTTGGTTGTGTGGTGAGCACTGTCCGCTTGTTACTGTTATCCTCAAACAGCTGCTGAACCTGGATCTGTCCGTGGCTGTGGCTAACATGCAGGTGATCATTCATTGTGTGCTTACTGCCACCAATCTGGAATTGAGACAGGAAACATAAATAGAATGGAACAGTTCTGCCTGTTCAGATGTGAGATTTCATAAGTCAGTCACCATCCCCCACCTTTACAAAATCCACCTCCGTTTGAATCCACAGGCAGAATCAGTTTTACTAAATGGAGGGACCCCATGAACACACTGACAGAGACTGGAGATGATGCTAACAGGCTCTGATGCAAATAAAGAAAAAGAGCTAAGGTGACTGAGTAAGGCTAAAAACATGACTGACACACACAAGCAGTCTGCTCTACAAAGTTGGAGTCCTTACAGTAAGTTCTTCATGGAGGTAAAGACTAATCTTTCTTGTTCATCATTCTAAACCTAACATTTAGTACTGGCCCATCGTTAAGTGTTCCACTCAATGCATACTCGACATAAAAATGACACTGGACACAGGAAAAGCATTAGCACATCAGAGTTTACACAGGCTCCCAACCCCCGGATCACAGCATCTTCCACACCTCACGCAGCAGCTTCTTTATAACATGAGGACGAGAGTCACATACCATTTCTCCAATATCTAGATCTATTCCAAAACTGCTTAATCACCCGTGTTCCCTTCTCCTTGGAAATCCAGGAACATATATATGATTTAGTGACCAAGAAAAACACTGCTTGAAAGATCCTCACAAAGATTTGCACCATAGTTATCTTGTAAGCCTCTGATCTATTTTTAAAAGTTTCTGGGCTTTCCTGACTATAATGACCATTTAAGGCCATTCAGCCCATCAAACCAAGCAACCACCACAATGTTTGGGGCCTTGCTTTGGTCAATGGCTCTGCTCTCAGAAAGTAAGCATTTCTATGGCTGCTGAGATTCTCAGCTTTCCAACAGGGAATACAAAGTAGTCATTGCTATTTGAGGCACACATGCATCCCTGAACAGTTCTATCTAAACAAACTGATCTGGTAAACCAAGAGGCCTAGGCCTTCTGAGAACATGCCTGATTTCCTTCAAAAGAGCTTGCTAGGTGATTTTTATATGAAATCTCAAAGATCAACTTATCATTCACAATCCACCTCATTCATTCAACTCTGGTATTGCCAGAGGTCTGACCACAAAACTAGGAGTGTGGGTGTCCTTCAGGAGTTTATAATAAACTAGCTGAAGGCCTCTGTCATCAGTATTTTTTCTGTTATCCCCTGCTAAAGCCTACCTTTGGAGCTTTTTATACTTCTAGGAAAAAAGTACTCTGTAGCTGTAACATAGTAATTCAAGAAATGGTCTGGGAACACTGGGATTATAAACTGAAATTTCAAATCCTTCCTACTAGAAGATCAAGCCCTTTCCATTTTCTTCAGCTGACATATCGCATGTGTTATGATTATCTGAAAACTGAGGTTTCTCTCTGCTTGCTTCTAAAGTAGATTAGAAGGCAGTAGTTGAACCTGTCTATGACTTTATAGATTCAGGGATCTAATTTCTCAGAGAGATTTACCTAAGACTTATAGTTGAGCTCTTTCATTAAACTCAGAGATGATATTCCATGCTAGGTGACCTTATATTCTATTAGGGTGACTGGACAGGTTAGTTCATCTTCATTCTACACCAAAAGCAGGGTAGTCCATAAAAATGCATTAGGAAGGCCTTAGGCATGTATAAAAGTAATACAGTCTTCACTGATTTTCTTCCCAAACCTGTTTCTCTGCATCCCTTCCTTTACACTATGGTCTGTCAATCATTAGCACTAAAACACCTGGAATTCAAAACATATCCCTCCTATACAACTATTCTCCTAAGGGCAGGATGAAAGTATACATTACTTACATACATGTTATAAGAAAAGCTTCATTAAGCTTAAGGCTACATTAACCTTGCAAGTTTAAGGATTCCTAAAATGATAGCCATCATTTTTTTGAGCTTCTGAAATTCACTCTAATTTTTGCTATGGCATTTTTTCTGTTTCACATACTTCAAAAGGTGATCACAAACATTTCAGTGAGCTAGAGTTTGTCCATGAACTAGACCATCTTGTACCTCTCCAACCGCTTCCTCTTGGTCTCCTTTGGTAGTATCAACTGTCAGTTTGCCTGTCCTTAGGTTGGTTCCAAGGTTCCTTGGGGCTCGAGGCTCAGTTCTCTTGGTTGCTCACTCCTACAACTCCCTGGTTGATCCTGACCACAGCCAGGGCTTTAGCATCACTCATGGGCTGATGTCTGCCCTATCTTCTCTAGTTCAGACCTGCAGAATCCATGTCTCCAGAGCTAACGATCTACATCCAACTGCTATTCAGTTCTTTCAGAAGCAAGTCAAACTCAACTTGTGATTTTTCTGCCAAAATGGTTTTCTCTTTTCACAATCCTCAATTTTTGACAAACAAGAGACTCCAATTCTACAGTCACTCAGTTGTACACCTGGAAGTGACACACCTGGAAAACCCTCTTGGCACCCCCATCCATCTTCCCAAAACACTGTGAGGCCTGGTCACATTTATCTATAAATAACTTTTCCATAAGCATCCTAAATATACCCCATTTCACTAGGACAACTGAAGCAGCTTCATAACATGTACCCTTGCTTCTCAGTATGGAATTTTCCAAGTCTCTTCTTCATAATGTCTTTACAGTTACATTTACAAGCATCAATCCAAGTGCTCTTGCTTTTGCTCAAGGCTCACAGTTATTTCCCATTTCCACAGCTAATGCAACTTACCAATGAGAACACAAGGCCCTAAAATGTACAGCCTCAATAATCTAAGCCCTTCAGTAGTCTAGTCACTGCCACTTAGCTAAGAGGAACAAAATTGAATTCCCCAAGACCCATGAAAACACCAAGTATTTTTACACTACTTTGCTTTCGATGAGGTCACATTTTGTAAGAGCCCAAGGATTTCCAGTAAGACACACATGAAATGAATCCAGCTCCACCATTTACCAACCATGTGAACTTGGGCAATTAATGTCTCTGAACCTCACTGTCCTTGTATTCAGAGAGAAGGTAACAGAGCAACCTCATTAGTGCTACTAGGAGGATTAAAAAGATAGTATGTATAAAGTATTTAGCAAGTGAGAGTTATTATTACTGTCCTTTTCAGATGCTATATGGAATCTCCTTCCATTGTCTAGGCGATAAACTCCTACTCACTTTTCAATGCCTGGTTTAACTCTCATTTTCCTGACCTACTAAACAGCTCCTTCTGTACTTACAATGCTCTGTTATATTATTAATAACACTTACTTCATTCTACTGCAAATGTTTTAACATCAGATGTTCCCACCTGGAATTGACTGCGAGTAATTTCAAGGCAGGGTCACCTCTTATCTTTGTAAGCTCCTCTTAACATAAACTCAGATATACAATAAGCACTTAATGAAAATTTATTTCTTGGGGGTTATTCTTGAGAAATATATTTTGTACCTTCAAAAAGAAACATGAAGTCAATGCCCAGGGCATTAGGAAACATCCCTGGTGTCTTAAGTCTCAAAATGTTACACTTTCAGTACATTAGCACAGACTTGGAGGCTGAGGACAGTTGGTTTAAAAGGACCTGTAGCAGACATCAACTAAACACCTAAAAGCCACACATGGAACCTTAAACTTTCCAGATATTAAAGGGATTCAAGTGAGAGCGAGTCAAAGAATTTTGAGCCTGGAACGCTGTAGGACTCTGAAATCACAGCCAAACTCAAAAGCACAATTAACGGATCTACAAAGGTGGGGGTTGGGGGTAAAGAATTAGAAAAGCCAGAACATTTCCAGAATACATATGCCAGGAGTACATCATAAACTTAAGGTCATTAAAACCCTCTCACTCCCACTTGAGTCTCTCAAGGCTGAGATTTTGGCTTATTCCTATTTGATTTGCTAATGTCTAGCACAGCGTGTGTCACATTTAAAAACACAGGTTGAATGATTAAAAACACCCAAAAGTGATAAGTTAAATTAGAAGAACCTACAACCGTTTCCTTTGACCATGAAATATTTCAGTATTAAAAGTCATGTAAGAACAACAGTCTAACAAGTTTGGTAACTTTAATCCCTTCCAATGAAAATAGGACAAATTTTTTACTGCACTACTATCTTCAGGGGTTTACAAACTTCTCCAAAGTCATCCTAGAACTATTGTGTGTACTGTTATGGGAATAAATCTGAGTCTAAAGACAGGATGTGAACTCCTCCCCAGCACAGACAGCCCCTGTAGCCTTGAGTCAAACATTAACCTGTTCTGCTTCCAAACAGTATTATTTTTAAAATATGAATTTTCATTATTTAATCCCAATTATTTTATAAAGGTAATTTGAGAGTGCTTTCAACATTTAAAAGTCATGAAAGTGATAAATTTCAGTATTTTGGAATCTTATAAACTAAATATATTAATATTCCCATACTATATTAAAAAAAAAAAAAACAATGGGAATCAAGATAAGTACTGGGTATACTTTAAAAGACAAGTAAATTAACTAAATTAGTATAGTATAAAAAAGATAAAAGGAGACAGAAAACAATGAGCAATGGGAAATTCTAAGAATCATAATCTTACTACACTCCATTTATGCATGATTTATCAAAATGTATAAATGCATTCTGTCATGTACAATGAAACAGAATAAAAAAATTTTAAAAAGAATCATAATCTTTATAATCACCTATTTACCTGTCTACTATATCATTTATAAGGGAAAATATGGGCAAATTCCTATGACAAGATCATTTTTCTCTCCTTAATGCCCTTTTCTCCCCACTCATTCTAAAATAATTCTTCCCAGGTGTAATTGCTCTGGAATTAAAACCAAAAATCTTATAAAAAATTGACAGACATATGGGAATATGAATCTGCAAAGGTTCTTGCATTTATAACATAGCTAATACAATTTCCTAGATTTAATAGTGCCAGGCAGTATATTAAAACCAGACTCAGGAGGGTTTGGGACTGTACAATATGTATTGATATGAGCTGGCAAGGGAATGTTGACCAAACCAGTTATTTTGTGGAGTCTGCATCTTCATCTAAAAATGAAGGAATAGGGTCCCATAAACTGGGTCACTTTAACCTTTCTTATTCTATGAAATCTGTGATGTTATACATATAGTATCAAAACTAAACAACATTCAAAACCCAAATTCACATTTTCAAAACCAACCATCTAATAATTAACAGCACACTGAAGTTTAGACTTAAGCTAAAATCAAGTAAACCAGACATATTTATACGGACAGCAAAACACAGACATTTATCATTAGAAGCACTGGGAAATACACTCACATCTTCACGTTTCTGGCACACAACAGGCTATTCCTCCACTGGAGATTTTGTTTTCTCTAATTTCATCACATATTTCAATGGCAAAGAGGCACTGATCAAGCTAAGCCCATCCTTAAAAGAGTGGAATCCAGATGCAAACCAAGTATTCTTTCCCAGTTCACATCATGTCATGTGATTACATCAACACATGGAAAAAAACTGGATGTTATATTTTCCAAACTGTCAGATGATTCTAAACCAAACAAAAAAAAATCCGAATCCCTAAAACCAATGGCAGTCCCTTAACTGAAATATCTGTGACAAGAACATTCAAGGGCAATACACAGAATTATTCATCCTACCTGCAGATTCTCTCCCTCCCATCAACAGTCCAACACAGTTTAGTTAATATCTGTAGTGAATTCCTAGCCCCTGGGACTAGACATGTCAGAAAGAAAAAAAAGAGAGAGAGAGAGAGAATGATTAACAAGAAATGTTTCCTCTGAAATATCTCTCTCTCTCTCTCTCTCTCTCTCTCTCTCTTTCTCCCTCCCTCCCTCCCTCCCTCCCTCCCTCCTTCCCTCCCTCCAAGTCTAACTGGAGTAACTCCAGCCCAGACATCCACTCACAATTTTTCCTGGAATAAACAGGTTTCCCCAGAACACATGAGCTCCAGAGTTGATCCTCCACAGCCTACAAATGGCCTTTTCTACAGGAACTCAACTTTCATGTGGAAAACAAAACCATATCCCTGCCACTGAGCATCCCTCACACAAAACCACCTTTAGGGGCTCATCTGGAAGATCCAACTAGGAAAAAGATCTATAAAACCATCACCTCCTCCAAGCGCAAACCTCCTCTAGGATGCCAGTCACCATCCAAGGGCAATCGCTGGGAGCTGAGAAAAGGTCCATGCTTAAGTCCAATCCAGCTTGCTGATCTCTGCAGTCACTAGTCTCATACTGGGTTCTCCACTCTCTCTTGGCCCTTGGAGGGGCCACAACACCTGTCAGGCACCCTTTCCTTGCCGCCTACAAAACAAAGCTGACCCTTTCCTTTTGAATAATGTCCAACTAGGGAATCCTACAGGGGTGGCTTGTTTTGTTTTGACTGCTGCTGTGGCTTTTATTTTTGTTAATGTTAATTACAATTTCTGCTGTGCTCAAACCTGTAGCACTCATAAAACATGCTTACACACGCGGGCGACAATTGGTGGTGCTCCCTGCTGGCTGGAGCCAGGCCTCAGAGGCTCTTTGGGGGGATCGATTTTCCGGGCAGGGCGGCCTGGCTGTCCCTAACACATATGTTTCTATAAATACCCACTACCCAAGGGGGGGGGGGCGGTGTTTACCGGGTCAGGGAAGGGAGCTCTGGAAAGCAAGGATGAAAAAGAGGAAAGACAGAAGGAAAGCTGCGAAAAAGAAGTTCCAAGGAAGAGGATCTCAGGGGTGGGCGGGCTCCGGAGGGGAAGTGAGGGGCCCACGCCACGAATCTTCCTTTGTGGCTGCAGCTTTGGCTCGCCCAAGTTAGAGGGCGGCGTCGAGGGCAGGCCACAGGCCAGGGGCGTGAAGCTGCCCGCACTTCGCCCTCTCTTGTCCCAGAGTCACAACCCCACGAGCCCGGTGCTTCTGCCGGGCGCCCTCCCGCCGCCCACCCCCCTGGCCGCCCGCGGGCTGGTTCTCACCGTGTGGGCTGCGGCCGCAGCGTTGCTGGCCCGGAGAGGAGGCAGGGCGATGGGGGAGGGCGGGCCGGTCCCCACTCCGCTCCGAGGGGCCCCCGCACCGAGCCCCGGGGAAGCCTGAAGCTGGCGAACAGCGCTGTCCCCTCCTCGGCCTGGTAGCCACACGCGGGAGGAGACAAAAGAGGGTCAGGGGGGAGAGAGTCATCCAGATCCCCCACCCCAACGGGCAGCGTATCCTGTCTCCCAGAAGACCGAGAGACTGGGACAGCAAAAACGTGCAACAGGGGAGTGAGGGGGCGTCGGGACTGGCTCCCCAGCGCGCACCCACGGGCGGGGCTCCGGCAGCTGCAAAGTTAAGTCGGGCCCTGGCGCGCGAGTTCGCGACCCGCGGGGAAGCCGGGCTGGGCCTGAGCTTCGCGGGCCCACGTTGCAGGCGGCCAGCGGCCAGGAGGGGGGGGTTGGCCGGCTGAGGAGGGCGCAACGGCCTCCCCAAGCTTGGGACTGGAGGGAAGAAGGCCCCGCCAGCCCCGTCAGAGCCCTCACAGGTCAAGCCAGGCCGGGGCGGGGGGCTCCCTTCGAGGCCGCCCTGGGCCCGCGTGCAACAATGAGCGCAGCGGTGCGGAGGCCAGGGCGCGCGGTCCGCCGGGAGCTCTCCCGCACCTCACCGCCGACTTTATTCGAGGTCCCGCGGACAGCGGCTGCCCGCCCCGCCACTGCAGGTCCGGGGGCGGGCTGTGGGCCGGCTGGGGCGGCGCGGTGGGACAGCCCTCCTTACCGGTCGGGTAGGCGGCGGGAGCGGCGGCCGAAGGTTTCCTGGTTAACATGGCCGCTGGAGAGAAAAATGCATTTCAAGGCTGCCGTCTCCGCCGCCGGTCCCGCTGCTACTTCTCGCGGCCGCCGCCGCCTCCTGGCCGCCCCTCACGCGGGTCTCCGACGCCTCCTCGCCGCCTCGCGTCAGCTACAGCCAGACACACACAGTCCGCTGCATCCCCTCGGCCCGGGCCCGCCGCCGCGAGCCCCCCGCTCTCCTCTTCACCGCCGCCGTCCTCCTCTTCCTCGGGCGGCTGCAGCACCCCCCGGCCCGTGCACATGCCTCGCCCTCCCCTGCGCACCGCTGGCTCCCCGATTCCCTCACATAGGGGCGCGGGGAGCGGGCTGTGCCGCGAGGACCCACTAGCTCGGGAGCCTCCTCCCGGGCTCGCGCGCGCGCCCCCGCGCACACTCACACACCAGCGCCCGCGCGCGCCGCGGCCCGGGAGGGCAGCCCCGCCCCCGCCGTAGGCCCCTCCCCGGACTCCCCCGGCCCCAGCCACACACACTCACGCACACCCCACCCCCACCCAGCCACCCACAGGAGTCCCAGTTCTCCACCGGATCCTCCGCATAGCCACCCTTCTACTCCTGCAAAACTCTGCAGCCCCCGCTCGCCCTCCTCCTGCCCCTCCGGCCATCTGCCCTGTTCCCGTAGGCTCCTCCACCAACGACCTTTTCCCCTCCCCGGCCTCTCCAGCCCCTGCAAAGCCCCTCTTTGGCCTTACTACTCAACCTACCACTCCCTCTCTCCTACCGAAATCGCCGCAGAGACCCCTCCCCTTCCAAGCGCGCCCCTAAACACAAATGCATTTTCAGTTTCTAATGGCTGCTCACAAACAATACTGTCCCCCACTCCACGATCCCAGTGACTTAACCACCCTCCTCTCCAGTTTGTCATGTAGATGACTTAGTTGTGCTAGGGTCACCCTGGAGAGTCAAGCCCCGAGGAGAAACCCTTGCTGAGCCTAGTAACCCCGAGCATGGGCGAAGGGGGGGCTGCCCTCCCACCTCAACCTCAGCCACACACACTTTCCCCGATTTTACTGACACCAAATGACCGCTCTCCAGTCGCTAGGACAAGGGGAGGCAGAGAGACGCTGTGGACGGCAGCTGGGGAAGCAGTTGGCTGTGGGTTGCTAGGCAAAAATAAACATCAGAGACACCTCCCATTTCCTTACAACTCGGAGCCTTTCCCCTGAGCGGCCACTGGGAGAGACACACCTTCCTATTTGCTCTCTGCTGCGAGGGAGCGACACCTCTAAATTCTCTCATCCTCTGGTATGATTCTTTCTCTACCTTCCAAGACACGTGAACTTTTTCGGTGTCCTTTTAATTGGCCTTGTACTGCTTCTCTTTCCCGTGAGACCCAAACAATTGCCTGCCCATCTCACACCTGGGCCTTGTGGTGCGCGGCACACTGTGCACCTTTGTCCAAAGGTCACAGGTTTTGCCATTTCACCAGTTAAGAAAGAGGAAAGTCTGGCAAATCCCGGATGACAGGGCAGAAAGTTATGCCGTGGATTTCTTTCCTGAGAGGTATCTAGTTTCTGAAGTTCTCCTGGGGACATGGGTTCATTCCACTCCACCCAATAGCATGTGTCTCCAGGCCCCTTGCAGGACCCAGCTTGCAGGCCCAAACTAGTGCAGACTCCAAACAGAAGGGAGCCACCTCCTGCGGAGTTCCATCGCCTCTACTGTTTGCAAATTGTCATAGCAACCTCCCGCAGAGAGCACCTTCAGCTTTATGCAAAACCAAAAACTGGATGTTTCAAGGTACAGTGTGACCCTCCCAGTGACTCCAGGCTCCTGTAGTGAAATCAAGAGTAAGGGGGCATTGGTAGAGGGAACCTGTTGCAAAGAGTATAATTTTGCCTAATAATCTTTTCAAAAAATTCTCTTGGGGCTTCCTCCTAAAAGAGTAGGACCACAGTAGAACAATCAGTCTAACTACAAGCTGCAGAAGAATCATGACTTATATTGGTCCTGGTGAGAAATATCTCCCTATGCTTATCACTGAAGGCTATTACACTTATATGCACTTGGGAAAACATATTTAGTGTTCAGAATTAACTAAAAGAAAAGGGTTACTAAGTAGCAGAGATGAAACTAGAACTGGTTTCCTTACCCCTGGTCTGATGTCCCTGTGCTTTCTATCATACCACCTTGCAATTTCAAGAAAACTCCTTCCTTTCAAAATAATTGCTTACACTGTTTTCCTCATTTTTAAAATGAGTATTCCAACTACTGATGTTCAAATAAAAAAATTCAAAAAATCAATTTTAATATGAACTGACTTTTTTTTAAGGTTATCTGTACAATACCCCAATAGAAACTTAATCTACTACTGCTTTTTCATGAATAAGAAAAATACTAATTACTGTCAGCCATAGTTGAGTTCTAAATTAATAATATTAATTCAGATATTAAACATGAGGAAAAATCAGGAAGTTTTACTTTTTACAAACATAAAGTATCACTAATTAAACTGGCCTGGTGGTGCACACCTGTAATCCCAGCAGATTGGGGGACTGAGGTAGGAGGGTTGCAAATTGAAGGCCAACATCAGTGACTTAGCAAAATCCTGTCTCAAAATTCAAAAAATAAAATAAAAAGGACTGGAGGTGTGGCTCAGGGATTGAGCCCTGGGTCCAATCCCTGGTACCAAAAATAAATAAATAAATAAATAAAAATAAAAAATAAATCACTAAGTTAAAAGAGATATGAGACATGTTTATAAAACTTTTCTTAGTATGTTGTTTCATGAAATGACAAGAATAATTTTAATTTTATTTATTTATTTACTCAACGTAAGGAAAATTGGCAGTTAACCCAATTATTAACCTTTTTTTTTTTTTTTTTTTTTTTTTGTGCTGAGGATGAGAGGATGAAGCCCAGAGGCCCTTTATCAGTGAACTACATCCCTAGCCCTTTTTATTTTTTATTTTGATACAGGGCCTCACTAAGTTGCTGAGGCTGGCTTCAAACTTTAAATCCTCATGCCTCAGCCTCCCAGTTCTTAAATATTTTTATTTTAAATCACACACCTTTGAAAATTATATTAACTCTTACTGACTTCTAAAGTAGTATTAACCATTGCTTGAATTTCTGGATCTCAGCCTGAATTAATGTCTAGTAGAAAGATATGAATGTTCTTGGGTTTTTAGGGAAGAGTGAATAGGATAAATTCTGGGAGTTATTTTTCTCAAACTGCATTTTTATAAACTATCCGTATGGATTGCATAGTATACTGTATAGTATAATTGCATAGTACACTATCTCTATAAAATGCTGTCAAAATATTACCATGTTTAACCTTCATAATTGCTAAATGACCGGAACTGATTTTAAATACCAACCCCCTTGAGAGCTCCATTCAGTTAGTAAGTTGCCTCTTTGGTTCTTGCTTGTTGTAAATCCTCTATCTGTCCTGTAATGTTTATGAAATCCAGAGTCAAATAATAAGTAGGTAGGCAGGAATTAGTAGAAGTAGAGAGAAAAAACTTAGGGAAAATCAGAATTGAGCCTTGTGGAAGGAAGTTGATTTTTCACTAAGGAGAGTACTGATCACAGAGAAAATTGGAAACGAACAAGAAAATTACTGGCTTCAAACCACATTCACTCATTTAATTCCCTTACCCCCAAAACATTTACAAAGAATTTAGTATGTACTAGGCCTAGGAGATATAATGAATCAACAGATGTAGTGGGCTAGGCTTCAGGCTGGCAATCCAATACAACTCCTTCTTTTATTAATTTAAGCAATAAAAAACAGTAAGTGCCTATTAATAGTGCGATGCTATGGTCTGAATGTTTCATATCCCTCCCAAGCTTTATGGTTTAGTGTCTATTAAGGTAAACTCCTCAGATATAGGAGGCATGGATGTCAGAAGCAAATGGCCTATGGTATCTACCCTGGCCTCTGGAGTGTGTCCATGGCCACTGCTAGCATGGAAGTCTAGAAGAGATTTCTGTACTGCCAGAAAGTTGGTGATCTGAAGGGTCTTTGACTTCCTATCAACCAAAGTGATGATAAGGAGGTAGGTGTTGAGGGAGGTGTTTAGGTCACAAGGCCAGTCTTCTCATGAATGGGATAGTGTGCCCTTATATAAATGAGCAGAGCTAGTAACCTTTTCACTTTGCAGGTATCTAGGGATCAGGCACCACTTAGGAATCAGGCACCAAAACGGGCCCTCACCAGACACCAAATCTGCTGGTACCTTGATCCTGGACTTTCTAGTCTCCAGAAATGTGAGAAATAAATTTCTATGCTTCAAAAACTACCTAGTTTATATTATTTTGTTATAGAAGCCTGAATGGACTAAGACTTCAGCTACCCAATTAATTAAATACTCCCTCACTCATCATTGCTGTTAAGAAGTCCACATAATCAGATGTCATGGGGGAGGTCAGCAAGGCACATAGTAGGCATAGTAGTGGCCCATGAGAAGAAATGAAGAGCTCTTCTTGAGGTGGCTGCTATTCAAGGATGTTCAAAACATCTACTGTGTTTCAGTGGATGCTTTAAAGATGTTTGGAGGAGGTGAGGGTGAACTATTCACACAAGCCAGGATAGGACATCCTAGGCAGAAGTGGGATGTGCAGAGGCACCAAGGTGTAAGAAAACATGTTATGTCCTGGCATAGTCTAAGCAATTCAGAATAGAGGGAACGTGGGGTGGTAATTATCCTTATAGGGTTAGGGCCGTGTGATTTTGTGATATATGTATTTCCTCATTTCCTGTCATACAACTCCTAAAATCTTCTGGAATCTTTGAAGTGAGTCATCTTGTATGCTAATGAGTTGACACATGACTGGCAGCCCCTGGATACTTTCACGGTGCAAGGGAGTCTTCACTAGCAGGAAAGACTAACAGTTGGGACTTTCAACCACATGCCCCAATATCCAGCAAGGGAAGAGGGGCTGCCCATTGAGTTGATCACCAATAGCCAGTGATTTGATCCATCATACCCATATTTTAGTCAACTTTTTCCTTGCTGTGACTGAAAGACCAGACAAGAACAATTTTAGAAGAGGATAAGTTTATTTGGGGACTTAAGATTTCAGAGGTCTCAATTCATAGACAGCAGGCTCCATTCCTTGGGACTTGAGGTGAGGTGGAAGAGTGTGGCAGAGGGAAGTGGCTCACATGATGATCAGAAAGCAGAGAGACTCCACTCCCAGATGAAAAAATACATACTCCAGAGCCCCACTGCCAATGACCCACCTTTTCCAGCCGCAACCTACCCACCTTCAGTTACCACTCAGTTAAGACTCTCATAAACCAATCAATTCTCCTCTAAACCTTCTTGCATTGTCTCACACTTGAGCTTTTGGGGGACACCTCACATCCAAACTAAAACAACCCCTTTTCCCATACTTTTTCCTATGCTTTACTTCCTCAGTATCCTCTGTAATATCCTTTATAATAAACTGGTAAGTGTGTTTCCCTGAGTCTATGAAATGCTCAAGAAAATTAATCAAACCAAGAGAGGGTTATGGGAGTCCTGATTCATAGGTGATTGGTCAGAAGCACAGGTAACTCAATCTGGAACTTGTGACCAGCATCAAAAGGACACTTGAGGATAGTATTGGGGACTGAGGGCTCAACCTATGGGGTCTGATGTTATTATCTCTAGTACATTACATCAGAATTAAATTGTATTAGAGGACACTCAGCTGGTGTCCACTGTAGAACTGAATGCTTGCTCACTAGTGGGGAGAAACCTCTATACCTTCTTTGAGTTCACAGAAGCCTTTTGTGTGGATGCTTGTGGTGAAGAAAAGATGAGGAGAGGTTTGTTTCTTCTACATAGGTCTGGATAGAGTCAGGTTAGGAATAACCTCAAATTTTATCTGCTCTGGAAATGGAGAAACAAGGTACAAGGACTTTTATAGCAACTACGTAAATTGCTAAGCAACTGACTGTTTTAGGGTAACATAGACTTTTTAGGAGAACACAATTAACTGATGGTACCCTCCATTCTCCAGCACCAAGGTCCAGAATCCCTTACAGAGCATGAAGATTTCATGACCTAGTGTCCATTAATGTAAACCTTTCAGATGTAGGAGGCAGGGATGTCAGAACCCAATGACCAATGCCTCTGGAGGGTGGGTCTGTGACCACTGCTGGTGTGGAAGTCTAGAAGATTTCTGTACTGCTAGAAAGTTGGTGATCTGAAGCATCTAGGCAGTTGCTGTATTTTGGTTAACGTACTTACAGAGCCAGTTTTCTCAAACTAGGTGGAAGAGGGTACATTTGTTTCATACAGCAAGTTAAATATTTGGAAGTGTCAGTGAATTGTTCCATCATTTCTTGGGAACATTTTGTCTGCTTTTTTTTTTTTTTTTCTTCCCAGTCATAACCCAAGGACAGGATTAACATTGAAAACCAGTAAGCAGGTGCTGAATTTTGGGTCTTGAATGTCCCCCAAAGACCTACCTGCTAACTAAGGACTTAGTTGCCAGTCTGTGGCACTGTTGGGAGGTGGTGAAACTTTTAGGAGGTGGGGCCTAGTGAAAGGAAGTTACATGATTTGCAGTGTGTCCTTAGAGCAGATATGGGGCCTCTGGTTCCTTGCTGTTTCTCTTTGCCTACTGGTCACCACAAGTTGAGCAGCTTTGCCCCACCAGCTGCTCCCCACCATGTTATGCTGCCTCACCATAGACCTAAGAGCAATGGGTCAACCATCCATGGACTGAAACCTCTGAAACCATGAGGCTAAATAAAACTTTCCTTCGTTTAAGTTGTTTGTCTTGGGTATTTTGTCACAGCGATGGAAAGTTTACTAACACAACAGTACAGGGAACATGTCCACAACCCAGTAAAGGTCACATGCTGCATGTTTTCTTTTGGCCCCTCAGATTCACTCTCTACTCTTTCACCCCATTCTGTGTGCCACAGGAGGCTTTACAGACTGAAGCAGGGGTTTTCTTGCCCACTGACCTCCTGCTGGATTTGGGCAATGAAAGGTATTACCGAGATCAAAGGACGCAAGGGCAATGATGTGGGGCTGTTTTTCTCCCAGGCTGTGTATCCCACCCCCAGCTTTTTATGCTGACTAGGGGCCCTGTACAGCTTCTGGTTGTGAATCATACTTGCATCTTCAGACCTTCCAAGCTCTAGGCCTCGGTGGGCTAAGAACAGGACATACATTTTATTCTCTTTTAAAATATAGATCTGTTATGAGGAAAGTTCAGAAAAGTCCAGATCAGGATATCCCTGCTAAACTATCCCTGGTCTGAGGACTTTCTAGACTCTGGCTAGATGAAATGGGTGGAGAAGGAATCAAGGCTAATAAACCCTCCCAGAGAGTAATGATGCCTTCACTAACACCTTAACTGCCTGAGTCCTCTCAAAATAATACTAACATTTATGTGTGGTGCTTATTGTGTCAGGTAAATTTCTAGAGACTTTACCCATGTAAAACACATACAATTTTCTAAATTATCTTGTATAGTAGGCCCTATGAGTCCTATTTTAGAGACAAGGAAACTGAAGCACAGATAGGTTAAGTAACTTACCCAAGATGGCAAAGCAAATAAATGCCAATGCAAGTAGTCTAGCTTTGGAATCTGTGCAGTTGCTGTTTTGGGCACTAGGTAGAGATTTGACCAGGCAGATCACTATCATAATCTTCTTAATATCATTATAATTTTTCATAACACAAAATGAACTCTTCAGTAAAGCCCCTCATGTTCTTACAGTCAGCCTCAGCAATCTATTACCCAGGGCAAGCTGGCTAAATGAGAACCGTGAATTGAAAAGAGCTAAGTGACATGCCATAGATAGGGCATCAGGGTTAGAATTCAGTTTATTGACTGCCAACCAAATTTTCCTTTTTTTTTTCCTCCCAAATTAGATTATTACAAAATTTCCTTTAGGGACTTATAAAAGTACATGTCATATGTCATAGAATAATCAAGTTCTGATATTGTAGGACTTGGGGAGAAAATTCTAGTGACCCTAGGAATGATTATAGTCTGGTCTTTAAGAATAAACTTTGCCACATTCACAAAAAAAATTTAAATAGTTTACTATTTCCCCTTTATTTTATTATAGCAGATCTGCCCCCTTTGCCTCAAGGAAATGGAAACAAAAAGAAAAACAACAACAAAATAAGAAGTGTCTATGGCAGTTGAAGTGGGTGTTCTCTACCAACATGGTCACCCCATAGAGTGATTCACATTTCCCGAGGGCCTGGCAGAATTGCTTTTAATTAAATGATACATTTATCCATATCTATACTCTTATTCAATTTAAAGTCCAGGTTGATATATGTTGGCTCATTTAGGTTGTATGAACACATAGTGTCTAGGAGTCAAAAATGGACAATTGAACAATATGGGTAATTGTTAAATAGTCCTGGACTATTTTTAACATTTTTTAGAAAATATCTTTGACTGATGAAAAGCCACTTTAAATATTATTATAGACAATACATTGTGCTTGTTAGTGTTTCTCATAAGATGATACAGGATAGATTCATTGTTCACACAGCAGTTTTCTCCCGCGAAGGTTTTAAAATACAAAAACTCTAAAGCAAACACTTGTGTTTAGCACATGTGCAGATGAATTGCCCTTGATCAGCCTCTTCAACTGGCCCAGATAATAAAAATTAGCCAAGACGTAATGAACTACGGGTAGGCAGATAATAATGGATATGAAGACAAGATTAAGAGGGAGTTTGTTAAGTGATCATTCCTTTTTAGAGAAAGGGGGGAAAAAAAAACAATTTTATTATAACCTGGAAGGAACAAAAAATAAAGTAAGTGGCAAGTTAGAGAGAATAATGCCCTAACAGAATAGGAATGGATAAATAAATCATGGTGCACCAGACAGAATGAAGAGCCAGAAAATTGGTGGGGAAAGAGAACAAGAATAAGAGAGGAGAAAATGAGAGAAATTTTACAGAAATTTTTATAAAAGGACCGTGATGAAATGTGAGGTAAGGTCATGCCTGAGATAAAGGTGAAAATAAAAGCCTAGAAAGAAATATAACGGGAATGCTGCAGTCAAGTTTTCTTTTATAATGCACACCTTTATGTCTGGAGTTACCTTATTAAGGGTGCTACCCTAGACAGAACACATTGCACTTACACTATGGGGCATGGAATTTGGTCAGGTCCCTGTCTTCTACTCTCTGCCCACACATTTTTCATCTGACCTTGCAGGGGCACCTTTAGCTTCTCTGGTGATACTTTTGCACCCTCTCTAAAGATTGAGAAGTGGAAAAGAGGAGTCCTTCAATAAAGACATGCATCAGCATGCCTGATCCAAGCAGGAACTAGGCCTGTTTCCATGATGCTATTTCCCAGTTTGGTCCTTATTTTGCCTTTCCTTATGTGCCTAACTCTTGAACAGAATTGCTTCGTCTAATGATGGAGTTATCAACACAGCAGCTGGGAAAACATGAAAACCCAAAGAATTTATGCAAAGAAATACTATGTTAGGCATGTGAACTGGACTAGAATTGCAAGTTTCTGCTGTGATTCACTCAAGGACCATCATATTTGCAAATAGGAATGTGGACTAATAAGCTAACTGAGTAGAGAAAGATGATCCAGAGTCAAAACATTATTGCATATTTCAGATATTTGAAACAAAAGTCTTCACGCCATGGTCTCGGGTGAGTTTTTCTTCCTTAAGAAATGAAAAATCAACATAATCTTTTGATGAAAGCAGCCTTTATGTAAAGTTGTTGTAAGTTGAGAACACAGATCCCATTAGATACTAAACAGCTATAATCCAGTAGTTTCACAAGAAGAAAATAATACAATGACCCCAGAAAAGAAATGGAAAAGAGAAAGACCCCATTGTTTTATTTTGTTTTTTAATTAACGAAAGGACTTTCCCACAGAGTAACTGGCATTGAAGGGTGTCTAAAGGGATTGTTTATGAAGAGTAAGTCAGGGGGAAACACTAATATCCTTAAATTCTGCAAGGTCTTACAAAGTGCCCAAGAAATCACTGAGAGCATACTCAGCTAGCCAGCACCTGCAGCAGAGTCTACAACAGCCCAAGATCAAATTTTCAACAGCAGCTTATGACTTCCTACCCTATGTCAATAAATCTCCCCAAAATTGACAAAATAATTAAATTGAAGTGTAGACAACTGCACCTCATTCATCAACTTGCCTTTGAGTCCAGTTTGTCTTAATCTCTCTTCCTCTTCCATAGTATTTCAGTCATCATTTCCCTCCTCATTACAAATTTTCCTGATAAGATTTGGCATTGTCTATGAAGCAGGGGTGGGGATTTGTGAACTAAAATTGTCCTTCATCTCGCTAAACCACAGGTAACTTTCTATTTTCATCCTAAGCAATAGAAGAGTCTTTAAATTCCCTAAAGAACCTGATGAAATTTTTGATTTGTCCCTAAGAGGACCATATGTAAACAAGAACTACACTCACCTTTTAGAATTAATCTTGAGAAAAGACAAGGCTGGGAAATGGAAATGTTTTCCTACAATCAAAATATCATAATGATGACTTTCAACCATCCAGAACACAGCAGAAGACAGGAAGGAGTATATTAGTCTATATATACACAATTGGTGTTGCAAAATCCAGGCATCATAACCCAGGCATTTTATTAATAGAAGAATCATTCATGCTTTTGTTCAAAAGTAATCCAGAACATGGTACAAGGGTCAGATGGCCTAGGCCCAATCAAGGCTCTGCTGTGTACTTATTGTGTGAGCTTGTCAAATGTGTCAACTTCTCCATGTCACAGTTTTCTAGTCCATAAAGTACTATCTCCATTGTAGGGTTCCTATAAGGATTAAACAAGATGATCTACTTTAAATGCACAGAATAGAGCCTAGCATATAGAAAGTACATAATACAGACAAGTAAATAGCATTTGATATGCTTTTCTAGTGAACTTAGAAGTCTGGAGTCCCAGGCTATAGCCTATTAGCTTTAGCAAATCAAAAGAGGTGGGAGGGTACTTGTAAAAGGTTAATGAATAATTCACAGTACATAAAGAGACAACATGAAAGGATCCAAAAGTTATAGCAGCTTCAAGCCATAGATCATCCCAGTCAGGCACCCTGGATTCTTCTAGAACCACACCATGTCAGCAATTGGTGCAATGAATGACATCTTCCAATAAGCAAGAAGTTTTCAATTTGCTTTTCATTACTTACTCTGAATTATGAAGCCAGGAAAAGTGTAGAAATTCATAGATAGTTTCATTTCAATGTTTAAAAATTAATTTATAAGTGGCATATTTAATTTACAATGAAAATATCATCTAGCAACAATACCCCTTCCTGGCACTTAACCTGCATACTTAATATGTTTGGGATAGGTAAGAAACCACGTAGAGACCTGTTGAATAACTTTAACAGTACATGTATGTGTGACCCTTTCAATATCCCAGAATATAAACGAATTTGAAATGTCAAATGATAATATGTACATTGTTATACACTGAAATCACAAATCTACCTGATGATGTTGCACTGATTTAAACTAGCATTTACATCTAAACTGGGTGCCTGAGCCTCTATCATTCTCTGCACATAAGCAGAAAATATGCATAAAATGAGTTCTCCACAAGCCACTCTTTCAGGCAGTGAATGCTGAACCCCACCATGCACCTTCTCCTTGACTGCCTCCTGTGTTTATCCAAAGAGCACTGAAAGCTCTAGTTGAACTTCCACTCTAGACAGGATTAGTGGATGCCCTGATACTCCCCACTGGTTCCTGTTCTGGACTTCTACACTTCTGCCTTTGCTTTATAGAGTCTTGCTCTTTCAGCTCCTTGCCCCTGCAGGAAAAAAGAACAGAGTCACTCTCCCACCCAAGGTGTCAGCAGATAAGAATTTTAAAATAACCCACTCTGGGAATATCTTCTCTCTCAATTATTTTGTTTTATTTTTCCCCACATTTTTTATTGGTTGATTATAGTTCTAATGGGATTTATTTTTACATATTTGTACATGCACACAATATAACAGTGTAATTTGGCCAATATCACATGCTGGCACTTCCCCCATCCCTCCCTGCCTTTTATTTGTTGGTTCCTTTCCTCTACTGATCTTCCTTTGTTTTTTAGGAGATCCACCCCCAACTTTCTTTTCCTTTTTCCTCTCTAGTTTCCACACATGAGAAAAAACAAACAACCCTTGACCTTCTTAGTTTGACTTACTTCACTTAACATGATGGTCTCCAGTTTCATCCATTTTCCTGTAAATGCCATAATTTCATTTTTCTTTATGACTGAATAAAATTCCATTGTGTTTTTAAGCCACATTTTCTTAATCCATTCATCTGTTCATCGATACCTAGGTGTTAGTTCCATAGTTCAGCTATTGTGAATTGTGCTGCTGTAAACATGGTTATCCATGTATGACAGTGGTAAGATGACTTTAGTTCTTCAGGATGAATACTGAGGAGTGTTATAGCTGGGTCATGCCTAGTCTTTTGAAGAACTTCCATACTGATTTCCATAGTGGTTGTACTGATTTACAGCCCCACCAACAATGTACAAATATTCCTTTTCTCTATATTCTTGCCAGCTTTTATCATTATTCATGGTGACTGCCAATCTGAGTGGTGTGAGATGAAATCTCAGCGTAGTTCTGATTTTCATTTCCCTAATTGCTAATGATGTTGAACATTTTTTCATGTATTTCTTGATCATTAGCACTTCTTTACACTCAGTTATTTTAGAAGAGAAAAATGGAGAGCCACCTCCTCCAAATCTATAGGTATATGTGGAAATGAAACCACACAGAGCAAGAAACTCTCAGGAAGTTCTCTGGAAGATAGATAGCTTTCCAGATTCATCTCCCATCACAGTGCCTGAACCAGGGTCCAGCAGCCTGCTTAACATATCAACATGAGTTGAGTGTAAGTATTCTTTCAGCTCCATCCAATCTTCCCATACTCTTGCTTGTCAATGAAGATTTCCAGATAGAATGACAGAGAAAATAAGTTACTAGGAAAAACTATGAAAAATAGAGTCATAATGAAAATGTCTCTATGTTTATTCCAGACAGAACCAATCCTTTTACTGGTTCTATAAACCAGTAAAGTCTGGATGATTTCCAAGGTCAAACATCTTTTCCAAAAAGATTTTAGGAGAATCTTACAAAATGTCAGCCTATTTTGGAAGCAGCAGAGCATGACTCTATTTTATTCCACATCATATTCAGTTTAATGCAGACAACTTAAATTTGAGAAGATTTATGAAAAAAATAATAACCTTTGATAACTATCATATTTTAAATTCTGAAAAATAGAGAACTTGTTTTTATTCTATTATTATTTTGCTTTTGTACTTTTACCTTTGAGTATTAGGACTTCCATATTGAAACAGAAATTTCAGCTCATATACCAAAAAGAGTGGCTTATCCTGTTAGGAGAAGTAATTGTTATAACTAGGTAGTAATTTAATGACTCAGTTTAGTCAATAATTAAAATTGTGTGCAAAAATGGCAAAGTTAGAAGTTGCAAAGTTACAAGTTATAGACTCAAAGCAGTCTATAAATATGTTTCCTTTGCCTTGTACAGAGCTTTTGAAAATGTGAACTCAAGGCCAATGTTTTGAAATCGAGACTTAATAAATATTAATTTTGGCTTTTCTGGAAATAAGGCAAAAAATCTAGCTGTGCTGTCCTCCCTCCCAGTCTTGCAAGGCAGTAAAGGACCCTTCCCTCCACCTTCTTGCACATCACTCCCCAACCTCCACCCTGCACCCTACAGATCACCGCAGTCCTTACCACTTCCTGTTATTGTGTGTGTTTTAGGTCAACCTCACTTATCGACAGTACCTACCTTTCTCCAGGAGGGACTTGGGTAAAACCTACAATGAATTTTGCGTTCCCTGAAATGCCCTTTTCTCCATCACTCTGTGGTTTTAAGTTTATCCTTGCACTCCTTCCTTTGCATCATTTATGTTCCATTTCTTGATAATACTTGTAAGGATGAACAGAGGTCAATTGTGATTTGGGTATTCAGGCTGAGACTTTTCCAACTAGTTTTGTGCATAGATACATCTCTGGCACAAGAAACATTGTTTTCCCCTTGGACTTGAAAATCAACTCAGTTTATACTTAGTACCAAAATGTGCAGACACTAAAACCACTGCCTAGATAAAAGCTACTGCAGTGACACTGTTCTGCCCTTTGGTGACCTAATGCAGTTACTATCCACAGAGTTAGCTCTATTTTGGGACTCTTTATACAATATAAGTGATATTCTTACAGTTATCAATTTGCTTTTTTTCTGAAAGTAGTTAAGGTCCTGAACTTCATGTAGAAGTTCATAAGCATGTTTTGGATCTAGCAGTGAATCGCATGTGTCTCAGTGCTAGAGAAGTGCTTAGCTGAAAGGAATACATTCAGGACACAAATGCATCTTAAAGCAAACTGCTTATTCGGCATCACAACTTAGATATCTAATAAATATCTTGAATGCAACATAACTAATATTCAGTGTCTGAGCTCTATGTCTGACATGTATCTTCACTCATGTTTTCTCTTTATCTCCCTCTGCTAAAATATATGCTTTCTGAGAACAGGGACCTTGGTCACTCTTTGTTCTGCTGCTGTTTTTTTATACCCAGAACAGTGACTGGGACCTGGGAGTTCCTCAATAAATATTTGATGAATGAATTAGGTAGAAATACCATCAATTTAAACCCTATTTTCAGAATTAAAATTTATAAAGGAGAATGCATGCTTCCAATCAGGAGCATCTTTATATGATCTTCAAAAGAACAGGAAACAAAATAAGAACATTTATTTCTTGCATTCTTTGGACATGACCCACAAGTCCTGATTTATCAAAACTAAGTCCTTGACTGAGTTCCAAAGGTGTGGAACCCCCTATACATGAGGTTCTCTAGGGAAGTTCTCCATGTTGAGATATGACGAAAAGGGACAGAGTTCCATTATGATCTTAGGGTGATTCTGCTCACTCTTGTCAGAGACATCCAGGATTCTAACGCATCTTAAACAGGGACTGTTAAAGGGGCATGCTGAGGCCATTTTGCTGTTTCCCATCTGAGATCTACTCTGTTAATTTGGTAGCATCACAAACTGCTGTATTTGTTTCAAAATCTGACCATGGGTTAAGATGTTACAACTCTTGGTCCTATATTATTAGAACCTAGCACAGTTGCTTCTGAACTTGAACAAATAAAACCTCAGGGAAAAAAGAAGCAAAAGCAAAATACAACAGAAACATCTGCCACTTTAGTAGAAACAATTATGAAACAAAAACAAAGTGGACAACATATTGGCCACATTAAGGCCTCTGTTAGCTGTTGATTTGTTAGCACTGCTTTAGACAGGGCTATAGTCACTGTTCCTCTTATGTGTCATCAAAGAAGTTGTGTTAAAACAAGAAGTGATCAGCTGTCCAATCTGATTATTAACTCTAGAGTTGGCATTTATCCATTTTGTGGAATTTATGTTCATGTTGACTTTTCTTTAAAACCCTGAGGAACAATTTGCAAACTGTTCACCCGGTACAGATACTGTTCTAAGAGCTTTTCTGTGTATCTGACTAGGGTGTTATGAGGAAGAGAATGTGATTATTTCCATTAACAATGGAGAAAACTAAGACAGATAGAGGTTAACTAACTTGCTTCAGCAAACAAACCTGGTTAGTTGCAGTGTGTGGTTTGAACACAGGTAGTTTATCTTTGAGTTCATCTTCTTAACTATTAGAGTTAAAAAAAAAGAGAGAGAGAGAATAATAAACAGAACTCAAATAATTAGAGTATTTATAACTTTTTATTCAAGTTCTGCAAGAGATGCAAGATAAGAAAATCTGTGTCTTTCAGAGTCAAAAGCACTGTTGTGAATTTAACGACCTTTGAAGAGAAAGACCCACCGAGAATAAAAATTTAACCCCAAGCAACATAAGCTCTTATGAAAATGCCTTTCATCTCTCTCCAATCCCAGAAATGACTAGATATCATACATGAGAAAAAGGGAAGAAGGGCATAGCAGGATATTCTGGATATTCTGCCCCAGAGACCTTTTACGCTAGCCAGTACAAGGACTCTAAACATACCATTGGATACACGGAAGAGTACAGCACAGGATTGCTCTCCACATGTCAGCGGCACGGACGGCAGCATACAGCAACATGACAGGACAGCTGTCCTCCCCAGGCAGGAAAGGCCCAGAGCTCCTAAAGGACACAGATTGGCCTCCTTGTCAATTCTAGTCACATGCCTCCAACATGCTTATACATAAGTGTGCTCCTGCTGCAATGACAATAAAAATATCATGATTTCACCTGACATCATACAACTATCCTGCATACAACCAAGAATGCAAACCACTTCTCCAGAAGAGGAAATAAAATCCTAAAGTTATATTTACTCTTCCCTGATAACCCATAACTTAAATACTATGATATAAAATTAACAATACTTAAATACAGATTTAAGGTCAAAACATCTTAAATTATAAGATAAGGGAATGTGAGAGGAAAGAAAACAAAGGTATTTGTTATATACACACAAAAATATATTCAAAATAAAATAAGGATGAAGCACTTATGATAATTATAGTCCTTGTTTCTGTAACTGGTCATGTGGTATTAGTTAGTATTTATAACTAAATTCATCTACTACACATTCTTTTTTCCCTTTGCCATTAGAAAAGCATTTCAGCTAGTCATAGTCCTTTACCGATGAGGGTGACCCATGCCTTCATTTCTTAAGGATCTGGGCCATTCGTAGTCCTGCCTGCACTGAATTTGTAGTTTCCCATTGACCTTAATCACAGGGTACTGTCACTCTAAGAGACAATTTCAGGGACCTCTTCTATTGCAGACAAGCTCTTCTTTGCCTCCACTGTGGAGTAGTAGGCCAATTTCTTTTTGGTGGTCAGGATCAGTCACCCCAGGCAACATCATAACTCCCTTCTTGGTCTGTTGATTCAGAGGAATGAGCCCAAAGTGGCTTAACTTCCAGTTCAATGGGATCATTGATGTGTTTCTGGGAGGAAGCATTCCTTGCCCTTGAACTAAGACCTCTGGGCCAGCAGAGTATAAAGTTGTGGGAACGGGAAACAAAACTTTGCTAGATAGTTACTAGGGTTAATAGTGAGTGGTGCCAATTCCATTTCCAGCCCCTTAGTTCCTGGACTTGTGAACCTTGGGAATCAGAAGAACAGCACCAGATATTAGATGCTGATTCAGAGCACATTCTGTTGAAACTTAACCCAGGCTTGAAACATACAACCATCAAATTAATGGCACAACTGAGTATTTAAGGACCCATTCTACCATTATCAAGTTGGTGGCTTCAGCATGGTGGGTAAGACCAATGAATGGGCATTGTGACCCTTTTGCTGTAAAGTGAGTTCCTTGATCAGCATCAATGCTGAATAATACCATGATAATAATACCATGATAGTGGATAAGACATTCTATAAGGCCATGGGTAGTTTTGTTAGAAGAATTACATGTGGAGAAGGCAAATTTTGCATATAAATGCATGAATGCATACACCAGGAGGAAAACAATGTTGCCTCTTCCATGCTGGACATTGTCCAGTATAATCAGCCTGCTATTAGGTTCCTGGCTAATTGCCCTGGGGAATAGTGCCATGTTGGGGGGATCTGTGTTGCCAGATTGGGTACTCAGTGATGACTGTAGCCGGGTTGGCAGTGGTGAGTTGAAATCCATGTATAACCTCCACCTCTGCCATTCAGACTGCTTATTCATGAATCCATTGGATGGTGACAGGGGTAGCTGAGGGAGGAAGCTGACTAGTATCCTTAGATTGGGTCATCCCATATACTTGACTATTAAAATCCTAAGGTCACTTTTTTTTTTTTTTTTTTTTTTTTTTTTGGTACCAGGAATTGAACCCAAAGGAACTTAACCACTGAATCACATCCCCAGCCATTTTTATTTTTTATTTTGAGACAGGGCCTCACTAAGTTGGTGAGGTTGGCTTTGAACCTGCCATCCTCCTGTCTCAGCCTCCCAAGCCCCTGGGATTTACAGGCTTATGCCCCCTGGGATTACAGGCATGTACTACCGCACCTAGCTTCTAGGTCACCCTTTTGTAAGCATGCACATGCAACATGCATATATTCACAAATAATATATATCCATATAAGTCTCCTCTAAAATTTGTCACCAATTTTTCAGTTATTTTTTTTTCAAATCTCTGACCCTTCAGTCAAACTATTGGCCACAGTCCATGAAGTGGTATATAATTGTGTGTCTAGTCATTTCTTCTTCCAGGCAAAGTGCACAACCAGGTTCACTGCCCAAACTTATACCCACTAGGAGGATTTTCCCTCACCACTGTCCTTTGGAGATTTCCAGAGAAAGGATATAGTGCTGCAGCTTTCCGTTTTGGGATAGTACCTGCATAGCATGCACAACAGCATTTAAACCATGCCCAATCCTCTCTTCCTCTGCCAACTGATTATAGGGAACTTCCCAAGATGTCATAGAAGCAGAATGAGAGAGAGAAGTGTAGCAGAAGTAAGGACCAGGGGTATTTGGGTTTAACTTCATGCAACTTACTTGTACCTTCAGTGCTTGTTCGGCCCTGGTCATCTATTTACATATGTAGACACATAGATAGATAGGTAGATAGATAGATAGATAGATAGATAGATAGATAGATCTCACTTCCCTATGATAGTGGAGTATTGTTATTACTTGGTGTCACTTAACACCAAGCTCATGATAGACAGTTCAATTCACATGTTAACTTGGCAGTCCATAGTCAACTCTTTAGTCTCTGCTAAGGCCCCCTAGCAAACAAAGAGCTAGTCCTCAAAAGAACAGTTAAATGTGGGTGATGGTAGGAACTTGCTCCAAAATTCTGAAAGCTTGTACTAAGATTCACCTATGTGGACCAGTCAAAGGCATCAAGCAGTATCCCTACCACTGCCATTTCAAGTACCATTGTATCTGCTGGACCATATAGCTCAAGAAGCTAAGCAGATGGGACCTATTGCAGAACCTTTTCCAGTTCCAGGTCTCACCCCAAACTAGGAGCTTTTCAGATCACTCAGTAAATGGGCCAGAGTGACACACCTGAATGAGAAATATGTTGCTTCCAAAATCCAAAGATACCCAGTCAGTATTGTGCTTATTTCTATGTTAGAGGAAAAACAAGATACAACAAATTATCCTTCACCTTAGAAGAAATATCTTCTTATGACACATGTCACTGGACCTCTCGAGAGTCCACTAAGGTAGAACTTTTTAAATTTTGGTTGGAACAATGTCTCATTCTTTGATACTTAAGTGTCTTTTGGGTTGGGGGAAACTCTTCTACAGGGGAAAAAAAAAGGCTTATCAGAATTTAGAAACTGAATGTCTGCAGTTTTGTCAAGAATATTTTCACATATCCCTATCACAACTTATAGGATTCTATTCTATCCCAATCAATTCTTCACTTTAACTGTAGATATCCTGCAAGGCTGAGAATTCAACTTGTGTTGTAATTTAGCCATTTGCACAATGAGGTTCTACGTTTGATTTTCAGAAATTTCAGCTCTACTACTTCAGGAGATAAGGAGTTTCTTCAGGGTACAAACGGAAGTTCTTAGGTCATTTGTGTGTCATTTTAACTGGAAATTTAAACCTGACTCCATTCTTTTCTTTTACAGCATTCCCTAGCAACGTCAGATACAATGAACCAAAATTGGTATACTCATTAATTTTCCAAAAATCTTTGAAAGTATCATATATAGAGCCACCTATCTCCTTGCTTCTTATAAAGGGTCAATTAGGTATATCCATTGCAGATGTTTTTCATATCTCTATCAATGCTATCTTTACTATTAGAGTCATTAGCATGTTTAAATCTAATCAGATTAGAAAAACTCAATTCCAGGAACCACCGTGCCAATTCAGAAAACTCATCCTTAAAATTATGTCCCTCTAAAAAATACTTTCAGCACCAAAATCTGTATTAGTATTTATTAGTTTGGATTCTCCAGAGAAACAGAACTAGTATGAGATATAGATGGATGGATAGATTATTGAGTTAATATTCTATCATAGCCCCCTGAAAATTCCTGAATTACAGGGTTCAGATTGCTTCTGGGCTGCTGAACACATGGAGTTATCAGGTAGGTGGTTTCCCAGAGGGGGCATGGAAGTTCTGTACCCCTTCCCACATACCCTGCTCTATATACCTTTTCATCTGGATGTTCATCTGTATCCTTAGTAATTTTATTTTTCATAAATGGGTAAACATAAGTAATGTGTTTCCCTGAGTTCTCTGAACCATTCTAGCAAATTATTGAACTAGAGGGGAGGGATTGTGGGAATTCAGAGCAGTTGGTCAAAAATATATCTCATACCTGGAACTTGTGATTGGAATTTAAGTGGGAGACAATTTGTGGAACTGAGCCCTTAACTTATGGGGTCTGCAGTTAACTCTGGTTAGTGTCAGAATTAAACCGAATCATAGGACACATAGGTTGTATCCATTGAAAAATTGCTTGGTGTAGAAAAAAAAAGAAACACATTTTGGTGACCAGAAGTGGTATGCATTGAGAGTATAGTAGGAGAAAACAGTTATGTGCTTTTGCTTACTATTCACAGAGGAAAGAGTGCAGGCTGCAATTTTAAATAAAGGAGTCAGGTAGCCCTCACCAAAGGGTGACATTTGAGTATTTGAAATACTAAGCAAGTTTACCCCCAGATGTTTTAGGGGAAGAGTGTCTAGACAAAAAGAACAACTAATGCAAATTTCAGAGAATTTGCTTAGTTAGTTCCAGTAACATGATTTGGCTTACACTGGGAATAGATAAGCACTATTTGGGGAACAAGCTTTATTTTAGTAAACAAGAAAATGATCTTTCTTAATTGATAGTTTCCTTTTTCACATCCCTTGGACATTTTCTTGTGCAGTCAATTCTGTGCCAAATAAAAAGTCTCATCCTATATGTCTGAATCTTGTCCAGTGACTTTCAGCCAAGTAATCTTGGCACATAGGAACTTTATGACCTGTGAATAGGGTTTCCCCCAAATTCACAGCCAATTTGATTTTTAGGATAGTACGTTAAGATGGGATAAAAACATGTAATTTAAGTTCTGTTTTTAAATACTATTTCAAAATGAACTCTTATAAGAAGGGCACAGATTCATGATTTGGTATAAGAGTTTATAATTACAGCTACATAATGATCCTAAGAAACATTACTGCACCTGAGAATCAAATATTCTGTGTGGACTTTTGGAACCATATCAACAGTGGAGAAATCATTACTTTGGATTCTTGTCAGTTTTTACCAAATCAAAATGGAATGTATACATTTATTGGAACTGGTCCTAGAAATGTTTAGTCACCAACCAAAAGAGAAAAAGTAAACTAGAGAAAATAGTTTATATGAGAAAATTGTAAATGGCTAATAAATGTGATAAAAATGTTTAACTGCACTGGTAAGCATAGAAACACAAAAAAGTTATAATCCTTAAATCTAATTTAAACAAGCGTTAAAATATTTTTATGTATATTAAAATATATAAGAATATTGCCCAAAGATTAATGATATGGCAAAACATTTAAGTAATAAAAGTAGTTTTGATGCACAATGAAACCTGGTATGCATGAAAATATATGTACTAGAAACAAAACTGGGTGGAAATACACTAAGATGGTAACAGTGGTTATCTTTGAATAGTGAAGTTATACAAATGTTTACTTTTCTTTATATTTTTAGTACAAAGAATTTATGATAAATATCACATATAATGTTTCTACCATTTTTATTCTAATATAGATTATGTATTTTAATATATAAATCTTTTACAATTTTCAGTATGCAAACTTTCAAAATTATTTTAAAATGGAATAAAAATGTATTTAGAGTATGGCTAAGCAGTATAAAAGAAAAGTAAGGTCTTTCTAAATTAGAGATAGTTTTCAATTTTCTAGACATCAAACCAGTGCATCAGTCTGCTGTTGCTCTGGCTAGAATGAATCAGTAACAGTCTATCTGGTGCTCACTGATAGATATTTCAATATTTACCAAATTATTAGTGAAAGTGACTTTAGGGAAACCTTTAAGATAGGCCAAGCCTTCAGAGTGGTGTCATTAAGGAATAGATGAACAGGATAAATTCTTCCAGTAAGTCAACCAGGTGTGGCTGGCGATGCGGTGGGGAGAACACGTACCTAGCATATGCGGTTCACTGGTTGCCAGTAATACAAGGAAAAGGAAAAAGAAAAAAGAAAAAAATCCAACAAGGAAAAGGGAGGTTAAGTGTAAGAATCTAAATTTTATATACCTATAAGCAACCTTACTAGGTAGTATGAAAATAAAACTGACAGAAATTTGCAACTGTAGATAGAATTAATCAAATCCTACGCAGAAGCATTGCCTTTATCTTTTTTTTTTTTCTTCCAGCTTAGTATTCCATCCTCCTGTTATTTTGTTAAATGATATTCCATCTTAATGTCAGGCTTAATAAAAATAAGTTAATTAATTAATTAATTAATAATAGCTTCTCTCTTTTTCTGAGGGAGACTTTTTAGCTTTTTAAAGGTAAACCATTTAATTTCATTACTAGGAAAAAATGGTATTGGTTATTTGAAGGACAGGTGTTTTCTTTGTTTTCGATTAAGTCTTTGCTCTTGAAACTTTGGAAAACCAGTGTCTTTAGAGCTGCATTTCATTATGAGGCAGTTATGTTCAATGAGTTTGAAGCATCCCCTGAGGGTCTGCCTTCTCTCAGGGATTCTTGTTCCAGGCTGGGTTAGTTTTCTGCACCTTGGTGGCCCATGTAAAATGTAAAAACACCAAGTTATCCAAAGCTTCCCACCAAAACAAGCTATGTGTGGAAGTTCAAATTGCTGTTCAGATGAGTGGATGTCTAAGCCTGGTATTAAGGATGCAGGAAATTCTGAAGAGGCTCTTGAAACAAAGCCACATTAACACTTCCAGACTTCTGCTGCATTCTTTGGAAAGGTAATTTCCTTGAAGTGCTCACTTAGTTCACCCAGGTGAGCTGTTCTTCCCCCAAAGCTTGTTTCTCTTCCTGCTCTGCTCTGCAGGTGTTTTTACTTATTTTTTTGAATATTCCTCCCTCAGGAATCAGAATGTGATACAAATTTGCAATTCTGTTTCACAGTCTTCATTTTGTTGGGATGGACATTAGATTTTCTTACTAATTGTCACATAGGCATTTAGGTTTTTCATTCCCTGAAGGCCACACTATGAATCCCACATCAGCTCTAGCAAGATACTTTACACCTCAGAGTCAAAAGCAGACACAATGCTAATGAAAAGCAACCCAAAGGGAAGAGAAAGGGATGAGAGAAACATGTTTCTCTTACATTAAATTTCTTACTTAGCCTGGAAATCACTTATCTTCCTAGTTTCTTTGAATAGAGTCAGTCTGTAATGAACTTGGAATATGAATCAGTAGCCATATTAGCAAGTTTGGGAGCAGATCCTTCAGCTGTGGTTCTGCCCCAGGTGACTACCGCCCTGTTCACGCCAGGATTGCAGCTGACTAGTGACATGCTCATCTAAACTACCTCTTAGAATTTCCAGGTCTGGATACAAAGGGGCAACTTTTTATCACCGGAGCCACCTCAGCCTCCTACACAGAGCTACATGCCTTGGGAGACCATCAGTGAAAGAGTCAGCCTCAACATTACTTATAAATTTCATCAAATATTGTCTATTTTGTCCCAGGAAAATGTCTAGTGTTTGGCTGCATTTTTTAAAAAAAAATTCAATTTAGTCTAATTTTTAATTTTTGACTGTGCTGTGGATCTAATCTAGGCCTTTGCGCATGCTAAGCAAGTATTCCATCAGTGAGCTGTACCCCCAACCTTTGACTGATCTTACAACATGTCCGCTTTGGTCATCTCCTCTGTTTTTGTCCATTTTTAAAAAATTTGGTGAGGAATCAAGATACTCAGCATAATCCAGTTAGACTGATGAAATGGATGATTTCAGCTTCTATTCACAGGTGTTTTGCTTATGTTTACCTGAAGTTCCCTCCAGTTAATTTGGAGATATCTTCATAGTGATGATACAATGTACTTACACAGTGTAGAGATCTTAATACCAAGAGTGTATGCCTGTTTTTAAAATCTTGTAATTTATAGTAGTTTTATAGAGATCTGGCAACGCCAAATAAAGAAACAATAGTAATAATTTCAGGTAAAAAAGAACAGGCCTTGAGCAAAACTGCAAGGGTTTCTTCTGGGGTTCAGTTTGTGCACTTCACAATCTGCCTCCCTCTTCCTGGGCCTTATTCCCTTGACTCCTATAAGAATCATTCAAACTGCTGTAGCTAATTTATCTGAAACATCTAGAAGTTAGAGAGGTTACTAATATTCTTTTTTCATAGATAAGGAAATTAAGACAGACATAGCTTAGGGTTGCATAAATTGTTAGTGGCAAATATGGTGTTTGAAAATGTTTTCTGTTTTAAAATTTGGTGCTTTTCCATATTGTCAACCAATACTGGTTTCATTTTTGTCTACAAGATGATCTATTCTACTTAAGGAATAATTGCCTTTTGCATCTTTTTAAAATGAAAAACGCTCATGCAATTAATCGTATCTGCATAGAGTATCCAATAAGCTCTCCTACAGCATGGTTGTGACGATGGTCTGTGACCACACTTAGAAAGCCCCAGCATGGTGACTAGGCACTGGTGCTTACTGCACATGCAACAGACCTTCCCTTCTGAATTCACCTGTGTGAGCTGGGTGCTCAGGGTTCACCACTGAGGATCTAGGACAAAATTCACTGCACTTTGTTTTTCAATGTAAGTCTGGGCAATAACAGGGCTTTTGTTAAAAATGTGAAAGCCTTTGCTAGTGAACACACAATTTTTGTTATGGCATGAAATTGGTTTTTTAACCCCTTTCTTTTTTGTTACAAATTTTCTAGTTGCCTTATCCCTGTGCTTTACCCACAGCATATCTTTCCTTTTCAAGTGCTTTGGAATACCCAGGCCCCTCAGAAAAAGGAAAAGACACGTGATTAACTGTTAACACTATGATCTTAATGATTACCATGGCATCCCTTTCTTGGGTATATTTTCCTTTTAAAAAGAGGAACTGAGCAGAAGCAGTATTTAATTCAAAGAATGGAGTTTGCTATGGTGGAATGCCTAACACTACAAGTGTATAACACTTTCAAAGACTGGAGGAAAGGTTATTTAGGACCAGGAGAGGGTGTTCCTTAAGTCATCCTAGGAAGGGCTCCCATCTTTGTTTTGTGCACAGAGGTTCTTTTTAATAATAATTTTAATGGCTTCATGGAATGGTGCAAAAATACCACTTTTTCTCCTCTGCTAAAATTGTTGACCTAGACTGTGAAGGTCAAACTAAAACTACGAAAGCTTCATGATGTGAAGCTGAGGAAGATGAGATTCAGATCCTCAACTACATACTAGCTCTACTTAGGTACTCTACAAACTGAGTACCAGTTTGTCTTGTTGTTGTTATTGTTTTATTTTTCCTCTAAAAATAAAGGCAACTCCTTGGCAGAGCAGTTGTAAGACCATATGAATTAGGACTGGTAAAAGAATCAACCACAGCCAGTGTTCTACATGACTACTGCATCTGGATTTTAAGTGGGCTCCACAGTGTGCCCTGCTTTCTCCCTTTCAGATTGGAGCCATGGTTTCCTGGATTGATTAATTCCTTCTTTCCTTTCTCCTTTCTTTCATTTCTGTCTTCCTTTTTCCAGGAGAATTGAACCTGAGCCTTGTGCATGCTAGGCAAGTTAGCTAAATCTCTAGCCCCTCATAGATTTATTTCTTAAAACCAAATAAATTTCTAGGAATTGGCAGCAGTTAGGAACATAGAGAATGATTTAAACGCTCCTCCAAATCAGAGAAAGCAATTCCAAAGTAGAGATCATCTGTATTCTTATTCTTCTCAAAACTTTATTTACTATTCAAAAGACTGCACAGTTGAGAAAGAGAGAAACTAATTAGATTCAAATCCCTACCCTCCTTTTCCAAATCTAAATTAAAAGGTATCACAGATACCTGTGTGCTGCAAAACCTGCCAAAATTTGAAATTTACAACCCCTTTGACTTTATGTTTCAGGAAATTTGATTTTGAGATCTAATTTTAGAATAACAAATAGCCCTACACAGAGCGCCCCAAATGTTCTGGGTTTCCAAGGAGTTGTAATTTCAGCACTTCTCTATGAAAATCTAAATATACAATCTTTCATTCCTATTTTTGATAAATGACATATAAATTCTCAGAAAATCAACCTTCGAATCTTATGCAGAACCATTATTTAATCTGCCAAGAAGGCAAAATTTACCATAAGTACTTTATAAGAGCTCAAGGAGTTTTATAAAGACCAAAATAAATCTGTAAAGCATAGATGCACATAAACATGATGTTATTTTAAACTACTTGAAAAGAATCATTTTCCTTACTTGTACTCTTCCTAGAGCCCACACTAATGTTCCTAATGCCAGCAACCACCTGAACAACCGTTCCATCCAGAACTCTAGGGTTGGCTCTGTTGTCCTCTCAGAAGACTGCATCCAGCCCCACTTTGGACACAGCTCCACCCTTAGAGCAAGTTTTAATACTGCTTCATTCCAGAACGAGATCTTACTGCATGGTTTCAGCATCATTTCTCCTTTACTTTGTAATTTAAAACACACGCACACACACACACACACACACACACACAAAACCCTGAGCAGAATGTAACAACCTATGCCTTGAAGTTAATCATCAATATTTTTGCTGGCAGAGTTCCTGACATTCACACATCTAGAACTTTTGGGTTTATTGGTAGAAATTTTATTCCATTTTCTCCAGGTCACTCCTAAAACTATTATTTTGTGCCATGGATTCAAGTTCTTCGGCACGTCTGGTGTCACTCATTTCACAAGTTCTCCTCTTGCCTCTGCGACAAGACTCGACTGTTTAAGAGTCTACCATATCATAGAGTGTTCTTGAACCCCTCACTATGTCAACAACCAAGTTAGATGATGAATAGACCATTAATAAATGCTAGATGACTTAGAAAAAAAAGGTGGGTGGTGTCTCATGAAAATCGAAGGGAGATTAGTAGAGTAGAAGAAAGGGACCGGGGGAGGGAAAAGGGGAGAAAAGGGGAAATACTGGGGAATGATATTGGGCAAATTATATTGTTATATTGTGTACATGTACAAATATGTAACAACAAATCTCACTATTATGTACAATTATAATGCACCAATAAAAATATGAAAAAAGCAAAGTAAAATTAAAAAAATACTAGATGACTTAAAATGAATCCCTATTATTTGG
Source organism: Sciurus carolinensis (assembly GCF_902686445.1). NCBI lineage: Eukaryota > Metazoa > Chordata > Mammalia > Rodentia > Sciuridae > Sciurus > Sciurus carolinensis. The sequence continues at coordinate 126,640,516 of NC_062216.1, read as the reverse complement.
AGATGTTGGCAAATATATCTTTCTAGTTTTTAATAAGAGACTTAGTTTAAGCAAATGCATTTTTAAAAACTTTATTATCATGGAAAATTTAGAGAGAAGTGAAGTGAATTTCCATGTAACCATTACCAACTTCAATAATTATCAATTCATGGACAAATCTACTTCTCATAAATAGGTTTTTTCAATTAATAGATTATTTTTTAACAATTTTAGATTCACAGAACCAAAAACTCTGGAAAGCCCAAAGTTTCTAAATACTACCCCCATGTTTTCCATTATTAATATTACATATTAGTGTGGAAACATTTGTTACAATATTAATGAACAAATATTGAAGCAGTACAACTGAAATTAGGATTCACTCTTCGTATTATGCATTCTATGGGTTTTAACAAATATGTAATGATATATCCATCATTGCCATATCATACAGAATAGTTTTACCAAGTATTTTTTAAATACAATTGTGTCTTGCTTAATGATAGGTACATTTTCAGAAATGCATATTTAAGCATTCTTGCATTGCACTAATATCATAAATTATACAAACCTAGATGATGTAGGTCAAACACTGGACATGCAGTTAAGGGGTGTGGTACACATGAGCTGTACTATATTCTGTTGGTGTAACAAGGCATACTATTCTGCAATAAACATTTTTTCATACATAAAAAGAGAAGGAGTCCACTCTAAAAACCATGAAAAAATCTAGTCTAATGAAGACATAAATCAGTAGAAAAGCTATTCACTCATTATCAAGTATTATGCACTGTACATAAATATATGTGATACTTTTATGCAACTGGAAGCACAGTAGTTTGATTTACAAGAGCATCAGCAAAATCACATATGTAATCCAAGTACTGTGACATTACAATGGCTATGTCACTAGGTGACTGGAATTTTTCAGCCCCCTTATAAATTTATGGGACCACTGTCATATATGTGCTCCATTATTGACCAGGAGGTTGCTATGTTGTGTGTATTATGAAAATAGCTATGATTAACTCCTATCTACCTCAGGACAAATTATATTTATGCAATTAAAATACTTTTATTCAAATTCAATTCAAATTTTATGCTTTTTGTGCTGAATTCACATACACTGTGCCTTTCAGTCCACATAGTCATTTCCTTCTGTAGTAATTTTATCTTCAATTTCTAAGATATTGAAGCTCAGGAAGGTTAAATAACTTTTCCAAAGGTCAAATAGCTAGTCAGGGGCAAAGATTCCAACTTAGATTAAGCAGGAATAATTCATGCTGCTAAATTTGTGACTTGTTAAATGATAGAAATGCTAAAAATAGTTCTTTCTACCATTTGTGGAGCAATTAAGCATGTAGCTGAAAGTAGAGCCAGATGGCATCTGCCTTCCCAGGAGTAAGGTTGCTTATTCTGTGGTGGAGCAATGATCTGAAAGTGGAGTTAAGGGTGGTGCTTGGTGCCTAGAGCACCTCCCCTGGGTTATGTGCCCTGTGTATGTGTGCAAGAATGAACAACTGCAAGAGAAGGATCTATTGAGAGCCAGGATCCAATCAGGCCACGGAGCTGGAGGTGGGGAGCATAATGTATGTGCCGTGGTACAGAGGTTCCATATGGTAGAGAAGAAAACAAAAAGAGGAGGGGAAAAGGGGCAGTGGGAAGTTGCAGAGGGAAGAGGAAGCAGAAAGCAAATTGTGGATGAGCACAGAAGCCAGAGATGCTCATGTATCAGCTAGTAATTAAGGAAAAAATGAGTGCAAGGCGTAATGGGTTTAACTGACTACCATGTTTGCAAAAGGTTGCCCCCTCCAGCCCTTGGCAAGGGTTGGAGTGGGCCAGCCCCACTCTGTCCTGAAAGCCTGGGGCCAACATGCTCTGTAGTTGCTCAGGGAGAGAACCTGGTGTTCAGCAACCTAGACACTCAGAGAGTGGTCACACCAGGCCCTGGTGGGTGGTAGCCAGGTTTCTGGATGCTGAGCATGGCCCAGGTGGACACACAGGTAAGTTATTCCATTCAATGTTGGGGTGATGGGGTGATTACCAAAGAAGAACATATGGTTTAAAAGCAGGGCAATAACAGTAAAAACGCTTTTTTAAAAAATCTGCAATTTCTGCGTGGGGTGCAGAGCCAGTTCTAGGAAAAAAAAGGAAAGACAGTCAAACTTTTCTTGAGTCCCTCATTACCTTCTTTCCTCCACTTGGAAGACTTTTCTCTTCTCCCTCATGATCATCTGTATTGCCATAGCCCACTGTGAATTTCTCCCCACAGCATATTTTCACGATAATATTCTGTCCCTCTGTACCCCATATGTACCTGTCATATCTAATTTTATATTAACGTATCTTGCTATTTTTACAATCATGGAATATTCATGTTTTAAACTATTTCCTCTTCTCATCCTGTGATTAAATGCCCCCATATAACTCGATCAAGTGATCCTATTATCTGAACATGTTCAGAAACAGAAAACTCTCCACTTTAAAATGTTACCCACCTTTGGATACCTGGGGGTAACAGGTAGTTCTAACTGAGTGAAAATCCTTAACTGTTCCTCAGAGTCATCTGGAATACAAATAATTCCTTTAACACAGGACATTCCTTCAAATAGCAGCCCACAGGCTTATTTCATCAGTATAGCGGCCAAGTCCTATGTACCTCAGACACTGAATACCAAAGCAGAAGGGTGACTTAACAAGTCCCAGATAAGAAATATGTCTCTCCATGCTAGACTCTGCACTAGTTTTGAAGATTAATTAAATGTTATCAATCCCCCCCAATAACCCCAAGAGAGAAATACTGTTTTCTTTCTGAATAAAGGCTTACAGGAAAACATGATTTGCCTTCAGGGCACACTGTTTTTTAAGGGCAATGGAAGAACTGAAGTCTGAGTTCTTCAACTTGAAGGTATTTTCTTTTGCCACAGTTCAAATGAAAGTGACTCTTTTCAGACAATGCCCCTTCTAGTGGAGCAATCTGATGTAGAATTCCAGAGAAAATTTCAAGTCGGGAGACTGAGAAACAATTCAAAGCCTACTTTTTTTATTATTAACATTTCCCAAAAGCATAACATTTAAGTAGATTATTACCTCTGTTATTCTCAAGGCTGAACTAAGTGTGAGATGGTGTCTTTGTTAAGGGCAACAGATATTAGGAGTTGTGAGAGTAAACCCTAAGATTTTAGTGACACACTTTGTGCGTTACAACAGTCTAAAGCAGATGTCCTTCTTTGGCAGGTGATTTTCCATGTGGCCTGTTATGGATTTTAAAAATCCATATTTTGAAGTCTATGCATTCCTTTGGTAGAGTACCTCCAAATGTGACCTTTTGGGAAATAGTATTGTTATGGATGTCATTAGTTAAGATGAGATCATACTGAAGCAGGGTGGTTCCCTAATCCAATAAGATTGCTTTCTTTATAAAATTGGACACAGGCACACAGGCAAAGAGAATGTGATGTAAACATGAACATGGCCACCTACAAATTAAGAGAGAGGCCAGGACAGGCCTCAGAAGGAACCCATCCCACCAACACCTGATTTCAAACTTCCAACCTCTGAAACCATGAGGTAGTACCTTTCTGTTAAGCCACCCAATTCATGACACTCTGTTGTGGCATCTCTACCAAATGAATGCACGGCCTTATGAGACCATCTTCCCATTTTGTGGCTCTTCCATTATCTAGAACCTCAGAGTTCTTTACTGGAGCTTCTGTGTTTGGCCAGTAAATGAAGGAGAGCATATGGAAGGCCATATGGTATTCTATGGAGCACGCATGAAGGGACATCAATGTCTTCTGCCCACATTTCTTTGGTAAGAAGTCAGTCAGTGGCCAAACCTAACTCTTAAGAGGAGCTGGGAAATATAGGCTAGTCATGTGTCTGAGCTGGGGAAAACAGATATCAGTAAACACGTATCAGTTCTTGCCCTGGTAACTTATAGTACTTATAGTATAGATACTAGACTATATATATATAGATATATAGTATATATCTATACTAACTTATAGTATAGATACTAGAGGAAAGAGGCCACTGCTAGGAAGCTTATATATAATACTTATTTGCCAGCACTGAACTGGGTATGAGGGATATAACAAGAAACTAAAAGGAACAGATTTGCTTCCTTCAAGGAACTTGTACAGTGATAACCTATGAAAGAAAAATGCAGAGTTCCTGATTTCAGACAATGGTAGTTGTTTTTGTTTGGTTTGTTTATTTTTGGCTGGGAATTGAATCCCCTTGTACTCAAGGACTAAGCTCACTTTCTACCACTGAGCTATACTGTGAGCCCAGGGAAAGTTTCTTAGAGGAGGAGATGTTGAAATAGAATAGGAAGGAGCTACTGGTCTACCGTCCTTTCTCCACAGTTCCAAAATTCAGCAAGCTCTAAAACTCAAAGTTCTATTATGAAAAGTTATTTGGTAAGAAAATCCAACCTAATCTTGATATATTTGATGGAGAAGCCTGATTCAAATGGACATAAGGCTATCTTTATTCTCTATTGCACTTTGTATGAATATTTATACATCTTACTAAGGAAATTTTGATATGTTTTATTGCCAAAAATAGATCAAGAAACAGTATTGCTATGATGCCAGACAGAGTCACCAGAGAATTGAAATACAGGGTGAATTTTAATGGGAACTAAGGATGGCACGAATCTTCAGAATATCTCTCATTCACCCAGGCTTATGGACATCTTTAATACTTACTATTCTTGTAATTCTACTAATTGTGTAATTTCCCTATCTCTGACATCAAAGAGCAGTCACCAATGGTGGTACAATTCCTGGAGCTATAGAAACAGAGGTTTTGTAGTTGTGGGAGCAACACTGAGAGTAGTACCTTGGATGACTACTGAGAGAGATATGTGAGCCACCTTGACAGAATGAACTGAGGATCCAAGGTTTGTGCTGGTTGGGAAGTTGGAGACAAAAGTAATTATTTGGACCATTGTGATTCTGGGTTGTCTTCTCCTCAATAACTGTGACATAGGAGAAAATTTGCACCATTCACAGCTTCTGAGATGTTCCACTTTCTCAGTCTTCCATGGCTAACATTTGGAACCCACCATAAAAGGAAATGTTAGTTACAGTCTCTCACTTATGAGACTTGCACTCACAAATGAGCTACAAGGACAGCAGAGTCACCTTATTTTTCAGAACATCAGGACATCTGGGAAGTGCCTGATGTGGAGTGGCATTGTTAAGCAGGGCTCTGTGGACGTATACTATGACCTGTGTTCAACAATACAGTAGTCATGACCCCCTTGTGTCTGTGGATCCTCAGGCACTGAAATGTGAATAGGGTGGTAGAGGAATTGAATATTCAATTTCATCTAACTTTAGTAAATTTATATTTTAAATTATATAGCCACATGAGTTTATTTTAGCTTCTGACCCTGGGGGCTGGAAGTCTAGGACCATGGTATTGGCCTCTACTTAGTTTTTGTTGAGGGTCTTGTTTTGCATCATAACATGGTGGAAAAGTGAAGGGCAAGCCATACATGCAGAAGACAGAAAACAAGGGACGACCTTGCTTCATAAGAGCTCACTCTCAAAGGTTACTGATCCAGCCCCTCGTGAGCAGCCTTAGTCCACTCCTGAGGGTGAGAACCTCCATGACCTAGTCACCTCTTAGGTACCACCTCTTGGTACTTCCACAAGGGAACTAATTTTCCAACCACAAATTCTGGGGAACATATTCAAAACACAGTACTCTCTTAGCTCTACATTCTCTACTCTCTCTCTACATGTTTGTTCTTCCTTCTCCTCTTAGCCAAGTAGAAAGAGAAAAAAAAATTATAAAGCAAGATGTGTACACTGGCATGTTGAAAAGCCTGTTAGACGTTTCTTTGGCTAAAATATAGTCATTCCACGTAACTTGGTGGGATTAGTTTACTTCAGATTCTAGCCTTTTCCTGGTGACCAACAGGGATGTTATTTTAAAGCCAGGGACACATTCGCTTTATCCTTGTGTGGCAGAGTGCCTGGTACTTAGCAGGCATTTGCTAAATGTGGGTTGGATTACATAGCTCATCACTGTCATACAATGTTTAAGTTTACTTGGTAAATACTAAGTTGTACAACTCTGCAGACGCTTTGCAAACTCTTCCTGATGCAACCTAATTGGAGCCAGACAGTAAGTCAGTCCAAGTTTATAGAGACATAGCTTAAAATTGGACACCAAATGGAATGAAAGTGGAGCTGAACAACAGTCGTGTAACGTGACTTCTCTACAGGTGTGAAAGGAGGACACAACATTCTCCCTGTAAGCAGTGTTAGTGACAATCACTTCCAAATATTTTTCATTTCAACTTAGAAAGAAGTCAATAAGGGGTTGTCTCAGAGTCTTCCTTAGCACTAATTCTAAGCTGGGAAAACTGAATAAATTTAGCCTTTTACGTTCCCTGAAGCCTTTCCCACTAGAAGAAAAGACCAAATTCTAAAGATTTTCTCAAGTAAGTATTTGATAATTTCAACATTGTAGATTTTTTTCTTTTGAGAATTATTTCTCTGAAAATCTATGTTTTTTTTCTAATAGCTATAAGAAGCTCTAATTTCTCAATTAAAATCTTAATCCCTGGAATGAGTTCATAAATGAAAAGCAATCATACAAATAAAAGTAGCCTTACAGAAATATTTGTGTCAAATAGTGGATATAATAGTAAAGGCATAAAAACAGAGAATTCTGGTTTCATCTTCTTTGGTAAATGAATATTAAAATGGTAGATGTTCCTCCAGCTGACATAAATTTAATAGAGAGGTGCATTTAGAAACACTATTGCAATGTGTCTGCTAATATCTTCTGGATGTGGATTTCTCCAACTGGGATCAAACCTCTATATTTCAAATGCCCTTTCTGTTATCCACTATCAAATTTGTGAAAAGGAAACTAGGAGAGATTCCTGTCAACCCTGGAAATGTTGTTGTCTAATGCTTGAATTTGCAGTTGTCTAACCCTGATTCATTTTTAGAGTCACTTAATGGCACAATTGAGCCTCAAGATGTTTTCTGTAGGCCTGTCTGGGTAAGTCAGATATAATGTGTTTATACTTACAGATAACATAACATAAGAATTTCCCTATACACAGACAAGATGTGGACCTTGCACAAAATAAGAGAATTTCAGCAATAGTAAATGACATCATGTAATGGATAATTTTTTGAATAGTTAACTACAGTTAACAAAAACGTCACAAATGCTAGAAATAATTTTTTATTATCTCAGACAGTAGAAGGAGAAAGTTAGGTTTTATGAAATGTCTTAATCCACCTTGGCCATTCACAATTTATTATTGTTGGTCACCTCAGACAATTAGAAGAGGCTGGGAACCAGAGTTCCCTCCTCCACAACTTCACTACCAACAAGTTTCAGACTGGATTCTGACATGTATATAAATCCTAGTCCTACAACCAGTTCTTGTCACTTCTCTACCTTTCTGGGGGTTCTGACAAGCATATTGTGTGCAAATAGCTCTTCTAGGTAAATACAACGACTTTTGTTGGCAGGATCAGCCAGGTAGATCAAGTCAAGAAAATCCTCCAATAAGCTATGAAGTGAATTCTAAATGTAGAGACTGTTTCAAAGGTATTCAGCTTCAGGGCTGCTCAGATTCACATATCTTATTCACACAAAGAGAGAGCTCTCAATACAAATCTTTACCTGAAACTATCTATTATAGACACAATAAAAAATTCACCAAAAATAAAAAAAAATTTCTAATATTCATATGCTAAATAATCAGCCTTCTAGGAGTATCTGTATATAGTATTACTGGAAGCATTTGCTACTGGAGTATAGACTCATTAGGATCCTTTCAGTTTCAACTAATTGTCTATGGACTATGGATCTCTGGAGCACTTCCAATCTTATTTAAGTGTCCCAGGAAGTATAATGAGGATACAGAGGTATTTCAAATAAATCACAGGCAATATTAAAAAAGTCATTGGAGGAATGAAAACTGGGGCTGAGCAATCAACAATTTGCAAAGATTTGGGAAGATGCCTTATGATCCACCTGCCTTTTGAGGGTTTCTTCACACTGTGGTCTCATTTATCTTCCTGCCAGATCATTCATGTTGACCACTTTTCATGAAAGGAAGAACTAAGCTTCCAAGTCAGACTGCCTGGGGTTGCAGCCTGGCCCTGCCCCTTCCGCTGTCATAGTCTGACTTCTCTCTGCCTTCATTTCCTTGCCTGAAATGTGAAGATAATAAGATACCTATGCCATCAGGTTGTTCCAAGGATAGGAAGTAACTGAAATAAAAGATCTGGCACTGTGCCTCACACTTAGTATTCAATAAAATATTTAAAGAAAAGCAAATACGTATCTGCAATGATGGGACTGTATTAGGTAGAAGTACACAGAATAAAGTGCAGTGCCTGGTACCAAGGATCTCACCACCTGAGGGGATACAGACAAGGAAGTAGAAATGGCACAGTGGGTCAGTTCTATGCAAAAGGTATGCAAAATGCAGCACCAGGATAAACTGTCAATCACCATCAAACATCACATTGATCCATCAAAGTCCATTAGACATTTCCAAGAGGAAGGTTAAGATACCTTGTCATTAATGGTGTTAGAGAGTAAATCCTAGCTTAGACTATACTCAAAAATAACCAACACAAAAAGATGTTTTATTTTAAATGTTCTACATTAAAATTTTGTCTCTTTGGATGCTGAAAATATTTTCCAGGGCCCTTTTCCAGTTAGAAATGAGACTACTATAAACAGTCCAACAATTAACTACATACAGTTGGCCTCTATGAACTAAATATAGTTAGTGAGCCCAGATCTATAATTGCCAAACATTTCACCAGTTACAAAGACAAGAAAGAATTATATTAAGGAATCATGGAGTTTAGAAAGAAGTAGAAAGAGTAGAAAGTTTTATCTTTTTTTTTTAATTCCTTCGTTTACTCCTTATTTTAATAGGTTATCCCAGTTTTAATAGCAAAGCTCAGTATTTTTTTCTTGCCAAATGTGGGTATACACTAAGATTTTAATGTGTAAAAATGAGCCATTTCACAAGAAAAAGCCAATTTAATAAATAATACATGTATAGGTTTTAAATCTGGGGAAAGAAGTTTTTCGTTTTGTTTTTTGTTTTTTTTGTGTGTTTGTGGTACTGGGGACTGAGTCCAGGGGCAGTTTACCACTGAGTTATATTCCAAGTCCTTTTTTATTTTTAATTTTGAGACAGGATCTTGCTAATTTTCTTAGGACCTCACTAAGTTGCTGAGGGTGGCTTTGAACTTATGATCCTCCTGCCTCAGCCTCCCTAGTGGCTGGGATTATGAGCATGTGTCACCATGCCTGGTCAAGAAGATAAGTTTTGAAGGCATAAAAAAATGCATATTTTGGGTCTTATAAGGTTCCTCATAGTATAATTCAAATCCACATATGCTTCTTTAATGGAATCAAGAAATTTTCTTTAAAATGGTTAGGGCAGGGGCATGGGATTTAGTTGAATTGGAAGTGAAAAACTGTGAAGACAAAAAGGTTAAAAGATGCAAATAAAGCCCCATCTCTTTTTCATTTGAAAATATTGTAAAATCTGGAAGTGCTTCTGTGTTCATGAAGGTGAGGAAAAAACTTAATTACAGTTCAAATCATTTAAAAGTAGAAAACATAATTGACTTTCATCTTAAAAAACATAATTGAGTATATTAATATGGTCCATTAATATCCACATTTTACACCTGCCTGTTCACTAGAATATCAGCCTGACTACATTTGCTCTCAGCTATTTCATTTTCACAGAGATTCACAAATGGAGAGTGAAATTGTATTCCTATTCCTTTGCAAAGTTAGATCTTACATGTTTCTCTCATTTATTTCACTTGTGAAGGTAATTTGAGAGTGGAATTAAGAGATGTTCCCAAATAGATCAAATACAGAAATAAGTGTCATTATTTTCAGTCTCATTTAGTTTTATATTGAACAGCATGTTAACCATTTGGGAAAGAAATTCTTCATTAATAACCTTGAAAAGGAACACAGACCATGAGTACTTTCTAAACCACAGTCCATTTGGCCTCAAAGAGTACCTGCTTATAACTACTGTGCACACAGTGCTACAGTCATGCATAGTGGTCAGTCAATTGTTGACTGCAGGGATATATACATTTCTTCTATTTCATAGGTTAAATTTAAAAGTCAAGTTGAGTACTCACACACCAGATTATCAAGAAAGTTCAGTTTCTTGCTCTTCAGGCTACTCTTTCCCTTTCAGTATCAAAGAACTCCAAAAGCAGGCACAGACTATTATTAATAGAGGACCAGTCTGACTTCCACATCCAAACAGAGATCAGACATTTATTGCCATGATTTCTCACCAACACATGGTGTCCCTGAAAAATATTGTGTCATAAAATCTAATGGGCAATGAGAAATGTTTCTAGGCCAGGGCCGTGTGGTGATGGAAGCCTCTGAGAAAGCTGGTTCTACCATTTTGGATCTGCATATGAGACTAATTCTTTTCCTCAGATAAAGTTGTAGGGCAGGATCCTTCATGTGAGTTACCCGGTTCACAGTTTAGTTTTAAACTAGTCTCCAAGGCACCGGCTATCCCTAGTGTGCTGTGACAAGGGCCTAATAGTCCACCATTTTTCCCAACCAGCATCCCTGTTGTCTTCCTGGGAATTAAAATACCAACAGAAGCTGGGAAGTTTCTCATTTTCAGACCCTTATCACAACAGACTTTCATTGTCCATTTGGGTTCCAGACACTCATAGCAGTATATGTGTCCATACTTTTCTCTGTCTTTATCTAGTCTTGGACTTGATTACTCCAGAAGGGGCTGCATCTCTATCCTTTGTGTGGGGAAGAAGTCATGTTCATGTAAATAGTGATTTACCCAAAAGCAAAAACAAAACAAGACAAAAAACAAATGCTGCAATAAATTTTAAAAGTACATGCATAAGTAAAATTTTGAAGGGGGCATCCCATTTCATTTAATTTCAATGATATGTGATTGTTTATTCCTTCTTAGCGAAAGTATGTAAGTCCATCTTTTCCTTTGGTAGATGTCTTAGTCTCCTTAGGCTAATGTAACAAAATACTATAACTGGGTGACTTAAATAATAGAAATTTATTTTCCTGTGGTTCTGGAGGTTGAAATCCAAGGTTAAGGTACCAGCAGGGTTTGGTTTCTGGTGAGGACTCTCTCCCTGGCTTCAGAAAGCTGCCTTCCTGTGTGTCCACACAAAGTAGAGCATCAAACACAAGCTTTATGCTTATGACCTCATCTAACTCTAATTATAACCCAATGGCCATCTCAAGAAACCATCACACTGGGGTTAGAGCTTCAACATATGAGTGCAGAGACATTCAGTCCTCAACAGTAGATAATTCTCATTGCCATTGTTTTCTTGAGTAACATTCAGAAGATATTTCTTCTTAAAGATTTGTTGTATTTCTGAAGTGCATTATTTCAATAGTGAAACTGACCAACAACAGAATTTGTCTTGTTTGACCATTAATATCTTGAGAACTTTAGAAAACAATCCACATTTTTACCCAAATCAACTCTGCTTCAGCTTTTACCTTTTCCAACTTGTTGCATATTGTCATATGTGGAATTTTAGGGAAAGATCAGAAAATAACACCAACATGGAAAATATATAAACATGTATCCATACATGTACTATTTATTTTAAGGTAGTTAAAAGAGAATACACATGAAAATCTTCAAAACTCTGAGATTTTCAACCTTTTCTATAACCAAATAAATATGAACATTTCTATATCCAAGATTGCTAAGATTTTCTTCATCATGACTGAAGTTATCTGAAATTTCATTTATATATAGTTTCTAATTTATAGGTTTTATGGAGGACAACAACACAACCTTTTCTAATATGTAAATAAAGATTCAGGACATATTATAATATTAAATATTAATACTAAAATTAAATCACTACTACACAGAACTGATAGAAAATGACTAGTAGCAACATAATCAAGCTTTTATCTCTATTTATACAGTATTTTGAAAACTGAAATACTAATGGTATCACTTTAAGCAATGGGACTTTCAGATAACTTAAAATACAAGTTGTTCCCTTCGACCTCCTTCTTAAGATATATGGAATCATCACAATGAATTCTTCTGTATAGACACTGGCAAAAATAATAGTGTGATATCAAATGTAAAATGTCTCAGTAACTGTAGAAAATAAGGAAGAAGGAAAGAAGTTCATCACTTTTTTTTTTTTTTCTTTTTTTTGAGGAAGGTATTCCTCTGGAAGCTTTTATAGCCATTATACTATTTAAACTCTTACAGTTTTCCCATCTAGGAGGGAATGCTTTCACTGTGGCACTAAGTGGGTACTGCCCAGCATGAAAGGCCAGGAGATCTGAGTTACCAAACTGTCTCATGTACACCTTAGTGTGTCTGGGTATATTGTTATTTTTATATGAAGGAAGAAAGTGTTCCTGCAATTTTTTCTAAAATGGGCAGGTGATATATTTCTATACTCTAAGACTTTCAGATATTTCTAAAGAGTTGAAGTATTTCATCTAGAACGATTACTGTTGCTTAATCCTGCCTGGTGTAGAAGAGGTGGTGCTGATTAGAGGGAGGAGCTTATCATCTCAGATGTGCCAGGAACTCTAGTGGGAACCCTGATTTTAAACCTTGTGATGATTTTCTAGGCTCCCTATCCTATGCACTGTATTCAGGAACACCAAGGCAGAGAGAGCTGAGGAGACTACACTTCTACCTCCAGATTTGGGAAGAAAGGGCGACCAAGGCAGCATATGGTGCAACAGCAAGAAAGAGACAGGGAATGACAGTGAATGCATGCCTACTGCATGCCAGGCTCTGACTCTTTGTACACAATATCCCATTTAGAAAGACCAACAAATCTATGAGGTGTACATATTATTATTGTAATATTCAGAGGCAAAAATAGAGACTTAACACCCAAGGTCACATACCAACACTACTGGGGTTTGAACTTCAATCTGCCTGATTGCAAAACATGCCCCCCTTTTGCTATATTATACACACCAGTATGCATCTCCTGAAACTCAGATACTGTTTTCCCATCAGAATAAAGCCATTTCATTTCTACTGTTGATTATATCCTCCTGTAGCAAAGTGGGTTTTTTTTCCTTCTTTAAAAGACAGCTCATCAACTTGAATTTAACTTCACGATATGAGGCATTATCATAAAGCAAATGCTGCTTGAAGTTCTGAAAATGAACTGGCCAGGGAAACTGTAGATTCAGGATTTTTTCCCATAGAAATTCATATCTTTGTGACTGTCATTGAAATATATATATACAGAAATGATAGATTTGGGTTTGGTGGTAACTTCTCTAATTTTTAGAAGGGTTTCCATTCTACTTGATATCAAGTTATGCATTTCATGACCATAATTTAGATACTGCCACTGGTCTCAGAGTAAAATTTCAAATGCAGCCTTAACACACTGCTATGTTTTATGGCAAAAGATAAATTTGGAGTTGTGTTTCTCATCCTAGATGCTTGTGTACATCTTCTCATTTCTAGGCCTTGATGCTGGTTGCTTCTGGGCCTGTCGTCTCGTCTTAGAATGCCTAGCCCTGTCAGTCTCCTTGCTTTCTGAGATTCTGCACTCAGTTTTCTCTGCTGGGCTAATGCTGCCTGAGTTCTTCCTCCTCCAGGAAACCAGATCACAGCTCATTTGAATGTAATCTCTGGCGACAGCATTTGAGCTTGCCTTTGGGTGGAGGTCACAGCTAATGTCTTAGCTTCTGTGCTTCCTGTTGGTTTGTGGTTGAGAGGATAATGGTCATGAATTTCCATTTAATTCTTCTTCAGTACAAGATTGTCACTCTATGACAGAGCATCATAATGAAAAAAAGCCAAGTAATGAGGAAAAAGCAATTCCATTCTTCCTGTAACCAGAGAGACCACATGGTACAGAGACAGGACCCAGGACTCCAGCCATTCCAACGCAGCCTGGTGTCTTTCTGCACCAGGACTTAAGGCAATACTTGAGTCTTTTGTCACTAACCAGTTCTGTACTGTTGGACTAGCCACTTAACTTTTTTCCAGTTATTTTTAACTTCTAAAATTTTTAATTTATGCATTATATTTATATATAATAGTTGGATTCATTATGCCATACTTGGAATGCACATAACACAATTTGATCAATATCATTGCCCAATCCACTTGCTCTGCTTAACTGATTTCCCTTCGATTATTATTATCATTATTATTTTAGTGTATTATAAATGTGGAATTCATTGTGGTATATTCGTACATGGACAAAGCATAATTTCATAGATTTTGTTCCCCAGTATTTCCCCCATTCCTTCCCCTTCTTCCTCTCTCTCAATTCCCTTCCTCTACTCTCTTGGTCTCCCTTCTATTTTCATGAGATCCCCTTTTTTTCTTATTCCTCTCTTTTCTCTACATATGAGAGAAAACATTTGACCCTTGACTTTCTGAATCTGACTTATTTCACTTAACATAATGTTCTCTTGTTCCATCCATTTACCAACAAAGGACATAATTTCATTCTTTGTCTTGGCTGAGTAAAACTCCATTGTGTAGATATACATTTTCTTTATTCACTCATCTATTGACTGGCACCTAGGCTGGTTCCATAATTTGGCTTTTGTGAAATGTGCTTTATAAACATGAGCGTGCATATGTCACTGTTGTATGCCAATTTTTGTTCTTTGGAATAAATATGAAGGAGTGGAATAGTTGGGTCATTTGGTGGTTCCATACTTTCCAAAGGGGTTATGCTAATGCACCATTAACATAATGTGTACCATTTTTAGCTACTTAATCATTGTGGCTCAATTTTTTTTCATCAACATAAAGTAATAATGAGATAGTATGTGAAGAGTGCATTGTGAAATACAGATTACTATGCAAAACTCCAAGCTACTGCAGTGTGACCAATTCCAGTGTTCAGCAGCCCCTCCTTTTTTCCTTACTCATTTGGCACTGAATCAGAGACTACTATAATTGGGATAACCAACCTCCAGTTTGCTAGGAGCTCCCCTGATTTTAGTAATAAAATTCCTGGATCCTGCAAAACTTTCAGCCCAGGACAAATCAATATGTTCAGTTGCCCTACCAATAATGAAATGATTTAATAAGGAAAAAAAAAAAAAGCTAACTAATGCTAAAATCTCCTTTCTCCATCCGTTTAGCCAGAAGGAAGCCAGCAAGGTGTTGCCATATAACCAAGCTATGCTCGCATTATCCTCTCTAAAGCAAAGAAGGTTTTTCTGAGAAGGGCTAAACTGGTGGTCATTGACGGGAAGGGAATGAAGACATCATCAAAACTAGTATTTAGTGTTATATTAATAAGAAAACTGAGCACAGGTGGGTGTTCAGGATACCTCCCTTAAAACCAGACCCAACTCACTCTCTTGTGTAGGTCCTGGTATTCTATTTTGTGAGAAATTTGGAAACGACCTGCTCCCAGAACCCACTACCACAGTGACTCTGCTTCCCCAGCTCCTCTCCCTTCCCACTTGCAGCCAAGCATCTCTCTTGTATTTCGTGCATGAATACAGGCATGTGAAATGTTCAGTCCTGCTGAGATGATATAACATGGTGTCCTGGTGTTTTGTTTTTGTTTTTTCTTTTTGTTTGCTGTTTGGTCAATAAAACAACTATCTTTACCTAACTGCAGGCTCCCAACCACAGTAGGCCTAGTCACCTCCTCAATTCCAGCCCACACACTCCCTTCCTCCCACCTCAAGAGAATGACAAGTGGTGTGGCCAGGCTCCTCCCCCTGCTGCAGTGACCTCCTACCCCACTGGAGATACAGCCTGATCAAAGGCCTGTTGTTTTCTTTTGGCTCTTGAATTCGCAGGCTGCAGGTGTATCTGTAGCGCACACACACACACACACACACACACACACACACAAATCTTGTCCTGAGCACAGCAGATTATGGGAAAGAGAAAACATCAAACAATACAAAACGGCAGTAGCTGAATAAACACCTCTCTCTGAATCTCATGGAAGAAAGAATTGAGACTCCCAGGGAGGGATCAGAAGAGATTTCAGTAGCTCTGAAGCTATGGTCAAGCAATCCAAGAACTGGCCAAACGGGTTGGACTGCTTTCTGTGAGTCATTGACATTACCACAGGCCTGTGATGAGTTGGGGCCCATTCACTCCAGGTCCCTCTCACCTGTGGGAAACAGGCTTTTAAAATAGAGAGTTGTCATCATCACCAGGCCTCAGTTTCCTTGTGTTTACCATGGTTGGGCACAAGTCATGAGATCTGTCTTTATTCTTGTACTTTTAAAGAGTTTTATTCCTTTGCATATGCAATGATTAGTTTTGGAGTGGATTTTTTGAAATGCTGGTTATTTTGACACTGCAATAGGCCTTAGGACTTGAAGGCATTGGGAAGAGACATAGAGAAGCCTAGTGTCTCTGAAAGGAATGAAGTTGTGGATATTTTCAATGATTCTCAGTTCCTTCACTTGCAGGGATCAGTAGCATGTTGACACATGTCTAAAAGCACTCTGAGGGGAAACAAAAGCAAAAACAAAACCTGATTTGTGAGTTGACCAATTTCCCTACTGTAAATACTCTCACTGACGCCAGAATTGGAGACAGGCAGTTAGTGTAGAAATAGGGGACCTGGTCAGATCGAGGAAATGGAGGCCATGAAAGCCATCTGCCTCTGGAAGTTGGAGACTGCCTTAGGAGAATGGAATGTCAAGGACCTGGAGAGCTTATTATTACCAAATTTACTGCCCTTGTCAGGGGCTACAGACAAGGAGATGCTAATTAATGCCCCCTGGGCCTTTACTTGCCTGAATCACCTTGGCCCTCCCCCTGCCCATCATTTCTCACTTTATGCAAAACCGAGCCTAATCTTGTAGGTGGGAAGGAAAGACATAAGGGGGAAAGAATGGGAGAATAAAACCTATAAAAAGACAAGATTTTTTTTTTTATTGTAAACAAATGGGATACATCTTGTTTCTCTGTTTGTACATGAAGTAGAGGCATACCATTTGTATAATCATACATTTACATAGGGTAATAGTTTTTGATTCATTCTGTTATTTTTTCCCTTCCCCCCACCCCTCTTTTCCCTCTATACAGTCCTTCCTTCTTCCATTCTTGCCCCCTCCCACCCCCCATTATGTATCTTCATTCGCTTAGCAGCGAGATCATTCATCCTTTGGTTTTTTGAGATTGGCTTATCTCACTTAGCATGATATTCTACAATTTCATACATTTGCCTGCAAATGCCATAATTTTATTATTCTTTATGGCTGAGTAATATTCCATTGTATATATATACCAATTACTTTTCTTTAATAAAGTTTACTTTCTACTCTACGCTTGCCTTGGTGTGCTTCTCTGGCGTTATACTTCGACACCTGAGGAAGCAGGACTAGTCACTGGTAAACGGCAGTATCATCACCTTGATCAGTTTAGCAGGCTCCTGCACACCATTCAACAGGATCCTAGTTTTCATCTACCAATGGCAATTTTACCTGATGGATATTATGAAATTTTTTTGGAAAATATACTTACTTAAGAATAAAAATCCATCAAAATAATTTCAGTTAGAATGCTGTATTAAAAATTTCACTCATCGTTCTTTCTTGTTCTTTAGCAATTTGGTGTTTCCTATATTCTTTCTGTACTCAGCCACTCTCTCTTTTTATTTGAAGTCTGTTTCTTTTTGACACTTAGCTCATGTTCCCTTTATCTATACTGGGAACTGATTTACACCCAGATGTTCTCCTGGCTTTATCTTTTATCTTTGCTTTTTTGTTTTCCCTTAAATTATTTAAAATTTATCACTCCCAAGCCTTTCTCCCCTCAATACCTAGAAACTCAGTGGCTCCCATAACTTATAGAATAAAGTTCAGACTCCAAGACCTTTGTGATTGACTTTGACCCCCAGCTTCTGTCTCTAATTCCCAGGATCCACGCCGCCCCATGAGACTTGCAATTTGACCACTCCTAGATTCTCGCAGCTCCCTGAATATGATAAAATGCTTTACTTATGTGGTGATTGCTCTGACCCTCTCTCCTCATTAAGCCCTTAAGTTTAGGTTTATACCGATCACCTCTGTGACTACAGCATCCATTATTATCCGTCTCTCAGCACTGACAGTAATTATTAATCTACTAAGATGTCTTCATTTAGACTGAGGTCCATTTGGCTCAGAGGCATTTATCCTTATATTCTAATTTCTAACAAACTGTCTGGTATATACCAGATGCTCAATAAATACTTGCTGGAAAAGAAAAAAATTAACAAATGATAATTGAGGTTGTCTCATTTTTATCACAACTTAAATTCTAAATTATTAAAGTCCTTCAATCATTAACTGAAAATCTTATCCATCGATATAATAGTAAAGGAGATTGATTCAATAAAATAGGATACAACCATCAGAGAAATGAAATTTGATCTAGAGCTCCAAAAAGTGAACCACCAAGATACAAGAAAAAAATGTGAGCAGCATTATCTATTTTACGTAAATAAATAAAAGGAATAAACATGTTATACACACAAGTCTTTGAAAGCGTATGTATTAGAACTTTACTTTTGGTTTTATGTCTTGTATATTTATTATTTTTATATGATAAAACAGTTATATGAGGAAAAATCAACAGAGATTACATAGTGATAGAGTTATGGACCAGTTTTTATTCATTATCCTTCTTTGTAACTACAAAACATGACTTTTAAAACTAAGACTAAGCATAGCAATATTCTCCACTAAGACTATATGTAGCAATATTCTCCACGTCAGCAGATTTTTCAGCATTGCCTATGAACCCACTCCAGTAAGTGGGTTATCTCTCTAATTGATAGCTTCAGTACAATCTGTTTCCTGGTGACAGTTGCCAGGGCATGCCTCCTTCTCTCTGTTCTTCTTCCAGCTCACTTTAAAGGCCTAAAGGCAGAAAGATACAGTCAGGAAGGCAAGCAGCAGCATTAGCCCCGTTTTGTGTGCTCCGGTGAAAGGAGCTCTGCCCGCACGTGCCTCTGATTTAGCCAAAGCCCCTCAAAGAGGAAAAACTCCTTTCAAGCCTTGCAGGAAAAGTCTGGGGCACAGTCAATGACAAACCATCACTACAGCTTGGCACAGAGGCATATGCCTATAGTTATAGCCCCTGGGGAGGCTGAGGCAGGAGGATCACAAGTTCAAGGAATGTTGGCAACTTTGACTCCATCTAAAAATACAAAAGGCTAGGGATGTAGCTCAGTGGTGAGTGCCCCTGAGTTCCATCCCAGGCAAAAACAAACAAACAAACAAAAGAGTCATTACTTCTTGTTTTAATGCACAACAGAGTTCCTATAACTGCCTTAAAAGGCATATATTCTCTCTCTCCACACATATCACACATTGCTTTCATATTACCACAAATGAAAAAAGAAACAGTTTGCAAAGTAACACAGAGTTCTATTTTTAATTAAAATTGTCTATCAACATTTAAAAATTTTAAAACATGCAAATAATAAGGTACTGCTAAATGGTCCTAAAGGAGTACTGCTTTTCCCAAAGGTCAGTTTGCAACAACATTATAGGTCACAGGCATGAACACAGAGGCTTCTATACATTGTGCTGTGACATGAAGTGACCTTTGTTTGGGTTTTAGGGTTTGCTGGCCCCATTTTCCCATTTTTCCCAGTGACCCCTGGGGTCACCAAGAACCACTGTGGTAGGAGACATGGAGAGCTTAGAAACCATGGCAGGACTATAAAGATTCGGAGATAGATAATATCCTGAGACTTGGGGAATGAGACTTAGGGTTGGGGGTGGCACACGATCCATTCTCTCCCCGCCTCTCCACAACCATGGTGATGGCTATTATAGGTTGGATACAGTGGGGATGAGGGAGTTGTAGGAGAAGGCCCCAGGAAAAAAGAAGCAGAAGATAGAAGCCCCAAAGAATTGAGCCTCTGCAGTCCTGAAGGTAGGGGGAGGCTTTGATCCACAAGAAATGTTTTGAGCTTTCTGGAAACTTCATGGTCTGAAAACAGACATCACTGAGGAAATCATTCAGCCCATGGAGATCTGAGGGCCTTTGAAGTCCAAACTCTGTCCAGTTTGGGCAGGTGGTTTCTGCTTTGTGAGAAACTTCATTCTGATACTTTTGAAGCATGAGGTTGAGTCCTAAAGAGGCAGAGAGAGAAAGCAAGAAATTGACTTCTCGGGCTTGGCCCTTGACTGAAGAGAGAGGTATTTACCATTTCACAGCTTATATATAGATCAGAACATCATGTATACATATACATACATACATACACATACAACAAATATATACATATACCACAAGATGTATATATTGCCCCAGTTTGAAGAAAAAAAGAAAGAAAGAAATATAGGCAACAATAACAGTACTACTTTGGCAACTACTATTATTGTTTCTATACAATTCCAACTCTGAGGATATTTGCAGCAGTATTGTTTATAATAGCAGAAAATCCAAATAAATGTCAACAATGCAAGATTTTAACAATGCATTTTGCTATCTAATCCAATAAAATACTCAAAAATCAGGGGGAGAGAGAGAGAGAGACAGAGACAGAGAGAGATTTCAATGGAATGTCTGTCTGGAGCATCCCAGACCCCAGACTCTCATCATATCAGCTTGGCAGACACAGCGCAACAGGATAAGGAATTCCTGATTTGAAACTCCAACACCCCAACAGTTTTCTCGAAGTTATCTGAGAGTCCCTATTGAGTAAACTCTAGTTTAACACTCCCTTCTTTTATAAACCTCAGTCAGATTTTTGTTGTGAATCTGCTTCCTGACCCAAGGTAAAAACCATCCCTGTAACTTATTTTCAACGAATTAGTCTTATACATTGGTATTTACTCATGGTTGTGAGGCCGCAGTAACTTGTGTGGCCTATCTGGGTCTTTATATCTTTATTTGTAAAGGAAAGAGGACTAGACCTCTGTATTAATTAGAATGCTTTTGGCTATAAAACATGGGAAATCAACTCCACCTGCTTGAATAATTAGGACAAGTGTTAATTTACATAAAATAAAGTACAAAGGCAGGATAAACTTCGGAATTGGCTGATTTCATTGTACAGTGATTTTATAAAGGACCAGGTACTCCTGTAACTCTGTTCTGCTGTTAGCATCATTTGGGCAGGCTCTTTTAGGGTTGTAGGATGGCTACCTAAAGTTTGGGGATACCTCTTTATTTATTTCCTTAAGGTGAAAGAAACTTTTTTCTGATGTCTTTCTTATGTAAAAGTGTTTTCCCAGAAGCTTCCAGAAAGTTTTTCCTCATGTCCTATTGACCAGAATTGGGTCACATGCCATTTCTGACAAATTCTAGGGAAGATGGATGATACTGGGTTTAGACCAATTAGAATCACTCCTGGAATTCAGATTCTCCTAAGCTTAATGGGAGAGATATAGGTAGCTGAACAAATTTGAGATTCTGTTAAGAAAGAAGTGGCAAGGGATGCTGACTTGACACCCAAGCATCTGTAAAATTCTTCCAGATCAAGGAATCCCACTGTTCTCTTAGATATTGGTTTCTGTATCTGGGTGATATTCTTGAACTGTGTATTTAAACTGTTTGTAGCTAGTTGTATTTAGGGTTTTGTTGTCTTTACAAGAATAGAAGAGCAGTATGTTTTTTTATTTTTGGCTTGTCTAATGTACATCTACATATAGTGCCAAATGCGTCTATTTGAGGCTGTCAATTTTTAGAGACTTGTTTAAAAATCTTAAAAGGCAAAAATAAACACCAAATTTAGTAAACTAAAGCAGATATACAGATAGAAATATCTAACCTTTAAGTTTTTAAAAAACTGTATGGAGTTGCCAAAAAGTACTGACTGACAGGTGCTATGGGTGACATCATTTAACTCCTTGTGCGTAGCAATACCTGCCCTTCTATGACAAAAGATATGTGAAAGAGTACTTTGAAGTATAAAACAGCTAAAGAGGTGAAAGATGTTAGTACAACCAGTGTCTCACTGTCCAAATGAAGGGTTTTTGAGAACCAAGGCCCTTCATCTGAAGGATCATTAGGCTGATAAGAAAGGAGCCTCTGTCACACACCCATATGGGGCCCCAGAGCACATCATTAGCGTGTAATTTGACTTGGTTACTTTGTGTTCCCCTTTCCTTATTTTAAGTAGGTTTTTTGGACTATTATGCCTCAGATATTTTTGCTGGGAAGAAGGCAGATGCCACCTGAATTTAGTATTCTTCCTGTCATTTGTAAAATATAAGCTCACTGAAAAGATAATAGGAAGTGTCTTGATAAAAGCTGGGAGAAAGTGAAAGCTTTTGAAGATCAGAAGACAAAGAGGTAGGAGGAAGAAAGGAGAGATCTGTGGAACCATGAGCCCCCAAAATATAAGCCCACTTCTTGACTGTATGGCTATTGCTTGAAGGAAATATTGGAATATTGGTGCTGCAAGCTGCACCGTGTGCCTTAGAGAACAAGGTCCGAGCCAAAAGGTACTCAGAAAACCTTCTGAGATCACTGCAGATTCAGGGACGGCTGAGAGTGACCAACTACACCAGGCTGTCTGGGAGAGTCCCTGGGATGCAGAATTTTCAGTGCCAACATCTAGAAAATTCTGTGCAAATCATAATGACTTGGCTTTTCTTGGGGGAAACTACATGACAACCATGATGGAGTGGAATTGAGAAGACCTTCTCCTGATTTGTGGGAAACATGTGCATCTTCTCCCAATGGAGAGGGTGTAGTAAAATGTTGACATTTTAGAAACCTAGATTCAATTTTCAGTTTTTTTTAAATTTATTTTTATTGTAAACAAATGGGATACATGTTGTTTCTGTTTGTACATGGAGTAACAGCATATCATTTGCATATTCATACATTTACATAGAGTAATGATGTTTGATTCATTCCGTTATTTTTTTTCCTTCCCCCCCACCCCTCCCACCTCTCTTTTCCTTCTATACAGTCCCTCCTTCCTCCATTCTTGCCCCCCTCCCACCCCCCATTATGTGTCATCATCTGCTTATCAGTGAGATCATTCGTCTTTTTCAGTTGTTTTAAAAGAAAGAAAATTATGTTTTTGCACACCATGACTTGAGCACTGAGATTCATGCCTAACACACAGGTTAAGATGTCTATCCCTTAACAAAACTCTCAAGCTAGATATATTTCGACCTTCAAACATTTTAGATTTTAGAAAAATATTTCAATATTTGTTATTTGTATTACCTGGTAAATCCAGTGCAGTACCCTGTAATCAGACACATTGGTATTTCTATAAAAATATTTGTGAATGCACACATTGGTATTTCTATAAATATATTTATTAATATTGGTATGAAATGAATTAAATAGCTTAAATGTTCTGTGTCAATTAAGGTTAGGTGGTGCTGCCAAATGAGTTAGGATTAGTTTGGTTTTACTACCAGGTTAGTCATTATAGCTTTCAGAAATTTTAAGATCTTGGAATTGTGAATAATAGATTTTTGCTGTATTTATACACATTAGTAAATATAAAAATTTCTTCTTAATATATTATAATATTAGGTCAAAAGTAAAATCTATCCCATGTTTTCCAGTAGTCACTAAAGATTCTAGATAGTTAATGAGCATATAATTCCACTTAACACTTATAAAATTGATCAGACCCTAGTATTGGAATCAATAGTGGGTTTAATTTACAATATAAGGTGATATATGTAGCATTTACATGTTCTATTTACACAATACAGATTTTTATCAGAATAACCAACACACAATGTCACAATTTAAAATAGCTTTTTGTAAAAACCTGTCAAAATGCTAGATTTGCTTGACCTCATCATAAAAGAAGTAAAACTTTTCCTTAAGGAATATTGCTGAGCTACAGATTTTTCTCAAGGTAACATAAAAGGCTTTTGACTAGAAATTTCTTTAATGTCTACGTGGAAGCAAAGACAAGGGTACTTGTTTACCAAATGTCACCTAGCAATCTAAGAGACAAAACAATAATAATAATGCATTTGTTGGTAAGCCTGGAAGGTGTGGTTATTGTCAGCACATCTAATTATGTGTAAGCCCAGCCATTCTCTGTCCTGATTTAAAGTCATCAAAATATCAGCTCTCCAGGGCCTGAAAAGCTGTACCAAGCAAGTTTAAAATCTCTCAAACTTTGGTGGTTTCATTATTATTCTTCACTAGAAAGATAGCCTAGATCTAATTTATTCAGAGCTTTGAAGATAAGATTTAGTGTCTTGAGTAAAATTCAGTTGTATCTCAGGAATAAATGAAAGAAGCCAAGGCTCATTTGTCACAAATCCTTAGGCTTCCCTTTTCCATGGGGAAAGCCATGGGGAAGGAGAGGGCATCTTAGATGTTCTCCCTGTGAGGAAGCCATGAGTAAGTTGGACTGGATGGAGCACACGTCAACATTTAGACCTATCTTATTTTGCCACTTGATGGGCAGTTTCTCTCTCAAATCACATATCATGGTTTGTAAAACATGATGCTTGGGATAGGACTTTTTTCCTTCTTCATTTCATGTGGTTTTCAAAAGGTTTCAAATCAATCTTGCCAGCACTGTTTATACTGTCTTTTGAGATCTCCTTGGGGTCAGGATTCAGTGCCGTCATTCATTCCCATCCCTTCAATCTTGATATTCATGACAAACTCATTACGTGGTGGAAATTTAAAATATTTATGTATCAATCGCACTGGGACTCTAATTATTGCAAATGAGGCTCCTTGTCCCTTTCATGACATCTCCTCTGAGAGGGAGTGTGTGAAGAGCTGTGATAATCATTTTTCCCCTAGTTTCTTTAAACCTTCCTAACAACCCTCTTCACACCACCTGCACAATGGCAACTGCATTTAAAGTTCCCTGGTGCCTCTGACTTCCTGCATTGGCCTGGTGAAGGTTGCTCAGCCTCTCCTTTGGCTTACCATGCGTCTGCAGGTCACGCCTACAGTTCTGTGGAGCCCACAACTGAAGAACCTCAGCAACTAAAGGATGAGAGTAAAGCTGTTTTTACCTGTCCTTGTTGACCAACTTTGCTTTCTTTTGTGCTCCTGAACTCAATGGGCTAAGAAGACTCAGAGGGGTTTAATTCAATACAATTCTCTCTGCCAAATGTCCCCCAGGACTCCACTTAACACTAGCCTGAAATGAAGGAATAGATTGGAAGCATCTCTCTCATTTTTTCAGTATTAAATGTAGTGAGTGATTTCTTTAAACCTGGGGCATGTGAGTCTGTATATCTTTTGTTATCAATCAACAAATTGTCATGTTAAGTAGGATAAGAAGTCAGAGAGACACAGAAACTCATGGAACCAAATCATTATCAACAGTAAATTTTACAGACTTCATTATTTCATGGTGTGAGACCCAACCAATCCATGGGGCACTTTGAGCTAAAACTTTACCAGGAGACTTCTGTACCTAAAAGTCTTCATGTTGTTCATAAGAATCTCACTATAGGCAAAAGATATTCAGACTTACTTAAGTAGTACTTTTTTAAAAAATCAAAAAATGACTCTTCTGTAACAGTTGTTACTATAAGCACCTGATACATGATGACTTTTTCTTGAATTTTATCAGTCTACTCTACACTGGAATGAACCCAGAAGGAATAGTGTGCATGGACCATCGTAAACACTTGGAGATAGAGATGACTTGGGCACCTCTGCCCTTGTTAGCATACCATCTAATTGCTCTCCACCCAAATGGTTTCTTTTTTGGGGGGCGGTGGGTTACTAGGGATTGAATTCAGGGGAACTCAATCACTGAGCCACATCCCCAGCCCTATTTTGTATCTTATTTAGAGATAGGGTCTCACTGAGTTGCTTAGTGCCTCACTTCTGCTGAGGCTGACTTTGAATAAGCAATCCTCCTGCCTCAACCTTTGAAGCCACTGGGATTACAGTCATGTGCCACCGCACCCAGTTTTCCACCCAAATGGTTTCTATAAATGAATCTCAAAAGAAGATGCAGTTCCCACATCAAGGTAGCCTCCAATGCCCTCCTTTCTTTTTCATAGGGTTCCAACAATTTCCTCAAGAGCTTTAGAAACAACGAGGTGAAACCAAATCAGAGTTTAAGCTAATAAGAAAATAACACTAAGGTCACTGGAAGAGCCATCAAGTTTAAAAGAATAACAAGAACAAAAATCATTGTAAAACAATGGCCAGTACCATGGGCTACATCTAATATTAAAGTATTAGTTTTCAGCAATGAAATTATTAGTCTTCAGGTCCTCTTTGCCTCTCTTACTTGTGATAATTTCGCAAATGGTATTACTTGAATTAGCTATGCTTTGAGATTTCCCTGCAAACACAGAACATTTGGTGTTCTTTTTCTTTCTCTCATGTAAAAAATTTGGAAGTCTCCACCTGTTATCTTTAAAATAAAATTAGATCATTCATGTTTTCATAAAAACTTAAATGGAACCAGGATTGCTATTTTAAGGCAAAATATTTATGTTGCAATAGTTACATCAATTTCAAACAGGTATATTTAACGCAAAACTCCTAGAGAAATATAGCATCTGCAAGGAACACTCCCCAATTGCTTCAAAATAGCAGTTTGGGTTTAGAAAGATGATCTTTAAGTAAATCTGCCATTAAGGTAGCACCTTCTCAGTAGCTTAAAGCATTCCTGACTGAACATTACTAGGGAGCTCTGGGTGCTGGGTTATTCTTGTTCCCAAACCAATGGGAAATATGTAAGCTTCTTGCTCTCAATGTATAAAGTTGGAAAAAATACTTTCATAACTACGTCTTCATATTCAAATTTTCATAGTAGGCAGGTTAAGGTAAGAAACTTTGTTGTATTTATTGGTATATCCCAAGCACCTAGAACAGTACCTGAAACATATATACAAGATGTTCAAAGAGTAAATGAATGAATGAATGAATGATGATATATAAGCTAGGTAGGCTGCTATCTACCAAATGGAGGACTTTCAAGGTCATAGAAGACCAGAATAGTAAACAGGATTTCACTGAACTCAAACCTACCATTTCTAGATTCCCTGAATTGTTTCTGATCTATTCTTTCTCCCCAGTAGAAATACTGAAATTGTTCTGGGAGTAGGTCTGGAAGCAGAATTGCTTATTCATAGGGCGTGTGCATAATGACATTATAGTGAAGTCATTTATGCATCTATGTGCTTTTTCCCCCAGATCAACTTATCTATTAGGCATAGTAAGAACATCACTAACAAAAAGAACTTTGATATTAAGGAAAACATCTTAAGTGGAGTATTAAAATATTCATCTTTATACTAACATAGTTATGAAGTTTCACTTTTAATGTTCTTTAATGGACAAAGGAGCCCATGAAGGCAAAAGTCCCTAAGACCCGTGAAAGTCAATCTGCAGACTTCATGTCCAAGAGGCTGTGGGATCACTGTGCATAAGAATTTCAGTTTTTAGTTTTTGTAAATGTAGGGCTAGCGTAAGACCTTCGAAACATTTGGTGCTTAATATAGGTTTGAGAATGTGTAAAATAAAATTGATGAATATACACACCTAATGAAAGTCAGAAAAAATATTGAAAACCAATATGATTAAAATCAGCAAGAGGAAACAAAGAGGAAAAACTGATAAAAGAAGTTAAGGGAAAGTCAATATTTTAGGTGTGTGCTAGAAATAGTAGATAAGAATGCCTTGGTAAGTAGGAGACTCAAGCCAGGGTGGGGTAGAGGAGTATCTGGTAGGGGGGCGGGGCTTCTGTATCATGTGGGGTGCTAAGTTCATTCTTGGCAGAGAATGATGAATTTTCTGGCAGGCTAATGAATAATGGAATTCGAGAGCTAGAAGTGCTCTTAAGAGCTGTTCTAGCCTAACTCCTCATTTTGTAAGTGAAAACACTGAGACTTATTAAAGTATTGGGAAAATACACCATGATTTTTCCCTTTTCACTGCTTTACCAACTCTTCCAATGACTCAAACTGTTTTTATAAGGCACAGTGAGTGAACAACAAAACGTGACATTAATGCATTTTTTATGTGTGTGTAATATACATACATGAGAACAACTTTACATGAAGCATAATGTAAGAGAGCCATCTTCAGAAACTTAATAGATAAAGAAAATTATTTACAGGTCATGGAATGGGACATTTTTATTTCTTATCCTTCTCAACCCTACAGTATCTTTGACTTGGAATCATTAGCATTGCTTGGCCATGACCCAAGAAAGAAACCAGACCCTTTGACAAACTAAATTGGTCAGATAACTCAAAGTACAGGTAGCCAAATCTGCCTCAAGTGAAACCAGAACCAGAAGTCTCTCTGATTAGCGGTCAACAGCAAAAGAGGGAGAGGGTGAAATGATAAAATAGCAGAGCCTGCTGCCATTAACAAGTGAAGGGATGCCAGGTGCATTTGTACACACCTGTTATCCCAGCCACTCAGGAGGTTGAGGTAGGAGGATCACAAGTTCAAGTTCACTCTCAGAAACTTTGCAAGGCCTGGTCTCAAAATAAAAAATAAAAAGGGCTGGGGATGTAATTCGGTGGTAAAATACCCCAGGGGGAGTGAGAAGCACCCACAGGTTGGTGGGAGCCACAGGATTGATTGGCCTCTAGGACAGTCCTTTATGAGTGAATGCTTGGGAGGTTGAATTAGTTTCCCACACATGATCCAGAAATGAGGAAGCTAAAGGGGAAGGGAAACAATGTAAGGAGAGGTGTGGTGTGGGGATAGGAGGAGAATAGTGCCATTGAGAAGTTTTCAAAAGATATTGTAGCTCAGTGGAACCCATGGAAGAACTAAAATTTGTTCTTTAAATCTGAGATTAACTTCATCATATAGTCTCCTAAATAAGAAAGCTGACTTAATTGGAACATTTAAAATCTTCACAGAACAGACCCGTGTGGGGGTTATACAACCTGATAGGAAGGAAGAAGCTTCCACCATCTATGTAGATATTCTTATCACCATGCTTTCATGAGGTAGGGATTAGGCCATTATTATCTGGTTTGAAAACAAACATTAAGTTACTCTTTAATAAACTAACTCCTGCTTCAGGTTTTTGGGAGGCTATGATGGTTCATTTTGGTTGTCAACTCAACTAGATTGAGAGGCACTAGAAAACTGGTAAAGCTTACTAGTGCCTGTGTCTGTGAGGGTGTTTCCAGAAATGATTGGCATGTGGGTTAGTGAAAAGAGTGTGGAAGACTCCCTGAGAGGGCAGCATCATCCAATAGACTGGGTGGAATAAAAACCAAACCAAAACAAAACAAAAACAGAAAAAGTGGGCAGCTCACCAGTGTGTACAAATTCTAGTCTTTTTTAACAGGTACCTTTTCTGTTGCTGCCATCCCCCATGAACATCAGACTCCAGCTTCTTCAACCACTGAACATGGGCTCATATCAGCAAGTCTTCAGGGAATTTCCTGATCTTCAGCTGCAGGCTGGGTTGCATCATTGGTCCCTCTTGTTCTGAGGCATCCAGTTTATGTAGACTCCAGCCTCCAACTCTCCCAAAGAATCATGAGAAATGGATGAGTGACCTGGAAGAGCTGGGGATATTCCAAGTTTCATCTAATAGGTGATAGATTATATAAACTATTCTCAAGAAAATCTTGAAATGGAATGTGTGGAATTCTGTTGGATGTTACATGTTCTCAATGAAACAGAAACCACCCTAACTCACCTCCAGGCAGAAGAATTCTTCAATAGAAGGCTGCTGAAAGATGATAGGCCAGTGGGCTCCCCCAACATCATCCTCACCAACCAAAATGAACATACGAAATAAGCCACTTCCTGGTCTTGCCAATCAGCTACAAGCAGAAATGGTATACACAGTTCCCAAGACTGTTCTTAAAGTGATGAAATATGCTCTTCTTTTTTCATTCATTTTTTTTTCCTGATACTTGTTGAGAATGCAATGGTTGGAGCTCCAGCATCCACATTTGGTTATACAGTGACAGGGACTGAAACCACAAGGATTTGAATAACAGATGGAAAAAGGCAACACTATGTGACTCCTTACCAGCCTGAACTGCCACCTGCAAACTCTCATGAGATCATTTTCTCATTGTTGCCATTAGTCTCTGTTACCTTTAGATGCACCTGATAATGACCAATATAATTGCCTAAAATAGAAATTTACCCAAAAGTCTCTGGGCCACTTTCTTCATTGCATTAGGAATCTTAATCAGCCATTCATCTAGAACCTGTACAGAAAATCTGTCCTCCTCTCCTCTTACAATACACAGTGTGAGGAGCTTTGTTATTTCAGCAATATCCCTCCTGCTGCCTTTCATTCCAATACTCTAGTCAGTCAGTTACATTAGATGTACTGTTACCATTCAGTTCCTAAAAACTGATAGCTCTTTATGCTTATCAGGTGCATAAAAATGAAGTTGGAATGCCAATTGATGGCAGAATTGCAAACAACAGTATACTCTCTTGTATGTCTGATGGAAATGTGACATGTTGCTATCTTCTTAAGAGATATTTACTAATAGCTAAAGAATTTTAAAATGCCTCTGCTTTTCTACCCATCTATCCACTTCTAAGAAGTAAAATCAATACTAATGAAGGATATATGTATAGAGATATTTATTGCATTTTCCCCACAGGCAGGAAATATTTCTAAGATAAATGGATAAATATATTTGACATCCATCAACATATTTTTGGTATTTTAAACTGCAGGACTGAATGAAATCACCTAGGAAATGAGAAGAGATTTGAGGACTAAGTCCTAGAATTCTCCAAGATTTAAGGATCAGGAAGATAAAGAAGATCTAGTCAAAGAAAACAAGAAGCAATGGCCACTAAGGTGGGTGAAGAACAAGGACACTGATTTCCCAGCAGCCCAAGAGAAGAGTTTCAAGCAGAATGGAGTGACCAACTGTGCCAGATGCTGTCAAGAGGCTAGGTAAGGTGAAGTCCACGTGGAAATCACTGAAGATGTGACAAAAGCAGTAGCAATGAAGGGGTAGGGACAACAGCTTGCCTGAGAGAGTTCAAGAATGAATGGAAGGTAGGAAGGAAAGAAAGAGAGCACAGATAACTAGAGTTTTTTCAAAAGAGAAATGGGTCAGTTGGTGAACAGAAGGGAATTTGTTCAGATGCAAGGCAATATGGTTTTTTTTTTTTTTCTTTTTTTAAGAATGATATAGCGCAGTGCAAACATCAGTGATCCAAGAGATGGGGCAATTATAGGCAAGTGATAGAATGAATAATCCTATAGAAGGGTAAATTTCAGAGGGGATCCAGAACAGAACACCTGCTCAGACCCAAGAGAAGACAGAATATATGAGCACCAATGTGGGTATGATGGCATATTTGGTGATAGAAAGGGAGGAAATTCTCCTCTGATTGCTTTGGTCAATGTCCAGCTGACCCACAGATATGCAGGCAAGTTTAGTTGAAACCAGAACTGCTAATTCTACATGATAAGCCTGCAGCTGCGTGAGTTACATATAAACTTATTGTGTTAAGTCACTAATTTTTGGATGATGCCTTCAGAGGGAAGCCAGAACAGTACACCCGCTCGGACCCAAGGGAAGGCAGAATATATGAGCACCAATGTAGATATGATGGCATATTTGGTGGTAGAAAGGGAGGAAATTCTGTTATGTGTTATGATGCACATAACATGGTGGTGATAGATAAAGGATGAAAGGAATGTTCCAAATGTTTTGGTACATATAGAGCTGTCTCAGTTTTTTAAAATGACTACATCATGTAGCATTGTACTGTATGTGTCATATTTTATTTTACTGCTTTCTTATGGATATTTATTTCAATTGCTAATACAAATGCTTCAAGGAATATCTTCCTACATATGTCTTTGCACACACATGTGGATCTGAATAATAAAGTCCTGGAAGAGGAATTTCTGGGTCCAAGTGAAAATACAATAGTAATTTTAATAAATATGGCCAGATTGACCTCTATAAACAATATATCAATTTACATCCTCACCAGTAGTTTATGAGTTCCTGTTTATACTCATTTTCATGTTATTAATGTTTTTCACAATATAGTAAGGGAAAAATGTAAATTACTATAGGCATCATCTTCATCCCTCTTATCTTATGGTTCTAGAATGAACACAGCACCCATTATGGTTTGGATATGATGTGTCCTCTCAAAGGAAACGTGATACCAGGGTAGTAGTATTCAGAGGTAGAACAATTAGATTATGAGAGCTGTAACCTCATCAGTGGATTGATGCATTTATGGATTCATAATCTGAATGGATTACTGGGTGCTCACTCTAGGCAGGTAGGGACATGAATGGAGGAAATAGGTCACTGGGATAATGCCTTTGGGGATTATATTTTGTCCCTGTCTCCCCTCCCCCTTACTTCCCAGCTGCTATGAGCTGACCAGCTTTCCTCCCCTACCCTTCCACCATGATGTTCTGCCTTACCTCCGGCCCAAAGCAATCCCCTGACCATAAGTTGAACCAGTGAAGCAATGACTCTGAATAAAGTTTTCCTTTTCTAAGTTGTTCTTGTCAGGCATTTTGGTCACAGTGACAAAGAGCTGACTAGCACACCATAGCTCCTGGTTTCTATTGACTGCACAGCCCCTATTTCACTCTTATCAACCCTGCCTCACAAGGCACAGAGATCTTGCCTCACACCATTTCCCAGTGGTTCTACATTGTCAGTGCCCTTCATTTGCCAGTAGGTATTCCACTAAATTTCAATAAATTGTAACCAAAATAAGACAAATATGGAAAACATTCCACATATGTGCAGAGAAATGAGTATGCGTGAGATCACTCATTATAAATGGAAATGTTTAAGGATAATTGGAAGAAGATTAAAAGGAAGAAGGAAATTAAAAAGAGTTAAAGATGGGACAAAAAAGAATTTCTGAGGTCCCTTTGATTTCGACAACATTTCATCATTTCTTCAAGGGGATTTGTAGGTTAACTATAATTTATTTTAAAATACTTCAACATAGTGTAATAAGCTTGTGAATGGTAGTTTTCATCTTAGGGCTGCCCCAAGTGGGTCTGCATTCCCACAACTCACAGAGCCATGCTGGTTAAAAAATAAAAATAAAAACTATTAAGAAAATGGGGAAAGTACTAAACACATATAAAAGGGGCTGTGGCTGCATGTAGAGGGAAGATACCATTCTCAAAGTTAGAATTAGGGGCTTTTATACTTTATCTGTATAGTATCCTATCAAACATATATTCAAGATATTTATATAATTAGTAAGCTTTGTAGTTTTGAATTGTGAAGTGACAGAAGTTCATTTATGAGTAAGTCTAAGTAATTTGACCTTAACTCAGTGGAAAATTGTCACTTTGGCGGTATCTTTAATTTTGCCATAGATTCTCAACTTTATTACTTTGCACTCAAAGGACAATTAGCTTGGATAGTGATTCTGTTATTTAAAGCGTTTTTCTTTTGTACATCTAACCAAATTGATTTTGAATAATAATTCTCCTTGAAGTCAATAGGTCTTTCGGGGGGAAAAAAAGTGTGTGTGACCGAAGAGACTTGAGATGGAGTCCCACTAAGGACAAAGTACAGAAGCCTAATGCAGCCTTTTATGTTCTCCATTAAATGGGCATGGGAGTAAGTGACTCAAGAGAATCAACCTTTTTGTAACGGGTATGATTTCCTGGATGACTCAAGAAAACATAAGGTTTTTAAACTCCGAGTTGAAATCCTTAAATAAAGCACTAACTTGAAAAGATATATTTAAATGCAGTTGTTTATTGTCTTTTCAATTCTATCACTTTCCCACTGAATGTGTTCTTTTCTTTCATACATAATAAGCCTTAGTTATGAGGAAAGGATACTGGCAAGAGAGACAACTAAGCCATTCAGGGTTTCTAGTGGTCTCATCAGATAATCACAAAACATTGGTGCCATTGAGGCCATTGAGAGTGCATAGTCTGTAGGAGAAATACAGCATAATGACATGGCCCAGGCTCAGCAACTGGGTCTGTGCTGAGAATCTGCCACAATCTTTTTGACCAATTCACTCAAACAATTGTTTTCCTCTTTCTCACATCAACCAGTTAATTGAATGGAAAAACAAGCGGTTGTTCTGACTTCAGGCTGTATCCCAATGTTAAATCAAAGTTCATATTTTACCATAGCTAAGTTTAATTCACTACTAAACTGAGATTCTGTCTGAAATACAAAGAAGCTACAAATTATCTTCTAAAGTCAGTAAATCAACATCAACTTATTTTGTGACCTTAGAAATATACCAGAGATGTGCAAAAAAAGTGTTAGTAGATATTTTCCATTGGAAAAATTCAGGCAGTCAGTGATCTATGGTTTTTCTTGTTTGCTTCACCATCTTTTTTATTACGATGATATATTGTCTTAAAGGAAGTTGACTGTCATCTGTTTCTTTTTGTTCACACAGGCCAGAAGTGTTTCCAACAGTGCCTATATCCCTGTACCATTTGAGGTGATCCATCACCTTGCCTCTTCTTTATATCTGTCAAAGAACCAAAATCTTTAATGATACATCAGTGTAAGATGGGAACAAGCATTCACCTGGGGAACTTAAGTTTGTCTGTTTCCCATGATGTTGCGTGGACCTTTATTCCCCGTACTTTTCTCTATCACAAAAGTGTAACAGGTGTGCAAAGTTACCCACATTTCTAGGCAAAGAGGTGTCATGCCAATTCAGAATGGTTGATTGATGGCAGAGGCTTGGCTAGCCATATCCAGGCTTAGTGGAGATCAAGTAGTAGTTGACAAGCAATGTCTGACAAGTGTGCTGCTCAGGTATTTTCCTTATTTCCCAGTTTCAAGGTACAATCAGACCCTATTAACTGGTTGAATAAGTGCTACAGAAAGAGTACTAATCAGGACATCTTTTTTTAGGTTAATTGATACACAACACTCACATGAGTGCGCAGGGGTTTCCCCACCCTCAGGGGTCAGAGAAAACTTTACATGATGATTTTTATAGCCTCTGCATGAGTACATACATAGAAACCACTCTAACCAGAACTCTACAGCAACAATAGGTCTATAATAGCAAAGCCAAGTCAGAGAGGCCGAGGGTTCAAATACAGATTTCAAATTTAGTTCTCCCTCATTCCCATTAATGGTTCTGGTGCCATGGAGGCATTTCGGAGGCAATGAGGCTAGGGAGTTTCTGCAGTGATGAAAAGCTCAAGTATGACTCCTGCATCTTGGAGATAGTCACTCACTGACTCTTCATCCTGCTTACCTCTAGCAAGCCCCCACAAGCTCTTGATCTTGGAAAGCCTACCACTCTGAGTAGGTCTCTGGCAAACTTTATGAACATCATTTATCCTCTTACACAGTAGGCTCCTTCCAAGTAAGAACCCCTGTAAGTTCACTAGTTTTGTAGGTGTTTCTTTTTAATGGCAGTGTTTTGTTTATGCTGTTAGTAGCATAACAGCAAACTTTCACAAATTCATGCACACATTCCTGCAGATAATTGCACATTTCTTTTTCTGTGGTCCAAAGAGTTGGGTGAACTTTCCCCTCCACCACTGGAATGGATATGATGGCAGGAGTGTATCTGAAGGACCTGGATCATCCCATATAGTAATTGTGTGATTAGGGACAATTTAACATCTCTGTCTTCATCTATTTAAAAGAAAAAAAAAAAAAGGACGGGGGGGGAGGGATACTTTTCCCTACTCTATCTACTTGGTAGAACTTTTACAAGGATCAAATGAAATGCTCATGCAATCTCTTTGTAAAGTATAAATTGCTATGTGAGGGTTGTTTTATTATTGCTATTCTTTTGCAAATCTGGTCACTCCACTGTAAGGTGCTAATTATGCTGTAAGGAATTCTGTCCCTTGTGCCACCCACCCAAAGAATGACAGCCTTTAAACAATGCCAATTTCATGTAATTCTCACTTATCTGAGATCTTCTTCCTCATTCCATTGAATTCTGCCTGACTTCTTGGCATTGACCATTAATACAGCCCAACTCAAGAGGAAGGAGCTACTGGGACCATCTTCCAGTCAAACACCATCGCCATCATCACTGTGCCTTCCACATCACTCAGAGATTTCTACCTGGACCATCCATAAACTTCTTGCATGAAGGTTTCACAGCCCTTCCAGTCTTCTGCATTTAAAGTTGTTTAGGAAAAATTGCCTCCAGTATAGGGATTAATGTTTGGACAGGCTGTAGTTTTATTCTAACTCAAACTCTTCCAGTGCCACATCTGTTTCCCTTGTGGATATTAAACACTATTGGTGCTCACACAATGATCAATTGCATCTAATCTGTGCTGTACTGCTTGAGAGCATTTCCTTCAAAATCTCCTCCATGATAATTCAGGAGATGATACTGAAGTAAAATTTTAAATATCATGCCAAGTAATTAATTCATAGTTTTAATATAGAGTTTTTAATTCAAGTTTTAATATAGAGGTTCTTCATCAGCTGTTGGGGATTTTGGTTGTGAAAATACCCATACTAGAATAATTTACAATTGAGAAATAAAAGATCTTATAGGAAAAAAAAAAAAAAAACAGAATTAGTTCAACTAGGTACTATACTAACTTTAAAATGTTCTTATAAATAGATTTCCATTATATGATCCAGAAGTTTCACTTCTGGGTTTATATCCAAAATAATTAAAATCAGAATCTGAAGGAAATATCTGCACTTCTATGTTCATTGAAACACTATTCATAGTAGCTAAGATGTGGAAACAAGTATCCATCTGAAGATTAATAAAGGAAATGTGGGATATGCATACAACAAACTATCATTCAGCTTTTAAAAAGAAGGAAATTCTACAATATGGAGCATCAAGGATGAACCTTGAGGACGTTTTGCTAAGTGACAAATACAGAAAGACATGTGCATGCTCATGTTAGGCAATGTAGCAAAGTTCAAAGTGAAAGGATTAGGTCATGAAGCTGTAACCCAATCAGTGGACTAATCCATTTGATAGATTAATAATTTGAACAGGTTATTGGGGTATAACTGTAAGCAGGTAGGGGCATGAATGGAGAAAGTAGGTCACTAGGATTGGGTCTTTGGGGATTATGTTTTGTCTCTAGCTCCTCATGTCCTCTCTCTCTCTTTCTCTCTCTCTCTCTCTCTCTCTCTGTCTTTCCCTCCCTCCCTCTCTCTCTCTCTTTCCTTCCTGGTGCCATGAACTGAGCATCTTCCTCTGCCATTCCCTTTTGTAGTGGTGATCTACCTCAGGTACATAGCAATGGAGTTGATCATTCATGGACTGAGAACTTTGAAACCATGAACTCAAAATAAACTTTTCCTTCTCTAAGTTGTTATTGTTAGGTATTTTTATCACAGTGATAAAAAGCTAACTAACACAGAAATAGGTCCAAGAAGTGGAGTTATTACTATGTCTTACCTGACCAAGTGGTTCAGAAACCTTTGGAACTTGTTTACTGAAGGAATTTAGAAAAGTTTGGAGATGCATGTTAGAGAAACCTTATAATGCTGTTATTGGAGTTTAGTGGGTGATACTGTTGGGAGCTCAGAAGACCAGAATACCAATAGAAATGTGTTGATGAGAATTCACAGAGGAACAAGGAGTCTATTGGAAATCAGACTACAGGCATTCATGTTACATTCTGGCAAACAACTTTTATACATTTTTCCCATGTCCTGAGAGTGTGAAGCTGAATTTAAAAATGATGGACCAATTATTCTGATGGGGAAAATTTCAAGCAAAACATTCAGGCAGCAAAACATTCAGGCAGTAGCATAGGTATTACTGGTGGTTTTTGGTCAAGTTTACTGTGATAATTAGGAGCACAAAGCAGAGAAGAAAGATTTTCAAAACTTGCAGTTTGGCCAAAAATGCATGTGTAAAACTGGGGCCAAGAAAGATGTGGTTGCTGAAGAGATCACCTCTGCTAAAGAAAAGCTAAGTACTTTGCATGAAAACAATAGGAAAGATGACCAGATGGAATCCTGGGAATCACTAAGTCCATACCTATCACAAGCTTAAGAGTATAAAAATGAAAACATCTTTCAAATACCATGGGGCCACCCCGTTTGCACAGGGAAGTTGTTTCTTCAGGATTGGATTTACCATTCTTAGCTGTCCAGGCACTCAGAAGCTGTCTAAAAGAACCCAGCTACTGCTCCAGGAGGTGGTAGACCTTGGAATTGTCTATGTGATGCTGATTCTTCAAGAATATAGGATTCTGGAGTTAAGAGAGTCATGGAGGTTTCTGCAGAGATTTCAAAGGAAGTCCTGGGGGGGCAGGAAAAGTCTAGGTGTCAGAATCCCTGTGGGAAGCCCCTGAGAGGGCAATGTGAGAAGTTGTGACAAAAAAGCTAAAGCTACAGTGGAGCCCACTAGGATTGAGAGATGCCAGGAACATAGGCATGATTCTCAAGGGGTGAGATGTCCTATAAGGCAGTGAGTTTCTGACAATGAACAGAACCATTTGGCCAACAAACTATTTCTCTTGTATCCTTTAATCAATTGCAAATTTATAGATAACATCAGGTCTTTCCTGTATTCTGTGCTTCCAATCATCCTATCACAAAACTAATATTTCACTCCAGTCACTTATTATAATTCCTCTCCAGAAATCTTTCCATTCTCATTTCATCTGAAGTTACATAATTTATTTCTTTAAATCAACCTCAATATTTTGAATGTCTTAGTAAGTTTTGAGACAACTATGCTCATATTTGCAACTTCAAAATGAAGTTTTTTGTTTATTCTCATCTGTTCTAGTTTCAATTTACTAGTGAAGTTTATTATATTATGTTAACTACCTGTATTTTTTTTTTCTTTTCCAATATATCTAAAGCTGGAGACATTAGTCATCAAAAGAATCTTCTCAGATTTGTCAGACCAACTCCCTGATAAATTAGGATAAAGGTGGCTTCCTAATGGGTCTTCTCTAAGATTTCGACCTCTAAATTTTTTTAAAAATTTCAGTCTAAACCTCAGTGTGCAAAAGGTTAATTTTACAGATGTGCCTTCCTCGGGCAAGGAAATTCGGATTAGTCATCTTGGACTTCCATAACAAAATACCATAGACTGAATAGCTTAAACAACAAAATTTATTTCCTTTCAGTTTTGGAACCTAGAAAGTCAAGGTCAAAGTATGAACCTGGTTTGATTCTGATGAGGTCTCTTTTCCTGGCTTACAGTAGGTACCTTCATGCTGTGTCTTCTTGTGGTAGAGAGAGAGAGAGAGAGAGAGAGAGAGAGAGCACCCATGAGGATGCAAGTTTCTAGTGTCTCTTCTTATAAGGGCACTAATTCTATTATGAAAGCCCCATATTCATGACCTGCTCTAACTATAATCATCTCCCAAAATCCCCATCTCAACTTGGAGTCTCAACAGATTGGAGTCTCAAATTGGTGGGGGAGGCAGTACACAATTCAATCCATAACACTACCTGAAGAGCAGATTATACAAATTTCCAAAATTACAACAGGGTTTCTCACAGGCTTTCTGTATCAAAGCAAGAATGTTGTACTGCATATAGTAGTTGATCAATAAATACTTGTTGAATGAGTTGAAAAATATTGATCACTAGAGTCTTTTCCCAAAGCTACAATGTCATATAGTAAGGATTCAGTATGCATTTGTCAAACAAATGAATATTTATTTATTTATTCATTTATTTATTGCAGTACTGAGAATGGAACAAAGTCTCATATATGCTTAGTAAGTACTCTACCTTTTAGCTACATGCTCACCCCAAATGAATCATTATCAAATAAATAGTTTGTATCCATATTAGAGACACACCTCTGAATTTCATTCCATTAGTTGGATGGGAAATCTTACCACCTGGTGTCAAAATTACTTATTGCTCCCTTTCTCTCTGCCATAGGTTCAGATTTCCTCTGTAACCCCCTTGTGGGTTATCTTCTCCTGCAAGAAAAGAGTGAGGGTGGAGAGGGCTTTGGACAAGTCAGGGCTGGGTTCTAGTCCTAAAGAAACATTTCATATTTAAGTAAAGCTAGACAAATCACTGAATTACCCTGATCTTATTCATGCTGGGGAACAAATAACTTTGGAGGAAGATACTATGTATTAAATGATTTTCAACACAATTATATTTCACCAGTTTACAGTAACATCTCAATAAATGCCCAGTAGTGGACAATATCCATTTCCTATAAATCCTGTTTCTTTCCCCCTGTGGGAATTACCTCAACATTGTGTTCAGTCTTGGCAACATGCTAATGCTAACATGCTTCCCTCTAGAAGGGGTCCCTGAGGACTCCTCCAGATTCTTCTCACTACCTCATGCATCCACAGGGCTGGCAGGTGCCCCAGATCAGTCAAGCAGGCATTCCCTTGGGACTTTGCCTATTGAATAGAATGATTTGAAGACAAAAGAAACTGCTGACTTGCATTCATTCCAGCAGAGGTACTTTAACAAACAGGTCATTTTTGTCCTGGTTTCAGTCTTATTTCCAGACTCATTCTCTAGTCTTCCTTTCAACTATCTGAACTTCTCAATACCCTTTTAATACATTCCCTTTCTAATTAAGTTAGCCAGAAGTAAAATTCTCTAGCTTAGAGCCACATATACTATCTGAATGTAATCTTCCACCTTATCCTTCTGTAACACCCCCAAACCAGATCATCCTATCCTACTCATTACTGACTGCATATATACATAGTTAGGGACCAGGAAAGTTATTTCCCTTTTCTAGATTGTTATGCAGCCATCCCTCTAAATTTGCAGGGGATTGGATGGAGGACACCACCCACATATCTCTAGTTACCATACTCTGCAGTTACTGGAGTCCCTCATGCAAAATGACTTATTTACGTATAATGTGCATACATTCTGCCACATACTTAAATCATCTCTGGATTATTTATAATACCTAATACAATGTAAATAAGCATTATACTATTATTTAGGGAATAACAGCAAGAAATAAAGTCTGAACATATTCAGTAAAGATACAATTCTTTTCCTGAATATTTTTGATTTGTTACTGGTTCTATCAGTGGATGTAGAACCCACAGATATGAAGGACTGACTGTATTCAATTATGGTCTGATGACTTAAAAGGGATATTTACAAATGGAATGTGTTTAGAGGAGCAATAAACAATCATGAAATTATATCACACAAGGAGGGAGTGAAGGAAATCGGAGCAAGTGGTGCAGAAGAGAGAGAAAGCATAAACATACATGTGTAAACTCCTTAATCATCTAATCAACTCTGCATAATTCCACATGACAGACTTGGGTCAAGTACATAGAAGATAAAATTAGGCAAGCTTCAGTTCAAACTTAAGAAAAACAAAATACTATGAATTAGAGTTGCTTTACCCCAAAATGGTCTTTTCTGACTGAAATTATAAATGATCATCATAGATAATATTCAAGCAGAAATTGGATATCTACCTTAGACATACATACAGGGGGAAAGTGGGATCATGGTCATTTAAAACCTACATTCTCAAAAGAACTTCTGAAATTACTCTTTGCCTCCCTGAAATAAAACAAAATAAAAAGCAGAACATTCAGGGGGGAAAAAGTAAAATCAACCAAATAAAAAAGGAACTAATACTTTAGGAAACGGCGTATGTCCTAAATTTCCCTCCCTACCCTCCACTAATTTGAGAAGTATAAGCAAGGTTGGGTATAAACCTCCTGAAACCATATGGAGGCAGAAGCCCCCTTCCCTATTCATGTACATACATACCACAACTCCTCAGAGGCAGGAACAATTCTTGAGGCTTAGCATTATAATTATTTTATTTTTAACTTTTATTGACTAGATTGAGAACTCAGAATTAGGAAGATCACAAGTGTAGACAGCTATAGACATGAATTTAAAGAATGGAAGATCAAAGGAAAGAACATTGAAAGAACAAGAGACCCAGGAGGAAGAGTGCTGCTTACCAACAGATAGCCAGCCTCCCCAAGTCGCTCCACTGGAGTACACATGGGTCTTCCTGGCTCATAGTTTTGCTTTTCTTTTCCCTCTACTGGCCCAGGGAATTATGGGAATGGCAGCCATAGAAGGGGATGTAGACAGAAAGAACACTTAAGATAGATCATCAGAAGCAGAGGTTCCAAGGTCCCATCTTGAACTGGGTAAAGGATTTGCCCACAAATATAGCATTAAACCACACAGGTAGAAAGATCTTGGGGAATCTAAACAAACTTAGGAAAGACACAGATTCCAGAATCACCAACTGTGCTGAATCATTCATTCCCTGGGGCCCTAGGATATAGATAACAAAATACACTCCAGCTGCAAATCTATGAGCCACACACAGGCCTTGATAAAGCCGATTTCAAGGGAAAGAGAGAAGGGTAAAGGGAGAGGATGACCTACAGGCAAAAATATTACAGTTTTTTTTTTTTTTAAACAAAGAATATCAATGGTAGATTAAAGAATCCACTCTGGAAGAAAACGTGACTCAACTCATCAGGGTTAAATTCCCCATTATGAGTGCACTTCACTAGAAAGTCTTACCATGTGCCAGATACTGTGGGAAGTATTTTACATGCATTAACACATATAATCTTCACAGGAACTCTATAAAGTAAGGATTATTGTTTCCTCATTTTATGGATGAAGGAAACTGAGGTTCAAAATAGATAAGTAACCTGCCAAAGGCCACAGAGCTCTGAAGGGGCAAAGCCAGCATTTGATCCCCATAGATGGACTTCAGCCAGGATAATATACTGTGTCTCACCTGGACTTCAATGAAAAGCCATGATCAAAAACCTTAGGGTGAGTGTAGCTTCTTTCAAAGAACCATGAATCACCAGAGACCATTTCATCACCAAGTCAAGAGGCCAAGTAGATGTTGCACCACCACCCATTATGGAATGCCAGCCTTGGAAGTATGTCTCGCTCAGAGAGCTAAGCAATTATGCAAGACAAAAAGACTTTTAATAAAAGCGTCCTCACAGAGAAGCTGTAAAATCTGTCTAAGATCACTCAGCTAGTAAATTTTGAAGCTAGAATTCAAATCTGGCTCCAATTACTCTGTGCTTAATAATGCACTGGAAACGTAAGAGTATTGAATATATGCTTGGATACAAAAAGTTGGGAACATTGATGAAAAAGAAAGTTAAAATAAGCACAGTGAATGCAAAGGAAAAGGAAAGGTATAAAGTAAATCAAAAGGCAATAGAATGAGAAGACAATTACATTCCAACTCAAGTATAACTGGGGTCACTGAAGATGGCCATTCAATTCATGGAACAGATACAAAAAGATAAAATAGAAAAAAGTTTTTCTAAGATCAAGTGGTGAAATGTGCAAACTAAATGTACCTATGTTTAGGGAAATACTGATGCAGAATATTTACTTGAAACATATCATGGTAAAATTGCTGAGCATCGAATATAAATTCAGGCATAATTTTTTTCAGAAACAGGCAAAAATAGTCACTAAAAAGGGTAGCAAAAAATAGTTGAGACTGGCTCCAAATCCTACCTCCACTGTTGATATCCAGATCATCCAGCAAGATCTGGAAGTTTTAAAGGAAGGTATGCCTCAAAATCATACTTTTAAAAAACTCTTTAACAAATAATTCATGTACAATAAGGCATATATCTTAAAATAAGTGTTTTTTTCCTCCATACCTCAGTCTCCCTTCAAAGGCAGAAATACTATTTATCAGGAAAATCTGGAATTTTCCAGAAATATTTCATACATAGGCAGGCAACTACGCTTTCTCTTCCCTGAAATCAGAGATGAGAAAAAAACCTCTTTATAGATTATTTGTGTATGTGATACCAGAGAGTTTTGCCAAACAAAGAGCTAAGCAGAAAAGGAGAAAAAGGAAATAGAGGAAGGTAGCTTTGCCCAGGACACACTTTAAGAGACTAGAGGTGGATCCCGAGCAATCTTCCAAAAAAAAAAAAAAAACCTCATAAAATGTGTCTCTGAACTGTCCACCTGAGGTGAAGTGGGAAGCATTCAACTGTCAGTTCCCATTCTCCACTGGTCAAGGGTAGCCTCCCAGGCAATTTCCCTGCACTTCTGGGCAGTACCAGCATGAGTCTTCAATGGATATCTGTGAGTGTCTCTCTATCTGTAGCTTCAGAGAGGCCCTGGGGCAATGTTAGGAAATGAATGTTTGGATGTTTGCATCCCTCTAAAATGTGTATTT
Organism: Sciurus carolinensis; assembly: GCF_902686445.1. NCBI lineage: Eukaryota > Metazoa > Chordata > Mammalia > Rodentia > Sciuridae > Sciurus > Sciurus carolinensis. Next base: position 126,596,544 of record NC_062216.1, on the reverse strand, counting down.
TGAGACCCTAACTACCCCAATGTGATGGTATTTGGAAGAGGAGCCTTTGATGATTTAGTTCAGATTGGGTCATGAGCATGAGGCCCCGAAGATGGGGTCAGTATCTTTATAAAGGGAATGGACTGAAGCTCACTCTCCGCCATTTGAGGACCGGGTAAGCAGCCTTCTGAAAACTGGGAGAAGACCCCTCACCAGGAACAAAATTGATCAGCACCTGGATCTTGAATTTCCAGCCTCCAGAAATGTCTGTTGTCTAAGCCACTCAGTCTTTGGTACTTGTTATGGTAACGTGAACTGATTAACACAAGCAGGAAGCAAATGGTACACAGCTCGGCCCCAGGGGCAGCACTTTGCAGGACACTGATGTGAGGCTTATTGAAGCCTGCAAAGATAGGGCCATCGCAGCAGTAATTGGAGTTAGGGGTTGGGGTTGCTGCTGATTGTATTGAAATGGAGCTAAGAGGTATGCAGTGTACAGGTGCACATAAATCCACTGTCTCATTCTCCCCACAAACCATGCAACCCACTCACACTGTTCTGTACTCTGTTCTAACCGATTAGCTATCTATCTTGAGGACTCTGCCACATCAGCATAAGCATTACTCGTTTTAATTACTATATAGCTTTCCACCATGTGAATGTACCATAATTAATTGAACCGATGAATATTGAAACTGTTCAGACTGTAAAGAATGCTTCAGGAAACACACACATACACTCACCTTATCTTGGGTAGGCATTTAATGTATCAGAGGGGACGATTCCACTAGTTGGGTCAAAGGCATGAGTTTTTAACACTTTGATAAATATTGATAAGTTGCTGTTCCAAGAAAATTTTCAATTTACACTCCACCCAAAGGGCATGGATTCCTGTATTCCCACATTTACAACAGAGTATATTTTCATGTTTTATTTTTGCCAATGTAGTAGATGAGAAAAGGACTTGACTTTGATTTGCATTTTTAACTTATAAGTGTGGTTGAATATTTTTACTTAAGCTCAAAAGTCTTTCATGTTGTCTCTTCTACAAATTGCTTGTTTGTATCTGTTGCCTTTTTCCCCCTTGTATTTTAGATCTGCGGTATTAGGAAATTAGCCTTTTGTCATATTTATTCCCAAACACTCTCCCTGTGTGCCAGTTGTCTTTTGTAGTGCTTTGTTTTCACTTTGATTGGAAATGGAGACTGAAAATGGTCAAAAGATCTCAAAACACAACAGTATAGCCTCACACTGGCCCTTTTTGTTGTTGTTGGACCCAGGGGCACTTAACCACTGAGTAACATCCTCAGCCCTGTTTATGTATTATTTTTAGATAAGGTCTTCTAAGTTGCTTAGAGCCTTCTAACGTTGCTGGGAATGGCTTTGAACTTGTGATCTTCCTGTCTCAGCCTCCTAAGCTACTGGAATTACAGGTGTCTGCCACTTGTGCCTGGCACATCAGCCAAATTTTTAAAAACACAAGTGAATGCACATTGACTACAACAGTTAGCCTAAGAAAACATCATCTCCAAGTCAGTCCTTTGACAAGCCCAAGTCCACCACTGGGGACTTCAGATTCTAGAGACTCGAAAACTCTCAGCAACATGGTGGCAGCTGCTGCATCTCTCTGGAGATGGGACTGCATTGCCTGTGAAACCTGGTTCCAAGGACCAGCTTTCTCTCTGTCTTCTCCTGTGCTTCTGCTAAAGTGTGACTGTTTCTGAGCAGAAGCACCAAGAGGCTTTCTGAAGCCTGTGTCCCAATGACTTCCACCAGGTCCATAACTCTGTCCTGAGCTCCTCTAGACTTTTCTTTTCCTCTTCTTCAGAATTTCCTGGATATATGGTGATGATCCTTCTGCCCCAGCTTCCCTTGCAGAGAACTGTGTCTTTGTCATGGGGGTGTCCCTCCTCTCTTCAGAAGGGCTTACCTGATGTTTTAAACTGCTTGGTCTTCTTAAGTGTTTCCTCTTTTTTTTTTTTTTTTTTTTGCCCATATGATAATAGCATTCTGTGTTCAATCTGAGGGTCTTCTTGGCTTTTAGTACCTAAAACTTGGTACTTCTACTTCTTATCTAAATGCCTCTATACCTGAGTCACCCTCTGTATTCAAATAAAATCCAAAATATCTTTTCTTCTATAAGTCTATATTTAAAAGCAGTTGATATATTCCTTTCCCTAGATGTGGCTAGTCTATTTTCTAAGTTCTCACTCTTTCAGTAGGGGAAGCTCTCTCTTCCTACAACTTTATCAGCCTGTCTTCTCAATTTTTTTTTCACTTGCCTCTAATCCATGTTCTGATGGTGGTGGGGGGAAATCATATTTTTAAATATCAATCTAATTCTTCCTTGATTTCCCAGGAAACATGATTCTTGAAGTATTTCAGGCACAGACTTTTTAATTCTTTTGCTTAACTTTGAAATTTAGCATAAATTCATTGATTTATTTCTCTGTTTCTAACCAAGTGGATGATATATTTGCTGTATGCGAAAGATTCAATTTATTTTAATTTTTTTTTCATTCACAAAATCTAACACTTATGCATGGGTGAAGAGATAACCTGGGTCACTGAATTCTGAAGCCAGGTCAGAATTGATGTAATTGGCACATGTACAACCCATTTGAAACCATATTGTGGTTTATATGAATGCTAAACCAATGGACAAACTGTGTGAATCCAAAAAGATAGCCTCTCTTTGGTTACCTCTTATTCTGGATTCTGTTCAGAATAAGGTAACAAGAATCAAACTGGGGTCTGCTGATCTTAACATTAGCTAACAATGCCTATAACATTGGGTGAATATGCATCTTTCAGGTCGGCATCTCCTGGGACTTCCCAGAAATGTAGAATCTTGGGCCCTATTCCAGAATTACACAATCCAAACCTGCATTTTAACAAGTCTCCTGGGAGATCTTGTTTGCACATTAAAGTTTGAGAGCTCACAAATAACTTAACTGTGCTGTCCTTGCTAAGAAAAACAAGTTACAAGGAAAGAAATGCATTGCACCTACAATAACTACAAAATCTTTTAACTGAGGCTCAGTCTGCTTTCATTGATATACATAAAAAAAATTCTTTCCTGATCATTTAATCCTGTTGGCTTTGTCAAAGCAAAAGTACAGCATTTGGTATAAATGAGTCACAGAGCTGCCCCTTTTCCCACCACACACAGAAGTCCTTGCCCTATAAATATCAAACTCAGGATGGTGGTGCTTACCAACAACCTCTCAAATGCCCAGCTGTCCTGACCAATAAAACCCTACCTAACCTGTCTTCTCGAGAGGTTCCATTCTATGTGCTATTTTATTTTCTAAATTCTGGTCCTTATCTATCCAAGTTATTGATTCAAGTGTTAAAATGGAAGGCTTGTTGGGGCTAACAATGAATACTATTCTTTTTTTTTCCTCCTACCAAGTAAAGAGCTACTTTGAACTAAGACAAAGGCATTAAAACCATGGAGATTAAAAATCACCTGCATCATTAAGCGGATTAGAATATGAGGCTCAGTTTCAAAATAGCTAATTGAAGGACATGAGATAAAGCTCAGTGGTAGAACACTTGCCTAGTATGAGTGAAGCCCTGGGTTCAGTCCCCAAAGTGGAAAATAAGTAAATTTTTAAAAAAGCAATGAATAGGATCTTTCATGTTCCCAACCTAAAGAAATGAAATATGTCCACATATGCAATTGCACTGCTCTAATCATTACACATTGTGTGCATGCATTATGCCATTTTGTACCCTATGAATATTTACCATTATAGTGTCCATTTGAAATTAACAATATGAGGCTCAGAATTGTGACTTAATGAGCTTCCAACATTCCACTGAACCTGGATGAAAACCTCTGATCCAGTTTCAGACAAAACTTGGTAGCTACAGACTAGCCTAATAGGGCCTGGCTGCTTCCTACTGGGTCAGGTAAGTGAGGGAACCCTGAAGAGAGTCTACTCTCATTTTTTTTCACCAATAGCAAGATGAGGAATGGGAACTAGGAATGGTCCTAAAAGGTTCTTTGTAACATTTAATGTAAACAATTTTAAAAACAAATACTTTTCTGAAAACGAGTTCTAAAACAACTCTGAAAGAGACAGAAAATGTAAACAGACTGACCACCATGGAGAAAATTGGGAAAGTTACCAAAATCCTAAATCCTCTAGAAGTACCATGCTCAGATGCTTCATAAGGAAATCCTTAGAACTTTTGAGGAATAGATAATTTGAATACCATTTAACCTTTCCAAGAGCACATGGGGGAAAAAAGTCTGTGAAAAGAAAGTCTTCTTCTGCCAAGTCAGCATACCATTTGTATAAGTCTGACCTAGATAGTACCTAGAAAGAGAAGGCCAAGATGACTCATGAATATTGACAGTAAAATCTTAAGTATAATTTTATCAACTCTAATTGGACAGCGTTTTAAGAAGCATAATACCATAACCATGTGGAGAAGATTCCAGAATGTAAAAATGACTCAGCATTAAGAAATGTTTATATAAATTCTCATATTTATGAACTAAGTAAAAAAAATAGTAAAAAGTCCATACATGCTGAAAAAGCATTTGAAAATCTATTCTTGACTTTTTCAAATGCAAAATCTTAGTAAAGTAGATGTAAGTACGCTTGTGTCTAGCATTGAGACAATATAAACCTTCTCATTAGCATTAGGAACTTGACAAGGATAGTGAAAGTGCCAATATTATTCACTTCTTCAGGAAATATTATCAAAAATAGAAATGCAGATTAGAAATGCAAAAGAAGTAGAAAGATTATTTTTTTCTGTATCTTGAAAACTCAAAAGAATAAGTGGGAAGAACTATTACTGGCAATAAGAGAACTCAGTACATTTACCAAGTTTTTTTAACATGAAATAATACCACTTATAAAAAATGTAGTGGAAGATAGTGCCTCGCTTGTAATAACATCTGAAAATAATAAAATATCTATGAATAAGCTTAATGAAATATATACTTAAATGTTTTAAATTTGACCAAAGGGCATAAAAGTAACCAAATAAAAAGAACTGGATGTCTCGTTCAGAGGCAGAAAGATTCAATATTGTAATGATAAAATTTTTCTGGAAATTCAATGTGATAGCGATTATGCCATCGAATGACTTGTTCCTAGCTGGAATGAACATGCGAGCAAAGCCTTAAAAGTTTTTAAAGAAGAGTTAAAGGGGATTAACTCTGGTAGATACTGAAGGTCATTGATGATGCTCTAAATTAATCAGCACCACAGTACTAGAAAAGGCGATTAATTAATTAAGGATATATGGGGGGGCTGGTGAGATAGCTCAGTCGGTAGAGTGCTTGCCTTGCATGCACAAGGCCCTGGGTTCGATCCCCAACACCACAAAAAAAAAAAAAAAAAGAAACTCTAGACTGATCTAAAATCTACATGTATTAAATAACCTTAACAATTTTAGAAGATAATAATATATTAATGTACTAGTGATCCTGGAAGGGTAAATCCTTTCAAAAATGGCACAGAAACCTAAAGCTATAAAAGAAGGCTTGATTAATTTGGCTACATACTTCCTTTTTACTTCTCTGTAAATTACCAAACAAAGGACCATCCCCCACAACTAAATTCAGTTCTACTTTTTTTTTCTTGCTTTATAATACTCTCACTTTCGATGTATCAGTTAATCCCTTTAATCAGTTTTCCTGAAATCACCCTAAGGGTTGTAGAATTTGGTGATACCTTGAACTGAAAAGTACATTATTGAAATAGGTTCAAAAAAAGAAGATGGTGTTTTAAAATACATATGTGTCCCCGGTAAGTGCTTTTCACTCATTAACTCATTTAATTCCAACAAATCTTTGAAAGAAGTACTATTGTATCCATTTTTTGATTAATGAATTGAGAGAAAGTTTAAATTATAGACTTGGTTATTAAATGGCAGAGTGAAAACTTGAACTTAGGTCTGCTTGTGGATCAGATATGTGTTGTTAATGACTTCATAGCACTGCAATTAAGGCATTGGAGATATAAGGCTTTGGAAGGCTTATGCAGATTTGCAAGGCTTAGTGAGCAAAAGACAAGGCGAAAGCTCCTATGGCTCCCTCTCTCTAAATGAAAGGCAAGTTTCACCACAGACACAAACACTCATCCACTCAAAAATCTTTATGGGGTGCCTATGCCAGGTCTAAGTTTTAGAAGCTTCAGTGAATAAATCTGAATGTCAAAGTACCTGCCCTCAAGGGAGGAAATAGGCAGTACAAAACAAATGAATGAACACATAAAGTGCTATTTGGCAAACAAATGCTTTGGGGAAAAAAATTAAAGGCATTTAAGGAAGGCAGAGAGGGATAGAGAGGAACCAGGGTGCTCAGTTACAATTGTGCTCAGGGAATGCAACTGTTCAGGGTGACAGTGAGCAACTGTTAAGGGTGTTAAGTGAACAGACACCTGAGGCAGGCTAGATAGTCAAGCAGATTTTTAGGAAAAGCATAGTAGGAAGCAGAAGCACACTGAGTGAGTGTGTGTGAGCAGCTCACTCAGAGCAGTGTGGATGGAGGGAGCTAGGCTCCACCAGCTGGGAAGCAAGGTCAGAGGTACAGCAGGGAGCAAAGCATGTAGGAAACCATCCATCCATCACGCCTGCACAAAATAACCCTTGACACCAGGGTCTATGAATCCCAGGCTCCTGTGTCTCAGAAGAGACCTGTGCAGTAGAATTGCAGACTGGAATCACGCAGCCCTGCTATGCTCACCGTAAAGACACACTCAGCCTTTAGAAATTGGAGAACCAGAAGTAGTTCATGATTAACTCACACATCTGCTAGATAATCTCCTGTTATTGTTTGTTATCAAGCAGAGAAGACTAAACATTTGAAATGATCAATTAGCTTAATTACAACTTGGAGCCCCTGTTCCCTACTGTGAAATGAATTCTCCCTGCCCTGCTGAGGTTATGTGAATGAGATTAAACGTGGTATTACTACCATAGCTTTGGTTTTGATTTAGAATTTCAGATTCCACTCCTTCTGGGTTGTTGCTTCTTTAAAAAGAAAACTCAACATGCATGATTTTGAGTAACCTTCTCGCTTGGGGAAACGAGTACTGTAATCCACAGATACAATTTTATTTTTGAGTTCTGTCCAATGGCTGTCAGATGTCCTGTGGAAGTTTGTTTAGAACCCAAGTTTGGTTAAAGTCAAGGTCAAAGATGTTTTTTTTTTTTTTGGTCAAAAAAAAGAGTGAGGTATTGTTCAAGTAATCTTTAAAGGGAATGATTTGTTTTTAATTGGAGTTCTGTTATTGTACTAAGAAATCACACTCCTAACCACTAGGGCTGGCAAACTTTTTTTTTTTTTTTAATATATAAATGATGCAATAGTAAATATTTTAAGTTTTGTGGGTCATACAGGTCTCTCTCACAACTATTCAACTTGGCATTGGAAGGAGTTAAAGGCAATATGTAAATGAATAAGCATGGCTTATCTTCAAAAACAAGTGGCAAGCCAGATTTGGTCCAAAGGACATAATTTGCAGGACCCCTGTTTTTCAGCCTCTTCTTATTTATTTCTACAAGTGCTTAGGAAAACAGAGAGATAGACCAGTACCACTGTTTCTTTCTTTGGCCCCTCTGCCAGTGAATATCCAAATTAAACATTAATTGTTAAAAAAAAAAAAAACTAGAAAAAGAATCAGAAATAATAAGTAGGGTCTTAGGCCAAGTAAATAAACCGATTCCTGATCAATTAGGAGCATTCTAGTCTCGCAGTAAGACATAGCAACTGTCTTATTAAGAAGTGTGTTTTTTCAGTGACATTCTCCCTCCCTCCTTCTTGTTATGTGTACAGTCCGATTCACATTTTTGGGGATTGCTGTGACACTTCTAAATAGCATGGAGTTTCCTGCCTGGGGCGGAGGACTTGCCAGCTCTCTCTGGGCTCTGGCTGGCTGTGTCCCCAGTGCAGATGTGCCAGTTTCCCTCAGGCATAACACTCTGCCCTGCACCCACAGCACATGCCCGGTTCTGTGGCTGGGCCCAGATCACCACAGCTGCCCAACTCAATTATGAATCCTTAGAAAGTGTAGGTCATATGTTAGATTTCTTTCCTCTCTCATTTAAGAGACTAACATGAACCTGACCGCATCTAGGTTGCTGGGTAAAAGCTGGTTGAAGGGAGATTCTAGGAACTGTAGACATTTACTGCTGGTCACTCAAGGGCCTTTGACATCTCTGTACCTGACACCCTTCCTTGCTTCTTCTCCCACCTCTTCACATATCACCTCACATGCCAGCCTGGAACTAAGTTCAAAGTTGAGACCCTTTAATATGTGTTGGGGGAGCTCAGAGTTTTCCTTTTATGACAGAAGCAGATAAACTTGCACGGGTCATTTAGTATTAAATAGGGCTGCCTGGGTCCCTTGAACTATCATTGATAGTCCAAACACGACAATGGGAAAGACGCTGTGGTCTGGTGGGATCTTTAAAAGGCAAAGATTAAATGTGTTCCTGGTTCCTCTCCACAAAAACTCTTGTCCTTTTTTAATTATAGTACTAAATTGCTTTCAGAGGAAGGCACAGGTTACTATATGTGCTGAATGATCTACTGTCAACTCAATGTGGTCACTTCTCTAAGTCAAGTGCCCATGTATCGTGAATTTCCTTCCCAACATGGGTTCAGGTTAGAGTTTGGTAATGAGAGGAACTGGTGGGGATTTGGAAATCAGGACTGAAGCAGAAGTCATCACTATTTTCCAGAGGTGGTTGCAGGCAGATGTGGAGCAGAGCGGAGATTTCAGTGGCTTCCAGAGAACTCCTAAAAGCCACCTTCTTTTCCTCGACAGATTGAGACAGTTGATGGAGTTTCTCTAAGGTCTTTCAGAATTGTAGCAGTCACCAGGCAAGCTTTCAGGGGTCATCTGCTTATGTCCCTGGCCATGATCACCTCTATCAGCAACCCCGCCCTCTCAGTAGCTTCTCTCATCTCCACACCCCCAGCTCTTCCACAAAAAACTTAACTTCTAGATTAAACCCTCCATGCCTGGCAGATCCAGAGTGTCTTCTGTTTTCAGAACTATACCCTATATCACTTGGGTAGAGGACAGCTGAGGACAAAGTTGACATCACTTCAACCTTTACTTCTTTTTGCAGAAACCACACAATATTAAGAGGATCATTCACTGATGGAATCAAGTATAGTTTTTCGTGGAACCTGAGATGCTAGTGATTTAAAAATAGAGGTAATATTAAGAAAGAAAGAAAAAATGACCCAAATGGGTAGTCTCATAGGAAGCCCCTACATAAAGTTGAGAAATGAAGCAGCCATATTTCAGCATAAGCATAATGAGCAGGCACAAGCCATAGAAAGGGGCAGGAAGAAAACTTGTTCATCTGAGCTCCAGTAGGTGAGGGAGCAAATCCCTCAGGGAATCTGAGCTGGTGCAGCTTAGTTGTAGGAATTGTCACTGCACTGCAGCGAAAGGTTAGAGAACCAGAGCAGCCTCAGCTCAGGGGTGCCCTGTGTGACTGACCAAAGCAAAGACAAGCACTCTTGGGAGATTTGACCTTCAGTCCAGGTGAGCAGGGATTGTACCAAGAACAACTGGATGGTGCACCTGGATCCCCCAGACTTAGAACTAGTGAAAGAAACAACTCTGTGCCTTGAAGTTGGTGGGATATGTTGGCAAATGACAGCACACGTGCACTGTTCTGCGAGCTTTTTCTATGAAGAAAGTTAAGAGCTTCCTTGGCAGGTTGGCTCTGCAATGGGTATTATCAATATCTAAGAAAAATGAATAATGATAATAGTTCCTCCCCCTCCCCCACAACTATAGGTTTGTTATGTACCAGACATTGTCTGTGCCCCTGTATTGACTCATGTTATCCTCATGAGCTCCCACAAGGTAGAGAATATTGCTGTCCCACGTTACCATGGAACTAGAAGCCCCTCCTTTCACTGGCCCCTCTGTGTTCCCTGGCATATCCTTAAGGTCCCCAGAGATGCCCTCCCAGCACCCATTTTTGGTAGCATTTCCTGAGCCCCAGAAATTGACATTGATGGGTCCACTGCAATTTCTTCAAAATGCCACACCTGATGTCTGTATTTAATTGAAACCATTGGTAATTCTTTTATTTCTTTCTTAGGCTAAGCATGAACCGTGTCTTACTTATTTTTTTTTTAATCTCTACAACTCTGCACAGTATCTAATAATTGAGACTCAGTGCTTATCTATTTTAGTCAGCTTTCCACCACTGTGACCAAAAGATCTGACAACAACAACATAGAGGAGAGAAAATTTATTTGGGGCTCACAGTTTTAAAGATCTCAGTTCATAAATGGCCAACTCCATTGCCCTGGGCCTGAGGTGAGACAGAATATCATGGTGGAAGGTTGTGGAGGAGGAAAGGAGCTGAGGATATGGCAACCAGGAAGCAGAGGGAGAGCTCTGCTCACCAGGGACAAAATATATACTCCAAAGTCACATTGGCAGTGACCCACCTCCTCCAGCCACATGCTACCTGCTACAGTTATTGCCCAGTTAATCCTCATCAGTTGATTTATGCACTGAATAGATTAAGGCTCTCATAACCCAATAATTTTACCTCTGAACTTTCTTACATTGTCTCACATGTGAGCTTTTGGGGGACACATCATGTCTAAACCATAACATCATCTTTATGAATTGAAGACCACATGAATGAATAGGAATGGGCTGTCTGGGGATTTTTTTAATAACCAGACCTGGAGTCTTCATTGGGCTGAGAGTATGGGCTTTAGAGTCATTGGGTTTGGATTTAACATTGCTATTTACAGGCTCTGTGACCTCAAACACATTACTTGACCTCTGAGGGATTCTGTTATCTTCATCAGTATAATAACAGTAACTATCTTCTCTTACATATGACTGAAGCCCTGAGGACTGAGATTAATAAAGCACCAACTGTCTACTAGAGTGACTGGCACACAGTTGGTGTTCTGTAAATTTAATTTCTCCTCTCCCTTTCTTGAGGGCCTTGAGTATTCTGTTCATCAACTGCCCAAGGTGTTTTAGGCAGTATTGAGGCTGCATGGACAGACGAATAGGGCAGTTCCTGTCCACATGAAGATGCCAAAACAGTAGAGGGAATTAAACAAAGGCAACAACTATTTGCTTCATGTGAGATGCTGTCACAGTAATGCACGGAATGGCCTGAGTCCAGCTTTTTGGGTGACTCAGGAAATGTTACCAAGGGTAGATGTTTGGAGCACATCTCAGCTGTCATCAGCCGTGTAGTGCAGAGGTGGGAAGTTCATGAGCAAAGACACAGAGCATGAAGAGAGAACTGTAAGATGTAAAGTTTGCACCAATGCATCCCAATATCCCAGAGCTCAGCACAGTGACTGGCAGTTGGTGAGGAAGAAGGAGACCATGAAGGAAGAAATAGAGGAGGGAAGGAGGTGGGGAGAGAGGAAGGAAGAGAAAGGAGGAGGGAGGTGGTCTATCAGTTCTGCTGGTTTATGGGCAGTCAGTGAGTTGGTAGTAAAGAATCTGAGGGAAAGAAAGGAGGGAAGGAGGGAGGGAGGGAGGTAAAAGACAGACAGAGAGGGAGTGGGGGAGGGAGGGAGAAAGGAAGGCAAGGAGTTAGAGGAAGGAACTCTTCAGGGAAAATTTTTAAAATTTGTTTCCCATCAATCTTGCCTCATAATCGTTATTTTTCTTTCATTTTTAATTAACCAAAGATACTAATCAATGTATCCCTCAAAAGCAGGGGGGCAGCCCTCTCCCCACACCACAGTAGCAGGGACTTGTGTGCAGCGTTTCCTCTCTCTCAAGAAACCCCGAAGCCCTGATGCAGCATTTGCCATTCCTGTAGCAGAAATGCTCTCCCCCACAGCCAGCTTCCAGTTACCAATGTGACATCACTGACCCGGAGGTGCAAGAGTCAGCCCTGGGGGGCTGGTGTGCAGCAGCTATAGCACAGTAGCTGTGTGGGAGGTTCACACGTGGAGAGGACTGGCAGAGAGGAGGAACCTGTAGCTGGAGCACTAAATCCTAGAGGCCCACGCCAATTTTCTTGGAGAGGCCACCTCTCCAAACACCCAGAGAAGTCACCTGGTTCCTGCCCCCAGCATTGTGGCAGGTGGCTTCGACAGAAGCCATGGTGAAGATTTAAGGACCTAGACGCTGGAGCCTCAGCTGCACTTCGGGCGAATGAGAAGTCTCAGGACACCACCCGCTCCCAGCTCTTGGAAAGCTGAGAGGCAGTCCTGTGCTCTTTTCGCTGTGGCAGCAGCTCATGTCTGGAGCCGCACACATGGCACCCCTGGAACATGTGCTGAAGGAATTAAGGCACTCTGCTGTGATTGGCAGGTGGCCAAGTTGCAACCAGAGGGAGGAGGGAGCTGGGAGGATCCCCAATCATACAGTTATCTGAAGTTCTCACAGACGCCCAGGGTAAAAGCAAACATTTATGGGATGTGGAGGGCAGGAATAGGAGAGCCAAGGGATAAATGACCAGAGAAAGGTTTAGATGGAACATTCGGAGTGACTAAATTATTTAGCTCTTGAATTTTCCTCATCCTCTTCCTTTTTCTTAGCACCTGAGAGAAAAAGTTGGTGGGCACAGAAATAGATGGAGTAACACAGGACACTCTTTATGGTAAAACAAATGAAAGACTGGTTTGAAGGCCTAAACTTCCCTTCACAAGGCAAATGTGAGCACAGTGTAACCATATCCAATGTGCTCCTATTTGCCCTCCCTTGATGGAATCAGAGGTTTCAGGCAGATTCTAAAACTACTCTGGTATATGTCTCTCGAAACATTGGCACACATCTGAAATCCCAACGACTCGGGAGGCTGAGGCAGGAGGATCACAAGTTCAAAGCCAGCCTCTGCAACTTAGTGAGGCCCGAAGTAACTTAGTGAGACTTTGTCTCAAAATAAAAAATAAAGAAATAACTGGGGATGTGACTCAGTAGTAAAATGCCTCTGGGTTCAATCCCCAGTACCCCTCCCCAAACAAATTTATATGCAAATGTTTACAAAGTCATTATTCATAAAGAGCCAGAAGGAGGAAACAACTCAAAATAGCCATCAAATGATGAAGAAGGGATGAGGGGTTCAATAAAATGTGGTATATCCATACCGTGGAATATTATTTGGTTATAAAGAAGATTGAAGGGCTGATACATGGTACGACATGGATAAACTGGCAAACGTGATGCAAAGAGAAAGAAGCGAGTCCCAAAATGATTATAGATCGTATGATTCCATTTATATGAAATGGTCAGAATGCAGAAACCCATGAGATAAGAAGCCGATGAATAGTTGCCCAGGGCCAAGGGCAGGGTGAGGAGATAGGGTGGGATAGTTGAAGGACACACAGATTCTTTACAGGAGGATAGTAGTGTTCTAAAATTAACTGTGGTGATGTTGGCACAATCTGTTCACATACTAAAAACCATCATATTGAACACTTTCCATGGGTAAACTGTACGGTGTGCAAATTGTATCGTAATAAAGCTGTTTTCAGAATGCTGAGGGATGGTGTCAGAGTACAACCCACCCTTGCCTCATCCCGTCCTCCATATTACCCCAGCAGAGTATGTTGCTCCTGGGAATGTGTTTGGAGCAATGTCAGATGGTGCACGTAGGGCCATTGGGATATGGAAGCAACACTTCAGACAATCAGACCAAACAGTAACACAGGAAAGAGAGAGAAAGGGAAGCAGAGGTATGAAGCCATTATTCTTTCCCAGTCCAGACATTAAGATTCTTTACCCCTCAGCTCCTTTCTTAGAATTGTCTGTGAACTGTTCATGTTGTCATGTATCTTCTTGCCTTCTGTTTAGTTAGCATCTCAGATGTAAAACTGCCAAAATCAAAGTCTTTATGCCTCTGGGGCCTCCACTGTCCTGCTCCAGCAACCCACCCCCCACCCCCCATTAGGAAATGACAATCCTGCCCGTTTAATAGTGTCTTAGGCCCAAATTGTCTGAGTCATCCTGGCTTTTCTCTTTTTGATCACATCTGAAATCCGATCTATTAGCAATGCTGTTGGATCTCAGTTCTCCCCGCTGTCCACCACCTCCCCTGCCACGGCCCTGGTCTAAACCACTCTCCTCTCATTCCCGTATTATGGCAGCAGCCTCCCGACTGCTCTCCTGGCCTCTGCCCTTTCTCACTTCAGTCTATTTTCTTCACAGCAGACTGAGTGCTCCTGTAATACGACGTCAGCTCGTGTCAGTCTTCTGCTAAAAATTCTCCGGTAGATTCCCCTGCTACCCGAAGTGCAAACATCTTTACTGTGACCTACAAAGCATGCACCATCCTAGGTCCCCCCTTCCCAGCTCACTTCCGCCACTCTCCTCTCCCTCATGCTGGTCTGTGAGAGTTGCCCACTCTGCAGCCAGCCCCTGAGGCCTCCTTCGGATGAAAGACACTGAGCTGGCTCAAGTACACCAGACAGCTTGGTCTTAGCACTAGCTGTCCCCGCTGCCTGGAAGGCTCTTCCCCTAGATGTCCACATGGCTCACACCTGTTTTCCTTCCAGTTCTTGCTCCTATCTGAGAAGCTTTTCCTGACTAGATTATTCAAAATCAGAATCCCCCTTGCCCTCGTTCCCTGCCCCTGCTCATGTTTTTCATAGGATAGTTTCTGACACACCACAATTCTCTTATGTTATTCTTTGTCTATCTCCCTACCAGTAGATTGTAGGTCAATGAAACCACAGATTTTGTAAATTTTGTTTATTGACGTACCCCTAGGGACACAATTAGTACTTGAAAAACTTTGGTTGAATGAATGAATTTTAATTTGATGTCAGATGCTCTCTCTATATTATATCATTTATCCCCATTTCCCAGATGGGCACACTGAGGTTAATAGTGGTCATATCATGTCTAAGGTCAATATACTCTTTTTCAAGGGACAAGTCCTTATTTATCCATAGGCTACAAGGATGAGTCCACAGTCTTCGATTGACTGACACTGGACACTGGACTTGGTCCCCACATGACAAATTATTCCCAGTAACAAGTATAGCTGGAACTCAAACAGGTCTATTTGGCACAAAAATTCCCTGATTTTTCCATAGTATTTCTAACCATACAGTTTCCATCATATTGCAGGGAATATATTCAGCTAATTGAAATCATTCTAAGTTTATTACATGCCAAGTAATAAACTATGTCCAGTACTGTATCCAAATGGTCAATGTCCCCCAGAATTTCTAACTCCAGCCTTGCTTGTTCCCACTCAGACTTCTGGAGCCACGTCCCTTAGCTATGAGCCTCAGGGAGGGTTAGGCTGGAGAAAGACCTGCTCTGTTAATCAGCAGGGAGGTGGGCACATAAAAATATGCCTCCCTCTCTCTTCCTCTGTGTGTGTCTAGTCTTGGGTTCACCCTCTTTTTCATGTCTCCATAATCATGATGTCAACATTAAAATCATCACAAAATTACAGGAAGCCTCACTTTATGAAAAAGGAAAATGTTCTTCAAAAAATCTAGCTCTCTACCTATCAACCCCTAACTACATTTCTACTGCCACTATTGGGATCCTTCTAGCCTCTATAGACAATGTTCTGTTTCTTCCATCAATTAAAAAAAAAAAAAACTCTCATTTGTAAGACTTTGAATTATTTTCCCTACAATTCTTTTCCTTCTTCAAAACCATCATGCAAAAATGTCTACTTCTCTGCTATCTCTTTATTTTCTTTCCTGTTTCCTGTATTTGTCTCTCTTTTTAGAATTATTCTTAACAAGTGTTTCTAATTTCATTAAAATTCAATAAAAATTCTCAAGGATGCACAAGGTATATATAAAATTTCATTTGTATTAGGAGACCTCCTGGTATTATCCTCGCCACTGAGAATTGCTATGATTTAGATGACAAATTGCATCTTTTGCTTGAGGCATGAATCAGAAGGTTTCAGCAACACCCTCCAGAAAAATAGGCCCTGCTCCCTGGAAGAAGGGTGCATCTAGGCAATGCATGCAGGGGAGGCAGAGGCCGGGATTCAGGCATCTCCATGATGGCTACTTAACAGCCCCTCCCATGAACCAGAGGCGGGGTTACTCCAAGCCATTCTCTGGAGAGGCCCTGTCCAGCCCACTGCCTAGGACATCCAGGTCTTCAGAGGCTCTGAAGTTAAATGCACAAGGAACAGGAATTCTGCTCAGCTGTCTCAGTAGTGGAGCTGGGGCTCTTATACACTTGCCAATCATGGCTTCAAACATAGTGGACTTCTAGACTTGCTACCTAGTCTGCCCAGTACTATCAAAAGTACTCCCTGTAAGAAGGCACTCAGACATTAACATACAGCTAACTGCAGTAGCCAATGCACAGTCACGGAGGAGAAAGCCCAGGGACCCATTAGTACCTGCAGAGTCTCTGAACTTTAAAAAAGGATACAGAGATTTCTCCTTAACATAGTTAATTTAAAGCTAAAGAGTGCAGAACCATAAAAAAAGAATATGAAAGAGTCCACAAAGTTCTGCTTTTCCTCCAATAATATCAAATAATTTGAAAAGAAAGAATACAACGTCTCCAACTTGCTAGTGCCCTAACCACACACATTTGGAGTGACAACCGCACCTCAAAGCAGAGAAGGCTTTCCTCATATGGGAACATGCCGGGAGGCAGAAAATATTCATGCAGATCCACCTATCCCTCGTTGAATGCCAGCTACAGGCCAGGTGCTACACTTGGCAGTTCTGCAGGTCTCGCTCTCTAATCCAAACAACGAGCCATGTGATGCCTTGGGGGACAAATCTATCCATACCATCTGCAGAAGAGTAAATCAAAGGGTTTGGTAAAACCCACCTACCACAGATAATGTTTAACAAATAAGAAAACTAAGTGCATTGATTTGGGTCCATCAAGCAGCAGATGCCAAAATGGGATTAGATATGTGACTGATGATGGATGGAGGGAAAGAACAAAAGCAAGCAGGGAAAGCCTTCAGACCCAAGATCTGATACTGTGAAGGAGACAGGGGAGAAAGAGCAATTCTAATAAAGGTTCAGCCAGACTTCCAGGGAGTCGTGGAGACAAAGCTTCCCAGCAGAGGAGTCTCAAGTGCATGGAGAGGGGGCTCCCCTTGTGCCAGGTCACTCACTGGCTAGGCAAAGCCTGTGGGAAGCATTGACCGATGGAAACGGAAGGGCAGTTCCTGGGGCATGGAGGAGAGACCACACAGCAGGAGATCTGGGTAGTGAGTTTCCACGGCTGCCATACCAAGGCATTAGAGAGTCAATATGAATTTTCTCATTCACCCAATTTGTTTTGTGGTGAAACTGTGATTCAAATCCAGTCAGTTCAGATCCACATTTCACATTTTTCTCACTATATTAAATAGATCTCTTATTGGTGTTGGTGTGGGATTATAGCATTTTAGGCTATTTCGAATTTATTGTGAGATTTATTTTTTAAAAAGGTTTCCTTCTAATGTGTTTCGGTCAGCTTATTTACAGGTTGGGGAGTTTTGCCAACTACTGGGTTGTCCAGTATAGGATTTTATCCAGGTTTCTGAGTATGAGCTTGAGCTAAAACAAAACCTGATACCTTAGAAAAGTAACCAAGGTTCTTTGTGCCTCTGGCATCTCTGAAACAAGACTTGCATTCTTGTTGAAGATACAGTAGCATGCCCTATAAAACACCTTTTTTACATGCTGATGCTCTAAGACAATAAACAGAAACATCAGCTTCTTGCAATGACAAATATAGACTTTTCTGCCTCATTCTTCCCCCCTCCTCTTGCCAAAGAGGAGGTTTCAGAGCACAAGATTGTGTGAGCTGTGGTGCCGGCAATAGGGAAAGAAAGTTTAGTATCAGATGTTGTCCTCTGAGGAATTCACCCAGACCACAGTTATTGGGCACAACGACGTCCCAGGACCTAGAAGTGCAGTGGTGAACATGAGGACCCGAGAGGCCTGTTATTGTGAAGCTTTCTCTCTAGCGTGAGGGATACAGCAATAAGCCACCAACAAATACTGCAGAATAGCAGCGGCTGCCATGAAGAATATAAAATGGTACACAAAGCTTGAGAGTAACGGGGAGGGGGTTGGTGCTCATGGTCAGAGGAGGTTTCTAAGCAGACCAGTGGAAGAATGGAGGAGACAGGGAAGAGCATCTCAGGCAGAGGAGACAGTAAGGAGGAAAGAGAGTGCCCCAGGGAGGAAAGGAGCATCTCACATTTGATGCTAAGGGGTGAATGTCTGTGTGCATTCATCCTGCAGAGTGAAGAGGGTGCCATGAGTCACTTAGGAAGGCGCCAGTTCACACAGGACCTAATACAGAGACCAAGGTAAAGACTGCATTTTATTCTAGGCACGCCTGGAAGGCAGTGGAGAGTTTTAAGCAGAGGTGTGCTAGGAATTGATTTACTGTGGAGAGACTGCATTGAGGGAGGGATGAACAGAGGTACAGCGGCTGTTTGCAGGGGACTACAAGGACCCAGGGGCAGAGATGATGGTCACAATCCATAAAGGGGTGAGAAGCGATTAGAGTGGAGTGCAGTGGCACACACCTGTAAACCCTGCGATCAGGAAGCTGAGGTAGGAAGATCACAAGTTCAAGGCCAGCCTCAGCAACTTGAAGGAGTCTGTTTCAAAAAAAAAAAAATTTTTGTTTAAAGGGCTGGGGATGTGGCTCAGGGATAAAGTGCACCTGGGTTCAATCCCCAGTTCCAAAAAAAAAAAAAAGGGGGGGGGGGTGGATTAGGTGTAGTTAGTTAGATTTTAAGTCCTTCGTCTTCTATAGAAGACTGTAGAAACCCAACCTTCTCTATGCAGGATGAAGGCTGTATAATGGTCCCTTAGCCTTGTCCACATGGGATGTCAGCAGAATGCAGCTTGGTATCTTCACCAAAAAGAGAAATGGACTCCGAAAACCTGATTCTTTGACTCTGCATAGTGAAATGAAGATTTCATCCAAAAAGTAAAACTCTATTAAACTCCAGATTTGGGATTTGGAGCATGCTCAGGATTCACCATTGCTAAGATTATGTCCTTGGTGATAATAGGTGTGACTGTATGTGCCTGGAGAAACCATAGGACACACTGTGGGGTTATATAATACCAACAATAGCTAATCATTTTGTAGTGTTTATTATGTGGCAGGCACTTACCTCTATAATCTCATTTAAATCTCATAACAAATCTAATCTGTTGAGGGTCGTCTTGGATAAGATGGTGCCTGGCAGTGAGCCAAAGGGCACTGGCTACCAAAATAAGGAAGTACCCAAAAAGGCTGCTTGCTTACTAGTTCCTTGAAGACTTATGACGTGTTGATGCCAGGCTCTAGGATTGACTATCTAATATCATGCCGCGTGTGGACAGCTCGTGATTTATATAGTGTTATGTTGACATTCTTCTGCATGCTCTCCTGTGTGAGAGAAAGCTTTGCTATAATTGGCTAATAAGCTAGGAGCCTGGGGGAGGAGAGAGGGAGAGAGAAGGAGAGGGAAGATAGGGGGAGAAAAAAAGGAGACAGAGAAACAGGGAGGATGCAATAAATCTCGTCAAACTAAAGATTAGTGATGTCTCCTTTCTCCGCACCAGTTCTGCTGGACAGAACACTAATCTGTGATATAGGATTATTATTCCCATTTTATAGATGAGGAAACTGAAGCATGGAGGGTCTAAGTTATAGAACATAATTACTCTCGCTTTGAAGGCTCTCTTCTGATAAATAAGGGTGGGAGTCCCATGACTCCAAGGACACTGAGAACTTACCCAACATGGGAGCCCTGCATCTAAGGACCATTCAGAAGTAGCTCTTCTAAGATGGACAACCATGGCGGTAGTGCAGGCATCATGAAGTGAAGTTTCCCACTCTGGGCTCACATATCCTGGCTACCAGAGGGGTCCAACAGAAGAGGATGCACTGGCCTCAGCAGTCAGAAGACGTGCTATGGCCCAGTTTTGGTCAAGATTCTGCTGACTGTCATGGTAAGGAAACACTTGGCAACAGATTCATTCAGCAGTCCCTTGCTGAACTAGCATGGGGCTAAGTCCTGAAGGGGATGGAGAAGAAAGCTGCACCCTGGAGTCCAGACTGGCATAGGTCAGTAGGGAATACCAACAGATAGATTGGCTACATTTATAAAATAAGAGACTTAGCAACATAAAACAGCCCTATGATACTCAATCAGCAAATTTCAGAGTACAATAGAGAAATGCAAGAGCTGAATAGAAATGAGGAACTAAAATGCATGCAGGCTGGGGCAGTGAGGGAGAGGGGGATTTAAGAGGAGAAAGGGGACATTCTGGAGGCCACCCTAGAGGAACTCGTACTGCTTTTAAGGAATCCAGAAGCTACTGAAAAATGGAAGCATCCGGCTACATCTGTGCCTGAGGCCACTGTCTTCCTCTGAGACTAAAAAGCACTTGCCATCTGCTGCTGATGCCACTGTTAACACAGGGAGCCATTCTGTTCCTGACTTTTATTGAGGCTGCAAGAGATGGTCAGCAAAATCTAATGAAACAAAGAAGGGAAGAAACACGTTCTTGGGAAGCTCTCAGGCTGAAATCTGAGTGCTCTTAAGAAAGCTTCTCCAAAATACCAGTCAAGAGTTGCTGGGGCTGGAGATATAGATCAGTTGGTAGAGTGCTCGCCTTGCATGCACACGGACCTGGGTTCAATCCCCAGCACCACAAAAAAAAAAAAAAGAAAGAAAGAAATGTTACTTAGATCACTCATCATCACTCATCAATTATTGGCATTCTAGGGAAGCAGAAGGAGTCTAGTGGGGATTCTGAGAACTCCAGGCCCCCAACCACCCTTCTCCCTCCTCCATGGATGGGAGGAGATGAGAACAAGGAGTTTCTAGAGCAGGAAACCAGTTTCCTTCATTATTAGTTGAAATTGTTCCTTGAGGTCACATTACAGAGGGGAAATAATGTTTCCAGAAGGTTACATTTGTAATATTTGGGGGTAAAGATGATTGGAAGCCCCAGGAATCTCTTTCTTCATCACATTGGCATGTATGTGTTGTAATATTTTTGACACTTTGGAAAGATCAACAAGCTGGGGTGATAGGAAGGAAAATTCTGGTAAAGTGGCCCCTTGTGACAGCAGTCATCTAGAGCAGCCCGAGCAGGGAGCATGCCTCTGGATCTTTCTTTTTTTTTTTTTTTTTTTTTTGGTCTGTTAGTCTATTTATTCTTTTTTTTTAATTATTTTTTATTTTTACAGATTGCATTTTGATTTATTGTATACAAATGGGGTACATCTTTTCATTTCTATGGTTGTGCAGGATGTAGATTCATATCATTCGTGTAATCATACATGTACATAGGGTAATGATGTCTATCTCATTCCACCATTTTTCATACCCTCTCATTTCCCTCTACGTAATCTAAGTTTCCTCCATTCTTCTTTCACTCCCCACCCTCATTATATATCATCATCCACTTATCAGAGAAAACATTTGGCATCTTGATCTTTCTAATGAATAAGAATACTAACTCTGTTGTTTAACTTAGAAATATATTTGTCCTTTGGATTGGTGGGAGATTGGTTCTAGGACTCCTGCATAGGCCAAAATCCACAGATGTTCAGGTTCCTTTTACAGAACTGCACAGTATTTGCACAGAACCTATGAACATCCTCCCATATACTTTGTCATCTCTAGATTACTTTGAATACCTAATGCTATGTGAATCATTGTACTGTATTGTTTAGGAAGTAATGACAAGGAAAAAATGTCTGCATATGTTCAATACAGAAGCTTTTTTGTCCCAATATTTTCAATCCTCATTGGTTGAATCCAAATGTGAAACCCATGAATGTGGAGGGTGGGTTATACTTTTACACCTTCTGATGTTACCTTTTAGTTCTGTTCGTGATCTTTTCTCCTTACTGAAGGCATTTAATTTTGTATAATCAGTTCTACTTGACTTGACCTTTATAATTTCCCACAGTGGTTTTATACATAAAGAAGCCTTTGACATTCAATATTATAAGTTACTGGTCTGTTCCTTCTAATTCTCTAGCTCTCAACCACTCTATTTTTATATATAACATGAGATAACTATCTTATTTTTATTCCATTTTCCCAAATAAGTAAGCAATTTCCCAGGACCATTTGTTGTCTTATCTGTTCTTTCAATAATTTGAAATGTGTCCTTATTGTACACTAAATGTTTTAAACACTTGGGTGTGGTAGATTGTCTTAACCACTATCTTGCCAAATATTCTGAGCCCCTCCCTGTGGTAACCCTCTGGCAAGAGGATAGAAGATATCCTGTTGACCTAAGATGTGACCACTTGCCTTGTGTTGGTCAATGAGACTCTAGCAGGAATGACATGCATGTCCCTTGATGAGATGCTTTTAGAGTCAGAGAGTAGCTCACCATGACCCTTTTCCCTCTGCAACACCATTAATGTTTCTAGGCAGATGCTCCTTCATCTGCCTGGGTCCCATGATGAAGCAACATGGTAAAGAGCTCATCACACCCAAGATGGATATTCACTTTGGATGAAAGATGGACCATAACTGTAGTAAATGACTTGAGTTGAAGGGGCTTTGTTTTCACAGCATAACCCAGTCTCTCCTGACTAGGATTTATTTTGGCCTCTCTTTGCTCCAGTAGAAACCCAGAGCCTTAATTTTCAATCAGCTAGAGTTTACCCACTTAAGATTAAAAATTAGCATAATCCCTGATCTCAATGTCCTGGTGGGGAAAAAAATCAAGAAATAAACCCACCCAACCATGCCCTCAAGGGTTTTCCATGACTAATATTTTCTTTCTATGTTCAGCATCCCAGAATGCAGTGTGGCAAGCTATGGAATCGGAAAGGAAGGGTGAACCCCTGAGGACAAGCAGAAGTGTGGTATTAGCGTTCCGTGGAAGATGCTGGATTTGGGGGTTTTAGCGTTACTTTTCCTCCAGTGAGATAACAGAAGCCCTGGCCACAAAATGGTCCTCAGGGGGCTGTCCACCACCATGCCACCTGTGGTAGTCTCTCTGGCAATCCCTCAGTTTGAGCCTGATTTCAAGCTCCACGACCAGTGACAACAGAGTTTCCAAAAAAGGTGTGGAAAAGTGAAGAATGGAACTTACCTAGGGAAACGCTGCCTAGGGAGTGAAGCAAGGAGTCAGTAAAAACTCAACCCAGTCCCATGTCTCCTGACCTGTGGATGCTGTCTGTTTCTCCTGTAGGCAAGAGTGTCTGCAGACACGGTGCCACGGGTGACACGTTCATCGGTAAAGCCTTGAACTTTTCAAAGGTGGCACCATAATTTAAACACCACTGGATCTGGAATGATTAAATGCAAAAGCCAGATGAGATTTTTTTAGGGGAAGGATTTTATTTTTTAAATCCTCTGCCTCCTTCTGGAAGTAACTTTTCCATCTCTAAGAAGGCAGAGTGTGAAGCCTTGCACCAGCAAGCAGAGAGATGCCACTGAAGTCCAGGAAAAATAGGTTTGTATTTTACCAAATTTGAAATTATTCTTCAGAGCCTCACATTTAGCCAGTAATGAGAATTGATGGATTCTAGTTAGCATCACATTTGTATATGACAAGACCTCATTCTGCTCCTCTGCCCAAATTTTGACATTGAACTGCAGCCAAAATTCTGAGCTTGAAGTCAGAGCAAATTGTACCATTTCCAACAGAATTTCTACTCCAGTGCCCCTCACAACCACCTCCACAATGCAGCAGAGATTCGCAGACATATAAATCAGAGTTGGCTCCGTTTAGAGGAGGATGGAGAACTGGACACCACCCAAACAGAGAAGTCATCCCTAGAAAAATTAGTCACCAGCAACATGCGTTCCATACAGCACATCCCAGAAGCAAGCACCTCCCAAGTTCAGAGCAATTGAGAACAGAGCAGCTGGGAAAACAGAAAAAGTTGAAGATTCTAACACAAGGACATCCTTTGAAGAGTGAAATGAAGAAATTGAGAATTCTCTACAGTGATTACAGGAAGCCCTCTGATGGAAAAAAAAAAAAAGGATATTTTAAAACTGCCTTGGGTACAAAAAAGGAATCAGATGCTGAGAAGCAGAAAAAGATGCAAACTGGACCAAATCAAAGGTATGCTCTTTATCTCCTTCATAAGAAGAAATACTGAACGTGTTGATGGTTATTGATTACAGCTATTCTGAAGGTACTGTGTCATGCACTAGATTCAGTTCTCACTCCTTAGCTTAGATTCGAGAATCCTGAATTAATGAAACTGTTTCCTCTTCATAAATTCCCAAAACAAGATTCCTTTCAGGCATTTTCCAGATAGGATCTTAATTGGGTGGACCCCACTGCCAAGTGATGTCAAGATTTTAGTGCCCATACGGAACAGTCCAGATAACCCACACCCCTGACAGAATTGCACCATAACAAAACTTGGGCCTCTCTGGGCATGCCAAGAGTTACACTTCATATCTATTATCTCGCTCATGCTCCCAGAGTCTATATAAGGCAAATACGGTATGTGTTACAGATAAGGAACCTGAGGCACGGAAAAATCAGGGTCACAAAGTTGGCATATGACAATTGCTTTATCATTGAAACTGATTCTTGGGCCCTTTTCCTCAGATCCTGCTGCCTAACTGGCAAACTCTTCCAAAAAAATGTGAATATACAATCCTCAACCAACACAGATTGGTCTGATACATTTCTTGGAATGACCTCCCAGGTTCTTTGGAATCAACCCTGATTCAGCAGCAATATGTAAACTGAGATTTTTCTGCACCCTAGCCAGGCAGAAGAATCCAGGGTGGGCACCTGACCCAATTTAGGCCATTTAGAATATATTACCATTTTTTAGAAACTGAGAAAGACAGAGAAAGTCACTGGAGCTAGATTCTGTAGAAACAACTCTCTCAAGCAGTTCTGGTGGATGCTGATAAGACACTTCAGTATGCATTCAATATTTTCTAATTAAATTAAGTTTAAATTGTTCTAATTTTTTTTTTGTTTATCTAACTAATCACTCTCTACTCCTTGTGACCAAAGCATAAGTAACACCACACAGCCTTCTCAGCCACCCCATTCTGCCTTGAACTTCCTCTGCTGTGACATACTTCTTGCCTTGCTTCCATTCAAATGTAACTTTCTATTCATAGATATTTCCTCTTTCCCCAGTGAACGATGGCAAAGTTGGGGGATTTTCATTTCGACTATGTTTTCCTTGGATTCACCGACTATTGACCTTCTCAGATGAACATGCAAAAATTAGATGGCTGCAGAGAAAGGCTGCACTGAGGTGCTTAAGAGGGATGAATGGACTGGCACAAAGCCAACGGGATTGCAAAATTGCTGCTAAGTCAGTAAACTCTTTCTGAATTGCCTCCGCTCCTCTGAACACTCAGAAGGTACTAAAAGTCTGTCTCAGGCCCCTCAGAACCAGTTAACTGACTCATGCTACAGGTTAGGTCAGTCCAGGCTCCTTTATCCCCTCCCCTTTGACTCCAGCTGGCAATCCATCTAATATCAGATTAGCAGGCTAGTGGATAAATAATACTCAGAAGAAGAGTATTCTGAGATCCCACTTTGCAAGTGGAGTTATTTAAAAAATTAAAAGCACCACTTTAAAACTTAATCTTGCCTTAGCCTGAACTCAGAGAGGAAAGGAAGACCTCTTTGCTTTTCTTCCACTTGATAAGGCTGAGTGCAGTGGCTATAAATTAGAATAAAACAAAAAACCGTGAGGCAGCACTGGCAGAGCGGGGGGTTTCCTTGCAGCTTTATTGACTGCTCAGCAGGATTGTGAGGAGGCAGATCAGTCATGAGGACCATTGAAGGCCAATGATTTGCACAGTGCCTAAAGGACTTCACACTGAGGCGGCCTCATCTGTAGGTGGTACCAAGCATGGGTAGCCAAGAGCGTATTTTATGAGCCTCTAGTGTCTACTTCAGCACGGCCAAAGGTGATCTTAATTGGTTTTCTATTCAGATGCATTAAATTAACTCTACCAAAAAATATTGCTTACTTAGTTCAGTGAGGGAACATTGGATTTAGATTTAGAGTTGATATACAGATGTGAAATAAGCATTAAAACCTTCACATTTTACCACGACATATGGGCGGGACAAAATGCCAACAACTTTGATGAACTTCCTGATTCAAATGTAGTACTATTGTGTCTAACACCAACATGGGTTTTCACTTTTTCAGTATAATTTTTGGGGGAAAGATGGAAGCAGGGGACACAGAGTCAGAGTTGGACTCTAAATTTTGAGTTACTTCAGACAAGTGAACTGTCTTATCAACTCTGAGCCAATATCAGAGGTAAGCAGATAAGAACTAATGAAAAGCCTCGTTACTTTAGTCAAATATATTTAGATGCCAAGAATGAGCACTGAGTTGGGAATCCTAAGACTGAGCAGTAAAACAAGGTGGCCTCCTGATTTAGATCAGCATTTCCTTCTGTGGGGACCAGAGACTAAGCAACCTCTAGATTTCCTCTAAGCCTAAATCATTTTTATAAAAATGGCTCTTTGTTGTTTATTACTATACTAAAATTTGGAGTAAATTTTATCTTCAAAATTCCGTACAAAATTCAAACCTAGCAAACTCTTACTTACCTAGAATCTAAATACTCCAAAAGTTCAAGTAACCAGAGTAGTTTTTGCAAATCTATACAATGTTCATAATAACGGTGGTCACATGATGTAATATCCCTATATTACCTTCCAAATCATAAAGAAAAGATTTAATTCTATACAGGGTAGTTTTTTTTGTTTTTGCTTTTGTTTGGAATCAGGGATCTAACCCAAAGCGTGCTAAACCACTGAGTCACATCCCCAGCCCTTTTTATTTTGAGAGAGGGTCTCACTAAGTTGCTTAGGGCCTCACTAAGTTGCTGAGAACTTGTGATCCTCCTACCTCAGCCTCCTGAGTCTCTAGGATTATAGACATGCACCACCACACCCGACTCAATGTGGTTTTATGAAGTTTCTTCCTGATTCTATTCCAGAGAAACCTTAGGAAGTGAGAGACAATCAAGGAGTTCATTCCCCCAGATTCTCTGAACCTCAACAGTGAGGCTGTGGTTTATAGTGATTTCCCCCCTTGTAAGTAAATCTCCTTCCTTTGCACTTGCCTCATTTCCATCAGTTATTCTTGGCATCCAGAAGATTTTTTTTTTTTAACTAAAATCAGAATCCTTGCCAGTCTAGTACACATAAAGAAAAGAGTCACAGACAGTTTTATTTCTTTGGATCTTGAAAGGGATGATTCAACCTGGGTGAAAAATGTGTTTAAATCCGAAGTCATACCTTTTCTTTCATAATAGCAGTGTGCAGCTGTTGGAGATGTTTCTCTCTTCCTGGAGAAATGGTGGCCACTGAGTAAAGACACTCGAGTGCATGTGCTGGGGGATAAGACGCTGTCCCACCTTCAAGGCCCTACAGTCTCTCTGGGGAACCAGGCAGGTCCACAGCTGGCAAGCCTCAGCCCCATTTGACCAGAGAGAAGATCACTTAGCTTGGGAGAAGAAAGCATAGGGTTCTTGGCCGAAGCAGGAGCCTCCTCAGCCTCCTCATTAAAAAGTTTTACTTTTTCTTTCTGTTCTTTTTTTTTAATTTTAAATTTGTTCTAATTAGTTATGCATGACAGCAGAATGCGCTGGAACTCATTGTACGCAAGTGGAGCACGATGTCTCTTATTCCTCTGGCTGCACATGGTGCAGAGTCACACCACTGGTGTAATCATGCATGTACATAGGTTATTAATGTCCCTCTCATTCCACCATCATTTCTACCCCACACCCCCTTCCCCTCCCCCAACTCCCCTCTGCCCAATCCAAAGTTCCTCCATTCTTCCCTAGCCTGCCCCTCATTATGGATCAGCATCCATATATCAGGGAAAATTTTGACCTTTTTTTTTTTTCTTTAAATTTTTGTTTTTACAGATTGCATTTTGATTCATTGTACACAAATGGGGTACAACTTTTCATTTCTATGATTGTACACAATGTAGATTCATACCATTCATGTAATCATACATCTTCATAGAGTAATACTGTCTGTCTCATTCTACTATCGTTCCTTCCCCCTCCCCCTCCCACCCTATTTTCCTCTACACTATCCAAAGTTCCTTCATTCCTCTCTCCCCCCTACCGCCACCGCCCCCCCATTATGTAGGGTCATCCACTTATCAGAGGAAACATTTGGCCTTTGATTTTGTTTTGTTTTGTTTTTATTGGCTTATTTTGCTTAGCATGATGTTCTTCAGCTCCATCCATTTACCTGCAAATACCATCATTTCATTCTTCTTTAAGTCTGAGTAATATTCTATTATGTATATATATATACCACATTTTCTTTATTCATTCATCCATTGAAGGGCATCTAGGTTGGTTCCATAGTTTACCTATTGTGAATTGAGCTGCTATAAACATTGATGTGACTGTGTCACTGTAGTATGCTGATTTTAAGTCCTTTGGGTAACAATTGAGGAGTGGGATAGCTGGGTCAAATGGTGGTTCCATTCCAAGTTTTCTGAGGAATCTCCATACTGCTTTCCAGAGTGGCTGCACCAATTTGCAACCCCACCAGCAATGGATGAGTGCACCTTTATTGTTGCTTGTATTTTTGATAATTGCCATTCTGACTGGAGTGAGATGAAATCTTAGTTTTGATTTGCATTTCTCTAATTACTAGAGATGTTGACCATTTTCTCATATATTTGTTCATCAATTGTATTTCTTCTGTGAATTGTCTGTTTAGTTCCTTACCCCTTTTGTTGATTGGCTTATTTGTTTGTTTGGTGTTAAGTTTTTTGAATTCTTTCTATATCCTGGAGATTAGTGTTCTCTCTGGGCAAGTTCTTTAACCTCTGTGTGCCCCACTTTCTCTATTATACAGTGGAGACAATAATAACACCTCTTTCCTCAGGTTGTTGTAAAGAAGAAAGTGCTTAGATCAGTCAGTACCTGGCACATAGTAGGGACAACATTCAAGTTCTTATGTATCCTAACTGTTTTAGGTTTTATTGTCTTGCTCATTTTAAGGTCAGAGTTTGGGAAACTTTGATACAATTCCACATGGCAGAGAAGGAGAAAGTGCATGGAAATGGTTCTCTCAAGACTTCGCTTGGGTTTCCAAGCAACCTGGCCCCAAACCACCTTACCCTCCTGTGCTTGCAGCTCTCTCACCCACGTGCCCCCTGGTCCTTCCCTCCTGTGCTTCCTCTCACTCCAAACTCTTCCAGCAGTGCACTGGTGGACTTCCACCTGCCTCCCTAGGAGTATGTCCCTCTCTACAGTGTTCCCAAACACACTTCACTACTTAGGATCCTTTTGCCTGCTGCATGGTATTGTAGCCCTTTCTTTAATCTCCTACCCTTAAGGCAAGGCCATCTTTCTGCTTTTGGTAATTTTTACTATTCTTAGTACAATGGCTTTCACATGGTTGGCCTTGCATAAATTTAAAACATACAACTATCATGCACACACACACACACACATACACACACATACGCACAACAGTGAACTAGAGGATGGGTTTTAAAGTCAGACAGACTTTGATTCCACCTCTGTTACTTTTTTGCTGTGGAAACTTAGACAGTAATTCTGTAAAGTTCCTTGTCCCCTCATCAATATAGCAAAGATAACTATAGTACCTCCCTTAAGGGGTTGTAGGATTCAATGAAATAATGTATATAAAGGACCTGGAAGGGCCACTGGTCTTTATGAAAGTTCCATGAGTGTTAGGTAGAGTTAGATGCTATTGTTTCATCACCTCCCTCATTACTGTTATCAGCAGGGGGTTCTTTTGTAATAGGGAAGCATCCCTCCACCTGCCAAGGATCCCTGAGGAGAACATCTGTTCTAAGGTAGTACAACCTTTAAGGGTAAAAATTACGATCTTGAGTTAATAATCATTTTTTTAAAACCCTAATTATACTTAAAACAGTCTGCTTAAAAATTCAAGGAAGTAAGTTTGGTATTTTAGAAACATGTCCATCAAATAAACATTTTTAATGTTAGCACTTGAGAAAAGTCACCATCTATGAGTCATTTTATACCCAGCCATATGAAAATATGACCTGTGATTCACCTGTCCGAAGGTGTCATGAAGGTCAGAAGCTGGCAAGACCACTTTTCTCCAGTAGAGGGAAGGGAAAATGGGTCACAGAAAAACATTTCTGTCTAAGATAAAAGACCTACTGACAAAGCTTGGTCCAAAATCTCTTCATTCCCAAAGTCTTGTCCAAATACCAAATGCAGAAGCAAATGTCATTTAGCTGTTTCTTTTTAAGTGTGGTACGACTGAGTAAAAGGGCATATCATTAAACTGAACTTCTAAAAGTCTGAATCTATAAGCAATTAAGATGATGTGATTCAAATATATGTCATTCTGGTGATCTTGCTTGTTGAAAGAAAGAAATTTTGTATCCATACGGTCCCAGTCAGGAGACAGAAACAATTGTTATTTTAACAGAGAGTAGAAAATAAAAATTGTGGACTAAGGTATTGCAACACTGCAGCAGCAAAAAAGAGCAGGTGCCCGAAGGTGGAAGTTGTGCGTAGCAACTGCCAATCCTAGAAGGAACTCAGGGAAGACGTTGGATCATTAAAACTCAGAAGCTCAGACATGGAGTGTGGTGAACCTGAAACTCAGACCTTTAGGCGGGGCACCTGTTTGACTGACGCAGGTTTCTCTGAGATTGACAAATGGGTTCCGAGGACTCAGGACCTTGACCCACAAAGGAAGTCAATCAACTGGCTGCTTCAGATGTCTCTAAAGATGCAAGAAGGCGGAATCTATGTGTGTTGGGGAAACTGCCACCTACATCCGACAGCTGCTACTGAATGGAACTGCTGGGAGGGGTGCAGGGTGGAGGAGCCCCACCAGGGGAATGTGACAAGAACAGGAAACTAAGGAACTGAGGGGAGGAAGCCCTTTCTCCCTCTTCCAGCCCTCTGGTTAGTAGCACATGCGTTTGGCAAAGGTAAACTAAGGAAACAGCTGGCAAAGCCAAAAGTGCTTTGCAGAATCAAGCCAGGGTGATGGCACAAAGCAGCTAAGAAGAAGGAAAGATGGATGCTCAGAGACACAACAACTGGCATTACCGCCTAGAGGAGGGAAACTTTAAATACTTTGCTGTATTGTTATTTACACCTAATCTAATGACCTATCTCCTATAATTTATTTGGCTCCTATTGCATACTTTCTATATAATTGAGGTAAATTTTCTTAAATCAGACATGTTTTCATTAGACTTAAGCTTAAAATTATAGGTTTTTAAAAAATCTAACACCAGAATTTTTTACTCTGAAACCTGCCAAATTCGGATTTATCCATTATGCTTGTTTTCAAAAAAAACTGTTTATCTTTGAGAAAAGAATATATATGAATCTATAACCTTAAAAGATGACTGCAAGATAACACTGAAAACCTAATGTGCCCTAAAAGTATCAGCAAATAACCATAATGAATAACTTTAGTAACAGGAATTGCTAATGGAATCCACATATCACTGAAAAACTCAGTGTTCCTGTTTTTAACATCTTTGAATTGATACAAGAAATGAATTATCAAAGACATTAAATTCCTGTCTCAAATGACTCCATTTTATTTCATTTAAAAGTAACATTCAGATTCAGTGGAAATCAGATCTCAGATATTTGTCTAACAGTAGTCTCCCTATTCATTCAGTTGAATTCAAATGCATTTCTAGGATGGTATTATGTGTCTGTCACTGGACATAATTTTATAGATTAAGGTTAAAATAAGTTTTCTGATTCAAGGAGCTGACAGTTTAATGGAAGGGATATTCCTAACACATATACAAAGATTTTTAGTATAGACAGGTAGCTGGTCATCAAAATCCCCTTCCTTTCTCTGTCAAGGTCACAGGGACCTGCAAGACAAGCAGTACCTCATTCTCAGCCTCCCTTGGAGCAGCCAATAACCCCGTGATTAACTGAGAAATTAATGAGCACAATAGCATCAGTGTGCCCAGGACAATGCAGAGTCCCACAGATGTTCCTCCAGCCTCCCCAGAGACAGTGACTAGAGGGACATTAGGAACCACATATTGAGGTTGGAGAGTGGGCATTGCCCTGAGTTTCTGACAGCAAAGACAACCCTGCCAACTTCTCCACCCAACCTGGGACTACTCTGGATTTTAATATGAGAAATAAATTTTATCACATTTAAGCTAGTATGCTTTGGGTCTATTTATTTTAGGAATTTTATTATAGCTGCAAACCAATACCTTGTATAGAAGGCTATGAAGTGGTCCAGTTGAAGTGGTCCAGTTAGAGTTCGTAAAAGAGGTAAAACCTTATCTGCATCTTAATTAATAACAACCACAATTAATGTAGTGTGCCAGGGACTATGCCAGGAACCAACATCTATTATCTCATCCGATTGTCACAACCACTCTTTCCAAAAGTGTCATAAAACCCTACTTTGCACATGAAGAAATAAAAAATCAGAGCAGTCAGAAGAATTTCCCTAAGTAACACAGCTAATAAATGGCAGTCCCATAATTTGAATGTAGTATTTCTGCCTCTAAAGCCTGTGCACAAAGAGTATTATAGGCTGGTGGGGGACAGTGTGAAGACAGGCCTGGAGCTCTGGTCTGTATTATCATGGCAGGTGGGGGATGGGAGTAGCATTAGCTGCAGGACCTGTCCTTTCCCATAATATTATAATATTTTCATAGAAAAAGAATCCACTTTGCTCCTTTGCTCCTCTTCCCTTCTTCAAACCATTCCTGACTTTTTTTTTTTTTTTTTTTTTGGTCCTAGTGATTGAATCCAGGGATCACTAAACCATAATGCCATATCCACAGTCCCCTTATTTTTAATTTTTTTTAGTTTAAGGCAGGGTCTCACTAAACTAGGTTGCTTAGAGTCTTGCTAAATTGCTGAGGCTGACTTCTAACCTGTGATCCTCCTGCCTCAGCTTCCTGAGCCATTGGGATTACAGGCATGTGCCACTGCACCTGGTTCCGTTCCTGATTTCTGAAGTCCGAATTTGCTCTTTCCTCCATCCATCTTACTATAGTAATGGGAAAGCCTGGAAAACATTACCAAGATATTTTAGAGATTAATGGGAAACCAAAACTTGCCACTGTTATCCCCAGCCCCATGCAGGAGCCCAGCCTACCTGAGAGAGGAGCGGACTGAATTGAAGACAAAGGACAATGATATGGGCCATGCTTCCTACGTATAAGGGCCAAGAAGATTGGAAGAGTGAGGACGGGGATGATGGCCATGGAACAGAAGGAGAAGCAACCCAACCAAAGGCAAATGCACATGATTTAACATTACCAGCCATTTGCATAGATAATCAAGAGCTAATCCTAAGTCATTTGTTTTGGGGTTTGGAGGGCCTTAGAGAAATTCGAGGCAAACAAACAAATGTTGGACTGGAGATGTCTAAATAAAACCACACGCTGGAGATACCAGGCCTTGGGGAACCATAGCAAGCTTTGAATAGTGGAGGGGACATCAGTGGGGGGTGTGGCCATCATTTCTAGTGTTATCTTTGGGCTGGCATTTTTTAAGTGCTAGAACAAGCCTTTTTTTTTTTTTTTTTTTTTTTTTTTTACCCCCTTAATGGAGAACATTTTTAAGTGACTTATATTGCAGACGGTTCAGTGGCTCTGATTGGCATGCGATAGTTGAGCGGAACCTTCTCCTCAGCCTCTGTACACCAAGACTCCCCCACACTCCATCCTCCAGAAGCCTCTTCCAGAAGCCTGCAGCTCTCCACCACCAACAGTGACAGCCAGCAACCCAAAAGTTAGGACCACTCCAACCGAGAGCCCAGGAGCTTCACTGCAGAGCATGCGCTGACAGAAACTGTGGAGGGATTAGTGCCATTGGCCCAACACCCTTCCTCTCTGCTTTCCGGGGACATGTGGTGAATTGCACTTGCAGGTGGTCCAGCGTGACCTTGTGACTACTTCTGATCAATGAGTTAGGAGCAGAAGTGACAGTACCACTTCCAGCCTGGAACGTTTACTCCTCCAGAGTCATCGTCACTTCTGTAACTGGCAACATTTGAAATGAGATCTCCTCCACAGGGACATGTAGTTTGAGCAAGAAATAAACCTTTGCTGCTCCAGGCCACTAGGAATTCACAGTTATTTGTTACTGCAGTATGACCTTGCCTCTTGTGAGTGATAATGATAATTAACTTTCATGGAATGATCTATTCTAAGCACTTTATATGCCCATTTAGTTCTATCAACAACCCTTCAACATGGCTTCAGTTGTGTCCTGGAGGTACAGATGAAGATACTGAAATGCAGAGAAGTTAAATTACCTTAGATAGCATGGCTAATGAAAAGGGTAAAACAAAATTCAAGAGCAGGAAGTGTGTCTCTAGGGTCTGAGATTTAACTATTGAGCTGTGCTGCCTCTTAAATTGTATCGTGCATTTTAATATGATCAGTGTGGCAGGCGTTAATAAAATTTCTCATCAAAAACATATATACTGAAAACAGCAGTGAAAACACCTCGTCATATCAAAGTCACCATATGCTACCATCAAGTTTAACTCTTGTTTGCAGTTAATTGCAACTATTTCATAAGGAGAAAAAAAATTGGCATTTGAAATAATGACACCCCAGATGTCATTACTTGAGTTGCTAAATTGCAAAATGATTTTTTTAAAAGTAATAGGATGCACATGAAAGAATAATGCTCAATCATGTAGACTGCACTTTCTGCAAGATCTGGCTTTACTCTTGTGAACCGTCCTGACTGAGAGACACACCTTTAAAAAATAAAAAACAGGAACTGGAAACATTATCTATTTAGCATGTTTCATTTTAGATTAAACAGATTTTACTCCCTGTACCCTGGTAATTATATATAATTAAAAAGCACAGAGGAATGTGCGTAAAAGCACAATGAAGTAATAATCATGTGAACAGTGTCTTATTTTAACTCACCGCTGAGGGGAAGTTGCTTTTATTCAGATTAATTTGTGAAAGGGCTGATGGGAACATGACAGAGTGAGACGGGAGAGAACATGTTCTTTCAAATTGCTCTGCTCAGAAAACACGATTAATGAAATATATCTAATTGCATAAATGCTTCAGAAGGCATTATTACTGAGTACACTTTAAAGGTTATGCTCCTGTGGAACAGCTTTTTCTCCAGTGCTGTGGCGGCAAAGAGGGGGGAATATCTTATTTTTCAGAAACTCTAGTGAAGTCGGGTGGATTGGGACCACTGTACTAAAACAAGACCCCTCTGAGGAATGATGATGGACACCATCTTTACCATCAAACTGCACCTCAGTCTCACTCCTGTATATTCTCCAAAGCGTAGTCAAGTAGGGAAATGTGAATTCTGCCAAGAAGCTATTTATTTGTTTAAAAGCAAAGTATTGGGTATCCACTTGTGTAAGCCTTGAGCTCCATTATGGGATGTGCAAAGTGGAAACTCATTAACACTTTTCCAAAAACTTGCTCTGTGTCAGGCACTGTGCTAAACATTTGTACAGCATCAGTTAGTCCTCAGAAGGAGTCTCTGAGGTATGGACATTATTATCAGTATTTTTAGATCAGGTGAGGAAATTAGGCATATGTTAACACCATAGAATATATGGACTTACGTGTATAGAAAAAAATAAATAAATAAAGCCAGGGAGCAGGGTTTGAGGGATTAGGACCATAATGCAATTTTAAATACAGTAGCTAGGAAGGTCTCACTAGAAACTGACATTTCAATTTTGTTTTAATTGACACATGAAGATTGTATGTTTGGGGGGTACTGCAGGCTGTTTTGATATACAACTTAAATAAATTAAAGTAAGTTTATTAATTGGTTTTCCCTGGCTGGGACAAAATACCTGAGAAAATCAACTTAAATGAGACCCACAATTTCAGAGGTCTCAGACCCTGTTCATGTCATAAGGACCAGGAAGAAGAGGGACAGAGAGAAGAGATAGAGGGAGAAAAAGAGAGGGGGCAGGAATAAGAAATATTCATCAGGGCATACCGCTTCCTAAGTTTCCACCACCTTCCAATAACCCATTAAATTAAGAATCCATTCATGGATTAAGCCACCAATGAGGTCAGGACCCTTATAATTCAACCACTTGTAAAGGCCCCACTCTGAACTCTGCTCCACTGGGGACAGAGCCTTTAATACGTGAACTTTTGGGGGACATATCAGATCCAAACGAATAGTAAGCATACTTATCTGCTCAAAGATTTCTCATTTCTTTGTAGAAAGTGCCATCTGAATAAAAACTGAAAGGAACCAAAGAGACAGCTACAGAAATACCTGAAGGAAAAGCACTCTAGCCGGAAGTCAGTGTAAAAGCCTGCAGGTGTGAAAAATGTCGGAGAGACAGCAAGGAGGGTAACAGAGTGGCAGGGGACTCCTTGAGTGGAGGGCAAGGGTGCATGGATCTTCCAAGGCCTGCAACTTTGTCTCTAGTTGATCCGGGAAGTCCACAGAGGAGGGTCATGATCACAACTAGAGGACAATGGAATGTCTCTGACTTCTATGTGGGAATAGACTGAGGGGATCAAAGGAAGAAGCAAGGAGACAGATTAGAAGGCAATGCAATCTGTCAGGCAGAGGGTGACATGGGCTGGGCCAGGCTGGTAACTGGAAGTGTCAAGGAAAGGCCAGATTCTGGAGATGGTATATCTTAAAGGTGGAAAAAGCTGGATACAGGACAGATCAGATGTGGAGGGTAAGAGCAAGAGTGGGGTTTGTGATGGCTTCTGATCTTTGGCCTAGCAACTAGAAACATATTTAGTAATTAGGAAGAAGGCTGAGAGCAGCAACTTTGGAAGCCCAGTTCTGTGCATTTAAATTTCTAATAGCCACCAGACAACAAGAAGGGAGACTAACAAATCAAAGAGACTAATAGTCCTGATTTAAAGAGAACAGAACTGAAAATGTACATTTGAGCATCATTAGCGTTGAGATGGCCTTTAGCCAAGGGAGTGAGAATAGCCACTAGGGAGCTGAGTGCAGAGAAGAGAAGATGCCCAAAAGCTGAGTCGTGGGTCAGGCCGATGTTACAAGTTGGGAAGTTGAAGAGGAGCCAGTGAAAGGGCATGTGAGGAGCAGTCACAGAGCAGAGAGAAACACAAGAGTCCAGACAGCCACCTGGGAGACAATGAGGCTGCAGAAAATTACTGTCTAGCTCTGCCTACTGTTGTGGTGTTCGATATAAAAATGAGAGGGTGAATGTGAAATCACAGGAGCAAGTTATTAAGATTCTATACCGCTAAGATTTCTAAGAACTCCCCCTATGTGTTTCCAAACTAAATATATTGATTTAGAAAAAATAAATGTGAGAACCCACTATTTGACCCAGTTATATATCCAAAGGACTTAAAATCAGCATACTACAGTGAAGCAGCCACATCAATGTTTATAGCAGCTTAATTCACAATAGTTAAGCTATGGAACAATCTAGATGCCCTTCAATAGATGAATGGAGAAAGAAAATATGGTACATATACGCAATGGAATATTACCGAGCCATAAATAAGAACTAAATGATGGCATTTTGCAGGTTAATGGAAGGAACTGAAGAACATCATGCTAAGTGAAATAAACCAATCCCAAAAACCGAAATCCAAAAGTTCTCTCTGATATGTGGATGCTGGCACACAATAACAGGGGTGAGGAGGGAAGAATAGAGGTTCATTGGAGTAGACAAAGGGGAAGGAAGGGAAGGGAGGGGCATGGGAACAGGAAAGACAGTAGAATGAATCAGACATAACTTTCCTATGTTCATATATGATACATGACCAGTGAAACTCCACATCATGTACAACCACAAGAATGGGATCCTAATTAGAATGAGTTATACTCCATATATATAATATGTCAAAATATACTCTACTGTCACGTATATCTAAAAAGAACAAATAAAAAATGAATGTGTACACATTTACTATACTAATTAAAAATGTTATGAGATTAAACAATCAACCAAAATATATGAGGCATAATTCTATGAATAAAAATACATTTTTTATTCATAATACTCAACAAAATTACAACAAATACTCAACAAATTACAAAACCCACCAAGAGTCTTTACCACTTTTGTATTTTCTGCATCTTCCAGCAATTTGACCAATCTGCTCCTGCCTGAAGCAGCTTAAAGAGAAAAGTAGTTTCCTCTCATGGTGTCAGGGTCACCTCAGGATTGAACTTCCTGTCTACCTCCTTCAGAGTCAGGAACCAAGCATGAGACTGCATGCCTAATACCCTTTAAGACAGTCATACCCCAAACTGTGTAACCCTTAATCTTGCATGAACTCTTCCAGATATTTAAGACTTCTGTTTTTAGGTTCATGATATTCTTGTTCATTGGACTTAGAGGTTTATACTGATCCTACAAGTTTTTAGGTAATGGTGATGACAGATGATCGTTTACTTATTCAACAAGAATGGCAGAAGGGCATCCCAAGACAGGTGTTTAGAGCTCAGGCTTCGGAGTTAGACTTCCCAGGTTCAAATCCTAACCAGGCAAGTCACTTAATAGTTTTCCCTCTATAAAATAGAGATAGTCATAAGTCCTATCTCAGGGTTTGTTGTAAGGTTTTGAAACAGAGCCCCTTTAAAAGGAAAAGCAACATCCTGATACCTGGTTTTTTGCATCCTGAATGTCCTGAATTTCCTCATGCTGAGTATGAAAACTGAAAAACTACCTCCTGGCCTGGCTCAGTGCCAAGGAAACTAATTCTCTAGCTAGCACAGTCTAGCCTAATCTGCATATGTATATCTCCTGGCTTCAGTTTCTATAAATTGTAATCACTTCTGTAGAAAAGGTAGAGAAGCAACCTAGCTGCTTCTCCCCAGTTTGATCACACTGCATAAAATTCATTTTTCCTTTTTATATCCTTTGCTTATTTCTTATGTGGGTGGGCAGCAGAATCTGACCAGCCAGAATTCAAACATGTTCCCTGGGTTGACTGCCTGTAACAGGGTAAATGAGTTAAAATTCATCAAGCTCTTTTAAAGATAGCATCTGGCACATGGTTAGTGAGGGCTCTTCACATAAGAGAGAATGTTTAGTACATGCTACCCTGTGCTCAAGACTGTCCTAAGCACTGGGAATATTGTGGAGATGGAGACCCACCCATGAGTGGTGAGGGGAGAGCAGAAAATAAACACGGAAACAAATAACGAAGATTGTTCTAGAGCATGTTTAGTATTCCAAAGACACATGACTGAGAGTGGATAGGCATGGGGGGGAGGGAAGAAGGGAACTTCCTGTGAAAAGGGGCATTTTGTACCAGGGCCTGAGCTAAGAAGGCAGCCAGCATGTGTACTGGAGTTAGAGGATTCCCGGCCGAGAAAACAACAAGCGCAGAGAGATATAACTATGAGGACAAAATAGCCAACTTGATCTTGGAAAATAAACCATTTAATTTAATGTGGGGAAGGCCTATGAGCCTTCCCCACATTAAATTAAATGCAGAGTCAAATTAAACCA
This sequence comes from Sciurus carolinensis, assembly GCF_902686445.1. Classification (NCBI taxonomy): domain Eukaryota; kingdom Metazoa; phylum Chordata; class Mammalia; order Rodentia; family Sciuridae; genus Sciurus; species Sciurus carolinensis. The sequence continues at coordinate 126,557,225 of NC_062216.1, read as the reverse complement.
TCCAGGAATCAGGCAGGGAACCTGTGCCTGGGGGTACTCTTCACACCATGGGCAAAAGTCTCACAATGTCTTGAAGTGTCCATCAGGCTGATGCTACAGTGTAAGGGCACATTTAAATCAGAGGGGACATGGTTTGCCAATGTTAACAGCAGGATTTAGGAGTAGGCCCCTCTTTCATTCACTCATCCCTCCTCCCATTAACATCTAATATCATCTTTTAAAATACACACTTGGAACTAAGGCAGGACAAGGGACAGGTCACTTTTCCCTGTGTGAAATGCCCTTCCTATATGACTTATTTCACCCATTTAAATCTGCTGCTTCAAGTCTTTTCTGCTAACTGCTGATGAAATGGCATGAATTCAGACAAAGGGACTACCTGGTCCAACCTCTTGTCTGACTCTTCTCAGACTCTAATAATAGCCACCTAGGAGCAGGCAGCTAGGGAAGGCTCTTTGCCTCTGCGTCCCCTCCCTTTCCTGCACAGCCTGACACTGAAGCATGAGCTTGTGCCTTTCTGCCATCCAAGTCCTTCTCTTTGTTTCCTCTTTGACAGCTATAGACCTTGCAAAGGAGCCAAACAGGTTTGGAAACCTGTTTGGCCCCAGCAGACCTGCACAGTGGGAAGTCACCTGTATACACAGGGATCTGGGGCAGTGCCTGCCCTAGGAAGTCAGCCCAGGTTCTCAGAGAGCCTAAGGGCATCCAGTCTAAACAGATACATCAATCTGCTCACTCAGAGAATAAAGCTGGCTCCCCCAATATAATTACAGGCTGGCGGATTTATTATTCTGAACTTTGGTACATGGCAGGGGTAGTGTTATTTGTGCCAGTTTATGGTTTTGAGCCAAAAGATGAAATACCAAGCTAGTCTGATTGGTTCCAAGAATACGTTTGCACAAACAGAGCTCCTGCATATGCCAATGTGTGTGCAGGGATTATGCCACGTGGCCTAGTCTCTCTGGCAAAGCCCTTTCATGAAGGAAATTACAAATCTTCATATATTCAGAACCATTTAATAGCTGGCAAGCTACTGCCAGCCACCTGAGCTACTGCCAAATTGACTGAAATACCTTCAAAAGTCCATCTCTGTCAGGTTAATTTCATAAGCAACTAAATATACTACAAAAGGCAGATGCTAGATTTTCTCTAAAGAAAAAAAAAATCGCTTATCTTTAGCCCTGGTTCTTATTTAGTGTAAATAGGCTAACCCCAGATTGGGAAAGAACACTTAGTAAGAAATTATGGCAAGCCATATGAAATCATGACCCAGAGACACAAGCTTTGGAATGGCAGAGACTGTAATGAGGATTACAGCTCCTCCACCTGAAAGCTTCGTGTGTTCCAGCAAGTTCCAGAGTATAGAAACCTTAGTTACTCCATCTGTGAAGTGGGACTTATATTTTGTTACTGTGAAGCCAGAATTAAAGACAGGCAGTTAGTGTAGAATATGTAATTGGGTCAAATGGAAAAAATGGAGGACAATTTGGATCTGGGAAGTTGGAGGCCACCTTGGGAGATTGGAATGTCACTGTCTCCAGAGCCCTTTGATTACCAAGATTACCTGCCTATATTACCCCTCCCTAAAGGTTACAGAGAGTTGTTAATTAATGCCCCCTGGGCAGCTACCTGCCTGGATTACTCCATTTGGCCTTCCCCTGCCCATCTGCTTCCCACCATTTGGACATCCTGTCGATCACTCTAGGGTCTAGTCATATAGGCAGGGAGGAGAAAGATAAGGGGGGAGAGAGCAGGAGAACAAAGGGAATTTAGTCTATAAAAGGGGCAGGGGCTCTCACTTCTTGGGATACTAGAATATTAGCCATGGGTCCCTTCTCCCTCCTGGGAGAAGTTTGTGTTACTACTTTTAAATAAAACCTGCTTTATATGCTCGCCTCTGCATTCTTCTCAAGTGTTCAAACTTCAGCATTTGAGGAAGCAGAACTCGTCACCGATAACTAGTGGTATCAACAGGAAGTGAACCATTTTGGATAAGTCACCCAGTTGGAGAGAGACATTCAATAAAACAATGTTTCTCGAAATGACAGTGGCCTGAATATGAATCTTCTAGATTTGGAAATTCTTTATGAAACATTTTCATTATTTACCTTTCAAACTTAATTTAAAAATTAATATAGATACATTCTGCATTAGCTGAAAGACCCATTGGGATTTGATTTAAGGCTCAGCTTGGCATTTGTGCTAGGAGCACATCAGCACCACATGATGTTACTTGAATTGTCATGAGTTAGAGAGAATAGAAAGAAAATAGTGTTGATATAGAAGAAGTGCCCACGCCAAGTGAGAGTCCAGGATGTGTGTTCAGCACAGGGAAAAGTGGCCAGAGACCTGAGTGACCCCACTGCACAGGTCCCATTGGCTCCAAGGCAGCAGTCTGCCTTGATCACAGCAGAAAACAACAGTCAAACTCATAGAACAGTTCTTGTCACATTTAATTAGTGTGACATGGAATTTAATTGGTTTTGTAATTTTATTTTTAGCAGGTAAAATATTTTGATTTCATGGTTGTTTACAAGTAATAAAGATCCTGTTTTTGTGCCTCACGCATACATACATCTATATGTATGTATTTCTCATTATCAAGAACCTGTATTAAGTCTTACACATTTAAGTAAAAATAAAACCTTATCAACAGCAGATGTTTATGATAGCTTTTTCCAGCAAATTAAGTTCATGGATTATTCAGTTTTTAGAATCCTAGAGATAACTTGTCATTATTAGTATAATTATTCTAAGGAAATGAAATAAATTCAAGAAATAAGTAGCTTTATATTACATGGAAAAAGCAGTCCATGATATTTGCATATACTTTGTAATCAACCTTGTGTTGAAATACGCTTGTCCAGGAAGAACAGCAACATCATACAAGAACTACACTAAATAGCTATTAACACTTGGATGATAAAATTGAAGATCCTTTTCTATTTTAAACCATTTTAAGTGGCCTTGAAGGTGCATAAATTTTATAATTTAAAAATGCATGTCTGAAGTGTAAGCAGTCCTTACAGAGTGAGAGTGTAACTTGCAACTAATACAACTGATTCCAGATAGGCGGAGGGGCTGGGGAAGCTCTCTCTTCCGGGACTTACATCTCCACCGCCCAGACCCTCCATTCAGGAGACTGCTGCACTGCACAGCCCTCTACCTCTGGCAGATGTGATTTATAAGGCAAGCTGCTCTCTTAAAACACCTTTCCGGGAACGCTAATTCTTTTTAGTACTGGTGAGTTCCAGGAACCCTCTGAGTGCCTGGGAGGTGGTTGCCCCCTGCAGTCCTTTCCTTGGCACAGCCCCACAGAACCCCTGGCAGACATGAAATGGGCCTCTGTTGGTTTGCTTGTCTCTAACACAGCACCTCTTTTGGCCGCCTCTGCCTTCTCTCTGGCTTTCTTCCCCAAGTCTTAGCCATGGCATCGTGCCCTTGCCAGACCTTCCTTGGCTGGGCTTCCAACGTCGCCTGCTCCCTCCTCCTCCATGCTTACCTGGGATGACATGATGGGGAACCCCTACTAGCACCAGCTGCACTTTGTGAGTGACTAGAGTTAATCTGGTTGCAAAAATCATATTACATGTGCATGTTACTTATTATACGTAAATATCATTTTTTACTACTCAGGCTATCCCAAACCACAAAATCAGCCTCTCTGGAGGTGAGCTCTGGCATTGATAGTTTTAAAAGTTCTCCATGGAATCCTAACATTCAGCCAAGTTTGAGAATAGTCAGGTCCTGGGCTGTACTGTGAAGACCTGAGAACACATACTTTGAAGCCAATACCTGGTATCCAATCCTGACTCTACCACACACCAGCTACCTGCATGACCTTGGGCAGATTAATGGATCCCTTTGACATTCATTTCCATATTTGTAAAAGAGAGAGGATGCTGGTAACATCTGCCTGATGTTGATGTAGGGATTAAATAAGATAATACCTATCAAGTACTTAGGACAGCCTTAGCACACAGTAGGTACTCCATTCAGGCTGGTTCCTCTTATAAATAAATACTATTGGGCTGGGGGTATAACCCAGTGGTAGAGTGCTCGCCTAGCACACTGAGGCCCTGGGTTCAGTCTCCAGCAAGTTAAAAACAGTAATCATTTTTATCATTACTACTCGTTATCCTCCCGTCGCCTGGTGCAGGGGATGCCAGGGTGGCACCACAGAATGAAAGGGCCGATGCTGCTGTCCCGCTGCTGTTCTGCTGTGGGACAGGAGGCTGCACGCAGAGTTTGCAAAGGTCCACCTTTTCCTCCAAAACAAGAACTTCCGAAACATCTGCCGTGAACAGGACCTGTGCTGTTTTTCGGTCCCCACCAGGTGCTGTGGCTAGGGACACCTGTGAGCCTAAGTCTCTCAGCCCACTTGCCGGAACCTCTTCTAAGAAGCCCCAGGACTTTCCAAGTGCCTCTGACAGAAGCTCTGAATGCCATTAGGAATCATGTCTCTGAGGCCCTCTCACAGGGGGTCCTGGCGTGGAAGGGGCTGTGGCTGCCCCCAGAAGCCTGTGGCAGCCTCTCCCTGTCCCCAGACGTGTGGGAACCAGAAGGCTTTGGCCATATCTGGACAGGCTTCCTTCTCCCCCACAGTTCACTCACCCTTGCGTTAGAATAAACGCCTCCCTCCCTTGCTCAATGTGCTGCACACCTGCTCATGTTTGTTTTTAGCTGACAGTGTTGGTTTAGCATTAGGCCCAGCAGGGGATGTGGTTACGGGCCATGATAAGGGCTCAGAGCAGCTCTGTGTACTAGAGGAAAATGCCAAGTTGGGTAATGAAAACTGAACCGCCCTGTGCTCCTCCAGCTTAAAAATATCTTTCCCAAAATTATAAAAGCACCACAAAAACACAACAAAGCATAAACTAGCCCTCTCTCCAAGGGAGCCTCCCCAGCCCACCACCACCCAGGAGAGCAGCATGGCATACTGGAATAGGCACTTAACTCGGGCCAGGGATCCTGTGCTCTATTATTATTTCTGGCCCGCTCCTCACCTCAGTTTCCTCTTGTGTTTTGGTAATACTTCCAGCCCTCTCCACGCGTGGAAGGAAGGGTGGAACGTGCTCATCCTATCATCCCACCGCCATCCCCCCGCCTTGCTATCACAATGGGGAGAGCACGGGTTCCCTAATGCAGAACACCTTTCATTACGGTGCACAAACTATTCAGCGGGCCACGCAATGAAGGAAATGGCTGGGGAGAGAAGGGAAACCAGTCACTGTCCCCAGGAGCAAGTGCATAGACAAACGAGCACCACCAAGAGTTTTGTACATGTGTTAGCAATTACATACATTTAGGGGAAATGGATTTTCCCAAATCAGGATTGGTAGCTTTCCTGAAGAGAACTCTTGAGTGTTGAGTGATAAATAAATGCTTGCCAAGGCGAGGTGGTGAAGGGCAGTGTCACAGGCAAAGGAAAACTTCCACGAGGGCTGAGCTTCCACATGGAACGGAGGGTGGCACAGAGGTTGGCAGAACCACGTGCACTTCAGGGAGTTGGGAGCCTAGACTGTGTGGTAAGATTGTGTGGGTGTGGGTGTGTGTGTGTGTGTGTGTGAGAGAGAGAGAGAGAGAGAGGGAGAGAGATGGAGAGAGAGGGAGAGAGACAGAGAGAGAGAGACAGAGACAGAGAGAGGAAGAGAGATGGAGAGAGAGGGAGAGAGACAGAGAGACAGAGAGAGAGATGGAGAGAGAGGGAGGGAGAGAGGGGGAGAGAGGGAGAGAGAGGGAGGGAGAGGGAGGGAGAGAGGGAGAGGGAGGGAGAGAGAGGGAGAGAGTGTGTGTGAGAGAGAGAAAGGGGGAAAGAGAGGGGAGAGAGAGAGGGAGAGGGGGAGAGAGAGGGAGGGGGGAGAGAGAGGGAGAGAGGGAGAGAGAGTGAGAGAGAGAGGGAGAGAGAGGGAGAGAGAGAGGGAGAGACAGAGAGACAGAGAGAGAAAGAGAGAGGGAGAGAGAGGGAGAGAGGGGAGAGAGGGAGAGAGAGGGTGTGTGAGGGAGAGAAAGGGGGAAAGAGAGGGGGGGAGAGAGAAAGGGAGAGGGAGAGAGTAGGAGAGAGTGTGTGTGTGAGAGGGAGAGAGAGAGAGAGAGAGGAAGAAAAAGAGAGAGAGAGGGAGAAAAAGAGGGAGAGAGAGTATGTATGAGAGAAAAACAGAGAGAGGAGAGAAAGTATGTGTGTGTGTGTGTGAGAGAGAGAGAGAGAGAGAGAGAAAGAGAGAGAATTTGATAAGAATGCTGTTAGATATCAGAGGAGATGAAAAGTCAATAGGAGCTGGATCAAAGATGTAAGATATAAATGAGTTTGAGTTTAGTTTACAAACCCAGAGGAGCCAATGATGAAATTTTAAGTAGTTTTAAGAATGCAGCTACCAATGAAATCTCACATGAAGTAGTTATACATGGTTATACATGGGAATGATTAAGAGATTAGAATAGGTGCTTGTTTCATTTGCCGTATTTGTTTTACATCGGAAACAGATGTGCAGGCAGTGGATGATTCTGGTTCCTTGCTTGCTCTCAGTGACAGTACTTGCGGCTTCAGGATTTGAGTTTAAAAGTTATTGGCTTTAATTGGCAAACTTATTCTTAATGCCCCTACCATTTAGGCAATGCAAATTGAGAAACTCTCTTCCAAAAAGCTTTCCAAGATTAATTGCCTTGTGCTCTTACCGTTCCCTCTTTCTCCTTTCTTCAACTACAGATTTTTCTTCTTCTTCTCTCTTCTCTTTTTTGTCTTGATTATCATTTGGCAAGCAAAGATTATCATGAATATTTTATAACTCCATAGTTCCTGTATAGAAAAGTCCACTAATGGCCAAATGACTTAAAAGAATGTTCCCACACACTTAGCATATGTCTGGCATGAAGCAGGTGTACAATTAGAAGCGGTGGAATCAAAGAGGACAGGGGGTTAACTCTGCCTTGTCACTTGGCCATTAATGGTCCTGAACAAGTCATTTTACTCTTAGTTTAAATAATTACATCAATAAAATAGATTTAATAATACTGCTTAACAGGTGATCATACTGGTTTTTAAAAGATAAAATCATGATGCCCATATGGATATAAATTGAACACATGCTAAAGATTTTGTTTGACAGATAAATGTCCTTGTTCAAAGGAAAAGTAAAAGAAACACAAATTTATATAGAGTAAAGGGACACTGAAACGAATTTACATATAGAAACTGGCTTTTTATTCGGGAAGGACTAAGTGGGTGGAGAACTAAATTTAATTTCATCCATACAGTATACATTTACACATATGTAGACAAGAATCATTTGCATTGCTATCAGTTACATACATCCTACAGAATGCTAAAAGAGCTCAAAGACAATGAAAAGCAGAGTCTACCGTAGAATTAGAATCAGATAATCTGGAAGGGTATGCACTAAACGACACATGGTTTTCCATCAAAACGCAAACGTTTCTCTCTATGATGTCTAGTTGGCATTCTATGCTTACTGGAAGGATTCCAACATTCACCTTGCATAGTCCTTACAGTGCACCAGTTACCCAGCAAGATTTTATTAATAAGTGTAAGCCATGCTGAAAATTGCTTCTTGGGTAAGCTTTTGCTCATCCAACCAGAATGTTCATTCTTCTCTCATTGTCACTTAATGATGTTCAAATAGAGTACCTAGCACTGCTTGAGCAGACTTTTGAATGACAGATTTATATCAGGGGCAATATTCTCATAAATGGTGAAATAGATTTTGAAAATAACTGATGGTTACTAGACACAGTGGCACATGCCTGTAACCCCAGCTTCTCAGGAGGCTGAGGCAGGAGAATTGCAAGTTCAAGGCCAGCCTCAGGGGCTTAGTAAAGACCTGAGCAACTTAGAAAGACCTCATCTTAAAATCAAAAAATAAAAAGGACTTGGGATATAGCTCAGTGGTTAAGTGTCCCTGGTTTCAATCCCCATATCAAAATTGAAATAACAAATGATTAATCTTGTGAATTGGAAGAGATGGCAAGGAACCTGCTGCCATGATGCTTTTGTCCTGAAAGTCAGTATACCTGGGTCATATCCATGTAAAGTGACGCTGGCTGAATGCTACTTTGCTGTGGTTCCTTCCCACTGGAGGTTGGTATGACCATTTTCTTTAACCATGTTCTAAGTCCTTATTGAAACACAGCTCTCATCGACTCCAGTTGAATTTTCCCACTCTGACAGCTATGATATCCCATCAGCATTTTCTTCACAAAACCAAAATCAAATTATGATGCTCCCATTCTTGTCCTAATGATGATGTCTCATTGTTGTCTTGTGAAAAGTTGGTAAAATAAAGAAACTCTGTTTCCTGAACCCAACCCATTTTAAGTGATAAGGGAGCAAAGACAGAAGGGGAGCTCAGGAGAATGAGCAAGGATACGGGTGTGTGCATGCATGTGCGCATAGGCACAGCTGATTAAATAGCAATAAATAAAACAGCGTCTCCCAGTTTAAAGTGTTGTCTCTTGTACAAAACTGAGATAATTTTCTGGTGGGGAAAAAAAGACACTGGATAGAATAGAGACAAAAATTTAGTACATATTGGAATTGACTTTGGTTTTAGTGGTTTGGACCCCAAAGTGATTCCATTTCCCTGTTCTCCCTTTTCTCTTTGAAAGCCCTTCGTTCTAGAATAGCAAGGAACCATCCAATTTGTACTTAACAGTGCATGTAGCTTCCCATAATTTAAAGACCTAGGGAAAGACAGAAAAATGCTTTAGATTTTCTTCCAGCTAGACAGTTTGTGGAGACCGAACTGTCTCCCTGTATACCTTTGAGTTTCCTGCTTGGGACTTGGAGGAATGCCAACTCAGAAACAACTAACTGATTCCACCCTGACTCTCGCAGCTGCCCATTCCTCTTCTATGTATAAAGAGTTCTTTTGACAAGAAATAAAACTGCTATGAGGACAGTTATGGCTTGGGGTGGTGGGAAAGTGGAATCTTTGATCAGAAAGCAAACTTCAACTGTGGGGTAAGGGCAGGACTAGCCTTTTGATTTCAGGGCTACCTACAATTATGTTATGAGTTCCTGAGAAAGAGTCATTCTGCCAAAAATAACTACTTTGTACGAGAATGCCAGAAAATCCACAATGTTTTGTTCCGTGACTCAAGCACCAGTTAATTTGTAAGGAAGCAGGTATCCAACCCTTCTTCAAAGGTAAAAGTGACCATCTATTCTAGTGACCCTTGACCCCTTTGGGTTATGGAGTCCTTTGAGAACTGGAGGCATTCCACACTTCAGAAAAATGCACACATGCACACTGTGAGCTAGACTTTTCTCCTGTTACAAACAACAGAAGCCAACTCTGGCTAATTTAAGCAGAAGAGGAATTTAATGGAAGAAACAGAGTGGGAGAGGAAACAGAGCCGCTTTGGGATCTAGAAAGCAGAAACTAATTCCTGGTGGGCACAATTTCTTTGTGTACTGCCAGTGGAATGAATCCAAACCTGTCATTGTAGGGAGAAGCACAGTGAGCTTGTTGGTGCTCAGGGTATGTACCCCAGGTCGTCTCTGGTCTAGATCCTTGCCATGACTTTGTGGAAATGAGAAAAGAGGTAAGATGTGTAGGTCGATGTGCCTCGAAGAAAGAATACGATGCAGAGAGGAGCCATCAGGTCTTAATATTAACTGGGAGAAGAGGAAATGATAGAGGGGCAAAACAATAAGTGCCCAAGAAAGAACAAAGAATAAATGCTAAAAGAATAAATGCACATGTTCATGCGGAAGTCTACATATCATGTAGTGGCGGGGGAGGGGGGTCTTAACCTTTGGCATGCACCCAACCCAGTTCTAAAACCAGGAGTCTGGAAGTCCCTGACTAGGGCTATACCCTGTTCAAGTGACTTCTACAACATACCCTTTTCCCTGAGCATTTGTTTGTTGTTAAAGTATCCAGAGTCAAAAATTGGGGAACCTCAGAGAAAAAAACATGAGGATAAAGACACCAAGAGTTGACAAGACACAAATAAAGACAGGCATAACAAAGCCAGGGATTTCCCAGACCTGACCCTAGACTAAGTCATCTCTTTATAAAGATGGAACTCCTCGTGTGCAAGTCTGGAGGCTATGACAGCAGGACTTGATGAGCCACTTGGATCCAGTGACTTTCCAGAAACTGAAGACCCAGAGCTGATGATATGCAGACCTACTGTATGCAGAATAATACCCTGAGTAAGTGGGGCTGCAGAACAGTGCCCCTGGGCTCGACTGTTTTTTAAAAATTTTTAAATTTGTTCTAATTAATTGTACAAGATAGCAGAATGCAGTTCAACTCATTGTATGTATGTGGAGCACAACTTCTCATTTCTCTGACTGTACATGGTGCAGAGTCACACCAGTAGTGTAGTCATAGGGTAATAATGTCAGTCTCATTCCACCATCCTTCCCAACCCTACACCCCCTCCCTTTACCTCACTTCCCTCTGCCCAATCCAAAGTTCCTCCATTCTTCCCTAGTCCCCCCTCATTATGAATCAGCATCTGCATATCAGGGAAAACATTTGGCCTTTGGTTTTTTGGAATTGGCTTATTTTGCATAGCATGATATTCTCCAGCTCCATCCATTTACCTGCAAATGCCATCATTTCATTCTTCTTTAAGACTAATATTCCATTGTGTATATATATATATATCACATTTTCTTTATACATTCTTTTGTTGAAGGGCATCTAGGTTGGTTCCATAGTTTACCTATTGTGAAATTGAGCTGCTATAAACATTGAGATGTGGCTGTGTCACTGTAGTATGCTGATTGTAAGTCCCTTGGGTAACAGTTGAGGAGTGGGATAGCTGGGTCAAATGGTGGTTCCATTCCAAGTTTTCTGAGGAATCTCCATACTGCTTTCCAGAGTGGCTGCACCAATTTGCAACCCCACCAGCAATGGATGAGTGCACCTTTATTGTTGCTTGTATTTTTGATAATTGCCATTCTGACTGGAGTGAGATGAAATCTTAGTTTTGATTTGCATTTCTCTAATTACTCGAGATGTTGAACATTGTTTCATATGTTTGTTGATCAATTATATATCTTCTGTGAAGTGTCTGTTCAGTTCCTTAGGGTATTTATTGATGGGTTATTTGTAGGCTCTCTCTTCAATTAAATCAGGTCCACACCCATAGGCTTATACTTAATTTTTTATAACACCTACCATAATAGTAAAGCACTGTGTGCTCAGATATTATGTCAGGCATGTCTCTCTAACATGAGCAACTCTGTAAGGGAAGGAACCATGTCTGTCTCACTTTTGCAACCCTAGTGCCAGCCATATGTTTAGAGATCATTAAATATATGCTGAATGACTCTTGTTTAGTACTGCACAGGAGAGGAGCTATCAACAGCAGAAAAGAAATAAGCAAATTTAGGGAATGATGTATATGCTGATAAGTGTGGAAATGGAAACAGATATGAAACCTAAGATCCTGGCAAAATTGTAGAATATTCACCATTCTTTCAACCTCAGGAGTGAAGGGAGCCAAGAAAAAATATGGAATGTGGCCGAAGATAGTTAAGTGAATGCTAAAAGCTCGTGTATCACTTTTGGTTGCCATAGCAACAGAGCCCCCATCTTATGATAATGATATTATAATATGATAAAGCAAATACAAATAAATTAACAATTTATCAGAAATGGAGCAACAAATAGTGTGTTTAGCTTCACCCTTAGGGGTTAAGTGGGAGCTTGGAAGGGGCTCTCTGCTGCAAAAGATGTTGCCTTAGAACTGGATTATGTGTAAGAGGGTTAAACCAGGTCATGGAATCCGACAAACTAATTTTAAAATATACATGGAGAGGCACATAAGGCCATGATCAACCAAGATGGTTTTGAATAACTGAACAAGATATGAGACTTGCCCTATATTTCAGTTATCTTTTAGCACAATTGCAGTGTGGAACAAGCAACCACAAACCCCAGTAGCACAGCACAGTGAGCATTTATCCTGGCTTTTGAGTGCATGGGCTGGCAATGCAGTTCTGCTATTCTGAATCAAGCATGGCTGTTTTGACTGGTCTTGCTCATATGGGCAGCTGGTGGGCTGGCCAAGCACTGACTGGTCCAGGATGGTCTCAGCTTCATTCAGCTACACCCTGCCTCCTGTGTTGACTCATCCTTCAGCAGGATGGTCTGGGCTTCTTCTCATAGTGGAGGCCAGGTTTTCCAAAGGGGGAGTAGAAGCACGCAGCATCTTGAGAGCTGTGTTAGCACTGGGACGCTGTCACTTTCACCCCATTCTATTGGCCAAAGAGAGTAGCAAATCCAGTCCTGATTCGAAGGGTGAAGATGTAGATTCAAATTCTTGATAGAATGAGCTGCAAAGTCATATCGGTAAAGGCATTGGACACAAGGAAGCCCTTAACTTACTCTACCAATGCTATTAATATACCACACCAGAAATCAACTTATTATGGAACTATAGTAATGACTTTAGTATGATATTCATGCAGAAATAGATAAACAGAAGAAGAATGTGATCTTATGATTTAAGAGAAATTTGGATGATAATAAAATGTAATAATAAAGACAGCATTGCAGATTTGTTGTAGTAAAAATCATAGACTGTTCCACAAATGGCATTATGACAAAAGGTATCCATACATGGGTCCTTACTTCACACCATGTATTAAAGTCAATTCTAAGTTTATTAAAGATCAAAATGTAAAAAGCAAAACTTTGAACTTTTTAAAAAAAAGTATAGGAGAATCTCTCTATAGCTTAACTGTTGAGAAAGAGTTCTTAAACAAGACACAAAAGGAATTAATAATAATGAAAATGTAGATACAATTGATTATAATTGGAAATGTCTATTCAAAGAAATCTCCAAAAAATGAAAAGAAAAGCCCCAGTCTTTGAATTTATCAAATTCTTCATAAACTAAAATGCAAGCATGCTATAAATAAAGCAAGTAATTGGAGAAACTATACCATTGGGATCTTACAAAAAAGTTTTAAAAATCAATGAGTGAGCTGGGCGCAGTGGCGCATGCCTATAATCCCATGGATTTGGGAGATTGAGGCAGGAGGATCAAGAGTTCAAAACCAGCCTCAGCAATGGTGAGGTGCTTAGTAACTCAGTGAGATCCTATCTCTAAATAAAATACAATATAGGGCTGGGGATGTGGCTCAGTGGTTGAATGCCTCAGAGTTCAATCCTGGTACTCCCCAAAAAATAATCAATGAGAGAAAAGATAAATAAATCAATAGAAAAAATAAATGTGCAAAGGAAGAGGTGATACATAAAAGAGGAAACTGGAAAAGTCAATAGGCATATAATAAAATGATCACTCTCATTTATTATTGGACAAATGAAAATTAAAATCATAATAAAATATCATTTCATTTTTATTAATGTGGCAAAGATTATGTAGGTGGATAATATTAAGAGTTAATGTGGAGTCACTGGAACTCCCAATGGTAGGAACTGAAATCAGCATAACCACTTTGGAGAATAATTTGTCAATGTCTAAAAAAATTGCATAGGAACATCCCCTATAACCCAGCCATTCCATGTCTACACCCTAAAGCCTCACATATTTTCCTCAATGCATGTATGAGAATATACATTGCAGCTTTACTCGTAATAGCAAAATAGGAAATGTCTGTAAGAAAGTATGGATAAAGATATACTAGCATACTTACACACCAGGGGATGTTACACTACAGTGAAAATGAATGAAGTAGAGCTAAGACAACTACATAGAGAAAGAGCATTAAATATCATATTAAACTAGAAGAGCAAGTTAAGAGGGAATGCACGTTATGATAGCAGATCATAGAGCTTAAGGACATGTTACACCATATCCTGTTGTTTGAGAATACATACATGTGTAGTGAAGCATAAAGATACACACATAGGAATGATACACAAGAAATCTGGGACAGTACTGATGTAAGCTCTGGGAATCAGGTAAGACTATAATAAAGAGGATGCTATTGGGAAAGGTACACAGGAAGCTTCAAGGATTGGGATATGGCTCAGAGGTACAGCACTTGCCTGGCATGTATGAGGTCCTGGGTTTGAACCCCAGCACTGGAAAAAAAAAATCACACACAGAGGTTTCAACTATATCCATAAAGTTATATTTCTTAAGTGGAGTGATGTTAAAAACATGAATTTTTTTGAATTAATCTCTACTTGTATTAGTCTATTAGTCACTGTTTGTACATTTGACAATTTAAAAAGCAAATGGATATTTAAGTCTTGCTATGAAAGGGGAAAGGAATTGATGGGGCTGGAACCCCCAAGAACCTAAATAAAGTTAGGACATTAACTCCTATCTATACTCATCTAGGGATCTTTTTGCTCCAACTTCTATCTCTAGCCCTTAGAACTTGTTTGGAAACATTAGAGATAGATACACAGTGGTAAAAAAGATCCCATGATTAATTAAGTCAGAAGTGTTCTGGCTTCAACAAAGCTAAAAAGAGTTCTTTCCTGCAACCATGTCAGAGTGAGCAGCAATCCCCCACATGAGACTCTCACAGCATCTATTCATGTATCTTATAGCATCTTTTCTTTGGTGGGGGATGTAGATACTGGGGATTGAACTCAGGGACACTCAGTCACTAAGCCACATCCCCAGCCCTATTTTTTTCTATTTTATTTAGAGACAGGGTCTCTCCAAATTGCTTAGGGCCTTGCTAAGTTGCTGAGGCTAGCTTTTAACTCTTGATCCTCCTGCCTCAGTCTCCCAAACTGTGGGGTTACAGGTGTGCACCACCATGCAGGGCTATCTTACAGCATGGTACAGCAAGGGTTTTCTGTGAAATATATCTTGGGAAATGTACCTCCAAATATCAGGAAAATATTTATAAAGCAAGTATATGTGCCCAACTCTCAGATCTCATTCGGCACCCAAATTCCATTTCCTTATCAAGATTGTTTACCATTGTGTTTCCATCTCTCCACAGAGCTCTCCCGTGGAGGCAATACAACATGGTGAAAAGAGCACTCACTTAGAAATCTATAAGCAATCCTGGCCCAAGCACTTCTAAGCTGGGGGACCCTGATAGGGGTATTTAATGTCTCTGAGCCTTAGTTTCTGCAAAAGACAGAGTCAAGTCAAATCATTTACCTCTTTGTGAATATTCATACAGATTAAAGCACTTGGTATTCTTCATGAACTTCACAAGGTTGACTATTATTTATCTAGTAGAGAAAAAATAATAGTTTGCATACATTAAGAGAGAACTTTGGAAGAATTTATTAATTTTCTATGCCTGCCATAACAAAGTACTTTAAACTGAGTGGCTTAAACAAGGAAAACAGGAAATTACGCTCTCATTGTTTTTATAAGGACGCCATTCCTGTTGAATTAAGGGCCCACCCTACTTCAACGTGACCTTATCTTAACTAATTATATCTGCAATGACCCTATTTCTAAATAAGAGCACATTCTGACATACTAAATTCAACTCCTAATGGAGACTAATTGAAATAATATCATAGAATACTGTTACATTCTTAAAGGGAATTCCTTAAAAGGAATTACAAAATGTAAAATGCTTGTCACAAATTGTCTCATCTTAAAGCATCTAGTATCAAGAAAAAAAAAAAAGTTTCTAGTATCAGACTTCATTGCAGCACATAGTCAGAACCTGCCTTGGTATACCTGAGACAACTTTGGGGGGAAATATTGAATAGAATTTTTCCAGGGACCTTTTTAAAATGAATGCTATTTGGTTCTACATCTATTTCCAGCAATTGATTGTCTTACTTGAGCTAATAGAGAACAGTCCTTTCTGTTAAGAGCTACTAGATGCATGGGGTTTGCATATCAGAGCAGCTACAGTAGTATACAGAGAGATTGAATGATTGTATAGAGGCAGGGACTTGATAAAATTTCCCAAATGAACTGGGCCACTCCATGGCAAAACTAAGTAGAGAATCCAACTTTCCCCATGTGAAGGCTTATCCTACATGCACTAGCCCCAGCTGCATATATTTTTCAACATCATTTCCCCAAAAAGAATTCAGAATTATATTAGGCCACCTTGAAACAAGCAAGGCTATTCATGCCGAAATGACCTTGCAGTTAAAGTTGAAGCCGTATTGTGTGGTAGCAAAGAGCATGAACTCTGATGTCCAACTGCCTGAGTTTACATCTGAGTTCTACCTGTGAGATTTGAGGCAAGAGACTTCAGCCACCTTCACCAAATAACCTGAGATGGCTGTTTTGAAGACTGAACGGGATAATACATGAAAACGAACAGTGTCTGACACATAGGTTGCATTCAACAAATGGTAGTTATTATCACTCTCAGGGTCATGACAGAGCCTCAGAAAAATTACCTCAAGACAACCTTTTCCTTTTAAATAGTGAAAAATAAAAATAATGATAGCGACCAACACAACCACTTTCATTTTTGTGAATTAACTTCTAGTGCCTGAGGGTACTTGGAGTGCGAATGTAATTTTGTACTATGCTATTTCAATGTTAGCAATTTCTGTGTTTCTACACAGTTGTTCTTAACAGCTGTATCAAATTCAATTGAATTAATACACCAAATTTTACCTAACAGTTCTCCTATGGGAGATATTTGGGGTTTTTGTTTGTTTGCTTTTATTTTTTGTTATTTTAGGTATCGCCAACTAACACCACTGTACAAACCAGTGAATTTGTTCTATTAAGATCAGTTGACTAAGACAATCTCCCTTAAGCTTCTGCCTAAGGGTCTTTGCTTCGGTTCCATGTTGTTTTCACCTGAATTACAGTTCTCACTATCCCCAACCTCTCTGCTCCTCAAGCTCTAGACACAAAAGTCAAATCTCTATTACTCCCTCTGCAGATTTCAGGTTCTCTTTACAATTCTTTGGTGTGTCATGTTATCAGAATCCACGTATTCCCCGCCCCAACACCCGGAGAGCTCATATTTGATGTCCCTCCCAGGCACATCAAATGAGGGGACTACAAGTATGGGGTCATTTGGCCTTCCTTATGCCCTATTCTAAAATTGGGCCCCTTATTAGAGTTGTTAAAGTGAAACATGTGATCTATCTAAAGCACCCCTTCTCCTGTTCTGTGCCTATCAAACTCCTACTCATCCTTTGACACTGAGCTCCAGTATACCAACCTCTGTTAAATTTGTTCCTGCAGGCATAGCTCACTCTTACAATCCTACTGTTCCAGGACACTTGCTATATATCTTGGTATTCCATGGAGAAGAAATAATAACCCTTGTTAGTTTTTGCCGGGGATTAACCTTTTGGTGCACAGTGACTCAACCTCATTTGCAAGGTTGGTGGATGGGCTGTGGTTTCTGAATAGATAACCACAGGAAACCAAAACTACCAGGGTCCAGTCAGGCTCATATCCTCATTAGTACAGAGACCACGCAGGTTAATACTAGGCATGCTTATTAGAGGCTGTCAGACAATTTAGGGGCAACTGAAGATGTGCTCACTGGCCTTATAAAGGCTCTTTAACAACTTATAACTTTGCATTTGATTAAAGTTCATAAGATAGGAGAGTATTAAAATGTAAAAGGCTTTTTAAGGAATAAAACTGAAGCAATGCCAAAGAACCTAATCTAAATGCAGACACAAAATAAAATCATAACTGTTTGCTTGGCCCAGATGCCTGAAACATCTTGAAAGAAGCACATTTCTATACCTGAAAATGTTAATCTTGGGTTTAGCAAAAAGTAGAATGAATATGGAGAATTTTGAGACAGCCAAAAATTATTTCTGATTACAATGAGATTGTCTAATAAATCCAATATTTATTCAAACACTGAAGCATGGAAGTCATGATGCTAGGAAATGATGGTGGTAACAACAGCATATAACTAATTATGGTACTTCAGAGATGACAGGAAACCTTTCTCATAGGGGGGATACACACTGATCTCCAAATCTCATGTCTATTACAGATCGTATGAGGCATGGTCTTCTCCATTAAGGAGCTTATAAAGATTTAGTGAGAAAAGAAAGGCACATACACAATGTAATATAATACAAGTTGGATGGTGACAGGGCTATAATAAAGGTAATAAATTATGATTGTAAAGGAGTAAGTCACATAGAGGAAGTATAATTTAAAATGGACTTTGAACTTTTGACAGGTGGAGGTGTGGGATAGACATTTCAAGCAAAAAAAAAAAAAATCACGTTCAAGAACAGGAAATAGAAATTTCAGCACATGTTCAAAGAATAAGCAACGCAGGGAGGGCAGGTTGTTGGGGACATCCATTACTCTGTCTACTGGAAATCCATTCTCTATTCCTTTAGGAAAATCCATCTATTCTTAGTATATTAAAAGTAGAGGTGACCCTGCTTCTGGATTCAGAGTAAGATCTGTGATCATCCCTGGACCACTGTCCCTGGAGGAAGTCACTGACTTAGCGTTGAGCACATGGCTCAAGTCATCCAGTATGCCAAGACACATTGGGACTTATCCTGAGACTTTTGTTGAGATTGTAAAGAAGAGTCATTCTCTTCCCATAATCTTCCTAGTTATAAAGATGATGTTAAGCCTAAATTTCCAAGAGTCTCTCTGAGGAGAGTGCCTGCCACAGATAGAGACCAACACCTCAGTACCCCTGAATTTTGTCATGATGTGAGATACGACATGCCCCCCCTTCTGTTCAGCCTTTTATGAATTGCCTTCTGTTATTTGGAACCACAGGAACTGATGCAAAGCTGAGAGGGCTGAGAGGGTCTCTTGAAGACTGTTCAACCTCTAGTCAACACAAAGTAGAGTCAGAGGAGGTTTTAGGAAAGTGATGGACTTTGAAATTTCATACCAGAAACAGTTTGAAGGCAGTTCTAAGGGTAGGAAAATGAGATAAGGCATTTTTACTGAGAAAAATCAATGATAAAAAAATTTTTGGTGCTTCATAAGGTCCAGGAACTACCATCATCATCATCTCTGAGACTTACTGTGCCATAGAATTTTTTTTAAGTGCAGCAGCACATGACATGAACTCCCTTGACACTCGTGCCAACTATAAGAAAAGCCCAGGGGTCTCATCAACACTTGTGCTAATGCTATGAGAAGGTCCATTTATTATGCCCATTGTGCAGAAGATGAGACTGAGGCATGAACCGGTTAACAAATTCCCAGTACCCTACAACTAACCAAATGGTAGATCCAGATTTAAATAAATTCTAGGAGTCGGGTTCCAGGGCCTGTCCTCAAAGAAGACAATTCCCAACCCTGAAATCTTGCAAGCTCCCAATTCTCTTCTCCAGTGGTTTTTTTTCTCCTCCCAGGAGTCTGAGTATCCATGTTTAGAATCACTTCTTCAGCTTAGGAAAGAGAGTTGGGTGTATTGTTTCTAGAATGTCCGTGTTACCTTGTTACTTGAATAGGAGAAGATACCAGTTTTTTCTCATTGAAATGGTAACAGAGTCTTAAAAAGGGCAGGTACCTTTTGAAGGAAAGCCTGGGAAGGATTGAGGATTTGGGATGCTAACTGGGGAAATGATAAATCTCCCTGGTATAGGTAAATGGGCACCTGGCATGAGGGTGAAGAAAGATGGGGCACAGAGAGACTCTGTTTCCCAGATTCCCTTTAAAATGCAGACTTCTCCCAACATTCCCAAAAGCACATCCTGGCAATGCCATGCATACTTCCATAAATGGCCACTGCCTGTTTCGCTTCAGGCAGTCCCTGGATACAGGGAGACAGAGTCAGACCTCCCAAGTTCCGTCACTGTCAAGTTCCTTCTCTCTGCCAGACCTTCCCACAGCCCCAGATGGTCTAGTTTCTCCTCCCCTGTCACTTCCTGAGGGAGTGGGAGAAAGAAGAGAGTTAGAAAAGAAGCAAGTAGCACAGAATTCACCAGCACTAGCATTGGCTCTTATACCTCCTCCCATCAGGGCTGGTGCCAAACAGACCAGGGGATGGTAAGTGGGTGAAATGGCCCCATGCCCATGCCTCCCTGATGCCCACCTTCCTCTTGCAGGTGCCACCTACTTCCCACCCACCTGGGCTCCCAGTTCCCGCAGTCACTCTCACTGTTTTCTCATTGCACTGATATAAATGATTAATTACACACAAAAGTAATGCACTCCGGGGTCAGACAGCTGATCATATTAATCGGAGCATTTCAGGGAGAATTTGACAAAGGAGACATTCTGCTTCCTGAGTCAGTCATATATTCCCTCATTATTTAAGCAAACATTTATTCAGAACCTATAATATGCCACAGACTATTCTTGGTGGTTGGATGTGGAGTGGTGAACCCACATTTGTCTTCGTGGAGTTTTACTGTAGTGGGAAAGATGAACAATAAAGTAATAAATCTGCAAGCTAGTGACAGACAGTAAAAAAGAAGAAAGATAAATCTCAATAAGGTGACTTAGGGTGTAAAAGCGTGTTAGTTTAGGAAGAGCTGTCAGAGAAGTCTTTATTGAGGAAGTATAGGCAGCAGTGAGCCAAGTGAAAACCTGAGGAAGACTACCTGGCTGAAATTGAGAAGGAAGAGGCAGAATCACTCTTGGAGTGTTTGCGGATAAGGCCTGTGTGACTGGAGCAGGGTGAACAAGCAGAAGAGTAGTTAGAAATGAAACTGAAGAAGGAGCTGGCCAAAGGGCCAGATGAGAATATCGTATTACATTTTTAGGATAAAGGGAAGCCTTTGGAGGATTTTGTACAGAAGAGTGATATGAAGTGATCTGAGCTTTAAGAGGTTTTCGGGGCAAAAAGAAAGACAAAGAAAGAGAGAAGAAGGAAAAAAGACAGAAGAGGGAAGGAGGAAGAAAGAAAGAAAGAAAGAAAGAAAGAAAGAAAGAAAAGAAAGAAAGAAAGAAAGAAAGAAAGAAGAAAGAAAGAAAGGAAGGAAGGAAGGAAGGAAGGAAGGAAGGAAGGAAGGAAGGAAGGAAGGAAGGAAGGAAGGGAAAGAATGAAAGAAAGAAAGAAAAAAGAAAAGTAAAGAAAAGACAAGACAAGCAAAGAAACAGAGAGATTAGTTGGTCCAGGTGAAAGAAGGCAGCCTGGACCCAGCTGATCGTCGGGAGGTGGGGCGAAGTGGTCAGGTTCAAGATGTATTTTGAACTTTGAGCCTTCAGTCTCACGTTGTGGCTGTATGACTGCTGCAAACCTCTGGTGACTGCTACTGGTCTTTGGCTCACTTCTGAATTCAGCCACAGAGCAGTGGATAGCCCCCAGGAGCCACCCTGGCCTGTATCTTTCTGTAGTACTTAAAGGAGCCTTCTTGTTCTACAGGCAGAAAGACCCAGGAGTGCAGGCTGGGACATCATTACGCCAGGAACAGCCCTCAACCATCATGAGATGGAGCTGCAAGGATACTTGCTCCAGTCTCTGGGCTTGTAGGAAGAGGATTCTAGAATCACTCTATGTACTTCTCAGAGGTCCACCCCTTGTGTGGACCTGTCCTCCCTCCCTGTCTCCCCTCCCCAGAGTCTCCCACTAACATCACCTAGTCCCTTGCTTCTGTCTCTGCTTTGGTGGAACTCAACTAAGAGAGGGAATTTTCCCTCTCTCTCCTTCTTGCCTTGGTTCTCTGTCCATTCCCAAGGCTGTTGAGGGAAATGTCCCTGAGGCACAATCCTCATATACCAGTTGTCTGTTTTCTTTCAGGGATCTGTGGGTTTACAATCACAAATAGGTCTTTTCCTCAACTCCTTCACACCAACCATCAGCCATCTCCATTTCAGAGGTCAACATTGACGGCTCTGCTCTGGAAAGTCAGTGAGAAAACAGTGGCACATTAAAGGAAAAATAATCAGAAACCTTTTTCAGGGAACAGAATACTGTAAACATGGTTTAGTCTCAAAATATATAGATGACTCTGTAATGAACTTGAATGGACACATTGCCGATTTTATAAATGACAAAAAGACAAGGATTTGGCTGAGTGATAATTCGGCCAAGAGATAATATGCTTAAATGAGACTTGGCACAAATAACTTAAAGTGCTTTGGCTGGTAGATTCTGAATAGTCTTTATTAGAAATTACTATAGATTAAAGAGATATGAGACAAGTGAGTAATACAAAGCAGAAGAAATCTTTAAATCAAAATAGACATTTTAATAACTATGCTTTAAATAAATCCCCCCTCTGAAGTCCTCTAATGTTTAACAGCTGCAAATAAATATGACACCAGGAGAAACTAATCAAAAAGTTTAATAATGCAGCAACCCAAAGAACAAAAAGGAAACTGAAGCAGACAATCTTCATCCCCTCTAAGATCCCAATTTCTCTCCCTCTCCTGTTCTTTCCTCTACCCAGCACCCCAGCACCCCAGCACCCTGCAATCTGGAAGCCTCCTCGCTAAGACCTCTGGAGCCAGCCAGACTGGTTTGAATCTCAGCTCTGGCATATTTCATCTCTGTGTACCTGGACAGGAGTCGTAGCCTTCCAAGTCTCAGTGTTCATGGTTAGCAAATAGGATGAATCTGCCTGATAAAGTTATTTCAAGAGTTAAAGGGCAAATAAATGGGAAGCCAAAATGAACACTCGAGGACAGGTCAGCTCTTGTGATTCCTATTGCTACCTTGCTAAAGGAGCAGAAGAGAGCAAGCAGTAAAGAAAGAGAAGGAAACAGATTGCCAGGAAAGAGAACAAAGGGGAAGTGCCCTGGAGGCAACTCAATGTTTGCTGTCTAAGTGGGGCTGATATTCAGGCAGTGTGCCCAGACTGTCTGACCGACTGGCTCAACTTAGATCGGTCACTGCTGATGCCCTAACCAGTTAATAAATTGTGATGACCACCACCGCCTTATGCATTATTCAATTACAGAATCCACAGGATGCCGATCTCTTCCAGCCTTTAACAAATCAATAGGGCAACACATATCAAGGGCCATAAAACTATGCATGCTTTATCTCACTCCTGGGAATTTATTTAAACACACAAAAAAGAAGCTTATGGAGGTGACACTGTGATGCTTATGAAGGTGCCATCTATAAAGGCAAAACACCACAGGCAAGGTAGAGAGTCCAGCAAGAGAGAGTTAGCTGTCATGCATTTCCTCAGTCAAGGTTATGTACTATTAAAATTGTAATTATGAAGACCAGAAACCCCTAGGAACATGAAATGTTTATGGTAAAAAGCAATGTCCAGAACAAAAAGGTAGCCCAGAAAATTGTGATACTTTCTGATATGATACATAAATTACAGATGGTTTGGAATAACAAGTATGACAGAACATTATGGAATTACTAAATTTCTATCTCTATTCTAAACTGTTTAGTAATATAATATTTTAACAATTCAAAGGGTCTTAAGGTTGTGAAGAGAAGTGGTCTCCCAAACCTCATGCTCAGAGACAAGGGACAATGCATAGAAAGAACCTGCCAGAGTTATCTTTCCCCAGAGACCACGAGCCCACCAGCAGCTTTTGTGCAAATTAGGAAAAGTAGCCCTCCTCCAAAGGAAGCCCCCCAGAAAGCAGACATTTCCCTCGTACTGAGCTCTGCATGAAGCCCTCACACACACTCTCCACTGGAAGCTGGTACATAAAGGATTCTTCCAGGAATACATTGGCAGGATTGCCAAAGGGCAGTTGCTGTAGACCAAAGGATTAATTACTTTGGGCAGTATGCAGATGAGAATGGGAACTATGTCCATTGAATAAAATATGAGTGGTATACAAGTGGAATTCTGTGGTACCATAGAAATTAGATCTGTCTTGCCCTGCATCAGCAAGTTGTATACTTTCTAAGCATTCCTCTCCTTCCTACTGAAAACTATATTTAGGCAAAACCAAGAAAGATATTGCACCCAAGTTCCCACAAAAATCTCGAGATGTGAGTCCCAGATGTAAAAGAAAGTAAATCTGCCAAACCTGTCTATTCCTTCACAGGAGGCTGTAACATTCTAGGCTTCTGAGGAAAAAACAAAGACAAGTACCCACGGTGCTGCGGTGGGCACTGGAGTCAGTTGTCCTGGGTCCATCACAGCTGAGGCCCTTGATGAACTTTCTTCACGGCCACATGCACCTAAGGAACTCAGGACGGATCTCAGGTACTCCAAAAGGTGACTGTGTCTTTCTGAGGAGACTGCAAATACGTGAAAGTGTTTAGGAGCACAGAAGGTATTTTCTATAAAAGGGAGCTTTCATGTTCAGTTCTCTGTGGTCAGGGACTGGGTTTTTGGAGTCATGCTCCACACATATTTGAACAGTAAAACCGCTCCTATGCACGAAGAGAAATGAGAAAGGTAGTTTGTGCTTTGGATGAAGAGTGAGAAAACTCTTCCTCCCTACCTTGATTCCACATCCTGGTCCCAGCAGGCTTTGCTGATAAGTCCACCTGGACACTTGTGGGAGCAACTTTCACTAGAAGCTGAATGAAGCCAGTTTGGGACTGAGGTGAGCCACTATGCAGTGTCCTTGAGTTCAGTGCAGATTACCGCAGCTCAGATGTTCTTTTCACATCCTTCTGCATTCTGCAGAAGCAACGGTCTCTACCTTCTAACTAAAGCTGTGATTTGTCCCAGAGACTCGATTTCACACCTGGTCAAGCCCGGGAGCCCTGAGGCTGGGTGGTGTAGTCCTGGGGAGTGGCTCCCTTCACCTAGGAGGAGGTTTCTGAAACTGGCATTTCAGGTTGGTCTAGACTCCCCTTTGGCCGGCTCACCTCCCAGGCTGGTTCCCTGTGATACAGTCCTTACTGACCGGGAGGGCTTCTCTGTCCAATCAAGCCTGCCCAGTACCCCAACCATAGGGTAAGTAGCGATGACCCCAAGGACAATGTGATAGGCCTCTTTTCAGCAACCCCAGGACATGTATCCCAAACTTGGGGGCTCTTTGCCCTTGACCCACATAGGCTTTGATTTTTCTGGAGTGATTCCACACACCTCCATGTTAGGGTTTGGTAAACAGAAGGCAGTCATCAGGAAGGTATTAATACAAATGTCACTGTGTACGTCACTCTCCCCAAAACCAACAGCAAGTCTGTTCAAGTGCCAAGGGATACGGAGACTGGAGACGTTGGTGAGGAGGCGCTGGGGAGAGAAGAAGCCCAGCTTTTCCTTTTCCATGGCTGCAGACAGCCTCTGTGCTGGCAGCCCTCCAGCTCCGCTTCCTTTTCAGAAAGCTCTAGGTGCGCAGGCTGTGATGCTGCGCTACCTGCTGGCTCAGCACACATTCCCAGTCCTCTCTGAAGGGGATGGCTGTAAATAAGGCACAGAGTGAAGACTCCTGGGCAGCCTTTGGCGTCATCGCAGCCCTGTCTCAGAAAGAAGGAACCATGTCCTGAGATGTGCTTGTGGCTGGCGGTTTAGCTCTAAATCTCACAGCTAACTGACCCAAAGGTTTTATTCTCCACATCCCCCAACTTTGGCAGAACCACACAAACCTTTTTCAAAACAGAAATGCTTCCCTGATCCACTGATGAGCAGTTTGGAGAAAATATGCCAAAGACAGATAAAGCACAGTCTGGTGTTCTGTTCCTTTGCCTTGACGCAGGCTACTTCCTCTGCCCGGGAGAACCACCCACCCATCTTCTTGGCCGAGTCCAAGACTCCCTTCAAGATTCAGAGCAAATCCCTTCCCATGACAGATGTGGATCGTGTACTCCCCTCATTAGCCTCAGAGACCTGATCTGGGCTGTCGCTGAACTCTCCATTCTCCAGAGAGAATGATTAAACCAGGGGTGTGTGCACAGCCTAAGGACATTTCTACCATATGAGCTACTTTGTCTGTGGAGGGGTTAGAGGGTCACAGAAGGATGTCACCTCTGCCCCACATCCTTCCTGGCTTTCCCAGGCACTACCATTGTTCTACTCTCATGTTTTAAAGGTACATATCCCATTGGCTCCCTGGGTAATATTTCTAATGATGCCTGTCGCCCATCTCCCCTTGAAGACCGCTTAATAACATGATCCCCGCCACGTTATTAAGAAGTCTTCAAGGTCATAGACTGTCTTATGAATGAATCAATTATCTGATAAATGTTCAGTGATTGAAAGAAATAAATCTCTACAGAAACAACTGCTATTTACCTGACACCAAGTGACCAACAATTTTTTTTTAAACCTCTGGACAATCTCAGAAGTGATGGTATCCTTTCTTATTTGGACTGGGATGAGCATAGGTGAGTAGGTGAGCAAAAGCTTCATTCAATAGGAAGTTAATTCAGGGGTGAGTCAAGCAGGCAACAGGGTGAGAAGAGGGTAGGGTACCTAGCATAGCTGCACAATCAGAGCTGAAGCAACCTGAGGTGAGGGTGGGGACAGAAGGGAATGTCAAGATGGATTTTCTTTCTGATTCATTTGCATCCAAATTATTGAACGTGTGTAGGAGTTATTTCAATGCCAAAAAGATATTTGACATTTTACTAACCTCTTTGTACAGAATGCCAATACTACAACCTGACAGTAACTAGCAAAATTAACATAGTAACAAAATGATCAGTTGTAAATCATCGAAAACAGTGCTTTTCAAAGGTTAAGGTGTATACAAGTCATCAGCTTATCTTGATAACGACATAGCAGTGTGGTGGGGGCAGAGGTTCTGGGCTTAAAACCAGTCCCCAGTTTCTGTTGGTCCACAAACCTCACTTGGAGCAGCCAGTACTAAAAGATCAGGAGAATAAATTGTGATGTTGAAAGAAAGCCCTATTACTCTTCTTAAAAGTTTTTTTTTTTTTTTTTTTTGCCATTTATTGAATATCCTCTAATTCTAGAATTAAGGTACTATTATTATGATGAATTTGGAAATTCTAGAGTATATTAAGAAGAAAATAATAAATCCAGAGATAACATGTATAAATATTTTGATGTATTTCCTTCTAAATCATATTTTTCATCATAATGTCCACAAATTTTTTTTTATCTTTCATCTTTCTTTTGTTTTTCTTTTTAAGTTGTGGATTTTTCACATTTTGTTTTATTTAAAAAAGTGGTTTGCATCAGTGAGTCAACCAATAAGCATTTAGATTACCATACGCTCATGTAGTCATTGAGAGTATAGTAGTTAAAGTCTCCGTCCTTGTTTTGCAGAAAGAAAACAGTAAATATACAATCAAATAATAGAGATGGAATAGATACAATTCTCATTTTAACTGACTGCCTCATATTCTACTTTACAGCTAAACAGAATATAGTTAACCAATCTTTTTTCAAACATTTAGATTATTTCCTTTCTTTTGCTATTACATAAAATGTATAGACTGTGTAATATGAAAATCCTTCCACGACAATTGTTGTAGGTAATCCTCATGATTTTTTTCAGATAAATTTTATGAGTAGAATTTCTGTGCCATTTGGGTGTGTACTTTTGTTTTAAAGATGTCTCTCCAACAATCAGGAGGGAGCCCAAAGACCACCTCCACATCTTCACTAGTATTGGTTATCATTTATTTTTATATTTGTCAAACTATTCTAGTTTACATTTCCTTTCTACTTATGAGGTGAAATATTGCCACATGGGTATAAGCCATTTGATGTATTCTTTTGTGAAGGGTCTATTTCTTTTGTCTATTCTATTTTGGGGGTCTATATCTTTTTCCCTAATTCATTTGTAACTGCTCTTTATGGATTAAACATATTAGTTCTAGGTTATACATTTTGTAAATATTTTAAAGTTTCTTGTTTGTCTTATAATTTTGTCTTGGAATTTTTTCTGTTATCAAAAATGATTTTTATTTTTCAAAAATTTGTGGTTTGTCTCGTCCACTATGAGTTTGCCTCTTGTTTGACAATAGCCTTTCTCATAAGCAGACGAGAAAAATATGGATCCACGTTTTTTTCTAGTTTTGTAAGTTTCTTACATTTGCCATGTATGGGAAGGGGAGAAGCCAGTGTCTTAAGGAATTTTTCTCCCCAGTGGCACAGATTTCTACAATAGCGTTGTTCAGCAAGTTTCCCACCAAAAACCCTGAAGAGGGGAAGCTGAAGTGTACACCCTGAAGGGCAGCCACGTGAGCCGGAGACGAGCTTCCTTTTGTTCTGTTCACAGGCACACTGTTCCCTGAGAGGGATGCTGGGCCTTTCACCTGTGCTTGCTGTATACAGTAGACAGAATAATGACCCCCTGCCAAAGATGTCCATTTGAATTCCTGAAACCTGTGAGGTTGCCACTCCCATGGCAAAAGGGATTTTGTCGGTGTGACTAAGTCAAAGACTTTGAGGAGGTAAATTATCCTGGATTTTCTGGGTAGGTCCAAAGTAATGACAAAGGTCTTGATAGCAGGGAGGCCAGAGATCAGAACTAGAGACAGAGGCATAGGCAACATAAACAGAGGTCACAGAGAAAGAGAGATCTGAAGATGCCATACTGCTAACACTCAAGATGGCAGAAAGGCCATGAGCCAAGAAATTTGGTTGGCCTCGAAGAGAAGGGAAGGTGAGGAAACAGAATTCGCCTCCAGAGCTTCCAGCAGAAACAGTGCTTCTGGCGTTTTCATTTGAGGAGGTCTGGTCTCCAGAACAGAAGATAATAAATCTGTATTATTTCTTGCCACTGTTGGTGGTAATTTGTCACAGCAGCAATAGGAAACTAGTACAAGTTCATCAAAGTACAAGTCCCTACAGAAGTCCCTGAAAATGACTGCTTCCCAGTCTGTGTCCAATTAAATTGGCTACTGCCAGGGTAATAAGATCTATGACACTGTCCATGCCAAGTCCCACAAGTCACCTGACCAAAAGTAAAATGAAATGGGGCAGGAACTTGAGGTTTTGGGACTTGTTTGCTTTAACCCAGAACATTTTCATGAGTTCTCCAACTATTTAATGCTGATCAGTTTCTAATAGGGACAAAAGTAGCTCTATCTTTTAGGACTCTTGTGAAGATCAAATTAGGCAATACTTAAACATGTATAGCCCTTAAAACATTGTCTGACAAATAGCAACATCAGCTACTATTGTTTTTTGTATACCCTCATCAGAGAAACAGAAGCAATAAGATATAGATAGATAGATAGATAGATAGATAGATAGATAGATAGAATTCCTCATTTTAAGGAATGATCATAGGGCCTGGCAAATGATAAATCTGCAGGACAGGCTAACAGCCTAAAGAACCAGGGAAGAGTTGAACTGTAGTCTTAAGTCCAAAAACAACTTGGAGGCAGAATTTCTTCTCCCTCAGGGGAACTCAGTCTTTTCTCTTAAGGTTTTGAACTGATTGGAGAAGGTCCACCACATTATGAGTAGTAATCTGCTTTCTACAAAGCCTACTGACTTAAATGTTATTTTCACAGCAACATTTAAACGGGTCTTTAAGCAAACATCTCAGCACCATAACCTGGAAACCAACACATTCTTAATGATAAATACAGACGAACTATCTATCTCATTACAAAAGTAACTCCAAGTCTCCTTCCCTTGCAAATTCTCACCCATCAACTCAATATTAACATTATATCAATTCCATGTTGTGCTAAAAATGAACCTACGTTCTCTTGCACAATCACGACATTGCCTTTTACTCTTTTGGGTCTTCTATCCATCTTCTCTAACTCTTGAAACCTCCCCTTAAAAAGCCAACCCCACCTCAACTTTGCCGGGCATGAAGAGCCAGATGTTTTGGGGAGCAGCAGCCCTCAGAACCCAGGTCTCCTTATGAGTCATCCTGCACTAGGAATCGGCCCTACTTTCTGTGACGAGCGGGGATTTTCCTCTTCAGAGGCATCCCCACGTGGAACTTCTCTTACAGTGAGACCAGCATAGTCCTTCTTGGTCAGCACTTCATGTGGTTTCCTATGAAACAAACACAAACAAAAATCAAAAAGTATGTGAGGCCATTCGTGGCTGAGAAAAACACAAGTTTTGCCCTGGGTGGTCTTAATGAGGACAGTACTTTTCTTTAGTTCAGGGCTTTTCTTCAGGGGGCTGAGCCACCACTGAGAGACCTGGGTGGCTTCTGCTTTCAAGTAAGGCTGGCAGATGGAATGGCCAATTCTGACAGGGAATAAAGAGCTGCCCTGCTGCCCCTTCCCAGCTGATGGCCCGGGTGATGGTCTACTCTGTTCCCCAGACCCCACAGAGGCTCCGAGCCAATGGAGCCCTGCTCTAGCCCTCACAGAGGTCAGGTTTACCACTCAAGCTCCTTTGTAGTCTCGCGATGGATTCCTAACTAGCCAAGCAATTGGAAATTACTTCCAGGAGCCAGCCTTGCACAAACAGTGTTCTGAGAGACACTCCTGTCCTCCAGATGTCGGTAGCTGTTCCAAGAGCGGGGAAAAATAGATTCTGTCTTCATTCAAATTTGTGAAAGATCACAAAAAAATTCAATTGATGAGCCGGACATGATGGCACATGCCTATAACCTCAGAGACTCAGGAGGCTGAGGCAGAAAGATCACAAGTTCAAAGCCAGTCCCAGTAACTTAGCAAGATCCTAAGCAACTTAGCAAGACCCTGTCTCAAAATAAAAAAGTAAAAAGGGTTGGGGATGTGGCTCAGTGTTTAAGTAGCCCTGTGTTCAATCCCAAGTACTGGAAAAAAAAATTTTTTTAATTGATATCTTGACTACTTGATTCCCTAAGTCTGTAGTACATTGATGTTCTCTGTGACCTCTGAAAATTTTTAATAGTACACCTATTAATGATTACAAATATGTTATTGTTGGGTAGAATATACTTGGGGAACATTATCATTATAATTGTTAATCATAATCATTCTTACCACCTAGACTCACTGAGTGCTTACTAGATTGTTAAGTGCTATGTTAGGCATTTGACATGCTGTGCCTCATTTAATCCTTGCAACATCTCTAAGGTGGGTATTATTGTTTTCATTGCACAGTGGAATAGAGAATTTAACTGACTGTCAGTGACAGGACTAGTAAATCATAAATCCTGATATGTGTCCAGGTCTGCCTAGTTCCAAATTCTATGTGCTTAACCAGTAACTACTACATTTTGAAAGAGTTACCTTATGAGACAATACTGGCGTCACATTGTTAATATATACTTTCTTCATGCTCTGTGAACAATATCTTTTTCTCCAGTCAGCGCCAGCCTAGCAGATCCTCTGTCAGTGAGCACTGTCATAGCACGTTACAGCCACTGTTGACTGACCAGAGCCGAATGGAGCATCTGAGATAATGTATTTTGTTTTTATGTGTCAAGAGGTATCTAAGCAATGGTGCTAGACCTTCTATGAAGGAACAACAAAGGGCACCAAGCTGGATGTGAGAATGCAAGTTACACAACATCGTTCAGGTGGAAGAAAAAGAGTAAAGACGAGCAATAATTAGAGGTCAGTAGATATCTAGCAAATGATGGGCATCACTGTGGCTTGGAGAAGGGACCAACTATTGTTTGAAACTCTGGCCAGAAACTTGTCACAACTTCAGAGCATTTAAAGAGGGGGAACAAACTAATGCCAAAGGATTTGCTGGAAATTCTTCTTCACGGTGCATCCCATGTACTGCTGTGACTCCTTCCACTGAGGGACCCCATTGATGTGCCAAGAGGACAACTCATGCTTCCTCTTTCAGTAGGGCCCATGTTTCTCTGTCCAGTAACCTTTTTTCCTGCATTGTCCTACCATAACCTTCTATACGTAGAGAAGAAAAGTTTACGGTTCTATAATGTTGCATATTAAAAGAGGATCATCTACTAAAACCAGCATAGAGTGACCATCTTTCTCAGTCAGGGTTCTGACACCAGGTTTCATGGGAAGCATGCCCAGTTGAGATATATGAGAAAATGTCTCTCTTAAGGTGTCTTATAAACCTCTCCATTCAAAAAAGATAGGGTTCTCCCACACATATGTTAGCTGTTGTTATATAACAAACCACCTCTGGTAATAGTGACTTGAAATTAATTACCATTTATTATTTATTGTGGATCTACAGATTGGCTAAGCAGTTCTGCTGTTTTGGACCAGACTTGACTGAACTTAGCTGGGCACACCCACACATCTATGGTTAGCTGGCCCAGTATCTGCCTTATCTAGAACAGCCTCAGCTAGGACAACCCTGCTCCACGTGGTCCCTCATCCTCTAACAGCTGGTCTGGGCTTGTTCTCATAATGATCTCCGGGGAAGTAAAGAAGAAAGCAAGCAAACCTTGGGTTATAGTATACTCACACTGGCTATCATTCTGTTGTCCAAAGTCATTCTCTTGGATGAGCTCAAGGTCAGAATGGGAGGGATACCAAAGATATGGGGGAAAGGCAAGGACCAGGAAGGCCGTTAAAGGGAGCTGTTAATGCAACTGAGACACCAGATCTGAAGTTCTCCATTAGCATCAGGCCACAGGAGGCACTATAAAAGGTCAAATATTGACTATTTATACATATGTAGGTATTAGAGTAGGTCAAAAAATATCTCTTGACTTCAATTTGAATCCTATGGAAGGTGGCTAGGCTAGAGCCTAGAAGAATTATACTAACCTAGGCCCTTCGGTGACTCACAATTTCAGAATTAGCACAAGAACCAATTCAGAATACTGGAATTCCTTTGTATAACTTTGGTCAACTAAAAGAATACTGCACTGATGTGGATCCAAATATGCCACCCCCAACATACTCACTTTGGCATAAGGTTCTTTATATCCTGAAGACACTGGAAATGCAGCAGATGCAGAAAGAAGCCTTCTTGGAACTTCCTTTATCTATAAAGCAGAGATTTTAGAGAAATGAGGCTGCCATAAATGTCCTCTGTGGGGTGGGTCTTTTGCTAGGGGAGAGACTAAGAGCAAACCTGCAGATATCCTCCCTGTGGAGGAGCTTTATGCCTCTGAAGAAGATGGAAAGACAAGTCATACCTACATGGACAAATGTTAGCACAAACATATTTCTCTTTGTTCTCTTAAAAACCCATTTGTCTTCACTTTAAAAAAAAAAACACTACTGAATCAACGAGCACGCCTGCATATATGGGCATTACATGCATAAATAGTTTTTCTCCCCTTAATCTGCCTTTTATCAATTTAATTTGCAGGCACCAGCTTTAAACTTAGGAGAATAGACAAAAGATTTTTTTTTCCTCCTTTACAGTACCATCCCTATAAACTACCTAAGCCAGAATCCACACTTCATACCCACCAGAGGAAGGAAGTAATCCAGGCTTTGGGGTTGATACCAGAAACTCTCAGAAATGACTATCTCCCAAATTAACAAGTGAATTACAATTCCACCAGAGAACACACGGAATGTAGGCTTTGAATCACCTCTTTAAAAAGCCCCATGTTCCTGCTGATGGGCAGAATCACAGTCTCTGGGACAAGAGTCCCCTGTGTTTCTCCTTTGCCAACAAAGCAATAAGCCTCTTTTTCCTTCTCCTCAAAAGAAAAGAAAGGAAAAGAAAAGAAATCACACTCTTCAGGAGGACCTTAGTATTTAAACCATTTGAGTTGGAGTCTTCTGTTGTTTATAATCAGTAGCATTCTAACTAACCAAATATTGTGTTTGAGTTGCCTCTTGAACAGCTAAAGAAAGTGGTCAAGGAAGGAAATGAACGTATGGATGTGGATTTGGGTGAGGAGGACTGTCCAGGAGCCTAGGAATCCAAAGGCTGGACTGGATGAAGTCATGTGAATGTAAATAAAATATAAGTAGAGAAGAGAAGAGCCTCAGGGATGTAATGGAGCAGCCCTGAGTTTTGGAGAACTCTAATATTTAGAGGCTGAGAAGTGGGGAGAGGAGACATCAAAGGAGGCTGAAAAGTGACCCATGGTGTGGAAGGAAAACCAAGAGAGTGTGGTGTTAGGGAAGCTGGAAGGGGGAAGCAGGGATCTCCAGAGGGCGGAGCAGTTGAATGGTCTGGAGTGCCTAGGGGGTCATCATGCTCTAGCGCTCTTGTACTTGAGAGCTTCCTTCGGGGCACCAGCACCTTTGCCCTCTATGCTCCAAACGACTGAACTTTCTTCTCCTCTGTCTCTCCTCCAGGCCCTTTTCTCCTTTGCCTCTGTCACTTCCTGTGATTTAAATCACTCCTCCTCCCTCTGTCTGTCCTCCTCTCCCCAGCTCCAGGTCTCGACTTAGGGCTTCTCTAGATCTGGGGTCCCACTCCACTATGCCATCTGGCTAACCCAAAACCAAACCTTTATGGGATTCATGGTCAATAAAATCTCCCCCATTTAAAATATATGTAGGGAAGACTCTTATGAGTCTTCATAAGTGAGAAATTATAGGTTTCAAAGAAATTTTGGTACTTCCAAGTAATCCCTAAAAAAATCCTTCCTGACTATAGCTTTGTAATTTGTTTACTATTTGCCTTTAAATGATGTTAAATAGTGTTAAATTTGATGAAATCCTAACTTGAGTAAACAAAGTAACAGTTCTGAAAATGAGTTTGTACTAATAATTTGTTTAGCAAATTCTACTTGCTAAATATAGATAAGGCAAAGATAAATTTTAATCCAGCCTTCAGGAGAAAAAGAATCAAATTGTTTAAATCCCTGATCAGGATTCCAAAAGTCCCCATACTTTAGAAAAGATAAAAAATGGGTAAGAAATGAGAGACGTGGAGGCCCTCAGAGCTGCATTACTTTAAAGCTCTACATCTTTGGACATATAACATCAGCACAGTGAGTATGATTTATAGAAACTAAAATACTATCTTTAGAAACAGGAAGTCAGCAATGATCTATATATATATCTTCTTTCCTTTCCCTCCTGAAGATCACACACACATATTTTTAAAGTTTCAAGAATGATTAGAAATATAGAAAGTGACTTATTTTAGGCATTTCATTTCTAGGTTTTCCTAAATGTTCAAATGTGTTGTGAGAAAAAAATCACTTCATTTCCAACTGTTCATTGGTGTTAACGCTTCAAGAATTTTTTTTTTTTTTTTTTTTTTTTTTTTTTTTTAATGTAGAGTATGTTTAGGTAAAGGATGACTGGGTGATGTGAACATCCAGCTCCAGTCAATCATCGAAGACAGAAGAGCCGATACAGGCTCGGGCTTTCTCTGTGTAGCTGGATTAGGCAGCTGTTATCCTGGTGGTTGTCTGAGTGAGGCTCAGGGACATGTGACAAACAAGCTGACCGCAGCCCTTGCTGACACAGACTGTGTTAACAATAACACTCCAACAGACCCACCCTGGCCTGTTCCTCTTTCCAGCTCCAGGCATGTCAAGTGGAAAACTGATTCTTAGAGGCAGCATAGACAATACCTCTGGTTTCAAGAATCATTGCAAGGAGCCAATTCCTAAAAACAGCTGAGTAGTGTTAACAGGGAAGGGACAGATGTGGGGAAAGAAAAATTCCACTTAGATAATCATTTCATTATAAGCACAGCTCCAAAGCAACATAACTTGGACTCCTTTTGGCCCTTAGCATAAATGCAGATTTATGAATATTGTCTGTGGCCTCTGTGAGTCCTTGTGACATTGCATAAAGAAACAAATGTGGCTTAGAGATTTGAAGAGATTGTCTGGGATCAGTAATTCCAAAAAGAAAAGGGCACAATGTGTACCTATGGAATGGGTTCTTCCAGTGTGGCCTCTCCTCAGATGCACTGATAATGCACTCCAGAAGAAAAAACTCTGGGAAAAGCCACCTCATCGTAACAAATGTTTCTCACTTGGGCCACCCGTCAGGTTGCTAACGTTGCAGCGGCTTACACTGAGAAGAGGCTTCTTCTTGGTTGCCATGCAGAGACTGAAGGTGGGCACAGTGCCATGCTTGAGTCAAGGAAGTGTGGAGGCTCTGGGGGGACCAACCAAAGGGTTTGGTGGGACTGTGCAGGCAAAGGTCGTGTCTTAAATATGTGGCAGTTCTCGGCAAGGTTCAAGTGACCCTCTATGAGGGTGATGCGTCTGGGCCTCCAACCAGCAGAGTCTGAGGCCACAAGACATACTCACTTCGGTCCTTGCTGAAACCCACTGGTGGGATAGCCATTCCTTCCTAAGGGATGATGGGGACACAGCCCTCCTGGAGCACCGATGCACACATACCGCCTTTGATGTGCTCTGACCCAGGTTGGTTTGATCCGTAATTCTTAGTCTCCTCTGGGTGTGGCCCTCTCCTTCCTCCTCCCTGGGTTCACATGATGAAGAGATGATTACGCTTACTTTGATTTTGTTCATATCTGATGAATCAGAATTCTCTGGAGAGGAGCCTGCTCAGTCACTGTCCCCTGTGGAACTAGCACATTGACTGGTCTTTTGTTAGAGTGATTTCACACCTGTCTCCAGATGGACTCATTTTCCTGGCTTCCCTATTTGGAGCCTCAGTTTCTTTGTTTGAGGTATGGGGTTAGGACAATCTGCTCACAGGATTGTTACAAGCTTGAGGGAGAGGAAACTCTGAGTACAACACTACTTCATAAACTGGAATGTACTCTCTCCACTTAATAGCCATGAATAAGATCTCTTGATCAATAGCCAAGGTAGGCCTGTAGGTATAATAAAGGGGCTTCCAGGAACACACACTCTAAGTGGTGCACTGTAAAGGTGTGTGAGCATTACCAAGTTAATTAACTTCTTAGAGCCCTAATTTTCTTATCCAAAGAATTAGGAAAATGATACCCATTCTTACGAGGCCATTTACAAATTTAAAATATATTGTATTATATTCAGTACAGCCTGGCACACTGGAGAAGCTTTCGAAATAGCAGTTTACAGCCTTTGTGTTAACCCAGGAGACACTATACCAATGGAACACCTCTTTCTTCCCTAGCTTGCTAAGAACTGTTCTTTCTTGCTCAGGAATCCAATGTCTACTCAGTTACTATTAAGGATATGCAAGGGTGTGGCTAGCCAGACTGGTGACCAGGGTGTGAAAATAAGGAAGTCACAGGCTGCAGTTGAACGCTTTGCTTGCATTTATTTGAGGAGTGTTATTTTGGTTCCCTAGACTATAAAAAAAAAAAAAAAAAAAAAAAAAAAAGATATCAAGGAACCTCATAAAATAAACAAATAAAGCAAATCAAAATAACTAACCTTCCCAGTATGTGACTTGGTCAGTTTTCTATCAGTTTAATCAAAGGTTGGGGTCTTTACTGACTCATGGAAAAATGGAAAAAATAAGAGAACAAGGCCTACCCAGTAATAAACAATAATTTTCTATTTTTAATTTAAAAAGAAAAATAAGATAGCTTTCAGAGTCACTTTCAGATCTGTTGGGCTGGGGGATGGGGGAGTCAAAAAGAAGTGGAAGAGATTAAACAGAATAGCCTCCCATAAGGTTTTAAAAAAATCCCCATTGTTAGATTGTAAAAAAATCATCCTGCTACACATTTTAACCACAAGCTTAGGCAAGGCTCTTTTCTCTTGGCATCCTCTCCATGGGAATGACTCCAGGCAGACGCTTCCCAGCTCTTCAGCTACACAAGCACCTGGATGAAAGGAGTTATGTACATGTTCACTTGGTCATAGAGGACCAAGACGCCTGTGGGTCCTGGAACCAGAGTTGGTCACATCTGAGCTGGCACTAGATTCAGTTGTATCCTAAAAAAAAAGGACGGGTTTTGACATGAAATGGCGGCAGGCAAAGAGAGCAAGAATTAATATTTTTATGGGTTAGAAAAACCTGTGTGTTTTGTCACTCCCTATAGTCAGAATCAATCCCTCCTTCTCTCCTTCTCTCTCCTCTCTTTCTCTCTCACACACACAACACACATACACGCATGCATGCACGCACAAGCACACACCCTACAACACACATTAAAAGGAGAGGTACACTCACTCTTTCAGGACTATCCTATTTGTTGGCCATTTTGGTCTGCCCAGGTACATAGCAACACAGCAACAGAGCTTGTTGGACAGTTGGTCATCAGCTGTCATTTTATCAAGGGGTGGGGTGCTGCCAACCTTGGCCCCAGAACTTAGTGACCCAACGCCCAGTTCAAGTGCTTCTATTTTAACAACCCTGAATAGAGCTTTTCTTGTTTGGCACTTGGCAAACAAACACATTGAGAAGACAAAAGGTGCTGCAGAGACTGCAGATGGATCTCGCCTCCCAGGTCAAGCCTGACCACTCTGAGTGCTGTGTTGAGAACAGTTCTGAGACCATAGTGACCACCGTGATCTACAAGCAATGCTGCAAGGGCTCTCAAAGTGAGAACAGCAAGATGCATTACTGAGCTACGGTTTTATTAAATAGATACCCAACAACCATAAAAGTACAGCACCAATGTGGCTGTCACCTGAGAACTGATGCCAGCTGCAGTGTGCTGGTGTTTGGGTATCAGCTGCTCCTGGGGTCACACACTCACCCTGCAGTGAGCTGCTGCCCAGAGGGTTTTCTTACATTAGCCCTGCATGGGTATAAGTTTCTGTCCCACCTGGTTTAGCTATTGCTGTGGTCGCTCCAACTTTCCATCTCTCTCTAGTTGCATTTGCATGTTCCTGCCTGAATCACACTGCAAGGCTGGAGAAACACCTCTGGCTAATTAGGAAGAACATCAACTTCTTTTTTAATCCCACATGCTTGATGTCTCTCATTTAACTTCACTTGGCTCAATTTATCCTGTACAAACCCAACCCACCCACGAAGCCACGCTCACCTCCCCTTCTCTTGGCTCCTTTTGGCACTCATTTCTCACGGTGGCCATTTCTCCTTGGCATGTGCCCCCTTAAAACAAGTCCAAGGTACCTGGGTCCATTAAGACCACAGATTTGCACAGACAATGGGCAAGACAATGAGCTCACTGACTATGGAACATTGGCCACGTGGCTCTGATAACCATGGCAGCCACACTGGCCATCGGATCTCCCTGATGTCTTACTCCTGCTCTTCTTTTCAGCAGGGGCTGCCCTGTGATGTGAGGCAGGAAAAGTAACTTCTAGGCAAACAGTCAGTGGACATCTTAGGACATTGACCCATTTCAAAAACTTCCCCTTTCTTAATTAAAATCACTGTTACCTCTGCAGAAAAATCCCCTCTGAACCTTCAGTTTTTTTTTTTAGACCCTTGCCTTCTGTTGTGCAGGTAACAACTGCAGCTTGGGTCCCCTTTACAGCTCCCACAGGGCAAGGAGGCAAAGAGGCAGCAGAAGAGGGAGATGACAGGTGGTGAAAGGCCTCCCCTTGTGCCAAAATCACACCGGCTTCTCACCCACTGTGCCCTGCGCTCAGAGGAGGCGGAGTAGGGCAGAAACCCTTCTTTACAGCAGGTAGATGGAGCTCGTTAATTTGAAGTAGGAGAAGAGAAAATAAAGTTGTTTTGTGACATTTACCTGATCCTTTATATAGGTCTAGCCACTTGGGAATGCTCCTTCTGCTTCTCCCTGTGTGTTCTCATGAGCCACTGCAGCTACCACGAAAATAAAGACAAGGTAAAACATTCAGACAGTTTCATGAACATAAAGTAGTTTATCAAGTAAAAATTAAGTATATGACTCATATATCTCAAGTCACTTGGCAGGTCTCAGGGAGAGTAGCACCTGGATTCTCATGTGAAAGAGATTGATAACCACTGTCAGAGACAGAATTCAGAGGTGGATAACTAAACTGATTCAGGGGGAGAAAGAAGATGTCTTTCTTACATTAAATGGATTTGCCTCCCGACCTACCAACAGGGAAAAAATAATGTTTTACTTTTCTTTCATTTTTCAGCTACGCATGGCAAGTATACAGTCTCCAGTCACCAGGACGAGGTTAAGCTGCTATAAATAGGCCTCAGAAAATCTACTCCTTTAGGCCCTGGCACTTATATTCAGGAATTTCCATTCTCCTTCCTGAATTAAAAAATAAAAACAAACAAAAACCTTCTATTTCAGTCTCTGAGTTTCTGAGTTAGTTTCTCTTTTATACGAAGCCTTGGGATAAATATCACTTGTAACTCTAAGAGCCAATCAATAATCCTGGGCACCACTGGGTAGCAAACGTGAGTTTAATAATATTAGAAAACCCTATTCTAGGGACTGGGGGTGTAGCCCAGGCATAGGGCATTTGACTAGTACGCACAAGGACCTGGGTTCAATCCTCAGTACCAGTAAAAGGAAAGAAAATCTCATTCTAACAACTGTTCTATTTAAATTCATTTACAGTATGCTCAGTTGCAGTTGTGCTTAAATCATTGAACTTATTCAAGTCACAAATAAATGCTTAATACTTACCAGATCTCTGAGTGGTATCTTTTGCCCTCTCAGTGGAGGTAGCAATTGGAAGGACAAATTGCATTGTATTCTTCAGAGTTGCTTTGCCACATTTTTCCCAGGAGAAGGAATAAAATAAAATTATCAGTTCATTATACCCTGGTTCCAATGAACCTCAGCCTGACTTGAAGAAAGGAGGACTATCCCTATCCGCAAGAGACAAAACCTTGAAACCAGAACCCATATTCTGAAACTTGAATTTTAATAAAAGAGGGGCATGCTATTTCTCTAAATTGGTCATGAATGTTCTTTTCCTTTTTAAGGAGTAAAATTTCATTGCTTCCATTTGGCAATCTTAGTCTAAGAAACTCTGCAGCTGTCATTCACATATGTGAATTGTATGTAGAGGTGGAATTCCATCCCATGATTCCTAAACCCAGAGCCTGAATGGAAGCATTTAATCTTTGTGGTTGTTTAACCCAATAATTTATTAGGTTATTGACTTACTTAGCTTAGCAGTGTCTATGTGGTTGAATGTTCAATTGTAAACTCCCTGTTGGCAAATATAATTCACATGGTATAATCTAGAGGCGTTTATTGCTTTGGTGGTGATTGGGCTATCTTTACTATGCCACCAATTACTTTCATTGAAAGCTTTAAAAGAATTACCATGATGTGGTAGTAAATTTCCAGAAGAGTTGGCTTCCTTTTATTTTTAAACAAACATTAGTAGGAAAAAAATATCATCAAATCCAGAGAGGAGAATAAGCTTGGATTCAGCAATAAAGATGGGAAAATATTTTATAGGTATAATGTCAAAGATGTCCATTATGGCAAAAGGTCCAAGGTTGGTATGAAGAAAGCATGAGTGGGATTTTACAATGAAGCTAAACTGTAAATGAAACTCCAGCATAGGATATAAAGATTCCTTTTTATGTCTGAAATGAGGGTAATCGAAGGTAAAGATGGGTACTCCAGGACAAGGCAAGAAACATTTGTATGCATTTACAGGAGGGGGGAAATGTATTGCAGATTCCTTGACATCCAAAAGTCACAGTAATATTAATTGAAACAATAGGGCCCCTTGACACTGCTGATGTCACAGCACATCAGGGGCATGACTATGAGCTCTCCCAACACTAGCCACCCTCTTCCTGGTATGTTCAGTTCAGGCCAACAAAACATGCTGGGAGTGCAGCAGAGAGAGGAGGCCAATAAACCTCTGCAAACTGAGATTTCTTTTTATCTCTTCATCTGTCCTTTGACTACAAGTGACTTGAAGAAACTGGGTGGTAGATTCTCTTGAGAAGTTCTGCTGAATAGGAAGAGCAAGCCAAACAAAACAAATAATGACTTCTCTTGCAGGAATTTCTTTTTTTAAAGTATTCACTTCAAAGGACACCAAAGCCTTCTTCCTCCGCTCTCTCTGATTCCTGCTCCAACCACAGCGAGGGCCTGTCTACAGAAATAACCCATAAAGAGTGGTTGGGAAATGAGTGCGATGCCTGCCATCATGGGCTGGTGCTTGCTCACCCCGCATGGTTTGGATCGTCTTGGTTACTCAAAGGTTCTCTTAAGTCTTGGGTATTGTGTTCCTACAGCCAATGTTCTATTTCAAGGCCTAAGTCATTATCCCACATTATGCCAGTCATCATTCCTGGGGTTTGACTTTCAAATCCCACAAGAGAATTGCATCCTAATGACAGCATTTAAGGGATTAAACTCACTCAAATTTACTGTGTGTTTGTGTGTGTGTGTGTGTGTGTGTGTGTGTGTGTGTGTGTTTTGCTGGGAATTGAATCCAGGGCCTTGCACATGCTAAGCACATGGTCTACAACTGAGCTACATTCTTGGTCCCTCAAATTACTTTTAAATGTTAATATTACCATTTGCTCAAAAAGCAAAGCAATTGGATCTAACCTTTAACAAATATACTCACCCTTACCTAAAAAATCAAATGAGAAATAATACCTAAAATTTTGTCAACTAGAGCTTCTTTTCTTTTTTCTTATGAAAAAAGTTACATTTTAAAAATAATATATATTATTATTAATTTTTTTTAAATAATAGCTTAAATTCCAGAAAGAGTGTACAAAAATTGTACCACTCTTTCATGTCTCAGTTGTGGAAACTGAAGCATAAGTGACTATTTCAGGGAAATTGTACCCTGTGAAATTCCTTTTATAGTAATAATACATCATTTAATAAAAATGAAGAATTCAAATTCCTGTATATTTTACCATTAAGCTCCCCAACCCTTGTTGGAATCAATGAAAGAGGCTCTAAATCCTGTCTTGCTCCTCCTGCACTGGAGCCTGGCGTAGATGGAGTAGGCAGGGGTTGCCCACACATGGCCCTGGGGGCTTGCCCTGCAGCATAAAGAGGACTTGCAGACCTTAGGAAAGGATTCTTCCCAGATCAAACTTCTATGGAAAATTCCCCTTTAATTCATGAATCAGAGAGAAAAACGGGAGCCAGACCCAGTCTTAAACATGGTAGTTCTCGACTGATGATGAGATTGTGCATCTCACAATCTAGAAGGTGGAAGTGCAGTCAGTTGGCGGACAAACTTGGTTATGCTGAATACCACAACTCCTGTGTCGTGTGTGAAACATGGCTGGCTCTTCCAGGGCTTGGGGAGGCTTTCAGGGAAGGGAAAAGGCAAAAGTGCTGAGCATGAAATCATTCTGGGGACTTTGAGCACATGGAGAAAGTCAGTGCTGAGTCTGCCCTGCTCTCCCACCCCATGCCAGCAGCTATTCCCCAGAGCCTCACAGGGACTCAGTGTCTTCCTAATTTAATAGTCTCCATCCAGAGAAATTCCCAGGAGGGCATCACACTCCCAATTATCTCTTTTCCCTTGCATCCCTAACAACCACACAGAATTAAGAAAAGGCTCTTGTTACAAGAGTGGAAGAGATAAGATCTTGAAATAATAATCATTGTGTTTTCTTTCTTTTCAGCACTTCCTGACCTTTCCCCTAGTGGGCAGAAGTATCTACTTTGTCTGAAGAAGAATTAAAGTTGTTATGACTGGAAGACTGGGAGAAAAGAAAGGTTATTTTTCTGAATGTTTATTTCCACTGAAGCTCAACAAGAAAGGCAGATCAGAGAGTTTACGCTAAGGCAAAGATTTGTGGGAGGCCAGCACCGGGAGGTCTGCTGCAGGTCTGGCTGG
This sequence comes from Sciurus carolinensis, assembly GCF_902686445.1. Lineage (NCBI taxonomy): Eukaryota > Metazoa > Chordata > Mammalia > Rodentia > Sciuridae > Sciurus > Sciurus carolinensis. Next base: position 126,514,193 of record NC_062216.1, on the reverse strand, counting down.
CTCCTGTCAAGAACACGTGACCACACTCCTTCCCTTGTTTTTCTCTTCTCAGCTGTGCAGGGATCTCCTATGGCATGTTCTCACACATACCCCAGATGATCATCCCATGACCCAAGAGTTTGCTGAGCCTGTCTGATCTGCTCCTCTGTCAATAGCCCAAGACACTTCCAGAACCTACCTCACATCCCTGGGAAGAGGAGGCTGATCCTTGACTCCTAGAACATGGTGTTATGAAGGCGAAGACAAGAGGGGAGTGAAGCTGTAGGGTGTTTTGAAGACAGACAGGGTATTTCCAAACAAGAACAATAAAAGTTGGTGTTGTCAGCCTTTCTAAACACCTAAGGGCTCTGTGGAGATGCTTGCTAAGTAAGTGGAGGGTAGTCCAGGAGTGGAGGTAGTATGTACTGCTGGCCTCCATCAACTGGTCTGTGCCAGACCACCATTATTTCATTTAATCGTCACAATAACCCAATAGAATAAATATTATTGTAGGGATGAGGAAATAGACTGCAGTGCTTCTGACCTTAACCACTAGACTGAATGACAGAGAATAACTGTGATACATTTCCTTAAATATGTATTTTCCAAACTATGTCAATTCTATTTAAAAGAAATACAGAATGCTAATTTTCAACTAGAACTTGAAAAGCTTAAAAAGTTTTCTCCATTAAATATAATTAAAATCTACCTAACTAGATGGTTTAAGACCTAGGTCCTAAATTGGATAATATGCTAATTTAACACAAATTTATGTAGGAAAGAATCTCCTGGGTCACTTGAATGAAAGCTCAAGAATCAAACATGATTCCTCAAGGAACAAGTCAGAGAACAGCAGCTCTAGGTCTTAACTCCCTTTCAGGGCATGGAGATCCTGCAAGCTCAGACCTCACAGGGAGCTGGTTCCCTACTCCCTCCTTAGCACCCCTTTACATCCCTAGGGTAGTGCACTGAGCTTTTGAAGAGAGTTTTGCCAGTGGCAAGAGAAAGACAAGGGAGGTGGGTCCTTCATTAGTTTTCAAGTTGTCTCCTTTCCAGGGGAATCTGCTGGGAAATTCCCTTCACATATCATAAATAAGGAGGCAGTTCTCCACGTGATGACCCTTTCCGGTTTCAACTTGGTTAATGCAACAGAATGGTTGGGTAACTGAGCTGACAGGGTCTTATAGCTGATTTGGGACATTTGGGGTATTTTCAACTTAGGTCCTCTGATTCTTTTTCCCCCCCTCATGTATGTAAAGCAACATATTTCTGCACCATTTAAGAGGAAAGAAAGTTAGTCAGCATGAGCTGCCAACAGCTGGCTGACAACCTTGAACACTGGGTATGTTGGAAGTGCTCCAGATTTTGCATAAGGAGTTCATTTTGGGTTAGTCAAAAAAGGGAAGGGTTTGGCCCAGCTCCTGTTCCACAAATTCAGAAACGAGGAGTTGAGATTCCCTTCAGAAATTGCTGGAGGGTGGCTCTGCAGGTCCATTTGCCAAGAACTATTTGACATCCACTTTCTTCCCTGTTAGACACAAGAAGAACCATTAACTGTCCAGGTTTTTCCTCTGACAAGCCCATGATTCAATGCAGCTGCAAAACCATGCAAAGGTTAATTCCCTCTTTTCTATCTCTTTTAAAAAGATCTATTATTTCTGCACACTCCAGATTTTCTTTAACCTTTTTTTTTTTTCCTTCCTCATAAATCCTATTCACTCTCACTTGGAGTTTAGCTTATCAGACTGAGGCTGTTTATAATAAAGAACTTAGTATTTGTTACAACATGAAATTCTCATTTTCCTAATCTGTTTCTATTTCAGAGTAATAAAAGTTTTATTTCAAAATGGTTCCAAAGTGACAAGTAATTAATGTTTTCTTTAAAAGGCAACAAAGGTATAAAAAAAACCCTAAAAATCAACCCAAATCCTACCCCTGTAGAAGCTAACCACCATTAAATGTTTCAAACTATGATTTTGATCTTTTTTTTTTCTTTTTAAAAAAGTAGATGCCAATTATTTCATAATCTGGTTTTCTTCTACATATTCAATGGATATTTTTCAATGGGAATATATAGATCAATATCACTGTTTTTAAAAGTGCACAGTACAATGCATAATTATGCATTAAATTATATTGTTATTTTGTTAATATAAACAATGATGTAATAAATTCCTTTGTACATACATCCAACATTTACCCAATTATTTCCTTATGATAAATTTCTAGGCTTAAACTTTGCTCGATCAAGTCACACATTTTTTTTCCAGATCCTTGGTACATATTGCCAAACTGCTCTCTTCCAGGAAAGCTGCATTTGTTTACAATCTCACTGACCTCATGAGTACATTTTTCCCTCCTACTCTCAAAAAAATACTGAGTATAGCCGTTTTAAAAAAATCCATCCGAAAGATAAAAAATGGTACCTCCATATTGTTTTATTTTCCCTTGATTGTTAACAAGGCGGAACATGTTTTCATATGCTTGCAGCTATTTTTTACTTTTTAAATCATCTATCTTGTCTCCCTTTTTCTATTGGGGTATTCATACTTTCCTTCCTGATTTGTACAATCTCATTACATACAAAGACAACATCTTCCAGACTGTATTTCAGGGAATTTTATTGCCCCTTGAGATGTTAATAGGCATGCTGAGGGAGAAAAGGGGTTCCATGGTCAGATTTAACACATCATTTCCTAAAGTTAATTGACCATCAAAACTTTTTCTATCACAGAACACCCATTAGCATCGTTCAGGACACTTGGTGTTCTGGGCAATAACATTTGAGAAATTGCTCAGTAAAGGACATTAATACTTTATCTGCTACATATGTGGAAGGATCTTTCCCCATAGTCATTTCTCTTTCATTCTACATGGTATTTTTCATATATTTACATCTCTCAATATTTTCTTTTGTAGTTTAGTAATTAATTAGAAGTAGAGACTCTGAAGTTATACTTTTTGACTTTGCATCCTGGCACTGCCTCTTGTGGGGACCTTTGGACAATTAACCTCTCCGTACATTCATTTTGTCATCTAGAAATGGTAGAAATAAATGGGAAATACCTCATAGATTTGCTGTGAGGATTAAACTGCTTAATATAAGTCATGCACTAGAATTGTGTTTCACAATGTCAGGAGCTAATCATACTGATGGGTCGCCTTTTGGATGATATAGAAAGTGTTTCCTTCTTCCTATGTTGTAAAAACTAAATCACCCAGATTTTCATTTCATATTTTTGTGGAAGTTAATTTGGGGATCAGCCATGGAGTAAAGGATTTACTTTTTTTTCCAATGGTTAGCCAGGTTTTTCCTGGCTGTTTACTGATTAATGCTCTCCCTATTTTATTCTAGTACTTTGTTTTTCTAGGTTTTTCTCTCCTGCTCAATCTATGCTGATACTAAGACCCTTCCTTCCTTTTCCTTTTCACAAAGTTCAAAGCTACATTTGTCTGAATCAAGAACACATCTTTGCCCCGGAGACTTGGTAGGGCTGAGGAACTTGAAATCGGGGTTCAGGGGCCCCTCTGATGCAGATGGAGCATGTGGATCCCACAGGAATGGAATTTTAACCCACACTGTGCTCAGTTATCCCCACATGCTGCTGAGGCCTGCTGCTGGGGGTATAGCCTGAGGATTCCCTCAGGAATATTTGAACCTAGCGTTAGTCACTGTGTCACAGAAAACTTAAGGCCCTCAAGCTCTGTGCTAGCCACAGGAACCTCCTGGGTCTGATGTATTCTCTTGTCCTCTGATTTGTCACGAAACATTGAAACTCTTCCAGGAAGCACTTCGCCTGCTTTGCAGGGAGTGAGGGGTGGGGGGAGTCAGGAGGGCACCTTCTGATACAACCAGAGGCAACTCTGAGAGGCTGTGGAGAAGGGCAGGGGCACATATGGAGGAAACAAGGCTGGTACAAGGCTCCTGGAATCTGAGGTCTTGGATGGCCTCAAGGTGATCAGGAGCAACCAGTGAAGACTCTCCTGCCAGCCTAGAGTGCCCACAACCGCAGGACCATGCAGGTCTCATTTCCAACAAGATGTGGAGGGAAGGAAAAGGACCTCTGCTTATAAAATGACTCTGGAATCTTTGTCATAGAATGCAGTAGGAAAAAAAGACAATGGAGAGGGAAAAAGTATACAAGGCAGATCTACTTAGTTTCTGAAGAGGAAGCTGCAGCAAAAATTCTGGCTGACATAACAGAGATGGCTCTCTTATTTCCTTCAATTAATAAAACTAAACAGGAAATGAACAAAGAGAAATTCCAGAACTTCAAGGCCCCAGATGGATGCTGAAGGTCAGTGTAGAGAAGGATGTGCCCTGCCCAGACCTACAGGCTTCCATGTGCACATGTCCATGACTCCACTGAACTTAAGGGATGAGGCTGCTAATGCTAAGAAGGATGAAAGGCCTGGAGGGGCAGTTCCTCAAGAAAGAAAAATAAGCCCAACTCATAGCATGCCATTGCTATGGAAAGGAAGGGAATATGCAAATATCTGTGGTTGGAAGATGATCACTCGTTGGTGGCTCAGGTCAAGGGCCATTTGGAGAAGGTTGAGAGACAATGAATTCACAATGTCTCCAGACTTCCAGGAGCAGTCTCATGCTAGCAGAAAACTCTAGTCCTCAACCTCCATACAGCAGTCTCTCAGTATCTGCTGATGGTTTCCAAGACCCCTGACCCAATATCCAAATCTGTGGATGCTCAAGTCTCCTATATAAAATGCCATACTATTTATGTATTACATATGCAAATCCTTTGTATACTTTCAATCATCTCTAGAGTACTCGTAATACCAATGCAACGTAAATGTTATGTAAATAGTTATTATACTGTGTTGCTCAGGAAATATGGCAAGAAAAAAAGCCTGTACATGTTCAAAGCAAACACATTTTTTTCCAAGTATTTTTGATCTGAAGTTGGTTGAATTCACAGAAGCAGAGATCCAACTGTACCTGACATGGCCATGGCAGAAGCAGCCACAAGGAGAGGAGAAACTTGAAGCTAAGTGGTACTGGCTAAGGAGTCTTTAATGAAACTTGAGAACCAGCACCTGTGCCTTTGTCCTGGGTTTTGGATCATGAAAGCAGGAGTCTCCCAGTCACTCCTACACACTGTGAGTTGTGAGAGTGAGAGGAGAAGAGAGGAGCACAAGAGGGGGCTGATCCAAGGGCACTGCAGCATATCTGCTGTGCAGAGCCAGATGTGCATGCAGCACATTTGGGCATTAGTTGGCTAACATGTGCAGAAAGCCACATAAGCAGGAAATATTCAGGCACTGCCTTGCCCTGTTTCCACTCTTGAGAGTATCCTAAGTAGGCTCTTCCCCCACTCCTCAAGAATGGCAAGTTTCACTTTGTTCCTGAGCAGATGAAGATGAGATTAAGCAGTACAGTCATGTGCACCAGAAATCAAGTGCATAACTCCATGAGTGCCATGTGTCCTGTTTATGAACTGCAAGGATTCTAGAATAGAGTAGAAAACCCTCAACCACGAGGGAAAGTCTTAATGAGTTAAACCTTCTAAGAGATCACGGTTACTATCTCTGAGCCTCACACATAGTCCATGAAGAATAAAAAATCCACAGAAAATTCATATTTGAGAGAAAGGTTGTTTTCCAAATAGACACCAAAGAAGACCCAAACCCAAATCCTAGCTTCAGGATACCCAACACCACCCATCAGAGTCACTGCTGTTCACAGTGCCATTTTTTTTCCCAGTACTGGGGATTGAATTCACTGCTCCATACATGCTAGGCAAGCACTCTACCACTGAGCTACATCCCCAGTCCCAGTCATTCATGGTGCCAATTTAAGGGGTGAGTAACATCAGAGCCATACCTACTGGGACAAAAAGAAGATTGTTTTGCTACCTGCTATCTTTTTTTTTTTTTTTTTTCCTGGCTTTAGGCAATAACCCACAAGGTATCTTGGGGCCTTCAGATCCTATCAAATGGTTGATGGAAATGCTGATTATTGATATGAAATAGCTAGAGTCCTAATTTCTTTAGATAACCAAATTGTATTTTATCAGACCTCAGAGGCACGTGAACTTTGATTTCCAAAGTTCAGAGCTGCCTGGAAGAATTAGGATTGACACTGTTTATTTTCAAATACAGATTCTGCTAAATATATAGATAGCATCATAATGGGGTAAGTACAGAATTGGAATAGACTTCCCCCGTCACCCCTTAGCTGTTTCCCAAAAACCTGAGAGAATTAAAGACCTATGGGCTTAGTGGATACTAAAGGAGATTTGAGGATAACCATGCCATCAGGGCAAACCCTTCTCTGATCACACCAGGTGTATCAGGCCAGAGCTAATAAGAAAAGGGATCAGAAAAGGCAGTTCGTGGACAGAGGAGAAGCCAGGAGCCTCCACGTTTTTAAGCCCTTTGAAAGTTGATAAGGGGTGACCTGTAAGCAGTGCTCAGGGCTTGGGGGCCTCTTTCAGCCAGGTGTTTGCTCTGGCATCAGCTGATCCTGTCCAATCTTTCCATTTAAACACATGACCCCTGTACTGAGGGCTGGGAGTTGTGCCACGTCAGGAAGATGTCAGGAATGTAGCTGGATTTTTTTCATAGGTCTGGATGTTAATTTATATTTTAAGATTTTAGTTTTTGAGAACTGGAAAAAAATTCAACTTATTATTTTAAGTATCACCAAAACGGTGAGGCTGGGACTTGTAAGTGGAATGTTCCACCAGAGTTATGCCTTCTAGTTACAGATTTCTAGGTGGTACAAGGCCTTCTGACAATCATATATTCCATTCAAATCTTTTAAGTCTTTCAAAATCATACTGCAGTACTCTTGGGGGAGAAGTGTCTTCACAGAGAAGCACCATTTTAATAATACACAATCAAGTTGTTCTAATTTGTGCCAATCTCAAGGTCAAATTCAAATTCACTTTGGCGAGAAATCTCTGATCTAGTCCAGCAGAAGTTCCTGGGTTTCTTTCCTTGACCATCTGTTGTTTCGAGTTTCCTTTGGGTTCCTCCTAACAGGAGCCATTACAGAGCCATAGTGGTGAGAGCCACCATTGACTCCATCTTGGAAAGCCCCCAGCTTTCCGGGAAAAAGAACACTGGATCCCCCTTGAACCTGGAAGTTTCACGTGACTCTGACCCCTTTACAAGCTGCAGTATCATCTAAGAAAACTATGCCTGCCCAGGGGGAGAGAGGTTTTGTGGCTTATCCAGTACCTTTGTTTACACATCTCCTAGAATTTGTGACTTATTGCCTAACTCAGAGCCAACAACTCTTACCTGTAAACAGGATATCGGATCTCACAGGCTTCAAGTCTCTGCAAGAAAAAATACACCTACATTCCTGACATCTTCCTGACATAGCATACCTCGCAGTCCTCTTCCTTGCCTCTCCTGGGAATCACAGAAAACCCACCATTGTTTCTTGAGTAAGAGTTTTAGCAGCATGTCCCTTGATCTCCAGTTCCTCGGCCAGCCCGCTCTAGTAGTTTTCTTCCATTCCCATAAAATTTCACTTCACAGGCCGCTTCATCTGATCAGTGACTTTCTTCCAAATAAGTTTCAAGACTTCCTGGAAGTACTTTTCTGGAAACCCACTGCCCCATCATTTAAAAAAGTTAACCCACTCTTCATTTCCCATATTCTTTTGATTTCAAGGGTAATAATACCAACCGATGTGCAGGTAATCAGGTCTCCTAAAGCCTCTCCAACTAGGTTTCAAGAAGATCACACTAAATTCTTAATTATTCCTCTCTTCTTGCTTTCTCTTCCCTTGTCCTGGGGGAGAGAGAGATCATAGTACAGGACAGCTCATTTTCAAGGACCACCTCCAGCTGGCACAAGCCTCTCCCAATCTGCTATGACCAATTAGACTTAATTCAATTAAAATCACCTAGGGACATTTCAAAATTACTGAATGCCTGGGTCTTATCCCACATCAATTATAAAAACTCTTGGGATGAAGCCCTAGGACTGGTATTTTTTAAAACTCTACAGATGATTCTAATGTGCACCCACAGTTGGAAAGCACCATTATGCGCCATGGTTAGCCATGAGCCATTGTTGAGCATCAATTTGTAGTCAGGTTCCAGCCCACGTAGTCATGGCACAGAGGAATAGCTCAAGGATTCTCCAACCGTGTCGTTCCAATTCTCCCACTCACTGCTTCTTGCCTACTTGGCCTCCCCCACTTCAGGCAGGGCTTCTCAACTCCTGAGAACAATGAGATGCTCTCCACCTCTTTCATGAGCTCCTCTGCAAATCCCTTAGGAGTTAGCACTCAATTACTATCATTCATTCAGAAAATATAAATTGTCTTTTTGCTCAGAATTAATCATTTTCCATTTCCCCAAGGTGATTCAGAAGGGTAGAGCTCACTAACAATAAGCGTGCAGGTGCGTGGGCCTGTGGAACCACTTCACCGTTCTATTCATGGCGAAACACACTTTGAGAGGCAGCTGACAAAGGCAAGAACAAAACTCAGTATTTGTCCAATCATAAAAAAATGAAAGAGGCCTGTTTCTGAAAACAGTTTGATTTATTGAAACTTTAAGTACTGTTAAAATGCACAGTCAGTTCTAATTCTGTTTGCACCACTCTTCTCAGAAATTGCACATTTGTTTGCAAAGCATTGGGTCGGATCATTTTGCTGCACGTGGAAACCATGTCAACTTTGTACTCAGGACATGAAAAGCATATATACCTAGAGTCCATGCAGTTTTAATGTCGCTAACCAGCTGATAAGCATACAGGAAGGAGCCAGGAGAAGTAGGATAGAGCCAGGTGCAGTTGCACTTGCCTGTAATCCTTAGCATCTTGGGAGTCTAAGGCAGGAAGATCGAGAGTCCAATGCCAGCCTCATTGAAAGTGAGGTGCTAAGCAATTCAGTGAGACCCTGTCTCTAAACAAAATACAAAATGGGGAAAGGGATGTGGCTCAGTGGTTGAGTGCCCCTGGGTAAAAAAAAAAAGAAAAAAAGAAGAAGAAGTAGGATAGAGAGTCATTGAGCTAACAAACATTCACTTTCTAAGAACCGTCACCTTCTGAGGTATCCATATTTGTTAGTATCCTTGCCAGTCATCTCAGCAGACTCACTAATTCATTCATTCACTCACTCATATTCCATAAACACTTCCCTGGAAATCAACTGTGTTCTAGGGATTGTGCTATAAGTTAGGGCTAGGTTAATGAATAAAACAGAGTCTCAACCCCCAAGCTCTGTGGTCTTCAGACAATCATAGAAACGCATAATGGCCTTTTCTTCTCCCTGGTGTGCTCTACTCCCATCTCTTTGGCTAAATTCTATTCAACCCTTTAGATATTGAACACAATGTTACTTCATCTAGAAAGCCTTCCTTGGTCCTTCAAGTCAGGGACAGGGCCTTTCTGTGTACTTCCATAGCATCCAATGCTTATTCCTATCTCAAGACTTTGTACTTTGTTTCAGTTACCTGTTTATTTGTCTGTATCCTCTCACTAGACAATGAGCTACTTAAGGACAAGAGCCATGTCATGTCTGTCACTGCATCTGCAGTCACTAAGCATTATGCCAAGCACATAATAGAAACTCAAGAGATAATTATCCAATGACCAAGTGAATAAGCAATGGAGGGTCGCAGGGTCTTATGAGAACTCAGGGGAGAGACACCCAAAGAGACCTCCCATAGGAGGTGGCTGCTAAGGGAAGTTGTAAATGATAAGTCTGGGTTTTTCAGGCTCAGGCTTGCCAGATGGTAGAGGGAGATATTCCAAGCAAGAGAACAACAAGAAAAAAAAAAAAAAAAAAAAAAAACATGGAAACTAGAAGAGGCACAGTGAATGCCAGAAAACAATCAGCAAGATGGTGTTGACACAGTGCAAAACGTAAGGTAAGGACTGAGGGGGGTCAAAGCTGTAGCTGCTGGGTCAAGGTCGTGGGAAGGGTTCTGACCAAGCCATGCTAACTCCATTCTGCCCTGCATTCCCATCTAAACAAAGAAACACACAGATCAGAGGAGTCCCAGGAGCAATTCCCAGGTGCTACACACTTGTTTCCAAGCTGTGTGATAGTCCCTCGAGTTACAGACATGTGAAAACTCTTCCCTGATACAAAGAGCCATTTCTTTCCTTGTTCTGTAAGATTCCAAGAAGGGGCATCAGAGGGAAGCACTAGGTCACCTCGATACACCACTTGAAGGAGGTCTCTTCTGACAAATCATGGGTAAAACACCTTATTTGCCTCAACAGGCTCGCCTACCTCTACCCAATCGCTATCTAACACCTAGTTCTTTGTGGGCAGCCCTGAAGCAAACACCTTCCCTCATTTCTTCTCACTCTGCTGTATTTTTAAGCATTAATTTCACTTAATATCCCACTTAAGGTAATTCCACACCATAAGAAAAGCGATGCCTAGAACCCACTTTAGTTTTAAGAAAATCAGCTGATAGCATTCATTCATCCTTAACTCAACAACCACTTAATGAATGTTTTCTCTGTGTCAGGCACTAGGCTGGAGTCTGGAAATTCAAAGATGAAGGAGACCACTCTCCTTAGAATCACAGAGATGGTTCCATTAAGGTCGAGGTAGTAGGGATCAGATAGACCAGAACCATTTCAGTGTCAACATATAAGGAATCAGAGGGGCTAATAGCATCATTGTCTAAATCCTCCCTGCTGCTTGGACGGAAAAAAAAAAAAAAGAATCATATCTGCGTGACTGTTCAAAAATGAAGCAGGAGCTCTGGAGTTATCACAGTACACAGGAGTGGAAATGGGATAAACTGAAACAATAAACTTGAACACTTCGGAAAATAAAGGCAGGGGTGGGGGTAAGATCACAATCTTAGCATGTGATTTCTGCAACCCAGTGTTTGTTTCAAACAAATTAAAGCAGATTGCTTTCTTTCTGGAATTAGAGTAAAATGGATCTTTGCCACCAGCAGACCATTTAGAGCTCCTGGCCACTGTGTTCTGGCTTCTTGCCACGTGTCATTAGTGACCTATTTTCAATGCAGTGAGATCAGCCATGTCTGAAGGCCCCTGAATCAGCAGTTTCTCCTGTACTCACTCCCTCCAGGCTGGCAAAGCTGAACCAGCATCACAGAACATGCCACCCCCTGCACTCTCCCCAGACGTGGGGAAAGCACCTTTTTGTTGTAAAGATGTCGGCTTTGACCCGAGGCTGCCTTGAGAGCCCAGCTGTCCTGCCTTCTCCAAATAAGCTGCTGAACTTGGAATTATCTTGGCCGAATAATTAATCAGGACTAAAAATAGCCCCAAACTGCCCGGGATTTGCTTAAAACCTACCAGGTGGAGATGTAGGATATTGTTTTTAAATATAACACAGAACTATATTTGAAAGGCTTTGCACAAAAAAAAAATGAAAATAATTACTATTTGCCAATATAGGTGACAATTCCATTAATCTGTCTTTCTTCAAAGAAAAAACAGCAATCTTTTGGACTGTACACTGACTTGAGATTACCAGTTGTTGGTGGATATTAAAAGCAGTCAGGAATTGCACTTAGAATCTTCTAGGAATACATGCAAACACAAATCCATGGGGAAAAAATATCCATTGGTTTAAAAAGCTGCAAAAGATAGCCTGTTACCAGGCAGATTGGACAACCAGCCAAGTTTCGCGAGAGGGCGCTCCTCCATCCTTCTTTCTCCAGCTAAGGGCTCTGTGTTTCCCAGAGCCTCGGCTGCTTTTGGATTTGCCCTTCTGTGCTGTGTTTGTGAAAGTGAACGCCCAGAGTCCTGTGGAATGGGGCTTCAGTGACCACATGCTGTCTGGGAGCATTCAGCAAATGTTATCAATGCTGCATCAGAGAAGCAAATTTGAATTGACAGGAAATCAAACAAAGCATTAATAATAAAGGGGAAAAAACAAATTAATTTCAAATGACATCTCTCCATAGTTTTCTATCCTTGGGTATGCCTTTTCTTGATACTCTGATGATAAGAATATGATAAGATGTAATGAAAGCGCATTCATCACAAAAATCTGTGTCCATCCCACTGTCTCAGAAGCAGGTGTGGTGCCAACAAAAGAGTGGGAATTGTCAGGGTCCAGGTACATTTTGGGTGGTCTTTCCTCCTTGCTCTCATTTCTCCCCCTCCCACCCCCAGGCCAACTTCACCTCTTACCCAAGCAGCACACTAAGCAACCCAGATGGGGCCATTCCTTCCTGCTCTGCATCCCCTGGCCTCTGTTCAAAAGAACTCTTCTCTGGTTCAAAACTTACTTATTTTTACCTCTGCAAAGACATCCAGGAAGGACTATCTGATAAACAAAAGAATAACTTGGCACTTCTAAGACATGAAAAGAAAAAGAAGTAGATGGAGGGAATGAGAAGTGATGCACGATAAAAGACTTGGATTCAAAAAAACACAGCTCAGGCAGCTGATCTGAGAAGACTCCCCACACACACCCCTATAAGTACATGCTCAGGGGCTTGAATTGGAGACCAAGATCCTGCCAGACACCACACCATGACTTAGAGTCACTGATCCACTCTGAGACTTGCATTCTTATCTGAAAAAAAAAAAAAAAAAAAAGTATGATAACAAAAATCTCAACTCTACACCACAGATTATTCTGGAACTAAAATAACAATAGTATCTTGCAAGGAAGGAAGGAAAATTAAGTGAGTATTATTATCATCATCATTAATTCATATTTCAGCCAAGAGTGATCACTAAGTTTCTTCTTGAAGAGAATCTCTAATTCTGTGACTCTGTCTCTTGTCATAGGTTTTCCAAGTTGGCCTGGACCCAGAGAAATGTTCCCAATAATAAACATTTAGAGACTCCTTGAAAGGACTGTACTGTGAAAAACTGTTTATTACAAAACTGTGAAAAGCTAGAAATGCTAAATATCCCACATAAAGAGGCTTAATTATTTAATGAATATTAGGCATCCATTAAAATGACATGGAAGGACGTGTAATAGTATAAAAGGAATTCACAAAAAGGAATTCACTGAAAAAAAGCAAATTATCAAACATTTATCATAAACTGACTTTAAACACACATAGTGCAAGCCTACTGAAGAATCCTGAAGAATACATACCAACAAGTATCTATAACCTAAGGAGCAAGCATGGAATTATAGATTAATTTCATACTTTTGACTTTTATTTATTTTCTGCTGATATATAAGGGACATATTTATTTGAGTAATGATAAAAATGATAGTTATATATAAAATCAGGAATTTGACCTTTGGAGAGGATTTTGAGGCCATGGAAATTTTGAGGATGCTCACCACAGCTGTGGGAGAGGCACCAGAACACAGAGATTTACCTAACCAGGGCCCTTATCTAAGGTGACTCAGGACCTTATCTGGTATTCTGATCAGTAAGCTCTACTGTACTCACTTATCAGTGAGAGTCCTGAGTCAGAGGTTCAGAGGGAGTTGGCCTCAAGGTCACTGTGTATAAAGAGAAAGAATATCAAAACCAGATGCATCTTCCATCTCAAGCCATTGAGTGACCAATGAACACCTGGCAACATAAAGATTCTGTAAAAGAGAGAAGATTCTAGAATAATGTATGAATTCATTAATTCATTTCCTGTGGCACGGGCTGGTCAAGAATCACACAGAATAAGGGAAGAACTGTGGTAGTTGGCACAGAAATAAACACCATTCGTCTTAAAAATCTCACCTCCTCCCCAGAAGTATACGATATACTTTATTAATGCATTTTTCCCTACTCAGTATCGTCAGTCATTGTGTGATAAAAATGCTGAAGGTCACAGCTTAAATTATTAAAATTCTAGCAGGTACACCAGGTCCTGGACTTGGAAATGCATGCAAATCTCCTCATTTGAATAACTGATTTAATACTCTTGGTTCCACCCTGCATCATCTGGGCAGAGCTCAGATCTAATGAAGCCTCAGGAGCGATTTTATCCTCACGTAGGCTTGTTAGCTTCAGAGAGAGAATTTTTCCCACTGCCAAAGAACTCTTCTCCTGAGCCCTTAACTTAGAAGTGTCAAAAGAAGCATGAGGCACCATAACTCCTAGGAGAAGGACGCTGAATCCTTAAACAACTAGGCAGTAGCCCCCTGCTCCTAAGGGAACCCTCAGTCATTTGTCGTGGGAGTGGTCAGAGGAGACCAGGACAAAAGCTTGGTCTGGCAAAAATAATGCAGAACAGAAACTTCAGTAAAGGTAAAAAGGATGACTTCTGATAGACTGTGTGACTGGGAGCTGACTAGATGGACAGAGACAATCTGTAGCCAGAGGCAGGAATGAGAAGGAACACAACAGGAACATCTAGAATAATGAAACCAGCGGAGGAAGAGAGATTTTTCTGGCCCTCTTCAAGAACACAGTTTTTCTTCTTTCTCTCCTCTGTGCTCCTTAGACCTTTTATTTTACTTCTAAGTACTTGTCACCCCGTGCCACTCTTGCCTATGTCCCTCAAACTCCACATGACCTTGAGCCATGTTTAGCTTGTCCATAGAAGTGAACAGACGGGTAAGAACCTAGCACATAGGAAGCTTATAGTGGATGCTTTATAAATATGTCTTAAATGAGTAAATGAATAATGCACACAAAGGTTAGCCTTGAAAAAAAACAGATAAGCAATAGAGCCTAATGGACAGGTACTTGGCACAGAACTTAGAGGTCAAAGTCAGCCCTCCAGGTGTCAAAGCCTTCAGGGAAAGGCTTTACACAAAGAGACAGGAAGAACTATGGCATTACTTGTGGGAAGAATAAGCCTCTGGGGTTGAGTTGGCCCAGAAATCATGGGCATTAACAGCAGCCACTCTGCTTAATATGAGTGACAGGGTGTTTTCTTCTCTTCACTACTCCTTTTAATTTAATTGTGTGATAAAAAGTGATTACTGTATATTTCAAATATTTCCAGAGTGATAGGCACAAAAAGGGGAAAAGAATGGAGAGGGGCCATGTTGCCAGGCAAATCCTTTAGGCACCTGGGATGAACATGCACTTGAAGGGCATTACCTTATTCCATTACAAGAGGAAGGAGAGCTCTTAACATCTAGTGAATGATTTTCCTCTCTGAAGCCTGATTCTCATTCTTACACAGGTGTCCTTTCTTAGATGGTCATTATGTCAGTCCCATTATCAGTCCCCAGACTGAGGTGTCTGAAGACATGAAAGTCAATATTCCTATTAGTAGCAGTAGTTAAGAGGAATAATTGTGTGCTCACGGTGGCTTTAGCAAGCACTGTTGACACAGATCTCCCCAGAGGTGTTAGAGGCTTAGCTAGAAATAGGGATGGATGAGCAAAGGCAGTGGCTAGAAACCAGCCCTACCACTGGCAATGGGGAATCAATAGAGATACAGCAGACCACATTCTTAAACCTGTGAGCACCCAGTAGGGACACGGTTTAGAGGACAGAGAACTGACCTGGGGAACCTGGACATTCAATTGTTTTTAACTTCAGCAAAGCAAACTTGGGCTTCCAAGTAAGCAAGGTGGGCCTTTTTCACCCTGGCACTGAGGTTCCCTAGCATATCCAGATCTGTCCCATGGCTGGCTCCTCCTTGTCCTCTGACCTCAGCTCAAATGTCACTTCCACAAAGATGTCTCCACCAATAGTCCCCTTCCTTGGTTGTTTTCATCATGTCACCCTTTCCATTTAATTCATGACACTTATAATTGGAAACCATCTTGCCAATGTACTTATTTTTTTTATCGACTATATTCTCTCTTTCTAGAAAAGCTCCACGAAAGCAGAGACCCTGTATTGCTTGTTTGCTGTTTTTATTTTGCTCTTAGAATAGTGTCTGCTACACAGTAGGCCCTCAATCACTATTTTGAATTTATGAATAAATGAATGAATGAGTAGGTTGAATATGGGGTTCAAGATGGCAGAGGGAAAAGTGCTTTTCATTTCAAATAGGGGGATCTCTTCTCATGAAGAGGAAATGTGTGTTTTTTAAGAGGTAGGGAACAGGTGGATATATGTATCACAAAGAAATCTCTTTTATTCCCATTATTGAAGCTTTAACATGTCCCCCTTAACATGCTTTTTGGAAGGTGAGGGTAGGGGGTCCGGCAGTACCTAACTAAAAAACTAACCAAGTCATCACTGTGATTTTAAAGCAGATGTTTAACAAGATAAGAAGCATTGAAGAGGCTGTGGAGAAAAGGGAACCCTGGTACACTATGGTGGGAAGGTAAATTTGTACAATCACTTTGGAAAATAGTATGGAGATGCCTCAAAAAGTTAAAAACAGAACTACCATGTCACCCAGAAATTGTGCCTTTAAATATCTAAAGAAAATGAAATCAGTAACTCAAAATAACACCTGTACTTCCATGTTCATTGCAGTCTTATTCACAATATCCAAGTCATGGACTCAAGCTAAGTAGTTGTTGCTCAAGGGGGATAAAGATTCATCTATCCAGAATGTTCTGAAGTTCTCTATTCATCACAGAGTCTATGATTCATAGTGCTGTATTATATATTTAAAATCTTCTAAGAAGGCATATCTTATAAGTATTCTTACCACAAGTAATAATAATAGAGTAATAGTAATAATTATAGAGTGGGTGAAAGGAATTTTTGGGAGGTGATAGATATGTCTATGGTCTTGATGGAGGTGATGGTTTTATGAGTGTATACTTACCTCAAAACTCATTGATTGACTTGTATACATTTTATATATATATAAAATAGAAAATTTATGTTATATATAAAATATAAAATATATGTAATAATGTATACAAGTCAATCAATGAGGTATATATCGATCAGACCTCAAGAAAGTCAATCATACCTCAAATAAAATCACCTCACAGGAGACAGAGGGTGACTTTTTCTTACCATTTGGATGCAGTGAGAGAATACAATTTTTTTAAACCAGTAACCAGCCTTATTTTTTCTTCATGTAATAGGAGGTATGGAAGTAACAAATGTAGGGCTGGTGCAGACACTCAAAGAGGCCACAGGGGAGGCCATGAGCATTGTGACTTTGCTGCAGCATCCTCCCTAGACTGTGGCATTCATCTTAATTGTCAGAAGATGAATCTTTTAACACTAGTGGATCTCTTGCAAGGTGAGAAGTAGAAAGAAAAGAATGAGGAACCCAGGTAAGAAGGACATTTTCCAAGAGCTTTTCCTCAAAGACCCACACAGTGACCTCTGCTTATTTGTCAATGGCCAGGGTTTATAGAACATGTATGCACATGTACATACTAATTACAAGAAAACCTGTAGGATATTTTTAAAATAGCACCCCTTGCTAATCTGACAGAACCTGGATTCTTTGGATAGGGAAGAAGATGAGAGGGATACTGGGGAAGCTACTAGAAGTCAATATATACAGTTTTTGGCTGGACAGCAGGCCACAAACATACCAAATGATAAAGGATGCATGTAATGAAGACTGCATGAAAATCACAAAGCACTGAAAATCAGACACCAGGAATAGACAGATACTATAAAATGTTAGGCAATACATAACACAATTCTAAATAAGCCATTGGTCAAGTAAGTTATCCAAAAGGAAATTAAGATATGGCAAGAATAAAGCTATGGTAAACATACTATAGGCAAACCTTTTGTGATAAGGCCTAAGCATCAGAGGTATATAAACTTAAAAATAAAGACTAGAAATTGATGAGCTGGGCTCTTTATTCATGTGCACTGATAAGTGCAAACCCACATTCTCTGGAAAATACCTGTGGGGTTTCTCTTCTAGTGAGAATTTTCACTTCTGCACAGGTAAGGGATCTGTGGCTGACATTATTTCCACATAGGGATTATCAACAATATGGAGTTCTCATGTGATTTCCCAAAGAACTGCACTGATTTTTAAAAATTTTAAAATAAATATCTGCTAGACTGAGTGTTCACAAGAGTCACAAAAGCTAAGGAATTAGTGTAAACAATAACTGAGGAATAAGTGAGATTATTCTCAACCTCAGTGATATTGACATTTTAGGGTGCATAATTCTTTGAAGGGGGGCTTCTATGCTTTGCAGGATATTTAGCAGCATGAAAATATAATTTAAATGATCAAAAGTCTTTGGGAATTTAATCAATTCTTTTGAACAGCTGTCTATTAAAAGGTGCTTAAGAAGAAGACACCAGCAAGCTTAGACAGTCACATTTAGTTGTTTTATGTTTACCTAGTAGCACTGAATACTATGCAAGAACAGCCATGGACACAGTGTCTGCCCTATCCACAGCACATGGTCTTTTCCCCCAGCTGTGGTGGTGGCACCCCTCTGCCAGGGGCATCCATCCATGCCTGGTTCTCTCTGGTACCTTTGTCTAATATAGTGACTGAGGGTTGTACCATGGCTGTTAAACAGTATTGGCCAATACCCTGTATCTATAATGACGTCCACGCATGTAGGGAGCAGTGGCTCTGATGTGGGGGCATGCTAAGAACAGTGACTCTCTCTCACCTGTGTTTAATACTTTTTAAGGTCGACAAATAATTTTCACATAGACAATCTCGTTTTCATTTTAATCCTCACATAATAAAGAACTGGCATTTTCCACCATCATTTCATAGAAAAGGAATCTCAGGTCAGAAGAGTGAATGACTTGTTCCTGATCACAAAGCTAGGAGAACCCAGTTCTCCTGGTCTCCGAATGCAGTATTAAAAGGCAGATGCTAAGGAAAGAACCAAGTGTGACCTCCTCTTTTGTCGCAACCAAATTGTCTATATGTAACACTTTCTGCAGATACAAGAATTTATAATGTTGTTGGGTCTGATCAGGGTCAAAGACTTGACAAGTTTAGCACAGGGCTTGTAACTTGAAATAATTATCGAGTGTTTCAAAGAAAGAAGGAAAGAATGTAAGAAAGAAGGAAGAAGGTTCTTCCACATTAGGGGTGAGGTTGGCTACCCAGCACATTCAAATCTTCCTTACAAAAAAATTAGAGACCCGCTACAGTTAACAGTCACTTGCTAAATAACTTGAGTATAGAATTTTGGGACTGGCAAGGGCCTTGGAGATTATAACAAGCTATACAGCTTTATTTACTAGGTTACTTATGCCACACTGCAGCCCGCAGTCTGCCCCAAATCCCACATCAGCTGATCTGAACTCACATTCCCATACATGAACATTAAAAGCAAATACTTCCTGTACTAAAAATAAAGTACACAGAAAAGTCTGTTTAAACCAATCATTCTTCCTTGGGAATCTAGAAATGGGTGGGAGGGGAGCAGTTGACAGGCCATGGGAATAGTGGCAATGCATACAGTCTCTCTTTGATCCTCTGAGAATTTCCAAGTGGAAAAGGCTGTGGGGAGGTGATTCCTTCTCCTGGGATGCAGGCTGCATCTAACCTTCACCCTTTAGGCGTTGCTTTTGACTCTTGCTGTCCTCCTCCCTCTTTCTCTTACCCTCTTCCTGTAAATGATTTATTCTGTAATAAAATTGTGACTGAGGAGATAGGAGAGGCTGGAAGGTATCCCAGCCTGGGGTCATGCACAGAACCTTATTATTTACAGTGTTGTTAGGAGTTGGCCATTAGGTCTATGGAAGAGCCTTCTCCCTTTTTCTCTTGCTTTCCATCACATGTTCATTCATTTATTCCTTCATTATTAATCTGTCCTACAAACATTCACTGAAAACCAGGCATGGTGGCACATTCTGATAATTGTAGAGACTTGGGAGGCTGAGGCAGGAGGATCACAAGTTCAAGGCCAGTCTCGGTAACTTAGGAAGACCCTGTCTCAAAATTTAAAAAGGACTGGGGATGTAGCTTAGTGGTAAAGTTCCCTTGGGTTCAATCCCCACCATCAAAAGAAAAAAAGAAAAAAGTTCACTGAGTGTCAGGTACTATAGGTAGAAATATAATAAAAAAATCCCTTCTGTTGGGAAGCTCAAGCTAGGTAAGAAGAAGCAGGCTTAGGGAGAAGCACAGAATATGAGGTTAAAGGTAGTGGAGACAAGACCAAAGGGCCTCATATGTCACTCTAAGGAGTTTGCACTTGATTTTATAGAACAGGATTTCTCAAACATGAATGTGAGGAACACTACGAGTCACTTTTAAAAAGAATTTATTATTCTTAATATTGAAAAATTACTTTTACTTATAACAACATTTACAAGTATAAAAACATAAACCAGTAATAATTTCCCAACATGTATAATTCTCATACAAGTACAAAACCAAATAAGTCTACAACATAAAGCCCAATAAGATCCAAAATGACAAAATTTATTTAACACAAGGTATGCTCCTGTTTAACTGAAACCAAATGGCTACTGACAGGTGAATATGGTACTGACCACAAATATGAGTGATATTTTAAAGCTAGCAATGTGACCATGACTCAGTTTCCCTGTTCCTTCTCTATTCAAGCTAACATCAAAAGAAACTGTGGTGATGTCACTTGGCTGTCACTTCCCTTATCGATGTGGCAAGTTTGTCTCTATTCTTTTCTCAATAGCATGGGACAATAAAAATAGGGCTACTTGGCACCAGAGTAATTTTAATCACAAGTTTGGATGTAGAAACTGAAATTAATTGGCATCATTTGGTTACAAGTGGTCATCAATGTGCTTATTTAAAATTTAAACTGTCCTTGAAATTAAAGTCTTTGTTTCTGAGAGCCACCATCAGTCCCCAAGAGTACTTTTACTGAAGCCCAAAGTCTGAAGTTTGAGGAAATATTATAGAAGTGCTAGGGGCCTGCCACTGACAGATTTTGGGCAAGGAAGTCACATGATTGAATTTCCAGATTCGAGTGAGTACAGCAGGACAGCATGATGGATACATTGAGAGAGGAAATCCAGGGTGAGCAGGTCACTTGCTCAATGACTCCAAGTATTAGGCAAAGGAGGAAGAATGTCCTCAACAAAGACAGTGTGAGGGGCTGTAAAAGAATAGACCAGAAACCTTTGTAAAAGGCAGAATCTATAGAAGTCAGGAACTGACTAAATTTGGCAAGTGAGAGAGAAGGAACTTTTCTAGCTTAGATGACATGGGAATGTAAAAAGAGTGAATTTAATTTCAGATATGGCAATGTGCAGTAGAGGGTGGGCTGTGAATTTTCTGGGGTGAAGTTGGTTGAACACATTTGTTAGAACCAAAGTGAAAAAGCTACATGAGGATGCCATGCTAGAAGAGCTGAATGGAAACCAGCCTACCAAGGGTGATCTGTGGGTCCAAGACAGTCTCATTGCCCATCCTCCACTTACAGTATAATGTTTCTCCCTCCTACCAGTTGTTACCCAAACTACATCCCCAAATGATCGAAGCTCCAGACAGCTAACTTGATCTCTGATACTTTTTAAATTACAAAATCTGAAGAGAATGATGCTTTCCTTTGGATTGATGGTATGGATCCTAGAATCCACAAGTGGAGAAAAAAACATGGAATTTGTGATTATTCAGACTATGGTTCCAATTCCTGACCTGCTACTATGAAATCTTAGCAAGTAACTTATCCTTCCTATCTTGTTTTATGCAAAATAAGTTTACAAAAATCTATATCAAAAACTAGCTGGATGCATTGGTGCACACCTGTAATCCAGCAGCTTGGGAGACTGTGGAAGAAGGATCACAAGTTCAAAGCCAGCCTCAGCAACTTAGTAAGGCCCTAAGCAACTTAGCAAGAACCTATCGCTAAATAAAATATTAAAAAGGGCTGGGGATATGACTTAGTAGTGAAGTGCCCTGGGTTCAATCCCCAGTACAAAAAAAAAAATTAGTTAAGAAAATAAAATAATGCCTTACAGTATGTAACACAGTGCCTATAATATCTTTGCCAGTTAATCACGTGCCTTCTCAAATAAGTCATTCTCTGTAAGTTAAGGGTATGGAAGAGACAGGTCTTCCTGGATTCAGACCATGTCTCTACCACATTCTACCTATGTGACTTTGCATCAGTTAATCAACCTCTATGAACCACAGAAAGATTATGGTATTCTCTAGAGCACAGTTGTTGGGTTAACTCATTGAGTAAATGTACATAAAACTCAGAACCCAGAACCATGTGTTTTGCACATCATATGTGCTAAGTGTTAACTCATCATCTTAATTTTCCCTTCCTTCTCTCCAAAGGTGAAGATTCTTTTCCAGTCACACTTTCACAGAAGGAAAAAAAGAGACAATGATGTGCTGGTACCTAAGCCATTGGGTGTGACATCCCATGAAAGAGGAAGAAAAGGAATGTTGACAGCCCCAAAGATATTTTTTAAAATATTTTTTAGTTGTAGATGGACACAATACCTTTATTTTATTTATTTATTTTTTATGTGGTGCTGAGGATGGAAACCAGTGCCCCCCATGTGCCAGGATTACAGGTGTGCTCTACCACTGAGCCACAAACCCAGCCCCCCAAAGACATTTTTACCTATTTCCCAATTTTGTTTAAGACACACCCGGGTATGTGGTCCTCAGGGCAGAAGACACACAGTGATTGAAGCTCAAAGTCCTGTGATGTAACAGAAGGACCGTCACCAAGTGTATCCAGTCAGGAATTCAGTCATTCCCATGCAGGGACCGTGATTCTCAAGAGCTAAGACAACACTCATTGTTTTCAAATGATGTTTCACTTATCATTATGCCATAATAACATCGAATTTTGAACTGAGAAAAGAGGGGAAAATAAAAAGAAAAGGAAAAAGAAAACTGATTTCCATTTCCCCAGGGCTAAGGGGAAAAAAAACTTACAGCTGGAGAAGCCTCCTCAGGAGCATGGGCCAGTGAGAAAACAGATTTTTCTGATCTATTAAAGCATTATCACATTGAGTTCCTGACCCTCATCAGCCAAGGTCATGAACAAACTAGTCCTTTTAAAATTCTTATGAAAGGAACTTATGTGGTTTTTCTCTCCGACTCTCCTTTGGAATACAGATGTGGCCTGGCTCTCCCAGAATTTTGCTTACAGCCACTGTAGGCCTGAGCACAGAACTGAGTTCTTGGTGATTTGCTGCCTCCATCAGGATCAATGAAGAATATTTTAAAATAAATTTCAATTTGTTTAATCCTGACAGGATGCAGCAACTTCTACCTCAACAGGGGGCAGAGAGACCTATTGAGAAGGACACATCTTTTTGGGGGGTATAAATTTTAATTTTTCCTAAATTAAAAAACACTGGAGGAGTGAAGCCAAAGGAGCTTCACCTTTGGGGCAAGGCAGATTTTAAATCCAGTTCTCAGCCAGGCACAGAGGTGCACACTCATAATCCCAGTGGCTTGGGAGGCTGAGACAAGAGGATCACAAGTTTGAGACCAGTCTCAGCAACTCAGCAAGGCCCTAAGCAACTGACTGAGACCCTGTCTCAAAATAAAGATAAGAAGGGCTAGGAATGTGGCTCTTTGGTAAAGTGCCCCTGAGTTCAATCCCAGTACCAAAAAAAAAAAAAAAAACCCAAAACCAAAAAAACAAATAAAGCCAGCTCTGTCTGCTACCAGCACTGTATGATTCATGGCAAGTCATTTAATCCTCTGAGCTCATTGACCTGAGCTATAAAATGGTAACAACACCACCTTCCTCATCGGCTGGTATAAAACCCATCATGATCTGTCCCTGATTCTGTTCTCCAGCCTTAGTTCTAGTCATTCCCTTCTGGCACAACCTCCCTAGTCATATGAGGCCACTCGAGGTTCCCTCTTGCCTCTGGGTTCTTAACCAAGTTGAGGTTCCTCTGCCTGAAACAATCCCCCCATTCCACCTCCACTTTCCAGATTTATAGTGGCTTGTCCCACAGGCCTCTCTGTAGATACCACTGCCTCCAGGAAGTCTTCTTTGACGCCACCTCCCTGATTATATCTAGGTTGTGTGCCCTCCTGTGAGCCCAGAGCATCCGTTCACTCAGGACCACTGTGTTGATGTTCCAGATCTGCCTCTGGACTGTGAGCTGTGTGCAAGCAGAGATGGCACTCTTCCAGTCACAGGGTGTCTCCAGGCTCAGTTTGAGGCCGGGCATTGTAAAATGGAAAGACACTGGTACATACTGCTGGTGTGCTGCTCTTCATATGATCCTTGGGTGAAAGCCAGTGTGGAGCATTGTCTGGTCTGCTTTTCTGAGGTGCTCTGCCTGGGCCTTGTTGTGGTGTGGTTGTCTTCCCCCTTTATTCCAGACTCCACTTCCCCTTGAAGCCCAGATGGTCGCTGTCCTTGCTGCCCACTTATGGTCCCAAGCAAAGCTTGACCTCCTCTTGCCCTCACTTACCCAGCAGGCCTCTCCACCCTGTTTCTGCCAAACTCTATTCAGATTTCCACTGACTTGCTGTGTTTGAAACCATACAGGAAATGACAGTTATATTGGGCTTTAGCGAGGAATTATCTAAGCCAATCTTTCCTCCTCTTCCCCTGATAGAGGGCAGGTTCTTTAAGAGTCTATTGGGAAAGGGGAGCTTTATATTCCATCGCTTCTGTGAACTGGAATTTGCTTCCGAGCTCCCTGTTCTTTTCCTACTCTGCTATAGGCCCTGGCCACCCACCGCGGGTCACCATCCAGACTCCCAGACCACTCCCTTCAGTGAGTTCTTCTCCCTTCTCCTGACTCAGACAAGATGTGGAGCTACTGCACTTCAACCAAGTGGTCAGACCCTTTGTTTTATATAGTGTCACTGCAAAGCAGTGGAAGTGTATAGTCCTGTCTGAACAAATGGGGTGATTTAAGGAACCCATGACTCTTTTCCCCTTTCAAAACTTAATTCTGTATACTGCTAGTGATTCTGCCAGTAGCCTAATGGGGAAATGACAAGACAGGTAGACCTGCTTTACAGGGTTCCCATTATGGACATGGCCTGTTCCTGAACAGGTTCTCAGATCTCCAAATACACATGTTCTTCCCACTCCATAGAGCAAGGATATTGAGCTATGGAAATTCAACCCTTTACCCAAAAGATTTGACCTTGACCTCCTCCCCAGGTCCACTTCCCTGAGTCATTCAACCTAAGGAAACTCAGAGGGGCTTTATCAGGAGGCCAGCAAAGAGGATATACCCCTCTGCCCCAGAGCAGGTCAGACCCCAAGGTAGAAGAAGGCAGAGGACAGGAACTCTGGAACTAGGCGACTGGGCTTGAATATAGCTTTGCTTCCCACAGTTGCATGACCTTGGTCATGTGTTTTTACTTCTCTATACCTCAGTCTCCTTATTTATGATATAGGGATAATAACAGTGAGACTTTAACTAGTTAGCTACAGAGCAGAGCTTAGCAAAGAAATGTTGGATATATTTTAGCTACAGCTATGTATGGTTTCCCACCAAGTGGAAATGTCTATTATTTTTCTGTTTATCTAACAAATAGTTGTTGAAGCAGACATATACACATTCACAGACATCTCCTAAGAACAAGTACTAATTCCCAGAGAGAGTATGAGGAAGTCTGAAAGTATCATGAACCCAGAAAATTCTCCTTGTGAACTTGCAACCTACAAATTTCTGGACTTTTCCTGATGTCTCTGCATTTTGTCTGACATCCCTAAAAGGAAAACCATAAGTAGTAAGCACCTCCCTCCCCAATCTATAGGGACCTGCTGGGTGGGTACCCTAGCTCACAGGGAGCTGGTCAAACTGGTGGTTTACCTCAAGAATACATAGACAAAGACCTGAAATTCCCTAAAAGAGCTTGTTGAAGGGAGTTCCAATAACAGAGATCACTTGGCTACTCTCCACTCCCTGTGTAAGAACCTGATGCATGTCCTCAAACTTTGAGGACATAGTTGTACAGAGCATTGGGTAGCTGGCCTCACTCTTGGACTGTTCTGAAGGCAGGAACCTCCCTGAGTCTAAGAGCAGGCCAGGACACAGGGGTTAGGGAGGCAGCCTGCATTTTCTTACTGCAGTGGAGCATAAAGATCTGCATTCCTGTGAGCCTGGTAGACACCGTGGAATATATCTTGAAACATCTTGAAAGGACCCCACCCCAGAGCATGGCCCACTGGAGCAAGGGGATGCCAGCAGTATAGTCTGGAGCTATAAACCTGAGGATAAGAATGAGAGTGAAAGGAGGAAAAGTGAGTCAAAGGGCTCAGCTGAAGAGCACATTGCCCATATTGGTAACTAGTCCTGCTGAAAAGCCTAACACATCTGGTGGACAGTGTGAGGATGTAATGGGGGCCCACAGCCTGGGCAATGGCTGCCAGGAGAAAACCACAAAGAGCACAGCTATGGAGAGAGACCACTTTCCTCTGTTTCCCTTCCTGCTCCTCTCCTGCCCCTGTAGAACAGAGGCAAACCAAGGAGGAGGCGTGAGTTTGCAAGAAGAGAGAACACGCAGACCCTGAGGCCAGACCCTCTTACCCATTTGGAGAGAGGAGATCTGAGATTGGAGCTATGATTGAGACTCTACTGGGTTTTTTGTTTGCTTGTTTGTTTTAGTACCAGGGAGTGAACTCAGGCACTCGACCACTGAGCCACATCCCCAGCCCTATTTTGTATTTTATTTAGAGACGGCCTCACTGACTTGCTTAGCACCTCGCCATTGCTGAGAGGCTGGTTTCAAACTCTGTATCCTCCTGTCTCAGCCTCCTGAGCCACCAGGATTACAGGTGTGCACCACCGTGCCTGGTACCATTAGGTTTTTTAATATTCATAGAAGAGTTATAGTTCTCAAAATAAGACTGGCTTTTTTTTTTTTTTTAACCTGAAAAGGATCAGACTACAGAAGCAATCCAGGATCAGAGGCTGAGCAGTTTATTCTCAAAGTGGGCAAGGCAGCAAAAATGAAGCAGTTTCCTGTTTATAGCTTTGGGCTCGACATAGGCAGAATACACTGATTTCAAAGAACAAAAAAACTGCCATAGCAAAATCTCATCAGCCCTGCCTTGCATGAGTCTGGCATAAACAAACCTGATCCTTAGCAAATGGATCTTTGTCCTTGAGATTGTTATGAAGAACCTTAATAATTCTTTTTAAACCCTTTTCCTCCAGCCAGCAACTCAAAGGATAAGGGGCCTATCAATCAGTCCCTGGGTCCATTAGGACCTCCCCTGATGATTGAGATTGCTGCTTTTAAAGATGTCATTAGATTTGAATTCAAAACCTTCCATCTGCTTTGGTTTTTGTTGTTGTCGTTGTTGTTTGTTGTTTGTTGTTCCCCTAGGGAGAAAGAAGTGGCATTTTAAGGAGAGGCACAATTTAGGTGGAAAAGAAAATTTTAAGGACCTTTCCCAAGAAATATAAAACTTTCCCTGAAAGAAGCAAATTTTGAGATTCAAAAGAGTACTCAAGAATGGAAAAGATTCTCCCATTTTCAAAACAATAAAAATAATAATTGTAACCATACATGTCAGTAAATTTCAAGAACTCAGCAAGATGGCTGGGCATGCCCCCTTTCCTCCCTCATTCCTCTTTTCTGCTCTCCTGCCTCCAGGACAAAGCCAAGTCATATCTTATGATTTATTTCATCTTGTTATTTCTTCCACTCTCCTTTGAAATCAAGGCACTGGATCATCCACATCCTCCTTCCACAAAGACACTGGAAAACAAATACCAATTCCACATGGAAGCCACAAAGCCAGGGCAACGTACTGGCCATTTTTTTCTGATTTTCTTATGGTTTGGTAGAAACTTGGAATTTTATTGAAGTAACTAGAAAAAGCAGCTGTAATAGCCATATCTAAATAAAAATGCTGCTGACCTGTTAATATTAACTACTCTAAAAATACCTTGGAGCATGTGGTTTTCATTATAGAAACAAAGCCACCATAGTATGACAAGCAGCTTGCTTTCCAAGATCACCCTCATTTACATGATATTATGTTACGTGTGAGTTGAA
Organism: Sciurus carolinensis; assembly: GCF_902686445.1. NCBI lineage: Eukaryota > Metazoa > Chordata > Mammalia > Rodentia > Sciuridae > Sciurus > Sciurus carolinensis. Next base: position 126,486,554 of record NC_062216.1, on the reverse strand, counting down.
CTCTTGGGTTTCAAGAAAAATAAGAGTTGTATAGCAAGAGGGGAAATGCAGATTTAGGCACTAGGCCAAAGATTGAAACTACCCAGAATTGAGTTGGACTCACAAGCACGTGAGTCCACGCTGCTTAGCACTCCAGCTGCACGTCATTGAGTTCACGTATGTGGAAATTCTCACAGGTAATCGTGTGTATGACGATTTCTTGACCAAAACCACATCTGACATGGCGTCTTCCACAGGGTCTTCTGCATCAATGGTGCTCATGGACAGAGATGGTCTAGCTGAAAAGAGCACAGACTTTGAAACCCCAAGCCTGGCCTCTGTCTCAAAAGCCTTTTAAATTTGGGCAAATTTTCCACTATTCCAAGCTTCAGTTTGTTAATCTATAAAAGGGATATTGAGGAATATTGCTGCTATTATGTTAAGAGTTGACATTTATTGCATGCTTCCAACTTGCCAGGAACCTCAGTTTGTGTTGTTAGATGCATTATTCTACTTAACACCCACAACAATCTGAAGATGAAAGTACTAATATTTTCTCCATTTACTAATGAGGATACAGAGGGTCAGAGAAATTAAGTAACTCACCAAAGTTACATAATGAGTGAATGCTTGAGCTAGGATTTGAATCCAGGGCTGACTCACATCAAGGCCTAGGTTCGTACCTTGCAGGGTTTAAAATCGACACCACCACAAGGCGATCACATGCAAATAGAAAATGGTTAAAGGCAAGGATTCTGAATCCTACCTCATACTTGCTGGCATCCCTCTGGACTTCAGTTTTCTCAGCTGTACCTACCTCACAGTATGGCAGTAAGGATTCAGTGACGATATTCTTACATGGTCTATAAAATAATATTCAATACATGATAGTAACTCTAGAAATGTTTACTCTATTTATTATTATAAAACAGTTGATACACATAGATGACAAGGTTCCTGCTCATGCAGATGGAAAACTGTCAGAGACATTAAGATTTTTTCATAGTTACATGACTCTATTTTATATTCACAGCTGATAAAACCAGGAAACATCTAGAGAAGAAATGTAATGCTAAGCAGATGAATGTCTTAGCAATGGTTGAAGAGTCAGGTGAGAGTCACCCACCAGAAGCCTGGACAGGGCCCAAGGAGCTCTGGAGGACCTGGAGGCACCCTTGCTATGTGAAGTCACATGGTGATCCTGGGGAAGACCATGAATGCGTGAACAATGGATGTCTTGCTCCTCAACTCATAAAATCATCTCAGCTCAGACTCATTCAGAAAGCTGAAAGTGCACGTAGTGGGAAGCTTCTGTAATAATAGTCCTTCGTATCCAAACTGACCTGCCTGGGAACCTCTTAACAAATTTTACAAGCAAGAAAAGGACATTGTCTTAGAGACATGGTACAAGGGAAGATTAAATGATCAGGTAGAAAAGGGAAACCACTTTCAAATCATCTATGGAATTGCTGTCAACATTAAAACCTCAGGGATTATCAACTCTCATTTCCCAAGTAAGACTGGAAGGAAGAGTTTTGTAGCCTTGGGTTGTGATGAGGTACCCAAATGAACATACATGATAATGCATGATGAATGGACATGCATGATGAGTGAATGTGTGAGCTAGGATTCGAACTCAAGTCTGACTCCTGATACTCGGCAGGGTTTAAAGTCGACATGCATGATGCAAAGCCAAAACTTCATCCAGACTTTGTTCTTGCATGTTTCTGTGTGCAAAGATGACGAGAAAGCAAGCAAGCCTTTCACCTCTTTCCAAATTCATTAGTTTTGCACCTACTGGTTATAACTTCAGTTTTATCATTTTAATTTTAATATCTACCTCCAGTTAACTCATAGTTTCCTGGAAATAAAAGCTCATTCTGCCAAAAAAAATTTTTTTGAAGAGACTAATAAGACTGCTTGTGGGAAAGAATCTTTTCTCCAGGAAGCAATATGCAGAAAATACAAAAAAAAATTATACATATATATAAAGAGTGTAATATAAACTCTAGCCATATTGAAGCTTACGTTTCCTTAATGATTTTCAATATATATGGCCTTCTTTTGGCCATATTATAAAAGTAATGTTGATTAGTTATTAAAATCTGGAAAAGACATAGACTTTAATATAGCTAAGGCATAACAAGATTTTATTTTAAGACCTGTTGATGAAATTTCTCTTAAAAGTGAAATGTCTTTTGCTTAGTAAAATGCATTGAAAAGTCATTTTTTTAAACTCCTGAAATATTGGCCAGAAAGAAGACCAGTAAGTCCAGGTAAGTAGGTGCTTCTGCATAATAATAACCAAAAAAGCGTCCAAAAGCAGATTGAGAAGATGGGGACAGGACAAATTGGTGGAAGAAACAAGGAGATGGAGTGACGGTGGAGGGTCGGTTCCAGGAAAATAGAATCTGGAAGCTCAGGAAAGGAGAGCAGGAGAGAAATTCTCACTGACCTGATGGAAAGAGCAGGGGATATCTACATTTAGAAATAAATGTGGAAATCATGTTTAGTTTGAAGAATTTGCTATGCTCTTCAGCAATGCTTATTCCTGTTTTCTCAAATCCTTTTGCAAAATCAATTATATACAGATACTTTCTATAAGCAGCATTTATGGAAGGAGAATGAGGCTAGAAAACCATCTGAGGTTATATGGAAGTGACACCAAAATAGGAAGTTTAGGAGAAAATCATCCCATCCCATCCCTGTGCCTGAGACTTTCCTTAGAAACTGGCTAGCAAGGTATCCTCCATTTCCCTTTATGTGTGCAATGGGATTTCAAACCATTTTTACTTGAGTGCTAATGGTTGAGATGATCTATAAGACTGGCAGAATTAGGGGACACCCAGGAAGAAGATATCTGGATTGCACTGTGTCATTTCCTCTAATGAAAAAATATCCCTTATTAAAGAAAGTTTAGATAGCAGCACTACTTCTCCTGAAGCCAGTGCCATTACCAAAAATATTCTAGTAATCATTAAGAAAGCAGCTGGTGAAATTTAAATATAGGCTTTGCAGCTAGGAAATAGATCTATCTCAAAAGTGATTACTCAGGATGCAGCTGCCAGAGCATCTCTCCTTCTTAATGCACAGAGAAAATTTTCCTATGCATTTTTGCGGAGAAAAGGAATAAATCTACAAGTCCTGAAAGTCTGCATGATTTTGACAAGACTTGGTTGTAAGGTGGGAGCTAAGTTTCCCATTATACTCACCTGTTTACTCTGGAAGTAATACTGTCACAGGAGAAGAGATACCTCCAGAGAAGTGTTGGAGGAGTCCCAGAAGAGACAGGGAACTCAACTCAGGGCCAGCGGGGTTTGGGGCACACATGATGGAAAAGAATTTCAGCATGAGCCAGACAAAAGTATAGACAAAGGTTTATTTAAGAAGGTAGATACATATTCAAGGGAGAATGAGTGTCCTGTCAAGAGTGAAAAGCAGCCCTGACGTGGACTAAGAGTCCAATATTTATAGAAGGACTGTATCAGGAGCTAGACTGAAGGTGGATCCTGACCAGGGTGGAGCTGCATAATCTCTCACCCATTTTCCCTCATTTTACAAGGGCATGGGCCAAAGGCCAAGGGCGTGGGCCCAAGGTTTGCAACTGGGTTTTCTGTTTAGCAGTGGCTTGATTCTGCATTTCAATAGCTTGAGGGTGTTTCCCTTAAGATTGCGTTGTCTCTCTCCTTATCCTAAATCCCTATCTCAAGACCCTTTGAAGTCAGTGGGTTTTAAAGATTCAGGAAACACCACTGCAGGTCCCTGGCTGCAGGTCTTACTTTGCTGAGAGAGAATTTTTCTTTAGGATTTCTACACGTGTGATGACAGAATTATTACACAATGTTCTGACAATAACTGTGCATCCAATTGTTCAGCCACAGTCTCTTGAGATAATTGTGAAGGATTGCTTTTCAATATAGGGTCTCTCCTTGTGCTTGAAAGTTTCCTACATATGATAGGTCAAGGAGCTTGGTGAAACGAGCCTCACATTTTACAGAAATTAGAGTGGAGTCCTACTCAGTCACATGTAACCCCAACCACATCACCTGAAAATCCAATTTGTCATTCAAAGAACAACCTGTAACAAACCCAGCTATAACATCCTGGTTCTTGGCACACCAGCGCCATCTTGCTACTTTCCCACTGGCCCCTCACACAAGCCTGCCCATGTTGCAGCTATGCAATGGTGACCACTCTGTGGATACACAGTATCAACTTCACCTCCATTGTGGGAGAAAACTGAGCACAGAGACTAACCAGGGGCCCAGACAGCGAGCAGTGTTCTTATGGAATTCTAATTTCTCTATTGTGTAAGATGCATATCCATCTACTACAGCACTTCTTGGTGTTATAGTGGCCTGAGAGTTGAATTAATTTTCATTTCTCATTAATCAAGCTGTAAGGTCCTTAGGAGAAGAAGCCATGTCTCATTACAATGAATTTTGTATGCAATGAATTTTGTTGATAACCAGTCAATAAACTTGGTGAAAAGATGAGTGAAACTTGAAGAGACGCAGAACATGGCACCCTAAAATATGCCACTTTGGCACATGGGGTATTTTGAGCTGAAGACATTTGAGATTCAACAGATACAAAAAGAAGCCTTCCCAGAATTTCTGTTATCTGACTAAAAGCAGAAACTTCTGAGAAATGAGAACTGCTATAAATCCCCCCTCCCAGGAAAGTCTTGAGACCATAAAGATGATGGAAAGTTGGCACCAAGGTGGACCTAAACAAACCTTGCTAAGGTAGCCCTTACTTTCAATTAGTCTTCCCACTATCTTCTCCTCCCTACAGTTTTCCACCCTTGGAAGCCCCAAACCTTTCCTTTGTCTTGTTATGTCTCCACAGTTCAACATTCTTTGCTAAAAGTGGAATTCACACTCTCACACCGATTCACTTCTTTGGGTCTTCTTTTCTAGGAAAAGCCCCATGTCGTGTAAAATATAACCTTGTAAGCCTTCTTTCTGGTTCTATCTTTTTTCACTCTCATTTGCAGGACCCCAGTCAATGAATCTAGAAGGGTAGAAAAAAAAGGGAGTTTTCTTCTCTGCTACATACTGATCTATAAATTCCATTAGGACAGGGCCCATGTTATTGTATCTTTCTAGCACTTAACCCAATGTTAGATCAGATATGCCCAATTTAGGGTTTCCAAAGGTAAAAGAATATAAATATCTTTTTATATACAATATTTGCAATATATTTCTATCTACTATATACCCAAAGGAGATTGGTTCTGGGACATCCCAAGGCTACTAAAATCTTCAAATGCTCAAGTTTCTTACATAAAATGACTTAGTATTCACATAAAGTTTATTCATATCCTTTCCAAAACTCTACCATCTCTAGATTACTTACAATACCTAATACAGTGTAAATGCTATGTAATTGTTATGCTGTATTGTTTGAGAAATAATGACAAGAAAAAAAGTCTATACATGTTCAGTGTAGATGCAATTTTTTACTGAATATTTTTGATCTGTGGTGGGTATGTTTCCCACAGATGCAGGAAGCCAACTGTATACAATATTGAAAAAAAAAATCTGAAAGAAACCATAACAATATACTCAAAATTTCTATTTATAGCAGACATTATACCAGTTCTGGTAGAAATGCTGGTTTTAGCAAATGATAAACAATTCTTATCAATTGCTTTATATGTATTGATTTATTCCTCATAATAAAAACAAATTCCAAAATTACTTAGCAAGTGTGCTGTTTTCATAAACAACATATTTCATATAGAAAAGAAATAGAAGATGTTCTTAATGATGTATAGTTTGGGGACTAGTGCAGTGCAACTCAATTTCAAAGAATTAAATATCACTAATATTTATTTTTGTCAAAAATCATGGTCAGAACAACTATGTCCATTGTCATATAGAAGCAGCCAACACCAGATGGATGGAGAAGACTCAGAAGACAGTCTGACTAAGCATCTTGCAGTTACTCCATATGGATTTGTGTTGGCAGAAAAACAGGAACAAAAAGAACTTTTGATTCATTCACAGTTGATAGCAGGATACCATTTACTGGCCCCCATGAGATTTTCAGTGGAAGAAATCAAATATAGAGAGCAAATGAATCCTATTTCTTCACTTCCTATTTGACCAAGAAATTTTGCATATGTTGTCATATTAGACAGAAGAGTTTCCATTTCAAGTGACAAAAATTAAACTCAAATTAGTTTGAACCAAACAGGAATATACTGGTTGTCGATTAAAAAGTCAAATAGTAGTTTTCTTAGAATTCAGATAGGGCTCAGATGATGCCATTCAGAGGCAACTGGTCCACCCTTATCCATGTACAGGCTCCCTCCTTAAACAAGTTTTCTCCATTGGGCAAGAAAACTCATCTCTGCAGCATCAGGCTTAAATAGCTCTTTGATGATGCAGTCTTTAGAAAAAGGTGCCCACTCCCTATCAGCCTCATAAAATGCCTTGAAATGACTCTAAATGACAGTGCTTGAGCTGGCTGCCCATTGCAAGGTTAGGGAGGATGGGGTGCAATCATGCATTCTAAGGAAATGACCCTGTGCCACCAGACAGAGGAGGGGACTTTCCCAAGAGAAAGCTGCTAGGAAGACAGAAGAGCTATTTGTGCACCAAGAGCAAGCTCTGAGCGGATTGTCCCTCCAACCCCTCAACCCACAACCTCCCCACATATGGCCTAATCATATATATTTTACTGAAAGGTCTAAAGAATTTCCTCCTTGGTCCAGTTCAAAAATGAAACAGACAAAGCATAAAACCTCAAAGACAAAAACTATTTATGGTTGGAAAGCCATGAGGTTCCAGGAACTGTAATAAGATAAAAGGCTCTGACTGTTCAACTTCTAACAAATGACTCACTTAACCTTGATGTGTCTGCTTCAGTAAAAGTGCATGTTTTTTAAACCAGGTTTACCTCTTCAACTGAAGTGGAGATTCTAAGATAGAATAATTTAAGAGTTGGAAAAAACCAAATCACAATTTTCATCAGGAGAATCAAATACCATCAGTTCTCTGAATTGGACATCACCCAAGAAAAACCGTTTACCCAGCAGTGACATGTGAAATATCTGCTTTGATTTCATGTGGGAGATCATTTAGCAGTGTCAAGACAAAGCATGCCAATTCCCATTGGCTGTCAAAATGCCATTAAGTGTCACCCTGACAGAAAGAAATTTACTCCCATGGCAAATGCCACCAAGTTTCTGATGGTAAATGGACACATTTGCTATCTTGGGAGAATAAAGCAAAGGCTGTGTATGGGAGGAAGAGGTTCCTTTCCTCCCTATTGCTAGGTTCACTGGTGAGGCTTCTATGACAAAAGACCAATGAACAGGAGAAAAACTTACAAATTAATGTAGTGTAAGTTTTACAGGAAATGGAAGGCTTCATAAGGAAATGAACCCCCAAAGAAACAAGTAGACCTGGATGCTCTTTATGTTAGGTTTGATGGAGAAGTGGACACTCATGGAGAAAGAAGTATGATCAGATTAAAGATCTATGACCTGAAGGAAAAACATGAAGAGATAGACTTAGCAAGGCATGATTCTTCAGAGTTCTCTCCATGTCCTGTCTTCAGAAATAAGGCGGTTCTTTTCCTGTACAAGATCACCTTTCCAATAAGGGTCTTATGACTTACTTCACAGAAAGAGGGGAAAGATGAGCTTGTCCTTCTTGCATTTGCTATTTTCTCAAATTCCATTGTGCCACATTTTGCGATAAGGTGTCCTGAACCTCATCTGCTGTAAAGAATGAGGGAATGAAAGTGGTGATAAAAGGGGAAAGAGGAAGAGGAAGAGTCAAGGAGGAGGAAGGAAGGAGAGAGAAAAGAAAGGTGACATTTAGCCCACCCTTTGGATTTATACTAAATAGCCTCATGGTTAAAAATATAGGTTTTGGATTCAGAGATGGGAAATTAAGGTTAGAGGAAAACAATAGTACCATTAATGATGATTAAAAGAAGCAAAGCATGGGAAACACTGAGCTCCAGGCTGGCACCCACCTGTAGTGGGGTGCTGAAGAAATTTGGTGTCACTATAGGTTGATGGAAACCACACATCCTAGGACTCATAGAAAATTGTTCCTTTTATTTAAAATTTTCCACTTAAAAATACCTAGACAAAAATCTTAAATAGGCCATGCCACTTTTTTTCATGTATGAAATGGAAAACCAAATAAAAGTACACTTGTTTGACAAATGGAAAGCAGAAGGTGTATGGAGAATCTCATTGTTACTGAGCCTGAAATTTTGCAGAACACTAGAGGTCCCTCTTGGCACTGAATCTTTTAGCTCTGAGAATGCAGATTTCAGAATGGCAATTTTCTGCATTGGCCCCACTAGATGTCTCTTCAATAAAATTCTAAGATGATCAGTGCCCTGGCATCCTTTCAGGGCTTAGGAATCATAATGCGGAAAGGACAGGGTTTAAAGTGACCATACCAACCAAAGTCCTATAGGCAGGCATCTGCTGTTTTTCAGAATTGCTGTTTGGTATTAATATGATATGGGAGGCGGGGGCAAAGGTGACAATGATTTTACTCCAGTTAATTAGGAACTATAGATGGGGCTTGGAGGCCGGGAGATAAATGTCCTATGAAATTAAAAAGTAAGGTTGCTCTTTCTGAGTTAAATCACCAAATCAATGGAGGTGTTAGAGATGTTCAGTTACCTTAACTAGATAAAGGAGGTCATGAATGAGAGCAAGACTTGGCTGTGTTGTTAGAAGGAATTGATATACCAGAATCAAATCACAGGTTTTCCTTTGGCAGCAGGTCAAAGATGGAAAATTGGAGAAAGGAGTGAGGGAGTTATGCTTAGGTAATTCTGACTCAGCAGGGAAAGGGGGCTCCCAGGCTTGCTCTCAGTGGGGGTCAGACCACTCAGGGAACATGAAGAGCTTGAGAAGACACATCACCAGACTGCATTCTCATCAACAGGCTTCTGAGTATCATTTGTGTCCCATGCCCATCCACCAACATGGAGAGAAGATGCTACTCAAGCCAAGCCACGCATGACAGAGTCCTAATTCCTATACCAAGTCCATTTCTCATTCTGAACTTCACATTCCACATCCTGGCATGTTCTCCAATTTCCTCTGAATTTGGTAGTGCAAATCAGCCTCCCCCAGATTCATGAGCTTTAGGACACTGGCAAAATTGAGGTCCCACAAGGCTGAGAATGACATGGTAGGTGAAGGTCTCCAAACATCCTGTCTGGCTTTCACCAAAGCCATTCCATCTGGAAGATGTTTCTGTAGGCCATGAGCTAGCTCCTGAAATAACCCACTCAAACACATGACTTCCATGTCTACATTTTGGTTTCCTGCATCTTGTTTTGCTATTAAAATAAACCTTGTATGTTGTTGAGAGACAGCCTCCCATGACACTGTTCACTGGGGAAGCTTTCTAGAAAAACAGAGCTAAAGGATATGATGCATGCGTCTTGGGGCCTTCCTTATTGATAGAAGATAATAAGTCTAACAAACTCTTGGCTAACACCAATAACTAAATTACAATGGCCAGGTTGACCACAGAAATGTACTCATTTATTCATTCTTGCTACCTGTCAGATGCTATCCTGAACTAGGGACACAGCAGTGCATTAGAGACAAAATGCCTGCCTTCCAGGAACTCACAGGCAGAAAAAAAACACATAACTAAAATGTGGAACATGTCCTTTGCTGGGTGCAGTGGAGAAAAACAATGCAAGGAAGGAGCACTGGAAATACAGGGTGCTGGTGGCAATGACCAGGATAAGCTACACTGAGAAGGTAACAGTTTACCACTGACCAGAAGCCAGGCAGCTAGCCACATGCTTACCTGGAAAAGGACAATTCCAGGCAAAGGGAAGAGCAACTGCAAAAACCCTGGAGTGAAAGGAAGTCTGCAAAGTTGGAAGAATATCAATGGTTGGAGTAGAGCGAATGAGAGGGAGAAGAGAAGGTAGCATCATGAACGTAAGCTTGGGGGTGGGAATTTGATCAACAAAGGCATTTTGAAAATGAAAACATAAACATAAGTAGAAACCATGTTAATTATTTTTCTCACTTCACAATCAAGCCTGGATTTTGTCCCATGCACACATACTTTCCAGAAAGTATGTTGTTACTCTGTTTCAATGGAGTCATTAAGACTCTAAAGAGCCCACTGAGGGGTGCCCATGTATGTGTGTCATATGATAATATATGCATCATACCTATGAGACTGTCTGTGGTGACAGTCTCTTTTCTGTGACTCTTGGTGTGGCTCTTCCCCTGCTGTCATATAATTACTTGTCTACTGGTCTGTCTTGCCCGCAACTGGGAAAGCCTTTAGGGCAAGGACTTCACTCATTTTTGTATTTCCAACTCAAGCAGAGTCTAAAGCTCAAAGTAGAAACTCATTAAAAGCCTTCTCACTCAAACTGAATATAGCTGTTATTTTATACTTGAACAATATTTACCCACTTCCTTAGAAGTCCTAAATATAACTTTTTTTAAAAAATTAAGTCATAATTAATCTTCAGAGCAAAAGTATAAATAACACAATAAATCACTTCAACAAGTTCAACACACTTTATTTTAAAGCAGTAGTAATATATAATGGGGATAGCAGACTTGGGATCAATGAACTGACCAAAATGTTGAAAACTAATATAGGAACAGAGACAATATGATTGTAGTTGAGGATAGTTGATTATATTTCAATACATTAGTTGATCCCCCAGATTAACTACACATAAAGCAAAATCAACAAAGAATCTACCATCAATTTTGTGTTGGTATCATAGCATCATAATTAAGACTAGGACTCACTGGAGTCAGACAGATGGTTCCACTCCTGGCTCTATAATTTACTAGCCAAGTGATGTTGGATGGGGTCAAGTAATTCACCTTCTTGGAGTCTCAGGTTCCTCATCTGTAAAAAGGGGTATTGATGGTAACTCCCCCACCCCACAGGATTCTAAAGCATAATTGGTGATGTGATCAGCATACTGTGCCTCCCACAGCATCCCACCAGATTCCATGGCAATAGTTGAGCAAGTCAGTGTCACAGCTTGACTAAGCTCTCTTCAGTGTGTGATTTTCATTTCCAAATTTCCTTTGGCTTTCTCAATTTTCATAATTGCAACTCCTTTTTTGAAAACTGTCTCACAGAGCAGTATAGATAAGATCTACCATAACAGATACTTGAACAGGCTCATCATGTCTTTTATATGCAATTTCAAAAACATAGAGAACCCTGAAAATGTCAAAGCTTTTTCACAACTCCTTTATAAGTAAACCACAACCTGATCAAAGTCACATGACTGAAAATCCTAACAAGAACTCCCGAGAAAATGTATTTAGTCTTTATTTATACACTTGATTGTGTATATGTATGGTTTCACTGCAGCAATATTACTGTATTTGATATTGAGATGTGGACCCAGACTCTTTGTGGTTACGTAAGGTCAGTTTTGCTTTTCTAAAGTCCAAAACATCTGAATCCTGAAAAATATCTGGTTACCAGGGTGTCAGGTAAGAACTTGTGAACCCACAGCCTGGTAGCACTGAGAGACAGATACTATGCCTTGCTTATGTGTTAGGATAGGCAAGAATCCCTGTGTATGCCAACTGCGACTTTGATGGCCCAGATTCCAGTTTAGTGGGAAAGCCAGACATTGGATTTCTAAGCTGTCAATTTCCTCAAAACACAAAGGAAGAGAGAAATTGCCTGTCTGGAGGAGGGTGATTTCTTTTAGTCACAGCTAATCAAAACTATTGACACTGGCTGCTGTGTTCCAAGGGAACATAGGACACCTCCTGGACCCACCTTCTTGGTCATTTGGGCATGATCCTTGACACTAAGCAGTTCAAGATCATTGGAACGAGTAGTTTTAAAAGCATCAGGTTGTCCTATACTTAACACACTTAAAAGTTCAGAAACGCCTGGCATCTCCAATCATCACTTACCATTTGCCTGAACGGATGGTGGATTGCCTCGTGTGCATAACACCTGCCTATGACTACATTGCCTGGCAAAGCAGAACCTTCTGTTAGGGGAAACAAAGGAGCTATGGGCAGGGAAATGGCAGTCTGGGAGGTCTCAGACCTCAAGGACATGGTAGCAGGTATGGGCTAGGCAGGGAGAAGCAGGGGCTTGGGGGTCTGCGTGGGACTACCACATGGGCTGTATTATGGTTTTAAAATATTTTAAGCCAAGCATGGTGGCACATACCTGTAATCCCAGCTACTCTGGAGGCTGAGGCAGAGGATCACAATTTGAAGGCCAATCTTGGCAATTTAGAAAGACACTTTCAAAATTAAAACAATTTTTTTTTTTTTTTTTAATTTAAAGGGCTGGTTATGTAGCCCAATGGTAGAGCACCCCTGGGTTGGGGAGATATTTTCATTTAAATGTCTTCAGGCTTGGTGCTCCCCCCAGGCAGCCACAATTTCTACCACATTCTATTGTTTTCCACCGTTCTAGGCCTGGGCTAATTATCTTAAACATCTGGCCCCTTTGGCCTGGACTAGAGTTTGTTTTAGGGGAGTTGTGCTTTAAAGGCAATGAGGAAATAAACACTGAAATACATGGGGGTAAAGGTGCGTCTTGGTCTCTTCTGTGCTGCTGTAACAGAGTACCACAGACTGGGAAACTTATAAACAACAGAAGTGTATTTGGTGCACAGTTCAAGATTAAGGGGCCAGCATCCAACAAGAACGTTCTTTCTGCTTTATTCCGTGGCAGAAAGGCAAAGAGAGAGAAATTAAGAGTGAGAGAAGGAACGTGCAGCCTCAAGCCCTTTTATAATTGGCATTAATCCATCATGAGGGGGGAGCCCTCAAGACCTGAACACCTCCCATTAGACTGCACCCCAAATATTGCTTTAGTAGTTTGTTTCCAACATGTGCCTTTAGAAGGACACACTGAAACCATAGCAAGTGGTAAAGATAAAAATAAATATAGATTATTATGTTACACTCCAGATCTGCTAAGTAAGAATCTCTAGAAGTGAGGCCTAGAAATGGGCATTTACAGGAAATAGGTCAAGTGCTCTAAAATTTGAGGACTGATAAAATGCATATTGTTGCTATTGGAAGTGTGGTCTGCACACTGTAATACCAGCCTTACCTGGGAGCCTGTTAGAAATGCAGACTCGACTCTCCAGCTCCACAGAATTACTGAATCTAAATCTGTATTATTAATACCATCCCAGGAGATTCCTATGCACTTTGATCTAGAGATCTCAAACACCTGCTGATGAATAACACCCACTTACCAAACAACGAAAAACACTTCTTTGCCACTCTCCTTGGTGACCCCGCCCCCCGCCATAGGCCAGGAAGAAGGGAGGATAGAAAGTATTGGTCTCAGTGGCCACAGCTGTCATTTCTAACTACTGCAGCTAGAACAGAAGTCCATCAGGAAGGCATTCTGTGTTCTTCCTTTCCAATTTATTTAGGGTATGTGGCCCTAATACAGACACATAGGATGCTGCCCCCAATGGAAACTGGTGACAGCAATTCTTACCACAGAATTGAACTATGAAGCTTGGTCAGGTACAGCAGGTGCTGTTCCTAATTTCAAAAAAAACACTTAACACTTTAGTAAAAGCACCTCATGAAACAGAACTAGATTGTCCTGTCACAAAAACAAAAACACCATTTCTTCTTGCCTCAAAATACATAAAGCAGAACCAAAATTCCAACGCTGAGAATAGGGCTCCAGTTACCACACAGCATCCTTTCCCAAAGAACATTCTACAGAATACTGACTAGTCTTGTAGATGCTTCTGGCAAAAAGGACTTCATAATCAAATAAGTTTCGGTAGCATTGTATTCTCTATCTCCCCTCTTGGATATTGAAAATGCACAAGGATATATTAAATGTTCTGACAAGTCCTAAATCAAAGAAAGAACAATTCTGATTCTTGCCCAGTCCAGTATTTCCCAAAAATATTCTTTAATGAGAATATTCAATACTTATTAATATCTGCTAGAACTAGGGTTTTAAGAGAAAATAAACAAGGAGACACTGTAGAAAAGAATTTATACCCATTTGGTTCCATAAATGGAAAGTTAAATGAAGAAAGAATGGCAATTGTGAAGCACATCTAAAAATATTGATGGAGCCTTGGAAGAACTTGGAAAATTGGCTTCCATTCCTTGCCAGGAAACTTGCTCAGGAAATAGGAGACTTCTTTGGTCCTGAGCAGAAAAGAAGCAAAACCCTTGGTCTGATTAGAGTAGACTATGGGATGATTTGTAAGGTGCCGGAAAAGCCACCCCTTAAGCCTCAGAGCCTCTCCTCCAAAAATCCTACTTCAGTCTCACACGTTCACTGTACCCTCTCGAGTTACCTAGACAGTTGCAACAGTTTTTTAATTGACTTCCCTACTTTCATTCCTGTCCTCCTGCTATGCATGGTCTGAATGTTTTTGTCTCCACAAAATTCATATGCTGAAATCTTATTCCCAACGTGACAGCATGAGAAAGTGGAACCTTTTGGAGGTGAGTAGATCATAAGTGTGGCACCCTCATGATTGGGTCCTGTTTCAGTCAGCTTTTTGACTGTCGTGACTTAATGATCTGACCAGCACAATTAAAGAGGAAAAAAAGGTTTCAGAGGTCTTAGTCTGTATAAGGCTGACTCCATTCCTTGGGGCTCCAGGTGAGGTTGAACATCATGGTGGAAGAGTGTGGCAGAGAGAAGCAGCTGGCATCATCAGGAAGCAGAGAGAAAGAGACTCCACTCTCCAGATACAAAATATAGACCCCATAGCCACACCCCAATTTCCACCTCCTCCAGCCACACCCTACCACTTCAATTAATCCCATCAGGGTTTAATTCACTGATTGGGCTAAGACTCTTACAACCCAATCATTTCTCCTCTGAACCTTCCTGCATTGTCTCACATGTGAGTTTTTGGGGGACACCTCACATCCAAACCATAATAGGTCCCAACGAGATCTCTTGCCCTTTCTCCATTCAGGACTCAGTGAGGGTTAGGGATGTAGCTCAGTGGTAGAGTGCTTGCCTAGCATGTGTAAGGCCCTGGGTGCAACCCCCCATACCATAAAAGAGAAAAAGTAGTAAAGACTCACGGAGAAGATTCTTTCTGTGAGCCATGCAATGGGCCCTCATCAGACACCACATCTGCTGGTACCTTGCTCTTGGACTTCCCAGCCTCCAAAACTGGGAAATACATATCTGTTGTTTATCAACCACCCAGTCTATGGTAGATTGTTGAGCAGCCTAAATGAGCTAAGCTGTCAGCTAAGGTATCGTTCACACCAAGCAAGGTGATCTTAATACCTTGAACTGACGAAGTCATACTGTTTAAAACCTTCCAAGAGCTGTCCCTTGCCATGAAGAAGGCATGAACGAAACACAAGCCTGGCACGGCACTGCCCACCTTACTCATCCTGATTCATCTCCCACTCATTTGCGCTCTCCAATTCTACCAGTCTTCTCCTGTATTCCACCAACCTGGAATTCTGTTTCCCAACTTGGTTTTGCCCATTCTTCCTTCAGATCACTATGCAAAAATCATTCCCTTTGGGAAAGCATTCTCCATTTGACAGTCAGAGCCTCTCAAAGTACAATCCATGGTTAGGTGGTGACCTATAAGCTGTTGACATTGTGATCAGTGATGAAAGTGAGAAATAAAGATTTTAAAAGTCTATAGCATCTCAACATTACCGTGATACCCACACATGTGATTCATCTTGTTGAACAGGAAAAAGAACATTTCAGGTGTTGTCAATCTCACAAGGTAAGCCACAGGTAACATACATGTACCAATATTGGTCCACAGCAGAATGAGGGGTAAACCGGATCTTTCACACATCCAGTTTGAGAAACCCTGGTCTAGGTCACATTGTCTTGTTAAACACACAATGCAGTGTGCATTCTTTCCATAAGCATTTATCACAGCTGGTAATTTCACATGTATTTTATCATCTGTCTCCCACATAAGACAGCTTCACAAGAGCAGGAGGAACCAGGCCTGGTCGCTACTCATATCGCATCCTAATATAAGAGAATAGTTGGAATATGGTTGGTACTCAATAAATGTGTCTAACCAATAAGTGGAAAAGGTATATACAGTGAGCCTTACTGTTGATTTTAATACTGTGTCAACTCAACCCTGTTCTAAATACTTACTGAGTCCCCAATGGCTTTGCAAGAGGATGAGGTTTAGGCTTCTATGAGGAGGTGAGAGAATTATTCTGCTTCATGGACTAGACCAGATCCTTTCATATTATGTTTTAATAGCATAAGGGGTATAAAATGAAAAGTAGACAGTGTGGTTTTAAGAACAAAAGAACAATTTGTCTTTGGTAGCCCATTGTTACACATCTGTGAGGTGTCCCCCAGAAAGCTCGTGTAAGACAATGCAAGAAAGTTCAGGGGTGAAATGATTGGGTTATGAGAACCCTAACATAACTGGTGCATTAATCCACTGATTGGGATTAACTGGGTGTAACTGTAGGTGGTTAGGGTGTGACTGCAGGAGGTGGTCACCCGGGGTGTGCTCTTGGGGTGTGTATTTTGTCCATGGTAAAGTGACTCGCTCTCTCTGTTTCCTGGTGTCATGTCCTAAGCTACTTTCCTCCACCACATTCTTCTGCCATAGTTTTCCCTCACCTCAGGCCCAGAGTAATAGAGTTGGCCATGTAGGTACTGAGACTGAAACTGTAATCCCCAAATAAACTTTTCCTCCTCTAAAATTGCTCTTGTTGGGTCTTTTGGTCACAGCAGTGAAAAATCTAACTAAAACACCCATATTTTTAATGTTCCTTTGTCACACATCATGGGTGTTTTGTTTTGTTTGATGTTTTTATTTGGCTGTAATGAATGAACATCATAAAATATCATTGCCTCGCTCATAGAAACAGAGCTCTGTACATGCCAACTTCCTTTGCGGTGGTATTTTCTCACCCAGCTAGCTCTACACTCCATGCCTTTGTTCCCAGCTGTTTTGCTGATAAAATGGAGAGAAAGAGCTAGCATTAAGCCAACAGCTTGACTTCTGGCAGCCACTGGACCTCAGAGCATAATTTCCTCCCTGGTGGGTTATCAGAATCAAACACCCTCAACTAATCAGAATTTCAAAGGAGGCTGATACTCAGTTTAAGAGGATTATTCTGAAATAGCTCTGACTAGGACATTTGGACTTCTGGTCCCCTAACTATTGGCTCAAACAGGCTTCAGAAGCAGTTGGAGTCTTGAATTTTTTCCAAGAAAGAGAAGAAATTTTAATACAGTAAAAAGAGCCACTGATGGTGCTAAACAGTCTTAGTCCCTGCTCTGGGCTCCTTGAGCCTGATTTCCTCCTACATTGAAAAGAGGAGGATTTGACCAGATGACCTCTTAGATGTCTTCTAGCTGTGAAATTCCCTAGCTACGATCTCTAAAGCCTCTTCTTACTCTGAAATTATGGAACTGAAAGATTCAGGCTCCTCTAGGTCACAGACTTCAAGAATGCCAAGAAACTCAGTACCTGCCCCCTAGCCTCAATCTAGTGTTGAAGAGGTGGCAAAGTTTGTGCTTAGGTAAAGAACTCTCCATTTGCAGCTCATTGAGTATAAACTTTCTTCTAAAAAGTCCATAGTATGGTGCTTACCTCATGCTTAGTGTTGTGAAAATGAATTTGTTCATAAAATCCCATGACTCAATCTAACTTTAATACCATAAATGCAAAGTGTAAATACTAATATTATTCAATTCAATTATAGTTCTGATGCCATGTTTGATAGAATACAGAGCCTAGAGTGATCTTCTCTGCATTCCTCTGGAATAAGCCAAGTGCAAAATCCAAGGACAGAACCAGAAAGTACATGGTGAGCCTGAAAACTTTGAATTTCCACTTAATATTTGTCCTTATGTTTTCTCTGAAGATGAACAAGCTCAAGGCGACCACTTGACTCAACATTTGTGCTTGAACAGCTTATCTGGCATAAACACAGATCACTGAGGGTCATAACTCAGGTCATTGTTGGGAACTCTGACCCATCAACAAGCAGTATTTAATCTCTTGAATCCAGCATTAATTCTGACAGCCAAACACTGTCATGTTGCTTATCTCTCCTGTAAAATGCCAGGTGGCATATACTTAAAGGCAAACATCTTTTCTCTACCACACAAGTCAAAGGCTTCCAGGCAGCCCTGGGTCATGTACTTGAGGCTGAATAGTGAACATGGAAAGAAAAGAAGAGGGCAACTTAAATTTATTGAACACAATACTTCCTAAGTTCCACTCAGGCATTTTGTATATTATGTCAAGCAATCTTTATAGCAATCCTAAGAGATTCTTTGCTCTGTCCATTCTTTTCCTGTCTCTTTAAACTAAGGGTCAGAAATGAAACAGGAATGATAACTAAGTAAAGGGCGAAAGGTAATAAAACAGTAGTACTATGGTCTGAATCATTATGTTCTTTCAAAATTCATAGATTGAAACCTTAACCCAAATGTGGTGATATTGAGAGGTAAGACTGTAGGGGAAGGAATTAGATCATGAGGAGAAACAAGATAGTGCTTTCAGGAAAGAAGACCAAGGGAACTTGTTTACCCCTTCATCCACATGAGGACACAGTGACAAGTGTCATCTTTGAAGCAGAGAGCAAGACTTGACTAGACACTGAATCTTCTGGTAACCTGATCTTGGACTTTCTGGCCTCCAGAACTGTAAGCAGTGAGTTTCTATTGTTAACAAGATATCCAGTCCATGGTATTTTTGCTATAGCAGCCTAGATGGACTAAGACAAAGAGAAGCACAACTACAACTGGTAACTCATCGGGAGGGGTCAGACAGGAAGGGTTGAGACTGATGAAATAAAAGGTACTTGACCCATCTGAAGAGCCCACCCTTTAGTTGCTATGTAAGATTAAAGTTTCCATGGACAATCTTTTAAAAGAAACTGAATCTGATGTTAATGACAATACTTAAAAATTTTAAATATAGCTAGGTGACTTGGTTAAAAACAACACATGCTCAGCTGAATCTGGAGCATAGGCTATAATTCTGTATCATCTACTTTGAACACAACCCACCCAGTTACCCCCTGCTTCTCAGAGGATGACTCTAACAAGCGACAGGCAGTACTCATTCCAGGTGGTGTCCCCTCCCCTCCCATGTACAGTCTACTCTGAACTTTGCACTTATTCATACCTATTCCTAAAGCTTCAGAGCAGCTCTGTGACCTCTGGACCTCTGCATTTGGGTGCCCCTCTCACTTCCTTCCGTCAGCCCTTCTTGGAGTTTGACTTCTCAATTCTTTGCTCAGCTCACTCCCTGGCACTATAGTAATCCCACAGTGGAGAGGAAAACTAGCCCACCACTAGCCTTACAAACCCTGCCCCTTACACCTGAAAAGGGGCTTGGTGGGGATGAGGTGGGGAGCATTACATGGACAAAAATGAGGTAATCCTTATTTGCAAATAAGAAACCTGGGGTCTAATTGGGTCAGGTAATTTAGCTGTTAAATTAGTGGATGGAATTTGGACCTAAAGTTGTTTTTCCTCAAAAGTCTCCATTTTCCACAAAAGTACTCTGAATTTAGCCTATACCTCTAGGAGACCTGGGATGTATGTCACATTTTATCTTGAAATTTCACAGGTATGTTGCTTTCTATTTTGCAATGTATCTGTATTTGTCTTAATACAGGTTCTGAAATACTTGTGTCCAGAAGTCATTCAGACATCAGCTTTTCAGATTTTGGAATACTTGCATAGATTTTTACTAGTTGAGCATTCCTTATACAAAAATCTGTGACTCAACTTGATGCTCAAAGTTTCAGATTTCAGATTTTGGGGTTTTGGATTGGGGCTGCTCAACTGGTATAGTTTTGTGTTTTGTTTTGAGCTTTGTTATTTAGATAACAATGGTGCCTCCAAAATATTTGCTATAGTGTTTTAAGTCTTCTTACTCTTTATCTTGAATCCACACCCCTGAGGAAACATGTTCATCTGTCCCAGAGGCCTGGACCCACACACTGGTGACATCAGTCCTCCCATTTACTCCCCACAAGCCTGCCAAAGAGCCTCCTTGTCAGAAGGATTCCCAACCTGGGGCTCATTAATTTTTTCCAGAATTCATGGTATTGAAGATAGTCATGGCCTCTACATAATTTCCATCTCTTTTTTAAATCAATGAATAAATTAGTTCATTTAAATGTTTTTCCTTTAAAAGCCCAATTGAAAGCCTCCAAATGGGAATTAAGTAAATTTTTGTTCTTTTTGTTGTAGTTGTTGTCAGGATTAGATAAGTGGACTCAAGACTCAGTCAATTGAGCCACCTTGTCAGTAGAAATAGGACTACTGCTGTCCACTGCACTGGGCTGGACCATCACACAGTTTTATAATGTGCTTGTCCTTCGACATGTTTCATTTACCTCATACTCTGAATGGGCCATTATTGGCTGAAGAAAATGAATGTTGAGGGGCTGGGATGTAGCTCAGTGGTAGCGTAGTTGCCCAGCATGCCCAAGGCCCTGGGTTCAATCCCCAGCACTGCAAAAGAAAATAGAAATATTAAAATTTAAATCAATGTGGAGCTCCAACATAGTATTACATTATACTATTTCAGGAAATTCATCATAAAATTCTTTTCATCAGATTTATAGGTTACATGCCTCTGATCAAAATGTTTTACACTGTGTCAGATCTCTTTAGTGCTTTTAAAAAAAATCAATGTTAAAAAATAAAATACGGCAACTATTAAAAGCCAATTTGGCTTTTAATTCAATGAAATAAGAACCTTCCATATCTGAAATATGTAATTTCTAGAGACAAGCTTATAAATAACAGCCTGAGGCTTTTTCTCCTATCAAATAATTAAGGGAAGGAAAAAATTTTTTTAATTAACAAGTTAATTTTTATAGTTCAAATGTTAAGAATCTGGACATGAAATTTTAAAAGAAAAAATGTCTATTTTCATGTCAATGTACCTTTTTAAATGTTTACTTTCTAAATAAAACATGTTACTTTCTAAAATATTTCTTATATTCTTAAATGAAATAAAGAATATTAAATATCTTGTGTCATTTTATTCAATTGTAAAAATAAATTCTCTTTTAATATTTTGAGTTATTTAACATTGACATCAAAATACAATAAGTAAAACAGATTTTTTACTGAAAACTACTTTTTTATCACATGCTATATAAAATAATAATTTATTTTAATTTAAAAGAAATATCTCAAGATCATAAATTAATTTGAAAAGGATTTAGAACTTGAAAACATTTTGCTACTTCTGCTTTATGTAAATTCATGTGACATTGAACATATGTCCTCTAGAAGTTTACTATAAACTGGGCACAATGACACATGCTCATAATCCCAGTCACTCAGGAGGCTGACACAGTGGATTCAAGTTGGAGGGCAGCCTGCGAAATCTAGTAAGCCCTAAGCAAATAGTGAAACCCTGTTTCAATATAAAAAATAATAAGGACTGGGGATTTAGCTCAGTGGTAAAGCACCTCTAGATCCAACCCCCAGTATCAAAATAACAAGAAAGAAAGAGAAATAAAAAAAAGGAAGGAAGGAAGGAAGGAAGGAAGGAAGGGAGGGAGGGAGGAAGGGCGGTAGGAAGGGAGGGAGGGAGGGAGGGAGGAAGGAAGGAAGACTTGTTATATTGGAAGAAGAAATGAAGAGGATGATTCCTAAATGATAGAGTAGTCAACTCATAATAAAAAAATGTCTCTGGGCATTGAAATCCTCATTGAATTATTTTAATCTAACTGTAATGGTGAATATCTACTTGCCCAAACATGTAGATTATTATAGTTCATAGGATGCTAACATTGAAGCTTACACTAATTTACCCAAAGTATGAATATAAGATGCCAAAGTGAATATAACACACTGTATATATACAGTATTTACAAAGGAAATTGCAAAACCCAGTGCATGATGTTTGGATGCTCAGACAGATTAAGAATATACAAAGGTGGAAGATTTATAAAGACTTCTTTTTGCAGAAAGTTATTGCAATCCAATGACTATCTATTCCCACATTCACTCTCAAGGTTGTATGGTGAACCTGACACAAGTCTGTGAATAGGTGGTCTTTCTTTCTACAGTTGGAGGCAAGGGCTGCTTGCAAGCTTCCTTTGGATGGGAGTGGCCACAGAAGATAGTCAGTGTCAGGTCAGCCACAGCACTCCTAGAGAACTAGAAGGAACGTAGAAACAAGAAGCTGGAGGGAAAAGTTGGCTGCCTGCTGACTCCAGAAGGAATTGCCTACTCAAATGCTAAAAGAGAGGTCAGCAATTTTTTTTTCTGGAAAGGGCCAGATAGTAAATATTTTAGGCTTTGCAAGCTGTATGGTCTTTGTAGCAACAACTCCACTCCTTGATTACAGCACAAAACAATCATTAGCAAGCAATTCCATAAACCAGTGGATATGACTGTGTTCCAGGAAAACTTCATTTACAAACACAGGTGTTAGGCCAGATGGCTGCAAGATGGCCTATGGGCTGCACTTTATTAACTTTGCTCTGGATACCTCAGTCTGGGGCAAAGAAGGAGGCAAGCAGAGTAGAGCCCAGCTACCAAAAAGTCCATAAAAGTCAAATCCACTTTAACATCACATCAGGTCCGAAGAATGCAAAGGTAACTTCCACTACTAATTCACTTAGCACCTTCCTTGTTCCTGACTCCTCCCAGATCCTACCCTGGAGAGATTAGGAACAATGGGCCAGCAAGTAGAGAAGGGAAAACAGAGGACGAGAAGCACAGAGAAGCAGTCTACAAGCCTCCAGCCAGAATAGAGGTGGGAAAGGAGTGAATATCAGCTTCAATTCAGAGAACCTGGGTGGAACATACCTACTTTCTGAATTGATACCATATTTTCAACTTAAAATAACCATGGATAGACCCAGGTATTTTTACCTAACAGCCAGTCAGTAGAAAAGTCACAGAGCCAAGGAAGAGAATAAAAAGCTATACTTTTATTAAATCACACTAGTTTCTTCAAAATGCGGGTTATATAAACAATCACAAAGTCAAATATTTTCTTGTCTTATCTGAAAACCCCAGTTGTAATGGAAAAAACAAATGATGAAGTCATCCATCTAATCCTTCTGGCAAATTTGACACTCGCAGTTCACTGGCCTTGACGTCACCGACTCATCTGTCAGATCCAGTTTCTCCCACTGTTCATAACAGGTATTTAATTATAGAGGATGACTGGGGATTCATTTGTCCTTCAGAAAATAATGACTAATTTATGCCTTCCTTCCAGTCATGTGCACACACCCGTGCAGATGCATATAATTTTCCAACAGGGAAGGGCATATTTCCAAGGGCTGTCCTGCCTTCCCAAGGGTCTGTGATAATGGGAAAAAGTGAAGCATGACCCCAGTGGACACCTGTGCAAGACCCACATAGAGCAAATGCCTAATTATAGGGAGTTCAGTTTGTAGAGGCTCTTGAACCACAGCCTGCTGAAGGTCAACTGGATCAGCAGTTTCTCTTACTCTATGCTGAACAAAGTCCCATGCAGAATGTTGCAGGGATCAGTTGGGAGCACTCAAATAGAAAGGCTCATTCTTTCTCAGTTTTAAG